>NC_073257.2:109345000-110595000 GCF_029289425.2 Pan paniscus
ATCTCACTGAACTTATAATTCATGATAAAATAGTTAATTATAATCCTTCCTTCTCCAGTGAATGACCTTCACTTACTAGAAGATATGGTTGATAGTTTACTATCTCCTTTTTTGTGTTTCCATAGTCAGATTTTATAAAACCCTGTGAATGTGAATGGGCCAAAATCGATACATCATGAAGTCTTTTAACAGATGTAACTGTTAATAAGTGGTGAACTTGGATTCTTTATTGCTTAGGATCGCAGGTATGCAGACCTCACAGAAGATCAGCTACCCTCCTGTGAGAGTCTGAAGGATACTATTGCCAGAGCTCTGCCCTTCTGGAATGAAGAAATAGTTCCCCAGATCAAGGAGGGGAAACGTGTACTGATTGCAGCCCATGGCAACAGCCTCCGGGGCATTGTCAAGCATCTGGAGGGTATGTATGTTTTTTCAGAGGCGCCCTCAAGGAAGGATAAAGCAGAACTGCCACAAATCAGGGACTTGGTAAAAAGGAGTCTAGGGAAGGGCTGGACATGTTAACAGCTTTAGAGATGGTCTAGATTGACTTCTAGTGAAAAAACACCCTCAACCCTTGTTTCTCAAAATGTGATCTGCAGAATAGTGACAGCTGGACCCCCTGGGAGCTTGTTATACATGCAGAACCTCGGGTCTCACTCCAGACCTGTTTCAGAATCGGCATCTATTCCCCAGGTGATATGGATACACATTAAAGATTGAGAAGCTCACCTCTAGATTGGTATTGTCAAATGAAACTGCTAGTGAAAATCCTCCTTAGCTGGCCAAGCACAGTGGCTCATGCCTGTAATTGCAACACTTCGGGAGGCCAAGGCAGGAGGACCACTTGAGGCCAGGAGTTTGAGACAGCCTGGGCAACATAGTAAGACTGCATCTCTACAAAATTTTAAAAGGCCAAGCACAGTGGTTCATGCCTGTACTATCAGCACCTTGGGAGGCCAGGAGTTCAAAACCAGCCTGAGCAACAAAGCAAGAACTTGTCTCTACAAAAGAAAAATGAAAAATTAGCTTGATGTGGTGATGCTCACCTGTAGTCCCAGCTACTCAGGAGGCTGAGGCGGGAGATCGCTTGAGCCCAGCAGTTTGAGGTTATAGTGAGGTATGATTGTGCCACTACATTCTAGCCTGGGTGAGAGAGTAAGACCTTGTCTCTTAAAAAAAAAAAAAAGGAAAACAAATATATATAAAAGAAAAAATTCTCCTTAGTCACAACCAGGCACAACTTTACACATGAATCTCAATTTGTATCTTCATCCCCGAGGGCCTAGAGGCCCACGTGTGCTATTTTTGGTTGGATGGGCTGTACAGGGTATTTGAGATGTGTACAGTCTTGCTTCACTGTGGGCTTCTAGATCCCACTTTGGTAGAGATATCTGGCCATATACCTTGCTGTAGTTTGTTGGTGGTCTATCTTGTATACCTTTCTTGCTTTTCAGTTTAATGGCTGAGAAATAAGTATGGTGGGGGCCATTCCCTGGGTTCAGAAAGGGTGTCTTATTTTAATTTCTGTCAAAGTCCTTTATCACCTGGAGGACAAAGTAAACCTGGAGGGGCGATGTGGATTTATGTCTTGTGTGGCTGATGATGGTGGATGTTTTCAGGTCTCTCTGAAGAGGCTATCATGGAGCTGAACCTGCCGACTGGTATTCCCATTGTCTATGAATTGGACAAGAACTTGAAGCCTATCAAGCCCATGCAGTTTCTGGGGGATGAAGAGACGGTGCGCAAAGCCATGGAAGCTGTGGCTGCCCAGGGCAAGGCCAAGAAGTGAAGGCCGGCGGGGAGGATACTGTCCCCAGGAGCACCCTCCCTGCCTGTCTTGTCCCTCTGCCCCTCCCACCTGCACATGTCACACTGACCACATCTGTAGACATCTTGAGTTGTAGCTGCATATGGGGACCAGTGGCTCCCATTTTCATTTAGCCATTTTGTCGCCTGCACCCACTCCCTTCATACAATCTAGTCAGAATAGCAGTTCTGGAGCACAGGTTCTCAGTCTAAGCTATGGAAAAGCTCCCCTTATCCAACAGAGTTTAAAAGTAGTGACTTGGGTTTTTGCGAGTGCTTTGTTTACTAAGGACTTTGGGGAGGAACCATGCTAAGTCATGACCAGTGAGGAGAAGCAACAGAGCCTGTCTGTCCCCATGAGCAGAGTCTGTCCTCTGCTCTTCTGCAGTCAGGCCACTGCCCACTGCCTGGGGGCTCTAGTCATTCCAGTGGAAGACGAATGTAACCTGCGTGGTGATGTGACAACTGTTTCCTCCCTGACCCCAGAGGATCTGGCTCTAGGTTGGGATCAATCCTGAATTTCGTTATGTGTTAATTTACTTTTATTAAAAAAGTATAGTATATATAAATAATACAAAACAATAACCCTTCTGGGGTTTCTTGTGGCGGTTGAAATAGTCCCACATGTGGTCATCAGAAAATAAGCCATTCCTCATACCAATGTAGGATCAGCTCCTTGACCTCTGAGGGGCAGGAGTGCTTCCTGGTGTGTGTATTAGAATCCCTTCCTGCCTTGTTTCATGGCAGTGAAATGCCTCTTGGTCCTGTCCAAGTGTGTCTTTCACTGATTTCTGAATCATGTTCTAGTTGCTTGACCCTGCCACATGGGTCCAGTGTTCATCTGAGCATAACTGTACTAAATCCTTTTTCCATGTCAGTATAATAAAGGAGTGATGTGCAATAGCTTCTTGTGTGATGTGGAAGACCTTATCTGAGGAAACCTTAGCATTTAACTTGAAATGTCTCTCACTGCCCTAGCCCTTGTGTGGCAGTTTGTTTTAGGACATCCAGTCACAACTTTACACGGTAAAAAAATGATGCATCTCCTTGGGGTTTTCAGGTCAGCCTGGTGAGCTGAGGTGGTGGTGGGAGGCCCTCCTGGCCAAGCCCTCCATTCACGTTGCCCCCTGCAGCTCTTGCTTGGTGCTCCCCTGATTGGAAAGTCACATTCTGAACTCCATTATATCCTCTTTAGAGTAAGTAAAGTCTGCTTTTTTTTTTTCTTTTTGAGACAGCCTCGCTCCGTCGCCCAGGCTTGAGTGCAGTGGCATGATCTCAGCTCACTGCAGCCTCCCCCTCCTGGGTTCAAGCAAGCCTCCCGCCTCAGCCTCCTGAGTAGCTGGGACCACAGGCATGTGCCACCATGCTTGCTTAATTTCTGTATTTTTAGTAGAGACGGGGTTTTGCCAAGTTGCCCAGGCTGGTCTCAAGCCAGTTTTGGCCTCCCAAAGTGCTGGGATTACAGGTGTGAGCCACCGTGCAGGCCTCAGAATTTTTTTTTTAACTGTTTATTGTTACCAACTTGTAAACTTTACTAAAGATGATCTCAAAAAGTGACTTAGTGCAGTGGAAAGGAGTATAATTACATTATAAACACAATTGCCTTCTCTGAAAAGGTCACTGGAATACAAGAAATCCCATAAAGCTGGAGAAAGAACATTCCCTTTCCCTTCTGGTAGGAACAAGTAACACCCTCCATCTGTTGAGCTCCTAATGAAGTTCCTCTGTGCCACCCACTGGATGAGGGATATTACATATGTTAGCTCTCATCTTAACCCATGAAAGGGCTGGTAACTCCTGTTTACAGAAGAGGAAACAGTCCCAAAGAAACATGTAAAAAGCACCAAATATCACACCACTTGGTACTGGGGCTGGGATGGATATTACTATGCAAACAAATGAAGGTTCTTACCCAAAGGTTTAAATACTTTCAAGCATCTTGCTTTTCAAGTTTAGATTTTCATTTGACCTACACAATAACTTTGAGTAATTTCAGTCTCCAACAGCCTGGTGGGATGTTATTTTCCTAACCTGTGCAGAATTCTAGATCAGAAGTTGGTAATTTTGGCCAGCACAGTGGTACACACCTGTAATCCCAGCACTTTGGGAGGCTGAGGAAGGAGGATCACTTGAGGCCAGGAATTCGAGACTGGCCTAGGCAACATAGCAAGACCTGGTCTCTACAAGAAAAATTAGCCAGGCATGGTGGTATGTGCCTGTAGTCCCAGCTACTCAGGAGATTGATTGGGGGAATCACCTGAGCCCAGGAGTTTGAGGCTACAGTGAGCTATGACTGCACCACTGCACTCCATCCTGGGTGACATTTTGAGGCCCTGTCTCTTAAAAATTGCATGTACAAAACAAAACAAAAAACCCAAGGCCAGGCATGGTGGCTGATGCCTATAAGCCCAGCACTTTGGGAGGCCAGCACTTTGGGAGGCCAAGGCAGGCGGATCACCTGAGGTCAGGAGTTCAAGACCAGCCTGGCCGACATGGTGAAACCTCATCTCTACCAAAGGTTAGCTGGGCATGGTGGCGCATGCCTGTAGTCCCAGCTACTGGGAAGGTGGAGGCTGCAGTGAGTTGAGATCGCGCCACTGCACTCCAGCCTAGGTGACAGCGAGACTGTGTCTCAAAAAAAAAAACAAGAATAAAAACAAAAACCTGGATGTGGATCTACAATGATCTCAATCTCTAAAATTTTCAATTATAGAAACCCTAATATTCAAGGTTAGGAAGTAGAGGATAGAAACTAAGGTGGGCTGATTCTAAAGCTCACATTACGCACGGTCACTAAATACTGAAAAGACAGGCTTCCTGAATAATATCTCAAGAAGTGACATCTCAGACTCACATTTCGTCGGCAACCTCTCCATGCTTAACTCTCATCCCTTCCTCATCCCCAAACTTATGCCTTCATTTCTGCTTCTGCATTTAGCCTGGGCTTGTCTCTCTGCCTTGAATATCTTCACTTACTTTTATGTTCTTTAATTTATTTTGATCTCACGTCACTAATCCTTTCCTGGCCACCTCATATGACAGTACTCTGTCCCACTTTTCAATTCAGATTTAACATTTCCTGGAGTACCCACTATATCAGTGATGTGTATCAAATACTTTTAGACATGTTATTTATTTATTTATTTTGAGACAGAGTCTCGCTCTGTTGTCCAGGCTGGAGTGCAGTGGTGCAATCTCGGTTCACTACAACCTCTGCCTCCAGGGTTCAAGCGATCTTCCTGCCTCAGCTTCCTGAGTAGTTGGGATTACAGGCGTGCGCCACCACGCCCGGCTAATTTTTGTATTTTTAGTAGAGATGGGGTTTCACCATGTTGGCCAGGCTGGTCTCAAACTCCTGACTTCAACCCAACTCGGCCTCCCAAAGTGCTGGGATTTACAAACATGAGCCACCATGCCTGCCTCACATGCTATCTGTATCACCACGTGTCCTCAAATTTTCATTAAACCACAATGTACCTAAATGAAGGGGACGTATGTAAAGCACTTGACTCAGTGCCTAGCACAGTAAGTACTCAATAAGCAGAAGTACTGAAATGTCCTGACACCATTTAGATGTCTTTCTCTGCTTAAGACAACAGACTCTATAACATCCTTTTAGTAAAAAAGTTTTATCATAGCAAAAAATATGTATTTATAAGGACTGTCAGGAGGGATAGGCTATTTCCAATATCACAGTTTTGTTTGCTGGTGCCTTGAAAAGATAAGATTTATTACTCAAGAGAATGAAATCCACTGATAGGTTCACAGAAACATGTTCCATCTACAGCGTAAACTGGAAGATTTTTCTGGAAGTGGCTGTTGGCCGACGCCAGGTGTTTGAATAAAGACAGCAGCATCTTGGTGTTATACTCAGGAACAGCTTACCCCCTTCCATAGGGTAAAAAGTCGCTTCTTAGGTCTGCAAGAATTCGGGTTGTACTCGGGCTACTTTCCGGAATTCTTTAGTGTGGGTCTTAGGGCACTGCATCTCACACCAGCTGATGGGAACCATCTGGATACCTGGAAGGGAAAAGCTGGTAGTGGAGCCCAGACCCCAAAGATTTGCCTGCGACTCCTCTTTTATGCTGGGTATGAAGCTGAAGTGCCACCAAGCTTCCTACTGAACCTCAACTCATAAAGAAAAAACTTTGTTCATTCTACTGACTTATGAAGTGAGTCCCGTTTCCTTGGATTTATATAAGGAGAATCAGGCTGGGCGTGGTGGCTCACACCTATAATCCCAGCACTTTGGGAGGCCAAGGCGGGCAGATCATTTGAGGCCAGGAGTTTGAGACCAGCCTGGCCAACATGGCGAAACCCTGTCTCTACTAAAAATACAAAAATTAGCTAGGTGTGGTGGCGTGTGTCTGTAATCCCAGCTACTTGGGTGACAAGAATTGCTTGAACCAAGGAGGTGGAGGCTGTGGTGAGTGGAGATGGCACCACTGCACTCCAGCCTCCTCGACAGAGTGAGACCCTGTCTCAAACAACCACCACCACCAGCACCAAGCAAAAAAGAAAAAAATAATCATTCTAATCTCAGAAGGAAATATCTATAGCCATACTGCTTCCCAGATAAGGGAAACCAGGAAAAACAATGGATTGATCCCAAACCATAGATCCAGGGAAAGTAAGGATGTGGAAACAAGGCCATCTCACCTGACTCACTGTGGGCTACCACCACTCCCAGCTCGTTCTCGGCGGTGGTTAGCAGGTAGTTGGACTGTGCATCACCTAAGGAGATCTAGTCACATAACACCGGTGAAGGAAAATGAGGAGTTAGAAGTCTTCCCCCACCTTAGCCACCAGAGTTGTTTTTCTACCTTTTTTTTTTTTTTTTTTTTTTGAGATGGAGTCTTGCTCCGTTAACCAGGCTGGAGTGCGGTGGCATGATCTCAGTTCACAACCTCTGCCTCACGGGTTCAAGCGGTTCTCCTGCCTCAGCTTCCCGAATAGCTGGGATTACAGGCATGTGCCACCACGCCCAGCTAATTTTTGTATTTTTAGTAGAGACAGGGTTTCACCATGTTGGCCAGGCTGGTCTCGAACTCCTGACCTCAGGTGATCCACCCGCCCTGGCCTCCGAAAGTGCTGGGATTACAGGCATGAGCCACCACACCCGGCCTCCTTCTCTTCTTTTGACAAAGGACCAGAAGTCTGCTGGGAATAAAGGATACCACTTTGGCCAAGACAATGTCACCTGGGCGGAAACTCTTATAAATTTCAACCTGTAAAGAAAGAACAGGAATGTTAAGTGAAAGCTCTAGACTGGGTCTATATGAAACTGTGAACGCTTCTGGTAAAGCCAATCTACTTTCTAATCCTGGAGGGTAGAAATCATCATTACTCATGTCAAGTCAAGAACTTTTAATTGCTTCTACAGTATTATCATACAAATGAAAATTTTTTTTTTTTGAGATGCAGTCTCGCTCTGTCGCCCACACTGGAGTGCAGTGGTGCGATCTCGGCTCACTGCAACCTCTGCCTCCCGGGTTCAAGCGATTCTCCTGCCTCAGCCTCCTGAGTAGCTGGGATTATAGGTGCGTGGCACGACACTGGTTAGTTTTTGTATTTTTAGTAGAGACAGGGTTTCACCATGTTGGTCAGGCTGGTCTTGAACTCCTGACCTTGTGATCCGCCCACCTTGGCCTCCTAAAGAGCTGGGATTACAGGTGTGATCCACTGCACCCGGCCCTTTTTTCTTTTTTTTTAAGAGGTGGGATCCCACTGTGTCACCCAGGCTGGAGTGCAGTGATGCAATGGTAGCTCACTGCAGCCTTGGACTGCTGGACCAAGGGATCCTCCTGCCTCAGCCTCCCAAGTAGCTAGGACTACAGGTGCGTGCCACCACTTAACCTCAAACTCCTGGGCTCAAGCAATCCTCCAGCCACATCCTCTCAAGCAGCTGGGACTACAGGCATAAGCCACCATGCCCGGCCAATTTTTGAATTTTTAAAATTTTCGTAGAGACAGGGTCTCGCTATGTTGCCAGGGCTGGTCTTGAAGTCCTGGACTCAAGTGATCCTCCCGCCTCAGCCTCCCAAAGTACTGGGATTACGGGTGTGTGCGACCATGCCTGGCCTGAGATAATACTTTTAAGGGATTGAGATACGTAAAGTCATTAAAAAAAAAGAACCAACCAACAACCTTGTCTTTTTCAGTTGCTCGGACATCTTCCTTGCTATAAAAAAAGAATTAACAGAAAGATTAATTACCTGTGAGAAAGAATTTTTTTTTTTTTTTTTTTTTTTTTTTTGAGACAGAGTCTCCCTCTGTCACTCAGGCTGGAGTACAGTGGTGCAATTTTGCTCACTGCAACCTCTGCCTCCTGGGTTCAAGCAATTCTCGTGCCTCAGCCTCTCAAGCAGCTGGAATTACAGGCACGTCCGCCATGCCCAGTTAGTTTTTTGTATTTTTAGTAGAGATGGGGTTTCACCATGTTGGCCAGGCTGGTCTTGAACTCCTGACCTCAGGTGATCCACCCGCCTCAGCTTCCCAAAGTGCTGGGATTACAGGCATGAGTCACCTTGCCCAGCCTGTGAGAAAGAATTATTCTGTAGATTCCTAGTAAATAAAGAGCTACAAGAACAGACAGAACAAGTTGTAAATGGGACACAGCTGCTACCCAGAGGAGCAGGGTGGAGAAGCATCCTCAGACCACATGGAGCAGCAGTATCAATACCTCTGATTAGATAAAGGCAGATCGGATTTGGCAAGAAAGGATAAGGAGTTTCGTTGCCTCAGGGCTTGAACAGAAGCACTATAGCAAGGGCCCCCAACTTCTGGTGGCCTGTGAGGAACCGGGCTGCATAGAAGGAAGTGAGTGGCAGGCAAGCTTCATCTGTATTTACAGCTGCTCCCCAATCGCATACATTACTGCCTGAGCTCCGCCTCCTGTCAGATCGAAGTGGGCATTAGATTCTCATAGAAGTATGAACCCTATTGTGAACTGCACATATGAGGGAGCTAGGTTGCCCACTCCTTATGAGAATCTAATGCCTGATGATCTGTCACTGTCTCCCATCACCCCCAGATGGGACCATCGAATTGCAGGGAAACAAACTCAGGGCTCCCGCTGATTCTATATTATGGTGAGTTGTATAATTATTTCATTATATATTACAGTGTAATAATAACAGAAATAAAGTGCACCATAAATGTAATGCACTTGAATCATTCTGCAACCACCCCCTCCATGGTCTGTGGAAAAACTGTCTTCCAAGAAACTGGTCCCTGGTGCCAAAAAGGTTGGGGACTGCTGCACTACAGAACCACATCAAATCCTGAGGCTGGAAAGGGCCTCAAAAGTTAGATTATCTGCCTGGCAAGAAATGTTTGTCCTTTCTCAAGGAAGCCACACGAAATCACCATCTCACCCACAAATCTTTTCAATGTTTTATAACCTCTGAGTTCAATCTATATTAAATTTTAAAGTGCTTCCTAAAATGCCTTCTACTTTTTTTTTTTTTTTTGAGACGGAGTTTCACTCTTGTTGCCCAGGCTGGAGTACAATGGCACGATCTTGGCTCACCGCAACCTCCGCCTCCCAGGTTCAAGTGATTCTCCTGCCTCAGCCTCCCTAGTAGCTGGGATTATAGGCATGTGCCACCACGCCTGGCTAATTTTGTATTTTTAGTAGAGATGGTGTTTCTCCATGTTGGTCAGGCTGGTCTCGAACTCCCGACCTCAGGTGATCTGCCTGCCTCGGCCTCCCAAAGTGCTGGGATTACAGGCATGAGCCACCACGCCCAGCCTGCCTTCTACTTTGGTTTGAGTCATCCTGACACTGCTAAACTTCAGCTTCACTCAATTCTTTTTGCTTTACCTTTTATTTATTTATTTGTTTTTTGAGACAGGGTCTCACTCTGTCGCCCAGGCTAGAGTGCAGTGGTGCAATCTCAGCTCACTGCAACCTCTGCCTCCTAGGCTCAAGTGATCTTCCTGCTTCAGCTCCACAAGTAGCTGGGACTACAGGCACGCACCACCATGCCCAGCTAATTTTTTTTTTTTTTTTAAAGACGGAGTCTCGCTCTGTCCCCCAGGCTGGAGTGCAGTGGCGCAATCTTGGCTCACTGCAACCTCTGCCTCCTGGGTTCAAGCGATTCTTTGGCTTCAGCCTCCTGAGCAGCTGGGATTACAGGCACACGCCAACATGTCCGGCTAGTTTTTGTATTTTTAGTAGAGACAGGGTTTCACCACACTGGCCAGGCTGGTCTCAAACCCCTGACTTTGTGATCCACCCACCTCAGCCTCCCAAAGTGCTAGGATTACAGGTGTGAGCCACTGTGCCTGGCTAATTTTTGTATTTTTTACAGAGATGGGGTTTCACCATGTTGGCTAGGCTGGTCTCAAACTCTTGATCTCAAGAGATCCACCCGCCTCAGCTTCTCAAAGTGCTAGGATAACAGGCGTGAGCCACCGCGCCCAGCCTTTGCTTTACTTTTAAACCCTCTCATTAATATTTTCCTTTTGTCCTAGATCATCCATGTATTTTTTGGATACTACTAGGGGAGAATCAAAGCACAAAGAAGAAAGAAAAATGGGCAAGAGAAAAATAGGAATTGTAACTGTTGCTCAAAATTCTGGTGTCCTAGTCTATCCTAATCTTATTCCAGTTGCTAAGGTATATGTGAAAAGGATACTTCTTACCGGATAGTTCCTCGAAAAGAGTTCTTAAGTGGCATGGACCCCACATACAGGATGTGTACTTTGGCAAAGCGTGAATTGATGCTAGAGACCTGCGGAATAGAGAAAAGATCAGCATCAGAGTATAAGCAGTTGTCAGCTCAAGGAAGCAGCAATAAACTGGGGATTACTAGGACTTCAGTGCAAGCAACCCTACTAAGTAGAGAATTTAAGACAAGTTAACTCCTACTTCTCTCTGCGTAAGTGACACATGTAAAGAGGAATAAGAGCCACTTTGGCCACCTGGTAGAGTTACTATGGGAAACAAAGATGGTATGGGTTTTTTTTTTTTTTTTTTTTGAGACGGAGTTTCACTCTTGTTGCCCAGGCTGGAGTGCAATGGCGCGATCTTGGCTCACCGCAACCTCCGCCTCCTGGGTTCAAATAATTCTCCTGCCTTAGCCTCCTGAATAGCTGGGATTACAGGCATGCACCACCATGCCCAGCTAATTTTGTATTTCTAGTAGAGACAGGGTTTCTCCATGTTGGTCAGGCTGGTCTCGAACTCCTGATCTCAGGTGATTTGCCTGCTTCAGCCTCCCAAAGTGCTGGGATTACAGGTGTAAGCCACTGCACCCGGCTGGGTTTTTTTTTTTTTTTTTTTTTTTAAATCTTTTCACAACTTGCCCTTCAGAGAGGTATAGACTTTTTAAAGTATAGATGGCTAACAATTAAAAAAAAAAAAAAAAAGAGGCTGGACACAGTGGCTCATGCCTGTAATCCCAGCACTTTGGGAGGCTGAGGTGGGTGCATCACTTGAGGTCAGGAGTTCAGGACCAGCCTGGCCAACATGGTAAAACCCCATCTGTACTAAAAATACAAAAATTAGCCAGGCGTGGCAGCACATGCCTATAATCCCAGCTACTCGGGAGGCAGAGGCAGTAGAATTGCTTGAACCCAAGAGGCAGAGGCTGCAGTGAGCCGAGATCGTGCCACTGCACTCCAGCCTGGGTGACAGAGCAAGGCCCTGTCTCAAAAAAAAAAAAAAAAAAAAAACAGGAATGGCAAAAAAATAAAGTCTTTTGCTTCTCTGCAGAAAAAGAACTCAGCTTCAGATGTTCAAAAATAGGCCTCCTAATCATCCTCTGGCATCCCTGTTTCCCAGACACAGGTAGAACTATGTATTCAGGGAATCAGCTCACTGAAGGAACTATGCATGCCTGAACTTGGCTGCCTTGATTATTATCCTAGAAATCTGTAAGCCAGCACAGTCCAGTAAAACTTTCTGTGATGACAGAAAAGTCATGTGCTGACCAGTATAGCAACCACTAGCCACAAGTGGCTATTGAGTACTTGAAATGTGGCTAATGTGACTAAGGAAATCAATTTTATTTTTTTCTTGAGAGACAGAGTCTTGCCCTGTTACCCAAGCTGGAGTGATCATGGCTCACTGCAGCCTCAACCCCCTGGGCCCAAGCGATCTTCCTGCTTCAGCCTCCCAAGTAGTTGGGACCACAAGCATGTGCTACCACGACTGGCTAATTTTTTATTCTTCTTCTTCTTTTTTTTTTGAGACGGAGTCTCACTCTGTTGCCCAGGCTGGACTGCTGTGACGCAGGCTCACTGCAACCTCCGCCTCCTGGGTTCAAGCACTTCTCCTGCCTCAGCCTCCCGAGTAGCTGGGATTACAGGCATGCACCACCACGCTAAGCTAATTTTTGTATTTTTAGTAGAGACAGGGTTTCACCATGTTGGCCATGATTGGCCAGGCTGGTCTTGAACTCCTGACCACAGGTGATCTGCCCACCTCGGCCTCCCAAAGTGCTGGGATTACAAGCATGAGCCACCATGCCCGGCAATTTTTGATTCTTTTTGTAGAGATGAGGTTTCACTATGTTTCCCAGGCTGGTCTTGAACTCTGGGCTGAAGCAATCCTCCTGCCTCGGCCTCTTAAAGTGCTACAATTACCAGTGTGAGCCACTGTGCCCTGCCAGAAATAAATTTATGTAGCTTGTGGCTATCATACTGGACACTGCAGTTCTGGCATGGTCATGATTTCAGTATTGAATGGGCATTCTAAGCATGGAGGTCAGGACCAACTTACCTTACAGGTTACAATAGCTCCCACATCTGGCAGTAACTGGGACTCTGTTTCTCTCACTACAGACACCACTGGAAGCTACAGAGGGAACAACAAAAAACTGAAATGTCCTGGCTAACCCTTGGGTCAAGGCATTTGTGGCTTGAGAGTAATATAGGAATGTCTTGGTATAAAGGTGAGAGTTGGAGTATGGATTCATTTATAGCCCAGAGCAGAAGGCCTTAGAAATTTTAGGAAATAGGAGGACCAGGAGGCTACAGAATGCTGCTAGAAGACATACATCTCTAAACTTCTTTTTTTGTTGTTGGAGACGGAGTCTTGCTCTGTCGCCCAGACTGGAGTGCAGTGGCACGATCTCAGCTCACTGCAACCTCCGCCTCCCGGGTTCACGCCATTCTCCTGCCTCAGCCTCCCGAGTAGCTGGGACTACAGGCACCCGCCACCATGCCCAGCTACTTTTTTTTGTAGTAAATCTCTAAACTTCTAATAAGTTTTTTGGTGATTCTCTCAGAATTTCTTGGTATACAACTATATTGCCTATAATCATTGACAATTTTACTTTTTTTGGTTTTTTTTGAGATGGAGTTTCACTCTTGTTGCCTAGGATGGAGTGCAAGGGTGCCATCTTGGTTCACTGCAACCTCCACCTCCTGGGTTCAAGTGATTCTCCTGCCTCAGCCTCCCGAGTAGCTGGGATTACAGAAGCCTGTCACCATGCTCGGGTAATTTTTTGTATTTTTAGTAGAGATGGGGTTTCACCATGTTGGCCAGGTTGGTCTCGAACTCCTGACCTCAGGTGCTCCACCCGCCTTGGCTTCCCAAAGTGCTGGGATTACAGGTGTGAGCCACTGCGCCCTGCCGACAATTTTACTCTTTCCTCCAAAGTTATACTGCTTCCTTCTGTTTCTTATTTTATTGCACAGGCTGAAATTTCCACAAAAATGTTACATAATAGCGGCTATGCTTGTTTTCTTCTATTTTAAGTGAATACTTGCAGAGTTTTCTCTTTGAGCATGGTATTGGCTGTTGGTATAAGACAGATATTTTGAGCCTCATTTTTTATCAATCTCTCCGTTGCTCACAATGCTTCAGCTCTCCTGGCCTTCTTTCAGTTTCCCCAACTTACCAAATTCTTCCCACTTCCAGATCTCTCTTCAACCTATTCTTTCTGCCAGAACTGCACTCTCTCCACCCACCTGACTCTTACCTACTCTTTAGATGATTCAGCTTAAATGTCACTTCTGCTGACTAGGATGGGTTTGCCTGTTACATGTTCTCAAGGTTCCCTGTAATATTCTTTCAAAGCACCACCACATATGTAACCATATGCTCATTTGAGCATTTATTTGTTTACAATTTGTGTCTGTGTCCTTTGATAGCAGAAACCAAGTCAGCGCTGTGCCTGACACATGAAAATACTCAAGTGATATCTATGAAATGAACAAACTCAGGACTGTTAAGAACATTCCCAACAATGACTGAATAGAAAGCCCCTTGAATCAGACAGCTTAAGTTACTTACTCAAAGCAGAATCAAGGTCAAGTTAGCCAGAACGTAACTGTTCTAATTCTGAATCCTCTTTCTATTGTGCTCCTTCAAATATTGCTTATATGATCCTGAGCTAATCCTGGATCTATCTCTGAACTAGAAAGGTAGGTATTACTCACACATTCAACATTTATTGAGGAGCTGCCTTGTGCTATATACGGATGGTATGGTGGTAGGGCCTGCTTTCACGGACTTAGATTTAAGCAGGGGAGAAGTCTAGTAGGAAACATATACCTGAGTGTCTCATCATATGCTGACATAGTGCTTGGAAGAAAAGGAACAGAGTTTTTTGTGAGTCTTTAACAAAACAAACAAAAACAAAACACCCCACAAAACTCCTTTCCTCAATTAGTGGGTCCAGAAGGACTTCTCTGAGGTGATAGTAGAGAAGCTATCTAAAGGAGGTAGGAATTAAATAGGCCTAGGAAGATAGAAGCGTTCCAGATAGATGGCATGTTACAAAGGCTCTGTAGCAGGAAAAAGCTTGGCGCATTACCGACACTGAAAGAAGCTAGTATGTTATAAAAATTTTTTAAAGGGCAAGCAGAGACTGTGATTATAACTTTTAAAAACAGAAAAAACAGTATGACTAGATTGCGTCAGTGAGGTGGAGATAGTGGCGCTAGATAAAGTCGGAGAGGTAAGCAACATTCATACAGTATGCAACTCACTGCTGGGCTGGGCTGGGCTGGGATGGGATACTGAGTTCGCATCTGCTTTTGTCCCAACTTCCCTCCCCGAGGGTCAGCAGCACAACCAAGCGAGATCAACACAACTAGTGTGTGGTGGCTAAGTGCACCACAGCGGCGATACGGCTAGAAGAAACTAAGAGACCAACATTGTACCACTGAGACACTAAAGACGCGTCCGCAGTGCCCATGCCTAAGGACTGGAACTCAAGGGCAGCCTAAGGGAAAAACAGAGAGGAGATGGCATGCCGCTTCCTTTACCGCGCCATTCTCGCTGCTCTTCATCAGACAACCGGCAAGCGACGAAAAGATGTAGCCGTGGCGGGTGTAGGTGCCGCTGCCCGGGCTGCCCTCCTCCAAGTTACACAGACGTTCGCCTGCAGAAAAAATGCTGCATCGGTCACGGGCCCCCAGAAGCTGTAGGCCGTTTAGCCTTCTTGCTTCAGCCCCTATCCAGGACTCTGTACGGGAAGCGCTCACTTACCGGGGATGCAGTATCTCACGGGTGGCGCCATGATTGCCGCTGTCCCAAAACCCGGATGAAAACGAAGTCGCTTTCTCATTGGCCAAACCCAGGCACAGTTCCGCAGTAAGACACGTGTCAATTGGTATTCTTTATCCTTGCGCGTAAACTCCATTTCCCAGGTTACCCCGGGACAAATCCGGGGGCGGAACTTCAGAGCTCCACGCTTGCGCCTGCGCGTGTGGTTGAGGATGGGCTGGCGGCGGGTCCGGGTCCGCTGCTTGGCGCTGCGGGTGGCGGGCCATGGTGGTTTGGATTGAGCCGGGCCCGGCCGGGGCGCCGAGTCGGAGGGGGTGGCAGTGAGCGGCGGCAGAGGCTGCGGGGCTCGGTTTGGCTGACTGGGGAGTCGGCAGGCGGCAGGTAAGGGCGAAGCCTCGGCCCTTGCTCCCCATCCTAGTCCCTTTTTCTGGGTAGGGCACTGCCCTGGGGCCTTGTCTTGAGTCCGGGTTCCTACTGTCTCCTCGCCCCGCCCTGCGGGGCCGTGCCCTCCTCAGCCCGAGCGCACCTTCCGAGCAATCGTTACGCTCAGAGCAGGAGGGAAGGAGGTCAAGCGACCCAACTCGTCTGTTTCACAGATATGGAACTTCAGATTCAGAGACAGGGTTTGACTTGTCCAAAATGATCAAGATAGTTAAGATAGAGCCCAAACTGGAACCCACGGTTTTTGACTTCCAGTCCATCGCAGTTTCACCTCGCGGCTGTCATTGAGAAATAAAACCTTTTCCCGGTTTTTTTTTTGTTTTGTTTTTGAGGAGTCTCGCTCTGTCGCCAGGCTGGAGTGCAGTGGAGCGATCTCTGTTCACTGCAACCTCCGCCTCCCGGCATCAAGCGATTCTCCTGCCTCAGCCTCCCGCGCAGCTGGGACTACAGGCGCGCGCCACCACGCCCAGCTAATTTTCGTAGTTTTAGTAGAGACGGGGTTTCAGCATGTTGGCCAGGATGGTCTTGATCTCTTGATCCGCCCGCCTCGGCCTCCCAAAGTGCAGGGAGTACAGGCATGAGCCACTGCCTCCGGCCTTTTCCCGGTTTTTTAAACTGCAGCTTCCAGTCCTGCGGTCCGATCCTCTTCGCGGCCCCCCATCCCCACTTCAGTAAGCTTTCTCTGGTTGAAAAAGCCGAACTCTGGTTGTGTGGGCCCGTCATCAAAAGATAAGCAGTCCCCAAATAAAGTTGTTACTCTTTTTCTTCTCAGCGTGTTAGCCCAGAAGAGAGGTCTGCACATGAATAAAATGCTACTTTTTATTGATGTTGGGTATCTCCTACTTGAGATTGCAAACATCCTGAGAGCAGCGTCTTTGTCCAGATGACATTCGCCACGACTTTGATCTCAGTTCACCTGACTTCTGATGGCTTTGCCGTCTGTCCTTCCCTGTCCCCTCAGTCGACTTTCCCATTGGGAAACAGATGTGACTTAAAGCCATGGGAAGAGGGGAGTGTTGTGGCCAGCAATCTCCTCCAGTCTGGTGGCAGATGACCAATATGGCCTGTGACTATTACTGAGGGATCAGAGTACTCGGGCTTGTGCTTGGGGTGGTAGTAAAGCTGCGCTTTGCTCTGTTTCCTCCCGTTCACTGAGATTAGCCCCTTCTCCCCTACACACATCTTTTTGAATTTTGCTTTACCTCTGTTTCTTGAGATGAAAAGTCTGGGCCAGGTGCGGTGGCTCATGCCTGCAATCCCAGCACTTTGGGAGGCTGAGGCAAGCGCATCACCTGAGGTCGGGAGTTTGAGACCAGCCTGACCAACATGGAGAAACCCAGTCTCTACTAAAAAAATACAAAATTAGCCAGGCGTGGTGGCACATGCCTGGAATCCCAGCCACTCAGGAGGCTGAGGCAGGAGAATTGCTTGAACCCAGGAGGCGGAGGTTGTGGTGAGCCCAGATTGTGCCATTGCACTCCAGCCTGGGCAACAAGAGTGAAACTCCATCTCAAAAAAAAAAAAAAAGAAAAGTCTGTGTGTTCAGTTGCGGCCCACTTACTACATATGTAATTTTCCTGGCATCCCATACCCCATTAGCTAATGGAGAGAGGCCCTAGCCTCAGACTTTGTTCAACCAAATCTGTATCTGTGCATCTAGGAGCTTTCTGTTTACACGGTTGGGCTGATTTCTGGTTGGGCTTGTTTTCAAAAACGACTTCTAGCTCCTAAGTGCCATGATTTTAATAACAGTTTGTATTTCTCTCTTTATGAATCAGGAAGAATGATAACAGCAGACACTTATTTAGTGTTACCACATTGGCAGGAGTGTCCTTGCTGGTATTTGTAGGACAAATAGACATCTGGCCAGGCTTTCCACTTCTGCATCCCTCCAGGTCATTCATTCAACAAATATTTATTGAGTACTTCCATGAGCCAGGTATTGTGCTAAGTGCTTTATAAACATTTCATTGACACTTACCAAAGAAGTTTGCTCTTCATACCTGTGGGTTTCACATCGCTGATCCAATCCAACCATGGATTGGAAATATTTGGGGGCAGCTGGGCATGGTGGTTCGCTCACACCTGTAATCCCAGCACTTTGGGAGGCCAAGGCAGACAGATCACCTGAGGTCAGGAGTTCAAGACCAGCCTGGCCAACACTGTGAAACCCCGTCTCTACTAAAAATACAAACATTTGCTGGGCGAGGTGGCAGGTGCCTGTAATCCCAGCTACTTGGGAGGCTGAGGCAGGGAGAATTGCTTGAACCCAGAAGGCGGAGGTTGCAGTGAGCCGAGATCTTGCCACTGCACTACAGCCTGGGCAACAGAGCGAGACTTCATCTCAAAAACAAACAAAGTGTTTATGTGTAGCATTTACTTTGTATTAGGTATTATGAGTAATCTAGAAATGATTTAAAGTATATGGGAAGATACGTATAGGTTATATGCAAACACTATGCCATTTTATATCAGATTTGAGCATCCATGGATTTTGGTATCTGAAGGGAGGACTGGAACCAATCCCTCCGCAGATATGGGGGTTGACTGTATCTGTATAGTTACAGAATCATAAAAGGTTAGAGCTGGAAGGGACCTTAGCATTTAATCCTACTCCCTCACTGAATGTGAACACAAGGAGATTGAGTCCCAGTAGAGTTGAATGATTTGTCTGAGGTTACGGAACTGCTTAGGGACAGAATTGAACCCTAAAGAATTGGGTAAATCTGGTCTTTGAGGCAGACATTTCCTGCAGCGCTGAAGAATTTAGGACATGGTTAAGAATGATCTGAAAAGTGGAGAATAGAAGTTTGTTTTGTTTTTTTTTTTAAGACTAGAAGAGGTGTGAGGTAGTATATAATTCGAGTTTATTACAAACGAGGAGTGCATTGGATTTGCATGCCATTGCTACAAAAAGTATTTTGGCAAATAGGAAACTCTCCATGACCTATAGAAAGGGAATGAACAGCAGTGTGGACAGTCCAAAAGCCACCTAGATTTGTTGTGGGGTAATCTGTTTTGTCCCACTCTTACATTTGATTGTGGGTGTCTACTATTTTAAAAATTCATGCTACAAGCCAAATCATGCTTCCAAACAATAGGGGTGGAAGTTTGAGCTTGAGCTTTTAATTTTTTTTGAGGTGGAGTCTCACTCTGTCTCCCAGGCTGGAGTGCACTGGCGCGATCTTGGCTCACTGCAACCTCCACCTCCTGGGTTTCAGCGATTCTCCTGCCTCAGGCTCCCAAGTAGCGGGGATTACAGGCATGCGCCACCATGCCCAGCTATTTTTTTCATTTCCAGTAGAGACAGTGTTTCACCACGTTGGCCAGGCTGGTCTCAAACTCTTGACCTCAAGTGATCCACCTGCCTCGGCTTCCCAAAGTGTTGGGAGTACAGGCGTGAGCCACTGCGCCCGGCCTTTTTTTCTCTTTTCTACACTCCCCTTAATTCTTTTAGCTTCCTAGGAGGTGGCAGGAATGGACAGTTTCTTTATCCTGGTGCTGAGCGTAGGTCCCTACTGAATTGTGCCTTCTCCTTCTCTGTGGACCTTGTCTGCTGAGTTTCTTTTCACCTTAGGGCTTACAGGGCTTGTGCAAGGAGGTAATTAAGTGTTTTCTTTGAAAGGTCTTTTGTGGGGATGAGCCAGGGTGCAAGGAGAGTACAATACTCCAGTTACCTAATTGAAACCATCCCTGCAGTGGAGCAGCCTCCTCCAGTTTCTGTTGGGTTTTGAGCTACCTGTTAAATAAATCAGTGGGATTGTCAAGGACAAAGCCCTCCCTGGCTGCCTCAGGGCAAAATCAGGTAATTTTTTTTTCTGGTGAAAGTCTTTAATCTGCAGAACTGATGAAACTGTCATCGAAGGAATCTGTTAGCGCATCTGTGTCTTCTGTTCTGGTCATTGCCCAGGCAGCCGATCTCTTCCCATGGCTGTTGCATGAGGTAGAAACTGCATAGAGGAGATGGAGGCACTGGCAGAGGTGCCATAGAAGCAGTGAACTGGGAAGTCTGGTTGGGTAGCTTGGGGCTAAGGCAGCAGCTGCAGAGAAGGTTCTTGAGTGTCTAATTAGACTGGGGCAGTGGAGTCCATCAGAGAGGTCAGGACCCGAGGCCTTCATGAATCAACATGGAGGTCCCCTCCCATTGACTCCTTCCTGTGTTCTGCTCAGAATACCTGGAGTTGTCTTGGCTACCATTTCCTTGGGGTGGGGCTGGGAATGGAATTGGAGACAAAGCATTTTCTGTCATGCAAGGGGTAGCTGGCTGTCCTGACAGGAGACAGGGAATCTCTTGCTACCAGGTTGAGTTGGCTAGCCTGTGACATCAGCCCAGAGGGAGTAGGAAGAAGAGTATCTTTTGCCGAGACTTAAATAGCACCAGGAAATACCTCGGTACAGGATCCACATTCTGTGTACTCATTCCTCCATTGGCTGTTCTTTGGTGAGGAATAATCATCTGAAGGTAGGTTGATGCACTAGGGCAGTCAGGAAGCCCTGGCAATCTCTGCTACAGTGGCCATGCCCAGAGACACAGTGGACAGCTTTGTCCATGTTGGCCACACTCCACCCAAAAGTCTGTCTACACAGACAACTCCTAAGACTGCTTTGATTTGGAGTGGCCTTTCTCACCCCTTTCCTGTGGCCTGTTGCTTTAGGTGTGCATCACCTTGGATTTGCTGTGCAACCATGTGGTGTAATTTAAGTACAATTTCTGCAGGCTCAGAACCGTCAGTTTTACTCCCTTAATCTGGTTGGAACATTGGCACTGGTCAGTCCGTAGAAAAGTGAAGTAACCTTCCTACTTCTCATAGTTGGTGACTGGCCTAGCTGGGTCTTAGTCTTAGGTCTTTGCCCTCCAAGTGAGTACTCTAGGCCTTCCCACTAGCGGGGTAGGGAGGGAGGGCTCAGACTAGATCCTCACAATGGTGTGCTCTCGTAGGAACCATGCGAGGCCAGCGGAGCCTGCTGCTGGGCCCAGCCCGCCTCTGCCTCCGCCTCCTTCTGCTGCTGGGTTACAGGCGCCGCTGTCCACCTCTACTCCGGGGTCTAGTACAGCGCTGGCGCTACGGCAAGGTCTGCCTGCGCTCCCTGCTCTACACCTCCTTTGGGGGCAGTGACACCGCTGTTGATGCTGCCTTTGAGCCTGTCTACTGGCTGGTAGACAATGTGATCCGCTGGTTTGGAGTGGTGAGTGATGTCCAGGGAGCAGGAAAAGGGGTGTTGTGGGGAGCAGAGGGACATGTCTCTCACAGACCCAACCCAGGTTTTGGAGGCCGGCCCCCACCCCCAGGGAAACTCCGAGTCTGCTTTGGGCATAGCTCTTGCGCCATGTCTCCCTGACCTTGCTGGTGTTGGCAGGTGTTCGTGGTCCTGGTGATCGTGCTGACAGGCTCCATTGTAGCTATCGCCTACCTGTGTGTCCTGCCTCTCATCCTCCGAACCTACTCAGTGCCACGACTCTGCTGGCATTTCTTCTATAGCCACTGGAATCTGATCCTGATTGTCTTCCACTACTACCAGGCCATCACCACTCCGCCTGGGTACCCACCCCAGGTGGGTCCTCACAGGAGCACTGGGGGAAGTTGCTGGCTATGGGAGCTGGTCCCAGGAGTGGGGAGAGTATCTTGGTATGTTTTGAGAGACAGAACTGGTGCTGCCACGTTATGCTCTCCCTTCACACAGGGCAGGAATGATATCGCCACCGTCTCCATCTGTAAGAAGTGCATTTACCCCAAGCCAGCCCGAACACACCACTGCAGCATCTGCAACAGGTGGGTCTTGGCTTTGCTCTCTGGGAATCCCAGCTGTGGTCCTTCTGTAGCCCTAGGGCAAAACCTAACCTTGAGTTTGCTAAGACATGGGTGAATCACCCATCGTGTCCCAGGTGATGTGCCCTCTTCTCCTGACACCTCATCCTTAGGATGGTCCTGTGAGTTAGGCATTATTACCACTTGTGAAAACCGAGGTTTGGAGAGATGAGTTACCTTGTCCAATATCTTATAGCCATTAAACTGCAGAGCTGGGTTTGAAGCAAGGCCTGGCTGTCTTCAAAGTCTGTGCCCTTTCCACCTCAGCAGGATGCTGGTCCTTGTAGGGAAGGATTGGCACTGACATCTCAAGAACTTTGGCCACCGTAACAGAGCCTGTGTCCCTTCCTCACAGGTGTGTGCTGAAGATGGATCACCACTGCCGTATCCTTTTGCTTTCTCTTCTGCCTGAGGCCTTCTTTAGCTCCAGAGCACTGTACAGGGTTAATGGCCACCATTTTAGCATCACCCTGCAGAGAACACTGGACTTGAGGAGTTGTGGGGGCTGACCATCTCCTGGGAGAGCAGGAAGCTCACACTCTAGGACGGATCTTCTTGGAGCAAGGAATCTTTTAACACCTCTTTCTTTTCTAGACTCTCATGCTAACAGCTATTGGATGGAAAGAGATGTTTGGGCTTCTGTGGTTGTTTACTGTGTACGCCAGATAGAACCATGGGTCTCCAGCTGCTGTTCCACACAGATGTTTGGCTAACTCCAGCTAGGCTGAAATATTGGCAGATTCATTTTACTGAAGGATTTCAGTTTCCGTGACTTCTTGGTGGGACCTGAATGCTCTGAAAAGCTTTGAGCATTTTCACCTCAACCTTGGGTGTGAACAGTCTTGTATTTTCTTGCCTTTGGAAAGTAGTTCTTAGTGACTGGAAGCCTGAGGCTTGGGTGATGTTGTCAGGAACCAGGGATGAACCTGAGGGGCCTGGACACCGCCTGAAATTGTGTTTGATTCTAGTCCTTAATCATTTCCCAACCAGCCTGGCTAAACAATTGTGTGGGCCACTATAACCATCGGTACTTCTTCTCTTTCTGCTTTTTCATGACTCTGGGCTGTGTCTACTGCAGCTATGGAAGTTGGGACCTTTTCCGGGAGGCTTATGCTGCCATTGAGGTGAGCTCATCAGGAACAGGGCAGCTCAGTAGTGCAGAACTTCGGGATGTAGAACCTGTCCCTAAGGAATGGGGCTGGTAGCACTCCATCCTAGAGGCCTGAGAGTATAACCAGCACTGTTTTCCGTCCCCTTAGAAAATGAAACAGCTCGACAAGAACAAACTACAGGCGGTTGCCAACCAGGTGGGCTGTCCCCACCCCACTGCCTCCTGCTGCTCAGGCCTGGGGGTATAGAGTTGCTAAGGCATCTGGGACCGACCTGCCCATGTAGTTGTAGAGGCTGCCGAGAGGCCGCCGAGAGGCCACTCTAGACCAGATCAGGAGTGTTCAGGCAGGCTGGCTGTGGTGGGTAGACTAAGTGGCCTACAGGCAAGCTGGAAGTCCCTGGTATGTGACAGTTTTGGCTATCTATCCCGTCATCACCTCTCTTTGGGCCGAGCAAGCAATCTGCCTTGGTGATGGCCTGAGCAGCAAGGAGTCTATGTTAGTCTGTGTAATGGGGTTCCAGGGGACAGAGATCAGGCTGAGTCAGTCTGATCATCTCTTGCTTCTGGTCCATCTGCATCTGGATCATCCCTGCCCCCCAGTACCTTTTAGGACTCCTTAATCTGCTGAGCCCATCTTGATTGTATTTCTGCTGCCCTTTCACAGTCCCTAGTGGAGCTCACAGTCCCTAGTGGTTTTCCCCACTCCAGTCAGTCCATTCTGGGTATGGTCTGGTCTCCTCTCTTGGGGATGCAGCTACGCAGTGAAGGAGTTCTGGCTGGGGATTGGAGTGGCTTCCCCTGGAGCCCCATTTGTGTTGTCACTCTACAGGCCCAGGGTCAGCTTCTCCTGTGCTTCACCATCCTGTCCAGACCCTGCTCTGCTGCCCAGTGTTTGTCCATGTGGTGATGCCGCTGGGCTTGGTCCACCCATCTTGGCTGCTACCCTAACTCCTCTGTGGCTTTACCCTGTTTTCTCTGCCTGGATTTGGATCATTTCCTGCCTATAGGTGCTGGGGGCAGTTGCTGGAGACCCACAGAGCAAATGAGCCAGCTTTGCTGTTTTTTTTCTAGACTTATCACCAGACCCCACCACCCACCTTCTCCTTTCGAGAAAGGATGACTCACAAGAGTCTTGTCTACCTCTGGTTCCTGTGCAGGTATTTGTTTTTGATAGTTTTAAGGGAGGGGAAGCTTCAGAAAAAAAGTTTTTTAGGTGCCCACACGCAGGCAGAAACCCATTCCTAAGTGAACTGCCACTGCTCTAATTTAGGTTGGCAGAGAGCCAGCACTTTCTTCAGCATTCAGGGCAGGGAGCACTGAGGATATTGGCATTGCTTATTACTAAGCACACAGATACAAGTATGTGCTTGATATGTAACCAAAGTAAGTTAAACTCCTTATTTAATCTTAGCACCTGTCTAAAGGCTGGGTGACTATTTATAGATGAGGAAAACTGAAAATTGGGGGCCAAGGGGCAGTGAAGTGAAGTGACTTGTTCTATGATACACAGCTAGTAGGAATATTAGCACTGGAATTTGAATTTCATGCCATCCCATTCCAACCCTGGGTGTTTACGACCTCCCACTATCTCCCAAGCATGGGTATTTTAGGAAATATAGAACAGTTTCTCAGCAATACAGACTTATTTCTCTATTCTCCTTTCCACATACTCTCTTTTCCCTTAACAACAACAGAGATGGAGTCTTGCTATGTTGCCCAGGCTAGACTCAAATGATCTTCCTATCTCAGTCTCCTGAGTTGCTGGGACTACTAGGCATGAGCTACCATGCCTGGCTTCACATCATTTATTCTTAGGCCACTTTGATGCTTTTTCATTGATGCTCTTTATAGACATAGTGAAGTAAAAGTTTATCTAGGATATATGCTGGGAGGTGAGGAAGACTTAGGTAGAGAGGTTCCAAACCAGTTGTTACTGCTTAGCTCAATTTCAGACATACTTCCTCCAGCCCTCTCTAAACTACCCACCAGTCTTCGCCCCTCTTTTCTTAGTTCTGTGGCACTTGCCCTGGGTGCCCTAACTGTATGGCATGCTGTTCTCATCAGTCGAGGTGAGACTAGCATCGAAAGGCACATCAACAAGAAGGAGAGACGTCGGCTACAGGCCAAGGGCAGAGTGAGTAGGGTTGAAGGCTCGGGGTGGGTAGGTGGGTAACTGAACTTGCTCTCCTGTAAACAGAGGCCATGGGCAGGGCTGACTAGGGCAAGCATTGTAAAAGGCCAGAACTACTCTATCTGAGCTTTAGCTTAGCCAATTTAGTCTCAAAAATTAGAAGTTCAAAGAAACATGTTTTTCTTGGCTCCAGGTATTTACGAATCCTTACAACTACGGCTGCTTGGACAACTGGAAGGTATTCCTGGGTGTGGATACAGGAAGGTAATGTAAGACACAGACTAATGCTGTCCAACAGAACACTGTGATGAGAAAGATGTTCTATGCCTGTGAGCACTTGGAATATGGCTAGTGGCTACTGTGTTAGCACAGTTCTAGACTCTAGGAATAGAGATCATTGTTCATTTGAACCAGAAAGGCTTGAGGCCAATACTGTGTGGTTTTAAGTAACAGATGAGGCTTCAACATGACTACAGTAGAGTCCTAGGAAAGCTGTGCTCAGGAAGGGGCCTCTGGGTGTAGGATACGGTGGCCACCAGTCACCTCTCACTTGGAGAGCAGTGTCTAGAGTTCAAGCCAATAATTTGTGAGATTAAAATAATCTACTTGTCATAGAGGCCCTAAGACAGTAACTGGAGCTAGCTCTCTCAGCCCAAGACAAGGGGAAACAATTTTTCAAATGGCAGTTACTGAGGCGGTAACAATCAGATGAACAGACGTGCCCTTCCCTCCTCCCTTTCCCATGTACATGACACTCCTATCACTGTGCTTACAGTGGACCTTTAGAAGTTTAGCTCGAAACCTTAAAAGGCCTTCAAAGCACCAAAAGGTACATTTGTTGGGTAAAATTGGGTAGCAGAAATTAGAACTTTTGTTACTTTCATGATCGACACCGAGGTAGCTTCAGGATACCTTGATGTATGCTTGTTAAGGAATGATGATTGGGAAGGACCAAGAATTCTTGGAACTCAGAGACATTTCTCTCTTCTCTTCTAGGCACTGGCTTACTCGGGTGCTCTTACCTTCTAGTCACCTGCCCCATGGGAATGGAATGAGCTGGGAGCCCCCTCCTTGGGTGACTGCTCACTCAGCCTCTGTGATGGCAGTGTGAGCTGGACTGTGTCAGCCACGACTCGAGCACTCATTCTGCTCCCTATGTTATTTCAAGGGCCTCCAAGGGCAGCTTTTCTTGGAATCCTTGATCAAAAAGAGCCAGTGGGCCTGCCTTAGGGTACCATGCAGGACAATTCAAGGACCAGCCTTTTTACCACTGCAGAAGAAAGACACAATGTGGAGAAATCTTAGGACTGACATCCCTTTACTCAGGCAAACAGAAGTTCCAACCCCAGACTAGGGGTCAGGCAGCTAGCTACCTACCTTGCCCAGTGCTGACCCGGACCTCCTCCAGGATACAGCACTGGAGTTGGCCACCACCTCTTCTACTTGCTGTCTGAAAAAACACCTGACTAGTACAGCTGAGATCTTGGCTTCTCAACAGGGCAAAGATACCAGGCCTGCTGCTGAGGTCACTGCCACTTCTCACATGCTGCTTAAGGGAGCAAAAATAAAGGTATTCGATTTTTAAAGATATGTAGCTTCTCACTCTCTGCCTCACAATAGGGCAGGGAAGGGGAAAGTCAGGGTCAAGACCTAGTGAGTAGGTGTTCTGGTCATGCTTCCTACATTTTTTTTTTTTTTTTTTGGAGATGGAGTATCACTCTGTCTCTCAGGCTGTAATGCAGTGGCGCGATCTCGACTCATTGCAACCTCCGCCTCCCAGTTTCAAGTGATTTTTTTTTTTTTTTTTTTTTTTTGAGACGGAGTCTCGCTCTATATCACCCAGGCTGGAGTGCAGTGGTGTGATCTCGGCTCACTGCAAGCTCTGCCTCCCGGGTTCACGCCATTCTCCTGCCTCAGCCTCCCGAGTAGCTGGGACTACAGGCGCCCGCCACCACACCCGGCTAATTTTTGTATTTTTAGTAGAGACAGGGTTTCACTGTGTTAGCCAGGAGGTCTCGATGTCATGACCTTGTGATCCATCCGCCTCGGCCTCCCAAAGTGCTGGGATTACAAGCTTTACAGGCGTGAGCCACCACGCCCGGCTCAAGTGATTCTTGTGTCTCAGCCTCCCAAGTAGCTGTGATTTAAGGCGTATGCCACCATACCTGGCTAATTTTTGTATTTTTAGTGGAGATGGGTTTCACCATGTTGGCCAGTCTGGTCTTGAACTCCTGACCTCCACTGATCCATGCGCCTCGGCCTCCCAAAATGCTGGGATTACAGGCGTCAGCCACCATGCCCAGCCTAATTTTTTTTTTTTTAATTATTTGTAGAGATGGGTTCTTGCTGTACTGCCAGGGCTAGTCTCAAACTCCTAGCCTCAAGCGATCCGCCTGCCTCAGCCTCCTGAAGTGTTGGGGTTACAGGCGTGTGCTACTGTCCTGGTTACCCTGAAAAATTTTTGGCCAATCCCTGTCATTGTTATTCCAGTGACGCCTCTGGTTATATGAGGCATATGTGGGGTGGGGGAAATATCTGACAGCCCCATTACCAAAAGAAATCTTTATTCTTCAGCAGGTAGACAACATCTGCCAGCCCTGGTCCTCAGGGCCACACTCATATGCACTCACCCCTCAGCAGCATATCGCCCCTTTTCTGACATATAAATGCAAGAGACCCAGGACCCTAGATCTTTCTTCAAACACAAGTGTCTCACACACACTTATTTTACAAATCCACTAGAAATATGGACTCTTATGTTCCTTGTACAGCCATGCAACAGAGGCCTAGCATTTGTGCTGTGTCTGTGGGAAAGGCAGTCAGAGACCAGTGGTTTCCCTGCTTTGGGGAAGATGGCTCAACAGTTAGTAATCCCAGGTTAGATTGTCAGAACAGTCTAGGCCAGGACTGAGGGCTCAGCTGCCAGGGCTCCCCAACAGAAACCTGTAGGCAAAAAGAAAGTTGGCAGCATTAGTGATGAGGCTCATCTTGGTCCCATCTCTCCCCACGACCTAGAAACTCACCACTCCCCTCTGGCTGACACTGCTTCCTTGCGCACCAGTCTCTTCTTGTCATCCAGGGGTTTGGCTAAGGCCCGAATCACCTGTGGTTTGTACGGCAGCAGCTGTGGAGTCAGAGGATATAATCAACCTTGCTCATCCAAGGCAACTGAAAGTACCGCTTTTTTGATTCTGTACAACTAATATTCTGAGGAAAGCAAAACATCTTTAGTGATTCCAAGGGATGTTAAGTGGCAGGATGGCCATTCTGTTACCTTCTGGGCCCAAGGAAAAGAATCCTTGGGCCCAGAATTACAAGATCTGTACCTTGTAATTCAGATCTCAATTACACAGCAGGGTGGCCAAGCCCACCTGACTAAGGCAAAAAGGTACTTATGTGTCTCTTGAGATGTTCCCAGGCCAGGGAAGGACACCTGAGGTACTTACCACAGGGGTGGGCAGGCGAGTGAGAGCATGCATGCACTGCAGTGCGGCGATCCGGACAGCCTGGAACACAACCACAAGGAGGTGAGAGCATGCCCAGGGAGAGATGCTGGTGCCTAAGAGTTGCTGGGGCTCAACGCACCATGGAAGGGCTAGAGCTGAGGTTCAGAAACTTGGTGACGAGGGTGTCCACGTGAAGACTCATGACTTGGGGTGCTTCCAGTAGAAGAGGCTGAAGGCAGCTGAGGGTGGAGAGCTGCACCACACAGTCAGGGCAGGACAGGGCCTCCAGCAGCAAGGAAAGAAGCTAAGGGGCAATGGGCAAGGTAGGGGATGGCCACATCATGAAGATCCTGGTTCTTGTTCCCTCCCCTTTCTAGCCCCATCTGGGGAAGAATAGCTTTGTCCTTTGCTTAGAAGCTCTGCCTGTGGGACTTACCGTGGGCAGCTCTGGCAAGAGTACAGGCTTGGGCAGCCTGTTAAGTACATGAGAAAGACCCTTCAAGTAGTTTGGCTTCACATCTGTAAAAAATGGAAAGGCTTAGGGGAGAAATTGGACTTAGATATATAGCTTGAGAAATCAATTCCAATCTGTGGTGAGGCTGAGACATCAGCCTACAAAGGGGTGAAAGAGCCCTTCACGCTCAGAATAAGCAAGATACGCCCATCAAAGGAAGAAGTGGGACAAGAATCTAGAAGTTTAGTCTTCTAGGCACAGACCACAATATAGCTCTAAAGAAGCAAGCGGGCCCTAAATTATCTTAGGGAATGTGGCCAAGCAAAGGAGAGATGTGTATATGTGGGGACCTTCTTTCAGACTCCTCACCTTGGGGAGCAGCATGGAAGCCCTGGACCAAAGCAGGCACATTATCTGTGAAGAACCGCTGGCGGAACATGATCCGCACTTCAGCATGGCCAGCACGAGTCAGCACATCAGTGCAGTCAGACATGAGCAGAGAGAAGCCATCAGCTGCTGCTGGACCTAATTCTGGGTCACTCAGGAGGCCCATGAGCTGGAGAAAAAAGAGCCTTTGAGGTACATCAGGGAAGAAGAATCTTAAGTGCCAAAGATGAGGATGGGGCCGGGTGTGGTGGCTCATGCCTGTAATCGTAGCACTTTGGGAGGCCAAGGCAGGTGGACTGCTTGAGTCTAGGAGTCTGGGCAACATGGCCAAACCCAGTTCTTACAAAAAATACAAACATTAGCTGGGTGTGGTGGGGTGCCCCTGTAGTCCCAGCTACTTGCGAGGCTGAAGTGGGAGGATCACTTGAGCCTACGGAGGTCGAGGCTGGAGTGAGCTGTGATTGCGCTACTGTACTCCAGACTGGGTGACAGAGTAAGACCCTGTCTCCAAAAAGAAAAAAGAAAAGAAAACAAAAAACACACAGGGGAGGATGGAAGTCCTTGGGAGGAATAGGAGCAACCAGAAAGTTTGTTTAGGTCCTGGGTTCTTCTGTCTCCAGAAAGGACGTACCCGGGCTGTAAGGCAGGAGCTGAGAGGATGGTATCTGAGCACTAGGGCCTTTGTTACCTGTAATTGGAGACAGAGAGAACAATTGGGGAATGACACTCAAACCCGAGAACCTTGAGACATAGATGTTTATGGTTTAGGGTCAAACAGGGACATTTTATTTAACCAGACATAATTGCCTCTCTGGCTAACCAGACTCCACTCCAACTCCTTACCCAGAGAAGAAGAGTGAAGGCCTGACTACGACAGGGCCCAGAGCCCAGGCCAGCCTCCACTTTGTCCACAGCCAGCTGTAGGAATTCATCCAGCTGCTGCCCTAAAAAGGAGAGAGGAAATGTTGACATAAAGGCTACACATTTTCCCTTTAACAATGAAAGATGCAAATCACTTTAAGTGCAGAGCTCCCTGAGAAGCTGTTAGAAAGGGAAAATATCATTTTTGCCTGTGGACAAAATGATTGGACACCTGCATAAGAGCCTGGTATTCTCATAATACAGAGGTGCTGCCATTTGAAAAGAGAGGGTCATCTACTTCCAATAAAGAATTATCCACACTAGCCCCACTGTAGGGAGTAGGACGGCAGAACTAGACTCTTTGTGCTCCCTTCTCTTCTTAGGTACTATAAAGCTCTGCCGAACTGTGGTCTTGACGCTTTTCCCACGGGCAGTCCCAGGACAGTGCTTGAGCAGTTGAAGCCCTATTAATGTTATTAGCAAGCTCCTTTTAAAAAGAGAATGAGTACTGAGCTATAAGATTTCATGGGTAGTTGATTCTGGGAGGCTCCTTACATAGTCTGATCTCAGTACCTGCAGGGTGCTTGTTGAGGAGTCCTGCAAAGCACTTGGCAGCAGCGGTGGAAGAAAAGGGGCAGCTGTGGCAGCAGCTCAGTTCCAAAAGCTCCCGCATGAGTTGGTTCAGCTGAGGGATTTCCACCTACAGAAAACCTGGCCATGTAATGGACCCAGAGAACACTTGAACTCCAAGAGAACCAGTACATAGTGGCAGCAGGGACCGGGATGGATGAGAACTAACTTCTCTGGTGGGGGAAGTAAAAGATCAGCTTAGCCTGTGGCAAATTTCAGCCCAGAGTCACCTTGTCAAGGTTAAATAACAGTACTTCCCAAATGTGCTCACTTACATTTCGAGGCAGGGAGCAGACAAAGGCCATAAGCAGTGCAATCAGCCGCCTCTGCCCTGAGGAGCCATCCTATAAAGGAAGGAGAGCCCGATCAAGCCTGCCAGCAATAAGCTTGTCTGCCCCTCTACCCATTCCAGATTAGCCCTAAAAAAAAACCAGCTTGAAGGATGTAAGTTCTAAGACTGTTACCTGGAATGGCTGGAATCTGCTCGGGAAGCTGTTTTCAGGCAGAAAGGAGACGTTGCCATCCAAGAAGAGGGGCACAATGTATGTTACACTCTGGGCAGCTAACCTGGGGGCAGAGTACTAGGTATGACCAAGGAGCTAGGATTCTAAAGCAGCCCTCTCCTCCACAGACGTGTTTTTCAACCTAGGGTTCGAATTAGGATCACCACGTCAATGGGACATGCCCTGATCATTCATGCATTGAACAAATATTAATTTGGCACATATGTGCCAGTAATCATTTCCATTCAGGTTCCCATCTGGGAAGTCAAGGTATATTTTAAAATGCTCTACAGGTAATTCTTAAGCACATCTGCGGCTAAGAACCACTGGCCCTGGCTTCCCACCCTCATAGTCCATGGTGCTAAGAGCCCCTTCCTTTTGTTTTGTCAACAAAACTTACAAGACGATTAACTGCACCACATTTACATATAGGTAAAAGGACAGCTGACAAGGCAGCTACCTGTTGCTTCTTCCCAAGAATGCTATCCTTCTCCCTGGGTTCAAGCCACATCCATGATTATACTTACTCAGGGCTCAGGTGGGTTGTAGCAGTGCCAATGACAGACACCATGGCAGCCAACACCTCATCCTCCAACAGTACTTTTCTCAGAACTGAGGGCTCCTTCTCTGCAAAACACACACACATGCACAAAATCACAAGACCATGATGGGTTCAAGAAATGAATGATTGGGTTCTGTCAGCATCACTGACTCTGGGGCTTGACTCTAGCCATGACAGCAGTTCTTAATCTGGTCTCTGGTAGTGCTGTAGTCCTGAGAATCAGGGCACCAGAAACAGGAGTGGTCTGACCTGGGGCCACAGAGCGCTCTTGAGAACTCTGCACAGTCCTTAGACTAGGCCAACAGTGGGAAAGAGGGATAGCTAAGATGAACATTCTTAACATAAGAAATAGAAATGTTGTCCCTGGTGTCCCTGGAGATGCAAGGAAAAAAAAATAGTAATGTTGGTCTCTGAAAAAATTAAAAACATAGATTTATCTTCATGGGTCCTTATTATTTATAGCAACTATCATACACTGAGTACTTCCTATGTGGCAGGTACTATATCTTATTTAATCCTTACCAACTACCCTGTGAAACAGTTTTTTTTTTTTTTTTTTTGAGACAGGAACAGGATCTCGCTCTGTCACCCAGGCTCGAGTGCAGAGGCACAATCATGCCTCACTGCAGCCTTGAACTCCTGGGCTCAGGTGATCCTCCCACCTCAGCCTCTTGAGCAGCTGGGACTATAGGTGTGCACCACTATGCCTGACTATTTGTAGAAACAGGGTCCCCTGTGTTGCCCAGGCTGGTCTCAAACTCCTAGACTCAAGTGATCCTCCCATCTTGGCCTCCTGAAGTGCTGGGATTACAGGTGTGAACCATGGCGCCAGCCTAGACGGTACTCTTTATCTCCATCTTACAAGTGAGGAAATTGAAGCGTGGAAAGGCTGAATATCTTCACCTAAGTTAGCAAGTGGTAGAGTTGAGGATAAAACCCAACCAGGTGGGCTTGACTCCAGAGTCCAATTCTAAGTAAACTAATCACATAGCACTTCATGGGGAAAAGGTGTGCATTCTTTTGAATGTTGCTAACACTAGTGGATTTTGGTTCCTGCCATTGGTCAGGGTGGCACCCTTTGCTATGAAGTGAAATCTCACTCTGAGGACAAAGGATTGAAAATAAACCTCTGATGGTACAAAATACAGTACCACCAATACCCAGAGGGTGGTGCTGTTCAACACCAGCAGAGGGCAAAGTTCCCAAAGGCCAGTAAGGAGAGGTGGAAAGTTACCTGGCATAGAGGCCTGCACAGCCAAGGCAAGCAGGCAAGGTATAGCTGTCTGGTGGAAATACCAGCAACTCTCAGGGTCCTGCTGACATTTTTCTGCCATCTGTCTGAGGCTCTGACAGACAGCAATAACGTCACTGGATTGTGCAACCATATTCCCTGTTGATGAGAAAGTGTTCTCTGTAAGGTTTGCTTAAAAGCACTTTCAGGTGTTTCCAATACACAGCAGATGAAAGGAACAAAGAAGAGTGACTGAAGGGACCAAGAGTGCCTTATTAAAAAGCTGAGTCACTTTATTCTCCTGGCTGTTCTTTCTGATCTATTCAGACTTCATAGTTGAGACTTGCTCTGTCCCAGGCTCTGCAGCAGAAGCACTTGTATATATTCTCTCCTTATTTTTCATAACAACCTTAGAAGTATCATTTCCCTCACTCTATAGAGAAGGACATGGAGGCACAATGAAATACATGATCAGTGGCTTTTCCAGGGTCACAGGAAGTGCAAAGTCAGGAATCAAGCCCAAGTTATAATCCAAGTCTAGTATTCATTCTACTATGTAACAGCTGCTGGATCAACCACAGTAGGCCTGAATCTACCCACAGGGCAGGCTGCTGTCACTTTTGCATTGGAGCAGTGCTTCTCAAACTCAACGGTCTACGAGTTACCAGGGTACACTGTCAAAATGCAGATTCTCATCAGTGAGGGCCTGAGATTCTGCACTTCTAACAAGCTCCCAGATGTCGCCCATGCTGCTGGTTAACAGACCATCTTTTGAGCACCACGGCCTTAGGGTGATGCCTCTCAATTCAGATCCCACATGAAAATTACCTAGATACTTTTTTTTTTTTTTTTTTTGGAGACAGGGCTTCACTCCTGTTGCCCAGGTCAGGCTGGAGTGCAATGGAGCGATCTCGGCTTGCTCCAACCTCTGCCTCCCGGGCTCAAAGTGATTCTCCTGCCTTAGCCTCCCAAGTAGCTGGGACTACAGGTGCATGCCACTGCTCCTGGCTAATTTTTGTATTTTTTGTAGAGATGCGGTTTCGCCATGTTGCACCGGCTGGTCAGGTCTCAAACTCTTGAGCTCAAGTGATCCATCAGCCTTGGCCTCCCAAAGTGCTGGGATTACAGGCATGAGCCACCACACCCAGCCCGGCACTTTTTTTTTTTTTTTTGAGATGGAGTCTCACCCTGTTTGCCCAGGTGTGAGTGCAATGGCATGATCTTGGCTCACTGCAACCTCCGCCTCCCAGGTTCAAACAATTATCCTGCCTCAGCCTCCTGAGTAGCTGGGATTACAGGCGCCTGCCACCAAGACCAGATAATTTTTAGTAGAGACGGGATTGCACCATGTTGGCCAGGCTGGTCTCGAACTCCTGACCTTGTGATCCACCCGCCTCAGCCTCCCAAAGTGCTGGGATTATAGGCGTGAGCCACTGCGCCCAACCCTTTTTTTCTTTTGAGATAGAGTTTCACTCTATTGCCCAGGCTGGCCAGGCTGGAGTACAGTGGCGCAATCTCAGCTCGCTGCAACCTCCGCCTTGCGGGTTCAAGAGATTCTCCTGCCTCAGCCTCCCCAGTAGCTGGGATTACAGGCGCATGCCACCATGCCCAGCTAATTTTTTGTATTTTTAGTAGAGACGGGGTTTCTCCATGTTGGCTAAGTTGGTCTCAAATTCCTGACCTCAAGTGATCTGCTGGCCTTGGCCTCCCAAAGTGCTGAGATTACAGGCAAGAGCAGCGGCCCTGGCCGGGTACTCTTAATAGTACTGTTGCCTAAGTCCCATCCCTCCTCAGAGACTGATTCAGTTGGACGCAGGCATCAGTATTTTTTTTTTCTTTTAAGAGTTGATTCTGTTACTCTTATGTATAGCTACAGCTAGAACCACTGCCTTAGAGACTACAGCTCCCTATTCAGCCCAGTCCCTTGGTGGTTATTCCTAGTAGTTACCTCTGTTCACTTGCCAGAGATGCTGCAGCAGCAGAGGCAGTGTCTCCTTGACGATGCTGGGATGTGTTGATACAGCTGACAAGGCTTGCAGACAGCACAGATGCCGGGAGCATTGGGTGGGCTCATCTCCGTTAGTCAAATTTGACTCCCCTGAAAGCAACCCATGAGACGAAGGTTTACTGTGTGATAGGAAGCACGAAGGCCCCAAAGCCTTGCTGGAAAGGGATGGGCCACAGAGGATTAGAGACACATACCTACACGCAGCTCCTCAGCGAGCTTGGGTACGAGGTGGCTGCTGAAGGCCACAGGGTAGAGAGCAGCCAGGGTTCCTGATGCTTCCAGTGCTGCCACCCTGCTGGAGGCGCGGAGCAGATAAGCATTGGCTGAGCCTGGGCTCACAGCTCTCTTGCCTACGTCTGATATTAGGCAGATTCAGGAGTGTGAGCTCCCGACGCCTCCTTGCTAAAGAGCAGAACTCAAGTACCTACACCACTGAGTTGGACAGGGCTTCTTAAAGCCTAAGAAGAGAGCAGTCCTACATCTCTCCAACTGGTTAGCAGCCAGAGTCTAACACAGAGCTCACCTCCCCTAAGGAGAGCCAAGGGTCAGAAGCACAGAGCCCTGGTCCTAGCTTGATCTTTTGCTGCCAATACAGAGGCAGGGAACAGCTTGCTCTATCTCACTGCTTTAAATTCTCACCAACTCTGGGAATCCTCCTTCAGGAAGCTCAGTCTGTACAGGTGACCCACTGCCAGCTCCAAGTCCTCAGAAGATAGGAGATCTGTAGTTAGAAGGGAACATGAATCTCATCTTTCTTCCCCTGCAGCCATCACAACCCTTCTAAGCTCTTATTAGAAATCCCAAATCATCCAGAGTTGCAGTAAGAAGAGGATAGTAAGGCTGCTTTTCACCAAGGCAGTCTTACAAGAAAAGGACCAATATTTTCCTCTTCTCTTTCCCTTAAGATGTACCTGGCTGGGCACCCAAGACTGTGAGTGTACGGATGCCAACAAGCTGAAGCTGGGTGCTGGGGTCTGTTAGAGCCATGAATACCAGTGAGCACAGCTGGTCCTTGAAGCCATTCAGAGGCCTTTGATCTAGGGAAGAGACAGAGGCCAGGTTAGAAGGAAGCCACTGCATTCCATATCCCTGACTAAGCTGTGATACACAGCCAACCTGGGGTAGATTTTTTTTGAGACAAGGCCTCTGTTGCCCAGGCTGGAGTGCAGTGGCGTAATCTCGGATCACTGCAGCCTCTGCCTCCCAGGTTCAAGCCATTCTCCTGCCTCAGCCTCCCGAGTAGCTGGAATTACAGGCATGTGCCAACAGGCCTGGCTAATTTTTGTATTTTTAGTAGAGACAGGGTTTCACCATATTGGCCAGGCTGGTCTCGAACTCCTAACCTCAAGTTTTCCGCCTGCCTTAGCCTACCAAAGTGCTGGGATTATACGTGTGAGCCACCATGCCCCGCCTCCTGGGGCAGATTTAAAGAGCTTAATCCACTGGGTATCCAGAAAGCACACTGAGAAAAATAAACAGATCTCATCCATCTCATCTGTTAAGTGTTCTCTTGTGCTACAACCTCAGAATAGGACCACTGTTCTAGACTACTTTTCCACAGCACTCTTTGCCCTGCTATCCTTTATAGGCTGAAGTGTTCAACAGTCCCCAGAGCACTGCAATGGAAAGCAACCTCACCTTTGTCTTCATAGCTCCATTTCTGCTGCAGCTTCAAGAAACCCAGGAGCATTTCAAGGATTGTCCGCCGCTGGCTGCTCTGTAATGTTTCAAGGGGTACTAGAGTCAAAGAATATTTTAAAGGATTTCAATCCTGCTACTCTGGATATAGGGAAAATCCTTTCTTTCTTCCAAGAGATGGGGGTTTTGCTATGCCACAGCCAGGCTGGAATATAGTAGCATGATTATAGCTCCCTGTAGCCCCGACCTCCTAGGTTCAAGTGATTCTCTCGCCTCAGCCTCTTGAGTAGCTGGGACTACAGATGCGTGCCACCTTATCCAGCTAATTTTTTTTTTGTAGAGATGTGGTCTTGTCTTGTTGCCCAAGCTGGTCTTTAAATCCTAACCTCAAGTGATTCTCCTGCCTTGGTCTCCTAAAGTGCTGGGATTACAGGCATGAACCAGCATGTCCTGCTTGGCTAATTAAAAAAAATTTTTTTTTTTTTTAGAGATGGGATCTCACTTTGTTGCCCAGGCTGATCTTGAACTCCTGGCTTCAAGCAATCCTCCTGTCTTGGGAGAATGATCCTTTTATGTACGAGACAGGGAAAAAGTGAGTAAGGGAAGCAGCAGCAGCAGCTAATGGGAGCAAAACCCAAGGTCTACTATGTTGGCCCAAGCTAAAACTTAGCTCACTCTCTGAGAAAGGGAACCTAGCACACAGGTCCCATCATTTCCCCCAAAGATTCTGCTCCCTTACCTGACTGTGCTTGTGGAACTGTTCCAGCAGTAAAGGCAGTACATTGCTGGTGACAGAGTCACAGGCCCGGGCAGATGCACCTGCAGCTGCCTGCAACAGCTTGGCACTAGGCCACACCAGTTTCATGTCCGGTTCACACAGGTGGTGCCTGCAGTCTAGAGAAGCAGCACATCACAGAGCTGGGGAGGAGGCCAAATGGTGCCTGACTCCCCTACAGTCCACAGAGGTTGGAGACTGAGACCCATGACAGTTTGCAAGCAGTTAACACTCAAATTGTTTTCAATTCAAAGTAGGGCTATCGCCCCCAAATCACCAAATATGTTGGGGCTAAACAATAAAGGTCACTGGCCCTTAAGGAATGTCATTTGTTTTTTTTTTAGAGATGGAGTTTTGCTCTCGTTGCCCAAGCTGGAGTGCAGTGGCGCAATCTCAGCTCACTGCAACCTCTGCCTTTTCAAGCGATTCTCCTGCCTCAGCCTCCCGAGTAGCTGGGATTACAGGCGTCCACCACCACGCCCGGCTAATTTTTGTATTTTTAGTAGAGACGAGGTTTCACCATGTTGGCCAGGCTGGTCTTTAACTCCTGACCTCAGGTGATCCACCCGCCTCGGCCTCCTAAAGTGCAGGGATTACAGGCGTGAGCCACCGCACCCAGGCAAGGAATGTCGTTTCTATTGTGCTCACTCCCCTTCCTGGCTGCCACGGCCCCATTACCCTGTAGAATGTTGCTAAGGAAGGAGTCAAGGAGGTCCTCAGCATCAGCCCTCAGCACAGAGCGAGACAAACACGCAGTCAGGGAGTGGAGGGCCGCCAGGCCCTCTGCCTCCACCCGCTCACTTGCCGTCTGGAACACCTGTCAGGGAGGGATCCCATGGCTACTGAGGTGAGCCTGCACCAGATGAGACCCCACCAATCCACTGCCTATTTCCTTGTTGGAGAGGGGAGTGAGAACCTCTAGGACACAGAAATGGAAATTAACACCCCAACTGAGTGTCTTCTCAATTGGTGTGTTCTTACCAAGTCCTTAGTCACACTCAGGACAGAGACACATACTTTCTGAGAAACAAAAAGCCAACTCTGAGCAGTGGCTCTGCTCACCTTTCTATTCACCATGGTGCCAAAGGCACCATGACCTGCACTCCTTGCCACAGAAGGACAAGAAGTGGGTAATGTGCAAAGGTGATCAGCTGCTCTTACCAAGCAGCTGACCATCACATAGGGACTCTCTCTCTTGTCATTCAACTAGAATTATGTCCCCCTACTTGCCTCCTGAATAACCAGGCATTATATCTTGGCCCTGGGGATGACAGAGGGAAAAGGACAGGATGTATTATTTCCCCTCATGCCTGACAATTGAAAGTTAACAGTAGTGAGTTTATCTGAGTGACACTCACCTCTCTGCGGATAGAAGCCCAAAGGCTGGGGAGGAAGTCCTTCAGTTCCTTCTGTCCATACACAGCACAGCAAGCATTCTGCCAAGGAAACCGCTGCTATCAGTTATGTACACACTCAGACACCCTAGGATGTGCAGGTACCTCAGCATAATGGCACCTGAAGGAGCCCTGGTCTCAGCAGAAAAACCAGTTAAGATTTTTAACAGTCCTACTAAGGGAACAGAGAAGTAGGAGATAACCCTGGTTGATAAAATAGAAGCCTAAAGAGGGAGTCCTGGTCAGCCTTTCCTCAGTTACTACGGGATGGGGGATGGGACACGTCGATATGCAGCTGGGGGCTTCAGGTCGACACAAAGGCCCAAATCCTGGGTATCCTCTTCTGAGGCCCATGAACTGTTCCTTGGCTATCCTAGAATCTATATCCTTTAGGACCCCTAACTTGTCAAAAGGTAGCTGGGTCCTGCAAGGAGAAAAATCACTCACCAGAGTCTGTAGAGAATCCAACTTGGCACTCAGAACCTCAGAATCCACTTTCTCAATCAACAGGGGCAGCAGAAACTGTGGGACAGAAGGAAGATCTTAAGCCTGAGATGGGTGGTGTGTCAGTCACATCAAGGTCAACCCTGTCCTTGCCATCAGTCCCCAAAAGCAGGTACTACATCAAGGAGCTGTACTCAAGTCAGGAGCTATGCTTGTAAGCTAACCTTCCTGCCAAGCAGTGACCAGAGCCCCACTACCTCAAAAACAGGCAAGTTGACAAAGTTACAGGATTTTAAAAGACAGCACCATATAGGGATTGGGTTTATTTATTTTATTTTTTTGTGTAGCGGAGACGAGGTCTCCCTATGTTGCCCAGGCTGGATTTGAACTCCTGGGTTTAAGTGATCCTTTCCACTCAGACTCCTCCTGAGTAGCTGGAACTATAGGTGTGTGCCACTGAATCCAGCTCTGGATTATGAAGAGATGGTAAAGTTTTCTACATCGAAGGTCTGAAGATACCTGCCACACAAGACACTTGCAGGGTGTCATGCCCTAAAATGTATACCAGATCTTTTTTTCTCCATGCTTTTACTGGTCTTTCTTCAGAGCCATCTATGGGCAGAGGCTATATACCCTAACCTTGGCTAGACCCACCTCAGCGAATCGTGGTGTAGAAGCCAGCACAGCGCGAAGACTCAGGATGAGGTCTTCTCTCTGGATACCATGGGGATCATTAGGTGGCTGGAAAAGGGAGAAGGGCTGTGGGTTTGTGTAACATTTCAGACCACCTTGAACACAGGCTCGAACCTGGTAACCCTGCAGAACAGGGTGATACTCATACCCAATCAGGGAAGATAGTAAGATAATGAGGCCCCAGCAAGAAGACTTGCTTGATCTTAGGTACTCCTTGGGAACTTTTGTCTTTAGGCATTTTTAAAAATCTGATTACACATTTTCTATCATTTCACCACTCAGAAATAAGCATGCTTAACTTTCTGGTGTATTCCTTTCTTCTCTGATATATATTGTTACTATGTGCTAGTATATACTGTTTCCATATAAAAAATATATATACTTAAAAACCATTTTGTACATGTGGTTTTTAATTTTTTTCACTTAACATATTAAGAACATTTTTATGGTATTATTCTTTCATAGCATTAGTTTTAGTGGCTATGATTTCATTTTGTGGTTGTACCAGTTTATCTAAATAATTCCTTGTTGATGGACATTTCCATTTTTTTCACCCTTATAAAAAGCTGTAATTCTGAAAACAGAAAGCCTTGATGGTTTCTGTACCAAGACGACAGACTGAAAACATATATCAGGTTTTCCTTTTCCTCTTTGCAAACTCCACCAAAAACATAGTAAAAGAAGGGATTTACTATTATTATTATTATTATTTTTTGAGACAGAGTCTCACTCTGTCACCCATGCTGGATTGCAGTGGCTTGATCCTGGCTCACTGCAACCTCCACCTCCTAGGTTCAAGTGATTCTCATGTCTCAACCTCCCAAGTAGCTGGGGTTACAGGCGCGCCAACACACCCGGCTAATTTTTATATATTTTTTGTAGACATGGGGTTTCATCATGTTGGCCAGGCTGGTCTGGAACTCCTGACCTCGAATGATCCACCCGCCTCAGCCTCCCGAAGTGCTGGGATTACAGGCGTAAGCCACCGAACCTGGCCTGGTTTCTGTTTTCATGACTGGACTTTGATAGAAAAGATAAAACTGTGGAATTCTCTTATAAAGTAACAAAAAGACAGAGGTACAAAATAGAAAACAAAAGGTCAGAAAATCAGAGGTCCAACAGAAGATTAATGAGAGTTCCAAAATGAAGGAACAGAGAAAAGAGAGAGGAAGAAATAATCAATTAAAGAATTCAAGAAAAATTTACAGGACTAATGGACACGGGTTACCAGATTGACAGGGCCTACTAAGTACCCAACACAGTACATGAAATAGACCAATACTAAGGCACATCACTGTGAAGTTTCAATATATCGGGGTGAACCAAACATCAGTTTATAGAGAGGAAGAAAAAAATGGTAAATACAAAAGTTTATGAAACAGAAGAAATTCAGACTTCTCCACAGCAAATGAAAACTAGATAACTAGGCTTATTTCTTTATTTGAGATGGAGTTTTGCTCTTGTTACACAAGCTGGAGTGCAATGGCACGATCTTGGCTCACTGCAGCCTCTGCCTCCAGGATTCAAGCGATTCTCCTGCCTGTCTCCCGAGTGGCTGGGATTACAGGCTCACGCCACCACGCCCGGCTAATTTTTTTGTATTTTTAGTAGAAATGGGGTTTCACCATGTTAGCCAGGCTGGTCTCGAACTCCTGACCTCAGGTGATCCGCCTGCCTTGGCCTTTCGAAGTGTTGAGATTACAGGCATGAGCCACCACGCCCAGCCAATAACTAGATTTAAATGTAGCAATGCCTTCAAAATCTTGAGAGAAAACAATTTCCATTTTTGTTTGTTTGTTTTTGGTTTTTTGGTGACTGAGTCTGGCTCTGTCTTTCAGGCTGGAGTGCAGAGGCATGATCTTGGCTCAATGCAACCTCTGCCTCCCCAGCCCAAGCCACCCTCCCACCTCCACCTCCCGAGTAGCAGGGGCTACAGACTCGACCACCACGCCCAGTTAATTTTTGTATTTCTTATAGACAAGGTTTTGCCATGGTGCCCGGGCTGGTCTTGAACTCCTGAGCTCAAGCAATCCACCTGCCTCAGCCTCCCAAAGTAGTGGGATTACAAGCGTCAGTTACTGCACCTGGCCTCTTTCTCAGGTGCAATCATAGTGCACTACAGCCTCAAACTCCTGGCCTCAAGTGATTGTTCTGCCTCAGCCTCACAAGTAGCTGGGACTGCAGACATGTGCAACTGCATCCAGCTAGAATTCCCTTTTTATTTATTTATTTATTTTTTTTGAGATGGAGTTTTACTCTTGTTGCCTAAGCTGGAGTGCAATGGCGTGATCTCGGCTCACTGTAACCTCCGCCTCCCAGGTTCAAGCAATTCTCCTGCCTCAGCCTCCCAAGTAGCTGAGATTACAGGTGCCTGCTAACACGCCTAGCTAATTTTTGTATTTCTAGTAGAGACGGGATTCCACCATGTTGGTCAGGCTAGTCTCGAACTCCTGACCTCAAGTGATCCACCCGCCTCGGCCTCTTAAAGTGCTTAGATTACAGGTGTGAGCCACTGCGCCCGGCCTAGAATTTCTATTCTTGAATTACATGCCCATAATGTCAAAAATGAGAGACAAGATTGAAGACATTTAAGGGTTACAAATCTAAAAAATTCTCACTTCTTCATACATTCTCTCAGGAAAATACTAAAGGAAGTACACCATCAAACTGAGGGGGTAAACCACAAAATGAGGAATATGTGAACTCAGGAAACAGGAGATCTGATCCAAGAAAAAGGATAAGGGAATCTAGGATGACGGTGAAGGAAGATCCAATATCTACTCTGCATTAGGAGTAAAAATCAACCTGTTGACATTGTTTGGCTAAGAATGGTTTTAACATTTTTAATGTTTGAAACAAACCAAAAGAATATCTTGTGACAAGTGAAAATTATATGAAATTCAAAGTTTAGTATTGATAACAAAAGTTCTATTGGGATATAGCTACTGTAGCTGTTCCTGTGTCTAAGGCTGTTTTTGTGCAGTAACAGCAGAGTTGAGGAGACCATATGACCCACAAAGCTACTGTCTGGCCTTTTATAGAAAAAGTTGGCCAGGCATGGTGGCTTATGACTGTAATCCCAACACTTTGGGAAGTCGAGGCAGGTGGATGGCTTGAGCCCAGGAATTCAAGACCAGCCTGGGCAACATGGCAAAATCCTGTGTCTATAGAAAAATACAACAATTAGTCGGGAGTAGTGTCATGTGCCTATGGTTCCAGCTACTCGGGAGGCAGGGGTGGGAGGATCACCAGAGTACCAGAGTCCAGAGAGGTGAAGGCTGCAGTGAGCTGTGATGGTGCCACTACACTCCAGCCTGCCTCAAAAAAAAAAAAAAAAGGGAAAGAAAAAGTTTGCCAACCTCTTCTTAGAGTGAGCATATAAGCATAGTGAAGAAACTGAACCTTAAACTCATCAGATCCACTATGATGGCACACAATACTGATTTGTGGCTGGATATGTGGCTCACACGTGTAATCCCAGCACTTTGGGAGGCCGAGGCAGGTAGTTCAGTTGAGGTGAGGAGTTCAAGACCAACCTGGACAACATGGCAAAACCCCATCTCTACTAAAAAATATAAAAAAAAAATTAGTCGGGCATGGTGGCACGTACTGTAATCCCAGCTATTCAGGTGGCTGAGGCACAACAATCATTCGAACCCCGGAGGCAGGGGTTGCAGTGAGCAAGGATTGTGTTACTGCACTCCAGCCTGGGCAACAGAGTGAGACCCTGTCTGAAAAACAAAACAAAACAGAACAGAACCAACAACAATAAAAACCCTGATTTGTAAGACAATAAAGAATATTTGTAACACAAATAGTTACACTAAAGCCAAGTGCCTCTGTTTTAATTAATATCTTGATAAGAGCTTTCTGCTTCTGATAGACTGCAGTGCAGAACAACATACAAAAATCTGCTTGAATGAGAGAAATCTTCCTAATATTATCTGTAAGTTTATTTTGCCTAGATTATCTCTGTGAAAATAAATAGCTGTGAACAGTGATTGTTTCTAATGGGAAAATGGACAGTAGCAGTAAAGGGGTATGAAAGAAGTTTAATTATCTACCCTTTAAATGCTGAATCATGCTCATTGTATAACCTTTCAAAAAAATGGATGAAATACTGTTCCTCTCCCCCAAATTATAAATGCACATATTCTTTGACCTAGCAATTTCTTTTAGGAATTTATTCTATCATTATACTCATATGTATGAAAGTTGTAGCACTGCTCATAACAGCAAAAGATTAGCAACAATCCACAGAGGACTAGTGAAATTAATTCGTTATTTCCGGCCAAAGGAATATTATGCAGCCATAAAGAATGAAAGAGCTAACTTATATACTGATGTGGAACACTCTCCAAGACATAGTGTTCAGTGAAAAAAGCAAAGTACAGGAGAAGTGTGTGTGTGTGTACATGCCCGCATGTGCACACATTGATTTTAGGGGGGTGGTGGTAAAAGCATTTGCTTACATATAGATGAAAAAGCTCTGTAAAGATACAAACATAACTGATAACTTGGTTGATTATGGAGAAAAAAAGATGGTAGGGAGATTTCTCACCCTTTTGGACTTTGAATCATGTGAATGAATTATCTTTTCAAAACCAACACAAAACACAAAATAAAACAAAGTAAAGGCTGGGCATGGTGGCCCACGCCTGTAATCCCAGCACTTTGGGAGGCCGAGGCAGTTGGATCACGAAGTCAGGGGTTCAATACCAGCCTGGTCAAGATGGTGAAACCCCATTTCTACTAAAAATACAAAAAAAATTAGCCGGGCATGGTGGTGGGCGCCTGTAATCCCAGCTACTTGGGAGGCCGAGGCAGAGAATTGCTTGAACCCAGGAGGCAGAGGTTACAGTGAGTTGAGATCGCACCACTGCACTCCAGCCTGGGAGACAGAGCGAGACTCCATCTCAAAAAAGCAAAAACCAAACCAAAACAAACAAACAAAAAAACACACACCAAAAAAACCAAAGTAAAAACAGAAGAATGTGGGAGCTAAACCAGGATCTTTCAAGATTTCAAGGGTATAGGGTTAGAATAAGAATTCTGATTATGAAAGAGATAAAAAGATTCATTTCAGAAGACAGGTGGTCCCCAGTAACATAATGTCAACTGAAATAAGCTGGTAAGAAATTCCCTACAGCAAAGATGGTGGTGTCATTATAAAGGCAGTGAGAGTCAATATGCTGTTTGGCATGCTGCAATAGAATGCCTTTTATTTCTTTCAAACCACTAATGCTTGCAGCACACACACCCACACGGTGATGAAACTCTTGAGTATTTGGCAGTAGAAGGGAACTCAACTGCAGAGTGGGAGGAAGGCCCAAGAAGGTCAGAGCAAATACCTTCTGTACACTGTGCACAATTGTGCCTTCTTTGTTTTGTCACTTTGTTTCTATAGCCTGAGATGCCCTGTCCAACTCCAGAATCATATCTTATGCATCCCTCACAAACCAGGTGAAATCCTATCTTAACTGTGAAGTCAGTTCCTGCCTACTCTAGCTCACACTGAACTTTTGTCTTCTCTGAACAGCTATAGTACTACTCATTTTCCTACCTAATCTCCTATTGTTACTTAAATGTTTCAGCCTTCAAGGGCAGGGACAGTGTTTTGCAATCCTGTAGCCTTCAGCACTAAATACAGTGTTAAGGAGCTTAAGAATTCCCCCCAATACATGCTGCTTTGAATCATTCCTCATATGTCAAATGCTTTTCCATTTCCTAGTTTATTAAAATATAAAATAATGAGGGCAGGGATGTCTATTTTGGTGACCTGTACCCTCAGTGCCCAGAACAGGGCTTGGCACATAGCAGACACTCAACAAATATATGATCAAACAATGAAGGTGCTACTTACAGGGGTAAAATCGATAGGGAAATAACAGGATGTCACTTCAAACAACTCCTCCACAAAGGGTCCTGTGGCAACAGAGAAAAAATGAGGTTGGTTTATCAGCTTCACTCATCTGATAAAGCTCCAATGAGCTAATCATGGCTACCACGATATACCCAGGCTATAGTCCCTGGAGATGAGGTCATGGACGATGCGGAAGGCCACCAGAAGATTACGGGGATCCTTTTCCCCATCCATCACCTGGATGAAGCCAAAGGTGAAGTCAGCTCCTAGGCTCTTTAGCTCTGGGAAGGAGAGAACAAGGTTACTATACTGTCCCACAGCACAGAAAGTGTGGGCTTTCTCCTAGCCTGTGTTCTCCCTCTGCTATCACTGCCTCCCCTTTCTCTTCAGGGCTGACCCTTTTTCCATTCCAAGAAAGTACTCAGTGAAGAGATGTGCAACAATATACACATTGCTGTGGAGGTAAGAATTTAAAACACTGGCTCAAACAAACTCTACCCTTTCTTTACTTCATGGGGGAGGGAGCAGACCCCCCCTTTCCCTTTATCATTCTCTCTCAGGATACCAGCTCTTCTATATAACCCCAGGTAAAATGAGTCCTACTAATAGGGGAAAAAGTAGGATGTGCTTGCTTTTGACATTTCCCAGAAAGCTCTGTCTCTTACCTTCTTCCCGGGTTCGCATAAAATTGGTGATGATATTGTAGACTGTGTGTCGGTCCACCTGTGGCAGGGACTTGGGGGTGGGGGAGAAAGAAGTGAAGAAAATGCTCAAAGAATACCTTAGCTGACACAGCTAGTTCCTGCTTCATAATCTCTAAGTGAACAGTGCTCTTTATACCAGCATAAGATCAATCTAAGAGAAACTACAGAGAAAGGGTATGGATATTGACTCAGCAGCACAGCAGTGGTGCCAATAATTCAAACCTGCCTGACGGAGGGATGCCTTACTTTCTGTAGGTATAAGAGGACACAGGTCAGATCTAATGGCATGCACCCCTCTCCTTGTCCAATAACAAAGATGAGCATATAAACATGCTGAAGAAGAGCATAAAAACATTCACAAGATCCAAAATAATTCAGAACTTAGAAGGCAATAATTTTTGCTATTGAATCCCAGTTATGTCAAGGGGTAGAGACAGAGGAGAATACCAACATGACTGTTATCCCTCACCTGTACATGCACTTCCTGGAAGATGGCTTTAAGCACAGAAACAGCCAGCCCTGGGGGCAGGGCCACACACAGGCTCTGGGGGAGAGGAGAAGGTATGTGAACACTGAAGGAATTGCAGCATGGCCTCCAAGACACAACCCTACAACAGGCCTAATTAGCTACTGTAAGAATCACAGCATCCTGGTTGAGGAAGAAGCACTAATAGTGAGACTCTTTCTCAAGCTGATGAGTTCTCTGCAGCTCTTTCCAGATGGCTCTGGTTTCCAGTCCCCCAAAGTACACTTTTACTCTCTAGAGGGAAAACGGAAGTAGAGCTGGTAACACTAATTTAGTCCCACACTTGGGCACCTGCTCCTCAGCATGTGAACCATCACACCCAAAGCGCAAGGAGAGAACTAAACAAGGGCTCCCTTGAACAAAGTTATGTAATGAAATGAAGGAGAACTCACAAGTGCCTTCAAACCCTGCAGGACAGATGGGATCACAAGATGATGGTCCTTCAGCCGGTTCTCATAGAACAGTATCAGGTGTACCACTGCACAAACCAGATTCAGCCATTAGTTGACATAGGCACGAGAAGGGCCCAACAGCTTTGTTCCTTCCCTAAGTCTATAACAGTTGTTTCTGTTTGGGTTCCACTACAAATTTTCTCTTTCACCAAGAGACATGTCCTGTGCCTTCCCATTTGAAGGTAGACACCTGATCAGTCAGGAAAATAGGGGAACATTTCTTAATATCCATTCTCATACAGGTCCACAGTAAAACCCATTCTCAGCCCAAAACCGCCTTTCTACAGAACTAGAGTTCACCAATTTTTTCCTAAAGGGTCAGACAGTAAATATAGGCTTACAGGGTATGGTCTCTATCCCAACTACTCAACTCTGCTGTTTTAACAAAAAAGTAGCATAGACAACAGGGAAATAAATGAGTGTAGCTATGTTCCAATAAAAGTTTATAAAAACAGGTGTATGATGTTTTTTTTAATGTGTGACATCTTATAAATTATTTTTTCTGTGTATTTTTAAATTTATATAGATGATATTATACTAAACACAAATACCCACACACATATACCCCCAAACAGGCTGTAGGTTGGGCATGTGGTGCTTGCCTATAGGGAGGCTGAGGTGGGACGATCATTTAAGCCCAGGGGTTTAAGGCCACCCTGAGCAACACAGTGAGACCCTGTCTCCAAAAAACAAATAAAAGGGGTTCCCTCTCTCGGCTTTGGAGCCCTCCCTCCCTCTGCCTCTATACAGGGAAGATTCTTCCTTCTCCCTTCCTTCTTGCCCCTTCTTGCCTATTAAACTCTCCGCTACTTAAAACCACTTCATGTGTGTCGGTGTCGTTTTATCTAAACCAGCATGAGGACCAAGAACCCTGGTGTTCCTCCACTCATTGGAGCCGTATCATTTTGGTGTGTTGGCTGGGAAAGGAAATTTGTTCATCAGACTGAAGCAATCAAACTCCAAATGGTACTGTAAACTGAACCACACATTGACACGCCATTCTTGTGAGGACCCTTAGATCAACCCCAGGAGGAGCCCTTGCTGCTGTTCCCCATTCGACGCCCCTTTTCAGTAGGAAGTAGCCAGAAGGAGTCATCACCCCAAACCCCGTAACAGCAGTTAGTGTGGCATCTCTACAGGGGGGAATGTTGTAGGAGTTATTAAGAAATTATTACGTGCTGCATTTGCCCCTTGAGCCAGGTGGATGTTTACTGTGTGTTATATAACTTCCTGGCTCCTTCACTGAACATGCCTAGTCCAACATTTTTTCCCAATCAGTCACATCCTGGGATCCAGTGTATAAATCTAATATCATATGTCTTGTGCATAATTCTTCCAAAGGATCTTATTTTGTGAACTATATCAGTAGTGTACATTACCATATAACGTAAAAACATCTACATATAAACAATGCAACCAACTATCCAAGTGTTATACCAACTAAAACCCCCAATAAACCTTGAACAGTTAAGAAAAAAAAAAAGAAAGAAATTATTTTAGGCAAATAGAGAGGAAAAGGGGTCCTTGGGAAGTTTTTGTTTTTAAAAGCATCTCCAGAGAAGTTTCCTGTAAAGCCCTGGCTCTTAGTGCCAGGCCCCAACCTTTGATATGCAAATGAAATCCATTAGAAACTGGGTCCACCCAAATATGGCGATTCCCATGGCCTTCCTGCCCTTTCCCCACCTTCCTGGCAACATGGCTGCCCCCATGTATCCCCACATGTGTAGAATATCATGGTGCCCTGCATTTGCATATTAAAAGACTAGGGTAGGAGGGCCAGCTTTTTTGCCGGCTATGTGAATGACATGCCTAGTCAAACCAATCCCCCGAGCCCTATGCAAATCAGACACCGCCTCCTCCAGCTTCCGGATATATTACCTAGCTGGTATCTGTGGCAGGCGGAGTTCCCTCTCTTGGCTTTGGAGCCCCGCTCTCTCTGTCTCTGTACAGGGGAGCTTCTTCCTCCTCCCTTCCTTCTTGCCTATTAAACTCTCTGCTCCTTGAAACCAAAAAAAAAAACAAAAAAACAAAACAAAAAAACCAGGCTATAGTTTGCCTACCCCTGCTATACAAGATAAATAAGTTGTTGTCCTTTTTCCCCCTCAGGACCTCAAAGCATGCCGATATTTCATTACTTTTCATCTTTACCTATGAAATACTGCTCTGTTCATTTTACGGAGTGGGAAAAATACACTGAAAAAACAGTCTAAGGCTACATTTGAAATCCATGTGTCTTTCTTTTTTGAGATGGAGTCCCGCTCTGTCATCCAGGCTGGAGTTCAGTGGCGTGATCTCGGCTCACTGCAACTTCCATCTCCTGGGTTCAAGCGATTCCTGCCTCAGCCTCCCAAGTAGCTGCAGGCGCCCACCACCATGCCCAGCTAACGTTTTATATTGAAATCCATGTGACTTGTGTCTCAATTCTAATCATCTCTGCCACATATACCAGTGAGGAATGAAGACCTTGAATTAGTAGTTCATAGATACTTTAAGCCCTCCCTCCCTGCCTGTAAAGTTGGCTTGAATAGACATGGGAGACCTGGGCTCAGCAATCCAGGAAGACATTCCTATTAGTGACACCAGTACCTTCCTTCTCCAGGAGCAAGGTGTGACAGTGGAGTAGCACCTGTGACAAAAGCTGGATTCCTCGTGCCCGAGTTCGGGGTTCTGGATTCTCTAGAGAGGACCTAGGGGAAAACAGGATAGAGAGAGCCTGCAATTACCCAGTTCAAATGTTTGAAGAAATAAATATTTTACATTAGTCACACTCACTCCCTGGGCATGGAAGCAGAGCCAAGCCCTGTTAAGAGTAAAAACAGCCCAGGAAGGTGTTCCTGAGGTAACAGCATTACAGATACCAGTAAGGACAGAAGGCTTAAGAGCGATCCTCAGACTGATGTGGCATCATTTAGAGGCACACATGACACCAAGAGCCAACAGAGGTTTCTGCCTCCAGGTACCCCAGTTTGGCACCTAATAAGCACTGTGCTTACTCTTTCTCCCCAGTGGTATGATTGTGACATTCCTCTGAAATACAGCTTAGCAGCTACCCACAGGGTTTGAGAGATGATTGGCAGCTGCAGCTTCCACCAAAACAAGGAGAATACGTGTATTTTTGTAAATTAATGCTAAGGAAAAAAAATTGCTCAGAATCACCACCAAGTTCCTAGAGTAAAAGAAAACATGAAAAACCAAAACTTTATAACTGGAAGGTTACAAAGTAAGATGGCCAGAATATAGCTTTAACTAGTTAACTAGGTAGGATTATTGATATAGGAGAAGCTGGACTGAAGCAACAAGGAAGTGACTTATCCTCAAAATTGCTCTACGGAGATTATACTGAAATATACTAGAAATAATCTAAGCAGGAACAAGCAGAAAGTGGAAGAGTTCTGGCCATGACAGTTGTATTGAACCTCAAGGGTAAGAGTGTATATAACTCAGAGTAAGGGGACAAAAATAAGGTCACTCTTAACAGGATCCCCAGGATAAAAACCTGTAGAAAGGTTTCTACTCAGGAAGTAGAAAACTGTGCATTCAGGTTGGGTGTGGTGGCTCACACCTGTAATCCCAGAATTTTGGGAGACAGACGAGAGGACCACTTGAGCCCGGCAGTCGTGACCAGCCTGGGCAACATAGTGGGACCCTGTCTCTACAAAAAATACAAAAACTTAGCTGGGCATGGTGGCACAAGCCTGTAGTCCCAGCTACTTGGGAGGCTGAGGTGGGTGGATGGCTTGGGCCCAGGAGATCGAGGCTGCAGTGGGCCATGATCGCTCCACTGCACTCTAGCTCGATTAACAGAGTGAGACCCTGTCTCAAAGAAAAAGAAAAAAAGAAAACTATGCATTTGGAGCATTTAAAAATGGAACAAGGCACACAAATGCTCATAGCAGCATTATTAGGAATAGCCAAAAAGTGGAAACAATCCAGATGTCCGTCCACTGATAAATGATTAAATAAGATGCATATCCATAAAACGGGAATATTATTCAGCAAGAAAAGAAATGCAGAACTGATGTGTGCTGCAACATGGATGAACCCCGAAAACATGCTAAGTGAAAGAAGCCGGCAACAAAGGTCACGTGTGTGATTCCATTTATATGACATTTCCAGAGTAGGCAAAGCCATAGAAGACAGAAAGTAGATTAGTGATTGCTGGGGGTTGGGAAGAAGAGGGAAGGGGAAATGACTGCTAATGGGCATGGGTTTCTTTCTGGAGTAATGAAAATGTCCTCAAAATGACTGTGCTGAGAATTGCACAAATCTGTAAATATACTTTTACAAGCCACAGAATTGTACATTTTAAAATGGTGAACTTTATATGTGAATCATACATCAATAAGGCTGTGTGTGTGTGTGTGTATATATATATATATATATATATATACACACACATATATTTTTTGAGATGGACTCTCGCTCTGTCACCCAGGCTGGAGTGCAGTGGCGTAATCTCAGCTCACTGCAAGCTCCGCCTCGCGGGTTCACGCCATTCTCCTGCCTCAGCCTCCCAAGTAGCTGGGACTACAGGCGCCCGCCACCATGCCCGGCTAATTTTTTGTATTTTTAGTAGAGACGGGGTTTCACCGTGCTAGCCAGGATGGTCTCGATCTCCTGACCTCATGATCCGCCCACCTCGGCCTCCCAAACTGCTGGGATTACAGGCATGAGCCACTGCACCTGGCCTATATATATTTTTTGATGGGGGTCTCACTCTGTCACCTGGGTTGGAATGCAGTGGCATGACCTGTTTACCACAACCTCCACCTCCCAGATTCCAGTGATCCTCCCACCTCAGCCTTCCAGGTAGCTGGGACCACAGGCGCATGCCACCACGCCTAGCTAATTTTTTGTATTTTTGGTAGAGACAGGGTTTCACCTTGTTGCCCAGGCTGGTCTTAAACTCCTGAGCTCAGGCAATCCACCTTCTTCGGCCTCTCAAAGTGCTGGGATCACAGGTATGAGCCACTGCACCCAGCCAATACTGTAGATATATTTTTTAATGGACCAAGGCCACCACAATGTGAGCAGAAAGGTCAAATAGTCTGTTATGTGGGAGAAATGTGTAACAGTGACTTTGTTTTTTAATTTCCCCCAATTTTCTAGTTTTCTGTTTTAGAAGACATGCTGTCACAATTAACAACTCTTACTAATAAGACTTGTCAATTTAAATGGTCTATACCAATTATGAAATACGAGGAAAGTAGGCATTAGACTACAAGCACGTACTTCCTCTAAGTGCTTAGAATCCCAAGCTGTAACACTGCTTTATCAGCTGTTTCCCAAAGCCTTTCCTCCTAGTAGGGATCTGCAGCAGGGTCAGCCTCCTGGGAACTCCCCACACAGGGCCCACAGCTTGTTCTGAGTCAGGTCTAGGCAGGCTAGCATCCCATGGAGGTAGGTGGGTCTACAGATGCACAAAGGAATCAACAACAGCTGATGGCCTTCAACCACGTACCTCATCCCAAAGCCATGGGCTGTGCCAGGAGTTGATGTGGCCTACAGGCTGTGTGCTCCCAAATACTAAAGAAGCCTCAGCCAGACAGCATGAAACTTTTTTCAGGAGAAACAATTCAAACATATAGGCTTAGACTGAGGTACTAATATGGAAGGGGGCTGCTGGGCTACAGGACAAATTCAGGCTCCAGGAAAGCAGCAATGCGCAAAAGTAACTTTTCAGAATACACAGTCAGGGTTGGAGAAGAACATTCTATAGCAGAGGCTCTTACCCAAGGGCTTCCACAACTTGTAACACTGTATAGTTGCCAGATTTCACATCTGCAGGAAATAAAATAAATAAATATGAAAAATAATAAAAAAAAAACCTACCAAAGGGTTGAATAACACTAATTATAATGTTTCCTGCCTGCCCTAGGCTTTGTACCTGGGGGCCCACTATATTTGCCAAGAGCCCTCCTAGATGAGAAGCAGCATTGCTGTAACACTTCAAATATGCAGCTTTGTATAAAAATTGAAAAGAAAATAAATATATCATTTGTGAATGACATGAGCGTATATCCTGAAAATCCAAGAGAAATAAAAAAATCACAAACAAAATAATTTGTTAAATTAGCTGGATACAAAATATTATGAAATTTAAAACCTTCATATATATACATATACACAATAGCCTGTAAAATGATATAAGGAAAAAGACCATTTATAATAGCGAAAAAAGAAAAACCAAAAAAATACCTGGATATAAACTTTTTTCCTCATTTTTAAAAATCATGGTAAAATACACTACATAAAAACTTTTGTTTTGGCCGGGCATGGTGGCTCATGTCTGTAATCCCAGCACTTTGGGAGGCGAGGTGGGCAGATCACGAGGTCAGGAGATCGAGACCATCCTGGCTAACACGGTGAAACCCTGTCTCTATTAAAAATACAAAAAATTAGCCAGGCGTGGTGGCATGTGCCTGTGGTTCCAGCTACTCAGAAGGCTGAGGCAGGAGAATCACTTGAACCCTGGAGTGCAGTGGTATAATCACAGCCTCCCAGGCTCAGGTGATCCTCCCACTTCAGCCTCCCCAGTAGCTGGGACCAAAGGCATGTGCCACTACCCCTGGCTAAGTATTTTGTATTTCTTTGTAGAGATGGGTTTCGCCATGTTGCTGGTCTTGAACTCATGGGCTCAAATGATCCTCCCATCTCAGTCTCCCAAAGTGCTGGGATTACAGACGTGAGCCACTGCGTGCGACCTAGACATAAACTTCATAAAAAATGTGAAAATCTGAATGATGAAAACTTTATTTTATTTATTTATTTATTTTGGAGATGGAGTTCGCTTTTGTCACCCAGGCTAGAGTGCAATGGTGCGATCTCGGCTTGCTGCAACCTCCACCTCCTGGGTTCAAGCGATTCTCCTGCCTCAGCCTCCCGAGTACCTGGAATTACAGGTGCCTGCCACCACGCCTGGCTAATTTTTGTATTTTCTTTTCTTTTTCTTTTTCTTTTTTTTTTGAGATGGAGTCTTGCTCTCGTTACCCAGGCTGGAGTGCAATGGTATGATCTTGGCTCACTACAACCTCCGCCTCCCGGGTTCAAGCAATTCTTCTGCCTCAGTCTCCCAAGTAGCTGGGATTACAGGTGCCCACCACCACGCCTGGCTAATTTTTGTATTTTCAGTAGAGACGGGGTTTTGCCATGTTGGCCAGGCTGGTTTCGAACTCCTGACCTCATGATCCGCCCGCCTTGGCCTCCCAAAGTGCTGGGATTACAGGCATGAGCCACTGCACCTGGCCCTAATTTTTGTATTTTTAGTAGAGATAGGGCTTTACAATGTTGGCCAGGCTGGTGTTGAACTCCTGACCTCAGGTGATCCACCTGCCTCTGCCTCCCAAAGTGCTGGGATTACAGGCATAAGCCACCGCACCCAGACGATGAAAACTTTAAAGCACTAGTGAGATATCACTTCATACCTGCTAGGATGGCTATTATCAAAAAGACAAGAGATAACAAGTGCTGGTGAAGACAGAGAGAAAAGGTAACCTTTGTACACTGTTGGTGGGAATGTAAATTAGTACAGCCATTATGGAAAACAGCATGGAGGTTTCTTAAAAAATTAAAAATAGAACTACTATATGACCCAACAATCCCACTACTAGGTACATATCCAAAGGAAATGAAATCAGTATCTGTAGAGATGTCTGTACTCCCATGTTCACTGCAGCATTATTCACAGTAGCCAAGATCTGGTAGCAACCTAAGTGTCAACAGATAAATCAATAAAGAAAATGTGACGTGTGTGTACACATATACAACAGAATACTATTCAGCTATAAGAAAGAAAGAAATCTTACCACTTGGTGTTTTTTGTTTGTTTGTTTGTTTGTTTCTGAGACAGGGTCTCTCTGTCACCCAGGCTGGAGTGCAGCAGTGTGATCCCAGCCCACTGCAACCTCCACTTCTCTGTTTCAAGCAATTCTCCTGTCTCAGCCACCCAAGTAGCTGGGATTACAGGCGCATGCCACCATGCCTGGCTAATTTTTGTATTTTTTAGTAGAGATGGGGTTTCGCCATGTTGGCCAGGCTGGTCTTGAACTCCTGACCTCAGGTGATCCGCCCACCTCAACCTCTGAAAGTGCTGGGATTGCAGGCGTGAGCCACTGTGCCAGGCCAAAATCCTGCCACTTGGGACAACACAAATGAACCTGGGTGAACATCTTGCTAAGTGAAGTAAGCCAGAAGAGAAAGACAAATACAGTATCCTATGATCTCACTTATATGGAGAATCTAAAAAAGTTTAATTCACAAAAGCAGAGAGTAGAATGGTGGCTGCAAAGTACAGAAGAAAATGGGGAGAAATTGGTAAAAGCGTTTTTTAAAACAAGCACTAATGAAGATCTGAAAAGGAAACTTTATAGAAAGGCATCTCATATCTTTGAAAGACTCAAGATGACAAATTTCCCAAATCAATCTATAATTTTAAGATAATCGCCATAAAAACACTAACAGAATACTTTTGGAAACTAGATAAGCTTATCCTGAAATTAAAGTTTTATATATATATATATATATATATATATATATATAAAAAATTAGACAGGCAAGTTGTGAAAAGGAGTAATAGAAAATCAGGGAGAAGGTAGCCCTTCCAGATATTAAGAGATTATTATATGGTCACATTTTAAAAGTGTACACTTTCAACAAAAAAAAGGAAAATAAAAAGTATACACTTTTGAATATACTTGTAATTTTCCATAATAAAAATAAAAAACAACCAGTGCAGTTTCAATTCATATTCAAAGAAATCAGTGGTGCAAAAATAGAATGGAAAGTCCAGAGACACAAATACATATGAGAATATGATTTTTAAAATCCTATTTCAGTTAATGGGAAAAATAAAGACTATTCAATAGTGTTAGAATGATTGTCCTGGAACCAATTTGGAAAACAAACAAAAACATTGGCTTTAAATCTTTCACCAAAATATGTTTTTTAAATATGAGAAAATTTCTTTTCTTTTTTTTTTTTTTGAGACAGAGTCTCGCTCTTTCGCCCAGGCCAGAGTGCGTTGGCGCGATCTCGGCTCACTGCAAGCTCCGCCTCCCGGGTTCATGCCATTCTCCTGCCTCAGCCTCCTGAGTAGCTGGGACTACAGGCGCCCGCCACCACACCCGGCTAATTTTTTTGTATTTTTAGTAGAGACAGGGTTTCACCGTGTTAGCCAGGATGGTCTCGATCTCCTGACCTCGTGATCTGCTGGCCTTGGCCTCCCAAAGTGCTGGGATTACAGGCGTGAGCCACCGCGCCTGGCCTAAATATGAGAAAATTTCTAAGAACAAGATAAAATTCAGAAGCCATAAAAGATTGGTTTTAAAAAGTCAGATTTTCTACAAGGCAAAAATAATGATCATAGGACAAACTGGGAAAAAAATTTGCAAGTCTTATAACAAAAGGCCAGTTTCCCGATATATAAAGAGTTCCCACAAATCAATGCAGAAAAGGGCAACAATTTAAAATGGGCAAAAACAGGCTGGGCACAGTGGCTCATGCCTGTAATCCCAACATTTTGGGAGGCCAAGGCAGGTGGATTGCTTGAGGCCAGGAGTTTGAGACCAGCCTAGCCAACATGGCAAAACATGTGTGTGGTGGCGCATGCCTGTAAATCCCAGCTACTTGGGAGGCTGAGGGACAAGAATCACTTGATCCCGGGAGGCAGAGGTTGCAGTGAGCCGAGATCGTGCCACTGCACTCCAGCCTGGGTGACAGAGTGACGATCTGTCTCAAAATAAATAAATAAATAAAATTAAAAAAATAAAATGGGCAAAAACAAAAAAATGAACAGGCATTCCACATAAAAGGAACTACAAGTATGTACGAAAAGGTGCTCAACCATATTTACAATAAAAGATGTAAATTAAACTACACAGAAACTTTTTAAGAAAATCTAACAGACTGGCAAAGACAAAAAACTTAGCAATATATTATGTTTGGTCATGATATTCAGAAACAGACATTCTTAAACATTGCAGGTAGGATTATAAACTGGTGCAACCCTATATTGAGGGCAATATAACATCTTTAGAATTCCAGGTACATATAGGCTTTAACCCAGGAAAGCTAGAAGTTTATCCTCTAGCTATCTAGTCATCTTTTGGTATATACATGAGAGATTGGCTCCAGGACCTCCTGAGGATACTAAAATCTGTGGATGCTCAAGACCCTTATATAAAATGGTAAGAGTATTTGCATACAAACTATGCACACTCTCCTGTATACTTTAAATCATCTCTAGATTACTCATAATACTTAATACAATCTAAGTGCTATGCAAATAGTTGTTACACTGTATTGTTTAGGGAATAATGACAGGAAAAAAGTCTATACATGTTCAGTACAGTTGCTATTTTTTCTCCCAAATACTTTTGACCTGCAGTTGCTTGAATCAAGGATGCAGAACACACAGATATGGAGGGCTAACTGTACTGTGAAAGTGCAAAATAATGCATGTATAACGTTATTCAATACAGCATTATTTGTAACAGTAAATGACTGCAAACAACACATGCCCATCAATAAGAAACCAGTTAAATGAATTATAGTACATCCATACAATGGAATTCTCTGTAGCTACTTTTATTTATTTTTTAATCTTTTTTTATTTTTATTTTTTGAGACAGCATCCTGCTCTGTTGCCCAGGCTGGATTGTATTTTTAGTAGAGATGGGGCTTTTGCCATGTTGCCTATGGCTGGTCTCGAACTCCTGAGCTCAAGTGATCTGCCTGCCTTGGCCTCCCAAAGTGCTGAGATTACAGACGTAAGCCAACACACCTGGCCTGTAGCTACTTTTAAAAAGACAAATGAAGAAAGACTGAAGCTATATATATACTGATAATGAGTCAAGATCTAAAATAACAGTGTGTATAAACAGTGTATATAATATGTGCGTAGCATTGTTTTTAAAGGGAGGGGGGATTGTTTTTATTTGCATTTATTTACATCTCTGGAAGATATAAAAGGAACTAATAACATTTGTTGCCTTCAGGGAGGGAAAATGCATAGTTAAGGGTTGAGAGGTAGACTATTGTTTTAAAAGAAATATTTCATTTTGGAATAATTTTACATTTATAGCAAAGTTGCAATGATAGTGCGGAGTTCCCGTATAGCCATCACTCGGTTTCTCTTAATGTTAACGTCTTACATGGCACACATCTGTGAAACTATGTACGAGTGTCAAAACTAAGAGATTAGGTTAGCACTGATACACACTATTAACTAAACTCTAGGCTTTATTCAGATTTCAATAGTTTCTCCACTAATGCCAAATTTCTGTTCCAGGATCCAATTAAGAATACCAAATTGCAGTTAGTCATCTTGAATTCTTAGTCTCTCCTGGTCTGTGAAAGTTTCTTAGTCTTTCCTTGTTTTTAATGACCTTGATAGTTTTAAAGAAGTACTTTATAGAAGGTTCCCCAATTTGCATTTGTTTGATGTTTCCCTCATGTTTAGACTGGGGTTATGGGTTTTAAAAAAGAATATCACAGAGGTGAAGTACCCTTCTCATCATATCATATCAGGGATATAAGATAGTAACATGGCTTCTCCATCACTGGCAATGTTAATGTTTATCACTTGGTTAAGGTATGTCTGCCAGGTCTCTGCACTATAGTTACTACTTTTCTCTTTCTGGTACTCTTTTATTTGTAAGGTATTCATTAAGTCCAGCTCACATTCAATGGGGAGGGGAAGATTAAACTCCACCTCCTGGAGGGAGGAGTATCTACCTATATTATTTGGATTTTTTTTTTTTGAGGCAGGGTCTAGCTCTGTGCAGTAGTACAATCATGGCTCACTGCAGCCTCGACTTCTCAGGCTCAAGTGATCCTCTCACCTCAGCCTCCCGAGTAGCTGGGACTACAGGCATGCACCACCATGCCCGCCTAATTTTTGTATTTTTTTGTAGGGACAGGGTTTTGCCATGTTGCCCAGGCTGGTCTCAAATTCCTGGGCTCAAGTGATCCACCCACCTTGACCTCTCAAAGTGCTGGGACTACAGATGTGAGCCACTGCACCTGGCCTTTAAATGCAATTTTAGCAGCACAATAGTAACTCACATATATTGAAGAGAAGCATCTTAGAATGTATTTTCAAGGGAGAAACAGGGTAAAAGGCTAACAATCTTCATAAGGCTTTGGTTCACATTGAACACTTATAGCTAAATAAGGTGTGACAACCAGAGAATTACTTCTAGCAGCCTGTTCTGGGTTCCTAATCCACCTACCTCTAAATGCAGAACCTTAACTAGTCAGCTTGTGTCAATGCTGGAAAAAGTGAAAGAGAGGTCTGAAGAAATCCTAAACTTCCAATTCTCCTAAAGTCTGTGGTCTCACAGCAACAGTTATGAGCTGACCTGGACAGAGGCTCACTCTAGCACCACAGTAAGAAGTCGTCCAATGAGACTGAGGAAAATGAGAGCTCTAGTTAGGACTTATAGCTCGTGACTGGCACCAATTTAGACATCAGGCACTCTTAGCCCACTTGTGCCAGGATGTGGAAGGCCCAGCTGCTGCCCCAGCTCCTGAGAAAGAGCCAAGGGAAAAAATGAGCAGACTGTAAGGGTGGGGGAAGGGGTAGCAGCCAGACTAACAGGCCAAACAAACCAAGTTGGGTTCTATACCCAATTCCTTAATGGCAACACTTACATGAACTGAAACACCTATTTCTGGGTTACGAACCACAAAAGGGCATTGCAACATTTGGGAAGGTAGAAAAGGGTACTTTCTTGGAACAGCCTGGCTATAGTACAGAAAACTCTGCTGAAACAACCCATCTAAAAACTAATTTCAATAATGGGCACAGAAGGAGTTAATAATTGTACAGATGAAGCCATAGGGGACTAACAACTGTTAATAGCAAAGGATATCAATGAACTGAATCATTTTTCTTCAGCAATACCATCAAAACCCTCCGTGGATGTCAGGCTAGGGTCTATGTTTGGAACGAAGGCTCTAAGACAAGAAGTGCCAAATAGGGCCCATTCAGTACCTTCTTATTTTTTCATTTTTTAAAAAAATTGAGGTAAAGGCCGGGCGTGGTGGCTCACGCCTATAATCCCACCACTCTGGGAGGATGAGGTGGGTGGATCATGAGGTCAGGAGATCGAGACCAGTCTGGCCAATATGGTGAAACCCCATCTCTACCAAAAATACAAAAATTAGCTGGGTGTAGTGGCATGCGCCTGTAGTCCCAGCTACTCAGGAGACTGAGGCAGAAGAATTGCTTGAACCTGGGAGGCAGAGGTTGCATGAGCCGAAATCACGCCTGGGCGATAGAGCGAGACTCCGTCTCAAAGAAAAAAAAAAAGAAAAATGCTTCTTCGGCATTCTGCATACATTAATATGAAAATGGCTGCTTTATAATTACAAATAAATAGCCATTTGCATGTGATTCCTTGAACCCCAGTATGTGGGTGAACTCTCCTGGCAAAGCCCTTTAGTCTTCATATAGCTTTCACAAAATTCTTGAATTAATGCAGCACAAACATAAAAGTGACTATAAGGCTGGGCACGGTGGCTCATGCCAGTAATCCTAGTACTCTGGGAGGCTGAGGTGGGCGGATCACCTCAGGTCAGGAGTTTGAGACCAGTCTGGCCAACGTGGCAAAAACCTGTCTCTACTAACACAAAAACTAGCCGGGTGTGGTAGCGCATGCCTGTAATCCTAGCTACTCCGAAGGCTGAGGCAGGAGAATCACCTGAACCTGGGAGGCAGAGTTTGCAATGAGCTGAGATCATGCCATTGCACTCCAGCCTGGGCTACACAGTGAAACTCAATCTAAAAAAAAAAGAAAAAAAAAAAAGAAAAAAGTATAAAAGTAGAAAAAATTAGAGAAAAATGAGGCCGGGCGCGGTGGTTCACGCCTGTAATCCCAGCACTTTGGGAGGCCGAGGCGGGCGGATCACGAGGTCAGGAGATTGAGACCATCCTGGTTAACACAGTGAAACCCTGTCTCTACTAAAAAAAAATACAAAAATATTAGCTGGGCGTGGTGGCGGGCGCCTGTAGTCCCAGCTACTTGGGAGGCTGAGGTAGGAGAATGGTGTGATCCCAGGAGGCAGAGCTTGCAGTGAGTGGAGACGGAGCCACTGCACTCCCGCCTGGGCGACTGAGCGAGACTCTGTCTCAAAAAAAAAAGAAAAGAAAAGAAAGAAAAAATTAGAGAAAAATCAGATAATAAAGCTATTACAAGGCAGTAAAAAAAAGTAAGGAAGATGGTGGCCAGGCACGGTGGCTCACACCTGTAATCCTTGCACTTTGGGAGGCCGAGGCAGGTGGATTACTTGAGGTTAGGAGTTTGAGACCAGCCTGGCCAACATGATGAAACCCTGTTTCTACTATAAAAAAAAAAAAACAAACAAAAATTAGCTGTCCATGATGGCATGGGCCTGTAATCCTAGCTGTTTCGGAGGCTGAGGCAGAAGAGTCATTTGAACCCAGGAGGCTAAGGTTGCAGTGAGCCAAGATCGCGCCACTGCACACCAGCCTGGGCAACAGAGCAAGACTTCATCTCCAAAAAAAAAAAAAAAAAAAAAAGCCATATGTTTGTTTTCATTCAACATTTACTGAATATTATAAATAGGGTACCATGTTAGGGCTTAAGATAGAAATATGGGCAGGGAGTTTTGGGGAAGTCCATAGTCTGCTGGAGCAGAAAGACAAACATTCATTCATTTATTCATTTTTGAGACAGAGTCTTGCTCTGTCACCCAGGCTGGAGTGCAGTGGTGCCATCTTTGGCTCAATGTAACCTCTCCCTCCAGGGTTCAAGTGATTCTCCTACCTCAGCCTCCCAAGTGGCTGCGACTACAGGCACACCACCATGCTGGGCTGATTTTTAAAGATTTTTGTAGAGACAAGGTCTCACTATACTGTACAGGCTGGTTTCGAATTCTTGGGCCCAAGCAATCCTCCCACCTCAGCCTCCCAAAGTGCTGGGATTACAGGCATGAACCACCATGTCTAGCCCAGAAAGACATTTAAAACAATCACAGTGGGCTGAGGCTGGAGGATCGCTAGAGGTCAGGAGTTGGAGACCACCTTGGGCAACAAAACAAGGCCCTGTTCGCTACAAAAAAATTAGCCAGGTGTGGTGGCACGGGCCTGTAGTCTCAGCTACTCTGGAGGCTGAGGCCGGAGGATCACTTGAGCCCAGAAGTTCTTCGAGGTCACACTGCACTCCAGCTGGGGCAACAGAGTGGACCCTGCTTCTAAAATAAATAAATAAAACAATCACAGTGTAACAAGTTCTGTGTTACCACAGTGATATAAACAGAGATTGGGTTGGCATGAGAAAGAAGTAAAATTCCTGGGTTTATGGACCATGGGCCACTAACTTTAAGTAATTAATTCTTTTAATGGTGCAAATTATCCAAAATTAAAAATAACCAGGGTTGGCATGGTGGCTCACACCTGTAATCTCAGCACTTTGGGAGGCCAAGGCAGGCAGATCACCTGAGGTCGGAAGTTTGGAGACTTGCCTGACCAACATGGAGAAACCCTATCTCTACTAAAAATACAAAATTAGCCGTGCGTGGTGATGCATGCTTGTGATCCCAGCTACTAGGGAGGCTGAGGCAGGAGAATCACTTGAACCTGGGGGGCAGAGGTTACGGTCAGCAGAGATCACACCATTGCACTCCAGCCTGGGCAACAGAGCAAAACTCCATCTCAAAAGCAAACAAACAAACAACAACAACAACACACCCGGAATACCTGGAAATACTATTAATTATGCACTTGGACTCCTGGGATGAAGAAAGCTAACAGAGAGTTAATTTTCCTAACGGTATTTTCGCTGGTATCAAGGAAAAAATCAGTGTAAGTTCATTTCCCTTTATAGGAGGGTCTAAGATTTTCCAACACGTTCAAGATTTGCTCTCTAAAAATGGACCTACTAGCACCTCCTAACTACCCACACTTTCCTTAGCAAGGCACCAGTTTGTGTGGGGGCACTGAGAAGTCAAAGGAGTATTTATGTGATCATTGACACAGAATGCACAAACAGATCTCTGTTTGATGGAGTTGAAGCCTCTTGAGAATCTGGACTAGCAGCCAAAGGGAAGTGAGGGGAAGCGGGTAGGGTGGGAGGATGAGAAGGAGCAGGAGAGAGAAAAATCCCAATCAGGACTAAGTTCCAATCAAGCTCTCAAAATGCCCTTTCTGCTGATAATGCCTCAGATATTTCACTAAACTGTATTTTACTGTTCTTTAATACTTTGACTTAAGGAATAGAGGTATTCTTAGGGAATCACAAACATGGAAAAACACAATACAATAAAGACTGAAATGAAGGAAAATCCAAATAACTAAAAGGAAAAAAATTATATCCATCACCTGCAAATTCAACGTGTTCAAAAATCACATTCTCTGAAAATCAGCTCTCATCCTAATTTTAGACAAAGTATTTCTTTTCCTCATCCTCTGGTTCAAAACCTTGGGGTCTTCTTAGAGTCCTCTATCTCCTTCAAGCCCTATAATAACTAGTTAGAACTCAAATTCCACAGATTCTTCCTTCAACATTTCTCATTGCATTCACTCAAGCAGTTTTTATTGTGTACCTACTGATGCCAATTTCAGGAGATTCTGGTGGTACAACTGGGAGGGTAGGATGTGGAGATGTATACAGCAACAGCCACTAAACTAGTCCACTAAATACGTGAGTGGTTGAGAAATAAGTGCGTACTACAAAGATTCTGACGTATGAGATGCTGTCTGGCTGGGTTAATCAGGAAACACTTGGGGAGGGGTAGGGAACTCAAGCTGGGCCTTGACTCTCAGGTCTAACTTCGATTACACAGAGCTAGTGAAGGGAATTGGGAAGGAAAGCACTCAGGGAACTATGAATAAAGGTGGCTGCCTGGAATTAAACATCCAGGGAGTAGTGAGAAAAAAAGGCTGGGGCCAGGTAGTGGCAGGCTTTGAAGGCTTGCCCAAGAGGCCTTTAACCCTTAGGCTGCCAGGTTATTTCCCTCCCATCGCCTGCAGCTTCTTTACAGCTGACACTTTCACCAGGAACCCAGGTACAAAACAAAGGTGGCAGCAGCTGCTTTTGTGATCAAAGGGTGCTCCTTCTGCATTTAAATTTGCAGGCTGCTACTCTGAGTGACTGAACAGGAAGCTAGCTGTTCCCTTTAGCGCTAACAAAGCTTGATTTAGGCTGAAGGATTAGAAAGCACATCTTATTCTATAAACGCTTCAACACTCTGTTATCCTTTAACAACCCTAACTAGGGCTGTGATCTAAGATTGACAATATTAACTTAATCCTTGTCAAATTTATTTTCATTTTATGGCTCCCTGGCTCAAGGATCTACAACAACTCTTAGTACAGATAACAGGTCATTCAAATTCCTCTGCCTGGAATCCAAAGTTATACATAATCCAACCCTACCAAACCTTTTCAACTTTTATCTGTTACTATTCCTTTGTACCAACTTTCTTTTCTTTTTGTTTTTTTGAGACGGAGTCTCACTCTGTTGCCCAGGCTGGAGTGCAGGGACGTGATCTCCACTCACGGCAGCCTCTGCCTCCCAGGCTCAAGCGATTCTCCAGCCTCAGCCTCCTGAGTAGCTGGGATTACAGGCATGCACCACCATGCCTGGCTAATTTTTGTATTTTCAGTAGAGCGGGGTTTCACCATGTTGGCCAGGCTGGTCTCAAACTCCTGGGCTCAAGCAATCCGCCTACCTTGTTCTCTCAAAGTGTTGGCATTACAGGCGTGAGCCACTGTGCCCACCACCAACTTTCTTTTCTTAGGAGGGCTAAATTACAACAGGGCTAGTGTTACAGTCTTAAATCAGTTGAGTTGAATTCAAATTAAGCAACAGTTTAGACCATTTTTTTTCAGAAAGAAACAAAAATATAAATTTTGCAAAAACGTTTGTAAGAATTTAGCAGTCCCAGTGGCTCATGCCTGTAATCCCAGCACTTCGGGAAGCTGAGATGGGAGGATGGCTTCAGTCCTGGAGTTAGAGACCAACCTAGGCAACATGGTGAAACCTCGTCACTACAATACAAAAATTAGCCGAGCGCAGTGGCACACTCCCTGTTGTCCCAGCTACTTCGGGAGGCTGAGGCAGGAGGATTGCTTGAGCATAGGTCGAGGCTACAGTGAGCCATGATTTCACCACTGCACTCCAGCCTGGCAGACAGAGAGGCACCTCGTCTCAAAAAAAAAAAAAAAAAAAGAGAAGAATTTGCAGTCCTTATTCAAGATAAGTCCTTATTCAAGATAAGACATTCAAGATGTCTTTTCAAAATACGTTCTGAATCAAAAAAAATCCAAAATTATTGTTTTCGTATCGCATAAATGTGAAAGACTCATCACAAATGACACTGATATAGTAATGTTCTATATCTTGGTAGGGGGTTGGATTGTATAGGTGTATGCATTAGTCAAAATCAGTGAACGTACACTTAAAGGTTTATATATTCCATTTTACATCAAAATAAACCGTCAACAAACTCTAGTCAATGACATGCATGCCAAAGTATTTAAAGGAAAGTGTACAGGTATCTGCAATTTAAATGGATGGATAGCTATATGATAAAGCAAGTAATATTAAAATGTTAATGGTAGGATAGATCCTAAGTGATGTGCTCCTTACAAAATTCTTTATACTTGGCTGGATATTCGAAAATTTTCATAATAAAACATGAGGGAAAATGACATTGTTAAGACACTGTACTTGTAAATTGTCAACACTGATAACACACTACATTTCATAAAATTGTAAGATGTTAAGTTTGGTGGCAGCACCAGGTATTTGCTCCTTGATGCTTCCAAACTACGCTGCACACACCTCTTACAGAATGGTTGCCTCTCCCAGCATACTATAAGTTCCTGGTGGGCACAGATCTAACCTAATTTGTATTTATATTCCTATTGCTTTGCATCATGTTTGGGGAATAATATGTATTCAACAATAGTGGCATGATTGAATTAAAGTGGAATACTGCTAACGAACAAAATATTATATTTCTAGCAGATTCACTATTCTTTTCTTACATATTCTAAAGGTTAATACGCTCAATTTGCAAGCGAAATGTGTCCTTACTTCTCTCCAAGCGTACGAAATTTCCAAAAATTTTTTTAAAAAACTACTCATTAGATAATTTTATATTGTTACTTAAACCCAAGATCTGAAGGCCTCCTAACATTCAATAACTTTTTAGTAGTTTTTTTTTTTTCCTAGAAGAGCAAAGTCTCAGAACTCCACGGAAGCCTGGAAATCGTTTTATTCTAATTTTAGATAAGCTGTCTGAAGTAAGAGATCTCTGAACTGGTCAAAAGCAGGAAAGTGGGGGTCTGGGAAGAAGACAAAAACAAACGCCACATAAAACGTTATGGAGCAAACTAATCACGAACTTTAGCAAGAAACGGAGAGAAAGTCTTAAGGAGGACACCCAGAACATCTCCAGTTCCTCCTGGCCCGTCTCCTCGCCTCCTCTTAATTCCAGCCAGTCAGAGCGCGGGGCCATCCGCCACTCCCAGGATGCCACGCGACGGGAGCGGACGCTGCGAGGATGCACCTCCACACGTCAACCTCCCACAAACAGCGTGGCTTCGTGGCGTGAGCACCCGGTTCGGCCCTGAACGCCTGGGTCCGAGTCCCAGCTCCCCCTCCTGCCTGGTCTGCAGCCCTGCGCAAGTCCTCTTGCCCTCGCGGAGCCTCAGTTTCCTCATCTGTAAAATGTAATGATTCCCTATAATTGGCTACAGGGAGATGAGAAGTGTAAATGGTTTTAAGGAAGACACAGGCAACTCTCTAACTTGTTACGGCTCTGAACCTCGCGGTGCTCACTAACCAGCCTTGAGACCAATCTCTCAAAGTCACCCCGCTCCTCCCTTCCCGCCCGGCGCCTGTACTGAGGCCGCTCCCTCCTGTTGGCCCCCATGCGGAAGGCGCGCGGCGCCGTCTGCCGTACCTGCAGCCACCTGGTCAGCGGGGCCCTCTTGCTGACCCACGACGAAGTCGTGCACGAGGCCCCATAGGGCGCCCATAGGCGCCGCCGCCTCCACAGCCGCGGCAGCGGCCATGACGCGAACTAGAGACCGTGGGAGGGGATATGGGCGGTGGCACCAGACGGGCTCTCCGCGCATGCGCCTCCCGAGCCAATCGCCGGGAGAAGGGCAAGGGGGCGGGGCGCCGGGGTCACGTGCCTGCCGGCTTCTGCCTAGGCAGTTCCAGGGAGGGGCGGGGCCTGGAATGGGGCGGTGGCACCGAGAGGGAAGGCGGCTGCTGGGCACGCAGCCGGAGGCCATTGAGGGCGAATAATTCCCAGCCCGGCTCCCCGGGAGACGGGCTGCGGGGCGGGCACCTGGCTGGGTGGGGAGAGGGGCGGTACGCACCACGGGGGAAGCCAATGAGAAAATCAGGCCCAGCCCGAGGGGGCGGTGCTGTCGGTCACATGCGCACCTGGGGCGGGTGGTGGCGGCGGCGCGGGCACCGCGAGCCGGCGGAAGGGAGAGGGGCCGGCCTGGGGCGGGGTTAGGCAGGTGAGTGACAGGCTCCAGGGGGCCGGCCCCTGCCTGGTGCCCCGAGCGAGCCGGGAGTAGCTGCGGCGGTGCCCGCCCCCTCTCTCCGCCCCTCCAGCGGAGCTGGTCTCCGGCCGGGCACCGTCGCGGGCCCCCCTGGCCCGGCCACCTGGGACCGTGCTGGGGAGTCTGCCACTTCCCTCTCTCCCCTGGCCCGCAAAGTTTTGGCGGAGCCAGCGCTGGGGCTGAGCGCGCCCCCGGGGGGAGATCGGGGAGCGCCCGATGCCGGGCGGCCGGAGCCATTGACCCGGGACGCCGCCGTCCGCGGAGCAGCCGACCACCCCGCCGCCTCCGGTGCATGGGGACTGGCTGAGGAGCCAGCATGGGCAACTGCGTGGGGAGACAGCGCCGGGAGAGGCCGGCAGCCCCGGGACACCCCCGCAAGCGAGCAGGTAACGATGGGGAAGGGAGCAGGGCCTCGGGCATCCCGCCAGTTGTCCCCCTCCTCGCCCGAGTCCTGGGCTTACCGATGGACTCCCCACTGGTGCTGGCGCTTGGGTTTCCCCGATGGGCTGCTCCGCAGCCAGAGGGGGCCGCTCCCCAGCGCCGGGCGGCCGGGGGAGCTGAGTTGGGGCAACTGCGAGCACTGAGCCGGCTGCGCGACCAACTCTCTCCAACTGGGTAGCTCCTGGTGGGGGTGGGGGCAGGAAATGTTTGCAGACCGCAGCGGGGCCGACGGATCGGGAGGAGGCCCGGGGGCGAGGGCGCCGCTGGCCTGGCAGCTCCGGCCGGGGTCGGACGCCGGCCCGTCGGGGCACGGCGCGGGCAGCCAGGCGTCCCCAGAACTCGGAGCGAGCGAGGCGAGAACAGTCGCTCCTTCCAAAGACTGTGTCATTATCGGGCTGCAGATCGTGTCTGCCGGAATCCGACTTGCAAAGCAGCGCAGGACTCTGGGAAAGAAATCTTTATTTTTCCCGCAGGGGTTTTTAGAGCCTCTCGGCCGTCTGGGAGTCTATAAAAGATGGGGTGCGGGGTGAGAGTCACCCTTGGGATTGTTGGGATCCTTCCCAGCTTTGGGAGTGAGATCGCTCGCTAGTGATCCTCCAGGCCCGCGCAACGCTTTCTCACTTTCATGGTACACCCCGCCTGCCCTGGCATTTCGCCCCGGGAAGAGGTCTGTCGGTCATTTTTCTGGGTCTTACACTCACTTCCTTCTTTGAGGGTGTTGCAAGGACCCGCTGGGAATAATATCGTAGACTTGAGAGCTCAAACTTGTCTGGATTCCAGATGGACCCATCTCCTACTCTGTGTCAAAGCCCAGATCCCGAGAGGTTGAGCACCTTGTCCAAAGTCACACAGCTAGTTAGGAGCTCACCTGGGGCTAGAACTCAGCCTCCTCTCCCACCCCATTGCCACATATCCCCTTATGTAAGAGGAGCCACAGGCAGAGTTGTTAATGAAGTGGAAACTCTAGTTGGAGTTTCCTGTCTCCCTTGACACCGAAGGTGTGTTGCTTGGGTTGCGGAAACTGGGAAGGAAGATGGGGGAACCAGGGGAAGCAGGGAAGGATGTCTGCATGGTGGACAGGATGACTTGTGGAGGCAGAAATGTGTTTTTATGGGAAGGATGCAGTAAAACTTATTGAAATTCTCTTGTCTGAAGGTAACTCTGGGCATTCTTCTGACTGAGGAGAGATGACTCTCAAAACCAAGGGCTGGCTTGCTTTCATTCATTCATTTGTTCAACAAATATGTGTTCAGGCCCCATAATTGATTTTGCAGCATTTTTTGCTGTTGACAACTCTCTCCTACGAGACATTCCCCCCCTTCCTTTCTTGGCATCAGACTGTCTTGGTTTTCCTTTCTGAACACCCCTTTCCACCATCACCTTCTAGGTTGGGGACACGCTGGTGCTTAAGTTTGACATTCTGTTTTTTCTCTCATTACACTCTCTCCCAGAGAAATCTTGTTCAGTCCCACAACTCTTTGTCCATTGGGAATACCCCTATGCTTAATCTTCAGCTCTTCTCTCTTGAACCCCAGAACCCCATCTCTAGATGCCCACTGGACACTGTGATATAGATATTCCCAGATTTAACACTTCCAAAACCAGGCTCTGCATCGCTCCCTGTCCACCAGCTTTCCTTCTTTACTCTTATGTTCTTCCAGCTGCCTAACTTTAGGCTGTGAAGAGCTCTTTCTCTCATGACTTTCTCTGCTTCCTTGTCGCCTGCCTCTCAGCCAGTCACTGGGGTCTGCTGGGTCTTCCTTCCGCGGGACTTGCAAACCTGCCCCTTGCCACCCTACTTTGTACCCTTCTCACCTCAAGTCAACCCTTGTCTCAGGCTGAAGTGAGGTACCCCCCAAAGGCAACTTCATCTTCAGTCATCATTCAGTCCTACGCACAGTTGTCCCCACAGAAGACATTTGTTAAATTAACTTCTTCCAGATTTTATAGTTCTGTGTTCAGAATGTTTCTGTACTTGGCCAGGCGTGGTGGCTCATGCCTGTAATCCCAGCACTTTGGGAGGCCAAGGCAGGTGGATCACCTGAGATCAGGAGTTCGAGACCAGCCTGGCCAACATGGCAAAACCCTGTCTCTACTGAAAATATAAAACTTAGCCAGGCATGGTGGTGGCAGGTGCCTGTAATCCCAGCTACTCAGGAGGCTGAGGCAGGGAGAATTGCTTGAACTGGAAGCTTTGCAGAGGTTGTAGTGAGCTGAGATTGCGCCACTGCACTCCAGCCTGGGTGACAGAGCGAGACTCTGTCTCAAAAAAAAACCAAAACAACAGCAACAACAACAACAAAACACCTTTCTGCATTTTCCCACTCCTACAAGTACTTTAACTTTCAAGGCTGTTCAAGTGTGGGCCAGTCCTTTCTTTTAAGTCCTGATTTCTTTCCCTTCTCTGACATTAAGACCACCAGTGTTTGCTCGTGCCATTTCCTTCTTATGGAGAGTCTTTCATCCTTTGGGTTCACTTCAAGTGCCGTACCTTGTTTGAAGCACCTTGCCTGACAAGTCTGCCGTTTCCCCCTCCCTCCGCACCCCACCACACACACCCCGTGGAAGTGATTGCTCCTTCTGAGAACTCCTGCAGACACATTATCTATGCCACTTACTTAACAATTATGTACTCTGTATTATTAGTCATGTCTTTGATGTTTAGTCTTTTATCAGCAACTACATTGCAAGCCTTGAAGACCTGGGTTCTGTCTTATCCTTGTAGTATATGTCTCTCTCACGCACACACACACATTCAGCACTTAACACAATGAGTTGTACAGAAGTAGCACTCAGTATTTGTTGATTTTAGAAAGCAAACTCAACTTCATCCTACCATCTGCATTTTTCATATATCTGCATTTTTTTTTACCTGCTAGTTTATCATTGCTTTAGTTCTGTGGGTCCTACTATGAATAGCTTTATTCATAAAGTCCAAAGCTGAGGGGAACTCTGTAGGATGACAAATTTGGTACAAGGGAAGGAATCCTTCTTAACTCCACAGTGCACCTGGCATTCCTGTAACATCTGTAGCTTTTCCTTTGACAAGGACATAGTTTTACGTTGTAAGACTAATGCCTAAAACTCCCCCAGCGCCACTGTAACTCTTACCTTCCTTTGGCACTAATGTAATGGGAAGAAAGCCTCAACAGGGAGCTAGGACCTGAGTTCTAGTCCTGGGCCTATAACTCAGTGACCCTGGGCAAGTCATCTAACCTTTCTGGGTCACACTTTCAATATTTCAGAAAGGGGGAGGGTTATACAAGATCATTAGAGCTGTTTTATCATCTTCACAAAGGCAGCTGTTTAAAGTGAGAGAGTTATTGAGGTGAAATCTTTATGGCTTGTAATGTCACCCTTTGTCCTTAGTTCTGCCTTCTTAGTCACTTGGTAGATAAAGCAGAGACACAATACTGTCTGGTCAGGGATTCTTGCATTAGGGAGAAGGGAGAGGTCCTCTCGTCTCATCAAGTTTTGTGATTGTCACTCATATATGTGTGTGTGTGTGTGTGTGTATATATACACACATATATATACACGTATATATATACGTGTGTATATACGTATATATACACACGTGTATATATACGTATATATACATATATACGTATATATATACGTATATATGTATATATATACGTGTATATATGTATATATACACGTATATATACGTATATATGTGTGTATATATGTATATATATATTTTTTTTGAGAGAGAGGGTCTTGTTCTCTCGCTCAGGCTGGAGTATGGTGGTGCAGTTATAGCTCCCTGCAGCCTTTAACTCCTGAGCTCAAGTGATCCTCTCCCCTCAGTCTTCCCAGTAGCTAGGGCTAGAGGTGTGCACCACCACGCCCAGCTAACTTTTTATTTTTTGTAGAGATGGGGTCTTGCTATGTTGCCCAGGCTGGTCTGAAACTCCTGGCCTCAAGTAATCTTCTTACCTTGGCTTCCCAAAGTGCTGGGATTACTGGCGTGAGCCGCCACACCCAGCCTTAAAAATTTTTTTTGGATTGTTACTCTTAATGCATCCCCAGTAGGTCTGTGTTCTTCTCCTTCAGATGCTGGGTGGTTCTTGTATGCTTCGGAGAATACTTGGGGATTTACTCCTTTGTTAGGGGCTCTTGACACACCATATGTGTACACTAGGTAGATAAATATCTCTGCCCATGAACTGGGTGAAGCAGCCTCTCCCCCAGCCACTCCAGGGAGAGGTAGAGGTGGTAGAACAGGCAAGTCTCTTGCCCAGCTCCACCCTTTGAGAATGTGGCAGGGCTGAAACCCAAATATCTGACTGTGATGTGCCAGGCATATCCACTTACGTTCTGGAATCTCAAGCTCAGGGTGGACAGACCCAGGGCCCTGTTTGGGGCTGGTTGGGCTTGGCACTGTGGTTGCAAGAGAGTTTGCTTCTTGTGTGGGCTGTGTGGCTATTCTTGAGGGAGTAATTGGGCAACTTCTCCATTTGCTCAGTAAGTATGTACTGAGTGCCAAGCACCCTGCTGGCTGTGAACAGACGTGGTCCTTGGCCACATGGAGCTTACAGTTTTGCAGGGGGCAGACAGTAAACACATAGTCATGCAAATTACACATGATCATACATAGAATTATGTAGTATTATATATGCTGGTGACTCCTCCCACATTTATAATTTCAGCCCATTCTCTGCAACTTCAGCCTTGGATATTCTGCTGCCTGCTCACCACACCTGCTGTCTAAAAGGCTTCCTAGTTTAACGTGTCCAAAACAGAATGAACCCCCATCCCATCCCTGTACCTCCCAAAGTCTTTGCCATCCCAGTTCATGATGATTTCATCCTTCCGCTTGCCAAGGCCCCTAAAATTCTCGTCGTCCCTGACTTCTCCCTTTCTCTCACACTTCACATCCATTTAATCAATAAATCCTGTTGGCTTTGCCTTAAATATGTCCTGAACCTGACTCTGACCATCTCCACCACTTTCACCCTGGTCTGAGCTACCACTGGCCTGTGAACTGACCTTCCTGCTTCCTCCCTTGTCTCCCGACAGACTATTTCCATCCCACCAGCCAGCGTGATACTCTAAACTGTAAGTCAGATTTCATTACTCCTTTGCTCAAGCCTTCCTGTGACACTGCATCTCATTCAAGACTTCTTGTGTTGGTCTACAAGATATGATATGATTTTCACCTGCTCACCTTTCTTAAGCCATCTCATGCTCTCCATCGCCTTGTTCAACCCCCCGATATCTGAATGGGTCCCTCTCTCTCCTTGTCCCAGTCTCCTATTTAAGGAGTCAAACCCTCCCAGGCCATTTCATTTAAAATTATCCCCTTCCCTCTATCACCTGCTCTCGGCATTATGTACCTCCCTTTCCTGTTTTATTTTGCTCCATTGCTTATGTCATCCTCTGATATTGGTTGTCTCCCCTTGCTCCATGTTGTCAGAGATTTTTATTTGTTCACTCTGTGATACCAAGAGCAGTGCCTGGTAAATATTTGTTGGATAAAACTAGAGTTGGTGAAGTCTATAGAAAAGCATAAGTGAACACATCTGATTGATCTCCTACCTTAGATGGGTGTTAAGGCAGGTATCTTAATGAAGGGACTTAAACTGCAACCTCAGAGTGGTGTTCTATCTCTGGGACTGGCTTCTCTCTTGCCCCAGGCTTGCGTAAGTTCTTAGATGCCTGGGATATATATGACTCCTGTGGTTTGGGTGCCTCTTGCTGGGAGATACCAGGGCTGAAGCAGGAGGGCAAAGTGAAGCTCACTATTGGGGTCCTAACCAGGCAGTAGCACCTTCTTGCCATTTTATGTGTGCACCTATGTCAGAGTGGACCCCCCTCTTCCAGGCACACGTGATGTTTGTAGTCCTTAACTCGCAGGGCAGGGATAGGGTGGCCTAATAGACTACAAGGGAGGAAGTTAGGTGATGTGGATTCCAGGCATCTCTTACCCATCAACTTGCTGGAGAATTTTTAGAATCATAGAATTTTAGAGCTGAAAAGGAACCTAAAGATTTCTATAACCTCTTTTTTCTTACCCAGCCATTAGAAAGAGAACAAAGGTATGTCTGTCCCCTGCCTAGTTCACAGAAACATGGTGCAACCTACATAAAAACTGCATGTGCTCCTTTAAGTTGTGAGTGTGTGGAGGTCAAGATATTATAGGGAAGTGGTTGAGGTCAAGTGTATTCAAAGGAGAGGAGGTCTAGTCTCTGCCACTTTCTTGAGTGGTAATCTTGGGCAGGTCATTTGTTTCTTCCTCAGTTGATCCTCCATTTTAAAAAGATAATATTTCCAGTTTCCTTCACAGAGATGTTATGGAGATAAAATAACCTAATGGTGGTTTAAAAATTACTTTCATGGCTACACAGTGTGCTCAGATATGAGGTCCCAACACAGAGTTTCATCTGGCATTGGTGGAAAATGAAGCCTGGGGTCTCTGCTCCTTCCTAGTTGTTTGTGTGACTTTGGACAAGCCTCTTGATCTCTTTGAGCCTCAGTTTCCCCATTTGTGCCATGGGGTGACTGCCACCCTGATCACCTTTCAGAGAGGTTGTAAGATTAAAGTGAGACCCTGGATGAAAAGAGATTTTGTGATCTTAGAAAGTTTCTATTATTCCAAGCTACCAGGATTTTTACACACAAAAGCCATAGCCAGTGATTTTTCCCACTAGATCATTGAAGCTTACTCTTTTTAAGGAGCAAAACTATAAAAGAAATGTTTAAAAACTATTTTTGGATGGGAATCTTTCTGAAACGAATGATATGCTTCTGAGCAAAATATTAATATACAGCTCAGAAAGAACCTCTGGTTTGGGACTAGGGGTTGTTGAGTTCATACCGGTGTGTACAGAGCGCCTGCTTGGTGAGAGTAGGACCACAAAAGGTTCTTTCTCTCAAAAGTGTTACCTCCCAAAGAAGAGACCTGGGGTGGGGGAGGGACCTAGTGGTGGGCAGAGGGAAATTGCTGGGGGAGAGCCCACTCCGGGAGTGCCCTGCCTCAAGGTTCCAAGTAGCAACACTGGCACTGCAGGAAGGCTCTTAAATCCTGTTCAAGGCTCTGAGTGGGAAGAGCCAGTCCTACCCGGTCAGTTACTGTGCTTATAGTAGTGTGAGGCCACGGGGCTTGTGAGACTCTAGGGCAGTGGGCCCCAAACTACGTGGTTCCCAGCTGTTGTGCTTTGGGGGTTCATGTTTCCACCTACAATCATTGCTGTGTCTTCTGCCTGGTAGACAGTAGTCACTTCTCTTTTTTTTCTTTCCTTTTTCTTTTTTTTTAAGTGGTTACCTAGATATGACATAAAATTTACTTGTATGTAACAGCAAATTTTTCAGTCTATAGTTTTGTAGCATGAGTACATTCTTTGTACTTATTGTTGTACCACCATCGCTAGTACCCATCTCCAGAACTTTTTCATTTTCCCCAACTGAAACTCTTTTACCCATTAAGCACTATCCATTTCTTCCTCCCCCCAACCACTGGCAACTGATATTCTGCTTTCTCTTTTATGAGTTTGACTACTCTGGATACCTCATATGAGTGGAATCATGTAGTATTTCTCCTTTTGTGGCTGGCTTGTTTCACTTAGCATAATGTTGTCAAGGTTCCATGGTGTAGCATGTGTCAGAATGTCCTTCCTTTTTAAGGCTGAGTAATATTCCATTGTATGTATATACCACATTTTGCTTATTCATTCCTCCATCGATGGACCCTTGGGTTGCTTCCACCTTTTGGCTATTGTAAATAATACTGCTGTGAACATGGGTGTGCAAACCAGGAGCAAAAGGTGAATGCTCTCTGAGTCTCTGCTTTCAGTTATTTTGTGTATATACCCAGAGGTGGAATTTCTGGATCAAATGGTAATTCTGTTTTTACTTTTTTGAATAACCCCCCATAACACTTTCCTCAGCAGCTGCACCATTTTATATTCTCACCAACAGGGTGCAAGAGTTCCTGTTTCTCTACATCTTCACCAACAGTTGTTATTTTCTGCTTTTTGTTGATTAGGTTTGGATTTGTTTTATAATAGCCATCCTAATGGGTGTGAAGTGGTTTATCATGTAGTGATCATTTATGCTGGGCTCAAAGAGCAGTCCCTCCAAATCTCTGGGAAAACAGACATCTGAGTGTGTTAGAATTGTACATAGAGGCTGGGCATGGTGGCCTACACCTATAATCCCGGCACTTTGGGAGACCAAGGCAGGAGGATTGCTTGAGGCCAGGAGTTCAAGAAAAACCCGGGCCACATAGTGAGACCTCGTCTCTATTAAAAAAAAAAAAAAAAATTGGCCTGGGCACGGTGGCTAATGCCTGTAATCCCAGCACTTTGGGAGGCTGAGCCGGGCAGATCATGAGGTCAGGAGTTCGAGACCAGCCTGATCAACATGGTAAAACCCCGTCTCTACTAAAAATACAAAAAAAATTAGCCGGGCATGGTGGCACATGCCTGTAATCCCAGCTACTCAGGAGGCTGAGGCAGGAGAATCGCTTGAACCTGGGAGGCGGAGGTTGCAGTGAGCCAAGATTGCACCACTGCACTCAAGCCTAACGACAGAGCAAGACTCCGTCTCAAAAAAAAAAAAAAAAAAAAAAGAGAGGAACCTGGCAGGAAAGGGGCTGGAACACCTTCTGCAAGGTGTGGGGAGGGAGACTGAGGGGACAGGGATGACTCCTCGTTTGTACCTTTTTCCTCTGGAAGTCTTGGGACCAGGAGCAAAGGGTGAATGGTGCCTAGGCAGCCAGTCACTAACCAAGTAGCCTGAATCTTAGTTTCCAGCCTGTGCACTTGGAGTTTTGTTGTTTTTAAAGGCTCGGAGAGATGTAATTAGCAGCAGCTCACCTTTGCAGGGTGTTTGCCGTGTACTAGGAGCATCACGTGCAGTATTTGGGTTGATTCTCACAACCACCCTATGGGTGGATTCTGTTATCACCTTTTCACAGATGAAGAAGCTGAGCCTTAGAAAGGTAATGTCTGCTGCCTAAGGTCACACAGCTTGTAAACTGCAGAGCTGGGACTGGAACCCAGGTGTCTGATCTCAGAGCCCACGCTTTGGGCCAGTGTGTAGTTTGTCCTCATGAGAATGGGAAGAAGAGAACGCTTTTTTGTTTTGTTTTGTTTTTTAATGAGTTTATTATTGAGCACCTTCAGGCACCACTTTGCTGGATCCCTTCACAAACATCATCTCATTTGATTCTCCCTATTTTACCTATGGGAACATGCCTACCTATTTTACATATGGGAAAGCTGATGGCCAGGAAAGTGAATGGATTGCCAGTGGTTATGATGCTAAGAGACAGAGCTGGAACTCAGCCTGAGGATGTTGATTCATTCCAGTGCTCACAGCTCGTTCCATTGTGCTGTGAGCCCTGACCAGCTCCCACCCCACCCCCATGGAAAGAAGCTGGTAGGTCAGCTGTGAAGTCTGCAAAACTCCAAGGACTATAGCCACTGCTTTCCTTTCCCATTGCTGTCCCTTCCTCCTTTAATTTCCCCACCCCCAGACCACCACCTCCACACCTAGAAGCCATGTGAGTCCATCATCTTGGATCAAAGTGCTTGGCACATAGTAGGTGCTCAATAAATATGCGTTGAATGTTGTTTGAGGGCTCGGTGTGCTAGAGGCAATAGAATCTCAGCCAAGATTGTGTTCCTAAAGAGAAACACAAGTAGAATGCAAATATTGTTGTTTCCTCCTCCTTCTCCCAGAGCAAACCTCCGCTTTCCAACACCCAGATGCCAGGGACTTGAAGAAAAGATTGTCCTTGCTCTGCAAACTTTGAATTATTCCCAAATTCCCAAAGGAAAAGAGGCACAGAGAGTCATGTTAGCAAAGTGCTTGCAGAATCAGGTGTCACTCTTCGTAATTAATAAGATTAACAATCTCTTTCTTCTCTCAGCATTTTGTGGTTTTCAAAATGCTTTCTCAAGTATTTGATATCATTTGATCTCCACAGCCATCCTGTTAGATAGGCAAGGTAGGACTCATTTTTCCCGTTTTATAGATGAGGACACTGAGACTTGGTGAGAATGTTAAGATACTCAAGGTTATTGACTGAATAAGTGGCAGAAATCATAGAGAGGGCAGCGGTTCCACTACTTTCTTTGCAGAGCCTCAGTTTCTGCATCTGTAAAATGGGGTAAGCATACATCATTTAGAGTAGTGAAGTGTGAAATGTGATCATGTGCATGTGATGTGATCAGCACAGTGCCCACACACAGCACAGCGGATGCTTAGATGGGGAACAACGCAAAGCTCATTGTTCCACTGATGACTTATATTGTACTGACCCTTGTTCCACCCCCACTTTTAGGGGGAGCATAGTATAGCCTCCCTAGTCCTCCCTGGTCACCTTCTGTTCTGGTCACCCTCTGGCTCATCCCTTGGAGTCAGAGTGCAATCACAAGGGCTGGCCATGAATTTCCTTTTTTTTTCCCCCACCCTGAGACGGAGTCCTGCTCTGTTGCTCAGGCTGGAGTGCAATGGCATGATCTCGGCTCACTGCAACTTCCGCCTCCTGGATTCAAGCGATTCTCCTACCTCAGCCTCCCGAGTAGCTGGGATTATAGGCGTACACCATCACACTCAGCTAATTTTTTTGTATTTTTAGGAGAGACGGGGTTTCACCATGTTGGCCATGCTGGTCTTGAACTCCTGACCTCGTGATCCGCCCACCTCAGCCTCCCAAAGTGTTGGGATTACAGGCATGAGCCACCATGCCTGTGCCTGGCCTTTTTTTTTTTTTCTTTTTCTTTATTTTAGACAGAGCTCACTCTATTGCCCAGGCTGGAGTGCAATGGCACAATCTCAGCTCACTGCAATCTCTGCCTCCTGGGTTCAAGTGACTCTTGTGTCTCAGCCTCCTGAGTAGCTGGGATTACAGGTGTGTGCCACCATACCCAGCTCATTTTTTTGTATTTTTAGTAGAGATGGGGTTTCACCGTGTTGGCCAGGCTGATCTCGAACTCCTGGCCTCAAGTGGTCCACCCACCTCAGCCTCCCAAAGTGTTGGAATTACAGGCATGAGCCACCTTGCCCAGCCATGAATTTCCTTTGATTTGTAAAATCTGAGGTCTGTCAAAGAGAACATCTATAAGATAGTTTTCCTTTGGTGACAGGTCATTATGACAAATGTTTTATTCATTTAGGTCAAATTTGCATTTTATTATCTCAGCTCCTCCAACTCATTAGCTATGTAACCTTGGGTAAGTTATTTTGAATTTTGAGGCCTCAGTTTTCTTATCTGTGAAATGGAGATAACAGTATCTACTCCATAGGGTTGTCATAAGAATTAGATGAATTACTGCACATCAGGTCTTGAGAATGGTGCCTGGGACATATTACCTACTCAGTAAGCATTAGTTATTATTTTTACTATTCTCGCCATGCTTGATGCTATATTTTAGCCAGCTGCCCCCAGCCTTACAGTTCCCCCTACGTTGAGATATACGGCCAGTGAAGTTCATGTGCAAAACCTGACTTCTTCAGTGTGTCCTGGGTTATCTACTGTTCGACCCATTTATTCAGGAAGGCAAATCCGAAGCAAGTTGCAAGATAGTGTCATTATCATAGAGATAGCCTTGAATCCAGCTTGAATCAACTCTCATTAGTAGCAAATCACTTGCAACACACCCTACATACAACTCTTGCTGATCTCAGCAACAACCAGAGGCTACTTTTCTAGGCTATCTCCACATAGATGGAAACATTTCTTGCCAGTAGGTCAAGGCTGTGAGTGCCCTCTGTTTGTGGTGGCCCATCTTCAGCTTGGCAGAACACCTCCGAGTCCCCAGGGCTTCCTTCCTGGAGCTTTGTGTATTTCTCTGATACACATTATCAGCCGCAGATACCTCCTCTGTGAACTTCCAAGGCACTGCTGATAAACTTCCACATCCGAGCCTCTTTCGCACTTGATGAGCATCCCCGCATACCTAGATTCAAAATTGCTGTTCGATTTCTTGTATACTGCTACTGATTGCACACTGATTGTGCAGCAGGCACTGTAGTAGGTACTTACACACATCTCATCTAATCCTCCTGATAGTCCACTGAGGTAGAGATTCTCCTTTAGGGGAGAGGTTCAGTGATGTTAACTGTGTGTCTTGGGGGGGTGGGGGTACACACAGTGAGAATGAAATATTTGGGTCATCAGTCTCAGGTTCCTTCCATGCAATACCCACCTGACTGTCAACTTCAACAAAGGACTCCCTGGGCCCAAAACAGGTATCTCTGGTTTACTGATGTCACTGCCACTCATGACTAGCAAATAGTCTACTTCTACCAATTCTTGCACTATATATCCGAATGTGCCAGAAAGTGCACTTTGTGACAACCTTCATGGATTTGTCCCTCCTTCCACCTCTTCCTACCTCCCACGCAGTGTCTGGGACACAGACCACACTGTCCTCTGTTATATGGGATACTACACATGGCATTGATTTTTTTTTTTAACTTAGTGAAAGCGCTCTGTTCCCCCAAAATAGACTGTCACATGGACGAGCATTTCATTTCCCAAGCCTTCACAGCAGCTCCAGGAATTGCCATCACTGAAATCAGTATAATTTATTAATCTCCTACCATGTGTGTGGTAGGCACTCTACTAGATTCTTGACATCACTGTTTACAGTTTTCACATCTACCCTGTAAGGGCAGGCCTAATTTATGTCGATTTTACAGATGAGGGAACTGAGGCTGTGGGGGGAGTGTTGAGACACTTGCTCATGAGAGTGGAGGAGCTGCTGTTTGAATCCTGGGAGTTGTATCCTGGAGGCTTACACCTTAGCCAGTATGGGAAACTGCCTCTCAATATTTACTACATCGGCCTTATCCCAGCTACTGTGTTGGGGAGGGGAACACAGCATGGAGAGTCAGTTCATCTCCTCAAGGAGTTCAGAGTGACGGACTGAATAATACTGGAGTTTCTGTGGTTGGTTTTTATTTTTTCCAAATCTATTTCCACATGTCCCCATCCCTGGCCCCTGGCCCAGGCAGCAGATCCAAGAGTCCACACAGAGACACACAGAGAGCCAAGGGTCCAGGGGAGCTGAGGAGGCAGTTCCCGGGGGGACAGCAGCACTTTGTAATGTGTGTTTACACCACAGGCTGACTCCTCCATTTCCTCTTTGCCCTTCTCCCCTATACTCTCATATCAGATCCACAGAGCCAAGAGCTCATTTAGGTCTGGCTCAGTGTGATAGTCCTGCTGTTGCCTGGTCCATGTCTGGCTACTGAGGAGACAGGAGGCCTTATTTGGCCATAACTTATTGCTTGTATGACTTTTTATAAGGCCCAAATGACATTTCTTAGAAACCCACATGCTGTATGCACTGTTATTTATGATGTCTTCCTAAGGACAGAATGGGCCAGTCTTCAGGGTCAGTAGGCAAAAGCAAAGCTACACTGGGCCCTTGAATCTGCAGCTGACCCCTCCTGTTTGCAGCTGAGCCTAGCTGTGTCCTGCTGTGACACATATCCCATGGAAGATTCAGGGCCTAGATGTCTGATCCATCACTGAGCACCAAGCAGTTTTTCTGTAGCCCTGGACAGAAGTGTTCAGCCTGCTGCTTTTGACAGTACCATTCCTTGGGCATTTGTCTGTGATGGGGCCATAGCCCAGAGCAAGTGTGCAAGGAGAGACTTCCGCCCAAAGGCCCTGTCCTTCATGTGTCTGGCCCACCCTCTGGTGCTAGTTTGGGTAGGGATGGATGGGGACCCCTTTTGCAGGCTGCACCTGGGGCCTCAATTCTAGAGATTAAATGATCTCTTTTTCAAAACTTGTGAGGTTGGCAGGCTTGCACAGAATCCTTCCTTGCCTTTTAGGGGAAGGGAATTGGTATTGCTGGGGAATTCAGCTGGAAGAACTTGGGACTGGTTCAGAGGGGTCAAGCCACTGTCTGTGGTCTGCTCTGCACAGAGGTGGTGCTGGTATCCGATCCAGGAAATCTGACTCCCTTTCCTGTGCCCTTTCTAAAATTCCACCCTACCTCATTCCTGCAAATGTGTGTGCACATATTATACATGTATATCTCATCATCCAGATGGCTTATGGTCTACTTGGGAGAGGAAGCAAAGACAAATAAAGGTGTAATACCACTTCAAACAAGACAGCATGTAGACAAGTGCTAAGTCATACAGTGTAGACAAGTTGAGACAAAGGGAACATGTAGACCCTTTTAACAAGAGTTGCGATGAGAGAGGTCCCTGGGAACTCGAGTTACGGAGGGAAGATTTCTGAAGGTGGTGGGACTCAAGTTGCTCCTTGGGGGATTGGGATAGGACAGATATTGGGAGTGAGTGGGCATAGTTTGTAGAAGGGTTAGTGATTTGAGGAAGTGGTGCAGGTTGGAGAGAAGCAAGCAGTACAGTCTTCTTTATTGTAAACGTTATGTGTGCTCATGTAAAAAATGTGAACGATATGAGAAAGCTCAAAGAAGAAAATCTTTGTACTCCTACCCAGACAGAGTCTCCATTCTCATTTGGTATTTATCTGCCTGTTTCTTTTTATTTAGAGATAGGGTCTTATTCTGTTGCCCAGGTTGGAGTGCAGTGGAGCTATTATAGTTCACTGCAGCCTTGAACTCCTGCGTTCGAGTGATCCTCCCATCCCAGCTCCTGAGTACCTAAGACTACAGGTGCGGACTACCACACCCAGCTAATTTCTGTATTTTTTATAGAGATGGGGTCTTGCCGTGTTGCCCAGGCTGGTCTCAAACTCCTGGCCACAAGCACTTCTCCCACCTTGGCTTCCCAAAGTGCTGGGATTACAGGTGCCTCTTTTTCTTTTCTTTTCTTTCTTTTTTTTTTTTTTAAAGGCATTGAGATCAAATCTATTGTGTCCACCAAGATTATGGAAGGTATCGAATAGTATATGGGGACGCTTAGGTCAAAGGGAGCCTCTGTTGGTTCTTGCTCAAGGGGTGCAGATGAATGTAGTTGTTTGAGAAGAGACACTCAACATCTGTGAGCAGGCAGGATGGGAGCCTGGGACGAAGCACTGGCTTTACCACCCCAGACTTGGGACTCTTTCATTACCCACTGCATGAGAGTCTCAGGTTTACCATTCTCCACTGCTGCCCCAGGGGCTCAGAGAAATAATTTCTCCTGAATTGTCTCAAAAGCTTGTTCCCCACCTGCCACCCTCATCCCTCCCCATCCCCCAAATTCCTCTCTTTTCCATTTACTGCCCAGTTTCTTAAGCATTTCTCCTCCCCTAGAGTTGTTGGGTACACAGCCGGTTTTGCCACACCGCAAACCTTTGCTGCTGCATGAGGTCATTTCAGGGGAGAAACTATATATAGCGGAGGACTAGCATCAGGACAGCTCCACATTGTTCAGGCCGGTTAGCATCGCCCTTCCGCTGATGCAGGCAGGGTCACCTCGGATTCAGCACTCATCCAGTGGGGGTGTGGTCAGGAGCCCCGAGGAACTGGGGCAAGGTCGTCTTATCTTCATTGCCCTCTCTGTGTAAGCCCATGAATCTCTGGTTCCTCATCTGAGTGATGAAGGAGTTGGTCTGGGAGGGGAATTTTGCACCGTTTTTCAAAGCTACTTGAACCCTTTCTGGGGTAAGCTTACAATGTAGCTTGATATGTACAACCAACTGGGTACTGCACTGGTTGAAGCCGGAGAGAATGGCCCCCCAAAGGGTTCCACTTATGTCCTGGGGGTCCTAGAGGGCACACAGTTTGAAAACCACTGAGCAAGCTGATCCTCTGAGGTTTCTTTCAGAGAGTCTGGCCTCGTGCATAGGATCTGGCATAAATAACACATAAGCAGGGTTCTAAGCTCTGTGACCTTTGGAGACATTGATGATCATCTTGGGTAGCCTGGGGGTGTGGCATAGGGACAGATCTCAGGGCAGAGTCTTTTGGAGTTGGGGCAGCTAGGCCATAGCACAGTTTGCAGATGCAGTTGGACTTGCTGGCCTGCATGTTGAAGGCTGTTTCTTTTTCTGCCTGCTCCTGCCTGCCTTTCTTTTTAGCACTGAGTTGCCCCAAAGAAGAGATGAAAATGAGAATTTAATGCATTTCAGGCAAGGAAAGAGCATTTAATTTAAGTTGCGTGTGGCTGAGTTACACATTTTATAGAGAGAGTATTTGTCGAGCACAGTGGTGCCTTTGGCAGATATAGGAAAGCCAGAATGTGGGCCCAGTTTTTCTTCATTCAGCAAGTATTTGTAGAGCGCCAGCTTTGTATTCCTGGAGAAGCAGAGAAGCGCAAGGGAGATCCCAGCTGTGTTAGAGCTCCTTGATTGCAAGTAACAGAAACCAACTGAATCCAGCTTAAGCAAAAAGGGTGATTTATGATAGGGCTTCCTGGAAGACTCAGGACCCCACGGCAGGGTTGCTGCCTGGCCTTAAGCAGGGATTAGAAAAACCTTGTTAGATTCTCCCTCTCTCTCAGCTCTGCTTCTCTTTGAGCTTCCTTCACTTCTCTGCAGCCTGGCTTTCCCCTCCTGAGCCCACACGGTCCCAAATGTTCCTGCTGCAGCTCCAGCCACACTCAGATGTACTGAGATCTCCCAGTCCAAAGTCCATATTCCCATGGGAGAAAGAGAGTCTAGTTGGCACAGCCTGGGTCACATCTCTACCCTCAGTCTACTCAGCTCCAGCCAAGGGATGGGGTCACACGTGATGAAACAGGTCTGGCAGGAGCCACTCCTGATACCATGCAGATCGGAGGCAGCTCCAAACAGGGGAACTTTGACAGCCACAAAGCCGGGTGCTCCTCGAGGCTTTGATCAGGAGCTCTGGTCCCAGGGAGGAAACTGGGTTTATGTGGAACATTTAATAGCCACATAAGGAGACAATGAAAGAAGTGACCCTCAGCAGAGCCCACCTGTTGCCAAATACATGGCTTTTCCAGTTGGGGCTGTCAGACCAGCGGGGGCCAGGGGCTCCCCAAGCCTGGTGTCAGCAGGAGCCCCTCCAGGTTCGCTCAGGGGAAAGGGGCTTTGTTGGAAGGATTTTGGCAAGGCAGCCTGGCCTCCTGGGAGCTGAGGCTGGAAGGCAGTCAGGAGTGGAGGTGGCCCCCCTGTCTTTGGGGAGCTGTGTGGCCTCTCTGCTTTTGTCTGAGCATCTGCTCCTGGCCTCCCTCTTACAGAGGACCCAGGCTTCTCCTCTTATATGTCGGTGTGTTCCATGGTTGAACACACAGTGCCACCGTGGATGGCTTCTCTGGGTCACAGGCAGCCAGTGAGGGGGCTGGACCTCGTTGACTGGGAGGCTGCCCCTTTCAGGGCTTTGGGCAGGGCAGACATTAGAAATCCATCTCCTCGGCCGGGCACGGTGGCTCATGCCTGTAATCCCAGCACTTTGGGAGGCTGAGGCGGGTGGATCACTAGGTCAGGAGATCAAGACCATCCTGGCTAATGTGGTGAAACCCCGTCTCTACTAAAAATATAAAAAATTAGCCGGGCACGGTGGCAGGTGCCTGTAGTTCCAGCTACTCGGGAGGCTGAAGCAGGAGAATGGCCTGAACCCGGGAGGCAGAGGTTGCAGCCGAGATCGTGCCACTGCACTCCAGCCTGGGCGACAGAGTGAGACTCTGTCTCAAAAAAAAAAAAGAAACCCATCTCCTCGCATTTCCTACAGTCAGGGGATGCTGTGGACACTGGAGAGCAATGCCTTGACAGCTGGGGGGAGTGGGGACCAACCTGCACCAAAGCCAGGGTGCAGGGAGGGGAGGGCAGTAAGAGGTGGGGCCTGATGGCACCTCGGATGCTGACTGCGGGGCAGGGCCATGGAGGTGTGAGGAGCCACAGGGAGCCTGTGACCAGGGAGAGGCAGGGCACCTGGGAGGGCATTGCTGGACTCCAAGGATGACAGGGGTAGCTGGGAAAGGAGTAGGGCAGGATAGAAGACAGGGAGACCACCTGGGAGCCTGGTGGCACTCCAGGCAGCAAGGGAGGGTCAGGAGTGGAAGTGCAAGAGGTATGGAAGACGCTTTCAAGGAGGTCCCGAACTTTGGCGACAGTCTGGCTGAAGCAGAGTGAGGGTCCAGTGGTAGGGGCTCTGGGGAGGGGCCTGGCACAACTGGGGCTTGAGGAAGGAGAGAGATGGGCAGCCAGAGGAGTGGAGCGCCACTGGAGAGCCTGGTGGTGGTGGCTGAGGGTGGAGAGATCTGGGGATGTTTACAGCAGGAAGGGAAGTCCCTGGGTAGAGGAGGAGCTGCTGGAGAATGGGTCCTGGGCCCACCAGCTCTGCCCCTCAGGAGCTGTGACAGTGGCCAAGTCGCCTCAGCTCCCTCATCTTCAACGTGGGGACAGTCTCTGCCCAGTCCCCTTGCCGAGGTGTGGGGAAGGGCTGAGGTTGTGCATGTCACAGGGCTCTGTGCACTGGGAAGTCTCGTGCGGATGCAGGCAGCCTTGTGACTGCGGTCACTCGTGGCATGGCACTGCCCGGTGGCCCTCTGCGGGATCAGGGAGGCTTCTTTTTTGGCCCTGGGATGTGAGTGGACACGGGCTCCACTACAACCCATCTCCTGGGCATCTCAGGCCGGTGACCCTGCTGCCAACCGTGTTCCCGGTCCCTGGGGGTGAGTAGAGAGCAGCAGGTGCCCAGGCCTCATGTCTGAGGGTCTAGGAATGACCAACCGCGTAGGCCTAGGATCCCTTCACCCTCACTGGCTTCTGAGATCCCTGGTGGTGCTGTGTGTGTGTGTAGACCAGCAGCAGGGCTGAGGCAGGAGGGAGGTGGCTGTGTTCTCCTTCCTGGGCAAGTGAAGAGGCCATAGGGGACGTGGTTGAGTGGGGGACAGACACACCCCATTTACTTCCTAGTGTGGAACTGGAGGGGCCGCTCCGAGAATGGTGTTGGCCTCCTTGGCCTGTTTCCCAGAGAGAAAATCTTGGAGCACTTGTTTCAAAGATGCCAGGAGAGTGGGGAATGCTGAAACCTGCATCCTGTTTTGCTGCTGGCCTAGGGAAGAGGACCCAGATGGGGACAGTAGATGGTGGCAGAGACTGGAATACTGGGTGCATCTTGGGGCCCACAGAGCTGGGGGAAGCAGATGGGGGTTGAGGCGAGGACCTGAGGTCAACAGGGGAGAACCTGCGGCTTCCTTCCTGTTTGATGCCGACCTTGCTCCATCCAGGACTGCCTGGCAGCCTGGTTCTTTCTCCCTAGCTGCCCCTCCCCGAGGACACGGCCCTCTATCCTCTGCAGCCGACATCCCACTTTTCCTGTATGAGCCATGCCTACCGGCCCGAGGCTGCCTCCAGCTCATCTGCAGCTTCCTTTCTCCAGGAAGGCCTGGCTTCTATGTGTGTCTTCCTTGCCCTCCAGCCCGTTCGGCTATTTCTGTTCATTTTCCCTCCACGGAGCCTCTGGCGGAGCTGCCTGCTCTCTCCCACCCCAAGCCAGATTTTGTCTTCTCCTGCCTGCTCGTTTCCAATCTCAGACCCCTTGGAGCATTATTTTTTCTAAAGTGCAGCAGCTGTGCATCTCCCTGGTCTGCCCAGCTGTTCTTGTCCTTGACTGGAGAGTTTATGTCACTTGTGACAATAAATAGGAAATGAGAATGACAGGGTTGCTAGACTGCCCTTCCAGCTGCCTGAATTCCTCTTGGGAAACAAGGAGAGAAATAAGCACAATAAGGCTAACACTTAGAAGTACTTCCCATGTTCACTTAATGTTTTCCAGATGTAGTACCAAACCTTTTCCATGTATTATCTCATTTAATCTTTGTAGTAACTCAATGAAGTAAGTTGTATGATCATCCTCTCACAGCAGGGAACACAGAGGCCCAGAGAGGTTGTGTAATTTGCCCAACATCATCAATGAGTAAGTAGCAGAACCAGACCAGAACCTGTATCAGTCTGACTCCCAGGGCACTCTCCTAACCACTAGAGGAGGAGACGGCCACGGGCCAGGCACCTCCGGAGCCCACTTGAACTTCAAGTTTTCGTTTTCTCTAGTTGCCTGTTGCAAATAATAACGTGCTCAAAGGAGACCTCATAGTGTCATTCTCAGAGCCATCCTTTGTTCTCCTTTCTCTGTATCCCAAACAACAAAAAGAACTTTTGGATGGTAGAGGTTGTAGTATTTCTCTTTGCTTGGAGTCCCCCTACCAGCATCCCATTTTATAGTCTTCCGTAAAGCTTTAAGAACTTCACGACATTATCCTTGCAAATAAGGGGCTACAGAGGAAGAAATAATAGCCTAATCTTGACTTTTCTCTGATTATCTTTCCACTTAAATCATGTTCCCTTCTCTCCTGAGCATGCTTGAAATGCCCCAAGATGCCTGTTCTACACATTCTGTATTGACAGGGAACATTTCTGCTCTTTGTGGTAAACCTTTTGTGTGCTATTATTGTCCGTGAGTGGTGATTGTCAACTGGGGAGAGAGAGGGAGAATGAATCACAGTCTCTGGGGATTGGGGCAAGTGTGAAATTTGAAAAGCATATTCAGGATCATAATCTCATTTTAGCTTTGGAAAAATATATTGTTTTTTAAATGTAGACAATTAAAGAAAGTGGACTTGGACAAAATCTTGCCTGATATTGCAGGAATTCTCAAGTGAGGCATAGCAGTTTTAGGTGGGGGTGTATATGGGAAGCCTGTATGTTGATTAAAAGGGGGTATGTGCTTTAAAAGGCTAAGAAACTGTCTCCCAACAAGAGACTGTATGTGTCCTGTCATTCTGTCTCCCACAGCCCTGCAGGTGTTTACTGGAGGTCTCTGAGGATGGTGCATACTATATGGGGCATCAAAAAAGACCCAAGGGCTTGGGGCTTGGGGCAAGTGCACTAAACACCACTGGTTTACTAACTGGGACCTTGTAGCTTAGTGGTTAAGAGCACAGGTTCGGCTCAGACCATGGCAGAGCTTAAATCCCAGCTTTACTGCTTTGTGGTAGTATTCCTTAACCTCTAAATGTCTCAGTTCCTTCATCTGTTACATAGATGGTGGTAGTATCTACCCTATCATGTAACTGTGGTGATTATGTGGGATAATGCCTGGCACCTGGCTGGTAGTCAGTGATGGTGGATGCTGTTTCTTACCCATCCTACCTGCTTTGTCTCGGTTGGATCAAACCCTCATGGGGCTCTGGGTGGCTGATCCAATGGCTTTGTCGAAATGAAAGTGTTATGTGGTCCTTGAGGTCCTGGTTCAAGGCTAATCTGAAGCATCTGTCTGCATAAAGCCCAGACGAGCATTGAGTTTCTCCATGCCCAGTGCCGTGCTTGATCCTGGGTGTGCAGCTGAGCAAAATAGATACGGTCCTTCCCTTCCAGGTCCCACAGAATAACGGGGAAACACATGATACTCAGGTAATCAAAATGTAAGACATACTACAAAGGTAAGAATAAGGTACTGGGAGAGAATTATGGGGTAGGAGAAATGAATTATTTTGGAATGGAGGGTCAGGAAGCCTTCCCTGAAAAAGAGACACCTACGCTGACACCTGGAGACTGAGACTGAGGGAGCCGTGTTTGTCTCACGTGTCCCCACCCCTGGCCAGGGCTGCCTGCTGGTCCATGTACCACCTTTGGGTGAATTAGAGAAAGATGCCTCCTCTGGGCAGGGGCACAGCTGGAGAGAGAAAGGGAAAGAAGCAAGTGGCCACCCCGGTTTCTGCCCTCATGGGGTAAGGAGGTGTTTTCCCTTTCCAGGAGAAAGGAGAGAGAGGCCATGTCCAGGACACTGTCCGGAGCTGCTAAACTGGCCAGCAAGTGCTCAGAGTCTGGTTTTCATGGGCTGCAGTTGGTGACTGTCTGCTGTGACCTTCTTCCCATAGCAGATATCTCTTCCACAGTGTTCTATAAAGAGAGAGGACCACTAGGAGGGCAGGAGGGAGATAGGAGGGAGATCTGCTGGGGAAGCCGGGCCAGAGACTGAGGCCCTGGGCCTGCCAGCTCCCATCTCGCCTCCCCAGCATGAAGAGTGCCTACTTCATGCTGAGTTCTGAGCTAACCTTGTTATTTAATCTGTAGTGTTTTGTTTTGTTTGCCTTCTCACCTGGGACCCGCCTTTCATTCCACAGGTAGGGGTGATGAACTCAATGCAAATGATGGTTGGTAAGGTGAGACTCTGCTGGGTGGGCAGCTCCCTGGCTGGTGGAGGGCATGCTTGAGGAAGTGGCATTTGAGTTCACTTCTAGGTGCTTGGATGCCTGGCACTCATGAGTGGAAGTTTCCAGGAGTTACTTTTCTGTTCCCCCTAAGGGAGATCTCCTTTCCCAAAGGAGAGTGGTCTGACGTGGGAACGGGCTGCCTCTGAGAGCCCAGCCTCCAGGGGTGGTGAGGGTCACTCCCAGGGATTCTTGCGTCAGCTGGGGCACACGCTGCAGAGCCTTCCACGACCTCTCTGACTCCAGTGGGATCTGGCTCTGCAAAAGTTAAGCCCTTCTGCCATAGCCTGGTAGAGGCTTTTTCTAAATCAAGCTGGGAGGGCCACCCTCAGGCAGGCGGGAGCAGCAGCCTCCAGACTAACCAGATCCTGGAGCTCTGTGTTCTGGGTCCCTGATCTCCCTGAAGCCCCAGCTACGGAGTTTGGTCCAGATTTCCCCCAGCAGCAGCTGGGCAGCAGTGTGTGCCTGGCCCCCTTTGGAGTGGGTCACACACCCACCTGGCCAGGCTCTGGCATGGAGGCTGGCACTAGGATGGGCTTCAGGGATAGCATGCACCTGTTTTGTGCTGCTGTTGTCAAGTAGCTGGCCTTGGGCTTCTTGGAACTACAGATGTTTGCGTCATTGGACTGATTGTCCTTTGACTTTTTCTTTGCCATACTGACTTTCTGTGGCCATATGGTTAGCTTTGGATACAGAGAGGTGTGAGGTGGTCCCACAGTGCCTGCCACAACATCAAGTTTCTATAGATGGGAGCCCTTCCGTAAACCTCAGAAGGTGGCAAGAGCATGTCTGACAGTGATTGGAATTGAGCTCTGCAAGACGTAGACAAGATCACCTCTTCAACTCCAGAGTGTTGTGGCAGGGCACCAGAGCTGGAAAAGCCTGAAAGGTCATGTCCAGCTGCCCACGCAATGTGGGGTCGCTCCACTTAGCACCCTTGCCAGGCATTCAGCCAGACTTTCTTTGGGCGAGGCTAGCTTTTGAACGCACTGAATGCCTTGGCCTGTCTCTCTGTAGAGTGAGTGCCTGTGCCCTGTCTCATTGCCCACACCATGGCCTTGTGAGAGCAGCTCCCTCCGATCAGTGTGAACTTGGCTGAGCCCAAGTGTGCTTCCTTTGTGTCTCTCACTCACTGGTTCTGCCTGAGAAGTTTGTTTCCTTTAGGTAAAGTTTTCCTGTTATAGCTCTTGGGGTTTGAATTGGGTGACTTGTCTTACAGAGTGGTGAAGATCGGAGACAGGGTGTGTAACTTGCCCAGGTCATCTCAAATTTGTGGCCAGGCGGGAAACACAACCCCAGAGATGCTTGATCTTGTCATTTTGCTGCTCAGACACATTCCGCCTCCTTTCTGACCTCCAGCATGTTTTATGAGCAAGATTCCGAGAGCCCTCTCTAAACAGCAAGTCAGAGCTTTTAGCTTCCTTTCTCTTTAGATTGTACCTGGCTGGTGGGTGAAGGTGAGGGTGGGGATAGACATGTAGGAGCCATTTGGTGCCAGGAATAAGACAAAGCAGCTTGGAAGAGGGGTCTGGAGGGAGCCAGGGTGTGATGGCTGAGTGCCACAGAGGAGGGCCATAGCTGCAGGGCCAGGGCCACCCTGGCCACTCCTGCCTGCGTCTCCTTTAGAGGCTTTCATCTCCCTGACTCCTTTCTTTTTCCGCTGTCTCCTTTTCCTCTTCTGTTGAGGCATCCCTGAGCGTTCCTTCCCCTGCCTACCTGGAGATCTCCAGACCTTAAGATTTAGTGTCCTTGACACAGCGTATTTCTTTATAATGCCTTCCTCTTCGGGCTGTGCACCCATATCACTTCAGAGCCACTCCTGCCTGCACCTGGGAGCTTTAACATCAGAGCCTTAACCAGATGCTCTGGATGCTGCCTGCCAGCCGCCCAGAACACTTAATTATCTTTTGCGGGAAGTGACACCTTACCCCACCGGGACATTTTATAGACAGTGTCTTCACCCTGAAGGTGGGAATTTCATGAATTGTGGCAGGTCAACAAGGTGGCCATCTGGGAGCAATAGAGGGAAATGGGCATTTGCAGAGTGTCTTCCATGCTCCAGGCACAGACTATTGTGTTCTCCCAGCACCTGGTGGTGTGGCATCATTCATCTCCATTTTACAGATTGGAGAACTAAAGCTTGCTAGGGTCACCGGGCCAGTTACTGGTTGGGGTCAGAATGAGAATCCTCTTCTGCTTGGCTCCAGAGCCCAACTCCTCCTGGTCTTTGCAGCCTGTCTGCAGGGCCTGTCTTCTCCACTGTTTCCTTGCTAGCACTGAGCCCAGCACCTGGCATCAACATGAAGCGATGGTTGTAGAAGGTGGGCTAGAGCTGGCAGGCAGGGACTTGAGCTTGGTAGAGCCAGGATAGTTGGGAAGATGATTTGGGCACCTGGGGGCTGGGGATGGGGGCGGTATTTTTCCTCTGTCTTTGTACCTTCTTTGGGTGTAACTTGGTGGACACCAGAGTTCAGAGTTGAGGTGGTGCAGGGTGTAGCAGACCCAGAATTAAGGCAGGACTGTTGGTCTCTGTGGCCTCATGAGACTGCTGAAGACCCGACCTCCCTTGTTCCTGCTGCTTCTGTGGCAGCTGGAGCCAGTGAGATGATGCCCCTTCCCCATTTATTGTTTTCTGCAGTTCTGCCTCCGTGACAGCCAGCAGGATGAGTGTGGGGAGACCCGTAAGAGGGGCTAGAATGAATGTTTGTGTGCATTTGGTTTTGTGTTCCTCAGCCCTTCTTTAGCAGCAGGACTTGGCTTTTAAACCTGCCATGGGCTCCGAGGCTGCCTCCCACCCTGATCACAGTGCCCCTGCTCCTTATGGGTTCCTCGCTCTGTCACCCAGGCTGGAGTGCAGTGGCGCGATTATGGTTCACTGCAGCCTCTACCTCCCAGGCTCAGGTGATCCTCCCACTTTAGCCTCTAGAGTAGCTGGGACCATAGGCATGTGCCACCATCCCTGGCTAATTTTTGTATGTTTTTGTAGGGATGGGGGGGTCTCACTATGTTGCCCAGACTAGTCTCGAACTCTTGGATTCAAGCAGTCCACCCACCTCAGCCTCCTAAAGTGCTGGGATTACAAGCATGAGCCACCAAGCCTGGTCCCCCATAGAGTTTTTACCCTGACTGGCACACCTCCTTCTTCTAGCCCCCTCTTCCTGATACTCCCAAATCGTAGGGGTTGGCTGGGAACAGGATTCACCATTCCTCCTGGAGGCACCAAGACAGGTTTTTGAGGACTACGATGACTTATGTCTCATCGATGCTCTGCTCACCCTATGAAGGCAGGTGCATTTCTTTGTGGAAAGCTGCCCTGCTGCGTTGAAGGGGTCTAATGATACAGTGGCTTAAAGAATGAGGAGTTTGTTTTTCTGTCTCATGTAATGGCCCTGATGTCCTCAACATGAACAGACCAAGTGAGGGGGCAGCTCGGCTCCTTGTGGTCACCTGGGATCCTGTTTTTTTGAAGTTGCTGCCACATCATAGGACATTGTTGTTTGCATGGTTGAAGTTGGGTTGCAGCCATGTCTGGGCTCCAGCCAGTGGAGGGGGAAGAAAGGGTGGAGGAGGCCTGCCTACCTTCCCTAGGCCCTGGTCCTCCATGGCCCATGTGCAGCATAGTCACATGGCCTCCCTGGCTGCAAGCAAGGCTGAGAAATGTCTGCCTGGGCTGTTGTGTGGCCATGAAGAAGGGGAAAGTGGCTTTGGGTAGGTAACTAACAGCCTCACTACAGAAGATGGAGAGTATTTTCACTTGTGTGTGCTGAGAGAAGAATATGCCTCCCTGCTAGTCATGTGCCCACACTCTTTGGCAACTTGCACACGTGCCCCCTTCCTTGGGAAACATCTGTGTGCCAGACTATGCTGCACCAACTTAGGGGACCAGAAGCCAAAGAAGGCAATTTCTGCCTTTTAGCAACTCACAGTGTAGTCTGGAGAGGGTGTGTGTGGAACCCAGACAATCTGTAAATGCCAAAACAGAGAATCTCTTTTGTTGTATGCTGGGCACCGCAGATAGAGAGCTAAAAGACCACCTGGGGCCTCCATATGCTCGCAGTTGGGCGGACTGGAAAATGGAATGAAGTGCTGAGAGCAGTGTGGCTGAGGAATTAGGAGGGCTTCACAGAAGAGGTGACATTCTAGCTGGGCGCCGACGTTTTCTATTTCAAAAGATGGGGTATCTTCGGGAGAGAAAACCAATAGCAAAGGCATGGAGACTTGGAAGCTCATGGAGGGCTAGTGGCTCAGGTGTGGTCTGAGCCTAGTGGAAGTGAGTGAGAGAACAGGTCCCAGCTGTCTGTGCGGCTCACTTCTCCCTCCACTGGCCTCTGCACCCATCTCCTTATTAGAGGCCTTCCCTGGTCCCCCATTCTCAATTCTAATCACTGTATTTTTCTGCTTAACTTGGGGATGACATATAAATACCTGACATACTCTAGATAGCCTTGTGCATTGTCTGTCTCTCCTGCTAGAATGTAAACTGCGGGAGAGCAAGGACTTTGTTTTGTATGGGTAAATACTGGGTCCTCAAATATTTGTTGAATGAATAAATGAATTTATGGGAATGTGGTAATGTGGACTGAAGATCATATTTTTGGAAAGACTTGATTTCCATGCTAAGGTGTTTGGCTTTTATTTTTAGGTAGTGGGGAGCCATAGAAAGTTTTTGAGCAGGGGAGTGACATAATCACTATTAACAAGGTTCCTGGCAGCAGCAAGGAAGATGGTCAGAGTGGGGAGAGAGTGCCACTTCCCTGGCCCTATAGGTCAGCTCCAAAGCAACTTACCCTGCAGACTGATGTGCCATTTGTGTAGTCTGGAAGCCTATTTGCAGTCATTGTGTTTGGGGCCAAGCAGAGGATTCGATCTCTGGCAGGGCTTCATCCCTAAGGGTCTAACAAGCACTCTTGTGCACTGCTGGTGGAAGTGAAAATTGATAGTCTTTCTGGAAAGCAATTTGGCAAAAGGTAACAAGAACCTTAAAACTATCCCTGCTCTTTGACCTATAAATTCCACAACAAGGACTTTATCATAGAGAATGAAGCCGAAGTGTGTGCAAAGCTTTATGCACTAAGACTTTGATTCTAGCGTGAAAAATGGAAAGTCTAAATGTGTGACTCAAGGACCTCTCAAATCCATCCTCTCATCTCCATCCCACTAAAACTCTGCCCGCCATGATAGACACAATAAAATCTGAGTCCAGGCCCCTGTTTTTTCGCTCCTCTTCTAATGCAGCAGCCTCTTAACTGATCTTCCTGCCTTCAGTCAAGACTCCTTAAACCCACTCTCCACATGGATTCCAGAGTGAACAATCAAAAATGCCTGCCTTACATATCATTTGGGGTCAGGAGTTCAAGACCAGCCTGGCCAACATGGTGAAACCCCATCTCTACTAAAAATACAAAAGTCAGCCGGGCATGGTGGCATGCACTGGTAGTCCCAGCTACTTGGGAGGCTGAAGCAGGAGAATTTCTGAACCTGGGAGGCAGAGGTTGCAGTGAGCCAAGATCACGCCACTGCACTCCAGCCTGGGTGACAGAGCAAGACTCCGTCTCAGAAAAAAAAAAAAAAAAAAAGAAATGCCTCTCTTAGGCCGAGCGTGGTGGCTCACACCTGTAATCCCAGCACTTTGGGAGGCTGAGACGGGTGGATTACCTGAGCTCAAGAGTTCAAGACCAGCCTGGGCAACATAGGAAAACCCTGTCTCTACTAAAATATGAAAATTAACCAGGCGTGGTGACAGGCACCTGTAATACCAGCTACTCAGGAGGCTGAGGCATGAGAATTGCTTGAACCAGGAGGCGGAGGTTGGAGTGAGCCAAGATCGTGCCACTGCACTCCAGCCTAGGCAACAAAGCGAAACTCTTGTCTCAAAAAAAAAAAAAAAAAAAGAAAAAAGCCTGCCTTGGCAGGCTGCGGTGGCTTATGCCTGTAATCCCAGCACTTTGGGAGGCCAACGCAGGAGGATCACTTGAGTCCAGGAGTTTGAGACCAGCCTGGGCAACCCTATCTCTACAAAAAATTTCAAAAAGAAAAAGAGTGCCTATCCTTCCTTGGCTTTGCCCCTTCAGAGGCTCTCCCATCCCTTAGGGCATAATGTCCAAGTTGTGTCACTGGCCCAGAGGCCCTCACTGATCTGCCCTTCTTTGGCTTCATTCTGACCACCTCCTGCCTCGTGTGATCTACCTGGCAGCACTGCTTGCAGCTCCACAAACCTGAGCCCAGAGTAGGCTCACACTGCCTCCTCTGTCTGGCGAGCCCAGCCCCCTTGCCCTTTTGCCTGGCTAACTCCAGCTTGTTCTTTGGTACTTGGAGCAAACTTTAAGACCTTTTGCAGAGGGGGTGAGACCACATTCACGTGTCCCCCTGATTCCTGTGCATATCACTCCCCTTGCATGTGTGCATTAGTTTCTAACAATCTCCTGACATGTCTGTCTCCCTCACTAGCTCTGACCTTGAGAGCCTTAGTGACTTTGTGTCCGTGTTCCCCAGCATGGGGCCTGGTGCATACTAGAAGCTCAATACATGTTTCTTGAATGAATGAATGAATGAATGAATGAATCGATGAATGAATGAAGAATGATGCAAGCTCTTTATTATAAGAAATGCATCCTGAGCTGGGCATGGTGGCTTTACACCTTTAATCCCAGTGACTCAGGAGGCTGAGGCAAGGGGAATGCTGGAACCCAGGAGTTTGAGGCTGCAGTGAGTTACAGTCGCGCCACTGCACTCCAGCCTGGGCTACAGAGTGAGACCCCATCTCAAAAAAATTTTTACAAAAGCATGCTTTATAGTGCTCAGCGCATATTTGCTCAATAAATATTTATTAGATGATTCTGTGTGAAGTAAAAACAGGATTTTTTTGAAGTGTTATATTTATTCTAGATTTTCTTTATGTCCTGAGTCGATTTCTAAGGATAGAACCTAGGGAAGAGGGGGCACAGGTAAATCCGGCAAGCAGCAGGGGTTGAGAACCACTGGTCCAGCAGCTGGTTTCAGATTAAAATAAAAACAGGATCGTGGACATCATAATGGTAGAAGCTTGTACATGCCATATGATCTCAGCAATATGAATGCTAATTGAGAGGAACAAAAGAAAATGTCTCAACATATTATTGCTGGTTATTTGGGGGTGATAGGATATAGGTTACTTATGTTTTTCCTTTTTATGTTTTTATTATATAATTTTTATTTTAAAAATTTTTTAAATTTTTTAATTTTTTATTTTTTTGAGACGGAGTCTGGCTCTGTTGCCCAGGCTGGAGTGCAGTGGCGCGATCTCGGCTCATTGCAAGCTCTGCCTCCTGGGTTCATGCCATTCTCCTGCCTCAGCCTCCAGAGTAGCTGGGACTACAGGTGCCCGCCACCACGCCCGACTAATTTTTTGTACTTTTAGTAGAGACGGGGTTTCACCTTGTTAGCCAGGATGGTCTCCATCTCCTGACCTCGTGATCTGCCCTCCTCGGCCTCCCAAAGTGCTGGGATTACAGGCATGAGCCACTGCGCCCAGCCTATTTTTTTTAAATTTAACATATGCCATCTTTTTTTTTTTTTTTGAGATGGAGTCTTGCCGTCACCCAGTCTGGAGTGCAGTGGCACAATCTTGGCTTGCTGCAACCTCCACCTCTTGGGCTCAAGTGATCCTCCTGCCTCAGCCTCCTGAGCAGCTGGGATTACAGGCGTGCACCACCACGCCTGGCTAATTTTTGTATTTTCGTAGAGGTGAGGTTTCCGCCCAGCTAATTTTTGTACTTTATGTAGAGACGAGGTTTCACCATGTTGGCCAGGCAGGTCTCAAACTCCTGACCTCAAGTGATCTGCCTGCCTCAGCCTCTCAAAGTGCTGGAATTCCAAGCGTGAGCCACCAAGCCCGGCCTACATATGTCATCTTTTAAATGTAAAAAATAAGAAAAGTGGTTGGACCAGAGACTCCTGACTGTGCTTGGGATCACTGGGTCATGGAGCCAGTCCCTGAGCTTCAGCCTTTGGTTAGCCCCCCAGGGGCGATTCTAGGTATCGGGTCCATTCCTGACCCTCTGGCCCTTTCTGAGCACCAGCATCCTGGTGCTCCGAGAAACTGTCTTGTGCCCTTGGAAACTGTGATAAACAGTTCCTAGGCCCACAACAGTCTCCCCTGTGGTTTCCAGGTCCCCAGGTGAGGGCGGAGCATGAGGAATGTGACAGACCATGGTGTAATGGGATTTTGCTAAGAATTTACCACCAGGAGGTAGTCTCCAAATGGGTCCCAGAATAGAAAAACTGGCCTGTGGTGTGATGAGGAGTGGGACCACAGACCTGGGGGCCAAGACCAGCAGGAAGACTCAGCAACAAGGCATTGTGATCCTGGGGGCTGGGTAGTTGGCCATCCTGGCAGGCAGTTGGAGGTGGGCAGGGACAGCCAGGTGGGACACTGAGGGTTAGAAAGGTGAGAGAGTCAAGGAGTAGATAGTGGGGGGCTGACTGGGCCGGGAGAGCAGCCAGTGGAGGGAGCACCTTGGGTCAAGGCGCTCTCAGTCTGCCATCTCTTGGCCCTGGAGCAAACCAAGCAGTTGGAGTTGTCTGCAGGGAGATTTGTAAGTTCACTTGTTTGCTGTTTCGTGCCATCTTCCTCCCTAAGCCTTTCCTGAGTCTCTTCCTGTATATGTTCCACAGTTAAGGCGAGCTCTTTTTCTCCTCGAAAGCTCTGTTGAGCTGGGCGCAGTGGCTCATGCCTGTAATCCCAGCACTTTGGGAGGCCGAGGCAGGCGGATCTCCCGAGGTCGGGAGTTCAAGACCAGCCTGACCAACATGGAGAAACCCTGTCTTTACTAAAAATACAAAAAAATTAGCCAGGCGAGGCTGGTGCGGTGACTCACGCCTGTAATCCCAGCACTTTGGGAGGCTGAGGCGGGCGGATCACAAGGTCAAGAGATCGAGACCATCCTGGCCAACATGGTGAAACCCTGTCTCTATTAAAAGTATAAAAATTAGCTGGGCGTGGTGGCGGGCACCTGTAGTCCCAGCTACTTGGGAGGCTGAGGCAGGAGAATCGCTTGAGTCCGGGAGACGGAGGTCGCAGTGAGCCAAGTTCGTGCCACTGCTCTCCAGCCTGGGCAACAAGAGCGCAACTGCATCTCAAAAAAAAAAAAAAGAAAGAAAGAAAGAAAGAAAGCCTTGTTGGTCTTTGGTCTTGCCTCTTATCACCTTCATCACTTTCTAATGTTGTGCTCTTATTTCCGGTGTGTCTCGGGCCCCTACCAAGGGCAGCCTGGAGTCTGGCACATCTTCACAGTCCATGTGGGTAGTACAGTGCCTGGCCCATGGTCAGGGTCCAGGGGAGGAGGAGTGCTTTGCATCCACTTTCCCAGCTGGAAAGCTCTGTTCCTGGCCTTGTGGCTGACTCCTGCATGGTGTTTCCCTGGGTCACCACGGCGACAAGATGCTCACTTGCAAGCAAATAGGATCCCCTGCCCAGGGCTGCCAGCCTCAGCAGTTCTTGACCTCCAGCTGAGCTGAAACTGAGAGGATGCCTTTTCCACCAGCTGGGAGCTGAGCCCATAGGGCTCCCTCCCTGACCCTTTGGTGACTGTGCTGAAAGCAGATACCTCCTGCTGCCCCGGGTTTGCTGCCTTCTCCTCCCCACCCACTGCTAGAGCCTGTCTGGCATCTATGAAGGGAGGACGTTTGGGCCAAAACAGGTGGTGGTCTCCTAGCACACAGCTACCAACTGCATCCTGTCTGCAAGGGAGACTTCTTCCCAGGGCTTTGCTTTCTCCTGGGTTTCAGCACCATGGAAGGCCGCCTATATTCTACGCCATGGCGGGTGGGAGAAGGGTACGAGGCGGCTGCTCTTGCCTGGCCTTGGGCTGGTGGAGCGTATCTGAGGGAATGAGGCCTGATCTGTCTGCCCTCCCTCTTCGCAGCATCCCCCTTTGCCCCCCACCCCAACCAAGTCTGACTCAGCCCTTGCTTGACACAGATCTTAAGCTCTGGGCTGGGTGTGGTAGCTCACCCTGTAATCCCAGCACTTTGGGGGACTGAGGCGGGCAGATCACTTGAGGTCAGGAGTTTGAGACCAGCCTGGCCAACATGGTGAAACCCGTCTCTACTAAAAATACGAAAATTAGCTGGGTGTGGTGGTGCAGACCTGTAGTCCCAGCTTCTCAGGAGGTTGAGGCAGGAGAATCACTTGAACCTGGGAGGTCGAGGTTACAGTGAGCTGAGATCACGCCACTGCACTGAAGCCTGCGTGACAAAGCAAGACTCCATCTCAAAAAAAAAAAAAAAAAAATCTTAAGCCCTCATCAGACTCGCCTTGGGAGGGGCAGGTGATGTGGGCCACAGCCCATCTGCCCTAGGCCAGCCGGGCCCTGAAGCCTTCTACTGCCTGGAAACCTTGCAGGCAGGACCAGCTGCAACCTTTTCTGGCCAGCTTCTGCCACCTTCCCCTAAGACAAAGGTCTGAGGACAGCTTGCCAAGGGTTCCACTGGTTTCTGCCTTTCCACAGGGCTCCTCTGTTGGGCCGTTTCCCACTTCACCCCCTTCCCAGGAAACCAGAGCTCTCACCACCTCCCATGTGGTCCACTCCCTGGTTCATTCTGTCAGCTTTTATTGAGCACCTATTGTGTGCCGGTCATTGGCCTGAGCCCTGGGACTGAGATGGGGAGGGCCCAGCCCTGCCCTTACAGCTTGTTTGTGGTACAATTCACACAAAGCGGCTTAAATGGGAGCTTTGTTTGATCCACGGCAGCTAGAAACAGTCTTTCCTTTGAGGTACCTTGTAGAAGACACTCCAAGTCCTGGCTAAGCTTTCTCCACTTTGTCATGACAAGGATCTTTTATTGCGTTTCCCCCTAAGTCTCAAGATTTTCTACCACACCACATTCAAGCCAAAGCTTAAGGCACTAAGGAACACACACGCACACACACACACACACACACACACACCACCCTTACTCCTAAAAAAGCCAATACGTGCACAAATATATATCCTAGAATGTGAAAGGTCCACTACCCCACTTCTGGGGTAGAAAAGGTGGTGTGTGTTCCTCCAGATTTTTTCCCTTGCAGATGCTAACACTGTCTTTACAAACTTGGGCCCATTTGGGAGCTGCCAGTTTGCTTGGGAGGCACACAGCCTCCAAGGGCCACCATCTGACCCCTGGCAGAGACTCCAGCCCACACCTCTGCCCAGAGTAGAAATGATGTCAAGCTCTCAGTCCTCCTTGCCCGCCTCCCCACCAAGCGGCACTCAGCCAGCCTTTCTAAAGCCCTCTGTTGAAAGCCCTCATTGGCCAGGAGGGGGCGGCCTTTCTCCCTGCCACCCCCTTGAGGCCCACACTCCTCTTTCCCTGGAAGAAGAGGGTTTGTGTGGGCAGTGCAGAAATCTCACCTGGACTCTGGAGGCTGGGGGCTTCTGGGCTTTTCTGCCCATTCTTCCTCACTCTGGCCATATCTCTCACCTCCTCTGTCTCATGGCCCCAAGAAACCAAGTCACAGAGGCATCACCATCCAGGTTGGCCAAAGCCTCCTTTCTGGACTGGCCTGCTACCAGCTCCGTGTGAACGGCTAGTTCCCATATGCTGATAAGACATATCAACAGCTAGGTCTTAGCATTTCCATTAAACAACAGCTAGGTCTTAGCATTTCCATTAAAAAAAAAAAAAATTACTTGGCCTGGTGTGGTGGCTCACGCCTGTAATCCCAGCACTTTGGGAGGCCAAGGCGGGCGGATCACGAGATCAGGAAATTGAGACCATCCTGGCTAACACAGTGAAACCCCATATCTACTGAAAATACAAAAAATTAGCTGGGCGTGGTGGCATGTGCCTGTAGTCCCAGCTACTCTGGAGGCTGAGGCAGGAGAATCACTTGAACCCAGGAGGCGGAGGTTGCAGTGAGCAGACATCGAGCCACTGCACTCCAGCCTGGGCAAGACTCTGTCTCAAAAAAGAAAAAGAAAAAGAAAAAAAAATTACTTGCAGCTGTAGTGGCTCATACCTATAATTCTGGCACCATGGGAGGATCACTTGAAGCCAGGAGTTTGAGATCAGCCTGGGCAACAAAGTGAGACCCCATCTCTACAAATTTTTTTTTTTAAATTAGCCAGGTGCAGTGGTGCACTCCTGTAGTCCTAGCTACTCAGGAGGCTGAGGTAGAAGGATCGCTTGATGCCAAGTGTTCAAGGCTTCAGTGAGCCTTGACCGCACTACTGCACTCTAATCTGGGTGACACAGCAAGATCTTGTCTCAAAAAAATAAAATAAAAAATTAATTTATCACCTACATGTAGTTGGAGAGAAATTATTATTATTATTATTATTATTATTTCGAGACAGAATTTTGCTCTAGTCGCCCAGGCTGGAGTGCAGTGGTGCGATCTCAGCTCACTGCAACCTCCGCCTCCCGGATTCAAGCAATTCTCCTGCCTCAGCCTCCCAAGTAGCTGGGATTACAGGCTCCCGCCACCAAGCACAGCTAATTTTGTATTTTTAGTAGAGATGGGGTTTCACCATGTTGGTCAGGCTTGTCTCGAACTCCTGACCTCATGTGATCCACCTGCCTCCGCCTCCCAAAGTGCTGGGATTACAAGTGAGAGCCACCACACCCGGCCAGGAGAGAAATTCTTTAGAGACCTGAGTGAGGTGGTCATACAAGGTCTTCGTCATGACACAGTTGGGAGTTGTCCTTTAGTCCCCCAGCGGTGGCACGGCTGGTCAGAACAGGAGCCTGGCAGCCAGGGTGAAGGAGACTAGAGAAGAAGAAAATGGGGCAATCTGTGGGTACCCCAGCTAGTGTTTGATTTTAAAATGACCCCTGCCCACCATACTGCAGACTTGTGTTCAGACATTTATGTAGACCTGACTTTGTCAATGCAGAATGAAGACCAGTGTCTCGTAGGAGGCCAGTGGGCCCAGGGGCAGGGTGCCCATCAGAACTTGAAGGGTCTGGGCCAACTCATGGGGCCTCAGCCTGTCCTGCCGGCCTGCACACTCTACCCAGCCTGACTCCAGGCCGTAGATGCTTCTGTACCTTCTACTGGGAATGACTCCTACCTCACCCTCTTTCAAGGCCAGGATCACAATGTCATTCCTCCTCTAGGAAGTCTCCCCAAATTTGTTCCTTCCAAGCCTTCTGGATCTCCTTTATGCCACTTCCTGCTTGTCCAGTGGTGGAGTCATTCGGTCATACATTCATTCATTCATTCAGCTCACACAGGAGGAGGCACAGGGTGCAACTGTGAGGGAGAGACCAGGGCCCTCCCTTGGAGGGGCTGACCTTCGGAGAGGTACAGAGAAGTGAGGAAATGATGGCAGAATTGGAGTAGACCTGCATTCGGACAACAAGGGGTGTGGTGGGGACTGAGGGAGCCCACTTTAGTTAGGCCAGCAGGGCAGGCCTGTCTGAGGAGGTGCTCTTTAAACCTTGAGACACACTTTAAGGTAATTAAAATGTCTCCCTCATTTTCTCAGCCCCTTGAGTGCCCGGCAGGATCTTAAACACAGTGGGTACGCAGGAATTGTGTGTTGAAATGAATCTAGGCCATGACACTTTTGTCTGGGCCTGAGCACGCTGGTAATCATCACCCTTTCCTGCTGTAGGACCCCCAAGCCCCACCTCCAGCTGTCATTTGACCATGAAGAATTGGGTTACCTTGGGGGTCGGGTGGTAGGGGCTGCTCCCAGGCCAAGCCCATTAGCACCAGGGGTAGGATAGCTAGAGAGCAGGGGCCAGCGACCTGCACATAGCTTGGAGGATACGTGTGACCTGTGCTCTTGCACCTGGATTCTTGATCAGAAATGCCTCACCTCCCCTGTCACCCTCATTATTGCAGAAGGAAACTGAGGCGCAAAGCTTGTATGCTGCCTCTCCCTCCAGCAGCAGCAGAGGCCAAAGCAGGGCAGGTCACTGTATGTGGAGAGGGTGAGTGAGGTAAGAGGTCTGAAAAGAGGGAGGAGGGTGAGGCTTGCTCCCACCTGGGCCCTCCCAGCCAGCCAGAACCTATTTCCAGAGTCCTTGTCACACAGGGTCAGAGCTGGACATGACCTTAGAGATGAGCTAACCCAGCTTCCTCCCTCCCCTGCAGTAGAAGCAGAAAGGAGGCCTGGTCTTTCAGGGTGTGTGCTTGTAACAGGCTTTCTCTTTTTTTTTTTTTTTTTTTTTTTGAGACAGGGTCTCTCTCTGTCATCCAGGCTGGAATGAAGTGGCATGATCTCAGCCCACTGCAACCTCTACCTCCCAGGTTCAAGCGATTCTTGTGCCTCAGCCTCCCAAGTAGCTGGGACTACAGGTGTGTGCCACCACACCTGGCTAATTTTCATATTTTAAGTAGAGATGGGCTTTCACCATGTTGGCCAGGCTGGTCTTGAACTCCCGGCCTCAAGTAATCCTCCTGCCTTGGCCTCCCAAAATGCTTGGATTACAGGCACCAGCCACCATGCTCAGCCCCAACAGACTTCCCACATACCTCTACTCTAGCGCATACCAGTTTGCCTGCTTGTTTTGCTTTATTTTTAAAATTTACATATATTGGCCAGGCACAGTGGCTCGCACCTGTAATCTCTGTACTTTGGGAGGCTGAGGTGAGAGGATCCCTTGAGGCTAGGGGTTTAAGACCAACCTGGGCAACACAGTGAGACCTCATCCCTATTTTATTTTTAAAAAATTAAAAATAGAAATAAAATTTAAAATTTTACATATATTATTTATTATACATTTGTATGTTTTTAAAATGTACCACAGAGTAACAGATTACAAAGATTTCCTAAATTACACATTCAAATATATTCAAAATAGTGAGCATGAACAAAATGTCTGAGAAAACTAAGAGGGATCCTTGTGTGTATCATTTGTGTGATTCAGCTTCAGCCCAGACAGTGATATGAGCTTGTCTGGTCAGGGACTTGTCATGCTCGTCTGGACGTCCACCGTGCCTGGCACTGGTAGATGACAGTGAACATTTTATGAATGACTGTGGGAATGATCTGAGCAGTTTCTACTTTAACAGGGTCTCTGTGGGCTTATGAGAGTCTCTTCCTTCTGGATCTCAAAGCTTTTTTTGCACAGAATCTGGTAACCCTTCTGTGTGTATATGTGTGTGTGAGTGTGTTATTGCACATATGGTTTGCTTTGCAGTTTGGGGCAGAGGCTGGGGATTTTTGGAGGGCTAGGATCTTGCCTTAGCTGTCTTTGTGGTCCTCAGGAGCGCTGCACAGGTCTTTCCACAAAGTGGATGTGAGTTGAGTCTTAGAGCTGGAACGGGCCCTGGGAACCATGTTACAGATGAGTGGCTCCAGGGAGAAGACCTGCGCAGATCACATGGTGCATTAGGGCCATGCCTGGCAGTGCTTCTGTTGCCCTGGGCCTGAGGTGTCCCAGTTCAGGCAGCTGAGTTGGGTGCTGCCCAGGAGGTGAAGGCTGTCTAACAGCACAAGCGGGTTTCTCTTGAGAGGCCTGGGATGGGCAGTGTCAGGTAGGAGCTGAAGCTCACATGTCCTCTGGAGCCTGGGGTTTCTGGAGGTGTCAGGAGGGATGGGCAGGGGAACAACAACCCCAACCCCGAACAGCTCCACTTTACCGGCCTCAGATAGGCTTCTTTCAAAGCCTTTCACTACCTTCGAAAAAAAGTTTTGGGCTGGGAGCAGTGGCTCACACCTGGAATCCCAGCCCTTTAGGAGGCTAAGGCGGGAGGATCACTTGAGCTCAGGAATTCAAGACCAGTGTGGGCAACAAAGGGAGAAACCCTGTCTCTACAAAAATTTAAAAATTAGCTGGGTGTGGTGATGCACACTTGTGGTCCCAGCTACTAGGGAGGCTAAGGTAGGAGGATCTCTTGAGCCCAGGGGGTGGAGGCTGCAGTGAGCTGTGATTGTGCCCGTGCACTCCAGCCTGGGCGACAGAGAGAGGCCCCATCTCAAAAAAAAAAAAAGAAGTTTTGCTGTTTTTTAAAAAAGTTCAAGACTGGTTGTTAACACCCAAAACAGGCCTCACCTGCCTACTCCCTCAAGCCTTTCTTGGGGGAGGGGACGGCCTGCATGGAGGGAGGTGGGGCTGTGTTTAGTTGGGGGTCCTGCTCTTGTGGCCTGGTGGGAGGCTGGGGATATGATGTGTGGGAGGACGAGAGGCCCTGTCTCTCCCTGCTCCCTGTGCAGACACCAGGGCCAACTCCTAGAGGCAGCTCTGTCACCGTTAGCTCCCTTCCTTCCAGATCCACCTCCTTAAGCATTGCCAAATCAAGTAGCTGGGATGCCTTTGCAGCCCCTGAGGCCCTTCCAAACAACCACCCCCAGAGGGCTGGGTGCAGCCAAAGCCTCTGACCATTTCTGCCCCCTCTCCTGAGGGGCTGCCACCTCCCATCTGGAACCTTCTCTGAGGAAGGGGGAGGGGCATGGCACCACCAGGGTTGGGGTCATCGCCTCTCCTCCAGAAATCTGGATCCTGTTACCCTCCTATAGAGGGAGCAAGGAGGCTCTGTTCACTGAGGTCTTGTTTTTTCACATTTTTTGTGGGTTTTTGCTTCATATTTCACAGGAACTTCAAATAACTCAGCTAGACTGTACACAGAATAGGACTTGTTAATAAGTGCTGGAAATGGAATTAGATGGAAAGAGGTTCATTCATTGATTCATCTTAGAACTGCTTCCTGAGCATCGGCTAGACTCCCACCTACGTTCTGAGCGCTTATGACCTACCAGTCCCCTGACACTCAGGAGACGCAGTATCTTGTGGGGGTCAGGATGGGAGTTCCAGAGCCAGCCCACCACCCAGCTGTGTGGCCTTTGGATTAGATGATGTAATACATATGAAGTGTTTAGAAGACTGCCTGGCATATGATAAGCACTTAATAAATGTTAGCAGTTCTTGTTCATGTCATTCTTATTACCGTAGTGCTTGTGCTACTCCTGTAAGGTATAGTTATTAGCCCCATTTTCTAGATACGGAAACTGAGGTTCTCAGAGGTTGAATAACATGCCTAAGTCATGCACATAAGTGCAGAGCCAGGGTTCTCTCTCAGGTTTGGAATCTGAGCCTTTTGGCAACCTACTGGTACTGCTTATCTGGTTCCAGGCTAGGAGCTGGGTATCTAGACGTCAGCACGAAGGAGACCACCTGCTGCCTTGATGAGCTCACAGCCTGGCATGGAGGCAGATGTGGGCATTGCCGAGTCAATTTCTGGAGACACCATGTGGGTTAGACCCCAGCCAGGCTGTGTGGGCGGCAGGGTAGGACTGGCCAATGGTGTCAGCTGGGCCTTGTGTCCTGGGCTGGAGGCAGCGCTGCTTCTCTGCTTGTCAGCTGCGTGTGTGTCCACTAGGGGTTGGTCTTGCTGCCCTGGGGAGTTGGTAGGCATGACGGGGTCTGGAACAGGCAGCAGGCTGGGAGTGAGAGGACCTGAAACCACTCACTGGATTCCTGTCATTGCCTCAGTGTCCTCATCCGTAAAAGAAGAGTAGTCATATTTGCCACACAGGGTCGTTACAAGGATTAAGTGAAATGAAGCATGTAAAAAAATATCTTACCAGGCACGGTGGCTCATGCCTGTAATCCTAGCAATTCGGGAGGCTGAGGCAGGAGGATTGCTTGAGCCCAAGAATTTGAGACCAGCCTGGGCAACACAGGCAGATCTCATCTCTACAAAAAATCTAAAAATTTTCCAGGCATGGTGGTATGTGCCTGTAGTCCCAGCTACTTTGGGAGGCTGAGACGGGAGGATTGCTTGAGTGCAGGAGGTCAAGGCTGCAGTGGGCTATGATCACACCACTGCACTCCAGCCTGGATGACAGAGCAAGACCCTGTCTCAAAAAAAAGACAAAAAACTCCTTATAATCATAAAACTGGTATCTCTACAACTAGTAAGTAAGTAATTGCTACCATTTTCAAGCTCCTACTGTGTGCTCCACACAGCACTGCAGTCCTCACTGCAGTCTCTCTAGGTGGATATTAGGATATTATTGCTCCCATTTTATGGATGTAGAAACTGGTCCAGAGGTTCAGCTGCTCCAGGTCACACCTGTGAGGGGGTGGAGTTGGGAGTTAGACCTAGGTCCTCTCTGATTGTTTTTTTTTTTTTTTTTTTTTTTTTTTGAGATGCAATTTCACTCTTGTCATCCAGGCTGGAGTGCAGTAGTGCGATCTCGGCTCACTGCAACCTCCACCTCCCTAGTTTAAGAAATTCTCCTGCCTCAGCCTCCTGAGTAGCTGGGATTACAGGCGCCCGCCACCACACCCAGTTGATTTTTTGTATTTTTAGTAGAGATGGGGTTTCACCATGTTTACCAGGCTGGTCTCGAACTCCTGACCTCAGGTGATCCACCTGCCTCGGCCTCCCAAAATGCTGGGATTACAGGCATGATCCACCACGCCCGGCCTCCTCTCTGATTCTTAAAGCCACCTCTCTGTGTTCCAAAGCCTCTGAGTTGTCTTGCCTCCCAGCCCCGCCCCTCGCTAATAAGTTCCTGAAGCAGCTGTGGCTGTTCCAGGGTGGGGGTCAGGCTGAGAGTGGTGCCCCAGCCAGGCCCACCACCCAGGCCCTGCATCTGGCGGTGGGCAGGATGCGTCCTCTACAGCCAGAGGGATGGAGGGATGGGCTTTACCTGCCCACAGCCCCGAGTTATGGTGGCAGCAGCAGGTTCCCCTCCCAACCAGTCTGGCAAGCCAGTTTTGTTGGCCTGTGAGTCACACCAGCACTGATGAGTCAGGTTTTTCCCTTCTTTGTGCCCAGAGCAGCTGGGGAGGGAGTGGGGGGTTTCTTAGGAAACAGGACCTCCCTCCCTCTGCTCTCCCACTCATCCCCTTGCCTGGGAGCTGCTCATTTTCTATCTGGAGGGCCCTGGCTCAGCCCTGGAGAAAGAGGCCTTCATGTTCCCACTAAAGAGAGTGTCCCATGGGCCACACTGGGCAGGAAAGACTGGGCCCCAGGCTGAGTTTAGTCAGGAGGCGGAGGGTGAAGGGGCCTTCCCTGTTGGGAAGGAGAGCAGGGCAGCAGTCCCAGGCTGTCTGACTCCGAAGCCTGTGCTCTTGGCTGGTCGGCTTGCCCTCTCCTGTCTATAAAGTGGAATTATCCTCTGGGCAGGGCAGCTGGGTTTCCCTAAGCAGAGGGTCCCCTGAGCCACCCGCTTCTTGCCTTTTGACCACCCTGGCTATAAGGGCTGTCCATATGGTCAGCCTCATGCAGGCATAGCACAGGCATAGAACCCTCGCAGAGGCCTCATTAAACCCAGCCAAAGCAGCCAGCCAGCTGGGCAGCCTGGTTCTAGATCAGCACTTCTCGGCCTTGGCCATATGTTGGAATCACTTAGAGAGCTTTTAAACCTCTCTGCTGCTCCCAAACTCCAGAGCAAGTAAGTCAGAATCCCAGGGAGCAGGCTCCAGGAACCATGTTTTTGGTGGACCACACTGGATTGCCTCTCAAGAGCCTGCCCTCCCAGAGGTGACAGTGAAGTTGCAAGCACAGCACAACACCCAGGGAACAGTCACGCTAGAGTGCAATGCGGACCCCGAGGGTCAGAAGAGACACGTGGGGAGAGCGGGGAGCGCCTGGTGGGAAGAGGGCTTCGGTCCTGCATCCTGACCAGGCATGGCTTGGGAAGGAAACCAGGGAGGATGCTGGTCTGACAGCTCTGGTGAGTCACGGGCCGAGGAGGAGGAAGAGGAAGGGATGAGTCAGGCACAGCTGCCTGCATGGCCCGAGCCTGGCTTGGGAGGAGAATGAACGTGCTTCTCTGTTGTTCCACAAACCCAGTGTTGTGGTCCTGAGCCATGCCACATGAAGGAGCGGGTGAGCCTTGAAAAGATGGGGTTCCCAGGACTCGGCATGTTAGGCATTTGTGTGTGCACTTCACACTTCGTACAGAAACTCCCTGGAGTATTTTGGCATTTCTGTAAGGCAGACTGATGAGTGGCATTTGCATTTGGCAGATGTGCTTGGACAGATGAAGCCCCGTGCCCTGGATCACACAGCAGGTCCTGATGGAAATGGACCCAGGTCTTCTGACCCCAAGTTCACCCCACTGAAGACACAGACCTGAAAGACAGAAAGACAGTAACCTAGAGCCTGTTGCTGGGGTGTGGACTAAATGAACTCTAAGGCTTGCAAGAATTAGGAACCACAACCAGGGTGAAAATTATGTAATTATGAAAATTACGGGGTCTTTTCTAGCTCCAGCCCAAACAGTTGTGGGCAGATTTGCTGTAGTGTTTGCTGTGGAGCAGGGGGCTGGTGCTCAGATGGAGTATGCAGGAGCCCGGTGGGGCCTGGTGCTGGATGGGCCACATCTGGACTGTTAAGTTAGTTGAAACAAGGATGGGTGAGACGGTAAAGAATCTGGAGAAAGGCCAGGCACAATGGCTCATGTCTGTAATCCGAGCACTTTGAGAAGCCGAGGCAGGCAGATCACCTGAGGTCAGGAGTTCAAGACCAGCCTGGCCAACATGGTGAAACCCCGTCTCTACTAAAAAAATTTTTAAAAATACAAAAATAGCTGAGTGTAGTGGCCAGCACCTGTAATCCCAGCTACTCAGGAGGCTGAGGCAGGAGAATCTCTTGAACCTGGGAGGCGGAGGTTGCAGTGAGCCAAGTTCACGCCATTGCACTTCAACCTGGGTGACAAGAGAGAAGCTCTGTCTCAAAAAAAAAAAAAAGGAATCTGGAGAAACTGCAGGAGGGAATGGGGATCTTCAGCCTGGAGAGCAGAAAAGTGTCAGATAACTCCATTGAAGAGGCTGTGACTTGTTCTGTGTTATTCCAGAGAGCAGAGCTGATGGATTTCAGATCAAAATAATAATGTTAATAATAATGACAAAAGCGACTGCAGTTGGCCCTTGAACAACGCAGGGTTAGGAATGCTGACCCCCATGCTGTTGAAAATCCATGTCAAACTTTCTACTCCTCAAAAACTTAGCTACTAATAGCCTAGTTTTGACCAGAAGCCTTACTAATAACATGAACAGTTTATTAACACATATTTTGTATATTATGTGTATTACATACTGTATTCTTACAATAAAGTAAGCTAGAGAAAAAAAATGTTATTAAGCAAATCATGGCCGGGGGCAGTGGCTCATGCGTGTAATCCCAACACTTTGGGAGACTGAGGCGGGAGGATCACTTGCACCCAGGAGTTTGAAGCCAGCCTGGGCAACATAGTGAGACCCTGTCTCCAAATAATAAATAAATAAAATCATAAGGAAGAGAAAATATATTTACTATTCATTAAGTTGAAGTGGATCATCATAAAAATCTTTGTCCTTGTCTTCATGTTGAGTAGGCTGAGGAGGAGGAAAGGGAGGGGTTGGTCTTGCTGTCTCAGTGGCAGAGGTGGAAGAAAATTCGAACCCATGTTGTTCAAGGGTCAACTGTATGATGACAGTAATAAGTACCTACTCTCCGGCCAAGCATGGTGGCTCACACCTGTAATTCTAGCACTTTGGGAGGCTGAGGCGGGTGGATCACGAGGTCAGAAGATCAAGACCATCCTGGCTAACGTGGTGAAACCCCATCTCTACTAAAAATACAAAAAAAAAAAATTACCTGGGCGTGGTGGTGGGTGCCTGTAGTCCCAGCTACTCAGGAGGCTGAGGCAGGAGAATGGCATGAACCCAGGAGGCAGAGCTTGCAGTGAGTTGAGATCCGCCACTGCACTCCAGCCTGGGCAACAGAGCGAGACTCCGTCTCAAAAAAAAAAAAAAGACCTACTTTCTATTCTCTGGTAAGTATGGGGCTTGTGTGGGTGTGTGTGTGTGTGTGTGTGTGTGTGTGTGTGTGTGTGTGTCTTAAGCAAGAGCCTTGTGGGGCTTGGTGCTAGGACATCGTCTGGGCTGTTAGGTGATTTGTTCTGTGTAATAATATATAACACATATGTGTTAGGTGATTTATTAGGATAATCTTCTTGATTATATTTGTGTGTATCTTTAATCCCCCTAATCTCCCTTAGATGTGTGGCTGGGAACGCTCCCTACCTCCTAGAAGAGACTAGAATGCTTAAGGCATTTGCCCAAGGTCACTTAGCGCTTTAGTTAATGATGAAGCTGATGTTCAAGCCCAAGTCTGCCTGAGGACAGAACCTGTGCCTTCAGCACCTGTGTGTCTCTGTTCTAGGCCTGCCAGGTAGCTCAGTAAAGGGTAACTATAATTACTATTAACTTCCTTTTTTTTTTTTTTGAGACAGAGTCTCACTGTTGCCCAGTCTGGAGTGCAGTGGCGCAATCTCAGCTCACTGCAACCTTAGCCCCAAAAGTAGCTGGGACTACAGGCATGTGCCACCATGCCTGGCTAATTTTTGTATTTTTAGTAGAGATGGGGTTTCACCATGTTGGCCAGGCTGGTCTCAAACTCCTGATCTCAAGAGATCCACCCACCTTAGCCTCCCAAAGTGTTGGGATTACAGGCGTGAGCCACCACACCCAGCCACCATTAACTTTCTAACCATTAGCTTCATCCAACAGTAGAATAGGCTTCTTTGTGGCATGGTGAGCACCTCAGTTCAGGAGGTGCACAGAGGCTGAATTGCCTCCCAGCTGGGGTGACTGTGGGGTAGTTGGTGAGTCTCCATCACTGAGCTCCAAGCCAGCCATGCTGAATTAGAGTCTTGAGCTGGTGCCTAGGTGTGTGTTTCTGTCAGGCCACAGGAGGGCCAGGCATGGTGGCTCACACCTGTAGTCCCAGCACTTTGGGAGGCTGAAGTGGGCGGATCACTTGAGCTCAGGAGTTCGAGACCAGCCTGGCCAACATAGTGCAACCTCATCTCTACTGAAAATCAAAAAAATTAGCCGAATGTCGTGGTGCACACTTGTAGTCCCAGCTACTGGGGAAGCTGAGGTGGGAGGATTATTTGAGTCCAGGAAATCGAGGCTGCAGTGAGCCTGATCACCCACTGCACTCCAGCCTGGGTGACCGAGTGTGACCTTGTCTCAGAAAAAAAAAAAAAAAAAAAGCTGACAGAAGACCAGGGCACTCAGTCAGGTGTGGATAGCACTGGCCCAGCTGTCCTGGGAGGGCTCAGCTCTTAGATTCTGTTCCTCTCTAGTGGGCAATGGGAGGTTGGTAGCTCCTCCCGCCTTGCTCCTGCTGCTTGTTTTCCTTGCTGCTTTTCCCATTGGCATATTCTTCAGAGCTGTGCATTCAGCTCCTGATATTTTCATATTCTAGTTATAATTCAGCTTCCACTGGTGGTGGAGTAGTTTGGCAGAAAGAATTTACTGTGCCCCACTGCCACCTCACACACACACACACACTCTCTCTCTCTCTCTCTCTCTCTCTCTGTCTCTGTCTCCGTCTCTCTCTCGGGAAACAGCTATCGGGTCTGGGACAAGTCACATCACCTTTCAGCCTTGGTTTCCTTGTCTGTAAAATAAAGTGGCTAGGGCAGAAGACTTTAAGGTCGCTCCCAGCTTAGGACTCTGCCATACTCGGGGGACATGCCCCCTTGGAGTGGTGCGTGTCTGAGCGCTCGTGGCAGTTGACACCCAGTGGGACAGAGTCCCAGTGTCAGAAGTCAGGCTGTGCCGTTCGCTTCTAGGCACCTGGCTGCCGTGCCGGTGCCCGTTGGGTCCTCATCTTTACCAGCAGTGAGGGAGGTTGGACTGCTATGTCCAGCAGTGAAAAGCACAGTGGCTGAGAAAACCTACCTCCCCTTCCTGGAGTCCTGAGGTAGCAAAGGGAGCCAGCCAGATACAGGAGACCTTTCTAGCAACCTCTGGGGAGTTCCTGTTTTATTTATTAGCCACCATCCTCCCTCTTCTGCCCCAGGAAAAGTGCTGACCCTACGCTGTGCAACCAGCACAAGGAGGCGGACATCCATCAAGCCCACTCTCTGTCCCTGTTGAGCTTGACCTCATTTAACCCCTGCGTTCTGCTGCACCGCAAAGTAAAGACCAAGACATCCCTATGGCAGGAGTTTTCTTTTCTTTTCTTTTTTTTTGAAACAGAGTCTTGCTCTGTTGCCCAGGCTGGAGTGCAGTGGCACGATCTTGGCTCACTGCAACCTCCACCTCCTGGGTTCAAGCGATTCTCTTGCCTCAGCCTCCTGAGTAACTGGGACTACAGGCATACGCCACCACGCCTGGCTAATTTTTGTGTTTTTAGTGGAGACGGGGTTTCACCATGTTGGCCAGGCTGGTTTTGAACTCCTGACCTCAGTTGATCCACCTGCCTTGGCCTCCCAAGTGCTGGGATCACAGGCGTGAGCCATCACGCCCAGCCTCGCAGTTTTCATTTTTCAAAATCACAGCAACTTTATGAAAAAAAAAAAAAGTAACCTTTAATTGTGTAATGGTTAAAGCATTACTGACTCGGCTTGGTTACCAATGACAATAGCTACTGTCTTTTCAGCACTGGGCAGAGTGGTCTCACTTAATCCTTACAGCAGTCCCATGAGGTGGGAGTTACATGCTTTTTTTACAGATGGAAACACCAAAGCTTAGGTTGGTGAGGTCATCCACCCATGGTCACAAAGGTGGTCAGCAGCCAAAGAAAACCCCCACTGTCCATCTCTGAAGCCCACATGTGAGTAGCCAGATTGCAGAGAGAGTCTACAGTGTCTTTTTACACATACATAATTATCCATGATCCAGGTTGCCAGAAAGCACATGTAATCAGGGTTCCCTCCAGAGCTGCTAACGCTGGAACTGCTCGTATTCAAGCCAGGACTCTGGCTGCCCTTGAGAGCAAACACATCAGTACGTGGCAAAGATGAGAGCGTGTTGACTGCAGGAAAGGGACATAGGTGCTTAAAACAAGGGAAGTGCGGTAATTCCCACCTATGTCTTACTCCGCTTGTGAAGTTTAGTATTCTCTCCAAAGCCGCCTCAGAAAACATGTTAGTTGCATGGCAGGATAGAACCCTAGAGTTAGGCTGGGCGCAGTGGCTCACACCTATAATCCCAGCACTTTGAAAGGCCAAGACAGGCGGATCACTTGAGGCCAGGAGTTCAAGACCAGCCTGGCCCATCTCTACTAAAAATACAAAAACTAGCCGTGGTGGCACACGCCTGTAATCCCAGCTACTTGGGAGGCTGGGGCAGGAAAATCACTTGAACCCAGGAGGTGGAGGTTGCAGTGAGCTGAGATTGCGTCACTGTACTCTGGTCTGGGCAACAGAGCAAGACTCCGTCTCAAAAAAAGACTAAACAAAAACCCTAGAGTTAGATCCTGAGGATTTGGGGGCTCTGTTTGTAATTGATATCAGATAGGCCAGTTTTCCTCTGGAAATGGGTCGGGGGATGGCTGGTCAGTGCCCAGCTCTGGGAGACCACCCTTCCCCGAGCCCGGCCAGATGTGGCCAGGGCCCCCAGGCTGGACTCACGGACCAGAGAGCAGAAAAAGGCCTGCTCTCCCTGAGCCCAGCCAGGCAGCCGACCCCATGAATGTGTACGTTATATGCAGCACCATGAAAGCACACCCTGTCTCACGCATGTGTGCCCCCTTGTCCGTATCTGTGGCTGCCCGCACACTGAGGCCTTGGGTAGGTCTGTTTCTCTTGGCTGCAATTTTGTCTCTCTCATGGCCACAGAGGATCTGGGCCCGCCTCCTCCAGCAGGTTTCCTCACTGTACACCTACCTCAGTGACTGGTTTTGTCCCTCCTGGACTCCCACCTCCACCCACTCCCTTTCTTTCTGCCTCTTCCTATTCAGTGAGGCTTGTTCGCAAAACATAGTCCTCTGTTCCCCCTTTGCAGGGGTTTCTTGCAGACAGCTCTGTCTACTCTCCCATCTGATATGTGCCTCCCCTCTCCAGCTCCTCCTCCTTTTCCTAAACTGCCTGCCCATTTCACTCGCCCGTGCAGCATGCCAGGCATTAACTCTGTCTCTAGGATCAAAAAGATGAACTGGAGGATGTCCCAGCCTCAGGCAGACAAACAAGATCATTGCACAGAATTTCTGTTGCCATGGGCTGGGCATCATCCTAGAGCCAAGAAGGGGGCTCTCAGGGGTGCCACCCTGCCTTGATCCTTCAGCTCTGCTCAGGACCACCTGGGACCCACTGTACCTCTAGAGATGCCTGGTAAGAAGCCTGGCCCATCACTTAGCAACTGGCTCCACCCCTTTCCCTCCCTGAGCTGGGGCCCGAGAGGAGGAAAGGCCCACAGGCCTGTAAAGAGGCCTCCAAATCCCAGAGCATGGGAGGCCCCAGCTGACCAGAGCTGGGCCAGCACTTTCCCTTCAAAAGTTACCTAGGATCTGAGGGTCATGTCTGCTAAGTCTAACTATAAATATCGTGCTTCCTGAAGGGATTACCTGGGCTCCACACCCCCTGGCTCCCCCCTCCCCTCCTGGGCTGATCCTTCTTCTGGGCCCTGTGTTCTTCCTGACCCCTTGTTCCCGCTGCCAGGTGGGACACTTCAGACTACCTGTGTTTCAGCTGTGACTGCTGTGGTGGGAGGAGAGAAACAAGAGATTCGAGTCTGTATCCTGGCCAGAGGGCCCTTGCTGGCCAGCTGTTGGGACAAGGAGGCTCTTGTTCCTGCCTTCTCCTGTCTGGTGTGAGAGCCGTGTCTCTCACACCAGCCAGAGCAAGCCCAGACTTGTCACATAATCGGTACATCTGGGAAGGACACTGTTGGCCCCATCCCTGGAGTAAGGGCCTGGGAACAGAACTTGGTAACCGAGTGTGGAACAGCTTGGGGATTGCCGCAGGTATAAATAGGGCTGTTTCCTGGCTTGGGTGGCCTGACTGGGGAAATCTCTGCTCCCCTTGGCTGGTCTCAGATTTGGTGTCACATCCCAGTGGCTCACTTATTCCAGTCCCTGAAGTCACAAGAACCATCTCCTGGGGTCTGAGATCAAGAATTGAAGGAGGGGCCAGCCCGCTGCAGACCTCTCCCCTGCCTCCGCCTGCCTCCCTGCTGCTGCAGGAGCTGTAACTCCTCCACCCCTCCCCACCTGCTCACGGCGCCTCGGTCAGTTCCTTTCTCAATTCAGCAGGTACTTGCTGATAACCGCGCTGGGCCAGGCACTGTGTGAGGCAGTGGGATCTATTCAGCTAGGGTCTGCCATCCTTCCTTGTGTTTTTGGAATCTCCTCTTCTGTGTAGCCATCCTGAGTTCAGCAGTGTGAATTGAGTGGTGGGAGTAAACACACACGCATACATACACACACGCATACACACTGACACTCATAGATGCACACCAGCTCTGGGCAACTTGGAGAGGACCTTAAATGCTCTGTCTCCCACTCTCCTTTCGGTGCCCTCCCTTGGGGTGATATCACCAGACACCATTCATTATTGAGGCCAAACCACAGCATCCACCATCATTATCCTCCTCCAGCCCAGACGTAGTGCCCTCTTGCTCTCTTCTCTCCCAAATCAGCTCTCAGCAGCACCTCTGGAGACCATGTGTTGAACTGTTTGTTAAGATGTGGCTGGGCATGCCATTTCCACTCCTGTTTTGCTGTGTTTACAAATAGGTTCTTAAGTCAGATCAAGTACATACCCCAGCCCAGCCCCTGTAACTGGTTCCATGGGTGTGAGGTGGGCCCTGAGAATCTGTCTTTTGAACCAGCACCCCAGGAGATCCTAATACGGGAGGTTTCAACAACTCTTTGGGACCCTAGCCTTTGCCTCTATACACAGACACGTACATTCTCTGCTCAATCACAAATGTTGGCCAGGCATGGTGGCTCACACCTGTAATCCTAGCACTTCGGGAGGTCGAGACAGGAGGATCCCTTGAGCCCAGGAGTTCGAGACCAGCCTGGGCAACATAGGGAGACCTCTCTATTAAAAAAAAAAAAAAGTTTAAACAAAAAATGTCTTTTGCTGTCCTCTGCCCAGCACAATTGCGGAAACGCATGCTTTTTGTGGGTGTGTTGCTCTGCTGCCTCCCCGTGCAGGTTGTATGCCTTTGTCAGCTTCATTAAGGACAGGAACCATTTCTGTTACTCTGTCTTTGACCTGAAGCTTATCTAGGACAGTAGATGTAAGTAGAAGCTACTAAATGCTCCTGCTGCTGAAAACAGCAGAGCCTGCCTGGCCCTGGACAAAGCCTCCAGGAGCTGTCAGTAACTGATATCCTACAGGGTATGGGCTTAGCAAGTCACCACCACCATCGGCTCCCCAAACTCTTCCCACTTTTCCATGGCTGCACCCCAGAACTCCAAGTATCCTCTTTCCTTATTAACAACTTTTATGGTATTATTCTTATTATTAAAGTAATACATTCTTATTGTAGAAAACTTGGAAAATATAAACCAAGAAGAAACCATCGGTAACTGCCAATGAAATATAACCACTGTTTACATTTTGATATAAATTCTTCCAGCCTTTTTTCTCTTTTAAAGACCAGGTCTTACTCTGTCGCCCAGTCTGGAGTATAGTGGCGTAATCATAGCTCATCACTGCAGCCTTGACCTTCTGGGCTCAAGTTATCCTCCCACCTCAGTCTCCCAAAGTGCTGGGGTTATAGGTGCGAGCCACTGTGCTCAGCTCTCCTGTCTTTTTAATATATATAATTATACAGCTGAGCACTTTGGGAGGCAGAAGAAGGAGGATCACTTGAAGACAGGAGTTTGAGACCAGCCTGGGCAACATGGCGAGACCCCATCTCTACAAAAAAAATTTTTTTTTAAATTATCCAGTCGTGGTGGTACATGCCTATAATCACAGCTTCTCAGGAGGCGGAGGTGGGAGCATCGCTTGAGCCCAGGAGGTTTAGGCTGCAGTGAGCTATGATCACATGGCCTGAGTGGTAGAGCCAGACCCCGTCTAAAAACAAACAAAAAATAATAATTATACACCCTTTTTTTTTTTTTTGAAACACAGTCTCGTTCTGTGACCCAGGCTGGAGTGCAGTGGTGCAATCTTGGCTCACTGCAACCTCCGCCTCCTCGGTTCAAGCAATTCTCCTGCCTCAAGCTCCCAAGTAGTTGGGACTGCAGGCGCGCACCACCAAGCCTGGCTAATTTTTGTATTTTGGTATTTTTGTAGAGATGGGTTTTTACCATGTTGTCCCAGCTGGTCTCGAACTCCTGACCTCAAGTGATCTGCCTGCCTCAGCCTCCCAAAGTTCTGGGATTACAGGGGTGAACCACCACACCTGGCCAATACATACTTTTTTTGAATCAAAAGCTGGAGCACTGTGCGCTTGCTGTTTGGGACCTTTTTTCACTGTATGGTGGGCGTTTTCCCGTGTTAGCATCCTACCTCACCATCACAGAGTGGCTGCCGCTGATGCCTCGAGTGGATGCCCGTATTTTATGTAGCCTTTCTCCTGGCCATGTGCATTAGGTTGTTCCTAGCTTTAACCTGTTAAAAAGGTGCTGAGTTAAACAGCTTTGTAGGTAAGTCTTCACCACACACTTGTGATTATTTTCTTCGAATAAATTATTAGAACCAAATAGGTGAGCCAAAGGGATGGACATTTTTAAGTTTCTCAGTACCTCGCGGAGGCATGCACCAATTTGTGCAGCATATGAATGTTCACACTTTTCACTGCCCAACTTTTTTGACTCCATACAGTATCTTTTTGTTTTTGTTTTTCATTTTTCCGAGATGGAGTTTCACTCTTGTTGCCCAGGCTGGAGTGCAATGGCATGATCTCAGCTCACTGCAACCTCCACCTCCCGGGTTCAGGCAATTCTCCTGCCTCAGCTCCTGAGTAGCTGGGATTACAGGCATGTGCCACCATGCCCGGCTAATTTTTGTATTTTTAGTAGAGATGAGGTTTCACCATGTTGGTCAGGCTTTCTCGAACTCCTGACCTCAGGTGATCCACCTGCCTCAGCCTCCAAAAGTGCTGGGATTACAGGCGTGAGCCAACGCGGCCAGCCAATATCTTTTTAAGTAAATGAAATTAATATGTTCATCATCGACTTGTCCATATGCTTAGATGAAAAACTTCCTTTTCTGTGTTTGTCTGTATCAGTGGCTAAGATTGTAAGCACCCGTGTATAGGGCTGCAAATGTTTGGGCATGTCTCCTATACACACTTACCTCTGGGCCTGGAGAACTTGGTGAGTTATTTTTGTACAGCGTTTGACCCACTGATGAAGAGAGCCAACACCAGCCCAGAGGTGCTGCGGCTGCCCTCTGCTGGCTCTGAGGTGCAGTGATGACTGGGAAGGCAACGGTTGGACTCCTGGGCTCAGCTTACATTAACCCTGCCTGCCCCCTGCCCCTCACCAGCCCATTGTAAGATTTTCAGCCACAGAGGCCCTACCTGGAGGGTGAGGAGTTTGTCACCGCTGTATCCTGGGTCACTGCATTAATTAGGCGCTGTTAATACTTGCAGAGGCTCACTCACAGTAACTGTCAGTGGGAGAGAAGCATAGAAGTGACTGCTAGCAAAGCTGGATGCTGTTGTGTAGCGGGGAGGGGACCCTGAAGGCTACTCTGGGGGAGCTTGAGAGGTTTGCAAGCCAAGGCAGCATCCTTCAGGCACGTGTGTGGCCTCCTGAGGTGATGACTTTGAAAGGGGCCACCATGGAGCTGTGTTTATTTTAAAGGTCAGTTTATTTTTTTTGTTTTCGTTTTTTTTTTTTTTTTTTTTCTGAGATGGAGTCTCACTCTTGTCACCCAGGCTGGAGTACAGTGACATGATCTCAGCTCACTGCTACCTCCGTCTCTGGGGTTCAAGCGATTCTCCTGCCTCGCCTCCATAATAGCTGGGATTACAGGTGCCCACCACCACGCCCAGATAATTTTTGTATTTTTAGTAGATATAGTGTTTTTCCATGTTGACCAGGCTGGTCTCGAACTCCTGGACTCAAGTGATCCACCTGCCTCGGCCTCCCAAAGTTCTGGGATTACCTGCGTGAACCACTGTGCCTGGCCATTTATTTATTTATTTATTTATGAGACAGGGTCTCACTGTGTCACCCAGGCTGGGGTGCAGTGGTGCAGTCATAGTTCACTGCAGCCTTGACCTCCTGGGCTCAAGTGACCCTCCCATCTCAGCCTCCTGAGTAGCTGGGACTACACGTGCATGCCACCACACCCGGCTAATTTTTTTTATTTTTTGTAGAGACGAGTGGTCTTGCTTTGTTGCCCAGGCTGATCGTGACCTCCTGGCCTTAAGTGATCCTTCCACCTCAGCTTCCCAAAGTGCTGGGATTATAGGCGTCAGCCACCATGCTGGCCAAACAGTGAACATTTTTAAATGTCACAAAGCCTGGTCTCTTTCTTCTGTGGGAAGCCTCTTTTGTAGACAGTGCTGACAGCTTGGTCGTGCCCTTTCTCAACCCTCGGTAGATTAGGAGTGGTCCATGAGCTGGGCCTGCCCTCTCCCCATGTTAGGAGCAGCAGACAGACAGAGACCAGTAAGAAGTGCAATCTGGCAAAGAGGAAGGAGGCAGGGAAACTGTAGAATCAGCTCAAGAAGTTAAAATGCCATTGAAGCTAAACAGCTGTTTAGGGAAGAGGCAGAAGTCCCATACCCAAGGATCCCTGAGGGAGTCACTGTATAATGATTGTGACTCCTGGTGGATCAAAGCTCTCATTAGGGGGTCATCCCTGCTAAATAATGAAAGAGAAAAGGAGTCCAGAAATCATGAAATGGAGCAACTTCCTTGGTCAAGGCATAAACACCTCCAGGCTAAACTTCATAAAAAATATCTAGATGAAATTGTAACCTTCAGTTTCTTCAGTGTCTCCTTTCTGTCCCTCATACTTAAGCCTTTGATTAACCTGGTTTTGATTTTTGTGGCTCACGTGAAGTGGGGATTGGAGTTCATGTTTCCATCATAGTCCCAGTGTAGCAGGACGAGCCACAGACAAAACCTCTCAGACACCGAGTTGTAGAAGGAAGGGCTTTATTCAGCTGGGAGCATCGGCAAGCTACTGCCTTAAAATCTGACCTCCCCAAATGCACAATTTCTATCCCTTTTAAGGGCTCACAACACTAAAGATTTCACATGAAAGGGTTGTGATTGATTTGAGCAAGCAGGCGGTACGTGACAGGGGCTGCATGCACCGGTGGTCAGAGAGAAACAGAACAGGGCAGGGAGTTTTGCAGTATTCTTCTATACAATGTCTGGAATCTATGAATGACATCGGTTTCTAAGTTATGAGTTGAGTTTTAACTGCTGGGTTTAGGCCAGGCAGGCCAGGCCTGGTTTCGGGCCTGGCGCCGGGCTGCCTGTCTTTGGTTTTACTTCCTTGTTGTTTTTTCTTAAAATGGGTACTGAGTATAAAACCATATAAAACAATATGAGAGGGTCTCTCTCTTCCCTCATTTCCCCCCTTTGAGACTCTCACTTTTTATTAGTGGGAGTTCTCACTCTTATTTTTGCTACTTATGTCTTTTTGTGCAATAGATTGATAGTGATTTATATAGTATGCTTGTGCTGAAGCATTTTGGTGAACTAAGGTAGTGACGAAGTTTTTTATCATTTGGAGAAATACAGGTATCAGACAAGGGAGCAGTAAGCAGGTTCCTATTACTATTATTACTCTTATTATAAGAGTTTTAAATTCTTCTATTGCTGGGAACCAGTTTCCAAACATGGTTCCCAGATTGAGTCCGTGCCACAGTTGCATGGGGGCATGTGCCAGTTTTGTTATATCTTTAACTATATCCTCAACTACTTGCCTGTGATCATCTATGTGTAGACAACAATTAGTAAGGTTAAATTTTTCACAAACACCTTCTTCAGCTGCTAGCAAGTACTCAAGAGCTAGCCTATTTTGATAGATAGCATTTCTCATCAGAGTCTCTTGCCAGGCAAGAACAGTCAAGGCTTGACCGGTTTTATTAGTAATAATTTCTAAAACAGCTTCTAACTGTGTGATTCGGTTGAGCATGTAGATGGGGGTTCAATATCCCCATGAGCCATCTTGTGCCAAAGTGGCTGGTCCATAGTATTGTATGATTTTTTCAGGGGGGCATTTATCATCTTTCCAATCACCTATGGCTATGCTTCGTTTTTCGCGGGAAGCATAGACTGGGAAGCCCAGAAGTTTACCTGTTTTTATGGGCAGTAAGAAGAAAGATGGCTTAATGGTGCCAATTACACAGCTACCTGTCCACTGATCAGGCAGCTTAGCATAAGCTCTGTGTCCACATATCCAGTATAACCTGGCGGGAGCCGTCCAGTCCCAGTGGAATTCTGGGTGGGCCCAAACAGTCTGCAACTTTGGAAATTTACTGAATGGATTTCTTTCTGTGTAATTGGAACTCCAGCATGTAACTGTTTTTGTGGTACCATTTTACAGCTTTTGCCCAAGACAACTAAGCCGCCCTACAGGATGAGTGAATCCTTTTCCTTCTCTAGCTATGCAATACTGTCCAATAATTGAGACTTTTAGAACCCAAAAATTGTCAGGGTGGTTCTTTTGGGCTAAGAATTCATCAGGAACTGGGTCTGTAGGAACTAAGTCTCAGACTTCCCATGGCCATTGATCTCCTGTTATGGTTCCAACACAAACATAACATGAGGTGACTTGTAGAGACTGGGCTACATGTTCGGCTAATTGCAAAAATAAATTTTTAGTTTTTCCTGGAATCTCAGGTACTGGCACATTTAGTTCATCATAGAAAGTCTGAAATACTGTTTCTGGAGAGCGTTTTTGAACCTCTCTTTTTATTAGGATGCTTACACTAGGATCTAGTCCTTTTCCATCAATGCCTAATGTTGCATGTTTTTTTTTTTTTAATTCCACTTTGGGTCTGAGGGGTTTGTGATTATCAATTCTAAAAGGTTGCAGCTCCCACTCGTGCAGGAGGGGCTGACTTTTCCTTTTTGGAGCCAAACAGCATCTTTTTTATCTTCTTTTCAAGTAGCCCAAATGACACAAGACCAGTACTGACACATCTCACATAAATATGATTCTTGACAGATGTACTTATTTTTTTTTACTGTGTAACTTTTTTTTCCAATTTAGAGAACCGCATCCTATTCTATGCTGCTTACTACCAATAGTGGCGCAAGCATCAAATTTTAAGGTTACATTTTTGGGGACCCCTCTTTCTTCTGTTCTAGCTGTTACCTTACTTGTGTCACCTAGAAAAGGACCAGTCCTTAATTTTATTTTAAAAACTGTGATCACGGGAGGCTTAAAATGGGTCATAACACGCATCAGGTTGGTTATTTCCTGGGCTACATACCTTGGGTAGAATAGCATTATACAAACAAGTTTCTTTTAGAGTCCTGGTACACTTAATAATAATCATAAAATAATAGGACTGTGGCAATCTTTTGTCTTACCTCAGTGACTTGATGTATATACTGGAAACAGTTCTCAGTCTGAGAAAGGTCAGTTGAAGTCCTTACTGTACAAGTCTAAATTTTAAGGAAAATGAGTCCTGCGATGAGTTTCCTCATGCTTCGGCAGTGCGTGGACCAGTCAGCTTCTGGGTGTGACTGGAGCAGGGCTTGTCGTCTTCTTCAGAGTCACTTTGCAGGGGTTGGTGAAGCTGCTCCCATCCACGTACAGCTCCCAGTCTACTGATGTTTAAGGGTGGTCTTGGTGGTTGGGCCTACTAGAATAAACTGAATCCAATACTTCTACGCAGTTATGTTTAACTGGGCTCTCTGATACCAGGAGTAAGGTGGCGGGGTTAGGGTGTTGCAAACTTCAATGGTTATGCGGGGATCTTCACAGAGCAAGCTTTGGTATCTAGTTAGTCTAGTATTCGTTAGCTAATGATGTCCTTTGGTATTTATTAAAGTCACCACAGCCTGGGGATACTTTATGTTTAGGTTTTGCTTAAGAGTTAGCTTATCTGCTTCTTGTGCTAACAGGGCCGTTGCTACCAGGGCCTTTGGACATGGGGGCAGCCTTTGGAAACCCCATCTAGTTGTTTTGAGAGATAGGCCACTGGCCTTGGCCAGGACCCTACAGTCTGGGTTAAAACTCCAACTGCCATTTTTTCTCTTTCTGACACATAGAGTGTAAAGAGTTTTGTCAAGTCAGGTAGCCTCAGGGCTGGGGCCGACATGAGTTTTTTTTTTTTTAACTCATGAAAAGCTCTTGCTGTTGGGTGTAATAGATGTAGTTTATCTAATTTACATTTTTATTGACTGTCATTTACCAAAATACTGACTTAAATCTTGTAACTATTTGATTTTAAGCTTTAAATTGATCTGGTATTCCTTGCGGGGCTTCGATTGCATCTAAATAGATGTGAGAGTTGAAAGACCTATAAGGGGCTTCTCTCGCTTTACGATGTCTTATTATTATTTTTTCTTCCTCTGGTTGATGAAATGCCAGGGTGAAAGGGATAGCCAAATGGACTAAAGCACAAGTGCCACTCTAGTTATTCAGCAGAGAGCCCAGTAAAGGTCCACCACAATACCACCACACATCCGCTCGGGGATGAACAAGGGCTGACTGATAAGCTCTTGAAAATTCTTAAGCTCGCTGCATCCCTTCAGGTCTCCACGGAATGCTAAGTCTCCTCCCTGCCATGAGAGACACGAAGTGAGCTTAGTGTTGGGAGACGGAAGCTGGATGGCCCTCGGGGGCTGACCCACAGGGACTTCGGGATATAACAGAGAGAGCTTGGCATGACTTATTACTCCAGGCTGTAGAATTCTGGAAAAGAGCTACCATGCAGCCCACGCCTGGTCGACTGGAGGACCACCTTAGTGGAAGGGGGACAATCAGGGTCTCTGGCCTGTCATGTGCACAAGCATAACAATTGTGTTATGTTTAAAGTGGAGATGGAATATTTGATCCATTTCAACCAGGCATTTGCATCTTGGTGTGCTGTCTTAATTGCCAAAGTTTGTTTTAAGTCTAACTTTTATGATCCTCTAGTAAAATGAATGTTTCCTTTAGCACCAATTTTTATTAGTTTTTAGACCAAAGAAAACTAAACACCATTTTATATTTAATAATATTTCTTGTATGATTTTTATACCAGATAAGCTAAATTTTACCTTTATATTAGTGTGTTATTAATATTAAACTTAATTTTAATAAAACCTTGTAGACATATTTATCCAATTTTTCATGTTTGACCATAAGGTAAGATTTTATAGACTCTTTTTAGTTTGTTTGTTTGTTTGTTTCTTTTTGAGGCGGAGTCTCACTCCATTGCCCAGGCTGGAGTACAGTGGTGCGATCTCGGCTCACCACAACCTCCGCCTCCCAGGTTCAAGCAATTCTCCTGCCTCAGCCTCCTAAGTAGCTGGGATTACAGGCACCCGCCACCATGACCAGCTAATTTTTTGTATTTTTATAGAGACGAGGTTTCATCATGTTGGAAAGGCTGGTCTTGAACTCCTGACCTCAGGTGATCCACCCGCCTTGGCCTCCCAAAGTGCTGGGATTACAGGCGTGAGCCACCGTGCCTGGCCGTAGACTCTTTTTAACCTTTTATAATTTTTGTAAAAGAGCAGGTTGATGCTTTAAGAAAAACCTGTTGCATTTTTACTTTAATGTCCTGTTCACAGAAAAACTGGATGATACCTTTTTAACTTTAGCTAATATGTTTACACACAGAATTTTCTTTATAATTAACGTTTTAAAACTTCTTTATAATTAACGTTTTAAAAGAGCAGGTTGATGCTTTAAGAAAAACCTGTTGCATTTTTACTTTAATGTCCAGTTCACAGAAAAACTGGACGATACCTTTTTAACTTTAGCTAATATATTTACACACAGAATTTTCTTTATAATTAACGTTTTAAAACTTGCTTAAACTTTTAAAACATTAATTTTTTAAATCTTTTAATGTAGATAAAAATCCACATTTTTTATGCCCCTTTATAATCTTTTTACCAAAGGTATATTTTACTTTTCTTATACACCTTGCACATAAACTGTTTTTTTAATAGTCTTCAGGAGGCCTTATTACTTTTAAATTATACAACATTTTTTGCATAAATTTTTTATAACATTTTTTCTTTCATGACTTTCACCAACAATTCTTTAACATGTCTCAACTTTTTGACTTATTACAAACATTTTTTTTTTTCTTTAAACAACCAGTTAATTTATTTCAGGACAAGAATTTACCATATAACACTCTTTACATAAATTCTGCCTCTCCCTTTTTTTGAAGATAACCATTCCTTTTTTTAAAGCGAACTTTCTTTATGTCTTTGGACTAGACTGTCTAAGGCCACAAGATTAGAAGTTACCATAATACATAATACACTGTTAACTTTTAGCAAACTTCAGTTTTGTTGAAAACCTTGTAAGTTTGGGATTTCAATCATCCTTTGCTATTAATAAGGCCTTGTTTAGTCTAAATTAACTTAGAATTGGTATAGATGGCCTTTTTTTCTCTCTGCTGGTCTTTCCTTGCCTCTGCCAGCTGCTTATGCTGCTGTTCTTTTAACTACTGTGGAGGGGAAGGGGGTCTAAAACCAGCTGTAACTATCTATGTATGGAAACTGGTCTGGGTGCCTTGGCTTACAGGTTACCTTGTGTCATACCTTTGAAACAAGGGACCTGTCCAGGCTTCCTTCTGATCGCCAACCCACCTCTAATGCTGGCCAGTCTATTTCACACAAAGTTCTAAGTTTTCCTGGTGTCACAGTAGCACTGTAATCTCCCTTAAATTCTTCTTGAAATTTTTTTTTTAACATAGTTCCTAGTAGGGTGGGCTTATTTGTGCCTGGCCCATGCTTCTTCGAGACAAAACACCATGCTTACACCACACACACCCCACAAAACAAAAAACAGGTAAAAAGGGCACACACACACTTTTGCAGTTTACACCAAACCAAAATCAGAGTATCCAGAAATCCAAGCCAGGTCAAAACCAAAACCAAAGTATCACGCAATCTAAGTCAAGTCAAAACCAGAACAAAAGTACCAATGCAGGCACGTCGTGGGTGATCAGGCCACGCTTCCACTCAGATGGAGTGGGGCAAGTTCCAAAGACTAGTCTTACCAAGTTTCAGATGTCCGGACTCCAAGTACCAGTTCCTTCCTGGTGTTCAGCCACTGTGTTAATCCTCCGTGGGGGCCTGCTACGTGCTGCTCTGGTGAGGCGTTCCACCGGGTCAGTTTCCTACCCAGGAGCGCTCTTTGGATTGCATCACTCAGGCTGGCTGGAGTTCCCCACAGGGATGCTCCACAGGGCAGGTCTAAGCCGCCTGAGGGGCTGCCTCAGCCGTCCGTGAGTTACCTCGTTTCCGGTCAGGGAACCAAGAAATGTAGCAGGATGAGCCACAGACAAAACCTCTCAGACACCGAGTTGTAGAAGGAAGGGCTTTATTCAGCTGGGAGCATCTGCAAGCTACTGCCTTAAAATCCGAGCTCCCTGAATGCACAATTTCTGTCCCTTTTAAGGGCTCACAACACTAAAGATTTCACATGAAAGGGTCGTGATTGATTTGAGCAAGCAGGCGGTATGTGACAGGGGATGCATGCACCGGTGGTCAGAGAGAAAGAGAACAGGGCAGAGAGTTTCATTATGTTCTTCTATACAATGTCTGGAATCTATGAATAACATCAGTTTCTAAGTTATGAGTTGATTTTTAACTACTGGTTTTAGGCCAGGCAGGCCCAGGTCTGGTTTTGGGCCTGGCGCCGGGCTGCCTGTCTTTGGTTTTACTTCCTTGTTGTTTTTTCTTAAAATGGGTACTGAGTATAAAACAATATAAAACAATATGAGAGGGTCTCTCTCTTCCCTCACGAGCATCATTTGTCACACATAGTCATCTTCCCCTCCCACCTGCAAGAGGAATGTTCCTTCTCACCGCGAGCAAGTTCCTGTACACACCTGGATCTGTTTCTGGACTCTCTGTTCTCATTTGTCTTGTATACCAAAAATAAAATTCTAAGTCCTCCAACCAGCTGAATGGACCCCTCTTCTCAGCCAAGGGGATTCCAAAGAAATCTGAAAAACGAGTTCAGGCCATGATGGGAGGGGGAGTCAGGCCTCATTATACTCTCCTCCCTTCTGACTGTGTCTTCAGGCACAACTGACCAGCATTAACATTAAAACGGTCCAGGCGTGGTGGCTCACGTCTGTAATCCTAGCACTTTGGGAGGCTGAGGCGGGTGGATCACCTGAGGTCATGAGTTCGAGACCAACCTGGCAACATGGTGAAACCCCGTTTTTACTACAGATACAAAAATTAGCGAGGTGTGGTGTTACACATCTGTAATCCCAGCTACTCGGTGTCACGCGCATCCATGTGAAGAGACCACCAAACAGGCTTTGTGTGAGCAATAAAGCTTTTTAATCACCTGGGTGCAGGCGGCTTGGGTCTGAAAAGAGAGTCAGCAAAGGGTGGTGGCATTATCGTTAGTTCTTGTAGGTTTGGGATAGGTGGTGGAGTTAGGAGCAATTTTTTGTGGGCAGGGGGTGGATCTTACAAAGTACATTCTCAAGGGTGGGGAGAATATTACAAAGTACCTTCTTAAGGGCAGGGGAGGATATTACAAAATACCTTCTCAAGGGTGGGGAGGGTGTATCGTACAAAGTAATTCACAAGGGCGGGGGAATATCACAAAGTACATTATTGCAAGGGCGGGGAGGGTGTATTGTCACAAAGTCAATTGATCAGTTAGGGGCAGGAACAAATCACAATGGTGGAATGTCATCAGTTAAGGCAGGAACTGGCTATTTTCACTTCTTTTGTAGATCTTCAGTTCCTTCAGGCCATCTGGATGTATATATGTAGGTCACAGGACATATGATGGCTTAGCTTGGGCTCAGAGGCCTGACATTCCTGTCTTATTATATTAATAAGAAAAACAAAACAAAATGGTGGTGAAATGTTGGGGCAGCGAAAATTTTGGGGGGTGGTATGGAGAGATAATGGGCGATGTTTCTCATGGCTGCTTCGGGCGGGATTAGGGGCGGCGTGGGAACCTATAGTGGGAGAGATTAAACTGAAGAAAGATTTGGGGGTAAAGGGTAATATTGTGGCGTTGTTAGAAGGAGCATTTGTCGTATAGAATGATTAGTGATGGCCTGGATGTGGTTTTGTATGAATTGAGAAACTAAACGGAAGACACAAGGTCCAAATAAAAGAAGGAGAAAAACAGGTATTAAAGGACTAAGTATTGGGAGAACCCAGGACATCCAATTAGAGAGTGTCCAAGGGGGTTCAGCGTAATTATTTGCTTGGTTGGCGAGTTTTGGGGCTCTATCCTTGAGTTTTTTATGTTGTCATATACCAAGCCAGATTGATTTGGGTAAAAACACTCTTCATTTAAAAATATACAGAATTCTCCTTTTTCAGCAGTGAGTAAATGGAGGCCTCGTCAGTTTTGGAGGAAAGAGAAATGCAAAGCCAGTAATTGTTTGTTAAACAAGGATTAGAAATGGCTAGGAGAGAGTGAGTAGATTGATAGTGTGGTAGAGATAGGTAGGGAGAGGTAGAGAGTGACTGGAGAATGGGGGCAAGTATAAGAGTGAGTAGAAAAGTGAAAAAAGGGACTTCATCAGAGTGAAAGTATTGGAGGGTACCCTGTCAGCAAAGATCATCTATCCACTCCAAGAGGGAGTCAAGAGTGGCAGATTAGGGGTAGTACTAGGAGATATCTGCTATGATAGTTTGGAGGAAAAGTGTAAACTGGCAGTGTAAACGGGCAGGGCATTTATGAGTAGTTAAAAATGGTGAATAGGGGTATGACTAGACAGAAGATAGGAGGGATGACAAGTTTTCGGGGTGCAGTCCAAGTGGGTGGGGGGTGACTGAATAAAGCCTGTTGTAAAGATAGGGTAAGGAAGAATAGACCTAATAAAAGTGAAAGGATGTATTAGGCTTATAAGGATTACTGTTATCCTTTAGGAATGCAGGTGAGTTTAAGGGAAGAAGGGGTGAGTACTTGTGACTTCCAGGAGGAAGAGGAGAGATCAGGCTGGCTGTCCGACGGACACAGCTTTATTCTGGAACGGTGAACCCAATGGGGAGGGTCCTGCAGGCGGATGGCAGTTGGGGTACTATAGATGACTAATTAGGGTCCGGTCCATTGAGGTTGTAGAGTTTGAGGGGTTAGATTCTTAACAAGAACTGATCGTCCAGCTAGGGTGTCTTCATATGGCTGGGAATCTGAAGTAGGCAAGAGAAGATTAGCAGCCTGGCGAGTTTCCTGTCTAGCCTGCTGGAGGACTGGAAGATAGTCGCCTAGAGGGCTGGTGTCTGGGACAAGGTTGGGGCCGAGCAAGAAAGTGCGTCCATATAAAAGTTCAAATGGACTGTACCTTCAAATGAACTGTGACATATTTTGAAATGGCCCTGCAAAACTGTCTCTTATGGGGGAAGTTTACATTTTCTTTACAGAATCCCGTTCCCTTTCCAGGTGTTTTTCTGATCCTGAAGAGATTAGCTAAAAATCTAGCACCTGTTAAAGGTCTGAATAGGAAACATTTGCCATCTATTGCCTCTAAGGGCGGCCATCTGTGAAATTTCATCTACATAATAAGAACCTTGGTCTCCACAACTCCTTATTATTATTATTTTTTTGAAATGGAGTTTCACTGTTTGTTACCCAGGCTGGAGGGCAGTGGCACGATCTCAGCTCACTGCAACCTCGGCCTCCCAAGTTCAAGTGATTCTCCTGCCTCAGCCTCCTGAGTAGCTGGGATTACAGGTGCCTGCTGCCACGCCCAGCTAATTTTTGTATTTTTAGTAGAGATGGGATTTCACAATGTTGGCCCGGCTGGTCTCGAACTCCTGACCTCAGGTGATCTGCCCACCTTGGCCTCCCAAAGTGTTGGGATTACAGGCATGAGCCACCACCCCCAGCCCACAACTCCTTATCTTAACCCAGCCATTCCTTTCTGTTGATTCGAGGACTTAAGATAATAACTCTTTCAACCAATTGCCAACCAGAACATCTTTAAATCCACCTATGACCTTTAAGTCCCTGCCCCTTCAAGTTGTCGCTCCTTTCCACACAAACCAATGTATATCTCACATGTAATGATTGATGTCTTAAATCTCCCTAAAACATATAAAACCAAGCTGTAATCCAACTACCTTGGGCACATGTTCTCAGAACCTCTTGAGACTGCATCACAAGTCATGGCCATCACATTTGGCTCAGAATAAATCTCTTCAAATATTTTACGGGGTTTGGCTTTTTTTGTCCAACAGTCTGTCCCTGTTCCAGTACTGTGCCAACTGTAGCTTTATAATTAATGCTGATCATGGCAGCACAACTTCTCCCACCTGATTCTTTTCTAGGAGCATCTTTGTTCTTCTATATAAAATTTAGAATCAGTTTGCCAGGTTCCTTGGGAAAAAACTGACAGGAATTATATTGGAATTGTATTACATTTATAGATCAGTTTAGGGGGAGTGGACATCTCCATGATTTCTTTGAATGTTGCTTCATTCCCATTTTCCCTATTGTATACTTCTGGAAATTCAGTTCAAAATTTTAGACCTAGCAGGGCATAGTGTCACCTATATAGTCCCAGCTGCTTGGGAGGCTGCTGGGGGAGAATACCTTGAGCCCAGGAGTTTGAGGCTGCAGTGAGCTATGATCACACCACCGCACTCCAGACTGGGCGACAGAGTGACCTTGTCTCTCGAAAAGAAAAAAGACATCCGAATCTCAATTATATTGTATTTTTCTTTATTTTTATTTTCTTTTTATTTTTTTTGAGACAGGATCTCGCTTTGTCACCCAGGCTGGATTTGGAGTGCAGTGGCATGATCATGGCTCACTGCAGCCTCAACCTTTCTGGGCTCAGGTGATCCTCCCACCTCAGCCTCCTAAGTAACTGGGACTACAGCTGCATGCCACCATGCCCGACTAATTTTTTGTATTTTTTGTAGAGACAGGTTTTTGCCGTATTGCCCAGGCTGGTCTCGAATTCCTGGGCTCAAGTGATCCATCTGCCTTGACCTCCCAAAGTGCTGGAACTACAGGTGTGAGCCACTGGGCCCGGCCTGTATTTTTAATTTTTAGAAGTTCTATATGGTTCTTTTAAGATCTTCTTGGTTATACCTACTATGTACCCACAAAAATTAAACATTTTTAAAAAATCTCCTTGGTCATTGTTTATAATCTCTTATTCATATTTTTAAGGCCCTCATCCCTTAACTCAGTATTTCATAATCTATCCAAAGTCTTTGCAAATCTGATTCTTTTGTCTGCTGTTTTTGCCAGTAAAGCTCGTACTGCCTTGTTTCCTTGCATATTGAGATTTTTTTTTAAAAAAAACTATTACCTTATTTATTTTTCTTGGAACTTTATCTTGGGAATTCTTTGAGGCCTGGTTTGAAGTTGTTTTCCTCCAAAGAGGGTTTGCCTTTCCTTCTGCCACCTCACCACCCCAGGAACACTTTAAATTAAATATTTGGCTTTAGAGTTTTCTGCCCCTACAGGTAACTGTGAATTCAGATGGTGAACTACAGGATTTAGTCAGACCTGAGGTGGAACCCTCACTCACTTACTATGTGACCTGGGGCAAGTCATTTAATCTCTCTAAATCTGTCGTATCACCTGTGAAATAGCAATAATAATACCTACTGCCTAAGGCTACTGCAAGAATGAAATGGGATCATGTATATAAATAAAGGCTTGCCTGGGGTTCTTTCTCAGCAGAGATCGCTGCCTGCAATTCTCTTCCTTGCTTCCTTTTGCCCCAGCCAGTGGGAGCAGCCTGGTGGTGGCCCCCAGCCTCAGTTCTTCCACTCACTGTAGGACCTGAGTTATAGTGGAAGCAGAGTGCTTCACATCTCACTCCTGTGGCTCACTCTGCCTTTAGTTTTGAGATGACTGAGCCTCCAAAAGCCTTTGAGAGATACCTCTGCCCTCAGTCTTGGCTGTGGTTTGGAGTTGTCTTGGAGGTCACTTGGAGCTGGGTAACAAGAAAAATGACATTTGACAGAATTGTTTTCTTTGTCAGATGCTGCAGGAATTTTTTGGGGAGTTTGTTGGTCATGATTGCTTTAAAAATCCTTTTTTTAAGTGGGACATTAGTAACAAGATGTTAAAATTGTTAATAATTTTTTTTTTTGAGACATGGTTTCGCTGTGTTGCCCAGGATGGAGTGCAGTGGCATGATCACAGCTCACTGCAGCCTCAACCTCCCAGGCTCAAGTGATTCTCCCATCTCAGCCTCCCAAGTAGCTGGAACTACAGGAGTGTGCCGTCATGCCTGGCTAACTTTTAAAATTTTTTTGTAGAAACAGGGTTTTACCATGTTGCCCTGGGTGGTCTAGAACTGCCGGGCTCAAGCGATCCTACTGCCTCCCAAAGTGCTGGAATTACAGGCGTGAGCCACCGCGCCCTGCCCCACATCATGTGGGAAGGGTGCGGTGGCTCATGCGTGTAATCCCAGTACTTCGGGAGGCTGAGGCGGGTGGATCACGAGGTCAGGAGTTTGAGACCAGCCTGACTAACATGGTGAAACCCCATCTCTACTAAAAATACAAAAATTAATCAGGCGTGGTGGTGGGCGCCTGTAATCCCAGCTACTCGGGAGACTGAGGCAGGAGAATCGCTTGAACCTGGGAGGCGGAGGTTGCAGTGAGCTGAGGTCATGCCATTGCACTCCAGCCTGGGCAACAAGAGTGAAACTCCGTCTCAAAAACAAAAAACAAAAACAATGGTAGCATATGCTTTGCTGACACAATTATTTTATGTCCCTAGGTTGGTTTTGTGAAGTTTTCTGACTCTTCCCTGCTATTTAGGAAGGGCTTCAGAGACCTGAATACTTAGTAGCCAGTGCAGCAGGGTTTCAGGGTCTGGCCTGGGGAGGGGAGGGGAGGGGGAGGGCAGGTTGCAGCTCAAGTGGCTTTAGAGATGCTGAGCCTCCTTCTGTCCTGCCCAGGACGCAATGAGCCCCTGAAGAAAGAGCGGCTCAAGTGGAAGAGCGACTACCCCATGACTGACGGGCAGCTGCGGAGCAAACGGGATGAGTTCTGGGACACAGCGCCTGCCTTCGAGGGCCGCAAGGAGATCTGGGATGCCCTCAAGGCTGCCGCCTATGCTGCTGAAGCCAACGACCACGAGCTGGCCCAGGCCATCCTGGATGGAGCCAGCATCACCCTGCCTCATGGTAAGTGGGCAGGGCCAGGGCTTTATCCCCGCTGGAGTTAGGGGGTCACCAGCACAGTTTGAGGGTGTTGAGGAGTGTGGAGCGGTGGGGCAGGTGGTTACTCACGTATTCATTCATTCAAGCACCCCTTACTGAGCATGGACCAGGAGTGGGTACACAAAGAAAAAGAGACACAGTATATGCTTGCCTAATGACATGACAGAAAGACAACAAACCTGCAAAGCAGTGTCACAAATGCACTTTGGGACCCCAGAACATCCAAGGCACCGACCTTTTTATTTTATTATTTTTTTTGAGATGGAGTCTTACTTGCTCTGTTGCCTAGGCTGGGGCTCAGTGGTGGGATCTCGGCTCACTGCATCCTTCACCTCCTGAGTTCAAGCAATTCTCCTGCCTCAGCCTCCTGAGTAGCTGGGATTACAGGCATGTGCCACCATGCCTGGCTAATTTTTGTATTTTTAGTAGAGACGGGGTTTCACCATGTTGGCCAGGCTGGTCTCAAACTCCTAAGCTCCAGTGATCCACTGGCCTCAGCCTCCCAAAGGCACTGACCTTTTATTGGGTTATTATGTGCTGGACACTGAACTAGAAACTTCCACTGCATTAGCTCACGTAAGTTCATAGCAGTCTTATGGGGCCATGTAAAGCAGAGGGTGACAGTGGAGCCCTAGAATCACAGACTTGAGTTTCTTTTTTTTTGAGACAGAGTTTCGCTCTTGTTGCCCAGGCTGGAATGCAATGGTGCGATCTCGGCTCACCGCAACCTGCGCCGCCTGGGTTCAAGTGATTCTCCTGTCTCAGCCTCCTGAGTAGCTGGGATTACAGGCATGCGCCATCACGCCCAGCTAATTTTGTATTTTTAGTAGAGACAGGGTTTCTCCATGTTGGTCAGGCTGGTCTCAAACTTCCAACCGCAGGTGATCTGCCCACCTTGGCCTCCCGAAGTGCTGGGATTACAGGCGTGAGCCACTGCGCCTGGCCACAGACCTGGGTTTCAATCTGAATGTTTCCCTTTCCTAACTGTCTTGGCTTTAGCAAGGAGCTTCTCGAATTTAGAGCCTGACTGCCTTACGACTGTAAAGGGGAGATGATTATTAGGATTCAGTAAGATACACATAACATCATTTAGTCCAGTCCCAGCACTTAGTAGGTGCTCAAGAGACAATAACCATATTTCTCCATGCATTACGTTTTGCCAGTAAGGACACTAAGGCCCATGGAGAGCAGAGCTGTGCTATTTCATTCATCCCTGTAACCCCAGCACCTGGCACATGTGAAGAAGTGAAAAATAATATGCCAGGATGAACAAGCCAGTACCTGGTGGAGCTGGGATGCCAGCTCAGGTCTTCCTGACTCCAGCCCTGTACACCTGGTCATCAGGCTGTCCTAGGGAGATCTGACTGTGGGGTGGCCATGGCAGGTGTATTAGTCTGCTCAGGCTCCTGTAACAAAATACCACATGCTGGGTGACTTAATCAAGAGACATTTATTTTCCACAGTTCTGGAGGCTGGGAAATCCGGCATCATGGTGCTGGCCGGTTCAGGTTTTGGTGAGGACTCTGTTGCTGGCTTGCAGGTGTCTGTCTTCTTGCTGTGTCCTCACATGGGGGGCGAGTGAAGAGTGAGATAGTGCTCTAGTGTCTCTACAAGAACTGTAAGCCAGGGCAGTGGAGCACACCTGTAGTCTCAGCTGCTCGGGAGGCTGAGGTGGTAGGATTGCATGAGCCCAGGAGTTCGAGACTAGCCTAGGCAACAGAGGGAGATCTTGTCTCAAAAGAAAAAAAAAAAAAAAAAGAACCATCTTTCCCATCAAGGGGTCAGAAGGTCAGGGCCCCACGCTATGACCTCATTTAACTTTATTTATTTCTGTATAGGCCCCATGTCCAAATACAGTCACATTGGAGGTTAGAGTTTCACCATATGAATTTGGGGGGACCCAAACATTTAATCCATGATAGTGGATCCCCAAGCTGACTCTGACAGCCCTGCCTCTCCCACAGGCACCCTCTGTGAATGCTACGATGAGCTGGGCAATCGCTACCAGCTGCCCATCTACTGCCTGTCACCGCCGGTGAACCTGCTGCTGGAGCACACGGAGGAGGAGAGCCTGGAGCCCCCCGAGCCTCCACCCAGCGTGCGCCGTGAGTTCCCGCTGAAGGTGCGCCTGTCCACTGGCAAGGACGTGAGGCTCAGCGCCAGCCTGCCCGACACAGTGGGGCAGCTCAAGAGGCAGCTGCACGCCCAGGAGGGCATCGAGCCATCGTGGCAGCGGTGGTTCTTCTCCGGGAAGCTGCTCACAGACCGCACACGTCTCCAGGAGACCAAGATCCAGAAAGATTTTGTCATCCAGGTCATCATCAACCAGCCCCCACCACCCCAGGACTGATGGGCCCACGGACCCCTGGGAAGAGGCCCCGCCTGGAGCACTAGGCCCCCACCCTGCTGCGGCCTTCCAGTGCTGTCATTTTCTTCAGGGGCCCTCCCCTCGGTGTGGCTGGTGGGTGAGCCGTGAAGGGACCCTGCCTTTCAGGGCACTACGCGCCACCAGTTCCCGGTACCCAGGGAGCAGGCAGCCACACACGGGCCTTGCAACCTTGTCAGAGAAAAGGCGAACGGGGCCCTCACCCTGCCTCTCTCCCGAAGCAGGTTCGAGCCACGAGGGCCAACCAGGAGGCCCCTGGAGCCCAGATCTGTCATCTGGTGCTGCCAGCTGTGCTCACTCTGGTTTTCTGCTCAGGGTCTGAAGCAGCTGCTGTCTCCCTCCTCTGCCCCCATCCCCTGGCTCTCCCCTGGGCACAGTGCCACTCCCTTGGAAGGGAGGGAACCACCCGTGAGCCCCAGGGCTTGGGAAGCCTGAGGCGGGCCTCTGCCTCTCCCTGCCCCCAGCACAATTGGCAGAGATGAGGCGGGTGGTGGACGGCTGGGCTGTCGTGGCAGGGTCTGCACAGGGCCATGTCCTGGCTGTAACCCAGGCAGTGGGAGGTCTGCAGCCTGGTCATGGCCTCCACAGCAGGTCCCTGTGGACAGACATATCTGCATATTTATCAATAAAGCCTTTTGCTCCTTCTCGCTTGCCTGGCATTTGACTGAATTCTCCTGCAGCTCTGTGGGGCCCCTGGAGCTGTTCTGGTATGGGAACAGGTGGATGCCTGGCCTCCCCAGCTGCTCTGGGCATGCAATCTCCAGCAGAGTGAGCCTGGAACTGCCAGTCTTCTGGGCCCTGATCCCAGCTCCCCTGGTGTCCTCATGAGTCCTCAGGAAAAGCCACTTAACCTCTGAACCCTCTTTGCTTTTCTTTAAAGCAGAGCCATGCTGCCTGCCCTGCCTCCTCCATCAGTTGCTGGGAGGATTAAGCAGGAAGACAGATGTGAAAGTGCTTGCAAGGCGAAGACAGCACCTCAGGAAGGTGGTCTGCTCCTGCAGCAAGAGGGGCTAACTTCCGGCCCCTGGAGACGCTGTAGCCATCGTGATGTTAAAGCAAAATCTCTGACAGATTTAGATCGTGTGTCAGAGGTTTGTGTCAGCTTCCCAGCAAGGGAACCAGAAAGGAAAAGGAACCGGTTCCTTATGCTTCCTAGGGGAATGCATGCATATCTGAAGAGAAGGGAATCTTATATAAGGCTGTTTAGCTAAGGGCGGCCACCAGCCAGGTGAGCCTTACAGAAGCACAGGGCTGGGTGTCTGCAGTTCCCTAGCAGGTTAACCTGGGTCACAGTGACTCAGAGCTCCAGCCTGCGAGTTCCAGGTGTGGAACTGAGGAAGTACAGATCTGCTTTTGCTCCAGTTGGGAGTATTTTTCCTTCTTAGTGAGCATGGGCAGCCTCCTGGCCAGGGAAGTCTGGCACTGTCTGGGCCTGACAGGGAAACCCTGGGAGGGTAGAAGGATCCAGAGTAGCTGCTGTTCCTCGCTAGCTGGGCTTAGTGCTTTCCGGAGACCCCTTTCTTGAAGCAAGACTCTGTAAGCCCTGCAGAGGTCCCCTGAGCACTTATCAAGAGAGGAGACAGATTGGATAAGGTTTGTTCATGACTAAAAGTCACCCAGCCAAATGCAGTGATGCTTAACCGGGAAGCATGTGGGACCCCGGAGAGCCGAAGGCCAGCGTGAGCTGTGATCAGAGAGGGAGACAGCTGCCCTTCCTGCTACCACGGCCCTGGCCTGGACAAGTAGAGTGTGACCCTCCTCACAGCCAGCAGGGCCTGTCTGCAGGACAGCCTGGGAGTACAGAACTGTCCTGGGTCCCCTGTTTGGTTTTCAGGCCCTCTTCCTGGAGCTGGCTGAGCAGGGTTTCCAGGCATCCAGCAGGTGGCACTGTCATCTGGGCTGGAGCATGCAGCCAGCAGTTCCCTTTTGCAACTCAGTTGCCTTGGCTAAGGCCCAACCAGTCCCAAGTGCTCAGGACAGAGGCTGGACGGGCTCCTTCCTGCACCCCTGCTCTTGGGACACAGTGCCCTCCGGCTCTAATAGGCCAGGAGTTGGGGGGGCAACTGGCTCTGCTCCCTGGCCCTGGCTCCCCCTGCTCCCTGGGGCTGCCCGAGGTGAAGGTGACAGGTGGGGGAGGCAGGTGGAGAATTGGGCCAGTGAGCTCATGGCAAAGGCGCCCAGCTGGGCAGGGGTGGGTGCCCTGGCCTATAAAGCCCCCGAGGCCCTGTGGCCTGCAGAGGCGGTTATGGACGGCACCATGGAGGACTCCGAGGCGGTGCAGAGGGCCACAGCGCTCATCGAGCAGCGGCTGGCACAGGAGGAGGAGAATGAGGTGCGAGCAGGGGTGGAGGTGCCCAAGGGGGTCTGAGGAGATCCAGTTCTGCTGTCAAGGGGAGGGAGAGCCTGTCTGCTACACCTGTGGTGGGGAGGGGGGCAGATGTCCCCAGGGGCCCAGTTGGGCCTCATTCCTGTCCCAGGGTATTACTGGCAGGGGGTATTGCTGGCAGCAGAAGACTGAGGCTTCAGCCTTCAAAATTGAGTCAGTTAGATGGGGAGCTGGGCTGGGCTTCCTAAGACTGCTCACCCTCCTGGGCCTTGAGAGACAGTGGGCTGTACAAAGCAGACAGCTGGGTGCTGCCTGGGACTTTCAGGAATGTGTGGCCCTGTGATGCCCCAGTGACTGAGTGGGAGGCTGGGGCAGGGGAAACTCCAGTAGTTGGCCAGTGAAGAAGAGAGTGAGGAAGGGATGCTGGGAAAGGAAGCATGGATTTTGCCAGCCTGCTGGCCACCCTTGGGGAGGCCTTTGGAATGTGGTGTTCTGGGCAATTGCATTTTCTCTGGGATAAGGAAGTGGAGCGGCGGCAGGGGGTGCTGGCTTGTCCTATTCTGCATTTTTTTTTTTTTGAGACGGGGTCTCCCTCTGTTGCCCAGGCTGGAGTGCAATGCATGATCTTGACTCACTGCAACCTCTGCCTCCTGGGTTCAAGCGATTCTCCTGCCTCAGCCTCCCGAGTAGCTGGGATTACAGGCATGCACCACCATGCCTGGCTAATTTTTGTATTTTTAGTAGAGATGGGGTTTCACTATGTTGGTCAGGCTGGTCTCAAACTCCTGGCCTCAGATGATCCACCCACCTTGGCCTCCCAAAGTACTGGGATTACAGGTATGAGCCACCGTGCCCGGCCCCTACTCTTCACTTTATTTAAACTAATACTTCATCTAGTGTTGACTCTGCCAAGAGCCCAGAGCTGTAGAAATGGGTGGACCAATAAGGCTCAGACCCTGCCTTCTTTTTACCAGCCAGCATTCATTTTAGCCCATTTGTTTGTTTCATAGTCAACTAAGAAACAAGGCAAAGGGAAGAAATGACTAAATAGAGGTGTGAATCAGAAGTGGAGGAACACAAGGGGCTCATGAATTGTTCTGAGGGCCTTCAAGGACTCCTCTGTGGACAGGGCCAGGTGCAGTGGCTCAAGCCTGTAATCCCAGCATTTTGAGATCTGAGATCCAAGGTGGGCAGATCACTTGAAGTCAAGAGTTCGAGACCCGCCTGGCCAACATGGTGAAATCCCGTCTCTACTAAAAATACAATTAGCCAGGAATGGTGTCAGGCACCTGTAATCCCAGCTACTCAGGAGGCTGAGGCAGGAGAATTGCTTGAACCTGGGAGGTGGAGGTTGCAGTGAGCCGAGATCGCACCACTGCACTTCAGCCTGGGTGACAGAGGGAGACTCCGTCTCAAAAAAAAAAAAAAAAAAAAAAAAGGGGGACTCCTCTGTGGACAGGAGGATACCTGAGCTGGGCCTTCAAGGGGACTCAGTGGAGTCCAGGATGGTGGAGGGTATTCCAGCCGCAGGAAATGCAGGAGCTGAAGTTTCCATGAGTGAAAGCGTGGCTGTCTTGAGAAAGTCTGGTAGTAGGGGCTAAGGCTGGAAAGACACAAGCCAGAGAGGGCCATGTAAAAGATATTTATTCTGTGGGCAGTGAGGAGCCACTAAATGTTATTGAGTGAGGGAGATTGGTGTCATCTGACCTATTTTAGGAAAGCAGCTCTGATGGCCCTGAGAAGGACTTGTTGGAAAAGGCTGGCCCTAACAGGAATGGAGGGGAGGAGATAAATCAGGTTGGAGGTAGATGCCATTCAAAAAAAGGAGTGTGACTGAATGAGGGGTGAGGAGGAAGGAAGGGTCAAGACCCCAAGGGAAGAAGGGATGAGGTCAGGAAAGAGCTTGGAATGAGCCCTGGCTGGGGCAAGCATCCCTGGATCTCTAGGAATCCCACTTCTCCCTCCCCCAAGGGCGTGTGCCTATGGTTGGCTGGTGCCAGGCAGGTGAGTCATGCTGCTATGCCAGTTCTGGAGTGCTGCCAATAGACACACAGACCTTCAGCAAGGGGACGCAGAGCAGTGTCTTCCGTTCATTCATCCAATAAATATAGCTACAGAGCTGTCAGGACACCAGTGCCAGGCCCTGTGCTAAGCATTTTACAGGCATTCTCCCATTTAATCTGCATCGCAATCTATGACGTAAAGTGGGAGCTTTGTGTGTTTCATGAACTCACATTCAATGCAGCAAACAGCTACTGAGCACCTACTGTGTGCCAGCCCACAAAGACAAACCTGAAATGAAGGGCTGTAGGGTCTGAGGAAGATGTGGGTGAGCATTAGAGTCCCCAGTTGTCTCTACCAGGCCCCAGCCTGGCAGGGTTCTTGGAGGAGAACCTGTGTCTAGCCTGTGCCCCATCCCCAGGGTGGGAGGGGAAAGCGGGCCCCAGAGGCCAGTGCAGGGGCTGGAGTTCCACTGTGGCGAGTTTACTGGGTTAGGTCATCACTGAGAACTTAAGGGTTAGCAGAGATGCTGAGTCTGCTTGCCATCATCCATTCGATCATTCATTCATTCACCAGTCACTAAGCACCTACTATGTGCTAGAGCCTGTCACAGATGCTGGGGACACCAAGATGATTAAGACACAAGCTGGGGAGCCACAGTGGCTCAGGCCTGTTGTCCTGGCGCATAAGGAGGCAAGGCTAGGCATTTAAGGCCAGTCTGGACAACATGGAAACCTCTCATCTATGTGACAACAACAACAAAATTTATAGCCGGGTGCAGTAGCTCACGCCTGTAATCCCAACACTTTGGGAGGCCAAGGTGGGCGGATTGCCTGAGCTCAGGAGTTTGGACCAGCCTGGGCAACATGGTGGAACCCTGTCTCTACTAAAATACAAAAATAATTAGCCAGGCGTGGCGGCATGCGCCTGTAGTCCCAGCTACTCAGGAGGCTGAGGCAGGAGAATTGCTTGAACCTAGGAGGTGGAGGTTACAGTGAGCCGAGATCACACCACCGCACTCCAGCCTGGGTGACAGAGTGGGACTCCATCTCAAAAAAAAAAAATACACAAGCTGGCCCTCTGGATGCTCCCTGAGGAGCCCAGCCAGAGTCCCACATGCAGCAGTAGCTGCAGCCCCAGGTTATCTTTCATTCTTGGAAGAAGATGCAGTGTTTCTGATTAGGCCAGCACTGAGACCTCAAACCATGAAGCCCAACATGAAAGGGAGAAAGCAGTGGCTAACAGAACCTTCAGAATGAAGACCTGGGAAATCGGCTCTCAAAACCACCCTGAAGGAGCAAATGCGGGAGCTCAGGGAGGAATGGGAAAGGGGCCTGAGTGCTCTGTAAGGGTGACCTCCTTCCCAGCTGCCACATTGACTCAGGACCCTCCAACCTGGGCAATTGTTCCTGGACTCATAGCCACACAAGCTGCCTGGTGGGGACTGCAGAGATGGGAGTGCCAGCACATCACAAAGAGAGAAGAAGCAGTCCAGGAAAATCAGAGGGCAAATGCAGAGAAGACCTGGCAGGCAGTTGGACCTGGATTACAGTGAAAAGAAGGTTAAGACTTAGAGCCCGTTTCAGGCTGAAGGCTGAGGAGCTGCTGCTCCCATCACCAAGTTCCCCTGAAAGCAATAGTTTCCAAGCTCTAGACTTCACAGATCAGTGAAATCTGAGAGAAAAAAAAAGTATCTAACAAAGAGTTGCCAAATTTTTTATTGCTGAGTAAGAACATTTAAGAAATAATCATCTCTCATCCTAATTATTTCATCAAAGTGAATTATTTATTTTTAAAACTTATTTTATTCATTTATTTATTTATTTTTTGAGACCGAGTCTCACTCTGCCGCCCAAGCTGGAGTACAGTGGCACGATCTTGGCTCACTGCAACCTCCACCTCCTGGGTTCAAGTGATTCTTGTGCTTCAGCCTCCCGAGTAGCTGGGACTACAGGTGCATGCCAACACGCCTGGCTAATTTTTGTATTTTTAGTAGGGATGGGGTTTCACCATGTTGCCTATGGCTGGTCTCGAACTCCTGGGCTCAAGCAATCCACCTGCCTCGGCCTCCCAAAGTGCTTGGATTATAGGCGTGAGCCACTGTACCTGGCCTATTTATTTTTTGAGGCAGGGTCATTCTCTCTCTCTCTCACTGTCACTCAGGCTGGAGTGCAGTGGCATGATCTTGGCTCACTGCAACCTCCCCTTCCTGGGCTCAAGTAATCCTCCCACCTCAGTAGCTGGCACTACAACAAAAGCCACTACGCTTGGCTAATTATTTAAATTTTTTGTAAAGATGGGGTCTCACTATATTGCCCAGGCTGATCTCAAACTTCTGGGCTCAAGAGATCCTCCCACCTCAGCCTCCCAAAGTGCTGGGATTATAGATGTGAGCCACTGTGCCTGGCCTATTTATTTTTAGAGACACGATCTTGCTATGTCTCTGGAGCTGGTCTCGAACCCCTGGGATTGAGCAATACTTCTGTCTAAGCCTCCCCAGTAGCTGGGACTAAAGGCTGGTACCACCACACCCAGCCAAAGTGAATTTTTAATGCCAAAAAAGTAAAGAAAAAAATAATCTTGGTGCTTGAAAGAGTGAATATATTTAATCTCATGAAAAACTCAACTCTGATGGCCTTTAATGTTGTTTTGCAGGGATCCAGGCCAGTTAGTGGGCAGGTGTCTGAGCTCAGGGTTGGGACTGGGGCTGAAGCTGAGGTGGGGAACTCACCCCTTTTGGGGGCCCCTCCAGGGGCCCTGCTCTTGCTGGGGGCCCCCCAGGATCAGCCAGAAGGGCTCTGAGACCACCCAGGAGGATGTCCCTGTGGGGTGTCCTTGGTGTGGTTGGGGGAGAGGCTGCCTGTCTCCTCGGGTCCTGGAGAAGGTGCCCTCCTTGGATCACCAGAAACTCCGAGGAGACGCACGCCAGAAGCTGCCCATGGACTTGCTGGTGCTGGAGGATGAGAAGCACCACGGGGCTCAGAGTGCAGCCCTGCAGAAGGTGAAGGTAAGCCCGGGAGGATCCAATGTCTGCACCCAGGGGACCAGCCAGGTAGCCATGGCCTGTCTGCACCTCTCCCCACGTGGCCCATGGACCAGCAGTTCAGCACCCCCGGTAGAGCTTGCTAGCCCTGCAGAATCTCCGCCCCGCCCCAGAACTACTGAGTCAGAATTCCCCCAATCTGAGAGCCATCTAGGCCTGGAAGGAGGGATAGACCTTGGTTCCTTCTTTCTTAAGAGGGTCTTCCTGCCCACCCCACCCTCCCCACCAGCTTAGCTCAGAGGTCTCCCAAGCCCCCCAAACTCTCTGCCCAGCCTAGGGGGTTGATGGGCCATCCCGCGCAGGGCCAAGAGCGCGTGCGCAAGACGTCCCTGGACCTGCGGCGGGAGATCATCGACGTGGGCGGGATCCAGAACCTCATCGAGCTGCGGAAGAAACGCAAGCAGAAGAAGCGGGACGCTCTGGCCGCCTCGCATGAGCCGCCCCCAGAGCCCGAGGAGATCGTAAGGGTCCTGGGGAGGACACCGCGAGGGGACGGAGGGGGAGCCCGGGAGGCTTCGGATCGCTGGGACGGCCCGTGACTGCTGCTTCCACATCTGCAGACTGGCCCTGTGGATGAGGAGACCTTCCTGAAAGCCGCGGTGGAGGGGAAAATGAAGGTCATTGAGAAGTTCCTGGCTGACGGGGGGTCAGCCGACACGTGCGACCAGGTGATGCTCCTAGCCGCCCCTGACCAGCCTCCCTGTCAGTTGCCACCCCCACTCCGTTCAGCTCCTGGGTCAGCCCACTGTGAGCCTATTTGAGAGGAGGCACGGGTGTTCTTTGGATGGGTGGGTGGCTGGAGCGCTCAGAATGGGTGTCCCTTCCCCGTACGGGAATTGACCTAAATCTTTAAACCCTTTTCCAACTTGAATCACTTGCAGAGCAACAAATGTCACATGTTTGTTTAGGAAAGAAAGAAAAATAGAATCAAATAAAAATAGACCAGGAGCAGAAGATGTGGGCTCAAACCCCATCTCTCTCACTCACGAGTTGTGGGACCTGTGGCTGGGTCGGTGCCCTCTCCATGCCTCAGTTTCCTCCTCTGTAAAATGGCCTACTTCCCTCACAACATGTTACGGTGATCAAATGGAATATTAGGCTGGGCACTGTGGCTCACGTCTGTAATCCCAGCACTTTAGGTCAAGGTGGGAGGAGCGCTTGAGCCTAGGAGTTCAAGACCAGCCTAAGCAACAGAGTGAGACCCTGTCTCTATATATATATAGATAGAGATATAGATTTTTTTTTTTTTTTTTGGTAAAAGGAAAAAAGGAATATTAGCACCTCAGTAACTCAGTAAGTATTCACTGAATGAATGAAGAAACTATCAAGCATGTGTTAAGATATATTTTTGTTTCTCATGGTATAGTACTGTACTTTTTTTTTTTTTTGAGACAGAGTCTCACTCTGTCACCCAGGCTGGAGTGCAGTGGCGCAATCTCAGCTCACTGCAACTTTTGCCTCTCGGGCTCAAGCAATCCTCCCACCTCAGCCTCCCAAAGTGCTGGGATTATAGGCTTGAACCACCACTCCTGGCCTATTTTTTTTTCATGGTAAAACATAACGTGAAATGTTCCACTTTAACCATTTTAAGTGTACAATTCAGTGGCATTAATTACATTCACAATGTTGTGCAGCCATATTTTCTTTTTCTTTTTTTTTTTTTGAGATGGAGTCTTGCTCTGTCTCCCAGGCTGGAGTGCAGCGGCGTGATCTCGGCTCACAGCAACCTCCGCCTCCCAGGTTCAAGTGATTCTCCTGCCTCAGCCTCCTGAGTAGCTGGGATTACAGGCGCCTGCCACCACACCCGGCTAATTTGTTTATTTTTAGTAGAGACAGGGTTTCAACATGTTGGCCCTTGACAACAAGCTGGTCTTGAACTCATGATCTCAGGTGATCCACCCACCTCGGCCTCCCAAAGTGCTGGGATTACAGGCGTGAGCCACCGTGTCCGGCCGCTTACAGCCATATTTTCTAAATTTTTCATCACCCATCATACTTCTTTTTGTTTTGCCTGAAACTGCCTCTTTCACACTTCCCAGGGTGCTTTCTTGCTCTCGTATCCTGGGATTTGGCACATTAGTGGTTTTCCACCTTTGGTCTGCATTATTGTAGACTTGGACCACATGTCCTTTCTGTTCTTTAGACTCCAGAGTCTTCATCCTCTCAGTCTGTCCAACTACCTCCTACTTCCGAGCACCATGCTAGGTGCCAGAATACAAAAAAACAAAAAAAGCAAAACAAAACAAAAAAACAGACCAGGGTTGGTTCCTTGGGGAGACTGACATGTAACCAGATCATTAGAATATGGAAAGATACTCACTGTGTGTGGCCTGTAACCAGATCATGAGAATATGGAAAGATATTGTGGCTTGAGCGTTTCAAAAGTCCAAGGCAGAAAGGAGAAGGGGAAAAGTTTATTCTTTCTTTGAATCAGTGATCAGTGTCACCTGTTCATGCTGGCCTTGTGCTAGGCACTTGGGGAGTCCAGCAAGACTTGACCTGCCCTCGAACACACTCTCACAGTTAAGGGTCATCTGGGCCCTAGGGAAGCCCTGGCCTAGAGGTTTCAAGGAAATGATGGCATTTGAGCTGCATCTTGAAGGAGTAGCAGATTTTATCAAGCACTCCCAGGAAGTGAGGGCAAAACAGGCATGCTTGGCAGAGGAAACCACCTGTAGAGAGGCATGGCTTGATGTGCCTGGGGGGCCGTGAGAAGGTCGGGTTCCCTGGGGCAGAGGGCTCCCAGGCTGGTCTGGATAGAGCATAAGGGAGCTGGCAGAACACAGAAAACATGGGGGCCAAGCACAGGGGTGAGAATCAAGCTGGGGGGAAGGCCTGGGCCTCAGCTTGGGTGGGAGATGGGCTCAGGCCTGGAGCCAGGGGCCAGGCCCTGACAGCCTCTCTGGGGACAGTTCCGTCGGACAGCACTGCACCGAGCTTCCCTGGAAGGCCACATGGAAATCCTGGAGAAGCTTCTAGATAATGGGGCCACTGTGGACTTCCAGGATCGGGTGAGTGAGAGGGCAGGTATTCAATGGGAGACAGGAGGTGGGTCCAGCACTGACAGACACCCTCTCCCTGCCACCTGTGCCAACCTGAAGCATAAACAGGTTGCTCAGGTGCCAGACTCCACCTCAGTGGCTTATGTGACCTTGAGTAAGCCCCTTCTCCTCCCTAAGCATCCTCTGTGAGTCTGGCTTGGACCAGATGGGCCCTGAGTGTTCTGTTCCACTTGGTCCATTGCCCATGCCCAGGCCTGCTCCCTGTACCTTTCCCCTAGATATCCCTCTGCCTTCCTGGCTGGGGTACATTACCCCCGAATACTTTCTTCCCTGCAGCTCTGTAGTTAGACCCCATCATTTCTTTCTAGCTGGACTGCACAGCCATGCATTGGGCCTGCCGCGGGGGCCACTTAGAGGTGGTGAAACTTCTGCAAAGCCATGGAGCAGACACCAATGTGAGGGATAAGGTGAGGCAAAAACGCTCAGAAGCAACAGATATTGGGGTGGCTGTGGGGAGAAAGGCAGGGGTCCAAGGGCAGGAAAGCCTAGGGGGCAGGAAGGTAGTGAGCTAGTCTGGTTTCTGGCTGCAGAGCAGGGAAGCTAAAACAGTGTCCTACTGGGCCTCCCAGCCCAGGGATGGGTCCCTGCCATCCACACAGGCCCTTGAGGAACCACCATCTGAGGATAGGAGCAGGAAGAGCAGACAAGAAGGGAAGACAAGAGACTCACTGTGTTGGGGGCTTTGGGACCACTCAAAAGATGCAAGATTTGTTCATGTTATCTGTCATTATCCTTCTATCTACCTATCTATTCATCTATCCGTCTATCCATCCATCCATTCCTCCATTTATTCATCCCCTCATTCATTTATTTATTTATGCACCATCCTTCTATTCATTCATTATTTCACGTACAACCTTGAACAAGCGACAGCCTCTGAGCTTCTGTTCCTCATCTGTGAAATGTCTTGCAGAGTTCTTGTGTAGCTTAGGTGGGAAAACATGTGTAAATGAATTATTTATTCAACATAAGGCAAATGTCTTGTAAGCTTTTGCCATGTCCATTACATAGTCATCTCTCAATAAATGACATCTATTATGATTATTAAAAGAAGGGTAGAAGAGTGAGCAGCTGGGTGAGAGGAGAATCATAGAAGGGCTTCCCAGAGGAAGTGGCATTTAAGGCTTTAGAGTTAGGTCATTGGATAGGATGGTAAGAAATTTTACCATTCTCTGCCCCTCCAAGGCTCAGGCCTTGGCACTAGGACTTGGAAGAGGGATTAAGCTGGAGTTAGCACAGCCCCCGCCTTCCCAGGGGTACCACAGTTCAGGCCCCGTCAACCAGCAGTTCCTGATTCCTCCCACCCAGCTGCTGAGCACCCCGCTGCACGTGGCAGTCCGGACAGGGCAGGTGGAGATTGTGGAGCACTTTCTATCCCTGGGCCTGGAAATCAATGCCAGAGACAGGGTGAGTGCTAGCCTGTCCGCTGCTCACCCGCCATGGGTGTGTGGGCAGCCTGCGGGCCCCTACAGGTGGTGTCCTTCCTCCTGGGGCCTTCAGGACTTGGCTCCTGAGCAGGGTCTCCAGCCCACCTCCCATCACCCTTGCCTCCTCCCACGGCCCACAAGGGCCATAGTGAGTGCCACACTGACTCTAGGAAGGGGATACTGCCCTGCATGACGCTGTGAGGCTCAACCGCTACAAAATCATCAAACTGCTGCTCCTGCATGGGGCTGACATGATGACCAAGAACCTGGTAAGCTCATTCCCTCCTTGATTCAGTCTTTGGCATGAGCACTCATACAGTGGAGGTGCTGTCCTGGTCCCTGGAGCAGCCCCCGCCTAGGGACATGTATCATTGGCTCTGGCCAGCACCATAGTACATAAACTTGTCCTCTTCCAGAGCACCATTCCAACTGCCCGCCCCATTCTCTATGTGTGTCTATGTCCAGAGTGCAAGTGCAGAGAGACAGCAGGAGGGGCAGCAAGAGGACTTCCCAAAGACCCCCAAGTAGGCCAGAGGGGGTCCTCAAGTGCTGGCCCAAGGAGGCCAGAATCATGAAAGGCCAGAGCTGGAAGGGACCGAGCACTCAGCTGGCATGACAGTTCCTAGCACCCCATGTCAGCTCCTGTGGTCTTTGAGTTTTCTTAGGATCTAGGCAGGAAGTCCTTGGAAGGGGAAGGTGCCCAGGGAACACCTTGGACTAGGGAACACTTAGTCCAAGTTCTTCTTTGGGGCCCAGAGCATTCACAAAAGGAGGGCATGGGAGAGTCCCTCGGGCTCAAGAAAGGCTAAAGGGATAATGAGAAAAGCAGGAAAATATGGAGAAGGTATAAATGAGGGGTTTTCACCCTCAGCATTATTGACATTTAGGGCTGGGTGATTGTTTGTTGTAGGGGACTATCCTATGCCTTGTAGGATATTTAAGCAACATTCTTGGCCTCTGCCCACTAGATGCCAGTAGTACCCATCCCCTAGTGTGACAACCAAAAGTATCTTCACACAATGCCAGTTGCCCCCATTTGAGAAGCACTGGTGGTGTCAATGAGGGTACCTTCTGTGAAAGCCTTCAGGACAGTTAACAGATTTTCTCTTGCCGACCCCCACGCCCCGTCCCGCCCCCCCCCCCCAGGCAGGAAAGACCCCGACGGACCTGGTGCAGCTGTGGCAGGCTGATACCCGGCACGCCCTGGAGCATCCTGAGCCGGGGGCTGAGCAAAACGGGCTGGAGGGGCCTAATGATAGTGGGCGAGAGACCCCTCAGCCTGTGCCAGCCCAGTGAATGCGTGCCCCAGCCCAGCCAGCTACCCAGCCCCTCTCTGTGTGCAGCCAGAGGGTCCTAAGAATGGCTCCCGGAGCTAACTGAGGGCCCAGCCTTTTTTCTGCATGATCCAGGAGCACCCACAAACTACCACAATAAAAAAGCTGTTTTTGCTAATTGCGATGTTCATTTCCACTTGTGTCTGAAATCTTTGGGAATGAAGGAAGACTGGGGGCAAATGCTGGTTTGGGGAGGAGGGAAACTGGGAGCCGGTTGGCCCTCTGAGCCAGCCCTGCAGCTTCTTTACTGTGGTCTCTTTTCCTTTCCTCCCTGCCACTCAACTTTTCCTGCCCCTTCTCACGTCTCCAGGGCCAGGCTTGGCCCCTGCATGGATTGACTTGGTAATACACTCATCCTGGCCCCCTTCCTGGTGCCTGCTGTCCTGTGGGGCTGTGTGTGGCTAGCACAGGCTTGTCACGTGGCTGCCTTGGCAGGAGGAGCCTGGTAAGGGAGCGGGGCAGGGGATGGACAGCCTGTCACAGGCAGCTTCTTGCCCAGCCTTGCCACACCTCCCACAGGGCAGGGCCTGCTCAGCCAATCAGCTCCACCAACCTCAGAACTGCCCGTGGAAACCTGGCTGGGCTTCTGGCTTCAGAGCTGGGAATTGTGGGAGGAGGGCCCAGATCCCACTGGAGATACCGAAGGAGATACTCTTTAGTATTGGGATCCCAGAAACCAGTCCTATATCTGGCCAGAGGGACACTGGGTTGTGGCATCTCTCTAGCTGCTACCCAGAAGGAACAGGGCCCCCTGGGGCCTATAGGCCTTGCCCCTGACCCTGGGAACACCCAGCTCAGGCCTGCCCCAGTGGCCACAAGTCAGGGAGGCCGCAAATTTTTAACTAGAAACATTGATCATTAATAGGGGGTTAGAAAGAGTTCAAACTAAGTCTCACTCTGGGACATAGACCAATTGTGCTTCAGGCCTTCTGCAGAGATGCTGGGTCCCCAAGTCTGGTCCTCTGTGAGGCAGGGGCTAAGCAGGAGCTTGTCCAGGAATGTGGGGGTCTGGGCCTCAGGGGAGGGGAAGAAGGTGGACATTGCGGGTATCTACCCCCCTGTGACCACCCCCTTCACTGCCACTGCAGAGGTGGACTATGGGAAACTGGAGGAGAATCTGCACAAATTGGGCACCTTCCCCTTCCGAGGTAAGTGGGGCTGTCCTCTGTGGGACCTGGGGAGATGTGAGTGGCCCTTTAGCCAGAGACCAAGGGAGGGTACACAGGCTCTGTCAAGCTGTCCAGGGATAGTCTGGTACTCAGTGGGTCATTTTATTATGGGAGAGGAACAGGGGAGACTGGTCTGGAGTCAGGAGACAGGCAGGAAGCTCCACGCTGGCCTGTAACCTTAAGCTAAACCTCACCTGCTTCAGTTTACCCAGCTGTAAACCGTTAAAGTGCCTTTGTAGCTCCCAGAGTGATTCTGGGGTTGGACTGGATAATGGGTGTGAAAGTCCTTGTCAACCTTGTCACTTGGTGCAGATGTGAGGGCATGTGGCTGGGATCACGTGGCAGCCCAGCCACAGTCCCAGTTCCCTCCAAAGTTTGTTTGTACATTCTCTTCTGGACAAAGCCTCCTTGCCAGAATTAGTTCTCCTGTGACCCCTTGGCTCCTGTGACTCCTGTTGTGGCTCCTGTGACCCCATCTCTCTTTACACATGGGTCTCCCCAACTCTGAGGTTAGGGACCAGATGATATTTGCGACAATCAACATGTAACAGAGTCCCAGGTGCAATAAATGAAGGTAGAAGAAAATGTCAAAATCTGCCTGCCCTGCTCCGCCCATCCCCATTCCTTACTGCACAATCCCCTGAGGGAGTGCTCTCTGTAGGACCATCCCACAGATGGGAATCTGGGCCTCAGAGTGACATGGTCACTGCCCAAGGTCATTCAGCTAACACATAGCTGAGCTGAGGTTTGCACCTCGTCTGACTGCATGGCCCATGCTCCATTTTACTCCCTCGCTGACTCTCATTATAAACCCTTTGGAGCTGCTAGGCCACACTATTTCAACAGTGTCTGGTCAGCACTAGCTTTGTTGTGGCTGCTATTGAGGCAGTATCGTGTAGACTGTGGACTCTGGTTTCAAATCACAGCTCTGGAGTGAGCGCCTGTAATCCCAACACTTTGGGAGGCCGAGGCGGAGGGATCATGAGGTCAGGAGTTCGAGACCAGCCTGGCCAACATAGTGAAACCCCGTCTCTACTAAAAATGCAAAAATTAGCTGGGCATGGTGGTGTGTGCCTGTAATCCCAGCTACTCGGGAGACTGAGGCAGGAGAATCGCTTGAACCCGGGAGGCAGAGATTGCAGTGAGCTGAGATCATACCATTGCACTCTAGCCTGGGCGACAGAGCAAGACTCCATCTCAAAAAAAAAAATCAAATCACATCTCTGGCACTGACTTAGTGTGGGATGATTGCTGTCCCTATCGGACACATGGGAGTGATAATGCTCATATTATGGGATGGTTGGACAAAAAAATCTGAGAGAATGCAAGTGAAATCGTGCTATAAATTGTGGAGTAATATACATTGGAAGGTACTGATTCCAATGGTAATAATGATTAAAATGACAGTGTGATTGGCATTGCAGCAAAGCTGCTTTGTGACTGTGACCCCTGGCCTGATGGACACGTTGATCATTCATAGCTCAGTACTGAGGGAATGTGCCCCTTCCTTGGGGACAATGAATGCCCTGTGGAGGGCCACGTTGAGCAGGGACACAACTGTTAAGTTTCTGCTGGTGCTTGGCTCGTGGGGCCTGGAGGTTTGGTGAGGTCCTGGTTCTCTTGAAGTGAGAAGCATTTTGAGCCTCTAAGTGAAGACCTTGCTTCAGCTTCAAGGTTCAAGGACGCTCTAGTTCAGGGTGGGGAGGGTGGACTTTGCATCTGGTGTTTGCCTGACACCCAGAGAATCCACAGAGACCCCCAGACTCTTTTCTGGACCCTCCCTTCTGGGCCACCCACCCACTCTTGCAGAGGGCATGGGGTGCCCAGGAGCACAGGCTTCCGTGGATTTAGCAGGCTGTGGGCTGCACATACTCACTTGTCTGTCTCCCTCGCAACCTATGCAGGCTCCAGCTCCCATCTGATCACTCACCCACACACCAGAGAGCCAGCGGGGTGTGGTAGGAAGAGCCCAGCATCTTGAGTTAGAGGACCTGGGCAAGAATCCTGCCACTTCTGCCAGTTAACAGAGACCTTGGGGAAACCACTTAACCTTTCAAATCCAGTCCTCATTTTAGAATAGGAACTGAGCCTTCAGGCTTCTAGCCACAGGGCCAATATAATCCTCCCAAGGCACTGTCACAGAAAACACAGAGATAGAGGGTCCCTTCCCTGCTTCCAGGGTGCGGCCAAAATGCCCAGGAAGGAAGACACAAACAACTTTAGCTCTGAAATCTGTGTTTCTCTTGCCCTGTCCTGGCCCCTGAGGTAGACTTTGCAGCCCAACACTCAGGCTGAGGAGGGAACGTATCACATTGTAAGGGCCTCCTGCAGCCAGTTAAAGGTCCTCTGAAGAGGAGATGAGGGCCAGGCACAGTGGCTTACTCCTGTAATCCCAGCACTTTGGGAGGCCAAGGCAGGAGGATCTCTTGAGACCAGGAGTTAGAGACCAGCCTGGCCAACATAGTGAGACCCTGTCTCCATTAAAACAACCAAATAGGAGGTGGAAAGCTGCCCTGGATGAATCAGTGAAGAGTTAGAGATTCTTCTGGAAAGCACTCCCTGAAACTGTGTAGCTTTTTTTTTTTTTTTTGAGACAGAGTCTTGCTCTGTCGCTCAGGCTGGAGTGCAGTGGCACGATTTGCCTCACTGAAACCTCCGCTTCCTGGGTTCAAGCGATTCTCATGCCTCAGCCTCCTGAGTAGCTGGGATTACAGGTGCCTGCCACCACGCCCGGCTAATTTTTGTATTTTTAGTAGAGATGGGGTTTCACCATGTTGGCCAAGCTGGTCTTGAACTCCTGACCTCATGGTCCGCCGGCCTCGGCCTCCCAAAGTGCTGGGATTACAGGCGTGAGCCACTGCGCTGGGCCTCTTATTTATTTATTTATTTATTTATTTTTAAGATGGGGTCTCAGTCTGTCACCCAGGCTGGAGTGCAGTGGCACGATCTCGGCTCACTGCAACCTCTGCCTCCTGGGACTAAAGCAATCTGCCCATCTCAGCCTCCTGAGTAGCTGGGACCAAAGGTGCACACCACTATACCCGGCTAATTTTTTGTATTTTTAGTAGAGATGGGATTTTGCCGTGTTGCCCAGGCTGATCTCGAATTCCTGAGCTCAAGTGATCTGCCTGCCTCTGCCTCCCAAAATGCTGGGATTACAGGCATGAGCCACCATGCCCGGCCCCGTGTAGCTCTTTTTAAAAAATCTTTTTAGCATTGCTAATTTGTACTGATTATTTGAATAGAGAGTATTCTTTTTCTTTTTTCTTTTTTTTTTTTTTTTTTTGTGACGGAGTCTTGCTCTGTCTCCCAGGCTGCAGTGCAGTGGCACGATCTCAGCTTACTGCAAGCTCTGCCTTCCAGGTTCACGCCATTTTCCTGCCTCAGCCTCCCGAGTAGCTGGGACTACAGGCTCCCACCACCATGCATGGCTAATTTTTTTTGTGTGTGTGTGTATTTTTAGTAGAGATGGGGTTTCACCGTGTTAGCCAGGATGGTCTCAATCTCCTGACCTCGTGATCGTCCGCCTCGGCCTCCCAAAGTGTTGGGATTACAGGCGTGAGCCACCACGCCCAGCCAAGAGTATTCTTTTTAAATAAAAATTATGAGCAGAGACTAGAGGAAGGGGTCATTACAGAAGGGCTCTACGGCCCTGAACTCACACCCATAAACACCTTCAAAGATGGACTTTGAATTGTTATTTCCAAATGAGGTTAGCCAACCACAGAACTAGTCCAGCAGGACTGGGAAGATGAGGTTCTCCATAAAACACTTGTGTCCTATTCCTTCCATACATAGAGTGGACCATGCTTTCTTGCAAAGATATAATATTTTGTATATATTAAAACCATTACTCTGTTAAAGAAAATATTTTGTTTAAAGCATCACAATGTTTACAACCCCATTTTGGCATTTCTTATTTTTTTTAAATGGGCTAGATGCTTTTGAGGGGGAAAAAAAAATACAGTGGCCCAGGCCTGTTTATACCCTGAGAGGCCTTGGAGATTAATTAGGCTTTTAGTTGTCTGCACCTATGGAAAGCGTGGCCAGCCAGCCCACCTGCTCACAACCCGAACCATGCCTATTTATGGGGGGGCAAATTCTGGGTTTGTAGGTGCCTCACTAAGGCAAGAGGTAGCAGCTACCATCCCGGAGTGGCCCCAGGGATCTAGACCCGATGAAGTCTCCTGTCCACTCTGCCTTCTCAGCCCACTGCTTGCCTCCCTGCCCTCAGCCCATTGCGACCTCATGTTAGTTATTCCAGAATGAGCTCCTTCCTGGATTCTTTTCCCTCTGAACTCTGCCCTGTAGTGAGGCGAGGGGCTGCAATAAGGATGGAATATGCCAGGCTGGCAGCAGACATGGGCACTGGATGGAGGTGCACTGGTCTCAGATGGCTAGGAATGGATACCAGCCCAGTCGGGGGGATCCTTCTGTCATGGCCAGCCTGACCCAGCATACTTTGCCCCCTGGGGGCCACCAGATGGGGAGAGAGAGAAACCAAAGACTGGAAGATATAAAGGCCTAAGTTGTAGAATGGATTCCAAGCAGAAGGCAGAAGGACTCAGAATTGGAGAAGCGGCCCTTTCACTGAGCCTGGGGACAGCTGTCAGGGTAGGAGACAGGACCCAGGCCTCAGGCAATGCCTGCCAGGCTAGACATGAGGGATGCTGCGGCCTCTCCCCACCCCACTCTCACCACCCCACTCTCCCCACCCCACCCGCAACTGCCTTCCTCACAATGGGGTTCATTGTTGAGGTGGTGGGGGGCACCTAGGGAGGGTGCAGCAGGGGGCCTGCCTGTCAGACATCCTTGGGGAGCCTGCCCTTTCAAGCATGAACCATACCACCAGAGATCACCCAGCGTGCTCTTAGCTCTGCCTGCCTGGTGTAGGGTCCTGGAGACCTTCTTGGAGCTCATCCAGCAGCCATCATGCAAGGTGGTGCTGGGGACTGCCCTCTTGCTAGGAGGTGGAGGTCTCATGCTGTGGGTTCAGAGAAAGAGGAGAAGAAAGGAAACCTCTGAGTGTCCACCAGACAAGGACAAGTCACCAGAATCCCATAAAGCAAAGAATGAAAGCTGGATTAAGTCCCACTTTAGCCGCCTTTCCGAAGAGAAGCTGGCCCTCGACAACAATGCCAGCACTAGTGGCAATGCTACCCAGACTGAGAGTGGGAGTGAAGAGGTCAGCTCCACGGTTCACATAGAGACCTTCACCACGAGGCACGGAGAAGTGGGCTCCGCTCTGCACCGGGAATCCTTCACCAGCAGGCAGAAGACATCTGGGCCCTCAGTGATCCAAGAGATCCACCAGGAGTCTGGAAAAGCCCCATCCACTGATGAGGCCACGTGGGCCGCTGTGGCTGCCTGCACCAAGGAGATTGACACCCAGGGGCGGCACCTGGCTCACTCCATGCTGCAGCGGGCCACAGCTTACCAGCACTCAGGTCACCTGGAGTCCAAGGACATCAACCAGGAGGAGCTGAGGGCCCTCGAGGAGGTGGAGATGAAGCTGCAAAAGAATTTCCTCACCCAGCGGGAAAACACCATAGCTGGTGCCAATCACACACACACCTTCTATGGCCACAGTCACCACAGTCACCATGGCCACCCAAGCCACCAGAGCCACAGCCTGCCTAATCACAGACACTAGATCTGTGACTTCTTGGAAGCCACCTAACCATGGATGGAGACGCCCCTGCCCCCAGCAAGGCTGGCTCACACACACGTCTGTTTTCTCTCCTATGGGGCCATCTATGCAGCCCAGGGTGAGATGCTGTGCCCAAATCCCTACTTTCTTAGGCTCCTCAGGGGGATTATGGGCTCTTTAAACTCCATGAGTGGGGTCTGCCACAGAAGATGGCCCCTGTTGGAGGGAGAGCTGGGAGGACACAGCGCAGGTGAGACAGACCCTGAGGCCCCTGAAGACCCACCAAGAGAAGACAGATGGGAGCAGGCAAGAGCCCCACACTGATGTCATTGCCTGGAACGGAGCCAATAAAGCTTTGTGTGCCTTCACTCTGAGTCCACGGGCTCTGTGGGCAGCCTAAGGTCTGGCAGGGATGGAGGGAGGGGGCTCCCTCTCCAGCAGTCCTCTGGAGTGGAGTGGAGAAAAGGCCCCCGACCTGGGGCGTTTTCACTGGGCCTCATTTAAAGCTCCATAAAACAGCTACCCTGGTCTCAGGTTCTGGAAAAGGGGTACCTCCAGACGTCTCAACACCCCCAATCTGATGTTGCCAGGGAAGAGGGGAGCAGCCAGGTATTGGGCTTGGAGGAGAAACAGGCTTTCAGAGGAGAGTAACTAAGCCAGGTGGGAATGAGGGCCCCTGTTGTCTTGGTGCTATCTTTGCTCTCAAGTCATGTGGCATCCTACAAGGCAGTTCTCTCACCAGCCCCACCTGCTTCCTGGGGCCCCTTGGGATCCATGTTAGTACCTCCCCACCACCTAAGTCTACAGCTACTGAGTGAGCACAACACTTTCTTCTTGTTTGTTTTCTCTAATGTCATTTAATTTAATTTAATTTAATTTTAAGTTCTGAGTTACATGGGCAGGACGTTCAGGTTTGTTACATAGGTAAACGTGTGCCATGGTGGTTTGCTGCACCTATCAACACGTCACCTAAGGTATTTAGCCCTGAGTGCATTAGCTATTTAACCTGATCATCTTGGGTTTTTTTTTTTTCTTTTCCCTTTTTTTCTTGTTTTTTATGTATGTATATTTTGAGACAGGGTTTCACGCCTGCTGCCTAGGCTGGAGTGCAGAGGCGTGATCACGGCTCACTGCAACCTCTGCCTCCTGGGTTCAAGCGATCCTCCCACCTCAGCTTCCCAAGTAGCTGGGACTGCAGGTGTGTGGAACCACACCTGGCTAATTTTTTTTTTCTTTTCTTTCATTTTGTGTGTGTGTGTGTGTGTGTGTGACAGAGTCTCGCTTCATTGCCCAGGCTGGAGTACAGAGGCGCAATCTTGGCTCACTGCAACCTCTGCCTCCCGGGTTCATGCGGTTCTCATGCCTCAGCCTCCCGAGTAGCTAAGGCCAAAGGCACACACCACCATGCCTGGCAAATTTTTTTTGTATTTTTAGTAGAGATGGGGTTTTGCCATGTTGCCCAGGCTGGATTACAGTGGTGATATCATAGTTCACTGCAGCCTCAGACTCAAACTGGCAAAATTCAAATAAAGTCCTTAGTTAATGACATTGTACCAGTATTAATTCTTTGGTTCTGGTCATCATATTATAGGTAGGTAAGACATTATCATTGGTGGAGGCTGGGTGAAGGATGTATAGAAAATCCCTGTACTTTTTTTTTTTTTTTTGAGACGGAGTCTTGCTCTGTGGCCCAGGCTGGAGTGCAGTGGTGTGATCTCGGCTCATTGCAAGCTCCGCCTCCCGGGTTCATGCCATTCTCCTGCCTCAGTCTCTCGAGTAGCTGGGACTACAGGCGCCCGCCACCACACCTGGCTAATTTTTTCCATTTTTAGTAGAGACAGGGTTTCACTGTGTTAGCCAGGATGGTCTCCATCTCCTGACTTCGTGATCCGCCAGCCTCGGCCTCCCAAAGTGCTGAGATTACAGGTGGGAGCCACTGTGCCCAGCCAGAAAATCCCTGTACTATTTTTGAAACTTTTCTGTAAATCTAAAAGTAATTCAATATTTCAAGTTAAAAAAAAAGTTTTCAGACAATTTGATTATGAGTGTGTGTCAAAGTTTGATTATTGTTGTAATGCAAGCAAAATGACCTGTAAGCAGCTAACTCAAATATATACTCTTGGTAAGAATATTTTTATTAAAAAAAGAATGGTCAGGCTGGGCGTGGTGACTCCTGTCTGTAATCCCTGCACTTTGGGAGGCCGAGATGGGCAGATCACTTGAGGTCAGGAGTTTGTGAGACCAGCCTGGACAACCTCGTGAAACCTCGTCTCTACTAAATATGCAAAAATGAGCTGGGCATGGTGGTGCCCACCTTAATCCCAGCTGCTTGGGAGGCTGAGTTGGGAGGATTGCTTGAATCCAGGAGGCGGAGGTTGCAGTGAACAGTGATCGCTCCACTGCACTTTAGCCTGGGCGACAAGAGTGAGACTCCGTCTCAAAAAAAAAAAAAAAAAAAAAAAGAGAATGGTCAGATCACTCACTGTTAAGACTACGTAAAGACAAAGAAGAGTAGTTAACAGCTTCTAGGCTCTTGCCTGAGAGTTGGCTGGGAGGGTGGCTAATTTTCCAGATCAAGTCTTAATTCCATTAAAGTTCATTGGGGGCTGAACACGGCGGCTCACGCCTGTAATCCCAGCACTTTGGGAGGCTGAGGCGGGTGGGTCATCTGAGATCAGGAGTTTGAGACCAGCCTGGCCAACATGGTGAAATCCCATCTCTACTAAAAATGCAAAAAATTAGCTGGGTGTGGTGGCAGGCACCTGTAATCTCAGCTACTCGGGAGGCTGAGACAGAAGAATTGCTTGAACCTGGGAGGTGGAGGTTGCAGTGAGCCGAGACCATGCCACTGCCCTCCAGCCTGGGCAACAGAGCCAGACTCTGTCTCAAAAAAAACATAAAAAAGAAAAAAATAAATAAAGTTCATCACAAAAATGCTTAAGCATTTCATCAGGAATGTAATTTCTTTCCAGAGGGAGGTCATGCAAAAAACTTTGGCCGCAGACCAGGGCAGAAAAAAATAAAGAACTTCTTTTTCTTTTGCACAACAAATTGTCAACACACACCTCAACACCTATGCTAGGCACCACACAGGAGGCCAGAATGCATCCAGGCAAAGTAAGGCAAGCACTGGGCAAGGAAAATAGAATGCTGGGTAGCCGACTTGAGCTTGTTGGCCCGCATTTGGAAGGTGTTCCAGGCAGAAGGGAACAACACAAGCAAGGGTGCAGAGGGAGGGAAGTGCAGTGTGTCTGGGGAACCATGGCAGTCAACTTGTTTTTTTTTTGAGACCGAGTTTCACTCTTGTCACCCAGGCTTGAGTGCAGTGGCACGACCTCGGCTTACTGTAACCTCTGCCTCCCGGGTTCAAGCGATTCTCCTGCCTCAGCCTCCCGAATAGCTGGGATTACAAGCGTGCACCACCACGCCCAGCTAATTTTTGTATTTTTAGTAGAGATAGCGTTTCACCACATTGGCCAGGCTGGTCTCGAACTCCTGACCTCAAGTGATTGGCCTGCCTTGGCCTCCCAAAGTGCTGGAATTACAGGCATGAGCCACCGCGCCTGGTCTTTTTTTTTTTTTTTTTTTTTTTTGAGACAGAGTCTCACTCTGTCACCCAGGCTACCGAGCAGTGGTGCGATCTGGGCTCACTGCAACCTCCACCTCCCAGGCTTAAGCAATTCTCCTGCTTCTGACTCCCGAGTAGCTGGGATTACAGGTGCGTGCCTCCATGCTTGGCTAATTTTTGATTTTTAATTTTTTAAATTTTTTTAAGACGGAGTCTCACACTGTCGCCCAGGCTGCAGTGCAGTAGCCCAATCTTGGCTCACTGCAACCTCTGCCTCCTGGGTTCAAGCAATTCTCCTGCCTCGGCCTCCTGAGTAACTGGGATTACAGGTGCCTGCCACCATGCCCAGCTAATTTTTGTATTTTTAGTAGAGACGGGGTTTCACCATGTTGGCCAGGCTGGTCTTGAACTCCTGACCTTGTGATTCACCTGCCTCGGCATCCCAAAGTGCTGGGATCACAAGTGTGAACCATCGTGCCTGGCCTAATTTTAAATTTTTTTTAGTAGAGACGGGGTTTCACCATGTTGGCCAGGCTGGTCTCGAACTCCTGGCCTCAAATAGTCCGCCCGTCTTGGCCTCCCAAAGTGCTGGGATTACAGGTGTGAGCCACTGTGCCCGGCCCAATTTCTTATTTTATAGGAGAGGTCAGATTGAAAAATTGTGTCTAATCCCACAATGGGGGTGGGGGTGGGGGATTGAAGAGTTCTGGGGACCTTTGTAGATGGATGCTGTCCATGGGGAAATATTATACAAGGAACAGGTAACGGAAATGCAGAGCAGGGAGGCCCAGTGGAGAGATCCCAGGAAGACTTCTCAGTGGAGGTGGCAATGATGATGGACTAAGAACGCATAATAATGTCTGGGGACACTCCTTATGTGATTCTTTTTAGCCACAGTAAGTCACCATGTTGCTTATGTGTCCCCAGCCCCAAACGCCCACTCCCCTCCCTGCCACCCCAGCTCCCAGAGCAGCAAGTGTAATCGTGGGGGCAGGGGAGAGTATCTTCCTTTGTCTTACAGCTGGAGGGGGCCTTGTACACCCACTCCTAATATCACAGTAGGTGTACAATGAGAGGTCATTGAGAGCAGCCTCCCCTTCAACACCAGCCACCCTCCTGATTTAAGGTTTGAGCACTTTCTCCTGACTCCATAAGAATGACAGCTAACACTTATTAAGCACCAGGTTCTATTCGAAGTACTTTATAAATAGTATCTCATTTAAACTTCAAAACAACTCTGAGAGGCTGGGTGTGATGGCTCATGCCCATAATCCCCAGCACTTTGGGAGGCCAAGGCAGGCGGATCACCTGAGGCCAGGAGTTCGAGACCAGCCTGGCCAACATGGTGAAACCCTGTCTCTACTAAAAATACAAAAATTAGCCGGCATGGTGTCGGGTGCCTGTAATCCCAGCTACTCAGGAGGCTGAGGCAGGATAATTGCTTGAGTCTGGGAGACAGAGGCTGCAGTGAGCCGAGGTCGCACCACTGCACTCCAGCCTGGGCAACAGAGTGAGACTCTGTCTCAAAACAAAACAAAACAAAACTCTGAGAAAGGCACTAATATCATCACCATTTTTTAACTGAGTTAGCCTGGGCTTCTCTGACTTCAGGGCCTGTGCATCTGACCGCTCTTCTGTGAGCCCTCTGCTTTTCTGCTTTTTCCCCAGTCCCTGCTTCATTGGAGATCCTGGCCTTTTCCTCTCCTCTGGCCCCCTCTCTACACTAACAGGGACACATCAGGCTCACACCTGGACATCTAACCAGGGTGAAGGAGGGGCTCTTTGGGGTACCCACTCACAGATTTCTGGGACATTTTCTTATCCTTTAAAACAGTCCTATAAGCTAGGATTGAAATGATTTCACTGTCATCCCATAGAAAAGGAAACAGACTCAAAGATGTGATGTGACTTGTTCAATATCCAGAGGTGACTCTTGAGTCTAGTGCTGCCCTGACTACGCCACACTCCCTCTTCTCCAGCCAGGCACTTCTTCCTTCTTGGGAGTCAGGCATGAGTCAGTTGCCCCCTTCAATGAGACAGAAGAGAGGGCTGTGTCATAGAAGCTTTGAGCACAGTGTCTGCTTCTGACTCCCAGAGTGCAAGCCTCAGCTGTCCTGCTGTTTAGACCAGCTCCACCTGTAGGGCCCCTGGAACTGACCAGCAGGATGAGAGGTGAAGAAAGAGGGTGATGGTGGCTGAATCAGTGGCCGCAGCAAGAACCTGCCCCAGCCCAGGACGGCAGGCAGGGTTGGGGAGGAAGATGACTTTGGTATTGGAACAGAGAGAGTGGCGAGAGTTTGATCTTTGACTCTTTAGTCAGAGGGTGCTGGTCCAATCGTAGCTAGATTGGAGTCTTCATCCAGGGCTGGCAGCTTTTACGGAGAGCACTGCAGCCTCATGTAGCAAGACACAGGGAGGCCCTTCCTTGGGCTGCTAGCCTGACACACAGGAATCAATCCCCCAGAAGCAATCCCACAGGAGCAAGAAGCTGTGTACCTCCAGACGTTCCCTGCAATGTTACCAATGCAAAATAACTACCAAAAAAAAAAGCAGCTAAATATCCAATGAGAGATATCCTGATATCCTGGCAACTCACTCTGGAATCTGATGGTGTAGTGAACAGCATGGAAAAAGGTTGGTGGAATGAAGTGGAGTCTACATCACACAGTGTCCCCTGAAGGATGACTCACAGGAACAATTTCTCTTGGTCCCAGTGCCAGGAAACTCTGTGTTTCTCCGGGGCAGTTGCTTTGCTTTTATCTTTTGGGTTCTACATGTCTGTTAGCTGACCATGTTTCCCTTTTAGCTCTGGCTATCGGGAAACTCCACATCGAATTTCTGGCTCATTTCTCACAACTATATGGCAGGAACTTTGTATACCAATACTGCTTGTGGCCTTATTTTCATTTCCTTCTCCCAAATAGCCTCCAATTTTTTTTTTTTTTTTTTTTGAGACAGGGTCTTGCTCTGTCACCCAGGCTGGAGTGCAGTGGCACAATCATAGTTCACTGCAGCTTCAAATGCACCTGGTTTATTTATTTTTTATTTTTTTGTAAAGTCAGGGTCTCACTTTGTTACCCAAGGTGGACTCGAACTTCTGGCCTCAAGTGATGCCCCCATCTTAGCCTCCTGAAGTGCTGGGATTACAGGCCCAAATATCCTTCTATTAATTAAGAATCCTGTTGTATTGTACTCTGTGTTTGTAAACTACTTCCATTTTTTTTTCTTTAATGGAGTGGGATGGAGAGGAGAAAGAAGAAGAAAGAGAAAGTTAAGCGGGCTGGGCACTGTGGCTCACCCGTAACTGGTACAGGTATACTGGTTAGACATATCCCAAGTAAATGATTGATAAAAACAGGAAAACGCAAAATAAAGCAATGAGATTCACTTTTCACCCAGAAAGTTGGCAAAAATTTGTTCTGACAATACCATGATTTGGCATGTATGACATTCTATGCTGCTCCTGAGGTCTACACTGATTGTTTAGAAATGTGGTGCACAGTCAGGCATGGGGTCTCATGACTGTAATCCCAGCACTTCTGGAGGCTAAGGTGGGAGGATCACCTGGGCCCAGGAATTCGAGCCAGCCTGGGCAAAATAGTGAAACTCCATCTCTACAAAAAAAACTACACAAATTAGTTGGGCATGGTAGCTCATGCCTGTAATCCTAGGTGGCTAAGACAGGAGGATCACTTGAACCCGGGGGGCTAAGGCTGCCGTGAGCCGTGATTGTGACACTGCACTCCAGCCTGGGTGACAGAGTGAGACCCTCAAAGAAAAAGTAAATACATAAAAAATGTGTCACAGATGAAGGTGCACATAGATATGACTCAGCAATTAACACACCAAAGTATCTGAACTCTAGAGGAACTCTTAGACATATGCACAGAAGACTTTACAGAAAATGTTTGTTTCAGCATTGTTTGCAATAGCAAATAGAAGAAAACATTCTTTTCTTCTTTTTTCTTTTTTGGTAGAGACAGGTAGGCCATTTTTTGGTAGAGACAGGCAGCCATGCTGCCCTGGCTGGTTTTGAACTCCTGGGCTCAAGCGATCCACCCACCTTGGCCTCCTAAAGTGCTGAAATTATAGGTGTGAGCCACCAGGCCCAGCCAAAAGAAGGAAACATTCTAAATGCTCTCAACAAAAGAATGACAAATAAATTGTGTTCTAACCTTACAACAGAATACTATACAGCAATTAAAATGAATGAATCAGGGCTACGTGTGCTTTTATGAACAAAGCTCAAAAAATAGTATTAAACAAACAGCAAACTGCAGAAGGCTATTTAAGCTTAATTCCATTTCTACAAGGCTTAAAATTGTAATAACCTTATTACATAAGGATCACTTGAGCCCAGAAGGTCGAAGCTGCAGCAAGCTATGGTTGAGCCACTGCATCCCAGCCTGGGCAACAGAGTGAGACCCTGTGTCTAAAAAAGAAAAATGATGTGAACAGTCATTGCAGCTGTGTGGGAACCTTCTGCCTGCAAAGATGGGAAGGAAATGTGTGAAAGATTATGGTGTCGTAAGGTAGGAACACCAATGTCCTTCTTGTTCGGTAGAGGATGGGAAGGAGTTGGTCAGCTGTGTCTCTTGCAGGCTTCGTGGTCCAGGGCTCCAATGGCGAGTTTCCTTTCCTGACCAGCAGTGAGCGCCTCGAGGTGGTGAGCCGTGTGCGCCAGGCCATGCCCAAGAACAGGCTCCTGCTAGCTGGCTCCGGATGCGAGTGTGAGCCAGAATGCCCTGGGCCCTGGGGGTGGGTGGATGTGCAGGATCCAGGCTCCTAGGCCCTAGCTTGGGTCCTGTCTCCTTGTTCTGCCTCTTCTGGGACATGCTGAGGCACCTTCACTTGGCCCAGTGTCCTGGTCCAGGCCTCCTTCTGCCTGCTCTCACCTCTCTCCTTCCTCTGGCAGCCACTCAAGCCACAGTGGAGATGACCGTCAGCATGGCCCAGGTCGGGGCTGACGCGGCCATGGTGGTGACCCCTTGCTACTATCGTGGCCGCATGAGCAGTGCGGCCCTCATTCACCACTACACCAAGGTGTGTGTGAGGCCTGAGACCAAGAGGAGGCTCTGCCCAGGGAGAGGAGATAAGGGAAGCTGGGAATAGGGTGGTGCTTCACATGAACGGCAGCTATAGGAAACGGGTGGACTGCCACCATGGATCAGCTGCATGACATTGGGAGGCTTACCTGACCACTCTGTGTTACTGCTTTCTCCCCTCTAAAATTGGAGGAATGATGTCATCTGTCTCATAGGGTTGCAGTGAGCATTAAATGAGATCAGGAACATAAAGGCCTTAGAACTGTGCGTGGCATATGGAAAGCACTACATAAATATGACCCACTGTGATTGCTTACACTCGGGGCACGTAGCATGGGAGGGAGGCCTGTCCAGGTGGCCCTGTAGTGAAGCAGGCTGGGACCTGTGGGTGGGCAAGTCTCTGGCTCCTGGGACCTGGGGCGGCTGCCCTCTCCTGCTTTTCTCTGCGCCCCCCTCCCCAGGTTGCTGATCTCTCTCCAATCCCTGTGGTGCTGTACAGTGTCCCAGCCAACACAGGGCTGGACCTGCCTGTGGATGCAGTGGTCACGCTTTCCCAGCACCCGAATATTGTGGGCATGAAGGACAGCGGTGGTGATGTGAGTGGCAGCAGCTCCGGGGCTGGGGTCCTCTCCTCCTTTTCTGGGTCCTAGCACTTTTGCTCCTGAGGGCAGCTCTGAGATCTGTTTCCAACCTTGGCTTCTGTGTGGATTCTCTCTGTCGTGCGGGCTCTCTGGGACTTTCTTGAGGGCATCTCTTTGAGCACTGGGCTTTCATTCCACCACACTTACCCGGCCCTCATCCAGGATGAGGCTCTGGGCACAGCTCTCACACCACATTTGCTGTTGCAGGTGACCAGGATTGGGCTGATTGTTCACAAGACCAGGAAGCAGGATTTTCAGGTGTTGGCTGGATCGGCTGGCTTTCTGATGGCCAGCTATGCCTTGGGTAGGCCGCCCACTGCTCTCAAATTGTCATGGGTGACCAAGAGATACCCAGGCACCTGGGTCTTCCGGGAGAGATCGTGAGGGCTGGGGCTGGGTCTGCAGATGGTAGTTTGCCAGCCTGCCCACTCTGAAAACTCAGAAACCTGGCCACGCCGCTTACCTGTCTGAATTCAGGATGCTGTGAGTAACCTTGTTGGCTGAAGGAGGATGGCCGTGTACAATCCCTGGCCTGTAGTAGGGATGCCTGCAGTTTGTTCTGAGTCCTGAGCTCCATGATTAGATGACAAACTTAGCTGCTCTAATCCCACCTTGTACATCATTCTCTGAGGGCAGAGGCCCTGGGGCCCTCCTCTGTAGTTCAGGAGTCCATTTTCCTCTCCCCTGTCCCAGGCCAGAATGAATTGTCAGATCTACAGAGTTGAGCCAGGGATCTTCAGTTGCCTGATCAGATTCTGTTCCAATCCAGGATCCCTAGGAATGTCACTTAGATCAACTGCTCTTGTCTGTTTGGGGTCAGGGTCCTTGGGTTTGGATTAGATTTGAGTCCTGGAGGGAAGGGAGAAGAAGGGAAGCTGTTCCCTTCAGCTGAAGCCCCAGTGAATAGAGATTTGAGTGACTTTTCCAGCACTGCAGGGGAGAATGCTTGTTCCTATTCCATCTGGTCCCTCCAGACTTTGGCTGGTTGTCTAGGCCTTTGTACATCTCCCCTGCCATGTCATGGCCTCTACGGTGAAGGGGAAGAAGAAGGGATCCATTTCTCCCTCATTCCTGAAAGTGGAGTAGATTAAAAATAAAAAAAAAAAGCACAGGCTCTGGAGGCTGGGGGGAATCTCAGCTCTGCAGTTTATTCACTGAGTAATGCTGGGCAAAGCATTCACCTCTCTGGGCCTGAGTTTCTACTCTGTGTACAGAGGGATCATGAGGATTAGAGAGCATCAGGGCCATGCTGCTGTAGCGCGCCTGGGACACATAGTAGGTATTCCACAAACAACAGCTCTATTAGCTCACTCTGAATTGCCTACTCTCTCTACGGTTTTGAGGCCACTGTGCCTAGGGTTCCACTCCTATCTAGCCTTAGAAGCATACTTACAGGCTTGCAGAAGTGGCGGGGGTTTCTGAGATCACAGCCAAACCCATTTTCATTGCCCCGATGGGCACAAAGAGGACTAGAGAGGGTCTCATTCAGGTTTATGCAGTCAATGGGAAGACATGCCTGGTGACCTGACTCTGTCCAGAGTGCTTTCCATGCCCACTGCTGTCTCTGGTTGCATCCACTGGGGGGAATAAAATTTCAAAAGAGCAAAGGCTTCCCATCCGTCCTACCCTCTTACAGGACTGATGAGTCAGGGGGCTATTGGAGGAAGCTGGAGGTGTCAACTGTCAGATGGGATTTTATTCCGGGAGGGGTTCAGGGAAGGAACCGTCCTTGAGTTCACTTTCAGGCTCTGCTCCCTGCCCCTCACAGATCAGCCCTGAGCAGTGCTTGACCTGCGGGATTCTATTTTGAATATGCAGGCAGCTCTTCTCTCTGGAAATGTATACTCTGGACTCACAGAGCATTCCTTTGATGTAGCCAGCCAAGTGACATAGAAATCTGTATCTAATGTCCCCAGGCTGAAGAGGTGCTGGGACCAGGGCTTGGGATGCCTGGAGGGGAGAGGCTCTGGCTGATGTTCTGCGTCTTACTTCGTGCAGGAGCTGTGGGGGGCGTCTGCGCCCTGGCCAATGTCCTGGGGGCTCAGGTGTGCCAGCTGGAGCGACTGTGCTGCACGGGGCAATGGGAAGATGCCCAGAAACTGCAGCACCGCCTCATTGAGCCAAACGCTGCGGTGAGCCAGTGGCAGCGGGGTCGCGGCGTGGGGGGGGTGGGCAGTCTGTGTCCTCATTGGAGCAGGACCCAGGGCTGGCACCAGGCCCCACTCAGTCTCTTCCTTTCAGAAAATCCTTTGAGAGAACATCCCAGTGTGGGAACTCCTTGTGACTCCCAGAAAATCCTGACTTCGGACAAAGTCGAGCACTACTGATTGTCAAACTTAAGTGTGCATTAAAATTTCCTTAGGGGCGAATTAAAGTTCCAACTTTTGGGCCCAAGAAGATGCATTGAAACAAACATCCTGTGTGATTGTGACAGAGTAACCCTAGGACCACACTTAGAGATGCCTGGAGAGAAAGAGTGTAAACCAGGGGCCTCTAAATCCGTGCTATCGGGGGCCAGGTCCTGAAAAAATAGGAATGATTGGGGCTGGCAAAGGAGTTAGAAGGCAGGAGAGTGTTGTCTTCAAATAATCGGTTCTGTGGTCAGACTGTATACCCCAATTCTTTGTTGGGCAAGCAAAGGAGAACTTCAGAGAGAACGCCAATCAAGTTCAGGGTCATTCTGAAGTCTGAGGCAACAGAAAAATATGTGCCCCTGTATTCAAGTTTTAATGTACATTTTATCCTTTCTTTCCTTCGTTCCTTCGTTCCTTCCTCCCTCCCTCCCTCCCTCCCTCCTTTCTGTCTTTCTTTTTCTTTCTCTCTTTCTTTCTTTCCTTCTTTCTTTTTTTTAGACAGAGTCTTGCTCTTTTGCCCAGGCTGGAGTGCAGCAATCTCAGCTCAGTGCAACCTTTGCCTCCCAGGTTCAAGCAATTCTTGTGCCTCACACTCCTGAATAACAGAGATTACATGTGTGCACCACCATGCCCAGCTAATTTTTGTTTTTGTTTTCATTTTTCAGTAGAGATGGGGTTTCACCATATTGGCCATGCTGGTCTCAAATTCCTGGCCTCAAGTGATCCGCCAACCTCAGCCTCCCAAAGTGCTGGGATTACAGGCATAAGCCACAGTGCCCGGCCTATTCTTTTTTTCTTTTCTGAGACATAGTCTCGCTCTGTTTCCCAGGCTGGAGTGCAGTGGCACAATCTTGGCCCACTGCAACCTCCGCCTCCCTGGTGTGAGCAATTCTCCTGTCTCAGCTTCCCTAGTAGCTGGGATTACAGGCACGTGCCACCATACCTGGATAATTTTTTTGTATTTTTAGTAGAGATGGGGTTTCACCATGTTGGCCAGGCTGGCCTCAAACTCCTAACCTCAAGTGATCCTCCTGCCTCGGCCTCCCAATCTTTTTTCTTTTATTTTTTTTATTTTCGAAACAGGGTCATTCTCTGTCACCCAGGCTAGAGTACAGTGGTGTGATGACAGCTCATTGCAACCTCAATGTCCTGGGCTTAAGCAATCTTTTTTATTTTTTATTTTTATTTTTGTAGAGATGGGGGTCTCACTATGTTGCCTAGGCTGGTCTTTATCTCCTGGGCTCAAGCAGTCCTCCCACCTCAGCCTCCCAAAATGCTGAGATTACAGGCATGAGCCACCATGACTGGCCTACTGTATATTTTATATTTAACTTTTTATTTTATTTTATTTTATTTATTTATTTTGAGATGGAGTTTCACTCTGTGCCCAGGCTGGAGTGCAGTGGCACAATATCGGCTCACTGCAACCTCTGCCCCCGGGTTCAAGCAATTCTCCTGCCTCAGCCTCCCAAGTAGCTGGGATTACAGATGCCTGCCACCACACCCGGCTAATTTTTGTGCTTTTAGTGAAGACGGGTTTCACCATGTTGGCCAGGCTGGCCTCGAACTCCTGACCTCATGATCCACCCGCCTCGACCTCCCAAAGTGCTGGGATTACAGGCATGAGCCACTGCGCCTGGCCAAACTTTTTATTTTTAGATAATTATAGATTCCCATGCAACTTTAAGAACTAATACAAAGGGATCCCATGTACCCATGAGCCAGTTTTCCCCAATGGCAACACCTTACAAAACTGTAGAATAATTTCACAGTCTGGATATTGACCTTGATACAGTCAAGACACAGAATATTTCTGTCCCTACAAGGATCCCTCATGTCATCCTCTTATAGCCATGCCTACTCACATTTGCCTTCACAGGCTCCTTAACCTCTAGCAACCACACATACATTCACCATTTTATAATTTTGTCAGTTCAAGGGTATACTATATGGAATCACATGGTATATAACTTTTGGGGATTGGCTTTTTTCCACTCAGCATAATTCTCTGGATATTCATCCAGGTTGTTTGTTGCATGTATCAATAGTTAATTCCTTTTTATTTCTGAGTAGGATACCATGGTATTGCCGTACCACAGCATGTTTATTTATTATTTACTTATTGAGACAGGGTCTTGCCCTGTCACCGGGGATGAGTGCAGTGGCAGGATCATTGCTTATTGCAGCCTCAACCTCCTGGCTCAAGCAATCCTCCCAGCTTATCCTGCCAAGTAGCTGGGACAACAGGTGCACACCAACACACCTGGCTAATTCTTTTTTATTTTTAGTAGAGACAAGGTCTCGCTATGTTGCCCAGGCTGGTCTCGAACTCCTGGTCTCAAGCCATCTTTCCTCAGCCTCCCAAAGTGCTGGGATTACAGGCATGAGCCACCACGGCTGGCCCCCCACAGCATGTTTAACCATTCACCTGTTGAAGAACAGCTGGGTTATTTTCAGTTTTTGGCTATTAAAAGCTGCCATGGGAAGGGAGCAGTGGCTCACACCTGTAATCCCAGCACTTTGGGAGGCCGAGGCGGGCAGATCACCTGAGGTCAGGAGTTTGAGACCAGCCTGGCCAACATGGTGAAACTCCGTCTCTACTAAAAATACAAAAATTAGCTGGGCATGGTGGTGCACGTCTGTAATCCCAGCTGCTCGAGTGGCTGAGCAAGAGAATCGCTTGAATGCGGCAGGTGGAGGTTGCAGCGAGCCGAGATTGTGCCACTGCACTCCAGCCTGGGTGACAGAATGAGACTCCGTCTCAATAAATAAATAAATAAAAGCTGCCATGAACATTCATGAACAGGTTTTCGTGTGTCCATAAGTTTTCATTTTTCTGGGATCAATACACAGCAGTACAAATGGTGGGTCATAGGGTAGTGGTATGTTTCATTTTCTGAGAAACTGCTGGCTGGGTGTGGTGGCTCACGCCTGTAACCCCATCATTTTGGGAGGCTGAGGGGGGTCGATTGCTTGAGCCCAGGAGTTCAAGACCAGCCTGCGCAACATGGGGAGACTGTCTCTACAAAAAATACAGAAAATTAGATAGATGCGGTGGCATGCACTGTGGTCCCACGACTCGGGAGGCTGAGGCAGAAGGGAAGATCCCTTGAATCTGGGAGGTTGAGGCTGCAGTGAGCTGTGATTTTGCCACTGCACTCCAGCCTGGGCTACAGAGTGAGATCCTGTCTCAAAAACAAAAACAAAAACAAAAACAAACAAAAAACAAACCTGAAACAAACAAACAAAAACCCAGAAACAAACCTGCTAAACCTTTCCAGAGCAGCTGTACTATTTTAAATTTACACTGATGTAAACGTATGAGTGATCTAGTTTTTCTGCAGCTTTGCCAGCATTTGGTGTTGTGACTATTTTTTATTTTAGCCATTCTGATAGATGTATAGTACAGATGTATGGTACAAATTAAAACCATCTCATTGTGGTTTTAATTTGCATTTCTCTGATGGCTAATGCTATTGAACATTTTTTCATGTATTTATTTGCTATCTGTATATCCTTTTCAGTCAACTATCTATACTTCTTAGGCATTTTAAAATTGGATTGTTCTTTTGACTGTTGAATTTTAGTTCTTTATAGCTTCTAAATACTAGTCCTTTGTTAGATATGTGGCTTGTAAATATCTTTTCCCAGTCTATAGCTTGTCGTTTCATTACCTTAATAGGCCTTTTGCAGAGCAAGTTTTACATTTTGATGAAGTACAATTTATCAACATTTTCTTTTACGGATCATGCTTTTGGTGTCAAGTCTAATAACTCTTAAAGAGTTCTGGGCATGGTGACTCACGCCTATAATCCCAGCACTTTGGGAGGCCGAGGTGGGTGGATCACGAGGTCAGGAGTTCAAGACCTGCCTGGTCGAGATGGTGAAACCCCGTCTCTACTAAAAATACAAAAAAAAAAAAAAAAAAAAAAAAAAAAAATTAGCTGCGGGTAGTGGCAGGTGCCTGTAATCCCAGCTCCTCAGGAAGCTGAGGCAGGAGAATCGCTTGAACTCGGAGGGCAGAGGTTGCAGTGAGCCGAGATCATGCCATTGCACTCCAGCCTGGGAGACAGTGAGACTCCATCTCAGGAAAAAAAAAAAAAAAATCTTGAAGAGTTCTTAGAAGATCGTAAAGATTTTCTCTTATTTTTTTCTTTTAAGTTTTATAGTTTTATGTTTTATAAGTCTGTGACTCATTTTGAGTTAATTTTTGTATAAAGTGTAAGACTTAGGTCAAGGTTTTGTGTTTTTTTTCCCTAATGGATATTCACTTGCTGTAGCATCTTTTGCTGAAAAGGCCATCTTTCCTCCATTGAACTGCTTGCGTGCCTTTGTCAAAAATCAGTGGGGCATATTTGTGTGGGTCTATTTCTGGGTTCTCTATTCTTTCCATTGATGTATACGTCTATCTCTCTGCAATACCACACAGACTTGACTACTGTAGCTAAGTCTTCAAATCAGGTAGACTGATTCCTCCCACTTTGTTCTTTTTTTTTTTCCTTCAAAATTGTTTTAGTCTAATTTCCTTAACTTTCCATATAAATTTTACAAGAATCTTGTTTATATCTACAATAAAATCTTGCTGGGTCTTTGATCGAAATTGCGTTAAGCCTGCATACCAATCTGGGGACAACTGACTTCTTTACTATATTGTCCTCCAGTCCTTGAACATGGTACATTTCTCTGTTTATTTAGATCTTCTTTGATTTATTTCTTCAGCATTTTGTAGTTTCCAGCCAACAAGTCCTGTACATATTTTTAAAAACTGACACCTAAGGATCTGGTGCAGAGTGGCTCACGCCTGTAATCTTAGCATTTTTGGAGATAGAGACGGCAGTATTGCTTGAGGCCAGGAGTTTGAGACCCACGTGGGCAACATGGCCAGACCCCATCTCTTTAAAAAAAAAAAAAAAAAAAAAGACACCTCTGCACTAGGATCTGTACTAGGCATCTATGGACATCCTGCTGCCTGGAGGGTAGAAGAGCCCCCTGGCTGCTCCCTACACACTGCCTCCACTGCATTGCCTGTGTGTCTGGCAGCAGGTGGGGTGGGCTCTGGTGGCCTTTTGAAGATGAGCAGTGGTGCAAGTCCTGACTTCCCTCCACCTGGCCTGCTCTGACACCACCCAGCTGGGAGCGGGGGTGGCAGTTCAGACTCCTTCACTCAGTCTTTGCTGGCCTGGCTGGTTTTCGGCTGGAGTAGAGCAGTTACTGTCTGAAAGCTTTCCATCTTGCTAGGCAACCCCTTTTCTGGTCCTCTGGCTAGAGAGAACTGGCTTCTGTTAGTGCGTGTATTGTCTGTACCCATTGGCACTGCGTGCTTGCTGACTTCTTCAGCTCCAAGTCTGGGCCAGGGTACGTAGCACTGTGTTACTTCTTGGGTCTCTAGGTCCCTTGTTGGTCTTCCTTCTCTCTGCCTTCCAGAGTCTTCTTATGTCTTTTATATAATGTCCAGATATATATATAATTTTTTATATAATGTCCAGATAATATTTTTATGTAACGTCCAGAGCTTTTAGTTGTACTTATTGGGAAGAATTGGGACAAGTACATCTACTCCATCTTCCTGAAAGTAAATACTCTAAGTATTTTTCTAAATGGTGATTTTTTTCCCCCTAAGAACATTAAAGTGGGTGAAAAAATATTGAAAATTGAGAAGTAGGTATGTTAAAACTCACAGCACTATTTTAGGCTTAAATATTTCATATACCAAAAACATGATTTATTATAATTTTATTTTCCTGGCTTTAATGGAAGCAAACTCATCAAAACATATTTTTCCAAGTCTACTTCTAGAGAAAGAATAACCGTTAAAAAGACACCAGCAGGGCACAGTGGCTCACTCCTGTAATCCCAGCAATTTGGGAGGCTGAGGCAGGAAGATCATTTGAGCTCAGGAGTTTGAGCCCAGCCTGGGCAATAGAGTGAGATTTTGTCTTTAGTAAAAATAAATGAAAATTAGCCAGGTATGGGGGTGTGCAACTCTAGCCCCAGCTACTCAGAGGCTGAGGCAGGGAGATTGCTTGAGCCCGTGAGGTCGAGGCTGCAGTGAGCTACGATCATGCCACTTCACTCCAGCCTGGACAAAAGAGCAAGACCCTGTCTCAAAAAAAGAAATTTAAAAAATACAATAAATAAAAATGAAAAAATACACCAAAAAATACATGGGGCACACATGATTACTTATGCATGAGCCTTCTATATGGTGGGGCACAGCTCTGTTGGATCCTGTCTTTATTTAAAGTTTCGTTCATTGTGGATATTTTTTGCATTAATTTTGATTTTTAAAAAATATTGCATTGAAATATTACTTATTTTGGCTGGGCACGGTGGCTCACGCCTGTAATCCCAGCACTTTGGGAGGCCGAGGCAGGCAGATCGCCTGAGGTCAGGAGTTCGAGATCAGCCTGGCCAACATGGTGAAACCCTCTCTCTATTAAAAATACAAAAATTAGCCAGGCATGGTGTTGGTCACCTGTAATCCCAGCTACTCGGGAGACTGAGGCAGGAGAATCACTTGAACTCAGGAGGCGGAAGTTGCAGTGAGCCGAGATCGTACCACTGCATTCCAGCCTGGGCGACAGAGTGGGACTGTTTCAAAAAAAAAAAAATTGCATTGAAATATTACTTATTTTGATGATTGAGGTTTTTGGCCTCCCCTTAAGTTTTGCATGCAAGGTAAGGGCCTCATGGGCCTGGCTGCAGTCCCAGGCTGAGCTAGGCACTCCACAATGTTTTGTTTGGGTAAAGTGGTGGGTGGGCTCTAGAGCTCCCTCACAGCTGTATCCTTACCTCAAAGAGGCAGATTAACTTAGATTTACAGAAACGACAGCTGAGGAGGTAAATCTGAGTCCCTCTGGAGGTGAAGGTGCTTCTGAGATGGGACCTTCTATAAATAGGTTATAAGAACTTGCAGAAACGAGGGCCCCGTTGGGCACAGGCCGTCCTGCACATACTGAACATTCCACTGGGGTGGGGCCTCTGCTCTCCCACTCCCAGTGCACCTCTGAAAACGAAGGTCCCAGAACCCGCATGCCACCGGGACAGGAAAAGGAGTGGCTTCCAGGGCTCATGGGAACTGGTCTAATATTAGCGGTGTTTTTCTCATCTGGCCCTTGGGACGTCTCTATGGGGTAGGTGTTGTTATCACTCATTTCACAGATGAAGCAGCTTGGGCTGCCCCTGGGGAAGAGTGGATGCCTAGCTGTCATCCCAGATCTCTGCGTGTCATCCCGCCCTACCCCATCCTGCCTCACCCTTCATTCTGTGTCCTCTCCTGTGCCAGCTCTGGGCACATACCCAGGAATGCCTGGAACACCTTTCTGCTGCCTAGGCTGTAGGCTCAGACACCCCGAGAACAGCTTGATGTCACTCTATTGCCCATCCCTGGTCAAACACAATGTCCTTCCTCCACCTTCCCACCAGCCTGCCTCCTGCCCCTGGCTATATTTAGGACTTTCTACAGTCTTTGCCACCAACCCCTTCTTAGGGTTTGAAGAGGGGCCACATCAGATATCTTTGGAAACCCATGGCAGGAGTGAGCTTTTCTCTGGGTACCTCTTATTTCCATCCTGTATCCTGGGTCTTTCCCACCGACTCAGGCTTTGGGTAAAAAGGCCAGGCTATTAGAACATCATGGGGGTGGCGAGGCCTGCAGGAGGGTGGCTTACCACCCATTCCAAGAAAAAAAATCCATGCTTGATAAAGCCTCCGGGACTCTAGTGGTAAAGTTATTAGTCAATCTTTCATCAGTGGTTCCTGGCCTTTTTATCCCAAACAACCTTTTATTTTTATCCTCCTAAGGTTTTAGCTGCTCTCCAAATAAAACTTTCTTAAGGACTACTTTTGTAGTTTTTAGGTAGTGAAAGATTCATCTAATATTTCTGATCAGCATGAAATAACCAGTTGCTATACCAAAAGCAAGGAAATTTGATGCTTCATTTATTCTGTAATATTCCATACATGATTTTAAATTATAATAGGCCAGGCGCCGTGGCTCATGCCTGTAATCCCAGGACTTTGGGAGGCCAAGGTGGGCAGATCACTTGAGCTCAGGAGTTCGTGACTAGCCTGAGCAACATAGCAAGACCTCGTCTCTACAAAAAATGCAAAAATTAGCCAGGCATGGTGTCATGCACCTGAAGTCCAAGGTGCTCTGGAGGCTGAGGTGGGAGAATCGATTGAGCCCAGGAGGTCTAGGCTACAGTGAGCCATGATCATACCACTGCACTCTAGCCTGAGTGGCACAGTGAGACCCTGTCTCAAAAAAATAAACATAAAATAAAAATAAATAAATTATTATGGGTGCAGTGGCTCATGCCTGTAATCCTAGCACTTTGGGAGGCCGAGGCGGGCAGATCACTTGAGGTCAGGAGTTTGAGACCAGCCTGGCCAACATGGCGAAGCCCTGTCTCTACTAAAAATACAAAAATAAAATAAAATAAAACGAGCTTGGTGTGGTGGCAGGTGCCTGTAATCTCAGCTACTCAGGAGGCTGAGGCAGGAGAATCACTTGAACCCAGGAGGCAGAGATTGCAATGAGCTGAGATCAGGACACTGCACTCCAGCCTGGGTGACAGAGCAAGACTGTCTCAAAAACATAAATAAATAAAAATAAATGAATAAATTATAACAATAGCTTTAGGTCCCCCATTATCATGGAAAAGCCTTTAGAGATCATGTTGTCCAGCCCCTTCCTTTTTTAGACAGGAGAACTTACTCAGAGATAATAAGTAAATGACATACAGTTTATACAACAAAACTTCCTTGGGAATTGATGCTTTGCTTTTCCTGGGAGACCATTTAGTGTTAGGGTCAGGAGGAGCTATGGGGAGGTGAGGGCAGCCAGATGCAAGGGGAGTAGAGGTCTGGGCTGTGCCTGAGACTCTCACAGATCCTTCCCCTTCCTGACTTCCCAGGTCTGGTGTGACCTGCATCAGGTTTCAGGGAGCTGGGCTGCAGACTGCTGATGCTCTAGTGCCTAGACCTGCAGCCTTGCTGTCTTCTCCCACCCCAGCTTGAGGACCAAATACCACTCTCCTCTCTGTTGGAGTGGATTTTTCTCCTAAAACCAAAGGAGGCACTCTTCTTCCCCAATCTGAATTTTTTGTATTTTGCTATTACAGACCTGCTCTCTGGTCTCTAAATCTGGATTCCCAATGTACCCTGGGTGCCATAGAGTTGGCAGTTACTTTCCTGGGGGAAGAGGGTAGGACTTCAATGTTCTGAAAGTGACAGATCTCCGAGTTCCAGATATGGGTGTTCAGCAAATTCTCAGTCTCTTCTAACAGGCCCTGCTTTGCAGGTGACCCGGCGCTTTGGGATCCCAGGGCTGAAGAAAATCATGGACTGGTTTGGCTACTATGGAGGCCCCTGCCGCGCCCCCTTGCAGGAGCTGAGCCCCGCTGAGGAGGAGGCACTGCGCATGGATTTCACCAGCAACGGCTGGCTCTGAGGGCAGGCAGGGTCCATGGCTGGCCTGAGCCCATCTCAGCCTCCTGCCTTGCACTTGCAGCCTGAAGCGGAGAGCACAGGGGGATGAGGGTGGCAGGCAGCGGGGAGCCGATAGAGGCTCCTTTGCCTGTTGTGGTCCTCCAGGCAGCCTTTCACAGGCACGCCCATGCATATCTCCTATTCTAATGGCCCCTGACCTCTCCCTTTTGGATCCTAAACTGTGTCTCTGGTCTGAAGACTGGGAAGGAGCAATTTCTCAATTTATCTTTCTACTGTGGATGCTTTCCTACGCCCTGAGGCACATGAAGTCAGAAAGGAAGGGCAGAGGGGCAAGTAGGCACAGTAAGGGAATTTTTTTTTCTTTTTTTTTTTTTTGAGACAGAGTTTCACTCTGTCACCCAGGCTGGAGTGCAATGGCATGATCTCGCCTCCTGGGTTCAAGCGATTCTCCTGTCTCAGCCTCCCGAGTAGCTGGGATTACAGGCGCCTGCCACCACACCCAGCTAATTTTTGTATTTTTAGTAGAGATGGGGTTTCACCGTGTTGGCCAGGCTGGTCTCGAACTCCTGACCTCAGGTGATCCAACTGCCTCGGCCTCCCAAAGTGCTGGGATTACAGCTGTGAGCCACTGCACCCGGCCGGGAATTTATCAAAGGGGGGACTACTTAGATTTGGGGCTTCAAACCTGAGTCTAGCACAATGCAGCTGGAAGCCAGGGCTACTCCTACAAACCCAAGTTCTGACTCCTTCCAGGGAAGTATCAGCTTAAGAAACTTGATCAGGAAAGTGACACTGGTCTTTCAAAGAGCCCTCTTTACCCTCCCATCCCTGCCCTCCACACTGCAAGCTGCATTCCAGCCACAATGCCCTTTTCTAAATCTATTTTCATTCATCTCCTATTCTGGTCTCTAGCCTTGATTCCAACCATTGAATGCACGGAGACAGCCCAGTGGCTTGTCAGATTGGTAAATAATGACACCTGGTGGATAAATGTTACATTCTAGAAGACTATTCTGGCCAGCCTAGGTCTGAAACACTAAGGGGACTTGGCCTGAGATAGGGCCATCCACTTGCCTACAGGCACTCTGCTTTTATTATTAAAAATAGTCACTTTGTTACTATAATAAAATTTAACAGATAAAATTAGTGTGGCTATGTAAAGATGGACACTCTATTGCTATGCAGATCTTAGGTTTCCTGGCCAGATGTCAAGAACCTTTCTAAAGGCAAAAGAGCTCTGATGGTCTGCCTTCTCCCAGCTCTAAGAGTGTCCCCAACAATACTGAGCCAACAGGCATTCACTTACTGGAGACCTGGGGAAGGGGTAAGAGGCAAAAGAGAGCAAGTGAGCTATTTAGAAACACTTAGCACTTTTATTTTATTTTTTTGAGACAGAGTCTTGCTCTGTCATTCAGGGTGGTGTGCAGTGGCACGATCTCGGCTCACTACAACCTCTGCCTCCCAGATTCAAGTGACTCGCCTGCCTCACCCTCCCGAGTAGCTGGAATTACAGGCGTTCACCACCATGCCCGGCTAATTTTTGTATTTTTAGTAGAGACAGCGTTTCGCCATGTTGGTCAGGCTGGTCTCGAACTCCTGACCTCAGGTGATCTTCCTGCCTCAGCCTCCCAAAGTGCTGGGATTATAGGCGTGAGCCACTGCACCCAGTCAGCATCCTTTTTGATTAAAGTGCTAAGTGTTTAGGGCCAGGCAGCACTTTGGGAGGCGGAGGCAGGAGGATCACATGAGGTCAAGAGTTTGAGACCAGCCTGATCAACACGGCGAAACCCCATGTCTACTAAAAATACAAAAATTAGCCGGGCGTGGTGGCACACACCTGTAATCCCAGCTACTCAGGAGGCTGAGGCACAAGAATCGCTTGAACGTGGGAGGCGGAGGTTGCAGTGGGCCGAGATCATGTCATGGCACTCCAGCCTGTGCCACAAGAGCAAAACTCCATCTCAACAACAACAAAAAAAAAGGATGCTTTCTCCAAAATATTTAACCTTTTTCAGTGGTAATATTTGACTAGTGGCAGAAAAATGGAGATACATTGTAAAAAAATTACTCCTTAAAAAGAAAGTGTAAGGTTAAAAAGAGAGGTAAATAGATACTTGTTTAGGGCAGAGGCTAAAGGAGAGAAAATAAAAGATCTCAATCTTCAACCCAAAACCAGGCTCTGAATGGCACTACAGCTTGGGGCTTAGTGCCTGGGGTCCTCTCACAGGCAACTTCCAGAGGAGCAAGGCTCAGAGGAGAATCAAGTTTAGGACTTGGGGGAAAAGTTAGGGCTAGGCAGGCAGGGTAGTGCACTGGGTAAGAGCTCAGCCTCTGGGCTTAAACAGGTCTGGGTTTAAGTTCTGGGATCTGCCCCTTAGTGTCTATGGGACCTTGGAGAAACTGCTTAACTTCCCTGAGCCTCATCTGTAATACAGGGATAATAATAGTACCTTCCTCCAACAAGGACGTGCATGTAAAAGGGTTAGCGTGGGGGTCAATGTTCCACCACTCTCCTGTTGCAGAAAAAGGGAAACTCCGGCAGGAGTGGACCTGCCAGAGGTAACCCAGCAGGTGTGGCCATAACTAGTCTCAGGACTTAAGTACTCTGATGCTCAGGGTGACAGAGGTCCAGTAAAGGGAGTTGGAATCAGAAAGGCTCGGTTACAAATCTCACCCAGCTGTGCCACCTACTAGTTGGGACAGCCTGAGATTGTCTGATTTAAATAAGAAAAAAAAGTTCATACGTCCTCCTCTGTAGAGGCTGAGAAAATTAGATGACTTGATAAAGTGTGCAGGGTCAGTTCCAAGGGCTAACCCGATTAACTTTTACAAACAGCAAATGGGTTGATATTCATGAAGACGCAGGGCCAGAAAGTCAGGAAAACTAGGTATAGGCAGTTCTGGTGATTTCTTTATTCTTTATAAACACCTTTTTCTACAGTACAATTCAGAGAATAAATAGAGGCACACGGCTATAACTTCCACCACAATCTGCTGTTGAAGAGACATTCAATGTGAGGCTAGGGAGCTAGAGGTGGGGGACGTATTTGGGTACCAGGGTAACGGGAGGCCTACGTAATAAACTGCAGAGATCCCATCAGTAAGGTCTGATTGCGGCCTGACGGTCAAGGCTCATGATAGAAGAGCTACAGTGAGCCAAATGCTCCTTTAGTTCCCCACAGTCCTAGAGTAGGTCCAATTCTACCAAAACCCCAGGGGTTTGGGTGAGTCTGATTTATTGGTCCACTGGGAAGAAACTGTGTCAGCCCAAGCCATCCGTATGAATTCAGTTCACTCCATGGTAGTGCCTGAAGTGGCCTAAATATTCTACCCTTTTCCCTGGAGTTAGTCACAAATACAAGTAATAAGATTACTGTTTACATGAGTTTTTTTCTTGATTGTCCCAAAAAGGGATCCTGTTCCCCATCTAAGGAAGGAGAGAGGCACACATGGGGATTATCTGCTCTAAGTTGATGAAAGAAGACAGCCTGTCTTCTAAAGGGAGGAGGAAATAGCACTCTTACAGAATCCTTCACGGGACATAGGCAGGAATCAATACCAGTCTGATCAGACCAAGTGGAAGCCTGCAGCCATGATTCCAACCAGCATGAGGAGTAACATATGGAAAAGCTCTGCCAGCCAGGCACAGTGGCTCACACCTGCAATCCTAGCACTTTGGCAGGCCCAGGCAGGAGGATCACTTGAGCCCAGGATTTTGAGACGAGCCTGAGCAACATAGCAAGACCCTGGCTCAATTTTTTATAATAATAAAATTAAAGGCTGAGCGTGGTGGCTCACGCCTGTAATCCCAGCACTTTGGGAGACCAAGGCGGGTGGATCACGAGGTCAGGAGTTTGAGACCAGCCTGGCCAATATGGTGAAACCCCGTCTCTACTAAAAAAAATACAAAAATTAGCTGGGTGTGGTGGCGCGCTCCTGTAGTCCCAGCTACTCAGGAAGCTGAGGCAGGGGAATTGCTTGAACCTGGGAGGCAGAAGTTGCAGTGAGCTGAGATCATGCCACTGCACTCTAGCCTGGGCGAGAGTAAAACTCCATCTCAAAAATAAAAAATAAAATAATAATAATAAAAAAATTAAAAAAGAAAAGCTCTGGCCTTGACTTTCACAGGGCTGCTGTACTGAGCCACCCCTATCTTTTCCCTATTTCTCCAGAGTGGCACAGAGCACTGGCCCTAAGCTGGGGCTAGGATCACCTGTCCCCAAAGCAGCAGAACGAAGGTTCTGTATCACTTGGCAGAAAATGAAGCAGAAGGGTCACAGCAGGCTACACTGGGTAACCTGAGGTCTTAGGAACAGAGTATCAACCAGTGAGAAGAGGTGGCTCCTCTGTCCTCCAGCACATAAGGGTTAGGGAAAGACAGAACCACCAATGACTGCTGCAGGGTCTGCTGGCCAGCATCCTCAGCACTTTTCTGTGGTCCAGTTCTGGAATGGCAGGTGACAGGGCACATACAAGGCCTCTGCTCCACTGTCATTGTCAACTCATCTCAGCTCTGATTCATTTGTTCACCTCGAATCAACAACAGGGGCACTGGCTTTACCCAATACTTATCAGCTGGTGCCCACTGCGCTGTCAGGCAGTGAGATTTCTGGCTGACTTGGAGGCGCTCTGGGCCCGCTGAACAATGGCAGAACACTTCTCACGCCGCAGCAGCTTGTTGTTCTCAAAGAGACCTTCATTGCGGGGGATTCCATGAGAACCATCGGGGAAAGTCAGCAGGCCTTTGAGGAGGGCAGAGAAAATATGGGAGTGACAATGGCATTAATGTCTCAAAGATGAGACATATCTTTGGCCTTGATATGTCCAGGCCAAAGAAGAGAAAAACTCCCAGCTCTACTCAGGAGTACTCTATTGATGAGTTCAATGGATAGGTGTCAGGGACGGCCACTGTGGATTGCTGGACACCCGCAGGATTAAAACTAAACAGGTATATTTCCACCCATATTATGCCCACCTAAGTCAGCCACCCTGCTGGGCTGCAACTTACCAAAACCATCTACTCTGCCATTTTTAAATTCCCCCTCAAAGGTCATGTTGTCATATCGAATGAAGACTCCGACGCCATTAAACTTGCCCTGGGCAAACTCCCCCTCATACCTGCAGAAACACCAAGAAGTTAGCCTTCAGTGGAAAGTTAGCTGTCCAGATGAACGGAGTCGAGCAGCTGCTGATCTCTGTTATTTAATGATGCTAAGGAGCAAGCCGATTCTACCAGTCACATAGCTCCACCTACCCCACCTATTCCCAAGGAGCAGAGAGTATATATGACATGAAGCCCTGATCTCAAGGAAAGAAGATAGGATGTGAATGGGAGTGGGGTGGAAAGTCACTCACTTGGTTGACATTTCAAATTTTAGGTCCACTTAAAAAATAGCTAATAAAAGAACTATTTATTCCTCATGTGTGTTCTGCAGGGAGTGAGACAAGGTCAGGATTGACCAGATATTTACCAGAGTCCCATTTTTATGTCAGACCCTCCCTTATTTAAGGCTAAGAAAGGAATGACCTCATACCCACCTTGAACCATCTGAGAAGGTCAATACCCCAAAGCCATTAAAGAGCCCATTCTCAAAATGACCCAGGTAGGTGCCACCATCTGCAAACATCAGTTGACCAAAACCATGCCTGCGGCCTGAACAAAGAGAAGGATAGGTGTCAGGTTGGAAGGAGGCAGCTTCAGGGTCCCTTCTTACTCTTGTAGCATCCCTTACCTGCCATCACCCTACCCACAAAGAAAACAAGAGAAGCAGTGACATTAGCAGGGCAGAGGATTATTAGCCAGAGTCAGGCACTGGGAAAACCTGGCTCCTGGGGCCTTCCCATCTTATCACTACAGATTAAAGCAGGTCTACCCAAGTATGAATAAGAGAGCACTTAAAAATAACAACAGCTGACCAGGCGCGGTAGCTTACACCTGTAATCCCAGCATTTTGGGAGGCTGAGGGTGGATCACGAGGTCAAGAGATCGAGACCAGCCTGGCCAACATGGTGAAACCCCATCTCTACTAAAAATACAAAAATTAGCTGGGTGTAGTGGCGCCTGCCTGTGGTCCCAGCTACTCGGGAGGCTGAGGCAGGAGAATCACTTGAACCCGGGAGGCAGAGGTTTCAGTGAGCTGAGATCGCGCCACTGCACTCCAGCCTGTCGACAGAGTGAGACTCTGTCTCAAAAAACAAACAAACAAAAAACCAACTGGCTGGGCGCAGTGACTCATGCCTGTAATCCCAGCACTTTGGGAGGCCAAGGAGGTGGGCGGATCACCTGAGGTCCAGAGTTCAAGATCAGCCTGGCTAACATGGTGAAACCCCGTTTCTACTAAAACTACAAAAAATTAGCCGGGCATGGTGGTGGTGCGCTCCTGTAACCCAGCTACTCAGGAGGCTGAGGCAGGAGAATCGCTTGAACCTGGGAGGTGGAGGTTGCAGTGGGCTGAGATCATGCCATTGCACTCCAGCTTGGGCAACAAGAGCAAAACCCCATCTCAAAATAAATAAATAAATAAATAAATAAATAACAATAGCTAACGTGTATTTATAGTGCCTTTACTATGTGCCAGCCTCTCTCTTTTTTTTTTTTTTTTTTGAGACAGAGTCTCACTCTGTCGCCCAGGCTGGAGCACAGTGGTGTGATCTTGGCTCACTGTAACCTCCGCCTCCTGGTTTTAAGTGATTCTCCTGCCTCAGCCTCCCCAGTAGCTGGGATTACAAAGTGTTGGGATTACAGGCATGAGCCACTGTGCCTGCCCTAAATTCTTGAGCCTTGAGAGAAATTGTACAGGTGTGATGTGACCTTGGCTCCTTCAATCCCAAGCCTTTCTTCCTGGCTTTCAAATACCTGGTGTCCCCTTTAATGTGGACTGTTAGAGGAGAGACTTTCTGAGGCTCTGCTGGGTGGGCTGTATCCACCACAAGAACTCCCTTGAATTCTGTTTGAAAGGCATGATTACTCCTGCAACATCTTGCTCTGTTTTCTGGTCAGTTCAGAGAGTAAGCACAGCCCTGTTGCTATAATGAAGCTGAAACCAGTGCTGCTAATCAGGCTGTTAGATTTGCCCAGTAGCTTTAAGGTGCTAAAGGGATACTGGTTGTTTTTTTTTTTTTTTTCCTCAGAGAGGCAATGTAGTTAGATTTTGAGGACACCGAGTCAGGCTGCCTGCTGTGTTTGCCTTCTTGTTCTACCACTTAGAGTTCTGTGATCTTGAGTAAGTTACTTAGCTTCTCCTTGCCTCAATTTCCCCATCTGTTAAATGGGAATAATAATAGTATATGCCTACCTCATAAGGTTGTCATGAGGATTAAATAAGATGATAAATACAAAATGCTTAGAAGAGAGGCTGGCATGGGCCGGGCATGGTGGCTGATGCCTGTAATCCCAGCACTTTGGGAGGCCGAGGTGGGCAGATCACCTGAGGTCAGGAGTTCGAGACCAGCCTGGCCAACATGGTGAAACCCCGTCTCTACTAAAAATACAAAAATTAGCCAGATGTGGTGGCAGGCGCCTGTAATCCCAGCTACTTGGGAGGCTGAGGCACGAGAATCGCTTGAACCCAGGGGGCAGAGGTTGCAGTGAGCTGAGATTGCACCACTGCACTCCAGCCTAGGCAACATAGTGAGCGAGACCTCATCTCAAAAAACAAAACAAAACAAACCAAAAACAGAAGCAAAAAAAAGAAAGATATAACTCATTCCTGGAGGTTGAATTAACAATAGCATTTTCAAATTCCTTTATTTAATCCTAAAATGGAATAAAGGAATGGCAGGCACTATATGGAATTAAATCCTGGAGTTGAAAATGAAGATCCATAAAGTTGGCTATATATCCTGATGTATTTGTCCTCCAGCAAATGAAGTGTTCATCATGGATACTCCCCAGGGGTCCTTCTCACCCTCCTTCCACTCGCCACGATATTCCTCCCCACTGGAGTAGGTGAAGGAACCTTTTGTCAGGGTCATGGTGACAGATTACAGGATAAAAGGATGAAACTGTAGGAAATAAGCAAAGGAGAACCAGTGTCATGGAATGGCGGGAGGAAAGGACTGCAAGGCAATTTTATAGATATATTCTAAAGGCCACCAGCCTGGTAAGTGTACACTGCCTTAGGTGCATTTAACCAAAATACCCCTATCTCCAACCACCACCAGCACCATCATCTCCACCTCTGCCCAAGTGCTCTTATCCTCCTGCTTATCTTAAAAGTTTTCAGCCAGTTCCTATTTTCTATGACCTGGGATGGAAATCTACAAATATTAATCTACAAATATTTATTTGATACCTACTATGTGCTCAGTTGATGTATAAAATACAGTATCTTCCCTTGACGAGTTTATAATCTAGTTAATAAGACTAACAATTTAAACACTGAATTATGCCAGAGATAATGTGATTAAGTGCCAACTTGGATGGCAGAGATTAACAAAGACATGAGATGGCCAGAATTTAAAAGAAGCAGACAAGCAGTGGAGAAGGCAAAGAGCAATTCCAGAATCAGAAAACATAGGGAACAGGCCAGGGGCAGTGGCTCACGCCTGTAATCCCAATACTTTGGGAGGCCAAGGTGGGTGGGATGACCTGAGGTCAGTTGTTTGAGACCAGCCTGGCCAACATGGTGAGACCCCGTCTCTACTAAAAATACAAAAATTAGCTGGGCGTGGTGGCAGGAACCTGTAATCCTAGCTACTTGGGAGGCTGAGGCAGGAGAATCACTTAAACCCGGGAGGCGGAGGTTGTAGTGAGCTGAGATCACACCACTGTTACTCCAGCCTGGGTGACGGAGCAAGACTCTGTCTCAAAAAAAAAAAAAGAAAAGAAAAGAAAATATGGGGAACCAACACTCAAAGGGCAAGGAACACTCTAAGGGCAATGTGAACACGAGATGTTCCATGGCAAAATAAGAAGCCTGGTCTCATTACAGTTGAGGGTTTATTTGGGGAGTATTAGGAAATAAGCCTGTGTAGGTACATGTAGCCACAATCTTAAATTTGAAGAGAGGCCTGGTGCAGTGACTCACACCTGTAATCCCAGCACTTTGGGAGGCCGAGGTGGGAGGATCACTTGAGCCCAGGAGTTCAAGACCAGCCTGGGCAACATAGCAAGACCTCATGTCAAAAATGTAAAATTAAAAAACAAAAAATAGGCTGGGCGTGGTAGCTCATGCCTGTAATCCCAGAACTTTGTGAGGCTGAGGTGGGTGGATCACGAGGTCAGGAGCTCGAGACCAGCTTGGCCAACATGGTAAAACCCCATCTCTACTAAAAATACAAAAATTAGCTGGGTGTGGTGGCGGGCACCTGTAATCCCAGCTACTCAGGAGGCTGAGGCAGGAGAATCGCTTGAACCCAGGAGGCAGAGGTTGCAGTGAGCTGAGATCACACCACTGCACTCCAGCCTGGGTGACAGAGCAAGACTCTGTCTCGAGAAATAAATAAATAAATAAATAAATCTGAAAAGAATCTCATGGATTTAGCCCAACCTCTCATTTTATAGGAGAAATAGAAGCCCAGAGAGGTAATAAAGTTTGTTGACAGCCTCCCCTGACTATGCTAGTCCTTTTTTCCTGTACAGCACAGCCTCTGCTTTTAGCTCAGGCTAACTTAAAGAGACCTTTGAAAGCTGGGCATAAGAGTTTACAGCATATGAGGGAGGAAAAGAGGTGACCTCTGCGGGTTTGTGAACCAGGATGTAATATGAAGGCAGTGTGTAAGGAAAATGAATGTGGTAGCATGAAGTGGGATGAATTGGAGCAGCAAGTCCATAGTCAGAAAAGCTTGCAAGGAAGGGAAATATGATAATGCAGCAAATTGTAAAAATGGGCAGAGTTATTCTCCCTCCGTTCATGACCCTACAATGTGACAAGGCAGATCCTCCCATTAAGAGGCAGAGTTGGCCGGGTGCGGTGGCTCACGCCTGTAATCCCAGCACTCTGGGAGGCGGAGTGGGTGGATCACCTGAACCAGAATGGCCAGCATGGCGAAATCCTGTCTCTACTAAAGATACAAAACATTAGCAGGGCGTGGTGGCGGGTGCCTGTAATCCCAGCTACTCGGGAGACTGATGCAGAAGAACTGCTTGAACTCGGGAGGCAGAGGTTGCAGTAAGCCAAGATCGCACCACTGCATTCCAGCCTGGGCGACAGAGTGAGGCTCTGTCTAAAAAAAAAAAGAGGCAGAGTTTATTTATTCCTCCACCTGCTGGACCTGGGTTGGCTGTGTGACTTGTTCTAGATAATGGAATGTTCGCAAAAGTGATCTAGCAGAGGTCTGCAAAGCACCTGTGCACTGGGCTTGCCCTCTTGCTACACTTGGACCTGTTCTGCCCCCATGTAAATGAGCCCAATCTGGTCTACTGGATGGTGAGACCCTGTCCCAGCTGGCCACAGATGAACAAATTGCTCAGGCAAGACTAGAAGAACTGCCCTTCTGAGCCCGGCCCCAAACTAGCGACCACAGACTCACAGGATAAATAAATGGTTATTGTTTCAAGCCACTGTGTTTTCTGGTGGTGTGTTATTACCCAGAAAAAGCTAACTGATACGTTCAGGCATGAGTCTGGGAGATCACAGTATAATGGGAGCAGAAGGAACAACTGGGGGGATACATCATAGGAAAACAATCAGTAACATTTGGGGACTGGCTAGATATGGCTTCACATTGGTGGTGAAAGGATGTATTGAAGGATATCCTATAAGAAGGGAACTGCACGGTGGCTCAAACCTATAAGCCCAGCACTTTGGGAGGCTGAGGCTTGTGGACCACTTGAGCTCAGGAGTTTGAGACCAGCCTGGGCAACATGGTGAAACCCCATCTGTACCAAAATTACAAAAAATCCAAAAATTAGCCGGGTGTGGTGGCGCGTTCCTGTAGTCCCAGCTACTTGGGAGGCTGAGGTGGAAGGATCGCTTGAACCCAGGAGGCAGAGGTGCAGTGAGCCAAGATCACGCCACGACACTCCAGCCTGGGCGACAGAGGGAGACCCTGTCTCAAAAAAAAAAAAAAAAAAAAAGGAAGAAGAAGAAGAAGGGAATTAAGATACCCCCCAAAATCATTAAATATAAACAGAGGCAAATAGTACGTCATTTGATAGACTAAAAAATACAAGCCCTATTTCTTTATAAATTCCCTAGGTCTCTTCATTCATCCCTTCGTCTTTCATTTATTTATTTATTTATTTATTTACTTTTTAGAGACAGGGTCTTGCTCTGTCACCCAGGCTAGAGCGCAGTGGCACGATCATAGCTCACTGTAACCTCAAACTCCTGGATTCAAGGCATCCCGTCACCTCAGTCTCCTGAGTAGCTGGGACTACAGGTGCACACTACCACATCTAGCTACCTCCTCATCTTTTCCAGATCTAAGCAATACAATGTTTTCTCCAGTAATTTTGACAATGCAGATTCCTAGGCCCAAACTCAGACTTACTGAATCAGATTCTGTAGTCAGAGCCTGGGAACCTGCAGTTTTAATAAGCACATCATTAGATCCTTACTTCAAAGCTTGTGGCCTACTGCTACAATAAATGGAAATACTGTGTGTGAAAAGTTCTCTGAACTATAAATCACTATTGAAAAGTCCTCTATCAAACAAGCATGGTGGCTCATGCCTGTAATTCCAGCACTTTGGGAGGCTGAGCAGGGACAATTGCTTGAGCCCAGGAGTCTGAGGCTGCAGTAAGTCATGACAGTGCCACTACAGCCTGGGTGACAGAGCGAGACCCTGTCCCCCCACCCAAAAAAAAGTCCCCTCTGATTAATAAGTAACCTAGAGTCTGACCCTCAGGCATCTGACTGAGTTCCAACAGGACAAGGACACATTCTCCTCAGAGTACTGGGGCCAGATCTGGTGGAGAAACAGGAAAGAATTCTTTTTTCTTTTAGAGACAGGGTCTCATTATGTTACCCAGGCTGGACTTGAATGCCTAGGTTCAAGAGATCCTCCAATCCCCTCTTAGCTTTCTGAGTAGCTGGAACTACAGGTGCATGCCACTGCTCTCAGCTCAAAACAAGACGGGATTCTTTTTTTTTTTTTTTTTTTTTTTTTGAGACGGAGTCTCACTCTGTCGCCCAGGCTGGAGTGCAGTGGCATGATCTCGGCTCATTGCAAGCTCTGCCTCCCGGGTTCATCCCATTCTCCTGCCTCAGCCTCCCGAGTAGCTGGGACTACAGGCGCCCACCACCACGCCCCACTAACTTTTTGTATGTTTTAGTAGAGATGGAGTTTCACCATGTTAGCCAGGATGGTCTCAATCTCCTGACCTCGTGATCCGCCCGCCTTGGCCTCCCAAAGTGCTGGGATTACAGGCATGAGCCACCGTGCCTGGCCGCAAGATGGGATTCTTAAATCTCAGGGGCCTGGCACCAACAGCTAGCTTCCTTTTCCTTCAAGTCCCAGGGAAGCCAAAACCTCATCCAGTCAAGAGGGAGTTCCAAAGAGTGGGTTCCATAGTTTCATAGCACAAAAGGGGTCTGGTATATTTTATGCAAAAGTGATGCTTTAAATGTTCAACTAAAACAACCCATATGTTAAATTTGCTTTCTCCACATTGTCATGGTGGACAGTGCTAGATTATTTATATTTCAATTCAGGTGGCACAACCCTCTCTAATAATCAATTGCACTAACCCCAGAGAAGCTGTCTGAAATACCTTTATAACAGAAGCTAACATTTACTGACCTCTTACTGTGTTCCATCAGTGTTGTTTATTTGTTTTGTTTTAAGAGATGGGGTCTCACTCAGTTACCCAGCCTGGAATGCAGTAGTGTGATTGTGATTATAGCTCACTGCAGTCTCAAACTTCTGGGCTAAAGTGATCCTCTCGCTTCATTCTCTCCAGTAGCTGGGACTAGAGGTGTGTGCCAACACACCCAGCTACTTTTCAAATTTTTTGTTGAGATGGGTATCGCTATGGTGCCTAGACTGGTCCCGAACTCCTGGCCTCAAGTGATTCTTCCTCATCAGCTTCCCAAGTAGCTGGGATTACTGGTGTGAGCATCAGTGTTTTTTGTTTTGTTTTGTTTTTGAGACGGAGTTTCACTGTTATTCTTCCCCAGGCTGGAGTGCAATGGCGCGATCTTTGCTCACTCCAACCTCTGCCTCAGCCTCCCAAGTAGCTGGGATTACAAGCATGCGCCACCATGCCTGGCTAATTTTGTATTTTCAGTAGAGATGGGGTTTCACCATGTTGGTCAGGTGACCTCAGGTGATCCTGACCTCAGGTGATCCACCTGCTGCGGCCTCCCAAAGTGCTAAGAATACAGGCATGAGCCACCGCACCCGGCATGAGCATCAGTGTTTTTAAAATATATTATCTAATTTCATCTCACAACAACTTTTTGGGGTGGGTATTATTATTATTTCCAGTTTAGGGATGAGGAAACTAAGGTGCAGAGAGGATAAATAAATTAACTAAGGTCATACATTAACATGTGGAAACTAACACGTGAAAGTTAGAATCAGAGCTCTGACAGCTGGCCTTGCTGGCACAAGTTCTTACAGTAACTTGCTAACTTATACCATTCTATCCTATCTGGCCTCTCAGGATAATATGGTGGTGTTGTAGAGTCTGAGCACAGGAGGACTTCAGTTCAAATCTGAGTTCACTGTATAATTATGGGCAAGGTATTTAAGTATCTCTAAATCTCAGTCTCCTCATCTGTAAAGTGGAGATAATATATGTATTTCACATAGTTGGCAGGTGGATTAAATTAAATATCTGAGAGTCAGTGGGTGACAGAAAAGAAAAATAAAAGAAAGAAAATGACACACACGTAAGTACCTAGAACACTGCCAGGGCCCGTCCACTAAATGTTAGTTTCTTTCCTCTTTCAAAGTTTTACACTTAAACTCACACATATACTTACTGTAACGAAAACTTCTCTAGGTCTTTCCTCAGTAAAAACTGCTACCAATGTAATTCAAACAACACTTTGAAAAAGAAAATCGCAGCAATTTTGACTAAAGAGCTGAATACTAAGTAGAGGAAAAACAAACTATAGTTGCCACCCATCCACTCTTCATCAACATCCTACAGGATATTTTTATTTTGGCCTCATGTCATAACGATTTTTTGTTTTTTAAGGAGACAGTGTGTCGCTCTGTTGCCCATGCTGGTGTGCAATCGCTTGATCATAACTCACTGCAACCCTGAACTTGTGGGCTCAAGCAACCCTCCTGCCCCAGCCTCCCAAGTAGCTAGGACTATAGGCACACACCACCATGCCCAACTAACTTTTTTGTAGAGACCGTGTCCCACTATGTTGCCCAGGCTAATCTCAAACTCCTAGCCTCAAGCAATCTCTGGCCTTGGCCTCTGAAAGTGCTAGGATTATAAGCATGAGCCACCACACCCAGCGTCATGACTTTTTTTTTTTTTTTTTTTTTTAAGAGAACAAGCGGGCTGGGCACAGTGGCTCACGCCTGTAATCCCAGCACTTTGGGAGGCTAAGATGGGTGGATCACCTGAGGTCAGGAGTTCGAGACCAGCCTGGCCAACATGGTGAAGCCCTGTCTTTACTAAAAACACAAAAATTAGCCAGGCGTGGTGGCACATGCCTGTAGTCCCAGCTACTCAAGAGGCTGAGACAGGAGAATCACTTGAACGTGGGAGGTGGAGGTTGCAGTGAGCCAAGATCATGCCACTGGTCTCCAGCCTGGGTGACAGAGCGAGACTCTGACTCAAAAATAATAAATAATAATAATAATATGTTCTGATGCTTGTTCTCTCTTTTTTTTTTTTTGAAACGGAGTCTTGCTCTGTGGCCCAGACTGGAGTGCAGTGGCGCAATCTTGGCTCACTGCAACCCCCACCTCCCGAGTTCAAGTAATTCTCCTGCCTCAGCCTCTCAAATAGCTGGGATTTCAGGTGACCATCACCATGGCTGGCTAATTTTTGTATTTTTCGTAGAGACAGGGCTTCACCATGTTGGTCAGGCTGGTCTCGAACTCCTGACCTCAGGTGAGCCACCCATCTCAGCCTTCCAAAGTGCTGGGATTACAGGCATGAGCCACTGTGCCCAGCTTTTTTTTTTTTTTTTTTTTTTTTTTTTTTTTTTTAGACAGAGTTTCGTTCCTGTGGCCCAGGCTGGAGTGCAATGGTGCAATGGTGCAGTCTCAGCTCACTGTAACCTCTGCCTCCCAGGTTCAAGCGATTCTCTTGCCCCAGCCTCCCAAGTAGCTGGGATTACAGGCCCCTGCCACCACGCCCAGCTAATTTTTGTATTTTCAGTAGAGACAGGGTTTTACCATGTTGGCCAGGCTGGTCTTGAACTCCTGACCTCAGGTGATCCTCCCGCCTTGGCCTCCCAAAGTGCTGGGATTACAGGCGTGAGTCACTGTGCCCGGCCTGATTTTTGTTTGTTTGTTTGTTTAATGGAGACTGGTGCTGGTGACTTTGCTGAGTAGCTTCAGCAGAGGGACCTGAACACCTTTTTTTTTTTTTTTTTTTTTTGAGACACTCTCACTCTGTCACCCAGGTGGAAGTGCAGTGATTCGATCTTAGCTCACTGCAACCTTCGTCTCCTGGGTTCAAGCAATTCTCATGCTTCAGCCTCCTGAGTAGCTGGCATTACAGGTGTGTGCCACCACGCCTAGCTACTTTTTGTATTTTTAGCAGAGACAGGGTTTCACCATGTTGGCCAGGCTGGTCTTGAACTCCTGGCCTCATGTGATCTGCCCACCTCGGCCTCCCAAAGTGCTGGATTACAGGCGTGAGCTACCGCGCCCAGCCAGAACATAATGATTTTTGATACAGACACCAAAAGCCCAGAAATGGTCTAATGTGAAAACAGCTAGGCCTGACCAGAGCAGGGTTCAACGACATCTTCTACGCCCTGGCTCTGTCCCAGCCATGAGGACAGACGAGTTCTAAGAATCCCTGTGCTCTCACCCAAATAAGAGAAAAGATTCATTTCTCGCCTAAATGAAGGGCAACCTTGTGGAGACTCTTCTAGAGATGTTTGGGGGCCACTCCCATAGGACTTTCTCCCTTCCTCAGTTATCAGTCAAGCATTCCGTTTCCAGTATCTCTCACACAGAAGATATCCGAGGCAAGGACCATTATCTTCTTGTAGTAAACTCCCTCCAAACCTCTGGGAGCTATTTTCTGAGACGTGATGCTGGTACTTGCCATGTCATCTCTGTCCTATCAATGTCCCACAAGGTCAGCATCCAATTTCAGGCTCACAAGCCTCTTATCACCAGCCCAGCATCAGAGTGTGCTGGGGTAGAGGCCAACATGACTCCATTGCAAATATAACATTAATGAGAGCATGAGAAGTAGTTTTCCATCAGAATAGCAGAAGAAAACGCTTTCCAGTACAAACGGGCATTTTGATCAGGCAATCCTCAGCTCTTCCCAGAACTAAGTTACAGCACTAAAAGTCAGCTTATGGTTGAAGTTTCATTCCTTCAAAACACATCAGTTAGAATCTGAAGGGCTGTATCTTCCACTAAATCTTATAATTAAACAACCATTCCAAAACCTAAACACAAAATCACTATTTATACAAAAAGATTATAAGAGCATTTCCTTTAGATGTCTGGCAGCAGTTAACCAACTTGTTTTCACTCAAAATTTGGAAGGAGTTATTGCAGTGGGATTTGAGGAGTCATATTGACTACACAGGGACTCAGGGAAAGTACTGCCTTGTATTTATTTACTTTTTCTCAAGGCTACATGAAACTTCCAGAGAGTGGCATTCTACCTTGTTCCAGAAGGAACAGTATAAGATTGCTGAAAGAAGGGAACATTTCTCCAGTTTGAGGGTTATTTACGGACAAAGTACTAGTTTTCAAGTTGTACACCTAATCACTTTTTTTTCTTTCTTTCTTTTTTTTTTTGAGACACAGTCTCACTGTGTCACACAGGCTGGAGTCTAATGGCATGATCTTGGCTCACTGCAACCTCCGCCTCCCAGGCTCAAGAGATTCTCCTGCCTCAGCCTCCTGAGTAGCTGGGATTACAGGCGTGCCAGCACGGCCAGCTAATTTTCATATTTTTAGTAGAGATGGGGTTTCACTATGTTGTCCAGGCTGGTCTCAAACTTCTGGCCTCATGTGATCTGCCTGCCTTGGACTCCCAAAGTGCTGGGATTATAGGCATGAGCCACCACACCCAGCCCCTAACCACTTTTTTAGTATGCTGTTAGCTCTTGGGGATTATACCCTAAATATTTTAAGGAAGCCAATGAAACTGAAAAGGTTACCTTCTTGTTACCAAATGTGGCGGACTGTATTTCCAAGATGTTTGCAACAGTATCTTCTGTCTTACATGTTTGTCTACAATTTGATCTGGCCATTGATCCATTAAAAGGTGAAATCTACCTCCCCTCCCTTGAATCTGAGTAGGCTTGTGACTGCTTGGACCAAAAGAACACAATGAAAATGATGGTGTGGGCCGGGCGTGGTGGCTCACACCTGTAATCCTAGCATTTTGGGAGGCCAAGGCGGACGGATCACCTGAGGTCGGAAGTTCAAGACCAGCCTGACCAACATGGAGAAACCCCATCTCTACTAAAAATACAAAATTAGCTGGGTGTGGTGGCCCATGCCTGTAATCCCAGCTACTTGGGAGGCTGAGGCAGGAGAATTGCTTAACCCAGGAGGCAGAGGTTGAAGTGAGCCAAGATCGCACCATTGCACTCCAGCCTTGGCAACAAGAGTGAAACTCTGTCTCAAAAGAAAATGGTGGTGTGTTCTGAGGTTAGATCATAAAAGGTGATGCAACTTCCATCTTGTCACTGATACACTCACACTTGGAGACCTGAGCCACCACATAAAAAGCCTGACTACCCAGAGGCTAACACTGAAAGCCAAGCCACACAGAAAAGCCATATATTGGTGTTCCAGTTGGCTGCCCTTACCTTTGAATCATCCTATCCCACGTACCAGGCATCAGTGAAGGAGCCTTCAGATGATTCCAGCCCTCAGCCATTAAGCCTGTATTCCATCCCATATCAGGGAGCAGAGAGAGGCCTCCCCATGGTGCCAGGTCCAAATTCCCTCACCCACAGAATCCATGAGCATCATATGGGTGTTTTTTTGTTTGTTTGTTTTGTTTTTTGAGACAGAGTCTCGCTTTGTCACCCTGGGTGGAGTACAGTGGTGTGATCTCGGCTCACTGCAAGCTCCGCCTCCCGGGTTCAAGCAATTCTCCTGCCTTCGCTTCCCGAGTAGCTGGGACTACAGGTGCTCGCCACCACGCCCAGCTAATTTTTTTTTTTTTTTTTGAGACGGAGTCTCGCTGTCTCCCAGGCTGGAGTTCAGTGGCACGATCTCGGCTTACTGCAAGCTCCGCCTCCCAGGTTCTCGCCATTCTCCTGCCTCAGCCTCTCCAGTAGCTGGGACTACAGGCGCCCACCACCATGCCCGGCTAATTTTTTTTTGTATTTTTAGTGGAGACGGGGTTTCACCATGTTAGCCAGGATGGTCTCGATCTCCTGACCTTGTGATCTGCCTGCCTCAGCCTCCCGAAGTGCTGGGATTACAGGCATGAGCCACTGCGCCCGGCCCCGGCTAATTTTTTGTATTTTTAGTAGAGATGAGGTTTCACTGTGTTAGCCAGGATGGTCTTGATCTCCTGATCTCATGATCCGCCCGCCTCAACCTCCCAAAGTGCTGGGATTACAGGCGTGAGCCACCGCGCCCGGCCACAATATGGGTGTTTTAAGCTGCTAAATTCTGGGGTACTTTGTTATACAGCAATAATAACTGGAATACCACGTTTCAACCTAACCCTCCCACCATCCTCTCCCATTGGTTTTCAACAGTACATACTACAAACTTCCATTCCATTTTGACTTAGGCACATATAGCAAATTCCCTTCAGCAAATGCTTGCCAAAATGATGTCCATTGCCAAGACCACAGTCAGAAGTGCTAATGAAAGGGAATGTGTGTAGAATCCATGAGTCTCAGGCCATGGTTGAATACATTTGGCTAGAAACTGTCACATGTGCCCAAATAGGTGATATTGTCACTATTTGGGACAGTGTCTGGATTTTATGACTTTTATAATTAACCATGCTAATGAATAGCTTTAAAGCTACTGACCTAAAAAGGAATTTCACCAGTAACCATGGTCATTGAGACAAACCTAGTTTAACAAACTATAGTCAGTGCCGATGAAGACTGAAAGCCCAATACTTTTTTTTTTTTGAGGCAGTCTGGCTCTGTCATCCAAGCTGGAGTGCAGTGGCGTCATCTCAGCCACTGCAACCTCTGCCTCCTGGGCCCAAGCCATCCTCCCACCTTAGCCTCCTGAGTAGCTGGGACTACAGGAGCATGCCACGACACCCAGCTAATTTTTGCATTTTTTGGTAGTGACAGGGTTTTACCATGTTGCCCATGCTGGTCTTGAACTCCTGGGATCAAGTGATCTGCCTGCCTCAGCCTTCCAAAGTGCTAGGATTACAGGTGCGAGCCACCATGTCTGGCCCAATACTTTAATAAGGGATGCAAATCAGTATTTCTATCAGTTATCCAAATCATATTTTTAAAGAGAATATATGGCTCAGGGGTTTAGGCTACAGATACACCCATGGAATCCAGTCACAAACCAAGATGATTCACACTTCTAAACAGACACTCACCCTTTCTGCACTCCTGATAGATGGGTTGCAAAGGATCAGTCCAAACATTTACATAAAAGAAAATCACTATTCTGTCCCTGTAAACCAACACACTATTAGTCTGCACTATATACCATATTCCTGGTACCTTCATTTTCTTCTGTCCCAGACATTTCTTTTTTATTATTATTATTTTCTTATTTCCAAACAGAACTCTGAGACAATAACGAGAATTTTTGTTTCCGTTCTTTTTATCTTTTTCTAATTTTAAGAAATCAACGTATTAAACAACATTTTTGTATTCACAGTAAACTGTGTCCAATTTAAGAGGATTAAAAAAAAAAAACTGACATAAAGAGGAAAAGGGCCGGGCATGATGGCTCACTCCTGTAATCCAAGCACGTTGGGAGGCTGAAGCAAGAGGATCGCTTGAGCCCAGGAGTTCAATACCAATCTGGGAAACGTAGTGAGACCTCATCTCTACAAAACAATACAAAAATTTGCTGGGTGTGGTGGTGCATGCCTGTAGTCCCAGCTACTCAGGAGGCTGAGGTAGGAGGATTGCTTGAGCCCACAATTTGAGGCTGCCAGGGTGAGCAGTGACTGCACCACACCTGTACTCCAGCCTGGGCAACAGAGCCAGACCTTGTCTCAAAAAAAAGAAAAGAAAAGCAAAACAAAACAAAAGGTTGGGGCGGTGGGGGAGATCCAGTTAGAGAATACTGGGTGGAGGCAGCCACCCTAACTACCCACATGTCCCCCCAGAACCACCCTTCCCAGGGTACAATAGTCTTGTCAAATTATTTCAGTAATAAAGAAAGCAGTTCATAAGCTTTTAGAATCCTAAAGAGAAGAAAATGAAGGCTTTGATGAACAAAGATTAGCCTTGTTAGGAACCTAGAACAAAAAGTCAAATAATACTCCCTTTTTTTTTTTTTGAGACGGAGTCTTGCTCTGTCCCCCATGCTGGAGTGCAGTGGCAGGATCTTGGCTCACTGCAACCGCCGCCTCCCAGGTTCAAGCAATTCTCCTGCCTCAGCCTCCTGGGTAGCTGGGATTACAGGCGCGTGCCATCATGCTTGGCTAATTTTTGTATTTTTAGTAGAGACGAGGTTTCATCATCTTGGCCAAGCTAGTTTTGAACTCCTGACCTTGTGATCCACCCGCCTCGGCCTCCCAAAGTGTTGGGATTACAGGCATGAGCCACCGCGCCCGGCCTAAATATTTTTTTTTAAGTGTTTTAAAAGGAGCTCGAAATAACTGTTTTTCATTATAAGTCTAACCTCCTCTTTCCTCATGTGAAAAGTAAAGAAATGTATCGTTGCTATATGAAGGGTTCGTTTAGGGAAGACTGTGGGATGGTTAGATTGAAGAAAGTGGGAAGAAAATACTGGCGCCAAAAAGATTTTTTTTTTTTTTTTTTTATTTAAAGGCGATGATGACCTGGGGGTGATTGGGACTAGGGAGTAATACTGCCAGAATACTATCCTATTTCACGGGAAAGGGAATGCCAGGGCTGGACTCCGATATAGCAGTTATTCCTGCTGGTACCTAAGCAGTTCAGAGATGCTAGAATGCAGGGATACCACCCATCAACTAAATGAAGCATCCCATTCCCCAGGTTTCCATATGTGGGAGTTCTCTCCACCAGTGAGATAAAGGCGGGCCCAGGGAAAACAAAGCCCTAGACCACAACAAGGCAACACCTTCTCGCACCCCATTTTCACCTTCCAGGCGCGTTCCTTCCTGCTATCCGGGCCCGCTCTCCCGCCCGGCAGGGTCTAACGCTCACACAGGTCTGCCAATTCCCCTGATGCAACCCTCCACCCTCTGCTCGCTAACCCCAGTCCAGTCAGCTCTCCCGGGCCTCGACCCCCGCGGTGGAGACTAAAGGGTTCAGGTTTGGGTCCCCCACAGGCAACCGCCCTCAGGTCAGCGTATCCGAAGTGGAGCCGCGCCCCCGAGCCGGGTCATCTCGTGCTCCGTTCCTCAGTGCCCACCTGACCGATAACACTCTTTCCCGGCCCCCTCCCTCCTGCGCCTCCAGCCAACCTGGGGCCGGCCTTTCGGGATGACCGTCACGCCTGGACGCAGGGTTCCAGCGCCTCGGACTTTTCCTCTGATGGGCTCCCGGCTGCCACCTTGCTCTCCGCCACCTCCACCAGCGATTGCCCCACTTGACGCCGCCATCCTGGGCGACCGCACTGGGTACAATTCCCGCTGCCCATTGGCTGTTACCTAGGCAACCGGGAGCAACGCCACTCCGCATTGGCCCAGCCCGGCTCCACGCCATCTTTGTGCGGGGCCGAGTGTTTGCGAACCCGGGCTGACTATGTGAAAGAGGGGTGGTCCCACCTCTGCAACGCAGATAAAGACAGAGGATCCAGATCTGGCCTACCCAGAGGCCGTCTAGTTGAAATGGCAACCCCAAAGAAAACCAAACCTGCGCCCGAAGCAACAGTGACCATCAACGCGAGCGGCTCTGATCTTGCTCCAGTCCCCACTGCTGTCAAGGGCTCCGCCGCGGAGTTTAAGGCAGATCCTAAATCCAGCTTCAGAGAGGCAGCTTTGTAAATTGTAACGCGCTAGGCAGGATAGCCTCCAATAACTCTGTGCTAGACATTGTGATATCAAGACACTTTTGCATTCATTATGGGAATTTGTGCTGTCCTTGTCATTATCTAGATCCTTTTTGTTTAAAATATAGTACCTGGCCAGGCGCAGTGGCTCACATCTGTAATCCCAGCACTTCGGAAGGCCGCGGCTTGAGCTCAGGAGTTCGGGAGGCTTGAGCCCAAGAGTTCTAGATCAGCCTGGGCAACGCAGGGAGACTCCGTATCTACAGAAGAAAAAAATTACCCAGCCTAGTGGTGGGTGCCTGTAGTCACAGCTACTCAGGAGGCTGAGGTGGGAGGATCCCTTGAGCCCAGGAGGTTGAGGCTGCAATAAGCCATGATTCTGCCACTGTACCCCAGCCTGGGCGACCTAGCAAGACCCTGTCTCAAATAAATAAATTGCAAACCAAAAAGTATCTGAGACAGGTCTCAATCAATTTAGGAGTTTATTTTGCCAATATTAAGGACATGCCCGTGACACAGCCTTAGAAGGTCCTAGGAATGTGTGTCCAAAATAGTCGGGACACCACTTGATTTTATACATTTTAGGGAGACATAAGACATCAATCAATACATGTAAAATATACATTGGCTTGGTCCCGAAAGTGGGGGTGGGGGTGGCAAGTTCCAGGATGTAGGTGGATTCAAAGATGTCCTGATTGACAATTGGTTGAAAGAGTTTAAAGACCTGGAACCCACAGAAGGGAATGTCTGGGTTAAGTTAAGGAATTGTTACTAAGATATGCACGCACACACACACACACACACACACACAAGGAATTGTGGAAATCAAGGTTTTTATTATGCAGAGAAGGCTACAGGTAGCAGGCTCCAGAGAGCATAGATTGTAAATGTTTCTTTATTTTTTGTTTTGTTTTGAGACAGGGTCTCCCTCTGTCACCCAGTCTGGACTGCAGTAGCTGGATCACGGCTTACTGCAGCCTTGACCTCCCAGGCTCAAGTTATCCTCCCACCTCAGCCTCCTAAGTAGCTGAGACTACTGGTTCATTCCACTATGCCTGGCTTATTTTTGTATTTTTTGTAGAGATGGTGTTTTGTCATGTTGCCCAGGCTGGTATTGAACTCCTGGGCTCAAGTGATCCTCCCATCTCTGCCTCCCAAAGTGCTAGGATTACACGTGTGAGCCACCAAGGCTGGCCAGTGTTTATTATCAGATTTAGAAAGGTATCAGACTCTTAGTTAGTTCTCCCCTGGATCAGGAAAAAGACCTGGAAAGGGAAGGGGATTTTCTACAGAATGTAGATTTTCACCACAAAAGACACCTTTGCCTGCTATCATGACAGATGGGGCCTGCTATCTGTCAATGTTGGTATCATTGCTACAAAGAGTCTGCTGTGTCAACCTTAAGATCTCTGCTTTAATGTTAAATGCTGGTCCTGAATTCCAAAAGCAGGAGAAAATAATGAGGCATGTCTGACTCCCACTTCTCATCATGGCCTCAAATAGTTTTTCAGGTTAATTTAGGAATGCCCTTGGCCCAGAAGAGGAGGCCATTCATTTGATTGGGGGGCTTATAATTTTATTTCTGGTTCACTAGATAAATAAATAAATAAATAAAATATAGTGCCAAGATTGGAGCAAATCTTCCCAAATACCACTCACATCAATCTGTGTATCCATATGTTTATTTCTTAAACAATGTGAGTACAGCATGATGCTAGGTTCTGTCAGGCTTGAAAAGCCATGATTGCTACTGTTATGGCCTTTATAATTAGCTGAGTGTGGTGACAAGTGCCTGTGGTCCCAGCACTCGGGAGGTTAAGGCAAGAGAACTGCTTGAGCCTGGTTAACAGAGACCCTGTCTCAAAACATAAATAAATAAATAAATAAAATGTAGTTTCTTGGCCAGGGGAATGACACACTACAAGCAGTATTTTATGAAAATTAATCTGACAGTGACACTCAGAGATGACCAGTGAGAGATTGGAAGCAAAGTAACAAACTCAGAAGTTATTGTAATAATGCAACTAACACATCCTGGAAGTTTCATGTAGCATCAGTGGAGATGAAAGAAAGAGGGTAAATATGAGACATATTTCATAGGGATATTTAATAAGAATCAACATAGTGTTAAGAGCATGGAAACAGTCTGCCTGGATTTGGATCCGGCTCTGCCATTTACCAGCTGAATGACCATGGGCACATTACCTTTACCTCCCTGGGTCTCGGTTTCCAACATCACAGGATACTATAAAGCTGGTTCCATGAGTCAATCCATGTAATGCATTTAAAACAATGTCTAGGCCGGGTGTGGTGGCTCATGCCTGTAATCCCAGCACTTTGGGAGGCCGAGGTGGGTGGATCATGAGGTCAACAGATCGAGACCATCCTGGCCAACATGGTGAAACCCCGTCTCTACTGAAAAATACAAAAATTAGCCGGATGTGGTGGCCCGCGCCTGTAGTTCCAGCTACTCAGGAGGCTGAGGCAGGAGAATCGCTTGAACCCGGGAGGCGGAGGTTGCGGTGAGCTGAGATTGCGCAACTGCACTCCAGCCTGAGTGACAGAGCCGGCTAATTTTTGTATTTTCAGTAGAGACAGGGTTTCACCATGTTGACCAGGCTGGTCTCGAACTCCTGACCTCGTGATCCACCCGCTTCGGCCTCCCAAAGTGCTGGGATTACAGGCGTGAGCCACTGTGCCTGGCCAAAAAATTTTTTTAGATCAAATAAAAGACTCTGAGGGGTTTCTGTGGAGAAAAAACTCAGAATTCCAGGGAGAACTCTAAATCTGGGACCTTTCCTTTACCATAATTTGAAGCTTATGGGCTAAATGAGATGAATGATACCAAAAGATTATCTATGTGGCTACAGACCCTGGGCCACAAGAGCCAGGCATCAGTTGATTATTGAGGTCTACATAGGAAAAGGAAGTGCATGTATTATAACTGAAAGGGGCAATTTAACCTTCTGTACGACTTTTGTTTAGAATGGTTTGTTTGGCCAAAAATGTTTAAGACATTCCCATACATATAATTAAACAATAGTGCTTTCAATTTGGTATTTCTAGTTAGCAGTGGCAATAATTTGATTCAAGAAAGAATGATTATGAAATATTGGTGACTATGTGACTGGCCATGATTCGTGAAAGCCCATACCTCTAGTCTGCTGGTGACTTTAAGCATAAAAACAAAAACAACATCAACAGTAACATCAGCAGTGATTTTTTTTCAAAAAGCTACCATATGTTGAGTGCTCTTTATGTACAAAACACTATGCTAAGTGCTTTATTTTTATTTTTCCTATTAGAGAGTCATGCTTCATATGCTAAGTGCTTTACATAACATTATATTGATTCTTGATTCAGTAATCATGGGGATGATTATTCCCATTTTATAGATTAAGGAACTGAGGCTTAGAGAGGTTATACAACTTGTCTAAAACAACTGATCATCATGGAGACTGGATTCAAACTCAAATGTCTCTGATTTCCAAGCCCATGCTTCCAACCATTACATTTTACACTTTTTTTTTGAAACGGAGTCTGGCCCTGTTGCCTAGGCTGGAGTGCAATGGCACGATCTCAGCTCACTGCAACCTCCACCTCCCAGGTTCAAGTGACTCGCCTGCCCCAGCCTCTGGAGTAGCTGGGATTACAGGTGCCTGCCACCATACCTGGCTAATTTTTTGTAGTAGGGACGAGGTTTCACCATGTTGGCCAGGCTGGTCTCGAACTCCTGACCTTGTGATCCACCCGCCTTGGTCTCCCCTAGGATTACAGGTGTGAGCCACCGAGCCTGGATGTACATTCTACACTTTTGAAGGTAGTGTTTCCATGCATTTTTTTTTGAGACGGATTCTTGTTCTGTCGCCCAGGCTGGAGTGCAGGGGTACGATCTCAGCTCACTGCAACCTCCACCTCCCAGGTTCAAGCGATTCTCACACCTCAGCCTCCCAGATAGCTGGGATCATAGGCGTGTGCCACCATGCCCAGCTAATTTTTTTTTTTTTTTTTTGGTATTTTTAGTAGAGACAGGGTTTCGCCATGTTGGCCAGGCTGGTCTTGAACTCCTGACCTCAGGTGATCCACCCGCCTCAGCCTCCCAGAGTGCTAAGATTACAGGTGTGAGCCATCGTACCTGGCTTGTTTGTATAAATTTTAACTGAAACAGTATTCCATGGATTTATTATTATTTTTTCAGATGGAGTTTCGCTCTTGTTGCCCAGGCTGGAGTGCAGTGGCACAATCTCTGCTCACTGCAACCTCCTCCTCCCGGGTTCAAGCAATTCTCCTGCCTCAGCCTCCCGAGTAGCTGGGATTACAGGCATGTGCCACCAAGCCCGGCTAATTTTTGTATTTTTAGTAGAGACGGGGTTTCACCATGTTGCCCAGGCTGGTCTCGTTCTGTTCTACTTTCCAGGCCCTTGGTAACCCAGTTTAACTCTGCTTCCCCTCGAATCAAGAAGGTTGCTCTCTGTTCCCTATATGCCCTAGCCTTCCTCTTTTACTCAGGTAACTCCTGCTTGGTGTAACATTTTTTTCCTGTCTCCTTTTTTTCCAGCAATCTAATTACTCTTTCTTTAAGACTCAGCTCATAGCACATGACCCACTTAAAGCCTTTTCTTGATCCTTGAGCATTCTGGTTGAAAAAAAAAAAAATGAGAAAAAAAATAAAGCCTTTGCTGAGCCTGCAGCCTGCCTCAGTTAATTGGTGAACTGTTATGGAGTTTTGAGCTCATCTTGCTTTTTTTTCTCCTACTGCCTCAGAAAGCCACATGCCTTCAGCTTGAGGGCAGGGACTCTATCTTCCTTCCCTTTCTCATGAATAATAATGTACTGAGCACCTACTGTGTCTAGACACTGAGATTTTACAGTGTGAATAAAAGCGATGGACTCTTACCTCGTGGTAAGAACTTCTTAGGCTCACGGGACCATATTTTTCTTCAATTAACAAATAAGCATTGAGCAGCTGGGCCAGGCACAGTGTAAGATATTAATTGGCTATGCATTATTCTTTGTATCACAAGTTTGTATCTTCACAGGAACTTGAAGATAATGGGTGAGGCAGCGAGTCAGGAATAAAATGTCTTAACAATTGCCCCTGGGTTTTCCTAGGAACTCCTTAAAAAAATTAATTTTTTAAAAATAGATGGAGTCTTGCTATGTTGCCCAGGCTGGCCTTGAATTCCTATAAGGTTGAGAAGGAAAGATAGCTTAGAGCAGTCTGAGCTCTGTGTGATGTATGCATAGTTTATTGGCTCAAAGACATGAGTATGGGACTTCAGTCATGCCTTCCACACCCACACTCTGGGGCAATGGTTTCTTTCTTTCTTTCTTTCTTTCTTTCTTTCTTTCTTTCTTTCTTTCTTTCTTTCCTTTCTTTCCTTTCTTTCCTTCCCTTTCTTTTGTTTATTTCTTCCTCCCCCTCTCCCTCTCCCTTCCTTTCTTTCTCTTTCTCTCTCTCTCTTTTTCTTTCTTTCTTTCTTGACAGAGTTTCTCACTGCAACCTCTGCCTCCTGGGTTCAAGCAATTCTCCTGCCTCAGCCTCCCGAGTAGCTGAGATTATAGGCATGTGCCACCATGCCCGGCTAATTTTGTAGTTTTAGTAGAGACGGTTTCTTCATGTTGGTCAGGCTGGTCTTGAACTCCCGACCTCAGGTGATCCGCCTTCCTCAGCCTCCCAAAGTGCTGGGATTACAGGCGTGAGTCACTGTGCCCAGCGGGTTTTTTTCTTTAAAAAATTTTTTATTTTTTGGCCGCACTGTGGGTGGTTCACACCTGTAATCCCCCAGCACTCTGGGAGACTGAGGCAGGAGGATCGCCTGAGGCCAGGAGTTCAAGACCAGCCCAGGCAACATAGAGATAACCTAACTCTAAAAAAATAATAATAATATTTTAAAAAGAAATCTTCAGGGCTTCCTAGGAAAACCTGGAGGCAATTGTTAAGACATTTTATCCTGACTGGCTACTTCACCCATTACCTTCAAGTTCCTGCGAACTTGAAGTGTAACATGACATTGTTACATCTACATTGGAAGTATGTTAGGTCAACTGAGATACGAATTTGGGATACAAAGTACAATGTATAGCCAATCTGTAACTTGTTATTTTAATGTAAATTCTTGGTAAACAAGTTAGGAACTGCCTCTTTTCCTTTAAAAACCTACTTGCAGGCCAAGCGCAGTGGCTCACACCTGTAATCCCAGCACTTTGGGAGGTCGAGGTGGGCAGATCACCTGACCTCTGTCGTTTTTTTTTTTGGAGACTGATCACTCTGTCTCAAAAAAAAAAAAAACCCAAAAAACAAACCCCCCGCCCCAAAAAAAACGTTTCATCGAGGTAGAGCAGCAGCTTTGTTTCTTTGCTTCACTGCTGTCTCCCTAGCACTTAGAACATAGTACGTGCTCAATTAATGAATGAGTGCCTGACTGAATGAATGAGGATACATAGATGAGATTCCTCCAATCTCACAGCCGGTTCAGAGTAGGCACTCAATGAGTGACTGACAGGATAGTTGCTGTTTTGAAAGCGCCCAAGTCCAGTAAGCCAATTGGAAGCTAAGCGTGGCGCTGGTATAGTAGGGGCAGGGGGCGTGTCTGACCCAAGGTTGGGTCCTGGAGCATGCGCAGTCTTCACAGAAGGTGACGGGGAGAAAAATGCGGAGGCAGCGATTGCGTAGGAGCAGGTTCTGATTGGCTACTGTTCGCGCGCGAGGGGCCGTGCCTATTCGTAGCCAAGTAAACAGGGCAGGTTAGAGGCGGGGCCAAGGAGGCGTCGCGACCTGGTTGGCCGGCCGGGGCCTGGGGGATGTCACGGATTGGTCGCGGCCGCGAGCGCAGTGGTGTGGAGCGCGCCGGGTCCCGGAGCCGGCTGTCTGAGGGATGGACGAGACGAGCCCACTAGTGTCCCCCGAGCGGGCCCAACCCCCGGACTACACCTTCCCGTCGGGCTCGGGCGCTCACTTTCCGCAGGTGCCCGGGGGCGCGGTCCGAGTGGCGGCGGCGGCCGGCTCGGGCCCCTCTCCGCCGGGCTCGCCGGGCCACGACCGCGAGCGGCAGCCACTGCTGGATCGGGCCCGGGGCGCGGCGGCCCAGGGCCAGACCCAAACCGTGGCGGCGCAGGCCCAGGCTCTGGCCGCTCAGGCCGCAGCGGCAGCCCACGCCGCTCAGGCCCACCGCGAGCGGAACGAGTTCCCGGAGGATCCCGAGTTCGAGGCGGTGGTGCGGCAGGCCGAGCTGGCCATCGAGCGCTGCATCTTTCCCGAGCGCATCTACCAGGGCTCCAGCGGAAGCTACTTCGTCAAGGACCCTCAGGGGGTGAGTGCGGGGGTGGGGACCGCTGCCGCGGGCTGAGGGCCGGCGGCGCTCCTGGGGAGTTGGGGGCTTCGCACAGCCAGAGGGAGAAGGGAGAAACTTCACAGTACCAGCCCCTGGCAGGATTTAGGGATGCCACTGAGGACTGGAGCTGGGGACGCTCTGCGGAATGGAGAAATAAATCAGAACCTACTTGGTGGGGGAGGAGTGAGCGGAAAATGAAAAGAGGAAATTGACCAGATACGGGCCGGGGGCTCAGCGGTGTGGTGGGGCAATCCGCCGCTGGACAGAGACTGCTTTCTAGTAGGGTACTTAGCTTCACACTACTGGGACAGCTATTCGGCCGCCGACTTGCAGATTTGGGGCTTTAGGCCTGTTCTCTCTTTTTGGACCGACCGAACCAGTGTGTCGCTGTTCACGGAGGAGGATGGGTGACCTATCAGGGGATCTGAGAATTCAGTTCCAGCCTTCTATGTTGTGGGGGATGTCCCCTGCCACCGTCCCAGCTCTTATTAACAGACGTTGAAGAAAGAATGGGCGGACTCACCAGTTTCATCTGCCCTGGGTATTGCTCACTTCTGGGAAAGGGTTCAAATACTTTTTGACGGCTCCAAAGTTTAGATAGAACTTGGAGTTTTAGAAACATGGGGCCATCAGCTACTTTTTCTTTCATTTCTCTCCCAGGGCTATCAACAGCCTGCTTTTCAACTAAGGCAGAGCGTTTGCCGACCTTTATTTTGTCCCCTGCCTGTATATAAAGGGGGATGGTTATAGGATGGGGCATGGAGTGACCAGGGTATCTGAGAAGTGACCTTTATCCTTTTGAGAACTGCAGAATTTAAGAAATACCAAGTCTTCCCTGTTTTCAGGGAAGTTTCAGGGAAATTTTCAGGTGTGCTGCAATGGGTCATTGGAAAGATGTATTGTTATTTAAATTATGGGTGTCAAAGTTTCCTCAGATTTTCCCTGACATCTCTCCTGTGTGAACTCTTTAGATGGCCAGGGTGCTGTTTTAATAGGAGTCCTGAGTGGCCAGGACGGGCTGTTACTTGTAGCTCTTGGTTCGGCTCATTGAATTATCTAGTTATTCACTCAGAGTTTGAGTTGTCCCTGAATTAATCAAGAATTAGAGAACAATTCTGCCATGAACTCAGTTTCTCAGTTTACATAAACTGAGTTGGGGAAAGCTTTGCGAGTAATAAGTCTTTCGAAGTTTCTTTTTCTTTTTCTTTTTTTTTGAGACAGAGTCTTGCTCTGTCGCCGGGCTGGAGTGCAGTGGCGCGATCTCAGCTCACTGCAGCCTCCGCCTCCCAGGTTCAAGCAATTCTCCTGCCTCAGCCTCCTGAGTGGCTGGGACTACAGGCGTGCACCACCACACCCAGCTAATTTTTGTATTTTTAGTAGAGACGAGGTTTCACCATGTTGGCCAGGATGGTCTCGATCTCTTGACCTTGTGATCTGCCCACCTCGGCCTCCCAAAGCGCTGGGATTACAGGCGTGCCACCGCGCCCGGCCTCCAAGTTTCTTAAATAAAAGAGCTTGCAAGCTCAAGTGGGAACCATCATTTCTAGAAGCAAAGAAATGTGAGTGCCCTGAGGTTTAAATGTCAGCCAGAGGCTTGCTTGCTTGCTTTCTCTTTCTTTCTTTCTTTCCTTTCTTTCTTTCTCTTTCTTTCTTTCTTTCTTTCTTTCTTTTTCTTTCTTTCTTTCATTCATTCTCTCTTTCTCGTCTTTCTCGTCTGTCTTTCTTTCAGAGAAGTTCTCACTCTGACACCCAGGCTGGAGTGCGGTGGTGCAATCTCACTGCTCACTGCAGCCTTGACATCCCGGGCTCAAGGTCCTCCCACTCAGCTTCCGAGTAGCTGGGACTACAGGCACGCACCACCACACCCGGCTAAAAATTATTTTTCGTAGAGACAAGAGTCTCGCCATGTTGCCCTGGTTGGTCTCAGACTCCTGGCTTCAAGCAATCATCCTCTTGCCTCAGCCTCCCAAAGTGCTGGATTACAGGTGTGACCCACCATGCCTGTCCTTTTTTTGTGGGCAGAGGGTATTTTTAGTTTGTTGGCAAATGTAAGAAGGGGCTAAGATTATCTTTGATAGGTACAGGAGAAGGAGGAATATTTTTGTTTTTCTTTCATGACACTGTTAGAGCTGCATTGGAAGTGGGTTAGGTCAGCTGAGAAGTGAGCTGGTGCTTTGACAGATGGAAGTAATACGATCTCTTAATTCTACCTGGCAGGTAAAGTACTACCATCTCAGTACATAGGCCACAGAGAAGGACAGACCATAGGTATGTTACTTGGTGATTTAGGGATTCCAGTCTCTAAAATTTCCCGGCCACTGTCCTTTCTCATAGGGGAAGTCCAAACACAGATGCCCTGACAAAACTTTTTGATGTACTCATACTGCTTCCAGTGAAGAAAATGTGATTTAGAACAAAGGGCACTTTCTAAATGCTTGCGGTGGGTTAGACTGGCCCACAGACTTACTGTAGTTGGAATTGTCATCTTTGGCTCTCCTCCAAATGTATTTACTTTATTAAACAAATACTTACATAGCATTTACTATATTCCTTTAAGTGCTTTACAAATAATAACTCACTTAATCTTTATAACCACCCTTGGAGGTAGGTACTGTTATTATCCCCGCAGGTGACAACACAAGCCCATGGTATAACAAATTTTTCCAAGGTCTCACACCTAGTAAGTGGTAGAGGCAGGATTGGGCCAAGGCGGGTTGGCTGTGGAGTTCATGTTCTCACCGCTATCCTTTGCTCCCTCAGAGTCAGTCATCAGAATTTCCATATTCTGGCCAGGTGCGGTGGCTCACGCCTGTACTCCCAGCACTTTGGGAGGCCGAGGCAGGCGCATCACTGGAGGTCAGGAGTTCGAGACCAGCCTGGTCAACATGGTGAAACCCCATCTCTACTAAAAATACAAAAATTAGCCGAGCACTGTGGCAGGCACTTGTAATCCCAGCTACTCAGGAGGCTGAAGCAGGAGAATTGCTTGAGCCTGAGAGGTGGAGGTTGCAGTGAGCCGAGATCTGCCGAGATCGTACCACTGCACTCCAGCCTGGGTGACAGAGTGAGACTCTGTCTCAAAAACAAAACAAAAGAAAAGAATTTCTAAATTCTCTTCTCAGCTACTATATTGGTTAGTATTGAATTTGACTATATGTGACAGATATTTTAAAATAATGATGACTTGAAAAAAGGTTCATTTACACCTCATGTAAAAGAAGTCTGTAGGCTAGCTGCTCAGGCATGCTCAGGGCTGGCATGACATTTCACTTTATTGGAGACATAGGGTTCTTCCTGCCAGCTGATCAGCCATCTTTAGGATATGGCTTCTACTCCATGGTCCAAGATGGCCACTCAAGCTGCAAACATCTTGTCTGCTTTTCAGCCATTTGGAAGAAGGAAAGGGAGAGGGTGAATATGCCCCTATCCTTTAAGGCACTTCGTAGAAGTTGTAGGAGACTCTTCTACTTACATCCCATTGTCTAAAACTTAGCTGTAGTAGTGGCTGGGAACTATAGTCTTTTTTCTTTTTTCGCCCAGGTAAAAATCATGGGTCTTGTGTCTAGGGAACAAGGGGGAACAGAGATTGGGAGAACCAGCACTTTCTGCGACAGCCACTTTTGGATCTTAGACAGTCTGAAAGATTCTTGAAGATAACAGCCCTGGTCCCATTTCTCAATTTTGGATGGTTTCTGTCTCAGTGGGGTCCAAGAACAGATGGAAAATGCTAGAAGTCATGGGGAGAGTATACACATTACCCCCCTCACTTACCTCCTTGTGCTTCAGGTCTCATGCTCACTCAACTGCAAAAGGATTTTTTGAGCTTTTTCTCTTTTGCGTGGAGTAATACTAGATTTTCACATTGCCAAGAATCATAGGACAGCATGTGACTCACTAGGTTAAGAGGATTAAATGACATATCACACATGAAAGCCCTGACGTAGTTCCTGGCACTTAGTTGGGGCAGCTCAATCAGATTTTTAAAAACATTCCTACTAACTGCTGAATTAGGGTTCTTGGGGTACATGGCATCGAATAAGGCTATAAGAGTTGGTAGATGGGGCGCAGTGGTTCACGCCTGTAATCCCAGCACTTTGGGAGGCTGAAGCAGGCGGATCACAAGGTCAGGAGATCGAGACCATCCTGGTTAACATGGTGAAACCCCGTCTCTACTAGAAATACAAAAAATTAGCCGGGCATGGTGGCGGGCACCTGTAGTCCCAGCTACTCGGGAGGCTGAGGTAGGAGAATGGTGTGAACCCGGGAGGCGGAGCTTGCAGTGAGCCAAGATCGTGCCACTGCTCTCCAGCCTGGGCGAGACAGCAAGACTCCATCTCAAAAAAAAAAAAAAAAAAAAAAAAGGTTGGTAGATGATGCTTAAAATCTCGAGACCTACATGTATGACAAACTTGACTGCCTCTTAACTTTTTAGTAAAATAATTTTATTATATTTTATTATATATATATTTTTGAGACAGTTTCTCACCCTGTCGCCCAGGCTGGAGTGCAGTGGCACAACCTTGGCTCATTGCAGCCTTGGCCTCCCAGTGTTGGGATTACAGGTATGAGCCACCGTGCCTGGATGGTTTTATATATTTCAACAAGCCCTTCCCTTCCTTTTGTAAGAATGAACTTGTAAATAAGGCTTCTCTACCTAAATAGCTAAATCAAGGACTACTATTTTCCTCCAACCTATACCATAGAATACAGCAGTTCTTAGAGTGTGGCCCAGGGATCTTGACCTCTGGGAGTTCCTTTTTGGGGTCCACAGGTCAAAATTATTTTCATCATAATTCTAAGACTTTATTTGCCTTTTTCATTCTCATTTACTTAGGAGTGGAGAGTGGAGATTTCCAGAGACTACATGATGTGTGATATTGAAACAGATTGAATACTAAGATATGAGATATAGCCTTTACCCACATTAACAAATGCTTTTTGGAGTCCTTAATAATTTTTTTTTTTTTTTTTTTGAGATGGAGCCTCACTCTGTCGCTCAGGCTAGATCAGGCATGATCTCAACTCACTGCAACCTCTGCCTCCTGGGTTCAAGCAATTCTCCTGCTTCAGCCTCCCAAGTAGCTGGGATTACAGGTGCGCCCACCACCATGCCCGGCTAATTTTCGTATTTTTAGTAGAGACAGGATTTCACCATGTTGGCCAGGCTGATCTCAAACTCCTGATCTCAGGTGATCCACCCGATTTGGCCTCCCAAAGTACTGGGATTACAGGCATGAGCCACCACACCCAGCCTAATTTTTAAGAGTTTAAACTTTTTGAGACCAAAATGTTTGAGAACTATCCACTTAATGTTTATGAAACTTTAAAAGAAGACTTTTATAAAAGGTAATTTCTGTATATTTCACTGTGTGATGTGAATGATATGCTTGAACTGTCTGACATTTTAGGTTCTTGGAGAAAGGACCTCTTTTAGCATAGCATGACACCCTCCTCCTTGTCATTGCTGATTAGATACAGGAACCCCGCTGGGTTCCAGGTTCCAGTAATTTTTTGTTGTTGTTTGTTTTGAGAGGGGGGTCTAGCTCTGTTGCCCAGGCTGGAGTGCAGTGGTGTGATCTTGGCTCACTGCAACTTCCACCTCCTGGGTTCAAGCGATTCTCCCGCCTCAGCCTCCTGAGTAGCTGGTACTACAGGTGCATGCCACCATGCCCGGCTAATTTTTTCTATTTTTTTTTTTTTTTTTGTGGAGATGGGGTTTCACCATGTTGGCCAGGCTGGTCTTGAACTCCTGACCTCAAATGATCCACCTGCCTTGGCCTCCCAAGTGCTGGGATTATAAGTGTGAGCCACTGCGCTGGGCTCAGGTTCCAGTAATTGGTTGTGGGTTCTGACACCAGCTGGTGCATGGCCTCTTGCTTTCTTGTGTGATTTGGTTTTTATTCCCAACTTCATGGACTGCTACTGCTTAAGCTATCTGTACCTCACCCCTCCTTTGTTAAAAGGTGAGATTAGTAAATGGGTGTTAAGAAAAGTTGTTTTTATAATATTGGCATCAAACTGAAGCTCTCTCCTAGATATAATAAAGGAATTGAAAATCTATTAAGAGAAAAAAAACCACAAAATATTGAAGAAGAGAGTGGATGGTGAGGAAAAATTAGGCAGTAGTCATTTTCTTTTCCAGCTAAATACTGGTGGGTGTCTTTCCAATTTGAGTGGTTTTAGAGTTTGTTCTCCATGAATGAGAAGAGTATTCTTGATTATTCAGTAGCATAGCTGATTTTATGAAGTGAACATTGGAAATTAGGCCAGAGGGTATTTTACCTCTCTGTCTAGGAAAGCCACCAAATGCCTGCAGAATGCTTGCACATCGTTCTCCACAGGCTAGGTCCTGAGCAAATGCTAACATAATTGAATTGAACTGAGGCCTACACTTAGTCCTGAAAGGCACTTGTCTCCCCTTCTGTCTGAATGCCCTTTTGTTCCTCCATTCTTCATACTCTAACATTCCCTCATTGATCTAGTCCAGGCAGTACTCTTTAATGAAACCCCTGTACTATTGCATAACCATAATTACTCATGCTTTTGGAGTCATTGAAATGCTTCTTATTCTCCTTATGGTAGAAGGAAATCAAGATGTTTGAGAGGTCAGTCTTTAAATGACACTTGACTGCAATCTTGGCCTTCAAGTTCTGCTTGCTTTTTTTGTTGTTGTTGTTTAATTTTTCTTTTTTAGAGATGGGGTCTTGCTCTGTCACCCAGGCTACAGTGCAGTGGCATGCTCCTAGCTCACTGCAGCCTTGATCTCCTAGGCACAAGGGATTCTCCCCGCCGAGTAGCTGGGACTACAGGTGCATACCACCACACTTAGCTAATTTTTTTTTTTTTTTTTGAGATGGTATTTCGCTCATTGCCCAGGCTGGAGTGCAATGGCATGATCTCGGCTCACTGCGACCTCCACCTCCCAGGTTCAAGCGATTCTCCTGCCTCGCCTCCCGAGTAGCTGGGACTACAGGCATGTGCCACCATGCCTGGCTAATTTTGTATTTTTAGTAGAGATGGGGTTTCTCCATGTTGGTCAGGCTGGTCTCGAACTCCTGACCTCAGGTGATCTGCCCTCCTTGGCCTCCCAAAGTGCTGGGATTACAGGCATGATTCCCGGCTAATTTTTAAAAATTAGTGACAGAGTCTTGTGGTATTGCCTAAACTGGTCTCAAACTCCAGGCCTCAGGCAATCCTGCCTCATCCTCTGAAAGTGCTGGGCTTATAGGCATGAGCCACCATGCCCAACTTTTTCTGTCTTTAAGTAGAAGTATTTACCAGTTGACCTCAGCCCTGGTATTTTTCAGCCCCCAGTAGTAGTAGGAGTGTCTTGGCCTCCCTTTCATTGAGGACCAGCTTACTGAACTCCATAATGTGCCTCAGTTAAACTGACTGTTGCGTTCTGGGACGTGCTTCAAGTTGCCTTTTGGTTTCCCTGTCCAGGGTCCGGAGGGTTACAGTGGACTCATCAGTCATTCTCTGAGTTGTGAGCCTGTTGCTACTGCTGCTTTGTTATTCAGAGGCTGGGGTTCCAGGGGAGCAGAGACAGAGAAGACTGCTGAGGCCTCTAGCTAGCTGCTTTGCATAAGAAAGTAATTCTGAAGACTTATGATGTGAATATATGCATTTTGCATTTGCCAGTAAATAAGTTAGTTTGTCTTTAAGAACAAATTGATTCTTTTTGGAGGGAGAAGGAGGAGTTCTGTATTTTTCTTGTCCTCTCAAATCCTTGGAAGGCATTTTTAAAGGAGCTGGCTTCAAGATCGACCAGTTATTGTTAGCGACATGGACCTAGCCAGTTCCTAATATGAGTACTGAGTTGGTAAAAGCAGATGGGTGTATGTTGTCTGCTGTGACCTGCCATTCAGGAAGTGACACCCACAGGAAAATATCTTATGACCCAGACTAGCTTGAGTAGGCTGTGGGGTGAGGGGACAAGGAGAGTCATATGATATGAGGATGAGTCACTTGGATAGCATATTTGCTTTTTTCCTTTGAATTACCAGTTTGGGGACTGGAGGGAATTAGATGAATGTAAAACAACCTCAGAGGGCTGACTGGCCTGTTGAAGAAAACACTCAGGAGGGAGGGCCATAGTTTCTAGGCATCCCATATTTCCAAAGACCTTAGAAGATTAAGTTACTGTCTGCTATAGAAGATGGATTTAATCTGTGTGGCATCTCATGTCCTGGTTTCTTGCCTATCAGAATTACTTAAGAGAGCTTCATTCTAACCAAGTAGCAGAGTCTTTTTCCTGCTGTGATTTTTCTCTTTGGATAATAAGGCTGCGAGAGGAAATCTCTTCATCATTGATGAAGGAATTTCCTTAACCTCATTCCATAATAGTTTTTTTTTGTTTTTTTTTTTTTTGTTTTTTTTTTTGAGACAGAGGCTTGGTCTTGTCACCCAGGCTGGAGTGCAGTGGCGTGATCTCAGCTCACTGCAACCTCCGCCTCCTGAGTTCAAGTGATTCTCCTGCCTCAGCCTCCCGGGTAGCTGGGATTACAGGTGCATGCCACCATGCCCAGCTAATTTTTGTATTTTTAGTAGAGACAGGGTTTCACCATGTTGGCCAGGCTGGTCTTGAACTCTTGACCTCAGGTTATCTGCCCACCTTGGCCTCCCAAAGTGCTGGGATTACAAGCGTGAGCCACCATGCCCGGCCCATAATACCTTCTTTACTTCCTTCCAGTTGGTAAAGTTTTTAGTCTTTCTGTAATTGGTGCAGAACAGCAGTGTGCATAATGTAACTTCGGAAATTAGAGTTTATGATGTTAAATTTCTGGCATACCACATACAGAAAGATCCCGTAGGATAAATAGGGCAGGGGTGCATGCAAAAAAAGAGAACATATAACCTGTGATAAGTTAATTCCTCATTTTTTGGGGGGAAAGATTACTTTAGAGCCCTCGATATGTGCATTAGGATATTGTATCTTTCTGGAGGGCAGGAAGCAGTATCATATTGGCATTAGATGCTGCCAGTGACTCAAGATCTACCACTGAATTGGCTTCTGTACCTTTTTTTTGTGTGTGTGTGTGAGACAGGGTCTCGTTTGGTCGCCCAGGGTGAGGAATGCAGTGTGGGCAATCTAGGCTCACTGCAACCTCCGCCCCATGGGTTCAAGTGATTCTCATGCCTCAGCCTCTGAAGTAACTGGAATTACAGGCGTGCACCACTGCGCCCAGCTGCTTTTTGTATTTTTAGTAGAGACAGGGTTTTGCCATGTTGGCCAGGCTGGTCTCAAACTCCTGGCCTCAAATGATCCACCCGCCTTGGCCTCCCAAAGTGCTGGGATTACAGGCATGAGCCCTTGTACCTGGCCTGCTTCTGTGTCTTGCTCCTAGAAATGTAGCAATCCATTTACCTTGTTTGTTTGAAGCACAAAGTTAGAGGTAGGTACTTATATGAGGGAAAAGAGATGGAGAAGAGGGATAAAGGAGCAAGGAAGAAAGAGAGGACTTAAGATGTTCTTTGGCCACAACCCTTTCTAGCAGTGGGTCTCTTAGCTGCACACACGAGCTGGTGTCTTCCCCTTACCAACTGGGAGAAACCTGAGTCCAACTGTAAGTAGGAATTGTCTGCCTATGCCCTGTCATTTCTTTCCAGATTCCTGCTGACTTGGTCTGTGGGCTATTTTGGTCAACTCGGATTTAACATCCTCTTTTTCTTTTGTCTCTGTAGAGGATCATTGCTGTCTTCAAACCCAAGAATGAAGAGCCCTATGGGCATCTTAATCCTAAGTGGACCAAGTGGCTGCAGAAGCTGTGCTGTCCCTGCTGCTTTGGCCGTGACTGCCTTGTCCTTAACCAGGGCTATCTCTCAGAAGCAGGGGCCAGCCTGGTGGACCAAAAACTGGAACTCAACATTGTTCCCCGTACAAAGGTCAGTGACCCATCTCCAGGAAGCCTTACTGCCTGGCCACAGTTTTCCTGGGGCCTAAGCCCTGCTACATGTTAGTGGGACCTTGGGTCCAGTGGGGTCATTTATACCCTAAGTCTGGGTTCTCGATCTTTTTTCGGGAGGATGGCAGGATTAGGCTTATGATTTGATCACCTGATGAAGGCTATCTTTTGAAGGATACACACACAATTTTTGCATACAATTTTAGGAAATTCACAAACTTCTACTGCATGTTTATGGCTCCCTTGGTCTTTGAATCCCAGCTAACCCCAAGCTAGTTAGAAACCTAGTGACTTTGTGGCTTACTCTCAGACTTCTGAGCCATCCCAGCATTTCGATACAGTCTAGGACTGGCTGATGACAGCTAAGCACTTCTGCAGGGTCTGACAAGGAAGACTTTAGGACAGGCTGAGGGTTAGAACAATGGTCTGGCCTGAACCCTATAGGGAACTGACATGGAATATTTCTAACTTATCTTTATGCTGTGGAATTTTGGGACTTGTCTGAACACATCAAAATAGGGGTGCCAGATCTAGGCAGACTCACACTCAGAATGGATTCATACACATCTTGTATGTGTTATAGACATAGCTGAGGTCTCCCCCAACCCCCACCCCCACCAATATGCTTGAATACAGAATTGATTGCATACAATTTGAGGGAGTTTACTGACACCAGGCTAAGAACCCCTGCACTACAAGGTATTCCATGAAACTCACCAAAGGTTATGAGGGGAAGGAATCTACTGGTCAGCATATGAACATGTCCGGACACATCATTCACTGAGTACGTGGCTACCTGGGGTTTAGTAACAACTTAGGTGGAACTCTCATCTGATGCCCTGAGGCTGCTAAGTCATCTAAACAATCCTGGCTCCGTGCTTAGTCTTAACTAGTTTATGCTAGTTTATTTAGTTATTTAGTAAATAACTAAAACTAAATTTATTTAGTTATTTAGTAAATAACTCTTTGAGAATCTGATGAAACCTATAGACCCCCTTTCCAGAAAAAGTACATATATTTGCAATTATTGTTTTGTGTATAATTTTAGGGCAATGGTTCATAAACGTTGCAGTCTATCTGTTGACACCCCAGGGAGCATGTCTCTAGATTAAAATCCCTCTGCTTAAAGTTTTCTTTTCTTTCTTATTTTTAGAGACAGGGTCTTGCTCTGTTGCCCAGGCTGGGGTGCAGTGGCACGATCACAACTCACTGCAGCCTTGACCTCCCAGGCTCAAGCAGTCCTCCCACCTCAGCCTCTCAGGTTGGGACTACGGGCATGTGCCACCATGCCTGGCTAATTTTTTTTTTTTTAATTTTTTGTAGAGACAAGGTCTCCCTGTTTTGCCCAGGCTGGTCTTGAACTCCTGGGCTCAAGCTATCCTCCTGCCTTGGCCTCCCAAAGTGCTGGGATTACAAGTGTGAGTCACCACACCCAGCCTTAAAGATGTCTTCTCAGGTTTAGATAGCAGATTCTATGAGCAAAGAGATTGATCAGCAGTAGAAACTTCCCTTCCGTTTGAGTGGAAAATGTGACTATTGTGGATATTTAACCATGTCTGCTCCTTTGCTACTAAACTCCAAACAATTAGCCAACTAGTTTGTAAGTTATAGAAGTCAGAGACCACTTCTCAAGATTTCCTCTCTCATTCTCAGCACCTAGCAAAATACTATATTTATAGTAAGCATTCATGAAGTACCAGCTGAGTCAGTAAATGAATATGAAATCATGAGAAACAATACCAAAGTTCTCCCAACTTCAGGTCTAGCGAGAAAATGTTTGACCAGGCTTCTAGTTCCCATTTCACATCTAATTCACTGCCTGGCTTTGTACAGCTCATTCCTTCTCTTTATGCCTTACTTTTCCCTCTCTGTGCAGATAGTTTTACAGCATGCTTTGAACATCTTGTATGATAATTAATGTTCTTAAGTCTCCTAACCTGAAATGCTTCTACTAGGCTCCTCTTAGACTCTAGAAACTTTTACATTCTCCTTGCTTATCACTCTGTAGTTTTCTTCCTTTACTAGGCAAATAGCAGACCGTGTCTGGCTCTATGCCTGCCTGCTCTGTTGGTGCTTCTGGAGTGTGTGCCCAAGAATCAGAGGACTTGAGTTTGAATTCTTGCTCTGCAGTTTTTGATTTGTGTAACACTTGGGCAAGTCATGTAACCTCCCTAGGCTCAGTTTCCTTACTGTAAAAATAGGGATATAAATAGTTCCTACTTTCTAGAGTGGCCATCAATATTACACAAGACAGCCTATATGAAGCACATAGCTGAGTGAGTGCCAGGCACAACGTAAACCCTCCATATGTTAGCCTGTGATATTTTTACCAGCTATTCTAATCGTTAGTGTCACCCCCACAATCCCTTTCGTCCCTATCTTTGGTCTTCCTCTTTCCCTGTTAGAGAACCTTCACGAGGCCTGAGGATCTTTTGCGTCAGAAAGTCAGCAACAACAAAAATACTTGTCTTGGCTGGGCTCATTGGCTCACGCCTGTAATCCCAGCATTTTGGGAGGCCTAAGTGGGTGGATCACCTCAGGTCAGGAGTTCGAGACCGGCCTGGCCAACATGGTGAAACCCTGTCTCTACTAAAAATACAGAACTTAGCTGAGCATGGTGGTGCGTGCCTGTAATCCCAGCTACTTGGGAGGCTGAGGCAGGAGAATCGCTTGAACCTGGAAGGCAGAGGTTGCAGTGAGCTGAGATTGTGCCACCACACTCTATCCTGGGCAACAGAGCGAGACTCCGTCTCAAAAAAAAAAAAATACTTGTCTTCCATTAGACTGAGATGAGACAGAACTTTGGAAGCTTAACATATAGCTGCTGGAGAATAGTAAGAGGACTCCTCTCCCTGTCTCCCCAACTCTTGTGACAGGACTCTATCCAGTTGATCAGAGCATCTGTCATTATAGAAACAAGGTTCACATTGCATTGGAACTTCAAATGGTAAGGCTCTAATTCTCACTCACTGGCTGTCTCTGCTCTCTGCTCCTATGAGGTTTCAGGTTATGATAGTTTCATTAGTCATGGGGAAAAAGTGGTTTATTAGGAAGAATGATAGAAAATAAATATGATGGGGGCAAAAGGGGATTTATGGCTTGAGAGAGCCAGGAGTTTCACTGTGGACACTGGCAAGGTAGCCTTAGGAAAGCTCTTTTTCCTTCATTCCTATGCCTGAGTTTTCTGATTTGTAAGGCAGGGAGTGCCTACTACAGTACCATGCACATCCATTTTAGGTAGTCTATTAATACTAGATGGTAGCATGGAGCGATAGATGAGAGGCAGTTATTTTGCCTCTCAGGTTCATGGGAAAAAAATAGTTATTTGTAATAAATTTTACAAGGCTTAGGAAAATACCTTTCTTATAAGTTTGATTTTAGGTATTTATATGCTAAAACTCACTTGTTGCTGTCTCTGAAAGAAGCTTGTAACTCATTCTTCATTCACTTAATAAATATTTAATGAGCATATGCCGGCTACTGTGTTAGGTGCTGTGGATGCTAATATAAATAAGATGTTCTCCGCTTCCTCAAATCTCATTCATTTTAAAGGAGGAGTTAGATATACAAATGGATAATTACAAGACAATGTGATAAGTGTGACAATAGATGCATATGTGGATTACAATTACGTCACTGCAATTTGACTTAAATCAAGTATAATATTGATGGCTCATAAAAATTTTTTTTAGAATAAGTAATGCATGCATCTAGTACAAAAATCAGAAGGCACATAGGGTAAACAGAGAAAAGTAATTCAGACTCCCTGCTACCCCTATCTCCTGGCCATTCAGTTTCCTTCCTCAGAGGCAGCCAGGATTACAGTGTATAGCCTATACATAAAAATAGCAGTTAATTAAAATGAAAACCAATTTTAATGTTTGTGTTTTGAATACGAATAATTTCACAAAGTAAAAAAATTCAAAAGGGCCCGGGCACAGTGGCTCATGCCTGTAATCCCAGCACTTTGGGAGGCTGAGGTAGGAGGATCACCTGAGGTCAGGAGTTCAAGACCAGCCTGGCCAACATGGTGAAACCCTCTCTCTACTAAAAATACAAAAATTAGCCAGGAGTGGTGGCACACACCTGTAATCCCAGCTACTTGGGAGGCTGAGGCATGAGAATTGCTTGAATGCGGGACTTGGAGGTTGCAGTGAGCTGAGACTGCGCCACTGCACTCCAGCCTGGGCAACAGAGTGAGACTCTGTCTCAAAAAAAAAAAAAAAAAAATTTTTTTTTCAAAAGGAAATGAAGGGGTACAGAGTAAATTGCAACTTGTTTGTCTCTGGAAAGAAGATGGGCATTTGGCCTAATCTAACCCAGTCGATGACAGTGTTAATCCTTGTACTTCATACTAGCTGCTGTAACAACCCTTAAATCTAAGTGGTTTAATACAATTGGATTGTATTTCTTTTTTTTCATATTTTTTTTGGGACAGAGTCTCCCTCTGTCACCCAGGATAGAATGTGCAGTGGTGCGATCTTGGCTCACTGCAACCTCTGCCTCCAAGGTTCAAGCCATCCTCCCACCTCAGCCTCCGAAGTATCTAGGATTACAGACGTGCACCACCATGCTTGGCTAATTTTTGTATTTTTAGTAGAGACGGGGTTTAACCATGTTGGCCAGGCTGGTCTCGAACTCCTGACCTCAAGTGATCTGCCCACCTCGGCCTCTCAGAGTGCTGGGTTTACAGGCGTGAGCCACCATGCCTGGCCAGGAGTGTATTTCTTGATTACATCTCAGACTCATGCCAGATAGGCAGCTCTCCTAGATACCACATCACTCATGTAGTTACAAGGTATCCAAGGTTCTTCCATGGTGTGGCTCTGCTATTTCCCAGCCCTTCTTTCCTAGCTGCACAGACTGGAGAATGTGAATTAAGGATTGTTGGAGATTTTAGTTGCCAGCAGTGGAAGTGTTGTACATACATAATTTTGTCATTATTTCATTGGCCCAAACTAGTTATCTTCCCTCTCCTAGTTGCTGGGAAGGCTGAGAAATGTATTCTTTCTGTGCCCTGGAAGAGGAATAGGATTTGTGAACATCAAGCTATTTATTCTCTGCCATAGTCTTCTGGTTCCTTAAACTTGACTCTAACCTTAGTATCTCTTCTCTTTCACTGTAGGTAGTATACCTGGCCAGTGAGACCTTCAACTATAGTGCCATTGACCGAGTGAAGTCCAGGGGCAAGCGGCTTGCGCTAGAGAAAGTGCCAAAAGTTGGACAGCGGTTTAACCGCATCGGGCTACCACCAAAGGTATAGACGCACCTCTGGCTTATCAAGGGTCATGATTTATAGTGACATAGTCATCCAAGTGGTGAAGCAAGGTGCCTACAACTCAAATATGGGCACGTGAATAACCTGCCCTGAGGATCCTGTCTTCCTCATTTCTGTCAAGTGGCTAAGGTTTGAAAAGTTGAGACCTAACTTTTCACTTTACTCCTCTGGTTCATTTGGATAGGTTCTTTAATTTGGATGGATGATCACTGTTACATCTCTTTTCTCCTGTACTTGCAAGAAATGAGGAAGTAAAGATCTTGAAAAGTTTTCCTTCTCTGATACAAACTCCATAGGGCCTTAATGGGTATCTGGCATATACTCCAAAGGTCTTTGGATTTGGGCAGTAGGGAAAAACCTTTGTTCCTTCCTCTTGGTTCCAGGTTGGTTCATTCCAGCTCTTTGTTGAAGGCTACAAAGATGCAGACTATTGGCTGCGGCGTTTTGAAGCAGAACCTCTTCCTGAGAACACTAACCGGCAACTACTGCTCCAGTTTGAGCGGTTGGTGGTGCTGGATTACATCATCCGCAACACTGGTGAGCAGCTGCAGGTGGTCCCATGCCCTGTGCCAGACTGTCTTGAGGCATGGGGAGGCCTGGAGGCTTGCAGGGCTTGGGAGTCAGAGTACCTTGTCCAGACACATCATGTGTAGTTTTCAGAAGTGGTGAGGCCTGGAGTTAGTATTTGCATTTTATCTTACACTCTTTCCTGGTTCCAGACAGAAGACACTTAACTCTTCCAAAGCACTGTGAAGAGTACTCTTATCCTTGATCCCTAGTCGTTCTTGTAGCCTCAAGACCTGTAACAGGACAGTTTTGTCTTCCTCTATCTTCTTGAGGTAGATGTTTAGATCATTGATATTTAAAAAAAATTTTTTTTCAGTGCAATTTAAATTCAACTAACCTGGTAAAATGTACATGTATTGAGGACAAAAGTCTTTAAATTCAGGCTGGATGTGGTGGCTCATGCGTGTACTCCCAGCACTTTGGGAGGCCAAGGTGGACAGATCATTTGAGGCCGGGAGTTCTAGACCAGCCTGGACAACATGGTGAAACCCTGTCTCTACTAAAAATACAAAAATTAGCCGGGTGTGGTGGTGCGCACCTGTAGTCCCAGCTATTCAGGAGGCTGAGGTGGGAGAATCGCTTGAACCTGGGAGGCAGAGGTTGCAGTGAGTCAGAATTGCACCACTGCACTCTAACCTGGGTGACAGAGCAAGACTCTGTTTCCAAAAAAAAAAAAAAGTCTCTAAAGTCACCTTATTGGAGCTATATTTTGTCTGATATTTTAATCATAGTAAAATGCATGTAACATAAAATTTATTATCTTAACCATTTTAAAGTAGTATGAAATACATTCATATTGTTGTGCAACTGTCACCACCATCCATCTCCAGAGCTCTTTTTTGTTGTTGTTGAGACCGAGTCTTGCTCTGTCACCTAGGCTGGAGTGCAATGGTGCGATCTCAGCTCACTGCAACCCCTGCCTCCTGGGTTCAAGTGATTTTCTCACCTCAGCCTTCTGAGTAGCTGGGATTACAGACACCCGCCATCATGCATGGCTAATTTTTGTGTTTTTATAGAGATGGGGTTTCACCATGTTGGCCAGGCTGGTCTTGAACTGACCTCAGGTGATCCACCCATCTCAGTGTCCCAAAGTGCTGGGATTACAGGTGTGAGCCACCATGCCTGGCCTCCAGAACTCTTTTCATCTTGTAAAACTGAAGCTCTATACTCATTAAACAGTAACTCTTCATTCCCCCTCCCCACGTCCCTGGCAACAATCATTCTGTTTTCTGTTTCTATGATTTTGACTACTCTAAGTACCTCATGTAAGTGGAATAGTACAGTATTTGTCTTTTGGTGATTCGCTTATTCACTTAGCATAACATTCTCAAGGTACATCTATGATGTAGTATATATCAGAATTTCCTTCCTTTTTAAGGATAAATACTGATCCATTTTATGTATATACCACATTTTGTCTATCCATTTATCTTTCAGTGAACACTTGGGTTGCTTCTGCATTTTAGCTATTACGAACAATGCTACTATGAACATGGGTGTACAAATATCTCTTCAAGACCCTGCTTTCAGTTTTTTTGAGTATATATCCAGAAGTGGAATTATTGGATCATATATGGTAATTCTATTTTTAATTTTTTGAGGAACCACCATACTGTTTTCCACAGCAGCTGTGCCATTTTACATTCCCACCAACAGCACATGAGGGTTCCTTCCAATTTCTCGCCAGCACTTACTGTTTTCTGTTTTTTCCTTTTCATATTTAATCTGCATTCTGCTGAATGTTTTCTGTTGTTTTGATAGTAACCATCCTAATGGGTGTAAGATGTTATCTTATAGTTTTGATTTGCATTTCCTTAATGATTAGTGATGTTAAGCATCTTCTTATGTGCTGATTGGCCAATCATATATTTTCTTTGGAGCTGTCTATTTAAGTCCTTTGCCTATTTTTGAATTTTTTTTGGTTGTTATTGTTGAGTTCTCTATACATTTGTTTAAAGTTCTCTGTATATCTGGCTATTAATCCCGTATCAGATATATAATTTGCAAATATTTTCTCTCAATCTCTTGCCTTTAGTTTTATTTTTTAAAGAGGCAGAGTTATGCTCTATTGTCCAGGCTGAAGTGCAGTAGCACAATCATAGCTCACTACAGCCTCGGACTCCTGGGCTCAAGTGATCTTCCTACCTCTGCCACCCAAGTAGCTGGGACTACAGGTGTGAGGACCACGCCTGGCTAGTTTTTAAATTCTTTGTAGAGATGAGGTCTCACTGCGTTGCCCAGACTGGTCTCGAATTCCTGGGCTCAAGCAATCCTCCTACCTCAGCCTCTCAAAGTGCTGGGATTACAGGTGTGAACGACTGCGCCTGGCTTGCAACTGATTTTTTTGTGGATTGACTTTGTATGCTGCTACTTTCCTGAATTATTAGTTCTAGTAGTTATTTTTTTGTGTGGAAATTTTAGGGTTATGCACCTACACAATCATATCTATGAACAGACATAATTTTCCCTCTTTTTTTTTTTTTCCAATTTGGGTGCTTTTTATTTCTTTTTTCTTGCTTCAGTGCTCTAAGACTTCCAGTACTATGTTGAATAGAAGTAAAAGCAGGCATCTTTTCACTGTTCTTGATTTTAGAGGAAAAGCTTGCAATCTTTCACCATTATGATGTTAGGGTCCTTTTTGCCCACCTTGGCACCCTCAAGCTATTTGCAAGCTGCTCCTGGAACTTGTGCACATCTGGCTGCCATGTGGCTGAAGGGTGGGGGATGGGTAGCTGCTTGTGGGGCTAAGAGCCAAAATTGAATGAAATTAACCACAATTTACTGTCCAGGCTTTCCCCTGCAAGTTGCAGGCCCTCCATAGACTCCAGAGCTCCAAAATAATTACATCAGACAGATTTTTGCCACTACAATTGTTGTCCACGTGGGGAGACAGATTTCTGTTGTTTCCTACTCCACCATCTTCCCAGAATCCTCTCTCTTAGAGTATTGATTTTTACCTTTTCTCCTTTCCCTTCCTTTTCTTTTCTTTTTTTTTTTTTTTTTGAGACGGAGTCTCACTCTGTCACCCAGGCTGGATTGCAGTGGTGTGATCTTGGCTCACTGCAACCTCCACTTCCCAGGTTCAAGTGATTCTCCTGCCTCAGCCTCCCGAGTAGCTGGGACTACAGGTGCATGCCACCACACCCGGTTGATTTTTGTATTTTTAGTAGAGACAGGGTTTCACCATATTGGTCAGGCTGGTCTTGAACTCCTGACCTCGTGATCTGCCTGCCTTGGCCTCCCAAAGTGCTGGGATTACAGGTGTGAGCCATCGAGCCCGGGCTCTTCTTTTCTAATATATGCACTTCAGACTTTAATTTCATCTTAAGCATAGTTTAGGTGTATCTTACAAGTGTTTTTTTTTCTCCATAATCAATCATTATAAAATATACTGAAATTTTTTTATCCTCTCAGTTTATAGATGGAGACTGTATTTTCTAATTTCCATTGTTCATTTCTTCTCTGACCCATAGTTTACTTAAAATAGTTTTTTAGCTGGTTAGTAGGAAAATTTCAAAATACACAAAAGTAGAGAGACTGGTATAATAAACCCCATGTACTTGTTACCACCTTCAACAGTTATTATGTAAGGTCTCACTTCCTGCTACCCCCATCCCTGCTGGATTTTTTTTTTTTTTCAACTAAGGCTTTGACTGGAACTGCTGGATTTTTTTAAATTTATTTTTATTTTATTTTTTTTGGAGACGGAGTCTCACTCTGTTGCCCAGGCTGGAGTGCAGTGGCCCAATCTCGGTTCACTGCAAGCTCCGCCTCCCGGGTTCACACCATTCTCCTACCTCAGCCTCCCGAGTAGCTGGGACTACAGGCGCCCGCCACCACGACCGGCTAATTTTTTGTATTTTTAGTAGAGACGGGGTTTCACCGTGTTAGCCAGGATGGTCTTGATCTCCTGACCTCGTGATCTGCCCACCTCGGCCTCCCAAAGTGCTGGGATTACAGGCGTGAGCCACCGCGCCCGGCTACTGCTGGATTATTTTAAAGCAAATCTGAGACATCATTTTATAGCATCCATAGATACCTCCATATGTTCTTGAAGAGATAAAGACTTTTTTTTTTTTTTTTTCAGTATAATCAGTATTTAATGTCCCATCAGTGTTCGGATTACCCCAGTTGTTTCATAAAAAAAGATTTTTATAATTGGCTTATCGAAATTATGATATAAAGGTCCACATATTACATTTGGTTAATATCTTTCTTTTCTGTTTTTTTTTTGGAGATGGGATCTCACTATGTTGCCCAGGCTGGTCTTAAACTCCTGGGCTCAAGCAGTCCTCCCACCTCAGCCTCCCAAAATGCTGAGATTACAGGCATGAGCCACTGTGACTGGCCAGGTTAATATGTTTCTTAAATGTCTTCAATTTAGGGAAAGTTTCACATCTTTTTTTTTCCCTTGCCTTTTATTTGTTGAAGAAACTGGATATTTGCCCTATAGAAGTTCCACATTGTGGATTTGGCATCCCCAGTTCTCTGTGTTTCCTGTAAATTTACTGCTTCAGTTTAAAGGCTTGATCAAATTCAGGTTTGATTTTTTTTTTTTTTTTGAGGCAGGGTCTCACTCTGTTGCCCATGCTAGAGTACAGTGGTATGATCATAGCTCATTGCAGCAGCCTCCAACACTTGGCTCAAGCTATCCTGCCTCAGCCTCCCAAGTAGTTGGGACTATAGGCACGTACCACCACACCTGGCTAATCTTATTTACAATTTGTTTAGACATGGGGTCTCGCTATTTTGCCCAGGCTGGTCTTGAACTCCTGGCCTCAAGTGATTCTCTGCCTCCTCAGCCTCCCAAAATGCTGGGATTTCAGGTACAGCCTCTGCTGATATTCTTAATCTTGACTTTTATCTTTTTAAATATATTAAGGATTTTGTTGTGAACATTTTAAAGTCTGTATATTTTTACTGTTTGGAGCCCCTACAGATCTGTTTTAATTTTCAGTTGTTTCTCTTTTATTCCAGTCATCTTGTTTCTTTGTATACCTGGTTGTTTTTCATTGTCAAATACTGCCTATCAGAAATCGTAGAGCTGTATGAAGGCCTAAGATGTCATTGTAAATCCCGTCTGGAGGAAGATTTCTTTTGGCAAGCATCTAGGGCAATAGCAATCCAGTATCACTTTAATTTCAGGTGTTGAGGGGAGCTTAGTATATTTCCAAGGTGTAGTGCTTCAGGTCGTAACCCAAAGCATAGATGATATACGAGGGTCCCTTACCCCTGATCAGTCACTGGATTATTGTTTTTGTCTCTCTAGCTCCACAAGGCTCTTATAATTGTTCTACCTCTCAAGCTCTTAGCCAGCTCTTTCCAAATTGGCAGGTGCTCTAGGGGAAAAGAAGCCACAGTGCTGGGCTCCACGTCCTCCCATGGATTTCCTTTCTCTCCCATATCTTCACTCTTAAATCCTTTGTGGTCTTATTAAAATCTCCAGTACCTTAAAAGAGATCTAAAAATATTTTATCCAGCATTTGTAGTCATTCTCAGTAGAAGCGTTAGTCCGAGTGTCCAGAATACCTAGTCCACCATTACAAAAATGGAAAATCATCCCCCCTTTTTCTGCTAACTTTATATTTCTGTTCACAGATCGAGGCAATGACAACTGGCTGATTAAATATGACTGTCCAATGGATAGTTCTAGCTCTCGGGTAAGAGACTGAGATAAATCTTAAAGAGAATGAAGAGTATTTGCATAATATAGAAACACATAAAATGGTCAGAGATGTAGTTCATACAAGTTCAGAAGAATCGGGGGGCACATATGTTTAAAATTAATAGGTTAATATTTGGTAAAGTTTTTCTCAATATGTGTTTCAAGGACATCCTACTGACACATGTTAATAGGAATAGCATGAAGAAAGGGTCAAGTAAATTTGGAACATATTATGTACTCTGTTCTTTGAGCTTCATATTGCACAGTAGCATAGTAAAGGTCTGAGAAGTACTATGTTAAACAAACCTATTTAAATTTGATTTCTACCCCTTTTAAACCATGAGCCACTTTTCTCACAACAGACCGCAAGTCCACAGAACATAAGTTTAGAAAAAGCTGCTCCTGCAACTTTCTTTCCTTTCTCATTCCTTTCATCCTCCACCATACTTCTCTATCACTGTTCAGTCTACATGTTTTACAAAATTAGCAGAAGACTGCCTGGGGGAGAGTGAGATTGGTTTTATTTCTTTTTTCTTTTCTTTCTTTCTTTTTTTTTTTTAAGAAACAGGGTTGGCCGGGCATGGTGACTCACACCTGTAATCCCAGCACTTTGGGAGGCCGAGGTGGGAGGATCACCTGAGGTCAGGAGTTCCAGCCTGGCCGACATGGTGAAACCCCATCTCTACTAAAAATGCAAAAATTAGCTGGGCATGATGGCGGGAGCTTGTATTCCTAGCTACTCGGGAGGCTAAGACTCGAGAATGGCTTGAACCTGGGAGGCTGAGGTTGCAGTGAGCCAAGATCACACCATTGCATTCCAGCCCAGACGACAGAGCAAGACTCTGTCTCAAAAATTAAAAAAAAAAAAAGAGGCAGGGTCTTGCTCTGTTGCGCAGGCTGGAGTGCAGTGGTGCTATCCTAGCTCACAGCAGCCTTGGACTCCTGGGCTCAAAGCAGTCCTCTCACCTCAGCCTCCTGAGTAGCTGGGACTACAGGCGCAAAAGTTGTTTAATTTTTTGTAGAGATGAGGTCTTGCTATGTGGCCCAGGGTGGGGTTTTCATTCCTTATAACTTTTTTACTTTCTCTAATAGTGGCTCTCAAATTTTGTGCCTGAATCTTCTGAAGAGTTATTTAAAATAGTACACAGATTCTTCAGGCCTTTCCCTTAGAAACTGATTCATCAGGTCTGGAGTAAAACTCAGGATTCTGCACATTTAATAAGGTATCTCAGGGGATTCAGATTCAGGCATCCTGGAACCACAGTTCTTGTTCCTGTGATGGCATCCATGAACCTGAAGCATGGAGCCACATAGTCAGTGATTGTCTCTGACATGGGCTGTCACAGGTGACATGCCCACTCTTTTTACATTCATCTCTTGTCCTTTTCCTTTTCATGCCCCACTGAAGCAGGAGAACAGACTCCCTTGTGCAAGAGCAGCCAGCTGTTATCTTCCGAGGCTCTGTTTTCTCGCTGGAAAATGTAGTTGTCACCAGTGAAGTAACATCTGAGTCAAGGTCCACACAAAAGGACCTTGGCCAACTGATATGGATTTTATTTCTTCTGTTCTGCTTTCAGGATTCTCATTTTCTTTCCCTAGGAGGAATGGCTTATAGTTATCTTTATTATTGTCATTTCCTTCTTACCAAGGACTGTAGCAACTCTTGGGGAAGTGTACCTTTTCTAAGATAAGAACAGGACTCTTGAACTTTGAACAAGAGCCAGGTCAGAGGCACCAAAATGTGCTAAGTTCAGATAACAACATGGAAGCCAGTTCAGAGAGTAGCTCAAGATAAGTTCAATAAGAATTCTTCTCTTGAGCGAGTTGGGATGAGTTGCTTTGCTACTAATTGGAAGGGCCTGAGGGAGATGGGTTTCCTCAGTCATTAGTCTTTCCTTGCTCTTCAGGACACAGACTGGGTGGTGGTGAAGGAGCCTGTTATCAAGGTGGCTGCCATAGACAATGGGCTGGCCTTCCCACTGAAGCATCCTGACTCCTGGAGGGCATGTAAGTCTCCAGACAATGGTGGTCTGGCTCTTCCCTTGCTCAGTATATTTTCTCACTGTGCAGTGGAGATGATAATGTCTCTATCATAGGATTATTCTAAAAATTAATGAAATAATGGAGTTCAGGCACTTTAACACAATGGCTGGCATATGGCAACTATTTCATAATGTAAGCTGTTTTTCTAATTTTTGTCTTCTATGATTCCCATTACAAGCATAAAGGTGATTAGAAATTAGAAGCATAAAGATGAGTTTTCTCATTGTCTCTTTGCATTCTTCTCGTTCTTTCTGAGGACTGTCTTTTTTTTTTTGGAAATGGAGTTTCACTCTTGTTGCCCAGGCTAGAGTGCAATGGTGCGATCTGGGCCCACTGCAACCTCCACCTCCTGGGTTCAAGCGATTCTCCTGCCTCAACCTCCCAAGTAGCTGGGATTACAGGCATGCGCCACCACGCCCGGCTAATTTTGTATTTTTAGTAGAGACGGGGTTTCACCATGTTGGCCAGGCTGTTCTTGAACTCCTGACTTCAGGTGATCTGCCTGCCTCAGCCTCCCAAAATGCTGGGATTACAGGTGTGAGCCACTGCGCCTGGCCGAGGGCTATTTATTTTTTATTTATTTATTTTTTTTGAGACGGAGTCTTGCCCTGTCGCCCAGGCTGGAGTGCAGTGGTGCGATCTCGGCTCACTGCAACCTCCTCCTCCTGGGTTCACACCATTCTCCTGCCTCAGCCTCCTGAGTAGCTGGGACTACAGGCGCCCGCCACCATGCCCAGCTAATTTTTGTATTTTTAGTAGAGACAGGGTTTCAGTGTGTTAGCCAGGATGATCTCAATCTCCTGACCTTGTGATCCACCCGCCTTGGCCTCCCAAAGTGCTGGGATTACAGGCATGAGCCACCGCGCCCGGCCCTTTTTTAATTTTTTGATTTGTTATTTTATTGTTTTAGTGTATATTTCCTGAAATATCTTTTTTTTTTCTGTTATCTGAGGACTGTCTTTCCATAATTTATTCTAATTGTGCCTCTAAATATAAGCTGCCTATCAGTGTTCTGTCTTCCTTGTTCCATCTCCTACCCTGTTGTAACTGAGAAGCTTCTGGAAAGGAGGAGAAATAAATATAGGGAGTCAGTAGCCCCTTTTGCAGCATTAGTCTTCCTTTTCAGAAGGACCATCTCAGCGTCTCAGTGGCAAGTAGTTGCTTCTAGACCTTGCATCTTGGAAGGTCATGTAATGTCTGAGAATGAGCTCTGACATTAGGCAGCCCTGGGTTTGAACCCTGGTTCCTCTACTGACTAGCTGTGTAACCTTTACAGTTAAGAGCACTTGTAAGTTTTTGTTTCTGTTGTATGTCAGGGAAGAGGGGTTCTCCTTTAGAAAGTGCCTTGACTGGTGGAGGACACAGATGAGCAGGGACTTTTCCAACACCAGCTTTGCCTTTGACTTTTCCTCTTTTCAGATCCTTTTTACTGGGCCTGGTTGCCCCAGGCGAAAGTCCCATTTTCTCAGGAGATCAAAGATCTGATCCTTCCAAAGATATCGGACCCTAACTTCGTCAAGGACTTGGAAGAGGACCTATATGAACTCTTCAAGGTTAGCCCTGGGAACCTCAGCCCTATTATCATATGGGAGAAGGAATTTTTAATGGTTTTTTTAATTGGTCCTGACAAAAGCCAAGAGGAAATGGCTAACACCTTTCTGACTTGAGTTAGCCAACGAATAGCAAGATTTCCACATGTGGACAGCAGGACCTGGTTTGGATGGGTTTGAGAGAAATGGGCAGGGGTGAGAAATCACACTGATGTGTCTCTCCTGTGCATCATGTGGCTGCAATGTATCTGCAGGGCTTTCATTTTAATATGGAGCATTGGAGCCTAGAGTTTGAGATGCAGAGGAAGATATTGACTTGTCTTCTGTTTCCTCATCTGTAAAGCAGGGAGTTCTTGTGGGAGTAGTTGACTTCACAAAGCTGCAGAAGCCTTATGCAGGTTTTCCTTCTTAGAAAGTTTCTAACTGGGGGAGAAAATGGGTTCCTGTGAGGCATTCACACAGGTTCCATCTCCTTCTGGTCTTCTTTTGCAGAAAGATCCTGGTTTCGACAGGGGCCAGTTCCATAAGCAGATTGCTGTCATGCGGGGCCAGGTAAGCCTGGGACATCCTCCCAGTATCTTTGGCGTCTCTGGGAGTGTTGTGTGCTCAGGTTGAGCAAATGTTTGAAGTTTGTGTTTTATACCCCCCCCCTTTTTTTTTTGAGACCGAGTCTCACTCTGTCACCCAGGCTAAAGTGCAGTGGCATGATCTCTGCTCACTGCAACCTCCACCTCCCAGGTTCAAGCAATTCTTGTGCCTCAGCCTCCCAAGTAGCTAGGATTACAGGCGCATGTCCCAACGCCCGGCTAATTTTTGCATTTTTAGTAGAGACGGGGTTTTACCATGTTGACCAGGCTGGTCTCGAACTCCTGACCTCAAGTGATGCACCTGCCTCCGCCTCCCAGAGTGCTGGGATTACAGGCGTGAGGCCCTGCGCCCGGCCGTGTTTTACACCTTTTTAAAGTCCGTTCTGTACATTATTTTTGGCTGTACCTTAACACCTAGGAGAGGAAAAGTGGCCCTCCCAATTCTCCCACCTCTTCCCTGGTATCCAGTGCTTGTTGAAGCACTTAATGTGCACTCATCTCTATGCTAGTTGCTAGGTAATTCATTGGTAATTAAACTAATGCTCTCTGTCCTAGAGTTGCTCAAGGCAGGCTGTATGTTTTGGTGGTTAAGATCTGGGCCCTGGAGCCAGACTGCTTCACTACTTGGAAGCTCTGTGGCCTGGGGCAAAAGCCTCTGTTTTCTTGTTCATAAAACAGGATAGTAATAATACATTGCACAGTTGGCTGGAGAATTTCATGAGATAATGCTTATCAAGCGTTTAGTAAAAAGAGTACTGGGCACATGAAGCACTCACATATTGATTATGGTTATAATTTTGTTGTTATAGGTGCAACTTACATTATTCCTTCTCCTTCCACTTCACCTTCAAAGGGAGCTAAGGAAACCAAGGGGATTGTTGATCTTCCAAAGCATAGTAAAGAAATGCTTGAAAAATGGTTTGAAAACTCTGTAGGGTACTGGTATTATGCCTATCACTTTGAAGTCTACTTAAAGAGAGTTGGGATGACCTAGTGGTTAAGGGTGCAAACTGTGGTCACAGTGCCTGGGTTTTTGAAGCCTAGCTCTGCCATTTACTACCTGTGAGATTTTGGGTAAGTTACTTAATCTCTCCTTCCCTTAGTTTCCTCATGTTTAATGTGGGATCAATAATAGTAGCTGAGACCAGGCATGGTGGCTCACACTTGTAATCCCAGCACTTTGAGAGGCTTAGGTGGGCAGATCACTTGAGCTAAGGAGTTGGAGACCAGCCTGGGCAACATGGTGAAACCCCATCTCTACAAAAAACACAAAAATTAGCCATGCGTGGTGGCGCACACCTGTAATCCCAGCTACTCAGGAGGCTGAGGTGGAAGGATTGCTTGGGCCTGGGAGGTCTAGGATGCAGTGAGCTGAGATGGCACCACTGCACTCCAGTCTTGGGGACAGAGTGAGAACCTGTCTCAAGATAATAATAATGGTACCCGCCTTACAGAATTATTATGAGATAAATGATTTGAAACAGTTAGAGTAGTACCTGGTATACTAAAATACTCAATTTGTAGTATTAATAGCTGTTAGGATTATGATTTTTGTATACAGAAAATTCAGCTTCTCCCATCTTTAAAGGGCAAGAGGATCTTCTCAGCCTTAATTCTGCATTTACTTCTTCCTGCCATTTATCTAAAGACCTCTGATGACAGCACCTCCTGGGTTTGCTGAGCCCATTTTTCCCTGGAAGGGGGTTGGACAGAGGTTTTTTTTTTCTTTTGAGACAGAGTCTCGCTCTGTCACCCAGGCTGGAGTGCAGTGGTGCGATCTTGGCTCACTGCAACCTTCACCTCCCAGGTTCAAGTGATTCTCCTGCCTCAGCCTCCCAAGTAGCTGGGATTACAGGCATGCGCCACCATGCCTGGCTAATTTTTGTATTTTTAGTAGATATGGGGTTTTACCATGTTGGCCAGGCTGGACTTGAACTCCTGACCTCGTGATCTGCCCACCTCGGCCTCCCAAAGTGCTGGGATTACAGACATGAGCCACTACGCCCGGACCAAAACCACCTATAATTTCTTGAGACCTAGAGATGACCACTGCCAACTGCCAGACTTTTTTCTACACTATAGTTAGATAGGAAGATAGAATTTAGAAAGTAAAAGTGGGGTCACAATCTAACACTGGTTCCTTTTCTGCTTTCCTTTGCATCTAACACAACATTGTGATCGCTTCTTTGCCAATACATTTATATATATATTTGATAGTTCCCTGGTTAAATTTCTATATATTTTAGGATAATTGTTTCTTATCCCTTAAAGTATTAACTAGTTTACATCTTTTCACTGTTATAAACAATATTACATTTGTTTTTGGAACTAAATGTTTTATGCATATCCATTAGTGTTTCTTAAAAATGGAATTGCCGAGTCAGAGGGTCTGTTCTTTTTTTTTTTTTTTTTTTTTTGAGACAGGGTCTTGCTCTGTTGCCCAGGCTGGAGTACGGTGACATGATCTCAGCTCACTGCAACCTCCACCTCCCAGGTTCAAGTGATTCTTATGCCCAGCCTCCCAAGCAGCTGGGATTACAGGTGTGCACCACCCCACCTGGCTAATTTTTTTGTATTTTTAGTAGATACAGAGTTTCACCATGTTGGCCAGGTTAGGATCTGTTCATTTTTAAGTGTTTTTTGTGTTTTTTTTTTTGTTTGTTTGTTTTTTGAGACGGAGTCTCTCACTCTGTTAACCAGGCTGGAGTGCAGTGGCACGATCTCGGCTCACTGCAACCTCCGCCTCCCGGGTTCGAGCAATTCTCCTGCCTCAGCCTCCCCAGTAGTTGGGACTACAGGCGTGTGCCACCACGGTCGGCTAATTTTTTTTGGTATTTTTAGTAGAGATGGGGTTTCGCCATGTTGGCCAGGCTCGTCTGAAACTCCTGACCTCAAGTGATCTACCTGCCTCAGCCTCCCAAAGTGCTGGGATTACAGGCGTGAGCCAGCGTGCCTGGCAAGTATTTATTTTTTTGAATTCTCCCCAACTCTGCGTCATTCTTTTGTATCTTTACTAACTGGAGGGCAAAAAAATAAAGGATTTGTTTTCATTTGTATTTTTTAAATGATTAGAGAGGTTTCCATTTTCTGTTTTGCTAATTTTTACTTTTGTTAATGGCCTATTTGCATGATTTTCCATTGGTATTTTTAAAAATTGATTTGTAGGCGTCCTCTCTACTGATCTCCTTTCAGAGGCAGATCTGGAATGCTGAGGCCTCTCCCTCACCCATCTCCTTTTTCCCACTGCAGATCTTAAATCTGACCCAGGCCTTGAAAGACAACAAGAGTCCCCTGCACCTCGTCCAGATGCCACCTGTGATTGTCGAGACGGCCCGTTCCCACCAGCGGTCTTCTAGCGAGTCCTACACACAGAGCTTTCAGAGCCGGAAGCCCTTCTTTTCATGGTGGTAGCTCCAGAGGCAGGCAGAGGAAATATTGTCAGAGACTGGTGGGAGGAAGCCTGGGGAGTGGGGTGCAGGAAAAGCCAGAGAAGCCGGTGGAGAGCAGCACCTTTAAGAGCCCTCTCTCTCTGCTTGCCACCCCGCTCAGAGCTTTCCACCCACAGGGAGAAGCACAATCAGGAACAGTGAATGCTCCTCGCCCTTCTGAGTGTGGGGGAGGCTGGAGCTCCATGCACGTAGTCCAGATGCCTGGGAAGGAACATCTCCCTTCCAGCATCTGCTGGTAGCAGGCTGGGACAGTCCCTTCCTTCCCTGACACCCTGCTCTATTGCAATTCCCTATTATATTCTGCATCAGAAAAACAAACAAAACAAAAACAACTTTAAATGCTTGTAGCAGAACCCTGGGTCATCTCATGTCAGAAACCTTTAATCCAGGCCTAAATTTGCATAGACCTGACATTCAGCTGCCTTGCAGTTGCTTCCTCCCATGAGCCAAGGTGGTGTCAGAGGGCAACTGGATGACTCGCAGTACCACAGCACTGGGACAGACAGAAGCCACACCTTTCTTTTGGGTTTTTGCCAAGCCTTCTCCATCTCCCATCAGTGCTGTGGGCTGGCTGCAAGCCTCGAAACAGTTCTCCTGGAAGGGAGGTTTTTGCTTTACCCCTGCCAGCACTTCCGCACACAATCATAGAGAACCTCTCTGCTCTCTGCTGGCCTACAGCTTGTCTGTTTCTCAAGCAGAGGCAGGAAGAGCTAGTCTTAGCATTTATATTTTAATAGGAAGTTGACTCCCAGCATGTAAAAGTGATCCACGCAGCCGGAGTGTATGCCGGGAGCTAAGTGGTCTATGGGTGAACATATCCCACCTTGCTTCCTGAGTCCTTGGTCCCAATCTTCTCATTTGTTCCTCTCGTTTTAAATTTTTTCCCCAACTCTTTTGATGTAAGAGTTCAGTTTGTCTTCGGGAGTGGGTCTCTGCAAGGGCTCTAGGATGAGTCTTGGCTTCTAAGAGGACAGGCTATTAGGTTCTTGGACTTTTTTCTGTGCTACCGCTGCTGCTTGGTAGAAGTAACAGGACGTGGATTCTGCCTCATAAGTGGCAGTTTCCCTTTTCTCTCTGACTTGTCCTAGGCCGATTTCTCTATGGCTTCCCTGAGAAAGGTGGGGCCCAAAGGAGAGAGGCCTTCAAACTGTCCCAGGTCCTGCGCAGCTCAGTGCGTATCTTCTTGCTTCCATGTGTCTTTTCCCCTGCTGCCTCACTCCCCACCCCCACTTGCCAGGTGTTTGAGCCATTTCTACACCAAAGCAAAGTACGGCCTCAGGAGGGAGTAAAAAGGGTGCCATCTGTGTCTGGAGGGGCAGCTGTGTTCATGCCCTGTGCTACTGGACATTTCACAATTCTGGCACCTTGCGATTGGTCAGTCAACCTCAGAAAGTAACTATCTTGAAGGTTTGAAAAACAACCAAAGAAAGGGAGTGAGGACTATGGCTGCATATCCTCTGCTTGCCCGGCTGCAGAGCAGAGATGTGCAGCCCTCTGGTCAGCTGGTCCAGGCTGGTGGTCCCCGCCGGTCCCCTTCCAGTCCAGCCACCAGGAGTCCACTTGTCCCGGGCTTCCACCTGGCTGACAGGAAGAATTTCTGAGAGCCGGATGTGCATGCCCTGTGGACGAAGGTACAGCTCGCCTGCCTGCCCCAATCCCAGCCCCGACAATCACATGCAGCTGACTCGGACACTGGCCTTGGGAACAATGTTCGAGAGAACACTTGCCCCTTGACTGTAGGAGCCAGAAGGGGACCCAGGTGTGCATAGCTCTCTGTAGACATTTTTACCCAAACCTGTTGGTAAAGTGCCCGTCTGGTGCTCAAGAGAGCCTGGGGGTCTAACAGGGAGCCCGGCTGCCTCACCTGGCCACAGCCTCCACACCAGATCTCCACATTGTCTTGATCCAGACCAGCTCTGTGATCAGAAGGAAATTGGGTCCAGTGTAGGAGCGAGCTGGTCCTGGGCCTGGCAGGCAAGAGTGTGGGCATCCTTTCCTGGCCTTTCTCCACTCTCCCTCAAGCCTGTGCTCAGGTTGCCTTGAATGTGGACTCTGGAAGAGCCAGGGGCCCAGAATGCCGGGGGAGGCTTCTGGGTGGCACTCATGGAACACCGTCCCTCTGCCAGCCATAGGCCCTGCCTCCAGTGTCAGGGAATGGAGGCTGGGCTGTGAGAGTGCTGCTGCCCCCTGTGTCGTTCTTCTAATCCAATGTAGAAATTGTACGTAATGTATTTAAATCAACGCAAATGTATGAATAACAAATCCAGTTCTGACCTTTTTTGTCCAGTTTCTTTGGGGGAAGGAAGACAAAGAAGGTAGGAACGGAATTTTGAGGGCAAAGAAACCTGTGTTTCCATGGAGTTGCTGAGACGTGGCTCCTGGGGCTATTTCTCCCTAATAAAGGATGATCCAGGTCCTCATTTCCAGAGTCCCGATGCTCTGAAAACCAAAAGTATTTTCATAACCCATTTGAAACCAAACCTGACCTGAACCTACACTGATAGGAAGCTATTGGTAATTATGATGTGTTCCTTTTAGTGTGATTCTTTGTTGCAGAAATGTCAATATATTTTATGACATGGTTCCCTACTAGGGATTATACAGTATTTGCTGACTACTTCCTAAGAGCCAAAAATAAAAAATCTGAATTCCAAAATAATCTAGTGCCAAGGGCTTGGGATAAGAAATGTGGACCTACAGGCTGGGTGCAGTGACTCACACCAGTAATCCCAGCACTTTGGGAGGCTGAGGTGGGTGGATCGCTTGAGGTCAGGAGTTTGAGACCAGCCTGGCCAACATGGCGAAACCTCGTCTCTACTAAAAATACAAAAATTAGCTGGGTGTGGTGGCACACGCCTGTAATCCCAGCTACTTGGGAGGCTGAGGCAGGAGAATCACTTGAACCCGGGAGTTGGAGGTTGCACTGAGCCGAGATTGCACCACTGCATTCCAGCCTGGAGTAAGACTTTGTCTCTAAGTAAATAAAAATAAATAAATAAATAAATAAATAAATAAATAAATACACAATAAAATAAAAAAGAGGACCTACCTAATTCAAGGTAGTAGTGGTTCCTCCTCTCGGCCACCAGAGGGCAGCCCTGCCCTGTGTACATCACTGCCCCACTTCAAACCCTGAATAATCAAGCATATAGGGTGGGTGGAGAGGGAGAAGAAAGCTAATAATAAGCACAGAGTATGCCTCTCTTGAGGTGGAGCCAGAACTGTGGGAAAAACCCTGCCTTCAAGGGTTTCCAGGCCATGGGAAGCCTAGGATATAACGCGGGCAACTTCAGAATCATCAGTCCACCTTGGGATGGTCAGCCCATAAGGATGAAGAAACCAAATGAGGATCTGGCACCACTAGTTTGACTACAGATTAAGCCAGCCCAAGGCCTCAGCCTACTGTGCTGGGCTGACCATGACAGTCTTCCCCCTTCTCCTGATCCTATGGATCAGGACTGCTGCAGAGACTCCCCTCTTTACTCCCGATCCAACAGACTCTGGAAAAGGAGGCTGTGGTCCAGGGGCTCAGCATGGGGGTGAAAAAGGAGAGGGAGGTGAAAAGGAGAGAGGAGGCCAGCCCTGATTTTTCCTTCCTGGGGACACTCTTGCCCCTCCCACTCTGTTTCATTTCCTCCCCTTCTGTGACAGACTCACACAGCTCTTGATGCAAATGTTTTTATTTGCCACTTAAACTACAGTTTCCCTGTGCTATCCTGATGGTGTGGGGGTGTGGAACAGGCTGCTGGAACCATGGTTTACAGTAGTAGCAGGTAGATTAGTAGCATGAGTGGTGAAATGCTGCATCTGAGTGCCTGTCACTTTGCTCCCAGGGGAATATCATGCAGCCCAGGAATAGTGTTAGATTGGGAAGGACTGTGGCAGGAACAGTCACTGTCTCTCCTCATTTTGGTGAGGAATGGGTCCCACGTAATGGAGAGCTCAACAGAAGCATCCAGTCTTGTTCTGAATGGAGCAGGTCAGTGGCAGCAGCCTCTTGCTTTCATTTACCCCTTTGGGCTGCTTGCCTAAAGTCTCTCTTCCTTCACCTCCCCAGGCCCTTTGGCAAGAGGGAAGACACTGCCATTCCTGGCTCTTTCCCTGGATCAGTGTCTGATCTGGTGGAGGTAGCTTGTGGGGCCTGACTTCCTCCAGTTCCGGCGGATCCTGGCACTTTTCTTCCTAGAGTGCAGATACTGCTCACTGGAGGCTGTCTCTGTGGCACTCTGTGGGTCGGCCAGTGCAGAGTGGGGCTCCAGGATTCTGCAGAGAACAAGTGTATGATTAGCCAACATCAATAGGGAGAATGGAATGGGGACTTCGAGAGGTTTTGTCATGGTGGACCATAAAACATATGATTTGGAGCAAAATGAGACCGGGGCTCTGCTCTGGTCTTTCCCCCTCTGAGAACTGTCTGACTAGACAAAGTTTACAGATTTCTCTGCAGTAGAAAGGATTGGACCAGATCAGGTTGTGCAAAACTCAACATTTCTTCATCCTCATCCTGTACTCATGGCAGATGTCATAAGTCATGCTATTAAGCTGGTTTGATAAGCAGTGAGTACTAATTAACTGGAGTTAAATACAAGCTATGACACTGACTTGCCGTCTCAGGACCTGATGACCTCCAAAGGCCTGTTTAGGTCTGATGTTCTGATTGTGGGCCCCAGAGAAGGCAGCAGAGAGATGAAGCCCAGAGCATCACCCATAGTGACTGGTTGAGGCCAAGTGGTTCAGCTCCATCCCTTTGGGTTCACTGTTCCTGGGCTGGCAGTGGCCTAGGCAAAGAAGTGGCCCACCAGGGAGACTGGGGAGAGATCTCAAGGTAAAAGTTTTCAACAATTTTTAACCCATAATGCCTCGACAGTACATTCCTAGGCTATATTCTCTGTAATCCCCCAGCCAAGATTTTAATTAGGCTTTAAAAAAAAAAAAAAAAGAGAATCTCACTCTGTCACTCAGGTCACTCAGGCTGGAGTGCAGTGACAGGATCATAGCTTACTGCAGCCTCAAACTCCTGGCCTCAAGTGATCCTCCTACCTCAGCCCCTGGAGTAGCTGGGACCGCAGGTGCATGCCACCATGCCTGGCTAATTTCTCTTTTTTTGGGGGGGGGGAGGGTGTGTGTGTGTGTGTGTGTGTGTGTGTGTGTGTGTGTGTGTGTGTTTTCAGAGACAGGATCTCGCCATGTTGCCCAGGCTGGTAAGCTGAGAATAACAGCAGAATGAGGTGATGCTACTAGGACTCAGGCATCTCTTTCCATGGGAGTTCACAGGGTTGTATATGACTCCAAAAGTAACAGCAATCTTTTTTTTTTTTTTTTTTTGAGACAGAGTCTCGCTCTGTCACCCAGGCTGGCTGGAGTGCGGTGGCGTCATCTCAGCTCACTGCAACCTCCACCTCCCAGATTCAAGTGACTCTCCTGCCTCACCCTGCTGAGTAGCTGGGATTACAGGTGTGTGCCACCACACCCAGCTAATTTTTGTAATTTTAGTAGAGACAGGGTTTCACCATGTTGGTCAGGCTGGTCTCAAACTCCTGACCTAGTGATCTGCCTGCCTCGGCCTCCCAAAGTGCTGGGATTACAGGGATGAGCCACTGCACCCACCAACAGCAATCTCTTAAGTGCCAACCAAGTGGTGACACTGTGTAGACCTTATAACCACCCCAATGGTGGGCAGGCACTTTACAGTGAGGCCAAGTAACTAGCTCCAGGCCACACAGCCATGCAGTGGTGGAACAGGCATTGGTGCTCTTCCCTCAGCCATCCAGTTCTAGGAACCTACCTGAGGCGGCTGCAGTGGTGTAGCGAGTGGCTCAGGGGTTTCTGCCTTGGGGGCCTCTTCCTGCGCAGCCTCTTGAGGGCCTCAGCCACACGGTGATCCCCTGCACATTCCCAGATGATCTGTGCCCGTTCCTCGGCCAGCTGGTCCCCGCTGCGTTGAAACAGGCCTTGGATCTGCAGCAGCTCGGCGTCCTGGAAGATGTTGGCCAAGGCCTGCTTGCGGCCCCGGGCCTCAATCGGGGCCTGCCAAGGGGGTGGCTCACTGACCACCGAGGCTGGGGTACCCATTGTGGATGCTCTGAGGATGCAAAGCATGGAGACATCATCAACTCAGCTGGTCCTTCCCAGACCTGGGGGTCCTGGCTAATCCTAGGGCTTCTGATGTTTCCATTCTCCAAGAGCTAAACTGGAGGAAGTCTCCTGCCTTAAAATCACTTAAGCACTTATGTGTCAGACTCCCATATTATCTCATTTAGGATTCAAAGCAACCCGTGAGGTAAGAATTATTGTTTATCCTCATTTTACCGATGAAGAAGTGCAACTCAGAGGGGTTAAATGACTTGCCAGCGTCACAAAGCCACGTGCACATGCAGAGCCAGCAGTTGAACCCAGGTCTGTCTAGCTGTAGATTCCATGCAGACGCCAGTATGCCCAGTAGCAGCTCAATCAACTGTGTTGAGTACTTATACCAGGCACCTGTAAGAGCTTGCTTCACATAGTATCAATGAGATGTAACAAGCACAACAGCCCTGTAAGGTAGGTATTTTAATCCTCCTCATTTCACAGATGAGGAATCTGAGGAAAGGTTAAGTCATCCATGGTTCTGCAACTAGGATGAGAACCCAGGCCTCTCTGATGCTAAGGCCCAGGTGCCATAGCACAAAGGTAAGAGAGGAGTTGTGCAGCTGGGCTACCCGAGTTGGAATCCCGCTTCTACCCCCTCCACCACTTACTGGCTGGGCATCCCCCCTGCCTCAGCTGCCTCCCGTGTCAAATTATCACCTAGTACTACTACCTACTTTGTAGGATTAATTTGAAGATTGAAGGAAGACAAAGTATATAGAATAGTGGTCAGTGTTTTCAATCTATAAAATTGAGACATCATCCCACCTCCTATCTTCAAGACCCTGGGGATGAACCAAATCCGTATAATTTAGCAAACATAGTATGAAATGAGCCAATCAGATCTAACCACAGTCCAGTGGACCTAATGAGCAAGAGGTGGAGGCAGAAGAGGAGGCTACAAGGGTTAGAATATACTGTCAAGGGCAGAGGCTGAAACTTATAAGAAAGTTCAATAGAAGTTAGACTCTGTGTCAATGTCTCCCATCATATCCAGGAAGTGAAAATTAAAGGATCTCCCTTGATTCTAGATAGTTCACTTTGAATAATAAAGGCCTAAGAAGCTTACCCACCCATCCTTGTCTCCAGCACAGCCTGGAAACAAGGGAAGCCTGGCATTACATAAAACAGGTTTTGAGTCCCAACTCTGACACCTTAAGCAAGTTACCCAACCTCGTCTCTGAGCCTGTTTCCTTAACTGTCAAATGGGGATAAGATTACCCACTTCTTAGGGTTATAGTAAGGATAAATGAGCCCAGTATATCAGTTACCCAATAAGAGCTAAATAAAATTATATCAGTTACCCAATAAGAGGATAAATAAAAAATTTAAGAATACAATGATATGGCTGGGTGTGGTGGCTCACACCTGTAATCCCAGCACTTTGGGAGGTGAGGCGGGCGGATCACCTGAGGTCAGGAGTTCAAGACCAGCCTGACCAACATTGAGAAACTCCGTCTCTACTAAAAATACAAAATTAGCCAGGCGTGGTGGCGCATGCCTGTAATCCCAGCTACTCGGGAGGCTGAGGCAGGAGAATCACTTGAACCCAGGAGGCAGAGGTTGCGGTGAGCCGAGATCCCGCCATTGCACTCCAGCCTGGGCAACAAGAGCAAAACTCCGTCTTAAAAAAAAGAATACAATGATACAACAATTAAAAAATACAAATAAAAAATAGATACATTGTAGCTACAAAACATTCACATTGTATTAGGTATTATAAGTACCCTAGAGATGATTTAAAGCATGCAGGAGGATGTGCGCAGTCTATAGGCCAACATGGCATTTTATGTAAGTAACTTAAGCGTCCCACGGAGGAGCCTGGAACCACCCTCCATGGATGCTGAGGAATTTATAAACACAAATCCTCCTCTGTTGGCCTCTGTGACCTTTGTACCTGGGTCAGGGGTACAGGTAAACCCTCCTCTTTCCTCCAAGCTGTGTGGCACAGCCAGCTGATGACAGGCCTGTGCTCCCACCCATCTCTCCCAGCCCCAGGCCTGCTGGGGAGAGGAGGAGCAGGTCCTGCTGCTTCTCCAGGGCCTGGTTGCCTAAGTCAGACCTCATTCCACAGCCAGCTACAGAGACAGCTGTCAACAGCAACCAGCTTCCAAAGGGGGAAAAGGAACATTAAAATATTTTTAAATTAAAATATTTATATGCTCATCATAAGAGGCAAACAGTACAAAAGCTTATATATAAAAACTTTTCCAATTTCCTATCAACCCACTTGCAGAAGTAACCCTTCCCCTAACCTGCCTTTTGTTCTCTGTAAGAGTTTGAATTGTCTCCGCCCCACTCATACTCCCAAAATATGACTCCCTCCCTTGCCCTGGCCTTCTCCGCTCCTCACCTCAATAGTCACCCTCATTATCCCAATCATTTCTATGCTCACTCTGTCCCAGTTTCCAGGCCTTCTATCATAAAAACTCCACCCTGTTTTCAAAAGATTTAACAACTACAATAAAGCTGCAGAAGACTTCCAGATGAGTTAACGTCATGAAAATTGTATTTTATTTGGAAAATGGAAATTTAAAAATCTGCCTCTCCTTAGGTGCTATTATGAAAATCCAGTTAAAACCTAATCTATATGGTAATTAAGCCCCCAGAGCTGGATGACATAAACACACTGTGACAAGAAGACAACAGTCGCCAAGTAACACTTTTAGGTTGATAAAAAGAAAAGCTAACTATGGGATATTTACTCTGGATCAGGCAATACGTATGATATCCTTTAATCCTCAAAACAATTCTAGGAGTTAGGGACTGTTATCCCATTTCACAGGGAAGTAAAGGGAAGCTAAGATGCAAATATGAGTACCAGTGGCTTAGCCGAGGCCAGAGGTGGTTCAAATGACTGCAGCCCATGCTTTTTTTTTTTTTTTTTTTTTTGAGAGTGAGTTTTGCTCTTGTTGCCCAGGTTGGAGTGCAGTGTTGCAATCTCAGCTCACTGCAACCTCCACCTCCTGAGTTCAAGTGATTCTCCTGCCTCAGCCTCCCGAATAGCTGGGATTACAGGCGTCCCCCACCACTCCCGACTAATTTTTTGTATTTTTAGTAAAGACAGGGTTTCACCATATTGGTCAGGCTGGTCTTGAACTCCTGACCTCAGGTGATCCACCCGCCTTGGCCTCCCAAAGTGTTGTGATTACAGGTGTGAGCCACTGCGCCCGGTCAGCCCACGCTTTTAAACCCCCGAGCTGGCTTCACAGCCAGGCAGCTTAAAGAACACTTCACATTTCTATGAAGAATGCTTTCCTATTCCCACCTAATTCATGAAGGGGAAATCCTACCAATGGAAAGGGAAGGACAATGAATTATCCCACCTGGTGGAGGCAGGGGTGGAGCTGTGGAATTTCGTTAGTCTGTTCTCTAGGGTCAGGGCTCTTTCCTGGGTGACAGCCCAGCCTTGAGCCGTAGCACTCTAAAGAGGAAGAGCCCAGCTTCCACAGAAGAAATCAAGAACTGCAACCCAGCCCAGTGCACAGAGCCCTGGCTTACGAGTCAGAGGAGTCGGTTCAAGCCCTACTTCTGCCACTCACTGGCTGAAAAACCTCAGGCAATTCACATCCCCTCTGTGGGTCAGCTTCCCTGTTACTGCTATAAGAACAGCTTGATGCTGTTTGTTTCTGAGGGCCTGCACCAGTGCTGAGAGTCAACAATTCCACCTGCAGGTAAGTCTGTACAGAAGGAGGAACGGAGCTACTTGTCTGCCAAAGCCTAGGGGCAATGTGTGGACAGGTCTGGCTAACTGGGTGCTAGGAAATTCCCCAGCCAGTAGCTCCCTTTCTCCTCCCTACTCTATGTTGTTTTGCTGCAGTGGGCCCTGGGGTTAGCATCTGGTAGAAAACAGAACTCACAGCTCTAAAGCTCCCTAGTGACCTCAGCTGGCAATGACCAAGCCCGGGGCAGACGCCTAGGCAGGTCTGGGGTAGTAGGAGAAAGGGTGATATCTGGCCTCACCTCCCCAGGAAAAGAAGGGCAATAAGGATCATGTAGCAGCAGCTGCCTCGGGGAGGAAATGGCTTGGAGCCTGACTTCCCAACAACCTCTCCCAGGATGGCAAGGCTTTGACTCCACAGCTTCAGCGAGCTGCGAGTCACAAACATACCAAGAAACCCTCAGGGAGAGTCTGAGCCTCCAGCCTCAACCCTCCTTGAACCTTAGGGAGGGCTTAGCACCTCCAGATTTTGAGGCCCCTCACTCTTTTTACTCTTTTTTTTTTTTTTTTTTTTTTGAGGCAGAGTCTCACTCTGCCACCCACGCTGGAGTGCAGTGGTGCAATCTCAGCTCACTGCAACCTCTGCCTCCAAGGTTCAAGCAATTTTCTTGCCTCAACAACCTCCCAAGTAGCTGGGATTACAGGTGCCCACCACCACGCCCGACTAATTTTTGTATTTTTAGTAGAGACAAGGTTTCACCATGTTGGCCAGGCTGGTCTTGAACTCCCGACCTCAAGTGATCCACCCACCTCATCCTCCCAGAGTGTTGGGATTATAGGCGTGAGCCACCATGACCGGCCAAGCCCCTCACTCTTGGCTCTGTCTCTTATTCTGGGATTCAGACAGCAGAGTGAGGCTGGGAATAAAACTAGGCTGATTCCAGGTAGGATTAGATGGTTAAGTTTTGGGAAAACCGATGAAATGTCAAATCAGAACACTTTTATTATCAAAAGAAACTTTTCCTGTCTCATTCAATGTGTTCAATAGTTATTTTCCCTCCAATTTCCTGGAGAAGACCTTAGTCCAGGAAAAGTCAGTGTATACTTGCACAATAGTACTTTTGAAAACTAGAAAATGAAACCATGGGGCTATTAAAAGATTACAAATGGACCTTTCATTTCAGAGCTGACATAAAAGAAGGTAAGTATGGGTCTGTGTACAAACAAGTAAAGACCAATTGCAAAATACTTCAATTTGACACAAACTAGGTTGAAAGTAAACCCCAAAGGAAATACCAAACGTTGAAAATGACAAAGTTCAACTTGTTCTGAAACAGGCAATAAGTGAAGAACTGTGGAACCCTAGCAAAGAAATATATTTAAAAAGTGACTCACCATGCAATGAATTTGCAATATATAAATATGGCGTGCAATTGAGCACTCTTTGCAATATACGAAGTTCAGTTCAGACAGCTATTCTAGGAGAGTATCTCACTGCAGTCCCAGGGAGGCACAGGTAACCACCAGAGGCAGAACACATTTGGGTGAGCTGGCAACTCCTAGGTCCTCATGCAGGAGGAGGCCCCCTTCCAATAACCCAGGTGATAGCAATAATCTCTGTAATCAGGGGCCTAGGGGCCCTTAGAAAAATTACTGGAGGCTCTGGCCCAAGGCCTGAATCAATACTTGGGACCCTGGCCTGCTATCCTATACAGACATGCCACTGGACAGCAGCCAAAATCGGTGGCTCCTCAAATGGGAAGCCCAGTTCAAATGGCTGTGTGGGCTTCCCCACCAGCAGGGCCTAGCCTCAGGGAGGTATGCCTAGAGAACTGGATATACATTGGCCTCCAAATCCATGCCCCTGGAGGTGGAGAAAGGAACTGGGCCCTTTCCCCAGACCAGTTCTCATATATGACCTGGAAATAAACTGCTACTAGATCTAGGGATAACCCTTTCAAGATTTCTAGAACCCTGAATTCTGGCTGTGCTGCTAACTGGGTGACCTTGGATAAGTCTCAGTTTCCCCTGCCACAAGTTGCTCGTCATCAAAATAGTGAGTATAAGGCCGGGCCTGGTGGCTCATACCTGTAATCCCAGGACTTTGGGAGGCTGAGGTGGGAGGATTGCTTGAGCCCAGGAGTTCGAGACCAGCCTGGTCAACATAGCAAGACTGCCTCTACAAAATTTTAAATAAGCTTTTTAAAATAAATGGTGAGTATAAATAACCCTTAACAGGAAAAGGGAGATTAAGTTTGTGACGGCATTCCTTCTAGTACCTGGTATACCACAGACATTCTATGTATGCTGGTTGAATGAATAAATGATGAAGGGAAAAGCTGTTTGACTACCAGGGGCTATAGAATCATTGTCATTTTCATCATCACAGCCATCAACAAATCTGTGTACTTTTAAATCATAGCTTTATGATTAAAATCATAGAGGCAGCTTGTTCAGTGTCAAGCGCAGAACAGAGCACGTTCAGATGGGTGCTTTCTTTCCTCCTCACTTGAGGTGGCACTATTGTTATACCCATTTTACAGATGAGAAAGCTACACCCAAAGTCACACAGCTGGCAGGTGATGGAAGCTGGGACATGAACCCAGGCAGTCTGACCCCAGCACCCGGGCTCTCAAGCCACTGTTATTTTTGTTCCTGCCAGATGGCTGAGGAGGTCTTCTGGGGAAGGTCGGTCCCAGAAGCCTTTCGGAGGCTATCTGCTTCTGTAGATTGTGGAAGGAGCAGGGAGGGATCCAAAGTCAGGACTCCCAAGCTAGCCTCTGTACCCTCTGCACTCCACTGCCCGGTGGAGAATTGGAGCAGGTACTCACCACACTGAAGGGCAGCTCCGACAGACCTCAAATGGGGATGGGGCAAGCTAAGATGCGCCCACTCCAACCTCTTCCACAGCCTTCAGAAAGGGCAGGCGCAGCTCTGGGCTTCCTGCTGCGAAGGTGCTTACAAGGGCCAGTCGGTGATCACGGGCAGCACAAGAGCATGGCAGAGGGTATCCTGGCCGAGGTCCTAAGGCGACATCTGCAGCACGAGGAGGCCCCGGGGCTCAGACGTGGCCGCTTCGCAGAACGACGGGGCCACTTAGGAGTGGATCTGGCGGTCGCGTCCCGCTGGCACCCCGGCTCTGACTGTCGCCCTCCGGCTCCCACCGCAGCGCCGAGCTGGGCCGCCGACCTACGTACCTGGTTGCTTGAGGCAGGCCGCACCCAGCCCCAAACTGGTCCGGGCCACTTGGGTCACAGCCGCGGTTCCCGGGAGAAAGCGCTCCCTAGCCCCGGAACAGCCAATCCTCGGCCCGAGCCGGGTATGAGCTCCCAGGCGAGCCTTCCAAACCCAAGGCGGAGTTCCGTGCGCCAATCATCGGTGGGAGACAGGGAGGGGGCGTGTCCATCCCCGCCCCCCGCCTCCGCTGGCCTCGAAAGGCGAGTGCGAAGCTTCCTCGAACCTAATCGGCGGCGGAGCGGCGGTGAGGGGGCGTGTCTGCCCGGGCCCTGCCCACCGCCCTCTCCGCCCCCGCGCGGCGCCCGAGGCGCCCCCTTCATTGACGTCAGTCCCCAGGGCCAGCGCGGTTTTGCTGGCGCGAGAGCTGGGCGGGGCTGCATTCCTGCCCCAGGGTGCGGCGAAAGCTGGCCCTGCCGGGTACACGTGACGGATGCCCCTTCTCCTGGGCCCGAGGCCAGCGCGCGCGGCACTGACCGCCTTGCAGCGCGTGGCCCTCTGCAGATCCTCAGACTCTGCCGCTCAACTCCCCTCCCAGCCCACCGTTTGGCTCCGGCTTTGAGGGAGAGGAGGGGGCAGTCTGCTGGAGTCAGACCTTGGGCTTCAAAGCCAGAATGTCGTGGGTTCAAATATTGGGTCATTTGTGCGACTTTGGGCCGGTTACCTAAACAAGACCGTATTTTAAAGTTTGTATGCATTCGGAAATGTTCATTAGTGACCTATGCTGTCCGAGTTCCTTGATAGGCCGTAAACAAGAGAGACAGAAAGACCTATAGCCCTTGTCCTGGGGAGTCTACAGCCTAGTAAGGGAGGCAGGCATTAAACAACCTAAAACATGGAGTATGTGATTACAGTTGTGATCAATGTTATGGCTATAAGAGGATAAATATGGAGGAACCTAAGCTTCCTCTGGGAGGTTCAGGAGGGCTGAAGAAGCAGCATTTAAGCTGAGATATAAAGAAGGAGTTGAAATTGGTCAAATGAAGAGGAGTGGATCTGGGGAGACTGCTTTAAGGAAAGAGGGAAAGGCATTTGGTTGGGCCAGGAGGTAGCTTGGCTCCGGAGGAATTAAATGCGACCCGGAGTAAGGCTAGCAAGAGAGAGCACGGTGGGAAGTAGAAGGCAGAGGCAGGCAGAGAAGGTTGCATGTGATCCTTGGAGGGGTTTAAACAAGGAATGGCATTATATGTACTGTGTTTATGTAACGGGCATTTTATAGTACTTACCACGTACCAGTAGTGTCAGTCAGCACTTTGCAAATTTCATCATCATGACAAGTTTGTGTTTTTAGAAGGTCACTCTGGCTGCAGTTTGGAACTTGGATTGGAGGGGGCAGGAGTGGAGGCAGGGTGTCCAGTAGGCCTCTGATAAATGCTTGTTTTGTCCTTGGAAGATGAAGTGTTTGTGCACTTGTTCAGCAATGCTCAGGAAAGGCTCCTGGGTCTCCCTGACTTCCTTTTTACTTCATAGCTGACCTCTTATCCATTTAAGCTTGATTTTTCTGTAAAAGTTGTGGGTGGGAAGGGGAAGAGCCAGCACATGGGGCTTTGTGAATTCCTTGTTGCAGGGTGAAGGGGATGCTTGGGAGCTATTCGTTCTCACCCCATGATCTCCAGTTCCTCTCTCTGTCCTTCTGCACAAAAACAGCGTAAGTGTTGTTGTGCTGTGGCTAAAAGGGTTTTTTGTTTTGTATTTTTGAGACAGAGTCTCACTCTGTTGCCCAAGCTGGTGTGCAGTGGCACCATCTCAGTTCACTGCATCTTCTGCCCCCTGGGTTCAAGTGATTCTCCTGCCTTAGCCTCCCGAGTAGCTGAGACTACAGGCACGTACCACCACACCTGGCTAATTTTTGTATTTTTTAGTAGAGATGCGGTTTCACCATGTTGGCCAGACTGGTCTTGAACTCCTGACCTCAGGTAATCCACCTGCCTCGGCCTCCCAAAGTGCTGGGATTACAGGCGTAAGCCACCATGCCCGGCCGCTAAAAGGTTTTTTTTTTGTTTGTTTGCTTTTTTTGAGACGGAGGCTCACTCTGTCGTCAGGCTGGAATGCAGTGGCACGATCTCGGCTCACTGCAACCTCTGCCTCCCGGGTTCAAGCGATTCTCCTGCCTCAGCCTCCTGAGTAACTGGGATTATAAGTGCAGGCCACCATGGCCGGCTAATTTTTGTATTTTTAGTAGAGATGGGGTTTCACCATGTTGGCCAGGATGGTCTCGATCAATTGACCTCGTGATCCTCTGGCCTCAGCCTCCCAAAGTGCTGGGATTACAGGCATGAGCCACAGCGCCCGGCCCGTTAAAAAGGTTTTTACAGTGGCTTCTCTTCACTTTTCCTCAAGCCCTGGGGAACTGTTGAAAAGAACAAAGAAATCAGCGATGTTCATCTCCAGTGGAAAGTATTGGTGCAGAGACTTTCAGCCAACTACTTGGCTAAGGAGGGGACCGTGCAGGCTCCTAAACCAAAGGCTGAGCTTCTGAGCCAGTGACTCCCACTGGCCCATTCTAACCAATGGGGAAGCCAGACTCTTGGCATATCAGTGCTGGGTGAACCTAGGAACTCTGATGCCATGAGCTTAGATGAGCATCCCGAGGTAGGAATTGGGAACTTGTGGTTTCTGGCTCGGATGTGACTAAGGCTGGGTGGAACGTATCTGGTATCTCCAAACATTTTTGCAGGCATGTGACCATGTGCTTAACACACAATGGAACCATTTCTGTTGTTACAGCTTTGTGATTCAATACTTCTGGCGAGAAGGTGGGGCACCCCACAGTTGTGTGGGCCATGTAAGCCTCACCAGAAGTGGAGTCATCTGAGACCCACAGAATGGTGCTGGAGACAGTAATCACCCCGGACGCGGCCCTGTTTAGAGAAAGTCAACTCTGGGGAATGGAAACCTCATGAAATTCAGGCCCAAACTTGAGTTTACCCAGGGCCTAGATTAAAGTGAGTTTAGTGAGGAACTCCCTTCAGGCATAAAATTTAAGAGGGCACCAAAAAATTCAGGAAACCCAAGATAAATAATATCTTAACACAATATTTTTAAAAATCAAAATTAATGCAAAAAATCCATGATGAACAGAATATCAACATTTAAAATATAGGCAGACTATTGTTTATGACCTTGCATTATTTTGCAATCGGAACAGTCATTACCAATCAGCCCATGGTTCCCAGGCAGACTGCCACTGCGTGTCCTGACAAGTGGCTTTATGAGAGTTGACAATAACATGTGAACAGATTGAATAACATGGAACTTTATATGTAGTCTTTTTTTTATTGGAATGCTTTTATCCACTTGTTCTATTTGATTCAAAATATGGAAGGTAAGTGCATATAGGACATATATTTTTTCTTTTGTCTTGGGCTCAAATATGGTTCAACTCAGTACTGGTTTTTACCCTCAAAGGAAGTAAAGTCTAGGAAGGGGGTTCTAGCTGTTTTACCTTAAGCAAATGACTTAATTCCTCTGCCTATTTTCTTGTCTTTTTTTTTTCCTTTTTTTTGAGACAGAGTCTTGCTCTGTCACCAGGCTGGAGTGTAGTGGCCCAATCTCAGCTCACTTCAACCTCTGCCTCCCGGATTCAAGTGATTCTCCTGCCTCAGCCTCCTGAGTAGCTGGGACTACAGGCATGTGCCACCATGCCCAGCTAATTTTTGTATTTTTAGTACAGACAGGGTTTCACCATGTTGGCCAGGATGGTCTCTATCTCTTGACCTCGTGATCTGTCTGCCTCGGCCTCCCAAAGTGCTGGGATTACAGACGTGAGCCACCTAACCTGGCCTATTTTTCTTGTCTTTAAAATGAGAATAATCACACCACTTTTCAATGTTGCTGTGAAGATGAATTGAGGTACTGTAGGCTGAGTTCTTAATATACACCTTGCTATAGACACTAAACCAGCATTGGACTCCTTCCCTCTTTCTATCCTGCAGGAATGGTTCAAGCAGCTGGACAGTTATGGTTCCCTAATGGGGCTGACACTTATTCCCATGGGTTTCTTATTGCTATTTGTCCTGTTCTGGGCAAAGCAGAGAGAACTTTTACACTCAACTGACATGCAACAGTGCAACTTTTGAATTAACTCTGATTTTCTTGATAAATAATCATGGGCATTCTAAACTTTTTAAGAAAGCCCCTTCTGCTTATGACATTACACAAGGCAACTAGATTATAGCCCTCTTCTATCAACTGACAATCTGGACAGGTGAAAAATAGCAAAGTCCTTATAGAAAAATGGTACATGCTGGGCGCGGTGGCTCACGCCTGTAATCCCAGAACTTTGGGAGGCTGAGGCGGGTAGATCACGAGGTCAGCAGTTCGAGAACAGCCTGACCAACATGGTGAAATGCCATCTCTACTAAAAATACAAAAAAATTAGCTGGGCATGGTGATGGGCGCCTGTAGTCCCAGCTACTTGGGAGGCTGAGGCAGGAGAATCGCTTGAAACTGGAAGATGGAGGTTGCAGTGAGCCAAGATTGTGCCACTGCACTCTAGCCTGGGCAACGAGAGCAAAACCCTGTCTCAAAAAAAAAAAAAAAAAAAAAAAAGAAAGAAAGAAAAGAAAAGAAAAAAGAAAAATGGTACGTTATAGAAGCACTAAAAAAGTACACTATTCATGTAGATTAGAATTAAAGATCAGTATTTTATTAGCCTGCTGTAACAAAATACCGTAGACTGGGTGGCTTAAACAACATTTATTTTCTCACAGCTTTGAAGGCTGGGAAGTCCAAGCTTAAGATGCCAGCCAATTCCATTTCTGGTGAGGGCTCTCTTCTTGGCTTGTAGATGGTCACCTTCTCACTGTGTCCTCACATGCTGAAAGAGAGACAGAGAGAGCATTTGTGAGTAAGCTCTGGGGTCTCTTCTCTTCTCACAAGGACATTCATCCTTATCTTTTTTTTTTTTTTTTCTTTTTGAGACAGAGTCTTGCTCTGTTGCCTAGCCTAGAGTGTAGTGGTGAGATCTCGGCCACTGCAACCTCTGCCTCCCCAGTTCAAGTGATTCTCCTGCCTCAGCCTCCCAAGTAGCTGCGATTACAGGTGCGTGCCACCATGCCCTGCTAATTTTGTATTTTTAGTAGAGACAGGGTTTCACCATGTTGGCCAGGCTGGTCTTGAACTCCTTTCCTCAAGTGATCCGCCCGCCCCCGCCTCCCAAATTGCTGAGATTACAGGTGTGAGCCACCAGACCTGGCCAAGGACACTAATCCTATTGAATCAGGGCTTCACCCTTACGACCTCGTTTAATCTTAATTACTTCCTTGTTCCCAATGGAGTCACACTGGAGGTTAGGGCTTCAACATATGAATTTTGAGGGACCACAATTCAATCCATAGCTAGTATGAACTCATGGTTTTAAAGATATTGATAAATAGATACAAAAATAAATATAGCTGGGTGCAGTGGCTTGTGTCTGTAATCCCAGCCACTCAGGAGGCTCAGGTGGGAGGATAGCTTGAGCCCAGGAGTTTGAGGCTGCAGTCAGCTATGGTTGTGCCACTGCACTCTACCCTGGGTGACAGAGCAAGACCCTGTCTCTAAAAGTAAGTAAAACCATAAATGTGTATCTATATATATCTATATGTATCTATATATATGTATATATATTCGCATACATGTACATATATGCATATGTATGTATATGAACAATCACGTTCACACACACACGTGCACTCCCCAGCTCTGTTGGTGAAGAAGGCCTAGAAACAATGATAGTCTAGTGGGAATAACCACACTTAGCACCCAGATATTGACCTCTAAATCACCATTCTCTACAAAAAGGGACTATGGATCCTTGGAGAAATGGTTGATTCTAGAATGAAGTTGAGAAAATTCAAGATGAACCTGGAACATCTTGTTGTGCCAGAAAGTAAGGAGGTTCTCAAAGAATAATGCAGACATGTCAAAGGACCAGGAGTCAGGTTAAAAGGGCTCCCACTGGCCAAAGGTGGGGCAATTAGGCATCAAAATAAAATATAACTAATAAATTATAATGTAATAAAATAAGAATGCTTAAGTCCACAATAATATCAATCAGTAAATAAACAGGGGAAAGAAGAAAGCCCTTCCTTACAGTAGAATGCTCACTAGTAAATGTAGAAGGAATGACATAGTTAGAAAATCATCAGTGGCTACTAGAATAAGTGGGTGAAAGTTTATTGATGAACAGGATACTTATATAGTCTAAAAAGTATCTCTTCACAAATTACTTATTAATTCTAAAGAAAAAAGTAGTGACTACAGTGGAGAGACCTAGCAGACACCAAGTTAATCAAAAATCAAAGTTAACATCACCAATGCTGGGGCAAGTGATCATAATGTGCCTCCTGATACAATGCACTGGGAAAGACACAGCACCACTTCTGTGATATACCTGCTAAAAAATACATAATCAGTCAGGCTGGGCGCGGTGGCTCACGGCTGTAATCCCAGCACTTTGGGAGGCTGAGGCAGGCGGATCATGAGGTCTGGAGTTCGAGACTATCCTGGCCAACATGGTGAAACCCTGTCTCTACTAAAAATACAAAAAATGATCCGGGTGTGGTGGCACGTGCCTGTAGTCCCAGCTACTCAGGAGGCTGAGGCAGGTGAATCGCTTGAACCTGGGAGGCAGAGGTTGCAGTGAGCCTAGATCGCACCACTGCACTCAAGCCTGGGTGACAGAGCAAGACTCCGTCTCCAAAAAAAAAAAAAAAAAAAACTATAGTCAGTCTGGATCAAATCAGAAGGAAACATCAAACAAATCCAAACTGAAAGATATTCTATAAAAGAACTGGCCAGGCAGCCAGGCATGGTGGCTCACGCCTGTAATCTCAGCACCTTGGGAGGCCAAGATGGGCAGGTCACCTGAGGTTAGGAGTTCAAGACCAGCCTGGCTAACATGGTGAAATCCCGTTTCTACTAAACATACAAAAAATTACCCCGGGCTTGGTGGTGCATGCTGGTAATCCCAGCTACTAAGGAGGCTGAGGCAGGAGAATAGCTTGAACCCGGGAGGCAGAGGTTGCAGTGAGTCGAGATTGCACCACTGCACTCCAACTTGGGCAACAAGGGCAAAACTCTGTCTCAAAAAAAAAAAAAAGAAAAGAAGAACTGGCCAGCCACAATGGCTCATGCCTGCAATTCTAGCACATTGGAAGGCTGAGGCACGAGGATTGCTTGAGGTCAGGGGTTCAAGACCAGCCTGGGCAACACAGCCAGACCCTGTCTCTAAAAATAAATAAATAAATACAAAAGAACTGGACTGTATTCCTCAAAAATGTCAAGGTCAAGAAAAACAAAGGAAGACTGAGGAATAGTTCCAGATTGAAGGAAACTAAAAAGACATGAAAAGTAAATGTAATGTGTGATCCTAGGTTGGGCTGGGCAAAAAGAAATAGCAATAAAAGACATTATTTGACAATTGTTGAAATTTGAACATGGACTGTGAGTTAGAGAGTATTATATCAATTGAAATCTTCTGATTTTGATAATCATGCTGAAGTTCTGCAAGGGAATGCCCTTGTTCTTAGGAAATACACACTGAAGTATTTGGAGTTAAAGGACATGATGTTTCCAATTCAATCTCAAGTGGTTCAGAATGAAAGATAGCCTGCTCTGAAAGAGAGAGAAAGGGAAAGAGAGAGAATATCAAAATAATAGTCACATGGAAATTTCTTGAATCATTCTTACAACACTTTTGTAAATTTAAAATTATATCGGCCGGGCATGGTGGCTTACACCTGTAATCCCAGCACTTTGGGAGGCCAGGGCAGGTGGATCACCTAAGGTCAGGAGTTCAAGACCAGCCTGGCCAACATGGTGAAACCCCATCTCTACTAATAATACAAAAATTAGCCAGGTGTGGTGGGGCACACCTGTAATTCCTGGGGAGGCTGAGGCAGGAGAATCAGTTGAACCCAGGAGGTGGAGGTTGCAGTGAGCCAAGATCGTGCCATTGCACTCTAGCCAGGGCAACAAGAGCGAGACTTCATTAACATGGGCAGCCCCTGATTATTATTATTATTTTTTTTGAGACAGAGTCTCAATCTATTGCCCAGGCTGAAGTGCAGTGGCTCAATCTCAGCTCACTGCAACCTCCGCTGCCCGGGTTCAAGAGATTCTCGTGCCTCAGCCTCCCAAGTAGCTGGGATTACAGGCGCCTGCAACTGCACCCGGCTAATTTTTGTATTTTTAGTAGAGACAGGGTTTCACCATGTGGGTCAGGCTGGTCTTGAACTCCTGAGCTCAGGTCATCCACCTGCCTTGGTCTCCCAAAGTGCTGAGATTACAGGCGTGAGCCACCATGCCTGGCCGACCCTGAATTTTCATGGGGTTTATCTCCTACCCTCCAGGTCACGTAAGTTTTACTAAGGCATCTAAAGTATGTGTTATTTTCAGCTTATCAGACCAACTTAGCATAATTTTGTCAATGTAATAGACCATCGTGATGTTTTGTGGAATGTCAAAATTATCAAGATCTGCTAGGGCTGTTTTCTGTTTTTTCGTTTTGTTTTTTTTTTTTTTTGAGACAGGGTCTGGCTCTGTCGTCCAGACTGGAGTGCAGTGGCACAATCTCGGCTCTCTGCAACCTCCCCCTCCTCAGCTCAAGCCATCCTCCTGCCTCAGCCTCCCGAGTAGCTGGGACTACAGGTGTATGTCAACATGCCCAGCTAATTTTTGTATTTTTTGTGGAGATGGGGTTTTCCCATGTTGCCCAGGCTGGTCTTGAACTCCTGAGCTCAAGCAATCTGCCCACTTGGTCTCCCAAAGTGCTGGGATTACAGACTTGAGCCACCGTGTCTGGCCTGCTAGGACTGTACATGACAGAGAGCAGGAGAATTGACAGCATGCTCTAGATGTCTGTCAGCCCCTTTCTCTCGCCTCCCAAGTTCTTGTGCAATGAGCCCATAAACAAAGTGGCCATGGTGGCATAGATGGAGGCTGCCCAGGGATTCAGTTATGTGAACTTCATCTTTCCAAAGCTGACCTAGATAACATCACTGTTGAGTGCCTAATCTGCCAACAGCCGAGACCCATACAAAGCCCTCCAATATGGCACCACTCACAGAGGGGACCAACCAGCCACCTGTGGCAAGTTCATTACACTGCACCTCTTTTATCATGGAGGGGCTGAGATTTGTCCTCATTGCAATAGACACATATTCTGAATATGGATTTGCCTTCCTTGCCCATTATGCTTCTGCAGGAACAGCACCCATGGACTCACAGAATGCCTTATTTACCATCATGGGATTCCCCGTAACAATACTTCTGGTCAGATAACTCATTTCACAGCAATGGGTTCATGGCCATGCAATTAACTAGTTGTTGTTGTTGTTGTTGTTTTGAGATGGAGTCCCGCTCTGTCGCCCAGGCTAGAGTGTAGTGGCGCAATCTCGGCTTACTGCAACCTTCACCTCCTGGGTTCACGCCATTCTCCCGCCTTCAGCCTCCCGAGTAGCTGGGACTACAGACACCCACCACCACATCCAGCTAATTTTTTATATTTTTAGTAGAGACGGGGTTTCACCATGTTAGTCAAGATGGTCTCGATCTCCTGACCTTGTGATCCGCCCGCCTCAGCCTCCTAGAGTGCTGGGATTGCAGGCATGAGCCACCACGCCCGGCTGCAATTAACTAGTTTTACCACCTACTCCATCACCTGAAAATAGCTGGGCTAGTTAAAAGGTGGAATGGAGGGCCCGGCACGGTTGCTCATGCCTGTAATCCCAGCACTTTGGGAGGCCAAGCTGGGCGGATCACCTGAGGTTGGGAGCTTGAGCCCAGCCTGACTAACATGGAGAAACCCCGTCTCTACTAAAAATACAAAATTAGCTGGGCATGGTGCCACATGCCTGTAATCCCAGCTACTCAGGAGGCTGAGGCAGGAGAATCGCTTGAACCAGGGAGGTGGAGGTTGTGGTGAGATCACAGCATTGCACTCCAGCCTGGGCAACAAGAGCAAAACTCCGTCTCAACCAACAACAACAAACAAACAAACAAACAAACAAACAAAACAAAGGCAAAGGTGGAATGGTTTACTGAAGACTCAGTTACAGTGCTATTCAGGAGACAAGACACAGAAAGGATGGATTCTGTCTTACGACATGCAATATATACTTTGAATCATTATTTGACGCTATCTCTTCCATAGCTAGAACTCATGAATCCAGGAATCAAGGGTAGAAGTGGGAGTGGATCCACTTACTACTATCTCTAGTAACCCACTGGCAGAATTTTTTTTTTTGAGACAGAGTCTTGCTCTGTCACCTAGGCTGGAGTTCAGTGGCACGATCTCAGCTCACTGCAACCTCTGCCTCCCAGGTTTAAGCGATTCTCATGCCCCAGCCTCCCGAGTAGCTGGGATTACAGGTGCACGCCACCATGCCCTGCTAATTTTTGTATTTTTAGTAGAGATGGGATTTCACCATGTTGGCCAGGCTGGTCTTGAACTCCTGACCTCAGGTGATCCACCCGTCTCGGCCTCCCAAAGTGCTGGGATTACAGGCGTGAGCTACTGCACCAGGTGAGTTTTCTACTACTGTGTAACAAATTGCCGCAAACTTACTGGCTTAAAACAATACCCATTTATTGATCCACAATTTCTGTGGGTCAGGAAAGTGGGCAGGGCTCAGCTGGGTTGTTTGCTCAGGACTCACAGGCTGTAATCAAGGTATTGGCCAAGGCTGCACCTGGGAGCCTGGAGGCCTGGCAGGGGAAGAAGCCTCTTCCAAGCTCATTCAAAGTGTTGGCAGAATTCATTTCCTTGCTATAGGACTGGGGCCTGATTTCTCTTCTTTTTCTTTTTGAGATGGAGTTTTGTTCTTGTTGCCCAGGCTGGAGTGCAATGGCGTGATTTCAGCTCATCGCAACCTCTGCCTCCCAAGTTCAAGCGATTCACCTGCCTCAGCCTCCCGAGTAAGCTGGGATTACAGGCATGTGCCACCACACCTGGCTAATTTTGTATTTTTAGTAGAGATGAGGTTTCTCCATGTTGGTCAGTCTGTTCTCGAGCTCCCAACCTCAGGTGATCCGCCCGCCTTGGCTTCCCAAAGTGCTGGGATTACAGGCGTGAGCCATCGTGCCCAGCCATGATTTCTTGCTAGCTGGAGGCTGTTCACAGCTCCCTGGGGGATTCCACAGTTGTTTGACAGATGGGCTTTCGCTAATGGCCGCTTACTTCATCAAGCCAGCAAGGAGAGTCTCTAGAGCAAGTCTGCAAGCAAGACAGACTCATAGACTAGCATAACATAACCATGGGAGTATGACATCACATAACATAACCATGGGAGTACCATCACCTTTGCCGTGGCCTGGGCTCCTTCTGGTTAGCAGTCACTCTCAGGTCCTGTTCCTACTCAAGGTGTGGGGAACACATAAAAGTGTGAATACCAGGCCGGGCGCGGTGGCTCATGCTTGTAATCCCAGCACTTTGGGAGGCCAGGGTGGGTGGATCACTTGAGGTCAGGAGTTCAAGACCAGCCTGGCCAACATGGTGAAACCCCATCTCTACTAAAACTACAAAAAATTAGCCAGGCGTGGTGTCATGAGCCTGTGATCCCAGCTACTTGAGAGGCTGAGGCAGGAGATTAGCTTGAATCCAGGAGGTGGAGGTTGCAGTGAGCCAAGATCTCGCCACTGCACTCCAACCTGGGCGACAGAGCAAAACTCTGTCTCAAAACAAAACAAAACAAAACAAACAAAAAACAAAAAACCCCAAAAATGTGAATACCAGAAAACAGACATAGTGGGGAACTACCTTACAGTCTGTCTGCTACATGTGAATAGGAGGACTATGTCTGGAAACCAGAGGATCCTCAGGGTGTACCAAGTGGTACCTCCATGCCCAGTAGTAAAGGTCAATGGGAAACTAGTAGCCAAAAGAAGCCAGGAAGATTGACATCTCAGGCCTTTCAGAAATGAAACTTTAGACCGGGTGCAGTGGCTCATGCCTGTAATCCTAGCACTTTGGGAGGCCGAGGTGGGTGGATCATTTGAGTTCAGGAGTTCAAGACAAGCCTGGCCAACATGGTGAAATCCCATCTCTACTAAAAATACAAAAATTAGCCAGACATGATGGCGCGTGCCTGTAGTCCTACTCGGGAGGCTGAGGCAGGAGAATCGCTTGAACCCGAGAGGTGGAGGCTGCAGTGAGCCAAGATCTCACCACTGCATTCCAGCCTGGGCGACAGAAGGAGACTCCATCTCAAAAAAAAAAAAAAAAAAAAAAAGAAATGAAGGTTTGGGTTACTTCAACAGGTAAAAAAATTCACTCATCTGCACTTCTAGCTAAAATTAGGGGAAATAGGGAATGAGTAATGAAAGAAGGAAGGCATAGATATCAATTATGGCCTTGTGACTGATTACTAGCCTGGTCTTATGACCGGCCACCTGGACTATAGTAGTAGTTTTGCATATTTTCTTTATGTTTGTTATGTATATGTGGGACTTTTTTACATGCTGCCTCAGTCTGTTCAGGGGCTGCTATAACAAAATATCATAGACTAGGTAGCTGCTGCTGCTAATGCTGCTGCTTCTTTTTTTGGGGTGGGGTGGGGTGTAGAGATGAGATCTTGTTCTATTGCCCAGGCTGGTCTCAACCTCCTGGCCTCAAGCGATCCTTCCACCTTGGGCTTCCAAAGTACTGGAATTACAGGCCTGAGCCACTATGCCCAGCCAGCAGGTAACTTCTAGCTTCTAAACTGTAGGGAAAAGAAAGATCAGACTGTTACTGTGTCTATATAGAAAGGGAAGACATAAGAGACTCCATTTTGAAAAAAGACCTGTACTTTAAACAATTGCTTTGCTGAGATGTTGTTAATTTGTAGCTTTGCCCCAGACACTTTGCCCCAGCCACTTTGACCCAACCTGGAGCTCACAAAAACATGTGTTGTATGAAATCAAGGTTTAAGGGATCTAGGGCTGTGCAGGACGTGCCTTGTTAACAAAATGTTTACGAGCAGTATACTTGGTAAAAGTCATCGCCATTCTCTAGTCTCAATAAACCAGGGGCACAATGCACTGCGGAAAGCCGCAGGGACCTCTGCCCTTGAAAGCTGGGTATCGTCCAAGGTTTCTCCCCATGCAATAGTCTGAAATATGGCCTCGTGGGATGAGAAAGACCTGACCGTCCCCCAGCCCGACACCCGAAAATGGTCTGTGCTGAGGTGGATTAGTAAAAGAGGAAAGCCTCTTGCAGTTGAGATAGAGGAAGGCCACTGTCTCCTGCCTGCCCCTGGGAACTAAATGTCTCGGTATAAAACCCGATTGTACATTTGTTCAATTCTGAGATGGGAGAAAAACCGCCCTGTGGCAGGAGGCGAGACATGTTTGCAGCAATGCTGCCTTGTTATTCTTTACTCCACTGAGATGTTTGGGTGGAGAGAAACATAAATCTGGCCTACGTGCACATCCAGGCATAGTACCTTCCCTTGAACTTAATTATGACATAGATTATTTTGCTCACATGTTTTTTGCTGACCTTCTCCTTATTATCACCCTGCTCTCCTACTACATTCCTTTTTGCTGAAATAATGAAAATAATAATCAATAAAAACTGAGTGAACTCAGAGACCGGTGCCGATGCAGGTCCTTGGTGTGCTGAGTGCCGGTCCCCTGGGCCCACTGTTGTTTCTCTATACTTTGTCTCTGTGTCTTATTTCTTTTCTCAGTCTCTCATCCCACCCGACTAGAAATACCCACAGGTGTGGAGGGGCAGGCCACCCCTTCACTAAAAAACAGAAATTTATTTCTTACTATTCTAGAGGCTAGAAGTCCAAAATCAAGGCACTGTCAGATTCATTGTCTGGTAAGGGTCTGTTTCCTAATTCGTAGATGGCACCTTCTTGCTGTGTCCTCGCACAGTGGAAGGGCAAGACATCTCTCTGGGGCCTCTTTTATAAGGACATTTATTCCATTAATGAGGGTTCTGCCCTCATGACATAATCACCTCCCAAAAGTCCCTGCCTCCTAATACCACCAGCTTGTGGGGTTACGATTTCAACATAAGAATTTGGAGGGACACAAGCATTCAAATAATAGCACTAATTTTTTTGTTTCTCTTTCTCTCCATTTTTATTTCCTATGTAAGTTGTTGCATGCAAGCTGATGTTACAATTTAGTCTTTAGGTAAAAAATAATAGAGACTATGACTGCATTTGATAAGTATTTAGTAAAGCCAGTGATGCAATGATTGTTGGGACTGTGTGTCTTCTCATTTTGGAGAGAGGATGAGAACTTCTTCATTTATAAGAAAGACAGTTGGTCTTCTTTAGGCGGAAATATGGAGTTGTTTCAATATTGCATGGAAATTCAAATGTATATAGGAGTGGATATGGAAGCTGAGCGTTGATCCACTGTGCCAGTTATCAACTTGTTGCCTCTCAGCAACAGATGCACCCTCTGTTGTACAGTTCCATGATCCTGGAGAGGAGCCCTGTACTTTTTCTTTTCCAACTTTTTCTTTTCCAGCTAACACAATGCTCAGCTTTGTCAGTAGAGGGAGCTAGCGGGACACTGTAGGAGGCAGGGGTTTAGGAGTTTCTCTCCTTGATTCTTGTGTGCGCCTCTCACTAGGCTCCTGTGGGTTTTTTTGGTTTGTTTGTTTTTGAGACAGGGTTTCACTCTGTCACCCAGGCTGGGGTGCAATGGTGTGATCATGGCTCAATGCAACCTCAACCTCCCGGGCTCAAGGGATCCTCCCACTTCAGCCTCCCAAGTAGCTGGGACTACAGGTGTGTGCCAACATGCTCAGCTAATTGTGTGCTGGGATTACAGGTGTGTACTACCATGTCCGGCCTCTTGAAACGTTTGAGGTTCCTCCATGGCCCGGCCCCTGGAGCACATCTGGTTTTCCAGCGCAGGCTCCCGCAGCGTGGGCTCCTGTGGTATGAGCAGCTTCTTCAGTGCCTGGGTCCTACAGCGCGTGGCAGTCAGCAACACACCATGGCTAGGAGCTTCCCTCGGCACCTCTTTGGGTGGCTTTGCAGCAGGTTTTGAGATGCAGTACCTCCCTGTGAGCAACTTCCCCAACACATCTAAATGGCAGATTTCTAGCAAGTTCCACCGGTGCAGCACCATAGTGACTTCTTTGCCTTCCAGTGAGCCACAGCCCCATCCTCTCCAGTGAGGTCTGGATTTCAGCCCTGGAGGAAGGGTGGGGAAGGAGCTCTTTTTTGGGTGTCTATCTCAGCCCTAGGGCCTAGGAGCTGCCCCTTATATCTTCTAGTCCTTATTCTTTAGCATTCTCCTTGTCTTATGAGCCAATCCCTCAGTACTCCAACTCCTGGTTACAGTGAGTCTTTGTATCAAGCTTTCCCTGTCCAAATGACTGTGTGGAGACTGGACTCTGAAAAAGTGGGGAATGACAAGACTAGTAGGAAGAAGGATGAAGACTCTCAAGACAGCAAGTTTTGTCTTGCAATCCGGGGATGCCCTGGGAACCAGTGACCTGGGTGTCAAAGTTCTTTTAGAAAGCAATATTGATGGCCAGGTGCGGTGGCTCATGCCTGTAGTCCCAGCAGTTTGGGAGGCCAAGGCAGGCAGATCACCTGAGGCCAGGAGTTTGAGACCAGCCTGGACAACATGGTGAAACCCAATCTCTACTAAAAATACAAAAATTAGGCCGGGCACGGTGGCTCATGCCTGTAATCTCAGCACTTTGGGAGGCTGAGGCAGGCGGATCACGAGGTCAAGAGATCAAGACCATTGAGGCCAACATGGTGAAACCCCGTCTCTACTAAAAATACAAAAATTAGCTGGGTGTGGTGGCACACACCTGTAGTCCCAGCTACTTGGGAGGCTGAGGCAGGAGAATTGCTTGAACCTGGGAGGCAGAGGTTGCAGTGAGCCGAGATTGTGCCACTGCACTCCAGCCTGAAACAGCGAGACTCTGTCTCAAAAAACAAACAAACAAACAAACAAACAAACAAATTAGTCCAGTGTGGTGGCACCTGCCTGTAATCCCAGCTACTCAGGAGGCTGAGGCAGGAGAATCACTTGAACCTGGGAGACGGAGGTTGCACTGAGCCCAAATTTTGCCACTGCACTCCAGCCTGGGTAACAGAGTGAGACTCCATCTCAAAAATAAATAAATAAATAAATAAAGAAGTACAGGGTCTTTCTCAGGCCATATTTAGTTTGCTTTAACAATCTCTAAGCACTTACATTTCATTTAATTCTTACTGGAGCTGTATATGAGGCAGTGTCATTGCTGTTCATCTTATTATACTGATGAAAAGGCTGAGGTGAAGAAATTTGCAGGATATCATATAGCTGGGAAGTTATATGTTCCAGTTATAACTACTGCATAACAACTTATGCCCCAAAACTTAGTGGCATAAAACAACCATTTTAATACACTCATGGGTTTTGTGGGTCAGGATGTTTTAAAATGCACTTGAGATTTTGGGTTTATTTAGGAATGGTAAGCCCAACAGCTCAGGAGATGACTACATTGAAAATATAGTTTGTTACTCACAGTTCCCATGAGGAGCAGGCACCCCACACCACACAGGACACATGGGGAAGCACCAAGGTTGGCCAGGAGGCAGAAGGAGCAAGGGAAAGCATTGCGGGTTTTTTGGGAAGCAATGGGTGAGGCAGAGTAAACAGGCTAGGTAGGTTTAGGATTGGCTACTCTGAATAATTCCAGTGGGCTCTGGGGTATAGGGACTGTCTCTAATTGCCCAATACCTGGGCCTGGGATGATTGAGGCAGAGGAATATCGCCTGGTGGAGTGTAAGAGCCAGATAGAGGAGGCGGTTCAGAGTATGGACTCAGGGTTGGTTGGTTTGCAGGTCAAAGGCACGCTTACAAGCAAGTTGTTTGCCATCTCCAGAATTTAGCTGGCCTAGCTGGGTGCAGGGACTCATAATCCTAGCACTTTGGGAGGCTGAGGGGGAAGGATCGCTTGAGACCAGGAGTTCAACACCAGCTTGGGCAATATGGTGAGACCTCATCTCCACAAAAAAACAAAAAATAAAAAATTAGCCAGGCATGGTGGTGCACACTTGTAGTCCCAGCTACTTGGGAAAATGAGGCAGGAAGATCTCTTGAGCCCCAGGAGTTAGAGGATGCAGTGAGCTGTGTTTGCACCACTGCACACCAGCGTGGGTGACAGAGCAAGACCCTGTCTCTCTAAAAAGAAAGGAAGGAAGGAAAGAAGGAAGGAAGAAAGAAAGAAAGAAGAAAGAAAACAGAAGAAGAAAAATAAAAAGAAATTAGCTGGCTCTGGAGGGGGCAGTCCCTTCCCTGATCTGCCAGGCCCCAAGATGTCAAAAATACATCTTAAAATACAGAAAATAAAATAAATGCATTATCAAATACAGAAACAAACAAACAAACAAACATGATCGCTACACAGGAATTCAGCCAGAGCACAGCAGGAGGGGCTTGTTTCTGCTCCACAATGTCAGGACTTCAGCTGGGAAGCCTTGAATGCTGAGGTTGACTTGATAGCTGGAGGGGCTGGAATAATCGTTTCTTATCCCTTTGGTGCCTAGCCTGGGAAAACCTGAAGACTAGAACTGTTGACTGGAGTGCTTCACTGGCTTCTCAATGTGACCAGAAGCATGGTGGCCTCAGAATAGCCAGACTTCTTCCATAGTGGCTCAGGGCTTCAAGTGTATTTTTATTTTGGCAAATAGGGCAGAAGCTGCATTGCCCTTTTTTTTTTTTTTTTTTTTTTTTTTGAGACAGAGTCTTGCTGTGTCATCCAGGCTGGATTGCAGTGGTGTGATCTTGGCTCACTGCAACCTCTGCCTCCCAGGCTCAAGCGATCCTGCCACCTCAGCCTCCCAAGTAACTGGAAATACAGGCTCACGCCACCACACCCAGGTACATTTTTTTTTTTTTTTTGTATTTTTGTAGAGATGGGTTTTGCCATGTTGCCCAGGCTGGTCTCGAACTCCAGCCTGGTCAGGGCGATCTGCCCACCTCGGCCTCCCAAAGTGCTGGGATTACAGACATGAGCCACCATGCCCAGGCTGCATTGCCTTTTTTGACATGACCTAGAAGAGATATAGTGTTGTTACTGCCATTAGTTACAACTGAGTCATAAGCCTGCCCAGATTCAAGAGAAGTAGACATAGACCCAACATCTTGATGGGAGGAGAGTCACAGAATTTCCAGCTATTTTTTAAAACCCACCCATGTGGAACTAGGATTCAGATTCTGGCAGTTTGGCTCCAGGCCCTCCTTGCTTAACTACAGGGTCAATGTAAGGCACAGAAATCTGTTTAAGTTTGCCCAAGAAGTGGGGAGAAAGGTACTGTGAAACTGAAGTGTGTTCACAGCTATGAAGTCCAGCTGAATGACCTGGAGCAAGTCACAGGCAGCTATTTTCTGTCTCTCACTATCCCTCGTCTCTGCATATCTGCCTGTGGTAGTTAACTTTATGTGTCAACTTGACTGGGCCATAGGATGCCCAGATATTTGGTCAAATGTGATTCTGGGTGTTTCTGTGAGGGTGTTTGTGGACAAGATTAACATATACATTGGTAGACTGAAAGCCAATTGCCTTCAATTGTGGGTGGGGCTCATCCAATAGGTTGAAGGCCTGAATAGAATACAAATCAGCCAGTTTACAGGCTGTCGTGTGGGGTAAGGAGGTCATGCAGATAAACATTCAGCACAGAGCATCATCTAACACTAGCCCAGCCCTCGGGGGCCATTCTCCTGCATTAAAGCTCCTGCTGCCGGGCTCAGTGGCTCATGCCTGTAATCCCAACGCTTTGGGAGGCTGAGGCGGGTGAATCACCTGAGGTCAGGAGCTCGAGACCAGCCTGGCCAACATGGTTAAACCCCGTCTCTACTAAAAATACAAAAATTAGCGGGGTGTGGTGGCAGGCGCCTGTAATCCCAGCTACTTGGGAGGCTGAGGCAGGAGAATCACTTGAACCTGGGAAGCGGAGGTTGCAGTGAGCCGATAACACACCATTACATTCCAGCCTGGGTGACAGAGCGAGACTCTGTCTCAAAAAAAAAAAAAAGGAAAAAAAAAAAAAAAAAGAAAGCTCCTGCTGTGGTTAGGATAGGGAGTTAGGGGGCAAATCCCCCAGTCCAGGGGCTCTCTAGCGTAGCAGGGGAGACATGGAAATAGCAGACAGAGTCAGGCTCCCAAGTGCAGATCTTAGGGACTGCAGCAACCACACCCACTCTCATGGTCTCTTGCCTGGCCCCACTCACTCTTGGGGCCTCTTGCCCAGCCCTCTACCTCCTGACCCTCCCCACAAAATCGGGACCATTCTCTTTCCTGCCATTCAGGGGCAGTCCTCTGATGTTTTGTCTCCCCCTAGACCAAGGCTGAAGCCTCAGATATATGCAGTGGTGAAAAGCTCCGATTTGGAATTTCTATTTCTACTAGCTGTGTGACACTGGATGAGCCCCATAACCTCCCTGTGTCTTGGGCTCAGTTTCCTCATTTTAAGGTGAGGATTTTTTTGTTTTGTTTTGTTTTTGTTTGTTTTGAGATGGAGTTACGCTCTGTCTCCCAGGCTGGAGTGCAGTTGTGCAATCTTGGCTCAGTGCAACCTCCGCCTCCTGGGTACAAGCAATCCTCCTGCCTCAGCCTCCTGAGTAGCTGGGACTACAGGCATGCGCCACTGCCTGGCTAATTTTTTTTTTCCTTTTTGACGGAGTCCCACTCTGTTGCCCAGGCTGGAGTGCAGTGGCTTGATCTCAGCTCACTGCAACCTCTGCCTCCCGGGTTCAAGCAGTTCTCCTGTTTCAGCCTCCCAAGTAGCTGGTACTGCAGGCGCACGCCACAACACCCGGCTAATTTTTGTATTTTTAGTAGAGATGGGGTTTCACCATGTTGGCCAGGCTGGTCTCGAACTCCTGACCTCAGGTGATCTGCCCGCCTCGGTCTCCCAAAGTGCTGGGATTACAGGTGTGAGCCACCGCCCCTGGCCTAAAATGAGGATGGTTTTAACAGTTCCTACTTCACAGGGCTATTATAGGAAGTAAATGAGACAAATGCAGACAGCACCTGGCATAGTGCCTGGCACAGAGTAGGTGCTCTGCAAGTGTTAATTATTACTGTTGAGCCAGCCCCAATTCTATCCAAAGTGGGACTGTCAGAGCAGTGCTGATTACCCAGTCTGTCTTGGCTCAGGGCGTCCAATCACTCAGATGCGGCCCCACTTTCCCCCAGAGTGTGGTCTTCGGGGGTTTGCACATCCCCATCATGGGTCCCAGCAAGGGCACCTTCAGCACCTCATGGGCAGCCTCTTGATGGCATGGCCTCAGGAGCACCTACCATAGTTGCCCACAATTACTTAGCCTAAGGGTCCCAGCCTTGCCAACCAGTGTCCTGGGTGGCTTCACACAAAAATAAGTCTGGGTGGTTTGGGGTCTTATCCTGGCCGGTGTTCCCTGAGGGGTGAGGGCTGAGTTCTGCCAGAGTCAAATGCCTTCACCAGGTCTGGACTGTGAAGGTCAGATCAGGTCCGGACCGTGGCCCCTGACCCCTGCCGCTGCAAACAACTGTCCAGAGTCCAGGCTGCCTCATGGCTCAGGCAAAGGCCCAGGTACTCCCTGGGGGCTGGATCAACAAGCTCAAGAGCCACCCAGAGTCCCAGCCAGCACCTCCCAGAGGTGACCTCACTGACTACTCCAGTAGCCTCTGTTCCGACAGCCCGGTGGGAGCCATCCTGGGAACAGGCCAAGAGGAGGGAGCCTCTTGGCCCAGAGATGTGAGTGCGTGTCCTGGGCCTGGCTCCACGGTGCTCCTGAACAGAGCCCCCTGCCCTACAGCTCCAGGGAACTTCCTGTTTGGGTGCCATCCTGATGGTGTCAAGAGTATTGTGGTAACACACCATATTGTGTGTCAGGAGACCTAAACTCCCATCATCAACGAGCAGTGTGACCTGGGGCAAGTCGCATCCCCTCTCTGGGCCTCAGTTACTCCCTCCATAAAATGAGAAGCCTGGAGCAAATGATCCTTAAGGCCTCTTCCAGCTCAGGCATCTAATGGTAGCATACTGCCAGGTACACAGTAGCTGCTCAGGGAATGGTTAGTAATTTAATCATAAGATTCAAGGCAGGATTCCACAGTTCCTGGCACCTATCTGCTTTCTTGCTTTGCATTTTGCCTCTGCCATTAGCAGATTTGTGTCCGGTGTCAGCCCAGGGCCTGGCATATAATAGATGTTAAAAAAATGTGAGCTGAGTCTATATATGCAGTACTTTTACAGTAGCCTAGAGACAGAACAGGATCTGACTGTGAACTGCAAGTGCTGATCACGGGGTCACAGCATGGGCCACACATTTCTTCTTGTTACAAGTTTCTGGCCTTCCTTTCTGGCCAATTGAAAGTCATTGCACTGAGGCTTAGATAATCAACCAAGCAGCACTACCCTGTTCCCTGAATAGTGCAGGCACTGCTTTTGCTCACACTGTTCCTTCTGCCTAGAACACCTGTCAGGGGCTGGGATGTTACTCCACCAATAAGCTAGCCTGGTGTTGTTTCTTAGATGCTGGTAGAAGACACAGGATTCCTGAGACACAGATAAAGCAGCCTGAGCATCCTAGTTATGTCTGTTCCCCTTGTCCTCAACTCTCATGGGAACAACAACAGAGGGGTGCAGGTGGACATTACACCTGCAGTGTTTGTGACACAGCTGAGAAGCACTGAACTTGGGGAACCCACCACTGTTGCCACCACCACCACCACCTTTTTTTTTTTTTTTTTTTTGAGGCAGAGCCTTGCTCTTTTGCCCAGGTGGAGTGCAGTGGCATGATCTCGGCTCAGTGCAACCTCTGCTTCCTGGGTTCAAGCGATTCTCACACCTCAGCCTTCTGAGTAGCTGGGACTACAGGTGCGTGCCACCACGCCAGGCTAATTTTTGAAGTTTTAGTAGAGATGGGGTTTCACCATGTTGGTCAGGCTGGTCTTGAACTCCTGACTTCAGGTGATCTGCCTGCTTCGGCCTCCCAAAGTGCTGGGATTACAGGCATGAGCCACCACGCCTGGCCACCATCATCATTTTTATTGTAAGCAAGCCTGCTCTTTGGGAGATGTTCCCTTATCTCTTAAGGTTGCTGGCTGCAGAAACGACCCTGAAGAATGGCAGGGGAAAGAGCAGTCATAGCCTTGCATTCATGGCACGCCCAGCAATAACATCCAGCCACGCTCTGGACCCATGGCGGGGTACCGCTCCCAGCAACTCTGGTCTCCTACCTCTGCTGGTCGAAGTTCTATCCGGCCTCCAATGACAACTTCTGCTGAAAGATTCCCCAGCTCTCCCCTCACATACTCTCTCCTTCCCTTTTGTATTTCCTTAGAACCCTCATCTACACCTCTCTTTTGTGTCCACAGTGATCCCTCCCCTACCAGCAGAGTGCAAACGCTTTGAGGGCAGAAGTTGGTCCTTTTCATTCCTGCTTTCCACATCCAGATTGTTTGCAGCTAGCAGGTGCCTAGACCATATTTGTTGAGTTGGACGGAATCATAATTTTTCTGCATGTTATGCTTTTTCCAGAGAGTCTGCTGGACCGCCCCGTGGAATGTGAAAACATTCCAGAGGCTAAAAATATCGCCCCAAAGCCGCTGCAGGAGCTTCCTTGTAAGGGGTGATGTGACTCCAGAGGCTAGAGGTTTATGTTCACCAGGTGGCGCTCTGACTCTCAAGTTTCCCAATGCCTTTTTTAGAAAGGAAGGATTATGTTCCCTCTTTTAAAGTTTGTTCACTTAGGTCCCCCCCTCACATTAATTCCCTGTCACCAGCCCAGCACCCAGATTCAGATCCCAGCTGCCCATCTGAGCCTACGCCCTATTCAAGACCGGCATCTGGAGGGCACTGAGGATGTCCCCCCAGGGCACAGAAGGATGCTAAGGGATGCTGAGGGGAAAGCCCTGAAACTGGGATCTGAAGACCTAGGTTTGAGTCCCAACAATGACACTTACAAGTTGTGTTTCTTTGGGCAAGTCACTTAGCCTTTCTGGGTCCCTGTGAGTGTAGTCAAGAATAAAATGTGGAGATTATATAAACACACTTTAAATTTGGTGTGGAGTCAGCTCCCCTGGGCTGGTGTTTGAGGTTTCACCACCTTCCTATGAACATGGTCAGCTTCTTTTTTTTGAGATGGAGTCTTGCTCTGTTGCCAGGCTGGAGTGCAGTGGCGTGATCTCGGCTCACTGCAACCTCTGACTCCCTAGTTCAAGCGATTCTTCTGCCTCAGCCTCCCAAGTAGCTGGGACTATAGGCGCATGCCACCATGCTGACTAATTTTTTAATCTTTAGTAGAGACAGGGTTTCACCATGTTGCCATGTTGGTCAGGTTGGTCTCAAACTCCTGACCTCATGATCCGCCCGCCTCAGCCTCCCAAAGTGCTGGGATTACAGGGGTGAGCCACCGTGCCCAGCCATGGTCTACTTCTTTAACCCTGTAAGCCCCAGTTTCCCCATCAGCAAATCAGAGCTAATAACAATCATTTTATAGGGTTGGTGTAAGGATCAAGTAAAACAACGAATAGAAAGTGCTTGTCATAGTGCCTAGAATACAGTAAGCATTCAATTAATAAAAATCACATGTATATTGGCCAGGCATGATGGCTCAAGCCTGTAATCCCAGCACTTTGGGAGGCTGAGGCAGGCGGATCATGAGGTCAGGAGATCGAGACCATCCTGGCTAACATGGTGAAACCCCGTCTCTACTGAAAATACAAAAAATTAGCCGGGCGTGGTGGCGGGCACCTGTAGTCCCAACTACTCGGGAGGCTGCGGCAGGAGAATGGCATGAACCCAGGAGGCGGAGCTTTCAGTGAGCCGAGATCGCGCCACTGCACTCCAGCCTGGGTGACAGAGCGAGGCTCTGTCTCAATAAAATAAAATAAAATAAAATAACATGCGTATTATGAATCCCTGGCCCCTAAAACAGTGGCCAGCATTTAATAGGTGCTCAATATCTATTTGCTGGTAACAGGATTTTACAGATGAGGAAACTGAGGCACAAACAGCTCAAGCCTACCCTCCCTGCAGGTTCCAGCACTAAGGAGTAGTGAAGCAATGATTCATAGCCAGGCAGTCTGACTCCAGGACCTGCACCCGTAGTCTCTATACCATGCTGTTGCACACAGACAGAGGTGTCATACATCACCATTTGTTCATTTAAAATATGCATTCAAGCCTGTAATCCCAGCACTTTGGGAGGCCGAGGCAGGCAGATCACTTGAGGTCAGGAGTTTGAGACCAGCCTGGCCGACATGGTGAAACCCTGTCTCTACTAAAAACACAAAAATTAGCCGGGTATGATGGTACACGCCTGTAGTCCCAGCTACGCGGGAGGCTGAGGCAGGAGAATCGCTTGAACCTGGGAGGCTGAGGCAGGAGAATCACTTGAACCTGGGAGGTGGAGGTTGCAGTGAGCTGAGATCCTGCCACTGCACTCCAGCCTGGGTGACAGAGTGAGACTCCATCTCAAAAAAAAAAAAAAGAATATATATATATATATGCATTTATATATATATGCATTATATATATAAATGCTTACATATATATGCATTTAGGCCAGGTGCAGTGGCTCATGACTATAATCTCAACACTTTAGGAGGCCGAGGAGGGAGGATCATTTGAGCCCAGGAGTTTGAAACCAGCCTGGGCAAGATGGCAAGATTCCGTCTCTATTTTTTTTTAACGCATTCAGAGCCTTCTCCAAGTGGGCTGAGTTGGCAGTGAGAGCATTACCTGCTGAGAAGCCACATAGCTTTTCTCTCCCAAGGGGAGCCAGCCTGCTGGAAGAGGACCTGCTCAGCCAGGCCAAAGGCCAGAGGACTCATCTTATGACCGGGAGATGAAGACTAGCTCTGCAGCGTGGGGTCAGCTGTAGGTCTGAGGCATGCACTGTCCCCAGGGTAAGAGGGGCACCCTCAGTTCCATTGCTGCCCCTGCAGCCACTCAGTCATCTGCTCCACGTATTTTACTCAGGGTCTCCTATGAGCCAGGCACAGGCAAAGATGGATAAGACATGATATCCAATAGTTATGATGTAGCCGACTCAACACTGCTGCAGAGGGATGGTCCAACTGGGGGCCTAGAAGAGCAGTCTCAGAGGCTGGACCAAAAGGAAGCAGCATTTAAACTGAGCCTTGAAGGATAAATAGGAGTTTTGCTGTCAAGTGGGGTCTGGGAATGAGGGCATTCTGAGCTTACTTGGGAAATTTGGAAAGGATTGGTGGGTTGTATGCTGGGTGACAGCATGGGAAAGGGAAGGAAGTGGCAAGCCAGGAAGTTGGAAATTGGTTGGGGACAAATTGTGAAATAGGCCACACAGAAGAGACAGCTTCTGTCCTGTCTCAGTAGGGGAAGCATTGTAACAAACATCAGGTCTGTCTTTTAGAAAGATGTCATGACCCGGCTTGGTGGTTCACGCCTGTAATCCCAGCACTTTGGGAGCCAAGGGGGACAAATCACTTGAGGTCAGGAGCTCGAGACCAGCCTGGCCAACATGGCAAAGCCCTGTCTCTACTAAAAAAAATACAAAAATTAGCTGGGTGTGGTGGCACTCGCGACTGTAGTCCCAGCTACTTGGGAGACCGAGGCAGGAGAATCACTTGAGGCCCGGAGGCGGAGGTTGCAGTGAGCAGAGATTGCTCCACTGCCCTCCAACCTGGACGACAGAACAGTACTCTACCCCACCGCCCCCCACCCCCCCCAAAAAAAAGGAAAAAGAAAAAAGAAAGATGCCATGGGCACAAAGGTTGAACATGAAGGAGAGAAGAGAGACTGGCGGTAGTTACCAGCTTCCTGGTCTGAACCCAGGTAGGCTTCATTCCTCCTCAGCAAAATGAGGGGAGTTGCCTGTATCTCTGTGGTTGTTTTGAGGGTTAAATGAGAACGCAGGTAAAGCGGTCGCACGGAATAACAATAATGTAAAGCATCGTTAGCCTCCATCACAGGCAGTTCGGCCTAGTAGTTAAGTCCGTGGGCTTTGCTTCCTCTTGGCCCTGGGTTTGTGTCCCAGCCATGTTAGGTAGCGTATTTTGAATGTGGGCAAGACAGAAGGATGGCAAGGAAGGGTTGGATAAAAGAGGGTGTGGACAATAAGCTTGTGCCGAGTGGAACGAGTGGCGGTGCCTCTGGTGGGTGATGGACTCTTACTCCGACATGGGTAACTTGGACAGCTTTGGACAGGACGAGGCGGGCCCTGGCAGGAGACTGCGGATGTCCAGGTGACAGTGGATGCCAGTTCAAAACCAGCACTGCTCTCCTCCCGCGCCCAGGAAGAGCCCAGAGGCCCGGGGTGGGCGCTATGGCAGGAAAGAGGGAAAAGGAGGAGGCAGGGCGGGTAGGGGCGGCCCCAGATGTGGCAAACTTGGCGCAGCAGCGCACGGGCGGACAGGGCGGAAGGCCCGCGTCGGGCTGGGAGATGCGCCCTGCCCTGGCCCGAGGACGAAGGAATCCGAGCTGGGGGCCTGGCGCAGAGGGGAAAGGGGGGCGCCAGGGTGGTGAGCGAGATGGAAAGAGAGATGGCAGGAAGCCGGGAGGAGCGCGCGGGGGAGGAGACAGCCGAGGGGAAGGGGAAGGGAAAGGGGCGGGTGGGAAGGGTGGAGAGCTGGAGACAGAAGGCGAGGAGGGCCGAGGGGAGGAGAGAGGAGAGGAAGGGTGGGGAAAGGAGGAGAGGAAGAGAGGACTAAGAGGGGAGCAAGGCGAGGAGGCCGCGGCGGGCGCAGCGGGCACCTGGGCCGTGCTGCCCCCGCGAGCAAGGCGCCGCCATTCCGCTGCTCGGGGCGCCGCCGCCGCCGCCACCGCGCCCAGGGGCCATGCTCCCGCCGCCCCCGCGCCAGCCGCCGCCCCAGGCGCGTGCGGCCCGCGGCGCGGTGCGCCTGCAGCGGCCCTTCCTGCGCAGCCCGCTGGGCGTGTTGCGGCTGCTGCAGCTGCTGGCCGGCGCTGCCTTCTGGATCACTATCGCCACCAGCAAGTACCAGGGCCCCGTGCACTTCGCGCTCTTCGTGTCCGTGCTCTTCTGGCTGCTCACCCTGGGCCTCTACTTCCTCACGCTGCTGGGCAAGCACGAGCTGGTCCCCGTGCTGGGCTCGCGCTGGCTCATGGTCAACGTGGCGCACGATGTGCTGGCGGCCGCGCTCTACGGCGCCGCCACCGGCATCATGAGCGACCAGATGCAGCGCCACAGCTACTGCAACCTCAAGGATTACCCGCTGCCCTGCGCCTACCACGCCTTCCTGGCGGCCGCCGTCTGCGGCGGCGTCTGCCACGGCCTCTACCTGCTTTCGGCGCTCTATGGCTGCGGGCGTCGCTGCCAGGGCAAGCAGGAGGTGGCGTGAGGCCGCCTGCGCCCGCCGCGGCCCCGATCGGGGCGGGGGAATCCCCGGAGACCAGCCTCCTTAATCCCTTCCCCCGCCGCCGCCCCGCGCGGGTGCGCCCTGGCACCCTCTCCCTGCCCTCCAGCGTTTCCACTGTCGCCCGCGCCCAGGGACCCTGACGCTCAGCTCCCGCCCGACGGCAGCGCCGCCGCCGCCCAGAATCCCAGCCCAGAATCCCGACCGCCGCGCCGGACGCGCCGTCTCCCGGGACAAGCGCAGGCTGCGATCCGAGGGGCTGACACACACTCGCAGACGAGCTGCCCCGAGGCGAAACCTCGCGGTTCCTCTTCCCTTCCCTGCTGAGACTAAGACGTGGACAGGCGCCGCGCAGATCCGGGGGAGGCTCCCAAATTGGAACCAGGCTTCTGGCTGCCCCCTTCCCTCCCGCCCCGTGGTCGGAAGAGCACTCCCTTCCCTGGCCCCTCATCCAGCCTCCGGTGCTGTAAAACGCAGGCGCTGGGCCGCGGGCGGAGCTGAGGACAGGCCTTGGCTGGTCCCAGGATGAGCGACGAGTTTGGTTTTAGCTGGGGATTGTGCTGGCATCCTGCGAAGCTCCTCCCAGCCGGTCTCTGTGTGCTCGGTTGTCTTGGGGTGGGGCCCATCCGCCGAGGTGGGGACCGATAGGAGAAGCCGGTGGGTTGTACCCTTACACTTGTGGAGTCTCCTCTTGCCTCTACCTACTCCGCCTTTGTCCTTAAGGTTTTTGCAGGCCAGTGCCAAACACACACTAACTGTCCTGGCCTCTCCGTGACACAAGTCTCTTCCCAGCCTTCCTCACAGGCTTCTGTCGCCCCCCTCATCTCCACCCTCCCCCATATCTGTTTGCATTAGGAGTTCCACGACCATGGTGGAATGTTAAGGTGAACCCCACCCCTTCTTACAGATGGGGACCCAGAGCCTGCTCTTGGGAACAGCCAGAGTAAGATTGGAACCCAGACTTGCAGTCCAGCGCTGTTTGCATTAAAAGGGTGGGTGAGTCAGGACCCCTGGCTCAGGAGCCGCCTCTCCTAAAAGAGGGTTTCAAGGCCAAATGGGTTTGTCAACGGTGCTGTCTCCCTTTCTTGGAGATGCTCATTAGCTTATCAAAGACTGAGAAGTCCCGCTGTTACAGAAATAATTTAGTTTGCTGTATTAACTGCTCCTGGGCCTGGAGCAGTATTCCCACTTTAAGATTCCCAGCATCCCTGTGCTGTCCCGGCTCTCATTCATGCCGAAGGGCCCAACCCATTGGCTGTGTTCTGTTTGAAGATTTGGGGGGCGCCTTCTCTTTCTTCCCCAGGGAATTCTCTAGCAGAGGGAGGGGACCCACCCCAGTGAGGAAGTAGATTGCTGCCTCTAGCCAGAGACCTGAACTGGGGAATTTGAACATTCCTTTACATTGTTGGAGAAATGAAGCCAAAGTTATTCAGATGGTTTTCCCAGGCTAAAGGAAAGTCACCTGCAAGCGATCCCGGCACTGATCTGGAGCAGCTGACAGGGTGGGTCTCCCTTACCAAAGAGAAGAACCACTCTCTGGCGCTGGGGTGACCTGCTGGCTGGGCCTGTAAGGTAAGACGCTTCTTGGTTTTCTGGAAGGGGTCCTGGGCATTTGAATAAAAAGCACAGAGCCTACTCCTTTTCCAGAAGTTAAAGGGTTTTTATTCAGAGCAAGCTGGAGAGGTGACGGTAATAACCACAATATCTACGGAGTTGTGAAAATTCAACCTTTTTGCTAAATCCTTCAATGGTCTGCTCTTTTATTTTTTCTTTCTCTTTCGTTTTGTTTTTGAGGCAGTCTTACTGGGTCACCCACGCTGGAGTGCAGTGATGTGATTATGGCTCACTGCAGTCTCGACCTCCCAGACTCAAGCGATCCTCTCACCTCAGCCTCCCGGGTAGCTGGGACTACAGGCACATACCACCATGCCTGGCTAGTTTTTAAATTTTTGTAGAGACAGGGCCCCATTGTATTTTGCATGCTGGTCTCGAACTCCTGGGCTCAAGAGATCCTCCCGTCTCAGCCTCCCAGAGTGTTGGGATTACAGATCTCAGCCACTGTGCCTGGCCAGGTCTGCTGTTTGAAAAGGCTCAACCTTCTCTGGATTAGAAACTAGAAGAGGGGAGGCCGCATGTTTTTGTGAGCTTGTTTTTAAAGCTTAGGTGCACAGGTGTTAGCTTTCTCTGTGGAGGCTGCAAAGATGTAGTTTCAGGGTGTGTGAAGCATGAATGTAGTTCTAGATATGTTGCCATCAGAGCACCTGTGTAGCTCTATTATGTGGTTGGCACGTCTCAAAGCATTTTACAGGTGTCCATTGATTCTCTCAGTAACCCTAATGAGGTGGGTTCTAATGTCATTCCCATATTCCAAATGAGGAAGATGAATCCCAGAGAGGTTAAATACCTTGCCCAAGGTCTCCCAGCTAATGAGTGGTAGAGGTAGGATTTGAACCCTGGCAGCCTGGCCTCTTCATGACCAGGCTATACTCTATATAGTAGGGTATCAATACATGTTAGATACTGTTAATGTAGCTATTTTTTAAATTGTGGTAAAATATACATAAAATTTACCATCTTAAGCATTTTTAAGTGTATAGTTCAGTGGCATTAAGAACATTCACAGCTAGTCGCAGTGGCTCATGTCTGTAATCCCAGCACTTTGGGGGGCCGAGGCTTGAGACTAGGAGTTCCCTCAGCCCCAAGTGCTGGTGCAGTGAGAGCCTGGGGTGAGACACTTGGGGTGCCTTGGAAGCCCTTTGACTTTGGTTCTCCTGTTGCAGGTTTCCATGTTGCTGAGGCCATGGAGATTCCCAGAGCTGGTCACACCGACCGCTCTCAGGGCCCGCTGCCCTGGGCTGGCAACACCAATTCTGGCCTTGGCCTGCAGAAGCTTTCAGAGTCTTCACTGGCAGTAGGGGGAGATGGGGAGAGGAATGACCTCTGCCCAGCCCCTTCCTTTCCAAACCATGCAATGGAAGAGCCCAGATGGGTGAAGATTGATTTTGCCTTAACTCAAGAGAATTCCTGTTCTCCTTGTGCTATGATTTGGACACAAGATTCTGGATACCTGGAACTTAGCTGTGTACTCCTGTACCCTAAACAGTGGATTTGAGTTCCAGCCTTTATTCTTTTTTCCTTTTTTCAGATCACCATCTAAGTTACATCTTTAGCTCAGGTCCATCCTTCTCAAGATCTCCTTCCTAGCCCCCCAGCCCCTGGTGCTGTCTGTGGTCAGGTGACCTTACTCAGGAGCAGATATCTCCTTGGCCGCCATGGAGCCTCATCCATCCACACGTGCCTGTAGCATTCCAGAGCTCACTGCCCTTCTAGATGTGCCTTCCCGCTTGGCTTCCAGCGGCTTGTGCTCACTCTGTCTGCCAGGTATGAGAAGAACACGTAAGACCGCCACCACACTCACCCTCCCTCAAGGCCCTGTGCCATAGGGGTGGCCACCCGACCTGCCCCCAGAACTTTTGGATACTGGAGGCAGTTGCATAGGCCTCCCTCTCTGGGCACCAGGACTCAGTCCAGCCCAAGACTACTCTGGGGAGCTCCCATCCCAGTCTGGGGCCATTTGCAGACTCAGGAAAGGATTTCTACAGTGTTCTATAAAAGCCAAAAGAGAGAGTGGGTTTGGGAAGAGTGAGGGTGGTTGGGGAGAGGGGACCGATGTGCCTCATTGTTTAGTGGTGATTACAAATATGCTTTTCTGGATAAAGTTTTGTTGTTTGCTCTTGGTGTGTGTGTCTTCTGTCCTGGTCCTCCGTAGCGCCCCTCCATGTGAGGTCCTCCCATTCTATCTCATTGTGCCTCACGCCCTGCTGCTGGCCTCCTTTCTGCCTCTCTGGCTTCCTCTTTCCTTCTAGGAGGGAAAGAGAGTGAATTCACAGATCTCTAGTGCAGTTAGGAGCCTGGACCAGGGGTTGCCTGAGGACAGAAACCAGAGGGAAGAAAACTGCCTGTGTCCCTGATGGAGGCTGGAGGGAATTCCAGAGGCTTTTGTCCCTGCTCTCAATGGGCCCTCTGTTAGGGAGCTCCACTGCCTCTCATTCTGTGCGCAGAAAGACCGTGGTTGTGGAGCTAGAGGGTCCTGTTCTAGTCCAACCCCATCGTTTTACAGAAGGGGAAATGAAGTCCAGGGCGTGGTGGCAACCTGCCTGATGCTACACAGCTGATTAGGGGCAGAGTTGGGGTCTCCCGTAGCCAGGCCCTGTTTTTTTCCCTGCACACCACTGTGGCCTGCTCTGGTGTTGCCTCCTGGACCACACCCCACCTGCCTTTCACCCGATTCCCCAGAGATTCTTTGTCCAGCCAGCTGCTGGCTGCTGACGGATGCCCTGGAAAGGGTGTGAGGGCAGAGTTAAGAGGCTTCCTCCCAGGCTCCTCCTCCCTGTGCCCCGGGCGTGACATCTGCAGCCTGGAAAGAGGATTTTTCAAAACTCACCTGGAACATTCCTCCTCCCTGTGCCCTGGGCGTGATATCTGCAGCCAGGAAACAGGAAGATTTCAAAACTCACCTGGAACAGCTCCAGGCTGGGATCTGATGCCACGTGTGTGTGTGCCACACCCACTGTCTTCCAAAGAACCATTCCAGTGCCTGCGCACACAAACATACACAGGCACACACACTCTCTTCATAATTTGGTTTGTGACTGGAGAGTGGGCGGAGGAAAACACCATCAGCTGCCAAGGCCCCTCCCCTACTCCCCTCTTCCCTCTCCTGTCTGTTCGTGAATTTCAGGCAACGTAAAAAGTGGCTCTGCTTTCTGCAAAGGCTGGTAAGCCCCTGCTCTACTCTATTTTAGCAGTGGAGCGTTTTGCAGTTGAAAATGTGCTTCCCCCTGCATTACCCTATTTGATCTTCTCTGTAGTCTTTTGTTTCTTTTGAGATGGAGTCTTGCTCTGTCACTCAAGCTGTAATGCAATGGCATGATCTCAGCTCACTGCAACCTCCATCTCCCAGGTTCAAGCAATTCTGCCTCTGCCTTCCGAGTAGCTGGGACTACAGGCGCGCACCACCACGCCCTACCAATTTTTGTATTTTTAATAGAGACGGGTTTTCACTATGTTAGCCAGGCTGGTCTCAAATTCTTGACCTCACATGATCCACCCGCCTCGGCCTCCCAAAATGCTGTGATTACAGGCGTAAGCTACTGCACCCAGCCCCTTCCCAGTAGTCTCATAGGTTGGCATTGTTGCCCCCCATATCTGCCACCTCATTCAATAGAGGAAATGGAGCCCAGAGAATGGAAAGGCCTTATCCATGGTCACAGAGCTGGCTAGCGGCAGGGCAGGGACTGGAAGGCAGAGGTTTCTTTAAGCCCTGTGGTCCTTTGGCAGGCTCTAGAGAGTATAGGGAGTTTGGTTTTCCTTCCAGGAGACCAGGTGTTTAGGAATGGCCTAATCTGGCATTTCCTGCTTAGTGCACTTTGAAATAAGATACTGCTTCTCAGAGACATAATGAGCTCCTATGAGTGGGAAATCTCAGGGTTTATGTCTATTACTTTTCCTGCTTTTCTAGGGTTGGAGGTGGGGTGGTCAGCGGTAAAAAACAAGAATTAATAAATGAACATTTTCAGTGATAAAAGGAAAAAGCAGGAATATGAGAGAGAAAAGTTTGGTTAGCATGATTTATTTACGTGTTTTTTGTTTGGTCACAATAGTTATTTATAAAATAAAATAGCAATATATATCCATGAAAATATAATACCAATATGCACCATCAAAAAATGTAAGCAGTATAGATTTGTAAAAAGTAAAAAGAGAAGCTGGGCCAGGCACAGTGGCTCATGCCTGTAATTCCCAACACTTTGGGAGGCTGAGGTGGGCAGATCACTTGAGCTCAGGAGTTCGAGACCAGCCTGGGCAACATGGCAAAACCCTGTCTTGACAAAAAATATGAAAAAAATCAGCTGGGCATGGTGGCGTGTGCCTGTGGTCCCAGCTATTCAGGAGGCTGAAGTGGGAGGATCTCTTGAGCCTGGGAGGTTGAGGCTGTAGTGAGCCATGATTGTGCCACTGCACTCCCACCTGGGCGACAGAGTGAGACCCTCAAAACAACAACGAAAAAAACAAAAAGTAAAAAGAGGCTGGGCGAGGTGGTTCACGCTCTGGGAGGCCAAGTTGGGTGGATCACTTGAGTTCAGGAGTTCGAGACCAGCCTGGGCAACATGGTGAAACCCTGCCTCTACCAAAAAATACAAAAATTAGCCGGGCATGGTGACACGCACCTGTAGTCCCCAGCTACTCGAGAGGCTGAGAAGAGAATTGCTTCAACCTGGGAGGCAGAGGTTGCAGTGAGCCGAGATCGTGCCACTGCACTCCAGCCTGGGCAACAGAGTGAAACTCAGTGTCAAAAAAAAAAAAAAGTATAAAGAAGTCATTTGACCATCCTAATCTCTCTTTTCTTTTTTTTTTTTTTTTTTTTGAGATGGAGTCTCGCTGTGTCACCCAGGCTGGAGTGCAGTGGCGCGATCTGGGCTCACTGCAAGCTCCGCCTCCTGGGTTCACGCCATTCTCCTGCCTCAGCCTCCTGGGTAGCTGGGACCACAGGCGCCCACCACGATGCCCGGCTAATTTTTTTTTTGTATTTTTAGTAGAGATGGGGTTTCACCGTGTTAGCCAGGATGGTCTCCATCTCCTGACCTTGTGATCCGCCCGCCTCGGCCTCCCAAAGTGCTGGGATTACAGGCGTGAGCCACCACACCCGGCTTTTTTTTTTTTTTTTTTGACGTGGAGTCTCACACTGTCCCCCAGGCTGGAATGCAGTGGCGTGATCTTGGCTCACTGCAAGCTCCGCCTCCCGGGTTCACGCCATTCTCCTGCCTCAGCCTCCCTAGTAGCTGGGACTATAGGCCCCTGCCACCACACCTGGCTATTTTTTTGTGTTTTTAGTAGAGATGGGGTTTCACTATGTTAACCAGGATGGTCTCGATCTCTTGATCGTATGATCTGCCCGCCTCGGCCTCCTAAAGTGCTGGGATTGCAGGCATGAGCCACCATGCCTGGCCTTGACCATCCTAATCTCATACCCTAGAGAAAAATCATTGTGTTTTGTTGTTGTTTTGTTTTGTTTTGTTTCAAGACACAGTCTTACTCTGTCGCCTAGGCTGGAGGACAGTGGCATGATCTTGGTTCACTGCAACCTCCGTCTCCCAGGTTCAGGTGATTCTAGTGCCTCAGTCTCCCGAGTAGCTGGGATTACAGGTGTGTGCCACCACAACCAGCTAATTTTTGTATTTTTAGTAGAGACAGAGTTTCACCATGTTGGCCAGGCTGGTCTCGAACTCCTGATCTGAGGTGATCCATCCACCAAAATCATTGTTAACTATTAACTCTCCTTCCTCTTTTTTTTGAGACAGGGTCTTCCTCAGTTGTGCAGGTTGGAATGCAGTGGTGTGATCACGGCTCACTGCAGCCTCGACCTCCTGGGCTCAGGTCACCCTCCTACCTCAGTCTTCCAAGTAGCTGAGACTACAGACACATGCCACCACACCCAGCAATTTTTTTTTTTTTTTTTTTTTGTATTTTGGTAGAGACAGGGTTGTAACCAGTTGCCCAGCCTGGTCTTGAAGTCCTAGACTCAAACAATCCGCTGACATGGCCTCCCAAAGTGTTGGGATTACAGCCATGAGCAACCGCGCCGGACCTCTCTAGTTTTTATAACTAATCAAACATTTATGGATGTGCGCGCACACACACACACACAGACTCTTGTACGACTTAACTTTTTAAATGTAACAATAATATAGTTCCAACTCTCTATGTCCATAGAAACAGTAGTCAGGGACTGCAAGAATTCTGTGGGCTTTCTGGAACCTTTATAACTTTCTTACACTGGTTAACTTTGTTAGTCCCTTGGGTGTTCCCTGTAGAGATCGTAATTAAACCCATAAAAGGAGGTGGGTCCTTTTCTAGTGATGAGGAAACCAATAGTGAGGGCAGGTGGTTCCCCGGGCCTGTGCCCTTTCTAACCCTTATGCTGCGAAGAGTAGCAAGGATGGGAGGAGCCCTGGAGTAGGTGCATCCCACTCCATAGCCAGTCTTGAGGATAGGATTCCCAGGGACTATGGTTGGTGGGGGCAGCTGGAAAGAGATGAGGAGGGCCTGAGACTTTCTGGGCCCGGTGGGGCAACGTATGCTGGGGAGGTGGTCAGAACCCAAGAAGAGCACTTAAGACATGCCTGGCAGGAGGTCTGTGGGACCCACCCAGGCCAGCCTCAACAGCCCATGGAAATTCCAGACTGGTTTCTAATCTGAAGGCCCTTCTGCCCTCCTTAATCCATGGCCTCATGGCCTCATTCCTTTATTCCTTTTTTTTTTTTTTTTTTGAGACCAAGTTTCACTCTGTCACCCAGGCTGGAGTGCAGTGGCACGATCTCGGCTCATTGCAACATCTGCCTTCTGGGTTCGAGCAATTCTCCTGCCTCAACCTCCTAAGTAGCTGGGATTACAGGTGCGTGCCACCACGCCCAGCTAATTTTTGTATTTTTAGTAGAGATGGGGGTTTTACCCCGTTGGCCAGGCTGGTCTCGAACTCCTGACCTCAGGTGATCACCCAGCTTGGCCTCCCAAAGTGCTGGGATTACAGGCATGAGCCGCCACACCTGGCACCTCATTCCTTTTGAACTAGGTGGCTGTTTGGGATCTGGTAGGCACCAAGGCTGTGCCATTCCTTCCGCAGCACAGATGGGGAGAGGAAGCTGCTGGAGGCCGGAGGCTGACCCTCCAGGCTTCATACTTGCCTGTCCCTCCAGCTAGAGGCAAGTTATCCTTGCTGCCATCTCCAGGATGCCTGAAGGCAGTGCTCTGACACGCAGTTGTGAAGCACTTCTGAGTCAAGGCTGGGAAGAGGGAGAAAGGGAACTAGCTTTAGGAAGGACCTACCATGAGCCAAGAACATAATGGGTACCTTATATAACATCTCTTATCCTCCCATTTCCACGAAGTAGCAAATACCCCCATTTAACAGTCATGGAAACAGGCTCACAGGGGTAGGTTGATGTGGCCTGGCACTTGAATGCGTACTGACCGAAACAAGATTCAAACTCAGGTCTGTGCCACCATGCCACCATGCTGCTTCAAGGATTTCCCAGCAGACAAGCTTTTTCCCAACCATCTGAATACTTCATCCAAACTTCATCCGAGTTTTGAAATATTTACATCTTGAGCTAATGCAGGAAAGAAAGACTAAAGAATAGGCCAGGAGGCCAGGCGCAGTGCCTCATGCCTGTAATCCTAGCACTTTGGGAGGCTGAGGCAGGTGGATCACTTGAGGTCAGGAATTCGACACCAGCCTTGCCAACATGGTGAAACCCCATCTCTACTACACACACACACACACACACACACACACAATTGGCTGGGCATGGTGGCGGGCATCTGTAATCCTAGCTACTCAGGAGGCTGAAGCAGGAGAATCGCTTGAACCCAGAAGCCAGAGGTTGCAGTGAGCTGAGATGGTGCCACTGCACTCCAGTCTGGGTGATAGGCTGGGCGTGGTGGCTCACACCTGTAATCCCAACACTTGAGGAGGCCAAGGCAGGGGGATTGCTTGAGCCCAGGATTTCGAGACCAGCCTGAGCAACATAGCAAGACTCCATCTCTACAAAAAATAAAAAAATTAGCTGGGCATGGTGGCATGCAGCAGTAGTCCCAGCTACACAGGTGGCTGAAGTGACAGGATTGCTTGAGCCCAGGAGGTTGAGGCTGTAGCGAGCTATGAGTGCACCACTGTACTCCAGCCTGGGTGACAGAGCAAGACCCTGTATATATTTTTTAAAAAGTTATTACAAATCTGAATTATGTCACTTCTCTCTTCCCAGGCTATAATGAAGTTAGCTAGTTACCTTTAGGTATAATCAGCTTATTACGCCGAGGTCACTCTCCCATTCCCTGGAGACCATCCCTCTGTCCGCAGGATGTGAGAAGGATATGTCAGAGGGCCTCCCAGCCCCTCCTCCCTCTCGTGGCCCTGTGCCAGAGGTGTGGACACCTGACCTGGCTCCAAACTCTGGATACTAAAGCCTCTGCCTTTTGCAATCTTGTCCTGTACTCTGTTCTGTCTCCTTTTGTGTCTCCCAGGTAGTTAGCATGACTCGTTCCAATTTTTGAGTGAGCTCAGGCTGTGACGTCAGAGGTGAGCTCTATCTCTTATTAGTTGTCCAGTCTTAGGCAATTTATGAAACCTCTTTTCCTCTTAGCTTCCTCACTTAGTAAACGGGGATAATATTAGTACCTACCTCACTGGGCTGTTGAAAGAGCTTCATGAGATGAGGCGTGCCTGGCAATTTCATCAGTGCAATTCAGCCCTCAGCAGTATATGTTTGTTGGGAGGATTTCATAAGATATACGTAAAATGCTGGGCTCAACGCCGGACCCACAGTCATAGTTAGTGCTCATAAATGTGAATTCCCTCCTGCCCCATTCCACTCTGGGTCTCCCTGCACCTAAGGAATGATAATCTCACCAGCCTTGGCTGATCCTTGTTTCTCACTGGTGTCTACTGTTCTTTCTTGAATTCTTTCTTGTGTGTGTGTGTTTTTTTTTTTTTTTTTTTTTTGAGACGGAGTTTCACTCTTGTCACCCAGGCTGGAGTGCAATGGAGTGATCTCAGCTCACTGCCACTATGGAGGCTGAGGCAGGCAGCTCACTTGAGCCCAGGAGTTTGAGGTTGCAGTGAGCTATGACTATGCCACTGCACTCCAGCAATACCCTGTCTCAAAAAAAAAAAAAAAAAAAAAGAGAAAGAAAACATATTCATAATGTCCAAAAGCTTCCCTGTGCTCTTTGTACTCCCTCTTCTTTCCTTCCCATCTCCCCCACACCAGGGAACCACTGATCTGCTTTCTATGATTATAGAATTCTAGAATTTTATATAAATGAAATGTATAGTATGTGCTCCTTTTGGGAGAGGGCGGTGTCTGGCTTCTTTCACTCAGCTTAATTATTTTGAGATTCATTCATGATGTTGCAGTAACAGTAGTTCATTTTCATTGCTGAGTGAATATATAGATACACTATAATTTGTTTAGCCTGTTGATGGACGTTTGTGTTGTTTCAAATTTTTGGTTATTGCAAATATAGCTGCTTCGAACGTTCATGTACACGTCTTTGTGTGGACACATATGCTTTAATTTATTTTGGGTAGACAGCTAGCAGTGGAATGGCTCATTTGTGTGGTAGGCTTATTGTTTTTATTATTTTAAAATTGTCTATATCCCAGATGAAATCTGGTGTGTGTGTGTGTGTGTGTGTGTGTGTGTGTGTGTGTGTGTGTGTTCTTGCTTGGGATTTGTACCAGAGGGGGTGATTCTGGACTCACAGACTAAATTAGGAAGTTTTTCATACTGTTCTATGCTCTGGAATAGTTTAACTATATCATTTTAAAAAATGGGTTCTAGCCAGCACGGTGGCTCATGCCTGTAATCCCAGCACTTTGGGAGGCCAAGGGGGGCAAATCACCTGAGGTCAGCAGTTCGAGACTAGCCTGGTCAACAAGTGTTCAATAAATACATCTTTATGTATTTATTTACTAGACCATTAAGTTTAGTAGAGACCAACCCTGCCTCTCCAAAAAGCAGAAAAATTAGCTGGTTGTGATGGCGGGTGCCTGTAGTCCCAGATACTCGGGAGGCTGAGGCAGGAGAACTGCTTGAACCCAGGAGGCAGAGGTTGCAGTGAGCCGAGATCGCACTGTACTCCAGCCTGGGCAACAGAGAGAGACAGACTCCGCCTCAGAAAAAAAAAATGGGTTCGATAAAATTTGTCTATGAAATAAATCTGGGCCTGATGCCTTTTGGGTTTTACATTTTTATTTCTTTTTATTTTTAATTCTTTCAAGTTTGTAAATGATAGTTGGTGTATTCAGGTTTTTTGGTGGGTCATGTACTGCTCTCCCATTGGTGGTATACTTATTCGGGGTGTCTGTCCCACTAGGCTGTAAGCTTTTCAGGAAAGAATTCCAGGCTCTTCATCTCTATAATCCCATGAAAGGCACATGATACGTAGTCATTTGGTGGAATGAATAAATGCTGATGGCTAGCTGCTATAACAAATACACCTCAGCATTTCAGCAGTTTCATATAATGAAAATCTATTTGTTATTCATATACAAATCTATTTCTTCCTCACATAATTGTGCACTGTGGCTACTCTGGGGCAGAGGGAGATGCTCCACCATACGGTGACTCAAGGACCCAGGCTCCTTCCACCCCGTGGCTCGGCCATCTGCTCTGCACTGAGCTCGCAGGTGAGGGAGGAGAGGCAGGAGAAGGTTTCCTGCTTCCTGCATACCTTCATCTAGAAGTAACAGTCAGCGCTCCCACTCACCTCCTTGGGAGTAACAGGACCTGACCTATAAGCAGAGGATGCTGGGAAATGTAGTCCCTAGCCAGGCAGCTGCTGCTTAGCAACAACTCTATATCGTGGTAGGGGGCACAGGACTTTTTGGTGGACAGTTAATCGTCGCTTTCAAGGGAGGCACAAGGTTTTATTGCTGAAGTTTTCATTGCCTTGCTCTGTGAGACTCTTTTAGTGCCAGTGTTTGATGAATGGTTGTTTTCATGGCTGCCAAGAGCTGTTGAGTAAGAATGTAACTGCAGACAGTCATTTCCTTGCTGTGTTTGTCCAACAACCACTGTCTCACAGCTGGAAAACTCATTACTCATGAGTACTTCTTTCCCAGGTACAAGAACATAAAGATGTATTTATTGAACACTTTTTAGGGCAATGACACTGAACTGTTAATCCAAAAATATACACTGGTCAAACGATAAGTTTAAATACTAGAGAAAATCCAAATATTAAGGAGGCTTTAAAGATGCATACCAGTCAAATATTTCTTTCATTTGTCTATTCATTTTTTCTTTCTTTTTTTGTTTTGTTGCATCTATTCATTTTAAAAATGGAAACCTAATTCATATACCATAATATTTCACATAATATGACATAAAAATTCCCAGTTTTATTTTTATTTATTTATTTAGAGACAGAGTCTTGCTCTGTTGTCCAGGCTGGAGTGCAGTGGTGCGATTTCAGCTCACTGCAACCTCCGCCTCTCGGGTTCAATAGATTCTCCTGCCTCAGCCTCCCGAGTAGCTGGGATTACAGGCACCCACCACCATGCCAGGCTAATTTTTGTATTTTTCATAGAGATGGGGTTTCATCATGTTGGCCAGGCCGTTCTTGAACTCCTGACCTCAGGTGATCCACCTGCCTCAGCCTTCCAAAGTGCTGGGATTACAGGCATGAGCCATTGCACCTGGCCAAAAATTCCTAGTTTTAAAGTATACAATTCAGTGGTTTTCAGTATATTCAGAAGGTTGTATAACCATCACCACCATCTAATTCGAGGACATTTCCATCACCCCAAAGAGAAACCCTGTACCTGTTAGCAGTCACTCCCAGTTCCTCCCTCCTTCCAGTCTCTGGCAACCACTAATTTACTCTGTCTCTATAGATTTGCATACTCTGGCTGGGTGCGGTGGCTCGTGCCTTAATCCCAGCACTTTGGGAGGCTGAGGTGGGAAGATCACCTGAGGTCAGGAGTTCAAGACCAGCCTGGCCAACATGGTGAAACCCCATCTCTAGTAAAAATACAAAAAAATTAGCCAGGTGTGGTGGCGGGCGCCTGGTAATCTTAGCTACTCAGGAGGCTGAGGCAGGAGAATCACTTGAACCCAGGAGGCGGAGGTTGCAGTAAGCCAAGATCGTGCCACTGCACTCCAGCCTGGGTGACAGAGAGAGACTCTGCCTCAAAAAAAAAAAAAAAAAAAAGATTTGTTTATTCTGGACATTTTACATAAATGGAATAATATGTGGCTTTTATGTCTGGTTTCTTTCACTTAGCACAATGTTTTCAAGGTTCATTCATGTTGTAGCATGTATTAATAACTCATTTCTTTTTTTGTCTTCCAATATGATCTCAAGACTCATTTTTTATGGTGAATAATATTCCAGTGAACGGATAGAATATATTTTGTTTATATCATTCACTAATTTTTAATTTTTTTTTTTTTTTTTGAGACGGAGTCTTGCTCTGTCGCCCAGGCTGGAATGCAGTGGCGCGATCTCAGCTCACTGCAAGCTCCGCCTCCCGGGTTCATGCCATTCTCCTTCCTCAGCCACCCGAGTAGCTGGGACTACAGGCGCCCACCACCATGCCCAGCTAATTTTTTGTATTTTTAGTAGAGACGGGGTTTCACTGCATTAGCCAGGATGGTCTCAATCTCCTGACCTCGTGATCCACCCACCTCAGCCTCCCAAAGTGCTGGGATTACAGGCGTGAGCCACCGTGCCCGGCTTTAATTTTTTTTTTTTTTTTGAGACAGAGTTTCCCTCTGTCACCTAGGCTGGAGTGCAATGGCGCGATCTCAGCTCACTGCAACCTCCGCTTTCCAGGCTCAAGTGATTCTCGTGCCTTAGCCTCCTGAGTAGCTGAGATTACAGGCAAGCGCCACCATGCCTGGTTAATTTTTCTATTTTTAGTAGAAATGGGGTTTCGCCATGTCGGCCAGGCTGGTCTTGAACTCCTGGCCTCAAGTGATCAGCAGGCCTTTGTCTCCCAGAGTGCTGGGATTACAGGCGTGAGCCACACCACCCAGCCTCTTAAAATTTTTTTAACTGTAGTAACATACACATAACATAAAATTGACCATTTTCAAGTGTACAGTTCGATGGTATTAAGTCCATTCATGTTGTTAAACAACATGGTCTATACTGGCTGTTGTGCAACCATCACCACCATCCATCTCCATGGCTCTTCTCATCTTGCAAAACTACAACCCTCAACCATGAAACAATAACTCCCCATTTCCTCCTCCTCACAGCCCCTGGCAACCACCATTCTACTTTCAGTCTCTGAATTTGACTACGCTAGGTACTTCATAGAAGTGGAATCATACGGTACTTATCTTTTTGTCACTAGCTTATTTCATTTAGCATAATGTATTCAAGGGTCATCCATGCTGTAGCATGTGTCAGAATGTCCTTCATTTTTAAGGCTGAATAATGTTCCATCTTCTGTTTATACCGCATTTTGTTTATCCATTCATCCATTGATGGACACCTGGGTTGCTTCCACCTTTTGGCTATTGTGAATAATCTGCGAATGAACATGGGTGTACAATATCTCTTTGAGACCTTGCTTTAAATTCTTTTGGGTATATACTCAGAAGTGGAATTGCTGGATCAAATGGTAATTCTATTTTTTAATTTTTAAGGAACTGCCACAATGCTTTCTATACCATTTTACATTTTCATTGACAGTGCACAAGGGTTCCGATTTCTCCACATCCCCAACTTCTTTTTTTTTTTTAAGACGGAGTCTCACTCTGTCGTCCAGGCTGGAGTGCAGTGGCACTGCAACCTTCTGCCTCCCAGGTTCAAGCTTTCTCCTGCCTCAGCCTCCTGAATAGCTGGGATTACAGGCGTGCGCCACCATGACCAGCTAATTTTTGTATTTTTAGTAGAGACGGGCTTTCACCATGTTGGTCAGGCTGGTCTCGAACTCCTGACCTCATGATCCGCCCGCCTTAGCCTCCCAAAGTGCTGGGATTACAGGCATGAGCCACCATGCCCAGCCCCTACTAACTTCTTATTTTCCATGTTATTTATTCATTTTTAAACAAGCATTCACTGAGTACCTACTATGCCACAGCTCTATACTTGGTAGAAACTGAGGCTGCCAAAATGTTAAATCTGTTTCCCTGCTCTTAGAACTTAGGAAACAATGGAGAAACAGTCATGTTCAAGAGATAGAGTGAAATGCAAGGTGATAGGTGCCTAATAGAGATGGAATCAATGGTAGATTGGATAAAGAAAATGTGGTACAGGCCGGGTGCTGTGGGTCACGCTTGTAATCCTAACACTTTGGGAGGCCCAGGCAGGTGGATAGTCTGAGCCCAGGCGTTCGAGACCAGCCTGAGAAACATGGTGAAATCCCGGCTCTACAAAAAAAATACAAATATTAGCTGGGCTTGTTGACGCATGCCTGTAATCCCAGCTACCTGGGAGACTGAGGTGGGAGGATCCCCTGAGCCCAAGGAGGTGAAGGCTGCAGTGAACCATGATGGTGCCACTGTACTCCAGCCTGGGTGACAGAGTGAGACCCTGTCTCAAAAAAAAAAAAAAAAAAAAAAAAAAGAAGAAGAAAATATGGTAAATATATACCAAGGCCGTAAAAAGAACGAGATCATAGCCTTTGTGGCAACATGGATGGAGCTGGAGGCCATTATCCTAAGTGAGCTAACACAGGAGCAGAAAACCAAACACTGCATGTTCTTATAAATGGGAGCTAAATACTGAATACACACGGACACAAAGAAGGGAACAGACACCAGGGAGACACCAGGGCCTACTGGAGGATGGAAAGTTGAAGGAGGCTAAGGATTGAAAAACTACCTATAAATACACAGATACTATGCCTGTTAACTGGATGACAAAATAATATGGACACTGAATCCCCATGACATGGAATTTATCTATGGAACCAACCCGCACATGTACCCCTAAAACAAAAATAAAAGTTAAAACAAAAAAAAAACAGAGAGAGATGGAGGCTGGGCGTGGTGGCTCGCGCCTGTAATCTCAGCACTTTGGGAGGCCGAGGTGGGTGGATCACCCGAGGTCAGGAGTTCGAGACCAGCCTAGCCAACATGGCAAAACTCCATCTCTACTAAAAATACAAAAATAGTCGGGCATGGTGGCGGGTGCCTGTAATCCCAGCTACCTGGGAGGCTGAGGCTGGAGAATCACTTGAACCCAGGAGGCAGAGGTTGCAGTGAGTCGAGATCATGCCACTGCTCTCCAGCCTGGGCGACAGAGTTATACTCCATTTCAACAACAACAACAACAACAACAACAACAACAACAACAACAACAACAACAACAACAAAGAAAACGATGTGTGATTTCTGAGGATGCATCAGAAGAGACTTTTGGCTTCCTTCCTGGCTCCCTGGTGGATCTCTTGTTCTGGGTTAAGGCATCCGCCATGTCAGGAGGACACTCAAGAAGCGCTCAGGAGAGCCCCGAGAGAGGACCTGGCACCTTCTGCCATCTTGTCACTATTGGAGAGTGCCAGCATCACCTTGTCAGCTGTGTGAGGAAGCCACCCTGGGAGCCGATCCTCCAGCCCCACTAAGCCTTCAGATGATTGCAGCCTTGACCAACATGTGACTGCAACCTTATGAAAGCGCCTGAGCCAAAACCATCACCAAGCTGCTCTTGATTTTCTGACTAGAAACACCCAGAACCCAAAAAACTGTGAGATAATACAAGCTTATTGTTGTTTTAAGTAATTAAGTTTTGAAATACTTCATTACACAGAAAGAGATAACTAATGCAGCTAGAAGCATGAAAATATCTGGCATAGTGTGGAAATGGCGAGAAATGCACTGAGGCTGGCACGAGAGGTTAAAGCCAGAAACTTGGAGTTGAAAGAGATGCTTCTGAAACGCCATGTTTCTCCATAAGAGTGGGCAAGGGAGCCATCTGGTGGAGGAGGCATGCTTAGACATTCCCTTCTCTCTTCCCTGATTTCTCCAGCCTGCTCTCCTCAGCATTTCCACCTAGTATTTCTCCAAGGGCCACAGTGAGGTTTATGAGTCAAGTATGTGGGCCATAAACACACTTGCTTATTGAAGCAAATACTAACCTCTGCAAAATGTCAAGGTAAGATATTATCTTCAGTGATTATTTAATTTTCTCCCTTAGTCTCTTCTACCTGTCTGCTACCGAGGGGAAAACATCAGCAGCACCAGGAGTTGAGGCAGAATGCTGCAGGAGGGAAAGAAGGAACTAGAACTTGATTATGGAAAAATCAGAATTAGACTCGAGAGAGCACAGTCAAGCTGGTCCGTCTCTTAATTATAAGGGAAGGCCTTTATTCATCGCTACTGGCCACGACTATTGTCCCTTTCTGGTTTTTAAAGCCTTCTTGTATCCTCCAATGTTCCCTCCAGATAATGTCTAGAAATTCTTGAATAATATCCCTCAATTCTATAGCTGCTGGAAGAGAAAACAAATACTATTACTCTCCACTGTCAGACTGAGGCCAAGGAGGAGGAATTGCAAAGAAACTAAAATTTACCTTTGGAGTAAATTACCAGTGTGAGAATTTCAGGCACTTAGGATATATATATTATTATTATTTTTTCGAGACAGAGTCTTGCTCTGTCGCCCAGGCTGGAGTGCAGTGGCACGATCTCCGCTCACTGCAACCCCCGCCTCCTGGGTTCAAGCAATTCTCCTGTCTCAGCCTTCTAAGTAGCTGGAATTACAGGCACGCGCCACCACACCCGGCTAATTTTTATATTTATTTATTTATTTATTTATTTTGAGACGGAGTCTAGCTCTGTCGCCTAGGCTGGAGTGCAGTGGCATGATCTCGGCTCACTGCAATCTCTGCCTCCTGGGTTCACGCCATTCTCCTGCCTCAGCCTCCCCACTAGCTGGGACTACAGGTGCCCACCACCATGCCTGGCTAATTTTTTTGTATTTTTAGTAGAGCCCAGCTTTCACCGTGTTAGCCAGAATGGTCTCGATCTCTTGACCTTATGATCTGCCCGCCTTGGCCTCCCAAAGTGCTGGGATTACAGGCGTGAGCCACCGCGCCCGGCCTAATTTTTATATTTTTAGTAGAGACGGGGTTTCACCTTGTTGGCCAGGCTGGTCTCAAACTCTTGACCTCAGGTGATCTGCCCGCCTCAGCCTCTCAAAGTGCTGGGATTACACGTGTGAGCCACTGTGCCTGACCAGTACTTAGGTTATTAAAGAAAAAAAATTTATTCTTCTTAAGAAGGGTGAGGACTCCTTAGCTTAAATACTACATTGCTGAACACAAAACTTTCCCCATCCTCTCACTTAGATTAAGTCTGCCTCTTCTCTCTGCTCCTACGGTTACAGTAGGATCCCCTGCTTTATATCATGGCTTAGTCAAGTCAGCGTCTTCTGTTGAACTAAGAGTTCATAGAGGGTAGAATTTCTGTCCAGTTCATTCTTGCTGGTTTCACAGTCATTGTTTTAAGAAATGATTCATGACCAGCCTGGGCAACATAGCAACACCTCATTCTACAAAAAAAAAAAAAAAAAAAAAAAAAAAAAAAATTGGCCAGCACGGTAGCTCACACCTGTAATCCCAGCACTTTGGGAGGCTGAGGCAGGCAGATCACGAGCTCAAGAGATCGAGACCATCCTGGCCAACATGGTGAAACCCCGTCTCTACTAAAAATACAAAAATTAGCTGGGCGTGGTGGTGTGCACCTGTAGTCCCAGCAACTCGGGAGGCTGAGGCAGGAGAATCGCTTGAATCCGGGAGGCGGAGCTTGCAGTGAGCCAAGATCATGCCACTGAACTCCAGCCTGATGACAGAGTGAGACTCCGTTTCAAAAAAAAAAAAAAAAATTAAGTAGCTAGGTGTAGTGGTGTGCACCTGTAGTCCCAGCTCCTCTGGAGGCTGAGGCAGGAGGATTATTTGAGCCCAGGACTTAGAGTGAGCTATGATTGCACCATTGCACTGCAGCCTGGGCAGCAGAGGAAGACCCTATCTCAAAAATAAAATAAAATTACATTAAAAAAGAAAGAAAGATAAGAAAAAGAAAAAAGAAATGGGCATTGTTCTGGGGCTTTTGTTGAAAGAGATGTGAATTCTGTGCTCCAAGAGGAAATTGACACGCATGCGCTCATGCAAGGAACATTTGTTGGTAGATGTTCTGTGTCCTTTGTGCTAGATGCTGGACACAGAAATTATAGGCAGTTCCCTCAGGACTTTCACTGTCTAGAGAGAGGAGGAGGCACCAAGTGCTGGGGTGGGGCAGGCCCACGGAGCCAAGTCAGAAGGGCACGTAATCCAGACAGTGACTGCTGATGGGGAAGGTGTCAGAGAAGTCTTTCTTCAGGGGTGAGATCTGAGCTGAATTTTGGAGGAAGAATAAGAGCTGGCCAACTAAAGAATATGGGGCGCAGTGGCTCACGTCTGTAATCCCAGCGCTTTGGGAGGTCGAGGCAGGTGGATCACCTGAGGTAAGGAGTTTTGAGACCAGTCTAGCCAACGTGGCGAAACCCCATCTCTACTAAATACAAAAAATTAGCCAGGCATGGTGGTGCATGCCTGTAATTCCAGCTACTTAGGAGGCTGAGGCGGAAGAATCGCTTGAACCTGGGAGGCAAAAGTTGCAGTGAGCCAAGATTTCTCCATTGCACTCCAGCCTGCGCAACAAGAGCGAAACTCTATCTCGAAAAAAAAAAAAAAAAGGTGAGAGTAATCTGTAGAAAGGTACAGTAATGGGAGAAGGTGTGACACATCCAAGAACTGCCAGAGTTGAATACACCAGGCTTTGGTTTTATCCTGGAGGTCACAGGGTGCCACTGAAACTATCCACCAAGAGAGTGGTCTGAGAAAGGTACAGAGGGGTGGACAGGGTGGGGGATGGGAGTGGGTGGGGAGTGGCGATGGCCTATCCTGGAATTCAGACCTGAGGCCAGGTTAGGAAACGAGGAAGAGGGGCCTTCAGAGGCTATCTGCATGACAGACCCAGGAGCTTTCGGGGAAAAGACCCATCCTAAGGGAGGAGAGGCAGAGTCCAGCAGATGGGCCTGGACCACCACAAAGCTCAGTCCATTTCTCTAAGGGGTGGTGAGTGGATTTCTGTATATGGCTTAGTGATACGTGTGGGAATTGGATCTTTCTACATTTTGGCCTTTCATGGATTCTTGTCTGATTTTTGGGCTAGGGGTTGGTGGTGGTAGGGCTTTGAGTAAAAATAAAAATCACAATGATTGCTAACGATTTTTGAACACTTATAACATGTCAGGAATTTACATACTTTAGCTCATTTAATTCTCATCACAGCCCCACACTGAGGGTACCACTATGGTTATCCCCATTTTACAGCTGGAAAAACCAACCAAGCAATTCATCTGAGGAGAAGCCCTCCTACCTTACTTATGTTGGGACTGGCGCATGCCGGGTAATTGACAAAGTCAACTAAAGCAGGGAGCTTTGAGAAAAATACCTACACAGGGTAAGCATTTACTTTTGGGACAATCGTCAATTTATACATAGTTATAAGAACTAACACAGGGTGATCCCACAGACTACCCCCCAATGGTAACATCTTGCAACCCTTCTTAACAGAATGCCTACTATGTGCCAGGTACTGCTTTAGGTGCTGGAGACATAGACACAGGAAACGAAACATTAGCTGACAGAAGCCACAAGAGTGAATGAGATCCTCACGGAGTGTCTTGAGTCAGAAGAAAGAAGGGTAGCAAAAGGAGCCCCAGCATTTGAGGGGTAGGAAGAAAAGCCCTAAGGAGACCTTGAAGGTCGGAAAGAGAGGAGAGGGTGGTGTCATGGAAGCTAAGGTGGACAATGGTGCCAAGAAGGAAAGAGATTCCAGTGCTTCTGAGGTCATCTGCAAGGAGGACTGGGAAGTGTCCATTGGATTTAGCAGCCAGGATGTCACAGGTGAGCAGGCAGGTAGCCCAGAAATATGGAGGGCAGCAGGACCACAGTGCAGTGAGGAGTGAATTGGGCGAGGAAGCAGCGGTAGAGAGCACTTCACAGTGAGTCTTCCAACTCATGTAGGAAAGAGGGGGTAAAGTTAGGCTAAAGGAGAAATTTTCCATGAATTTTGTCTCTAGAATGATGATTAAGAGTTAGCGAGAGTCAAGATTTCAGGCCTGTTAGAGCAAAGCCCTAAGGAAATAAGAGTTGGACCCTGGAGCACAGCTGAGTCCTGGCTGGAGGGATGGGCCTGTCTTTCTGAAAGGAGATAATGGAGGAAGAGATGCAGTTAAAGCTCTGTGGCTACTTGAAGAGGGAAGTGATTACTTCCAGCTGGGGCACTCAAAGAAGGGATACAGACATTTGACTGCCAGGGGCATTTGAGGGTAACAGTGGAGGGGTTCAGTTGGCCAAAGTTAAAGGCAGCTGAAAGATGGCAGGAGACAAGACCAGGAAATGCAGACCAAGGTGGGTGGTGGTATGGTTGGGGCGTTGGGGTCAGATGACACATAAGCTTCAAATTCCAGCTCCCATTTGCTTCTTAGCTGTGACTCTAAAGAAGTTCCTTAACACGTCTGAGATTCCCCATCTGTCAAATGGCGACAACCCTAATAGGGTTGTTGGAGGAGAACTAATGTCTAAAAAGAGCTCAGTCCGGTTCAGTGCTTGGCTCCTCTGTACCTGAGCGCTAAGTCACTAAAATAAAGCCATCGGATGTGTGCTTTAAGGGAAATTAACTGGGCCACACGGTGTGAAGTGAACTGAGCTGGGAGAGGCCTGCACAGGACCTTGTACACACTAGCTACTCCGGAAACAACTGCATGCTCTGCTGGGCATCTCATACAGGATATGGTGTCTTTCCGGGGCTCACACACAGTCCCCAGTTCAGTTCCAAAGTTGGAAGGAAAGAGGATGAAGACGTAAATTCTTCATTTAAGCCTCTCGCCAACTGTTCCCTGCGGCAAGGCAGGGCAACGAGCTGCAGGGTCGCCAAGCACGTGCTTCCAAGGGTCCTCAAGGCTTTGTGAACGGCGGCCGGCCAAGGACAGAATTAACTCCAGCCTGGAGCGCGCGGGAAAGGCGCGCAGGCGCACTGTTGGCAAGGGTGCTCACCTGCGCTGGGGTGGGCGGAGCTAAACCCGGAGCGGGATGACGTCATGAGGACGCAGCCGCAGAGGGATTCGCGTCCCGGAAGCGGCGGTGGCGGCGGCGGCGTAGGCGGAGGAGATTTTCGGACCTGCGACTTCCGAACAGCCCTGGCAGGAGGAGCGGCGTTCGGCCGGGGCAGGCCTGAAGAAACGCTCCGGGGCCCAGTGGCTCTACCCCTGCTCCTGCCCGACCCTGCCGCCTCCCTCACGGAGCCAGCGGCCGGGTAGGTGAGGTGCCGTCCCCCCGCGTCCCAGTGTCTCCGCAGGCTATGTGTAGTTGGGTGCTTGGGCGCAGCGGGGGCCGCCACATGCTGGCCCCACGACCTCGGGCATGGCCTTCCCTGTCCAGCCTCACGGGCTCCATCAGGCACCCCTGGCTGCAGAGGTGTTGGCCAAGGCCAGTGCGGGCGTCGATATACCTCGCCCCTTCCTGGGCTCCTACCTGGCGCCGCTCTGTGCCCTTTCGTCTTGGCTCGGCCTGCGGGGATTTCGGGGTCCCGTTGGCCCCTTTGTCCCATCCCCTCACCCTCCCATCAGGTCGCGGCTGATTGCCTGGGACTGGTTTATGTTGCTCTTCGCCGAGGTTCCGCCCCCTCGTTTGCTGCTTAGCGTTCAGGATAGGACTTTGAACTGGGAAAGACCGTAAAGGCTCCTCGGTTTCCTCATCAGAAAGGGCAGACGGGAATGGGGCGTTCTGATGCCGACTGCCCTGGGGCAGAGATGGCCCAGGAAGTTGTTGGGAACCGAAGGGAGTGGGAAGAGTTAGAGGATCGGGCGAGAGTCCTGGAGCACGGTATTTCATTCACTCATTCAGCAGGCATTTGTTAAGCACCCACTGTGTACAGAAACAGTCGTGAATGGAGGCCAGTTAAGAGCAGGGAGTTTTACTTTGACGTGGTCAGTGCTCTGCACTTGATCTTAGCCACAAGGCCAAGAAGCGATGTGATGTGATAAGTGCTCTGTTAGGGTGAGTACGTGATCCTTTGGGAGCATCGGAGAGGGTGTCCCAGTCCAGAGTTGGGGGTGTTGGCAGAGACTTCCCAGAGTAAGGGAGTGATGTTTAAGCTGATACCTGAAGGATGAGTAGGAATTAACCAGGTAAAGAGTGGGAGAAAAATGTTCCAGGACATCATTTCATTTCAGCCCATGGGCTGCCTCGCTGCAGCGATCATTTATGCTTGGTTTTTATGATTTTTAGTTTTGATGGATCTTTGGGGAAAAGAGCATTGGATGGAGAGTACAAAGAACAGGATTTTAGGTCTGAATAGTTCACTTTCCCGTGCTCACAGGTTTACTGTGGGCACCACCTGAATCAGTAGGTAGAATTGTGTTGAGGACTAGACGTGCAATGCAAATGTTGGGAATTATTATGGTTACAGGATGCAGACATCAGAACGTGAGGGGAGTGGGCCGGAGCTGAGCCCCAGCGTGATGCCCGAGGCTCCCCTGGAGTCTCCACCTTTTCCTACCAAGTCCCCAGCGTTTGACCTTTTCAACTTGGTTCTCTCCTACAAGAGGCTGGAGATCTACCTGGAACCCTTGAAGGATGCAGGTGATGGTGTTCGATACTTGCTCAGGTACAGACTTTGTGGAGTTGCTCTGGTCTGCTCTGCCTTCTGCCGTCCTGCTCTGTAGTAACTAACACTGACCATTTAGGCAGTGGCTGGGCTGTCCTTTCTGCCCTAGTGAGGAGCAGTTCTGGGAGGTCTGTTTGGCCTCTGGGTTTATCTAGGCCTACCCTGTGTCTCAGGCCCAGCCCAGGAGAGGCAGATACTGGGAATGATCCTGCCTTTCAGCAAGGTTCTTCTTTGTGACTGAATAAGTTCCTTCCTCTGGACTGCTGGACAACCTTGAACATCACGCCTTCTACAGCTTAGAGCAGGCTTAATTTTTTCCTTTGCCCCCAATATTAGCATAATTAATATTAAAAAATTAGGGTATAATTTTGAACAAAAATTAAAGAAATACAAAAACCTGTGAATAAGCAGATACCATTTTCACTATTTTTTTTTTTTTTTTTTTTTTGAGACAGAAGCTTGCTGTATTGTCCAGGCTGGAATGCAGTCGTGTGAACATGGCTCACTGTAGCCTCAACCTCTTCAGCTCAAGTGCGATCCTCCTACCTCAGCCACCATGCCTGGCTAATTAAAAAAAAAAAAAAATTGTAGAGAGGCTCTCACTGTGTTGCCCAGGCTGGTCTTGAACTGTTGGACTCAAGTGATCCTCCTGCCACAGCCTTCCAAAGTGCTGGGATTACAGGTGTGAGCCACTGTGCCCAGCCCATTTTTACTAATTTATTGAGATTATGGATCTTAACTTTTTCCCTCCTATCCTGCTTTGATTTTCATTCTCTATAATTTTCATTTTTTCTTTTGACTCATTTTATTATGTTAAAATTATTTTAAATTACTTATATGGCATTCTACTCCCTAAATATGTCAGTTTTTATCTCTATATAAGGACATTTCTTTCAAGATCAGAGTAACACCATACCTAACAAAATTAATAACTCCTTGATATCATCCTATACTCAGTTCATATTCCATTTCCTCAGTTGTACCATCTATTTTGGCTAAATCACATTTCAGTCCAGGAGTGTGCGTTGTTTGTAGTTATTATGTCATTTAAGTCTTTTTTCAGTCTAAGACAATCTCTCTCGTGACATTGATTTGCTGAAGAGACTGAGCCTGAACTGACTTTCCTGGAGAATTTACTACCGAGATTTGTCTGGTTTCTTCCTTGTGGTGCAGACTAGAAGTTAGATTTAAAGGTTGGATTTGATTCAAGTTAGAAAAGTGTTTTTTGTTTTTTGTTTTTTTTTTTGCAAAGGTAAATGTTGTGCCCCTGGTGGTGCATTGCATCAGGAGTCACACAAAAACCTGATTGTCCTAAAGAGCAGAGGTTTTTAACTTGGAGCCTATTGGTGAGTTTTAGGGATCAGTGAATCCCCTGAAACTGCATGTAAAATTATGTGTCTGCACATGTGTATATTTCTAGGGAAAAGCTTCTAGTTTTCATCAGATTCTCATAAAGACCCTCAGTCCTCTGAAATACATGAGAGAGACTGGTAGGAAGCAGGGTGAGTGGAGTTACGTTAACCTCTGAGGATGCCATTGAGTATTTATCCATGCCTCAGTCTGGAAATAGTGGATGTTTTGTTACTAGTTCTCTGGCAAAGGCCCTACATTTTTCTTGTTCACCTAATTTATGTCTGTATCCGTAGAGGTGAGCTAGTCAGTGTTCCAGAGCTGTGTTCTCTACTGTAAGATCACTGTGCTCTTCCCACAAGGGGTAGGGAGACAGTATGAGGAGAGGCTGTTTTCTCCTTTTATAATCTCAGCATGATGTGAAGTTTGGTCTTCTTTAGGAGAGAGGCTGTGCCCCCGGCACATTCTTTGTATGTGTGTGTTGCTCTTTGTGGCAAAGTACGAAAGTTAAGTGTATCCTGTCCTGCCCGTCTCCTTTTCCTCTACTAGTCTGTAGTGCGTCTTAGCACACTAATGTGTTAGGGTTTTTCCATTTTATGGAATTAAAAATTGGAGGATGTGGTAGGATTGGTTAAAGCTGGATGCAGGAGGAGCATTGGACTTAAAAGCCCCCAGGAGCCTGCAGTTTCTATGCTGCTGGGAGAGGGAGCACTGGTCCGTGAAAGTGGCTGTCACATTAGTTTGTGCTTTTGATTGTTCTTTTCTTAGTAAAGAGGATTTGACTTTGAAGAGGGACCTAATCTTGGGCTCTGGCTATTAGGTCTGAAGCCTAGAGCTGCAGTAAATTGTTAACAGACTCTCTCCTGGGATCAGCTACTCTACTGCTTGGGTCTCCTGGGACCAAAGTGTCAGTAAAGTCATTTTATAGAAGGGAAGAGGCTTTAAAATGAAAGTGACTTGAGTGGTGGTGTTTTTATTTCCAAAATGGGATTGGCTTTTATTTTGCTTTTACCCTGGTAGCTGCCACTAGAGGTTCTGAGGCGTAATTAGGGTGGTACAGGTGGAGTGTGTTGAATTTCAGGAGAAAGACACAGATGTCATTTCATTCCCTTATTCATAAATTTCATTAAAAAGTAAAAGCCCCTTTACACTGTTGGTGGCAGTGTACATTAGTTCAACCATTGTGGAAGACAATGTGGCGATTCCTCGAGGATCTGGAAGCAGAAATACCATTTTACCCAGCAATCCCATTACTGGGTATATATCCAAAGGATTATAAATCATTCTACTGTAAAGACACATGCACATGTATGTTTGTTGCAGCACTATTCACAATAGCAAAGACTTGGAACCAACCTAAATGTCCATCAATGATAGACTGGATAAAGAAAACGTGGCACATATACACCATGGAATACTATGTGCAGCCATGAAAAAGGATGAGTTCATGTCCTTTGCAGGGACATGGATGAAGCTGGAAACCATCATTCTCAGCAAACTAACACAGGAACAGAAAACCAAACACCACATGTTCTCACTCGTAAGTGGGAATTGAACAGCGAGAACACATGGACACAGGGAGGGGAACATCACACACCATGGCCTATTGAGGGGTGGGGGCTAGAGGAAGAATAGCATTAGGAGAAATACCTGAGGTAGATGACGAGTCGATGGGTGCAGCAAACCACCATGGCATGTGTATACCTACGTAACAAACCTGCACGTTCTGCACATGTATCCCAGAACTTAAAGTATAATAATAAAAAAAAGTAAAAGCCCTGCATGAATTAGTTAACCTCATTCAGTAACTCTGAAATACTCCAATTAGAGCACAAGAAAATATATTTAGCCCCAGCACGGTAGCTTACGCCTTTAATCCCAGCACTTTGGGAGGCCAGGGTGGGCAGATCACCTGAGGTCAGGAGTTTGAGACCAACCTGGCCAACATAGTGAAACACCCCATCCCTACTGAAAACACAAAAACTGGCCAGGTGTGGTGGCGTGCCCCTGTAATCCCAGCTGCTAGGGAGGCTGAGACAGAATCGCTTGAACCCAGGAGGCGGGGGTTGTAGTGAACCAAGATTGTGCCACTGCACTCTAGTCTGGGCAACAGAGCGAGACTCTGTCTCAAAAGAAAAAAAAAAATACATTCAATGCTTGCCAGCAATTTACCTGTTTATTTTTCTGATGTTTGTCTCTCTCCTAGTGGCTCACCTATATATTGACACTGCCTTTAGAATTTGGGTGTCGTGGCTTCATTGTTGCATCTGTGCTCCTCTTTCCCTACTAAATGTCCTTTATCAGGGACGGAGCCAGCAGCATTTGCTTGTTCTCAGCAATCTGAGTCTCTGGTCTTCCTTGTTCCCTGTTTGGGGGCTTCTGCATTGCCATTTGGTGGTGGTGGTGGTGGTGGCAGTGATGTATCTGTGTTTGCTTCTGTCTGTTCCAGCTCACTTAAGGTGTGATTGCTAAGTGAATGCTGCACCCTACTTTCATCTTGATTTTTAATATATTAAAATAAAATATTTACTATTGTTTCTCCTTTTGAATTAATAGGTATTCAAAATAAACTCTCAGATAAACTCTCAAATTTTCAAAAACATGGACATAAGAAGATAAAGGCACAAATGGGGCCAAAGAAGTCCACAATTTGTTTTTTCTTGATTTCTGTATTAGTTGAGTCTTGTGCAATGATTATATATTCTTATGAAATTATAAAAAAAGAATAGAGGAAAATATTAAGAACATTTGTCAGTGTCACCTCTTAAGGAGAATACAACCTTACAAAACACAGGTTAAATGGTATTAACTGGGTTTCTTAACTGATATTTTATAAATTCTTCTTCCTTTTGGGAGAAAGCACTACAGACCTACCAGTTTCCTCACCCCAGGTGCTAATGTGTGACATCTTACCGCCTCTCCTGGTCACCAGTCCAAGTGAGAGGCCCCCTTTTCGTTTCTCCTTGACCTTCTGTGTTCCAGGCCTCCTCTTCTGGTTTGATGTCCCATCTGTGCTGCCTGGTCTCCCCTCCCCAGCTGGAGGAGTGACTCTCTGTAGTGATCAGGACTCTCTGTATTGTAGGTGGCAGATGCCTTTGTGTTCCTTGCTGACCTGCCTGGGCCTCAACGTCTTGTTCCTCACTTTGAATGAGGGTAAGAACTGCCTTCAGGGGCCAGTGGTTTTTGTGAATGAATGTGGGGGAAGAACACCTGGATGCAGCCCCACCCTATGTGTGGGAGCTGCTCTTGTTGCCCTGGAGTTAGTGTTCCTCTGTGTCTGCTTGGAGTCAGAAACAGGCTCCAGAGGGACGATCCAGGCTGAGCTGCCTGCTGTGACCTTGGGCAGATTATTGAACTTCCCTGTTAAGGCCTAAATTTCCTTACCTCTAGAGGGAGGATAAAAATGACGCTTTCCTCCTAGAGTATTTGTGAGGAATGCGGCAGTCTAGGCATAATACTTAGCACAGTGCCTGGCGTGGAAGAGGCAGCCAGTGCATTGTAGCTGCTCTCAGTATTATCGTTGTTTCCTTCTTGACTTCCTGCTGAGGATGCATTGACCTTTTTCCATTTTGGTTTTTAAGCTGATTCAAGGGTCATCTGGGGACATGGCATGGGTAAAGGTACTGGGATGAGGAGCTGATAAGGGATTTTTGCCATATCTGTTGCTTTTCTCTGGTTCAGCTAGTGAGCCTAACGGGAGCTGCTGGGCAGTCACCAGCAGTGAGGAGTGGCATGAAGCCTTTGAGATAGAAGTGTGGATACATGGGTGTCTGTTGGGGTCATGGGTAATGTCTCCTATGAACCTCTTACTACAGTGCATACCGTGACCCTACCCTATCTGTGGTTGGCGCTGGCAGATGGCCACATAAAAAGCCAAACCCCTCAGGGTGAGAATAAAGAGTCTGGGACAGAATGTTTGGAGGAGCTGGGCCATTATTCATGTTTTTGTTCTTATACTTACCTTGTATTTCTCAAGTGTCTTCTTTGTTTCCTCTGGAGATAGGGATTGAGTAGGTTGAAAATAAATCCAGTTCATATAAGATCTCATTTTCTGTTTCTTAGTTGGACTCATCTTTACCTGTTCAAAACTTCCTAGGATGTTTGATTTTTCTATATATGCTCCCAAAGTAAGTCAGTTCCTATGACAGATGTTTAGTAAGCATTTATTATGGGCCCGCTGCTCTGTTAGCTTGTTGTTGGGGTGCCATGTTACATGGAAGAAGTTCTTTCTTTGAATTTTATCTCGGCTTCGCCATTTCTCAAGGCACAATCGTCTGCAGTGTCCTAAAAGCTGAACGAAAGGCTTCTAGCTTTCTTAGTGGCCCAGAGGTCCGAGTGTCAGGCATCAGGAGCTCCTGGCAGTCACACTCCAGTGTGAGCCTCCTCTGTGCTAGCAGCATCTTAAAATGTATTAAAAGTGAGGATGGGGCCACAGCAGTGACCAAAGGGACAAAGTCCCAGCCCTCAAGAGCTTACTTCATTAGAGGAGACAACAGACATGCCTGCCATGTGTCATGTGGTGATAAGGTCTATGAGGAGTGAAGCTGGGTTAAGGGGGCTGGAGAGTAGGGGTGAGACACGGTGTCATACAGAGCTATCAGGGAAGGCCTGACTGGCAGAGCCCTGGAGGAGGTGAGGAACAAGCAGTGGGCGTCTGGGTGGGCCGACTCCTGGTCTTTGCTTACCTGTGTTACCTGCAGTGTTTTTGATTCTGCAGGTGCATGGTACTCAGTAGGTGCCCTGATGATTTCAGTGCCCGCCCTGCTGGGCTACCTTCAGGAGGTTTGCCGGGCACGGCTGCCTGATTCCGAGCTGATGCGGAGGAAGTATCATAGCGTGAGGCAGGAGGACCTGCAGAGAGTTCGCCTGTCTCGTCCCGAGGCCGTGGCTGAGGTGAAGAGCTTGTGAGTATGGAAGAGAGGCCAGGGAGGTGGGGGAACAGTAACAGCAGCCATGACACTAAGTGCTAGCTTTGTGTGCTCGACATCATATTAGGCAAACCACAGCTGTTATTTCATTTAACCTTTTTAACAGTTCCGGGAGGTAGTTAATATTAACATCTTCCATTTATGGGTAAAGAAAAAGGCTGACTTACTTAGCTAGCAAGTGGCCAAGCTGGGATGAGAATCTCGATCTAGCTGTTTTCACAGCTTCTGTTCTTTCTTTTTTTTTTTTTTTTTTTTTGAGACAGAGTTTCGCTCTCGTTGTCCAGGTTGGAGTGCAGTGATGCAATCTCGGCTCACTGCAACCTCCGCCTTCCAGTGGTTTCAAGCGATTCTCCTGCCTCAGCCTCCCAAGTAGCTGGGACTACAGGCACACACCACCACGCCCAGCTAATTTTTTGTATTTTTAGTAGAGACGGGGTTTCACCATGTTGGTCAGGATGGTCTCGATCTCTTGACCTTGTGATCCGCCCGCCTCGGCCTCCCAAAATGCTGGAATTACAGGCGTGAGCCACCATGCCCGGCCCTGTTCTTTCTGCTGGAGAGAGTTTAGGGTCTTGACTAAGCATGTGCATGTATAAGCCACTGCCTGGGTTCAAATCCCAGCTCTTCCATTTACTTGCTGTGTAACATTGGGCAAGTTGCTTAGCCTCTGTGTGTCTCAAGTGTCTCATCTGTTAAATGGAATGATAACAGGGCTTACTCAGAAGGTGGTTGTGAAGATTGAACAGGTGTCTGGTACTGGGGAAGTGTTGAGTAGATATTAGTTATCATCACTACACTGTGGAGAAACTTCGTAAACATAACAGAGCTGGTACTTCTGAGGAAGCATTTTAAGACTTGAAAAATATTCATCTAACAACTTCAGTAGCAGTGGACATTTACACCTCCCTTCCCTGGAGTGGGGTCTCTGCATTCTCTTGAGGTAGAATAGGGGCAAGAAAAGTTATAAACAAACATATGGCTGGGCCTCACCCCAGAAATTCTGAGTCAGTTATCTGAAGTGGGGCCTGGATATGTAGTTTTTTTAAAAAAGACTTTCTTACTTTGAAATAGTTTTATATTATATATATATACACACACATATATATATATATATATATTTTTTTTTTTTTTTTTTTTGAGACAGAGTCTTGTTATGTCACCCAGGCTGAAATGCAGTGGCGTGATCTCGGCTCACTGCAACCTCTGCCTCCTGTGTTCAAGCGATTCTCGTGCCTCAGCCTCCAGAGTAGCTGGGATTACAGGCATGTGCCACCACGTCCAGCTAATTTTTGTATTTTTAGTAGAGATGAGGTTTCATCATGTTGGCCAGGCTGGTCTCGAACTTCAGCCTCAGGTGATCTGCCTGCCTTGGCCTCCCAAAGTGCTGGGATTGCAGGCATGCGCCACCGCACCCAGCCTGAAATAGTTTTAAACTTAAAGAAGTACAAGAATAATACCAAGAATGCCTTTTACCCAGATAGAACAATTATTAACATTTTGCTATGTTGGCTTCGTCTATCTCTCTACATATACATATTCTTTTCTTTTTCCTAAACCATTTGAAAGTAAGTTGCAAACGTGACTTAATACTTCAGCGTGTATTTCCTAAGAACAAGGACATTCTCTTAAATATCCACAGAGCTGTAATCAAAATTAGGAAACTTAATGTTGATAACTAATGTATAATTCGTAATCGGATTTTACCAGTTGTATTAATAAAGTTCTTTTTCTTTTATTAATTTTTTTTCTTTTTTCTTTTTTTTTTTACTTTTCGAGACGGAGTTTTGCTCTGTCATCCAGGCTGGAATGCAGTGGCATGATCATGGCTCACTGCAGCCTCAACCTCCTGGACTCAAGTGATCCTTCTGCCTCAGCCTCCTGAGTAGCTGGGACCACAGGCACATGCACCATACCCTGCTAATTAAAACAATTTTTTTGTAGAGATAGGGTCTCATTGTCTTGCCCAGGCTGGCCTTGAATTCCTGGGCTCTAGCAGTCCTCCTGCTTCAGCCTCCCAAAGTGCTGGGACTACAGGTGTGAGCCAGTGTGGGTGTCCTAATAAAGTTCTTTGTATCAGTTTCCCTGATCTGGGATCCAATTCAGGATTATACATCATGTTTAATTTTTTTATGTCTCTTTAGTCTTCTTTAATCTGGAGCAGTTCCTCAGTCCTTGTTTCCTGTGACCTTGACATTTTTGAATAGTACAAGCTTATTATTTTGTAGAATCTCCCTAATTTTTGGATTGTTTGGTTCCTTGTGATAAGATTTAGGGTGTGACAAGTGATGTGTCATGTTCAGTACATCCGTATCAGGAGGCACCTGATGTCAGGAAATACTGACTTTGATCACTTGGTTAAGGCATCCATACTGTAAATTATCATTTTATTCTTCATTAGTAGTAATTTGAGGGGAGATACTTTGAGACTATGTAAATATCTTGTTCCTCATCAAACATTTATCCACTGCTTTAAAAATCCATTGATGGGTCTTGCCTTAATCAGTTTATTATTATGATGGTTGCAAAGATGATCTTCTAATTATTCTATCTACATTTTTTTTAGCTGGCTTTCTACTATAAGAAAGCTCTTTCTTATTATTATCAGTATGAACTCATAGATTTATATTTTATTTGATGAGTTAGAATCTATTACTGTCATTATTTATTTTGATCTCAAATTGTCCTAGATTTGGTCAGTAGGAGCTCTTTTGAGTTGGCTCTTGTTTGCATTGGTCCCTGTCATTTTTGAATGCTTCCTTTATGGTACAACAGGATGGTCAAATTCATCTTATACTTCCCTGCCCCAGCCCTGGAATCAGCTTATCTCCATGTTTCCTGGTTTCCCTTCAGAAACCCAGATCTGGGTTCAGATTGTGCTCATGGCTTCTGTGGTTCATCCATGTTTAAAAAAACAACAACCAGAACTCCCCAAGTGAGTCTGTTTCACATCCCAGGTGGAGAATATCATGCCATTTATTCTGACAGCTGCTGTGTACCCGTGAGGTGGGTCCTCTGATCGTCATTTTATAGATAAAGAAGCCACAGCCCTGGAGAATTTCAGTAGCCTGCCTGACATCAACAGTTAGGAGAAGACCAAAGCAGGAACATTTATAGTGTTTCTACCTCAGCAAGAGGCTCCAAAAAGGGGACTGAAATGTAGCTGGGGTGGCTTAGCCAGGCCCGTTTCTCCCATGCTCTCTCGACTCCTCTCTCTTTAAGCACATGGTGAGTGTGTTTAAAGAGATTGACCATCCCTAGCCAACTGTACCTGCAAGGCCCCAGGCTCCACTTCCCATGGCTTCTGTCCTGCGCACTCACCAAAGCCCCTGTGTCTGTAGCTTGATCCAGCTGGAGGCCTTCCTGAGCCGCCTGTGCTGCACCTGTGAAGCTGCCTACCGCGTGCTGCACTGGGAGAACCCCGTCGTGTCCTCACAGTGAGTGACCCCTCCTCTCCCGCCACCACCCTATAGGAATTTGCAGCTTGAGCCCGAGCAAAGCCAGCTGCCTTGAGAGGACCTCTGCCCCTCTTACCTCAGGGGAAGAGCTCGCCTCCTGGGCTCTTGTGTGTATATCTGCACATATGCTTGCGGGCTCTAATGTACTGCTTTTGTTTAGATGCTTGCTTTTATGTGTGGTAAAAATAATAATAGAAAAATAACTCACCATATAATCCACCATGCAGCCGAATCTCTTGTTTGTTTTGCCTGCTAGAATTTGTCATATGCATCTACTTTACGGATGTATAGTTTCATAGTGTATGTTCAATTTTTCTTTTGTTTTCCACTTATCATTATATTAAAGATGATTTTCTTTGTTGCTATATAGCTTTTGGAATTATTTATAATACCAGATTAATATAGATGGCAAATATAATTTGTGAAACCATTCTGTTACAGATTTAGTCAGTTTCCCTTTTCATTACTAACCCCATGGTAAACATTTTTATGGATTTAGCTTTAATGTTTTAGAAAATTTTTCTTGGAGTAAATTCAAGGATGAAACTACCATATCAAACAGAATGGGTGTTTTTGAGGCTCTTTAATATGAATAATAGTGATAACTAATGTTTGTTGTGTTCACCTGGTGCCAGGCACTGCTCAACACTTCCTCTGTATTATCTCACTCTTATAGTAACTCCATTAGGTAGGCGCTACTTCAGTCCCCATCTTACACGGGAAGGGAGCTGTGCCCAGAGAACCAAGAGACTTCTCAGAATGAGAAGTGGCAGAGCTGGATTCAAATCCCAGTCTGTCTTACTCTAGACTTCAGAGTCTAGACCTTAAGGAGTGATGATGGTTGAACCAGTTTATGTGCCACCAGCTGACACCACTTTGGCCTCACCAGCATCAGGTGTTTGCACCGGTGACTTGGGATAGTTCTCAGTCTTCATCGCCATTTTCCGCTGGTTTGATGAGCGGCTCTTGTCAGTTTATTAATGTGCCCAGAGCCGTGTCTCACCTGGACCCTGTTGTGGGTGTGCTCCAAACCCGTCTCCTGCTGTTATGAATTTCTGATCTTGTGGTTCTTCCCTGTCATCCAGGTTCTATGGGGCTCTTCTGGGCACAGTCTGCATGCTGTATTTGCTGCCACTCTGCTGGGTTCTCACCCTTTTAAACAGCACGCTCTTTCTGGGGAATGTGGAGTTCTTCCGAGGTAAGCCCTGAAGGGCCTGAAAGATGGGGCCCAAGCTGGCTCTGAGGGCTAGGCTAGGCTCCCCAGTTCTTCTGTCTCTACAGCTAATCATCAGTTTGCTGTGCTTCCACAAGGGCAGCACCACACTGGGGTCCTCTCTCATGGGCTCTGCATCTCTGAGATGTTAGATGAAGCTGGAATCTCACCAGGGGAGGCTGCTACCATTGGGCTCCCATCTCCCTTCGCTCCCTTCCCAAGGCAGATGAATCACTGCTTACATGATATGATGGCTTCTGGAAGATGAGGGAAGGATGTTTTTCCCAAAGCTGCCACCCATCCCCTGGGGTGCAGCCACGTGGAGTTGCTACCACATCTCTGTGTGATCCCAGAATACCCGTCTGTTGTCTGGCTTCTAAAGCGCTGAGGCAGTCTGGAGAGGCACTGAGTCACAGAGGCCCGAGTCTGTACATATGTTTGGGTGATTGCTGTATTTGTTTTCCTCCCTGTGGTGGAGTTATTTATTACAGAAGCCATGATTTATTGAGCATTTACTACATTTAATCTCTGTAGCTGTCTGGGGCAGGTGGTGGTATCTAAGTTTTGTTTAAGAGGCTTAAGTTAGGTGACTCGCTCAGAGTTAGGAGGGCGACTCTTTCCTGTAGTGGAGGGAAGAGAGGCCAGCCAGCTGCAGAAGTGGGTACCCCCAAAGTGCCACTCACGGTGTCTCATTTTTGCCTCCTACCTTGTTCTCCATTCCCTGGGTAGTTGTGTCTGAGTACAGGGCATCTCTGCAGCAGAGGATGAACCCAAAGCAGGAAGAGCATGCCTTTGAGAGTCCTCCACCACCAGATGTTGGGGGGAAGGATGGTCTAATGGACAGCACACCTGCCCTCACACCCACGGAGGTAAGTGCCACTGTCAGGGCAGAGCCTGCTGCGGCCGCTTGTGGGCCCCCCTGTTATCAGCTTGTTTTTGGCTCCTGAGCTGGCCTCTGTTGTAGTTCCTGCTGTTTCCCAGGCCTTATCTCCCCTGAAGTGTTCAATAATAATAATTGTAATAAAAACAGCTACTCCATGCTTCACTGAGTGCTTACCCTGTGTCAGATGCTGCTCCAAGTGCTTTATAGATAGATATTCACATCATGGAGTGCAGGTTCTTTCTTTCCTTTTCTTTTTTTTTTTTCCTTTTTTTTTGAGATAAGGCCTCCCTCTGTCGCCCAGGCTAGAGGGCAGTGGGGCAATCACAGCTCACTACAACCTCCATCTCCTGGGCTCAGGCAGTCCTCCCACCTCAGCCTCTTGGGTAGCTGGGACTGCAGGCAGGTGCCACCATGCCCAGCTAATTTTTTTGTATTTTTAGTAGAGATGAGGTTTTGCCATGTTTCCCAGGCTGGTCTCAAACTCCTGGGCTCAAGTGATGTGCCTGCCTCGGCCTCCCAAAGTGCTGGGATTACAGGCGTGAGCCACTGCACCAGGCTGGTTATTTCTGAGAAAGAGATCATTCTCATTTGTGGAAGAGAAGGCTGAGGCACAGAGTGGCTGGTAAGTGGCAGGGCTGGGTCTAAGACCCCAGCCCTGTGGTTCTAGAGCTCGTGCCTTCAACCACTGTGCGATGTGGCCACTGTAGGGCCAGCTGTGCTCGTGTTTCCATCTCCCCCGCCCTGCCAGGCTAGAGGTTGCTCCTTCCTGTGAGTTCCTTCTTTCTTGCCGTTGTGCCATTTCGTGGTGTTTTGGGTAGTCTGGATGCTGGCTTGGGGAGGTGGTCCTCTGCCTTAGGGAGCAGCGCTGCCATCCTTCTCCTTCTGTCATAGAGTCTCTCTTCCCAGGACGTCACACCGGGCAGCGTGGAGGAGGCTGAGGAGGCTGAGCCAGATGAAGAGTTTAAAGATGCGATTGAGGTGGGTGGCCCTTCCCCAGCATCCTCTACTCAGCAGGCCAGAAATTGGGTGGTCCTGGAGCTGTTTTTTGTTTTTGTTTTTTAATGTCCAAGTGAGAAGCTAAAACTTGCTGTGAGCTAGAACTCACTGGTTGAAAGAGTGCCACTGAACCCCTCCCCACTCCTGTTTCTGGTTGAGCCAGCTGTCCTGGGTGCCCAGGGCAAGAGTGGCTCTGGAAGTTTCCGGGTAATGCCCTGCTAGGGGAGCTGGATGATTTCTGGCCTTTGCTGGAGACCGTGGGCTTGGTGCCTTTGATATAGGAAAGGCAGCTTTTGAGGAGGCTACTGCCTGGGTCTCCACTCTTCTGCAGAGTGAGTTCCGTAAGATGTCCCTTTGCGGGGCTGGGAGGGGAGGTTGGAGAAAGTAGTTGCATGGCCAAGTGCTAGGTCAGAGGAAGTTAAACAGCCGTCTTGATTTTAGGATGGTAATTCAAATTGGTAGTTTGCAGAAGTGTTTTATTTGGCATGCAAAGTTTCAAAATAATTTTTTGAGCCAATGTTTAAATATGGAGAGATTTTTATTAGAACTGCAGGTTTCCAGTTTCTCTGGTAGCCCTGAGTCTGCAGCAGTAGGTGTAGCTAAGGAGCTGCTGTCCCCTTTACGCAGGTCACATGCTGTGGCTACAGGTGGTCCTCAACACCCCCTGCTGTATTTTGTCACTGAGGTCAAGTGGCAGTTGCCATTTGTCATATTTGCGTTTTTGTTTTTCTTAGAGTAGGATATCATTTCTCTTTATTTATTTCTCTTTGTAAAGTGGGAAATTGAGATATAAGAAAAACACCTCGTGGATTTCCACCAGGCCTGTGATTTACCCCAACTCACCTCAATCATACATCAGCCCAGGCCATGCAGGCATTTGACTTTCTGATGGCTAAAAGATTGCTCCAAAACTTTGATATATGATTGTAGACCGTGAATCTTGGTGGAGGGAATATGTAGAGCAGGGGTTTTCAAGCATTTTTGTTCATGACCCATAGTAAGGAACACATTTTGCATCTTGACCCAGGTCACACTTAGGTCTATAAAATATGTAAAACTTAAGTGAAACAAAAGTTTCCTGAAAATACATTGTAAGGGATATTTTCTTTCCTTTTCTGTTCTATTCAAATAAAGACCTACTAAATTATTTTCACCCAGTTTGAGAAACAGTAGTACCTAGCTTTCTCCAAGGCTGTTTGATGCTGGGATCCTCTTGTGGGGGGCGTCTGTCAACGTCACCATTTGGGAAGTGCGCAGAGCTCAGAGCAGCGCTTCCATGCTTCCTTCTGCTTGGGGACCCCTCCAGGTAGCTTCTTTCTTCTTGCTATCTTTTTCTTTCTGTTTTCTCTCCTCTTCCCCGCACCTTGGGAGGCAGGAGACCCACTTGGTGGTGCTGGTAAGTGGAAGCCTTGGTGGGTGGGCAGGGGCTGGGCTGGGGAGGGTGGCTGAACCGGCTGCTGCCACACCTCGTGGGGACTGCCGCGCAGGATGCCTCTGCACACGGGTCCTGCAGCCTTGCAAGAGGTGGGCAGGACTGGAAGGAGCTGTTCCCACAGGAGGATGATGAGGGCGCCCCGTGCCCAGCAGAGGATGAGCTGGCCCTGCAGGACAACGGGTTCCTGAGCAAGAATGAGGTGCTGCGCAGCAAGGTGTCTCGGCTCACGGAGCGGCTCCGCAAGCGCTACCCCACCAACAACTTCGGTGCGGCCAGGGGACAGGGCTGGGCTGGTGGGGGAGTGGGGGTGGACTTCTGGGACTCTAGTAGGGAACACCCAGCCACAGGGGCAGAGTCTCAGAACTGTGGGTACTGACTTGTGACAAGAGCAGGGAGTGAAGGTGTGTCCGCGGGACCCCGGGGAGCTAGCAGATGCCCAGCAGGACTGCTGAGGGAGTGGGTGTGGGTTCCTTCTTGTCCCTCCACCCTGATTGGACATTCACTTGTGGGAAGACAAGGAACTCAGTGTGGGAAATGCCATCCCAGGACTGCAGAGAACCATAATCCTGACAGAACTTCAGAAGGCAGTGTAGCATGATGGTGAGGAACAGAGTAGAGTCTCACTGCCTGCTGCAAATCCCAGCTCAGCCAGGTGTCCTTGAGCAAATTATTTCACACCCCATGCCTCAGTTTCCCCTTCTGTAAAAGGGGGATCATCATTCTTACCTCATAGGGTTGTTACAGGTCTCATGTCAAATGAGACAGTAGTACTTACGAAGGGCTAGCACAGTGCTGGTTGGTTCATAGTAAGTAGTGGGTGCGGTTAATGTGGGAGGCCCTGACCCATGCTGTGGGTTCCTAGGATCCTGTCTTGGTCTTTCTGATCCAGCTGGAAGCAGGTTGAAGCAAACATTGTTTCTCTGGACGTGATAGAGCCCTGAGTTCACCTCTCCCCAGCCAGTCCTTAATTTACTGAGGGTCGGGGGAGAGCGGTCAAGGAAGGCAGCTTTGGAGAAGGGTGGACTTGACAGCACAGCTTGGAGACCTGGCTCAGATCAGCAGCGCTGGGAGCTGAGCCACATACAATTATGGTGGAAACCTAGAGTAGCTAGGTTGACCTGGGAGCTGCTGTGCTCCTGAGGAAGGGCCCTCCTGCCTGCTGTCAGATGGGAGCAGGGTATGGGGGCAGTACTGTGTGTTCTGGTGTTGAGTGAGTTCTAGGGTCTGTGCCCTGAAAGAAGACAATGGAGTTTATCTTGAGGAATTTGACCCAGGGCCCCCAGGGTCCTGCCTTCCTGCCCCTGCAGCAGCCAGGGCAGTTGTTTTCTCAGGATTAGATGTCCTGGACAGGCTCTTTCTTTCTGCTGTGTGAATGTCCCCCAGTTACTCAAGATCCCTTTTTGTTTTGTTTTTTTTTTGAGACAAGGTCTCACTGTGTCTCCCAGGCTGGAGTGCAGTGGCATGATCATAGCTCACTGCAGCCTCGACTTCCTGGGCTCAAGTCATCCTCACAGCTCAGCCTCCTGAGTAGCTGGGACTACAGGCATGCAGCACCATGCCTGGCTAATTTTTTGATTTTTTTTTTTGTAGAGACAGGGTCTTACTTTGTTCCTCAGGCTGGTCTCGAACTCCTAGGTTTAAGTGATCCTTGTACCTTGGTCTTCCAAAGTGTTAGGATTACAAGTGTGAGCCACCACGCCTGGCCCCTTTGTTTTATTTATGCTGCCCGCTGACTTCTGCAGGGCATTCTGTATGTTCAGTGATCTGTTTACCCTCCATACTTGCATATGTGTGATCTCATTTCATCCTTACTGTAGGTGTGACAGGAGCAGGCAGTTCTTAAGGGTTCAGAGCAGCCAGGTTCCAGCAGTGCCCAGTAACACTACACACAAGAAGTATTACTCTGGTCCAGCAAATAATTTGTCTATTTCTACAACTTCTAAGTAAAGGTACTTAGCTGTTCCCATTTTACAGATGAGTAACCTGAGGTAAAAAGAGTGCTTTGCCCAGAGACTTTAGCCTGGAAATGGTGGAGCTGTGACTCAAATTCAGGTTGTCTGATTCGGCTCTTGTCTTCTTTCTACCTCTTCATCCTCCCTCTCTGTTTTCCCTTTGCCCTTGCATGTGAAGTCCCTTGTTTTATGCCTGTCCCGCTTTTGTATTTGATTTTTGGTTTGGATAATCTCTACCAGCATGGGCAGAGGCCTTTTCAGCCTCCCTCAAGGATGGCAAGGGCAGAAAGTGCTTCTTTTCCTAAACTCCTCTTAGTTCCTCATCCTTCAAGACCACTCGCTACTTTCCCTGTTCTGAGATGTTCCCAAGCTCTTTGCCATGAGGGCAGGTGTAGCAGCTCTGCTCCTGCGGCCTCTGCTCCTGAATCTGGGTCCTGAGAGCAGGGCGAGGGGAGCTGCTTTGGGGGCTATCTTTCTCCATTTCAGCGACTATAACGAAATACACTAAGCTGGGGGGCTTTTAAATAATGGAAATCTCTCATCACAGTTCTGGAGGCTGGAAGTCCAAGATCAGGGTATCAGCAGGATCAGGTTCTGGTGAGGTCCATTTCCGTCATCATAGACAGCACCTTCTCACTGTGTCCTCATGAGAAGGTGGGAGGGGCACGGCAGTTCTCTGGGGCCTCTTTTATAAGGGCACTAATCCCATTCACGAGGGCTCCACCCTCATGACCCAGTCACCTCCCAGGGGCCCTGCTTTGGGTGTTAGGATTCCACATGTGAATGTTAGGGGACTATGGTGGGGGCTATTCTATTTACCCCTGCCAGTGGATGAGGGGGTGCATGGGGAGAATGAGGGCAGACTGCACAGGAGCTTCTCTGTGGCCTCCGTATGGGAGAGGTCTTGGTGGGGAGGGCCCCCCTTTGTCCTGGAGGCTCCATGACTGTTGCCCTGGCAGGCCCCACTGGGCCTTAGTGCCCCTGCTGTCATGGCCTCGGTGGCATCGTCACGTGGTGAGTGAGGATGGGTGAGTCCAGGCTGTTGCTGAGAAGGGGCAGAAAGAGTTGGTAGGTGTTGGAAGGGAACATCACCTGGCTGAGCTGCTCTCAGCTCCCAGAGCCCTCCCTGGCTCCGGCCTGTGAGTGGGTTCACAGCTGTCTCCCCAGCCCACTTGGCTGCCCTGGGGTGCTTGGCCCTGACATTCCATTCAGTTTAGAGGAGACCTTGGGCTCAGGCCAGTGTCAGTCTTTGAGTAGCTCCTTTTGCCTGTCCCATTCCCCTTGTGTCCCTTGCTAAGGAGAGGCTGGGGCAGGCTGCCTTCCCCAAATTCTTAGTGTAGGGACAGAATCTTGGAGCAGCCAGTTTCCTGGTTTGGCACCAGCAGTAGGCTTGTTCTTCTCTTTCCCTGGCTGACTGACAGGGTGGGCATTTACCTGAAGCACCTTGGCCTCAGATTTCCCCTGGCTCTAGCTGAGGTCTTCCTTTCCCTGAACCTAGGGAGTCTCCTTTAGCAAGAACTTCGGGTGATTTTGGCTGGACAGAGGAAGGGACCACATGTAGCCGTCAATAAAGCTTTGGGGCCTTTCTGTGAAAGTGAGGCCTGGTGCTCTGTACTTGCCCAGACAGGTGGTCCGGCTGGGTCACAGCAGGCCTATGGGCCCCACATCCCAGAAACCTCATTCCCTGTCTTTCCTCTCCCCTTACACTCCCTTGTTGTCTTCTAGCCATTTTCTAAGCTGCCGTTGCCCCTCCACTGTTGCCGGGCACTTGGCCATCTTGGCATCTCTGGTGGTTTAGGCAGGACCTCTCCCTGCTCTGCGTCCCCCCATGCCACTCACTGCCCACCACAATTGAGCATTCTACCCTTCGTGTCTTCACAGTTGAGCATTCTACCCTTCATGTCTTCTTGGAATGTGCCTGGCTCTGAGTTTCTCTCCTGCAGTCTTCAGGGGACGGAAAGCAGGAGTTTGGGTTTTTAGGAGTTTCTGTCTTTAGCCTGTGGGTGGAGTATTTGTAAGGTATTGCTCCGGAAAGGGTCATGTTAGGCAGGTGTCATTTGGGGATGCCTGTGGTCAGGTCCCTGCCAGCTTAGCTGGCTTTCTTGGAGTGGATTCTGCTGGGTGCTCTTTGATTTCTGTTGAACCTGTAGGTGGGGCCACTCAGCTCTGGAAGGGTTCAGGGACTGGTAGCTATGTGTGGCTGGAGACATCAGTCCTCAGGGGCTATCAGTCTTCTTAGTTTGAGTCCTTCTTTCTGGCTCTGAATCTGGCCTTGCCCCCTGGCTCACTGTGTCCAGCCAAGGAGGCTGGGCTGGTGTCCTGAGTGTCCCATTTAGAAGCGCCAGGAGCAGGTGAGCGTGAGAGTCCTGGGATGGGTGGGGGTTGAGCTGCTGCCTCTGTTTCTCAGGGAACTGCACGGGCTGCTCGGCCACCTTCTCAGTGCTGAAGAAGAGGGTGAGTGTCTGTGAGGGTGCATTTGTTGGGGACAGTGTCCTTGGGACTGTCGGGTGGGGAGGAGTTGAGGGGAGTCATTGAGAAAGTCTGGCTCGGGTCATATTGGGCCTGGCAGTGGCTTTCTGGAGTGCGTGTGCCCTCCCCTGCGCTTGTGCCACCTTTTACCAGCCTCCCCAGGGGGGTATTCCATTTGCTCTCTTTCCTGCTCCACTTGGGCACCCCCCAGGCCCAGTTTCCTTGGGTGGGATCAGCTGGTGGAAAGGAGGGAGGTGCTGAGAACTCCAGGTGCCTGAGGGTGAGGGACATATCTGACCTTGGCTCTTGTCTGCAGCGGAGCTGCAGTAATTGTGGAAACAGCTTCTGCTCTCGATGCTGCTCCTTCAAGGTGCCCAAGTCCTCCATGGGGGCCACAGGTGAGTGTTGCTGGTGGTGGGAGGGCTTGGTTGGTATCCCGCCAAGGGGATGTCACGTTGTGGCAAAGGGGCAAGGGTGTCAGAGGTCAAGGGAACTTGGGATTGTAGTCAGGCCTACGGGAACGTTTCCTCCATCCCCTTTAGCAAAATCCTGAAACATTTGGTACATGCCGAAGAATAGATATGATGTGCCTGGGAATTGTGAAGGGTAATAACAAGATGAATACCTGTGGCCGCTTCACTAAAGTTGAAAAACAAGAGCCCTGGCAACACCCCCGCAGCTCCCAGCACTGCTCCTGCCTTCCTGGAGTCAATCACCAGCCGCAATTTTAATCTTTTTCTTATTTCCTTGGCACTTTGAACAAAATTAAAAATTCCTTTTTTTCCTTTTATAAAATATAAAATATTTCCTATACATATTGTAAATAAAAAACACAGATAAGCAAAAGAAAAAAAAATTCCTGATTTCTTCCTGAGAGAACAATCGGGCATGGACCCTGCTGCTCATTAGCTTGCATGTAGAATAAAAGCGCATGCATATTCCTGAAAAATGTGGTCACATTTCATGTACCGTTTTGTAATATAATGTTAAACCAAGTTTTTTTTTTTTTTTTTTTTTTTGAGACGGAGTTTCACTCTTGTTGCCCAGGCTGGAGTGCAGTGGTACGGCCTTGGCTCACCACAACCTCTGCCTCCTGGGTTCAAGCAATTCTCCTGCCTCAGCCTCCCGAGTAGCTGGGATTACAGGCATGCGCCACCACACCCGGCTAATTTTGTATTTTAGTAGAGACGGGGTTTCTCCATGTTGGTCAGGCTGGTTTCGAACTCCTGACCTCAGGTGATCTGCCCGCCTCGGCCTCCCAAAGTGCTGGGATTACAGGCGTGAGCCACCGCCCCCAGCCCAAGTTCTTTTTTCTTCCGATGCAAGTAACATATGCTTACTAACTAGAAAATTTGGAAATTATTATACAGAAGAAGGAAGAGAAAAATAACCCTGTAATCTTACCACCCAGAGGTAACCACTGTTAAAACATTTTGGGAAATTTCACTGTGATATTTTACTTATTCTATTTTTTTGAGACAGAGTCTCGCTCTGTCGCCCAGCCTGGAGTGCAGTGGCGCCATCTCGGCTCACTGCAACCTCCGCCTCTTGGGTTCAAACAATTCTTGTGCTTCAGCCTCCTGAGTAGCTGGGATTACAGGTGTGCACCACCATGCCTGGCTAATTTTTGTATTTGATATTTTATTTAAAAATTTTTGAAGGTGTTCTGTTGGTGCCACAGTAATGTCTAATTCATAGCACAGGAGTGGCCTGCTGTTGGCATCATCACCCCCAGGATCCCCAGTTCCCATGGAAAGAAGAGTCTCTGCGGGCAGGCTAGCAAGCTGGGCAGGGAGGGTGTGGGCTGGGTGGGGGGTCTGTGTGGGGCATTTGGGAGGGTGCTTCTAGTAGTTGGGGCCATGAACCAAAGGGCGCAAGGAAATGTCTCACCAAGTTCTTCCTCCTTTTCAGCCCCTGAAGCCCAGAGGGAGACTGTGTTTGTGTGTGCCTCGTGTAACCAGACCTTGAGCAAGTGAGAAGAGAGGCCAGGGTCCAACCAGGCACCCGTCCTTGGGGCCAGCAGTAGACCCCCCACTCTCCCCACCCTTGGCCCACTGTGGTGTGTGCTGGGCAAATGTGGCCTGAATGCTAGGTAGGCTTCCCCTTCCTTCCTCACTCTCTCCAGCTGGATTCTGGAGCTGTTCTCCACCCATGAGAGTGGCTGGCAATGGCTGCTCTCAATCCCTTGAGGGAGAAGAGCCCCTGGAGGGCCTGGCATGTTTGCCCTGCTCTGCCTGGGACTGAGCGAGTGGACTTAGGGCAGGGCAGGCAGTAGCCACCAGAGGGCAGCAGCGAACTAGGCCAGGCCTGACTGGGGTCTGAAGATCAGGGTCAGTGTGGCTATGCCTGGGAATTCCAGACCTGAGGTTGGGAAAAGAGGTTTTTCTCCTGCAGGGTACTGGGCCAGGCCCTCAGCCTCAGAGAGCCTGCAGAAGGGCTTGGAGTGCCACACTCCATCTCTGCTGATTGAATGTCCCTCCAGGCACCAGGATCTCATCATTTCCCCATCAGAGGGTGTGGCCAGGCCTAACAAGACCATGGGTGCTTCTAGAAACAGGGTTGAAGTTCCCAGATTCCCTGAGAGGAGAATGTGTATAGGAGGGTTTGGCTGAGTCCTTCAGCGTTAAGTGGAGGAAAGCTTGGGGAAGCCCCAATGCTGGACAGACCTCAGCCTCCCCTCGAAGACACCTCAATTCACAGACTCTCAGCCCACACAATGCCCCAGTGTCCCCAGCTCTGCTGGAGCAGCTGCAGGGCACTTGGATCACAACTTCTGCACCCTCTGTCCAGAGTCTAGGGCAGTCCTCCACTGGCCCAGCACTCCAGTTTCCTTTCTCTGCCTCTTGTCCAATGGAGTGGGAGGCCAGGTGAGTGGAGCAGAGGTCCTGAAGCCCTTGACCCCTGGGGGCCTGGGTAGTGTAGGATCTCGCTGGGCTGGGTCCTGGATTCCAGGGCTATTCCCTGGAGGACAGTCTCAGTTATGGGATAAGGCCCCCTGGGGGTCTCCATTTCTTTCCAACAGTTTCATGTTCACTACTGGACTCCTACGGGCTCAGTTTCTCTCCCTTAGCCATGAGCTGGCTCAGGCATCCCTTCCCTTCCCTGGAGCTGCCCTGCCTTTCTAAAGTATTTATTTATTTATTGCATGGTTCCTGGGAACATGTAGCACAAGTAATGGGATGAGGAGGAATTGGGGGTGGGGGTCTCCTACCTAGGACTCTTCCCTGGAGTCATGGGCTGCCTGGGACCCAGGACCCATGAGGGGGCTGAGAGGTTTCTACACTCGAGGAGCAGGGGTCCAGAGAGGCAGGCTGGGGAGGCAAGGGACCCATCCTAGGCCCGCTTTCTTGCCGAGCCAAGCAGCTTAGCTGGGGCTGTGCAGCCAGGGGCCTACCCAGGCCAGTGGAGGTGCCACAGCCCTGGGGAGCCAGACAGGCTTTGGTATCGTATCGCCTCTGTGTCCTTTTAAGAGAGGAGAGTTCAGTACCCCGTGCTTTCTTTACACTGGAGAGGAACTAAAAGGATCTCTGTGTCTATGGAGAATTGTCAATAAAAAGGCCTCAAGCTTCTTGTTTTTGTCATGTCTTTGTGTTGGCATTTTCCCTGAGGCTGGAAAACCAGATCTCTCTGGCACTGCTGGAGTTTTGCAGGCCTGGGCAATTCCTGCAGGACCAGGCTGAGGGGCGGGCCTTTGGGGCACCATGGTGGCAGGGGCGTGGGGGCTGCAGCCTGGTCTGGGTATGAGCTGGGGGCCAAGAGGAGGAAAGCTGTGCCTTGCACGCAGGAGAGGCTCAGCAAATGCTTGTCGGATTGACTTGAGGCCCAGTCTTGTGACCCAATTGTGAGGGCCCAGCACTGGGGGTTGGGGTTGGGACTAGAACTTGGTAAACCCCAAACAATGCAGGCTTTACAATGGAAAGATTTTAACTAATCCCTCTGAGAAAGCCAGAAAGGGTCAGCCTTCAGGGAGGCTGAGAGCAGCAGGAAAGAGGATTGGACATGAGATGGGAAGTGCAAGCCATGCCCTGAGCTGGGGCAGGTGGGTGGTGGGTGGCTGGGTGCTGGGCACTGGTGCGGGCTTTGCGTGCAGTATCTCATTTATTGCTCGCAGCAACTCTGAGGTAGGCACTGTTCCCCTGAAGTAGGAGCAGAGTCCCTGCAGCAGTAGAGGGTGGTGCCTGGCGCCTGCTGTGGCCCACCTCCATGCTTGGACCCCTTTACCATCTGTTGGAGCGGTGCTGGGGCCCATTGGCATAGGGGTGCTGCCCCCAGGCTCACTGTGCTTTCCTCCTCTGGAAAGTGCACCTGATGGTGATGCATAGCTTGTGCGGGTGCTGTGAGAGAAATGAGAGAGTCCACGGGAGGCATGGGGCCCGGTGCCTGGCATGCTGGACATGCTGGCTCCTGTCATCCTGGCCACCTTCAGAGGACAAACAGCTCTGTCCTGGGTGGCTTAGAACAGTGATTTATTTTTTTTTAAACCAGAGTGTAATTTTAGATTATTCTTCAGAGAAAAGTATCAGAGAGGCACAAGTGTAGTTTGGAAAAGCAGTCAATGCATTTTATTTTTGGAAAATGAAAATGCCAAATGTTGGTGAAATCTCAACCATAACAGCAGTAACTTGAAGTCTGTGCCTGCAGGCATGGATTACAGAGATGGGAGAAGCATGAGTTTCCATCCTTGGGTAACAGCCTCAGAGAAGGGGATGCTAGAGGGCCTTGTCCCCTTGAGGTGCCCCTGAGAGTAGGCAGGGGACATAACTTTAAATTGCAGGTACCGCTGGGAAGCGAAGTCACGGCGGGATTGTGCTTCACAACTGGCTGCATCCACAGCATGGAGAGGACCTGCACGTGGGTGGCCTAGAAGACAAACTGTCCATGTTTGAAAAAAAAAAACAATTTGTTCTCAGGCCCCTGAGGAGGGGAGGGGGAACCAGACTCTGCTGCAGCCCTCGTGCCTGCTGGGGCAGGTCTGGGGCTCCAGCTCCCACAGCCTGGCATGGGCTGAGGGCTCTGCCAATCCTTTTTGTGGTTGGTTGTGTTGAGCAGCCTCCCGTGAGCCATGGCCGACCTTGAGCTGGCAGTGGTTTCTGGGATCTTCAGGATTTTCAGCCCTCGGGGCTGAAGCCATATGAAGTTCTGTCTTCATCCCCTTGTCTCCCTGGAACCTTTGAGGCACCCCCTAAGAGAGGCCCTGGCCCAGCATCTGTCTTACAGCTGGTGGCCCTCAGGATAACACCTACATTGATGGAGCACCTGTGCCAGGCACCATGCTGAGTGCATCATCTCATCGAGACCTCATGACAATCTCCAAAAGTAGGTTCTGTTGTTAACTCTGTTTAACTGATGAGTAAAAGGAGGTGTGGGGAGGTTAGGGAACCTGCCCAAGGTCACATAGCTAGTAAGTCGTGGAGCCAGGATGTGAATTATGCCACATGAGCTTGCAGAGGCCTCATAAGAGAACCTTTGGAGGAACAGAGCAATCCTGGGTGCCACCCTCCCCCTCTGTCTGTCTGGCCCCCACTGGCTCCAGGAGCTAGCCACTGAGCTAACAAGAAGGCCTACCCACTAAGCACGGCCTCTCTCCTCTCCTCCCTCCCACCCCCAGCCCTAGCGAAATGGGCTCAGCCACAAGAACAGAGGCAGCCTTGTGGCCGGAGCTCCCCCAGCTCCCAGCAACCCCACCTCCGGCCTGGTCGGGTATGTTTCAACACCCCAGAGCAGCACATTCCATTCTCTGGCACAGCTGGGGGCTGGGGATTCCGGATTCCCCTGGCTGCCTGTGTTCTTCACAGCCCCAGCAGAGCCTGCTGTCTGGGCTGGGACATAGGGTCCCAGCCACACACATTCCAGCAGCAACCACCCCCCCATGTTACATTTCCGCAGGAGTGAACTTCAGCCAGGATTACAGGCGACTAAACAGTTGTGGGATGTGAGCTTCCTTTGTGGAGACCTAAGGCTGGATGCTGGCAGGGCTGAGAGGGGAGAAGGGGTTGGGGGGTGGGCTGTCTTTGGGAATTAGGAGAAAAGCCACTGGCTCCTCTGCCTCTGTCAGGACTCTTGGAGTGGGATTGGAACAGGGCTCCCAGAAATCTTCCTGTGAGGCAGGCTGGCAGAAGCATGGCTGCCTGCACCCCTGAGCCTTGGCTTTGCCCCTACCGATAGTAGTATAGTGGTTAAGAGCATGAAGTCAAATTCTAGCACTGCCATGTGCAAGCTGTGTGACCTCCAACAAGTTCCTTAACCTCTCTGAGCCTCAGCCACCATCACTGAAATGCCACTACCTCAAATGGCTGTTGGGAGGCTTAAATTAGAATGCAAAAGCTGGGTGAGGCACAGTGGCTCATGCCTGTAATCCCAGCACTTTGGGAGGCCAAGGAGGGAGGATTGCTTGTGTCCAGGAGTTTGAGAGCAGCCTGGGCAACATAATGAGACTTCAACTCTACGAAAAATAAGAGATTAGCCGGGCATAGTGGCATGCTTCTGTGGTCCCAGCTACTTGGGAGGCTGAGGCAGTGGGATTGCTTGAGCCTGGCAGGTTGAGACTGCAGTGAGCCACGATTGTAATACTGTGTTTAGCCCAGGCAAAAAAAAAAAAAAAGAGAAAAGATCATATGCAAAAGTTTTGAGTAGTGCCTGCCACCCATCATGGCCTTGATATTTATTGATATTGGCTTGATACTGGCTTACACCACCACCTGTATTTCTGAAGCAAAACCCCAAATGTAGGTTCTAGCTCTCTTCTCAAAGTAGCGTTCTGGCTTTTAGATAAGATACTCTTGTCTTTTCCCTGCCTTCTTGCCGATATTGTTTCTTAGTTGATTAATCAATCAATTAGGAATTTTACTGAGCACCTATTATGGACAGGCACTGCTAGGTCATGGCTTTTGGTTAATAAAAATAGTCATTACCATTTAATGGACATCTACATGCTGTGCGTTGTACTTTTCATGCATTTTCCCACTTAACCCTCAGCAACCCTGTGAAGTAGACATTTTTACTCCATTTTACAGCTGGGCACTATTCTCGATGTCACGCAGTCACTAAGTCACAGGATTAGAAGCCAGGACTGGACTGTATCTGCCTCTTCTCACCCCAACACGGAGTGTTCAGCTGCCTCCTCCCGTCTGTCCTGTTCTTTATTAGAACTCTGATTTTGTCCCCAGCTGAAAAAGCTTGACTTCCTTTGCTGTCTTGCACCTAGGGGTGGCCATGTGACTTAGTTTTGGCCAGTGAGCTAGAAGTGGAAATCTACTAGGTGGGATTGCTGGGGAAATTTCTGTTTTCCTGATCAAAGGGGCCAGAGGCAGCTGACAAGCTGTGCTCCTTGCCCTTCCCCACCTTGCTGTGTGGAATGTGGTGGAGAAGTTGGAAGGAGGCATTGTCTATAACCACGAGAGCAAACGTCACCCCATGGCAGAGCAGGAAGGCAGTTGGACATAGACCTCCCACCTGTCCACCTCCACCCCTCTTGTGTGGAGAAGCTGGGGTTTCGGTTCCCGGGGTTTCTGTTATGTGTGGTTGGGGACTGCATCGTTCACTGCACCCAGGTGCTCTTGGGGCAGCACAGCTGCTGGGTCTCCAGCCAGCGGGAGGGAGTCTTGTGTGACTGAAGGGAATGAAGGGTGGGGCTCAAGCCTGGAAGGACCTCCCTGGTCTTTGGGAAGATTCTTCTTGGTCCCAGAAAAGAGATTCTTGGCGAGTCTGACAGCAGATGTTGGGGGACAGCAGATGTTTCAAGCTGGGCCCTGACCCCTTGTGGGGGTAGAGGAGTGCCTTCCTGGGCTTCACGGGATGGGCTAAGGGAGTCCTCCCCTCGCCCTGCTGCCCCACAGCTGCCAGCATCTGGCAGAAGTCAGTGTAGTACTTCAGCCAGGGCAGACCCAGTCCTGTGTGTGCCATGGAAAATCATCCCTGGTCCTGGTTGACCACAGAAGTGTCCGTAAACATTTGGTCAGGGTAGGAGGCTGGGAGACAAGGCGCAGATTCAGGGAGCCAGGTGCGCTGGGCAGGGTTTGGGCGCGGGTAGGTGAGGGAGGAACAAGGCGGCCTGTGCAGCTGTTGACCTGCGGCGAGGCCACCTGCCTGCCCGGGGTGATTTATGGGCGCGCTGTTGGACCACCTGCTAGCCAGACCTCAGGCGAATGTGCGCTCATGGCCCACAGAAGAACTCAGCCCCTGGCCCCTCTGGAGTCATTTCCCTGAGGTGATGTTCACCTCTGGGAGCGGAAGCCAAGGCTTTCCTCAGCTCCAGAGAATGAGGCTCCTTTGTCTTGGAGGAACACCAGGCCTTGACTGGACAGCATCCCAGCTTTACCCCCACCGGTGGGGAGAGCCCCTCAGGGGGTGCCCCTAGCCCCCTGCTCTGGGTACATCTGGCATCTGCTGACAGACCCCCCCCAGGGAGCTCCTTCCTGGCACTGCCCTGTCCATAGTCTGCCCATTAGAGTGGGGGTGGCTTCTCGCCTCCCAAGCTGTCTCCCCTCCCTGCCCATCCACCTCAAGGCAGCAGCCTCCATCTGCTCTGAGCCCACTGGGGCACCCCCTCAGCCCCTTGCCCTCTCCCTGTCTCAGTTGTCACCTTATCTAGATAGTAGTTCTCAATCCTGGCTACACATCACCCCAGGGAGCATCTAAAAACACCAACTCCTGAACACCCTATAGAGATTCTGATTTAATTGCATTAGAGTAGGGTGCAGGATTCTATAAAAGCTCCCTAGATGATTCTAATGTTTATGTGTTCAAATGCAGATTCAGATACAGCAGGTCTGCATTTCTTTGTTGTTGTTGTTGAGTTAGGGTCTCACTGTGTTGCCCAGGCTGGTCTTGAACTCCTGGGCTTAAGGGATCCTCCCGCTTCAGCCTCCCAAGCTGCTGGAATTATGGGCATGAGCGACTGCACCCCCGGCCAGATGCTGTCTTTCTAACCAGCTCCCAGGTGATGCTCATGCTGCTGGACCAGGGACAGGTAAGGAGCAGTGCCCGCGGTGTGTGAAAGCCGAAGGGGAGGAGTGACACGTCTTTGGCCTCAGGCTTTTCACGATAGTTCCCTGTGGCCCCAACTTCTTGGACTCCTCTGATCAGGCCCTGACCTCCTCGGGGAGCTGCTGCAGGACCATGGGAGTCTTCTGACTGTAGGAGAAAGCTGGGAACTTGGCACCTCCATTCCTCCTCAGGGACAAAAGAACGGCCATCTCCATCCCTCACTTAGCGGTCAGAATGACAGGGTGACCCTTGCTATGTACTACAAAAACACAGGCCTTGCTTTTCTTAGGCATTCCAAGGAGTTCTATGTGGCCAGGCCATGGGTTAAGATAAGGGCTTCTTTTTGAAGCTCCATTCTAAACCTCCCTCTCCCCCCACCTCTTGGGAACCAGCTGACAAAGAAACCACCTGGTCCAAACCAATTATTGTTTTCTTTGATTTAATTAAAAAGTTAAAAAAATTAGAAAACCCAACCCTGCATGTATTGGTTGTCTAGTACCTATGGCCTCACAGCAGTAGCAATAACTTATCGGGATAAAAGGGAGAAGCAGAGGCTGAGGAATGAACCCCGGGAAGCGAGCCGCAGGCGGACCGGAAGGGGGTCTATGCCGAGGCTGGGCTGGGCTTGCTCTCCAGTCTGGGGGGAGCTCTGGGCCTTGGGGCAGGGAAATGGGCAAGCTGGGGAAGGCAGGGGGTGTGGCTGGAGGCACTGAGACCCTAACTCCTTTCCTAAGGGGGGCTAGGATGACGCGTACAGGGGCGGTGGGGAGAACTCTCCCAAATAGCTTAGCCTAATATTGAGACTTCCCTCTTCAAGGTGAGGCCCCACCACCGACAGAGGGGAGCTGGAGCTGACACCACCGTCTACTCTGAAACCTCCGCCTCAGGGTGCCCTGAGCCCCTCCACCTTTCCCTCACCCTCTCCTCCCCTGCCTACTTTCTGAGACCCTGAGGTCTTCTCCCAGATGAAGAAGCCCTGCTCCTGAGAGAGGAAGCCCAACATCCCAGGGACCCCAGGATCCCTGGGTCAAAAAGGACAGCCTGGGCTCCGTGCCCATCCCTTAGGCCCTGTGCCAGTAACAACATTCGTGAAAACACCCTCCAGTAGGGCTGGGTCAGCCTGGAAGTTGGGGCGGGGCCAGAGGGCAAGCAAGGCACAGCTGGCAGGGCAAGGAGGAGTGCCCTTCAGTGGGGCTCTGCCGCCCCGTAGAAGAAAGGGTAGTAGAGGGAGCAGGGGTAGGAGAACATGAATTTGACCGCAAACTTCATCTCCTTATTCTTCTTGTCCCAGCGGTAGACGGCCATGAGCAGCAGCTGTCCATCCACTTTGCGGCCCATGACCAGGAAGCTGCCCGCCAGGCTGTCCAGCTGTGGGCAGGGGCAGCCCGCGCCGTTCTTCATGTGCAGCACCAGCCGCTTGGTGTCCTTGCGCTTCAGGGGGCCCGGCTTGAGCAGCTTCTTCTTTTTCTGGGCTCCAATCAGCTTCCGGTCCCCATTCTCTATCTTGATCTCCTTGATGCGCATTTTGACCACTGTGGGAAGAAAGGACAGGGGCAAGTTGGGAATGGTCAGATCTGTGTGGGATGCTGGTGGGCACAGAGTTTGTGTGTTCTGGACCTTCGGGCTGGGGGAGCCTGATGCCCTGCGGGGCTTGGAAGGGTGGAGCTCGTAGGGCACATTTTCATATTTATGAAGCACTTATGCTGCATTCTCAAGGACAGCATCACGTTTCATCCTCAAGGTGCAGGAGAGGGGAAATGAGGGGTAGAGAGCTTGTGACCTGCGTGAATCGAGAGTCCAAGCCCTTCTGAGACACCAAAGGCAGGGTGGAGAGCTCTTGATGGAGCAGCGTGTGGGGCTCCCCAGGGAGGGGATAAGGAGTGGATGGGACTGGGGCCGACTGCTTGGAAGGGGATCCTTGTGATGGAGGGAGGCTGGACTTCCTGATCTCTGGGGATGATTCCCATTGGGATTTCTGGCTGTGTGTGAGTGTATGGTATGGAGTATATATGGGGTGTGTATATGTGTGTGCATGCACACACGGTGAGTGTGGTTGGAACAGTGGTGGGCTGGCAAATATTTAACAGCTGGCTCTGTGGACAGGGAGCCCTGCTTTGCATTCATTGACATCCATGGGGTAAATACTCCCACCATAACTGACCGCATGACTGGGTGTGGAGCTGGGAATAGATACACACAGTTCAGCTGTTGCTGGTGTGAACACACCACTGTACAGTAATGTGTATGTGTGTGAGAGATTGTACGGTGGGTGGGAGTGTGTTTGTGCTATGTTTAGGAGTGGGGCAGGGGGTGTGGCTGGAGGCACTGAGACCCTAACTCCTTTCCTTTGGGGGGCTAGGATGCAGGCAGGGTCTGTGCCCAGAGAGCCATGGTGCAGGTCACCCTACAGTGGGCGTAGAGAGCCTAAGGAGTCCTGGGCCTCAGGGTGGGGTGGGGAGTCCCTCGGGCTGGTCTCTCCCTTCTTCAGGCTTCTGGGCCCCCATCTCTGTGGGGCCAGGGAGAAGTCAGAGAATAACTGCCCACTCTTGGCAGGAAATTGTCATAAAATCTTGTTCCTTCTCTTTATGTCCCCTTCCCCCTCTCTTTCTCTCTCTGACACACATACACCCCTTGCAATAGCAGTATTCTCTTTCCAAACAGGCTACCAACATAAAAGACTCCTCTGAAGAAAGGACTTCATTATCATCTCCTTTTTTCTTTTTTTATAGACAGGGAGGCTAAGACACAAAACAGGGAACTGACTTGGCAAAGATCGCACACTGGACTGCGTGGCCCATGTGTGAGCCAGGTCCTGACCGGACTTGGCTGGATTGTCCCAGAAAATGGGAAGGCTCTGGGATGAAGCTGTGGGGACAGGTGACCACAGCTCCGCTGGCAGGAGGTGTGCTGAGTCCCAGGTGGAGGTACCCATGGACAAGGGTGCTCCACTTCCATCCTAGAGCCATCACTCCCCACCTGGCTCCATCCATCTCTGGGCTAAGCCTGCACTATCCACAGAGATGATCCAGTCATGGAGGGCCCTCTGAAAACGACACCAAGGGAGGGCTGTGGGAGCCCTGGCCGGGGTGGTTTCTGAGGCCCAAGGCCCATGGCCTTAGGGGACTTGTGATGGTCCTGAGATGATGCAGAAAGAGGTGCATTTCTCTTGGGAAAGGGTTTATGGTTATAATTGGCTTCTAAATGGGAGCCATGATGCAAAAACTGTTGGGATTCACTGTGATGGATGTGGGTATGTATGTTCCCGTGTGCGTCAAGAAAGAGGGGCTGGGGGTGATGTCGGGACAGTGGCAGCGTGGGCCCCACACTCACCAAAGTCACTGGAGCACATCTGCTCCATGAGGCCGTCAGCACTGTGCTCCATCTCACACTGGGCGCAGATCTTGGTCACTGAAGAGAGAGTGGGGTGGGGTTGGGGGACAGTTGGTGAGGGGATTGGAGTTCCAAGAGCCACTTGGGGTGCAGGCTTCCTCACTGACCAGCCACTTCCCCTTGCCAAGCCTCTACTTCCTTATCAGGAGATGGGATGATGGCAATCATATCACTACCTGCTCACAGAGTGATTGACAATCACCAGACAGGCTGTGCAGTGACAAAACTGCCAGGTGGGCACAGTGATTGCCCCATGACCCTGGCGGCTGCAGCCATGATGTGCATTGTCTTTTAAATTTTATCTCCTCTCATCCTCACCCTATGAAGTAGGGATTCTTATTCCTATTTTATTTTTGAGATGTAGTCTCGCTTTGTCACCCAGGCTGGAGTGCAGTGGCTCTCTAATCTCAGCTTACTGCAACCTCTGCCTCCCAGGTTTAAGCGATTCTTCTGTCTCAGCCTCCCGAGTAGCTGAGATTACAGGCGTGTGCCACCACGCTCGGCTAATTTTTGTATTTTCAGTAGAGACGGGGTTTCACCATGTTGGCCAGGCTGGTCTAGAACTCCTGACCTCAAGTGATTCACCCACCTTGGCCTCCCAAAGTGCTGGGATTACAGGTGTGAACCACTGCGCCCAGCCCTTACTCCTATTTTGGAGAAAAGGGAACCAAGGCCCAGAGCGGTTACTCAAGTCTGACAGCAGACGGGGAGGAAGGGGGAGAGGGCATGGAGCCAGCCTGGAAGAGCTATGTGGACCAGCACAGAAAAGGGGAGGCTGAGACCAGGGAGAAATTAGGGTTCAGGGGACTGAGGGTGTGGGTGGGAGGAGGGACTTAGGACCTCATAGGTTTCATGAGCCTGGGATGGCTTCCTATTTTATGGATGGGGAAACTGAGGCTCAGTGAAGTCAAGGAACTTGCCTAAGGGCTTCTCTTTAGGGGCAGAGCCTAATCTGCTCTTCCTTCCGCACTGAGCCTTACCCGAATGACTCCCAGCCAGGGGAACTGGGGAAGAGGGTGGAGATCTTAGGGTTCCAGGTACAGAAAACGGGGACGCAGATCATAGTCCAGAACATTCTTAGTCCCCAGTCTTTCTCCACATCCCTTCCCTCACCTCTCCTCTCTTCCCAAGGTCCCAACACGGAGTGGGGATGATGCTTGCTTTGGTGCCTCGGGATCCAGGTGAAAGGCATTGTTTAACGACCCCAGGCATTCTTGGGCTGAGAGGGGTCATAAGGCATTTATCAGGACGTCCCAGGATTGGGGGGACGGCATTGGGGGATTCTCAGCAGCTTGGTTGGGTGGGTACTGAGAGGGGTGCCAGGGGTTTCCAGGGAACGAGAGCCAGAGGGAAGGTCTGGAGCCGCCGGGAGGCACTACGCTGCCACTCCCTGGGGAGGTGGGAAGGCGGGAAGGCTGTGGGGGATAATTCCGGGGGCGCTGGGCTGAGCTAGGACAGCGTGTGTGTGTGTGTGTGTGTGTGTGGGCGGAGGGGGGGAGCTGCACCTCTTGGGGGGTTCGTAGAGCTGTGCTAGGGGAGCTGCAGGGCCGTCGGAGCGCGCGGGGACGGCGGCGGCGGCGCTACCTGGAGGCGCGGTGGCGGGCAGGTGCCCGAACTGCACGGCGATGCAGAGGTCGTTGTCCAGGGGGAACTTGTGGCAGTGCAGCATCTCAGGCCAGGGGAAGCCGTAGGCCTCCATGAGCGGCGCGCAGCCGGCGCGCACGGCCTCGCACAGCGAGCGGCACGGGTAGATGGGCCGGTCGAGACAGACGGGCGCAAAGAGCGAGCACAGGAAGACCTGCGTATCCGAGTGGCAGCGCTTGGCCAGCAGCGGCAGCCAGCTGCTCGCCTGCTGCTTCACTTCGGCCAGGCTCTCGTGCTCCAGCAGGTTGGGCAGCCGCATGCGCTTGTAGCCCACCGTGTGGCAGAGCGGCAGGTCGGCAGGGATGTCAAGGCACTGCGGCGGCTTGGAGTAGGAGCGGCCGTGCAGCGGCTCGGCCTGCCAGCCATAGTAGTCGTACTCCTCGCAGCGCGCCGGCGCCCAGTGCAGCGCCCCCAGCAGCAGCGCCAGCGCGGCCGTCCGCACGCCCCCCGCCGCCGCCGCCGCCCGCATGGCTGCGCCCTCTCCAGGTGCGCGCCGCGCAGCCCCCCGACGCTCGGTGCCCGGCGGCCCAGTTGTTCCGGCGTGCGCCCCCGGCCCTGACTCTACCCAGCCGCCGCCGCCGCGGAGGTCGCCCAGGTGGGTGGCAGCCTGCGCTGCGGGCGCCCCGACTGATCCTGGCGCCTCCCACCTCGGGGCTCCAGCCCGGGCCTCGCCGTGCGCCCCAGCCAATCTCCGGCCGCCTGGCCCCAGCTCCAAGGCGGGGAGGCAGTGGGGGCGGCCCTCAGCCCCTCCCGCACCCTGCCCGAGCGTCCCGCCCAGCGCCAGGTCTTGCGCCCCTCTCCCGGCTCGGCTCCCCTGCCGCGGCCCTGGCCTCGCCCAGCGTTTCTCCCCAGGGCTCCCTGCCTCCCTGGGCATTTTCCTCGACCCTCGCCTTCTCCATCCTTCCTCCTTCTCTCTCTCCGCCACAGCCTCTCCTGTTCCTTTTCTCACTCACTTCACTTGCTTATCTCTCTGCCTTGGCCTTTCTCCCTCTGCTCTGTTTTCTCTTCCCCGACACCTCGGTTCCTCTTCTCCCTGGTGGGAGGCTCGTGCCACCCCACACCCTGGATCTTCTGGTCCTCCTGGCAGGTCTTCATTGAGCTTGGTGCCAGGCCCCATGCTGGCTGCTGGGGAATCAAAGATGGATATGACCCAGAGCCCACCTCCAGGGCCAGGATAGTCTAGTGGGGGTGAAGGTAATCATAGCTTCTATTTGGTGAGCTCTTACTACCTGCCAGGGACGGTGCAAGGTGCAAGGTGCGGTGCAAGGTGCGGTGCAAGGTACGTTCCAAGCTTATCAGCTATTGCTAATGATAGCCAATACTTAGTGGGTGCTAATTGTGTGCCAAGTCTGATCTGAGCACATTGCATAAACTCCCTCAGCTAATTCTCACAATAAGGCTAGATGGTGGGTAGGTACTATTATTGTCCCCACCTTACAGATAAAGATCCTGCGGCAGAGAGGTTAAGCACAGATTAGAGCTGGGATTTGAACCCAGATAGTCTTTTTCGAGAGTCAGAGCCCAGAAACAACCAGGAGGCCTGGATTCTGAGTCTGTAGGCCTAATGACCAAGGGGATAGGGAGTTTCAGAGAAGTGGAGTAACTGGCCCTTGGCCACACAGCTCATATGTGAAGGAGCTAGGATTTGAATCCAGATGTTGGGCTACAAAGGCCAGGGCTTAACCACCCTGTGGTAAGATAACTTCCAACCCATGGTAGGGAACACAGTGGGAGGAGGGGGAATTAATGGTGTGTCTGAGCAGGGCACCCAGGCAAGCATCAGAGGGGAGGGGACCTTCAGGAGCCCCATGCTTGGTGTCTTTCTCTCCTGTCTGAGTCCTGCCTTTCATTGGCTCTCCCTTGAGAGGAATTTGGACTGGAGGCTTGAAGGGAGGGGAATTCCTTCCTGAGAGCCTAGCCTGACACCTGACCTCCCAGTCTTTGGTGGGGAGGGTACCTTGGGGAGGTGTCTCCTAGGAGGGCGTGGGGAGCTGGGGGCTGGCTCTGCTGGAAGGCAGGAGTACTGGGCACTTTCCCCCTCTGCTCCTCCCCTTAGTCCCACTAATGGATGTTTCCAGGGCTCCTGTCTTCCTCTGGGTCTGTCCTTGCAGTGGTAGTGGAGAGGGGTGAGGGGCCACTCCTTAATATTCACGGAAAATGCATAGAGTACCTACTATCTGCAAGGCATGGGGTAGGGTATGCATGGGGACACAGAGGTGCAAAAGACATGGCTCTGTTCCTTCTGATCTAGTTGTAAGAAAAAGATACAAGGCAGGCAGAGGAGGCAGGAGAAGCCTCATCTCACTGAGCCCCAAGGGTGGGACAAGCTGTGTTTGATGTCCAGGATGACCTAGTGGGGTCCAGGTGGAGTAAACTTTGGCCTTCTTTTCCCCTCTCCCTCTCCCAGCCCCCAGCATGAAGAGGTTATGCAGATGGCCACTCAGAAGGTGAAGGACTGGTCTCTGCAGGGCCAGGCAGTGCAGTGTAGCAATGGTGTGAGAGCCTGGGCTCTGCAGACGATGGAGCCAGGTTCAGATCCTGGCCACATATTAGCTGTATGACCTTGGGCAAGTACTTAACCTCATTTCCTTCTTTGTAAAATGGAATTTCTTCAGCAGTTACTGTGAGAAGCAAATAAGGTGAATGGAAAGAAAGCCCCCTGCACAGTGCCAACACACAGAATGAACACCTAGGAATGTTAGATCCCCAAGGGACGTGTGACTTTGGGGTAAAAATGTGCTGTGTGGGCTGGGTGCAGTTGTTCTCGCCCGTAAATCCCAGCACTTTGGGAGGCTGAGGTGAGAGGATCGCTTGAGCCCTGGAGTTTGAGACCAGCCTGGGCAACACAGCAAGACTCCATCTCTACAAAAATTAGAAAAGTTAACTGGGTATGGTGGCATGCGCCTGCAATCCCAGCTACTCTGGAGGCTGAGGTGGGAGAACTGCTTGAGTTCAGGAGTTCGAGGTTACAGTGAGCTGTGATTGCACCATTGCACTCCAGCCTGGGCAACAGAGCAAGACCCTGTCTCAAAAAAAGAAAGTGGTGGCTGGGCATGGTGGCTCATGCCTGTAATCCCAGCACTTTGGGAGGCCGAGGTGGGCAGATCACCTGAGGTCAGGAGTTTGAGACCAGCCTGGCCAACATGGTGAAATCCTGTCTCTACTAAAAATACAAAACTTAGCCGGGCGTGGTGGTGCGTGCCTGTAATCCCAGCTACTCAGGAGGCTGAGGCAGGAAAATTGCTTGAACCCAGGAGGAGGAGGTTGCAGTGAGCTGAGATCATGCCACTGCACTCCAGCCTGGGAGACAGAGCAAGACTCCGTCTCAAAAAAAGAAAGAAAGAAAGAAAGAAAGAAAGAAAGAAAGAAAGAAAGAAAGAAAGTGGTGTGTGTTCTGAAAGCCCTTGGATGCCTTGGTTCTGGCTCTGGTTTGGGGCTCTGAACAGCAGTTCTGCCCCTGCACCCTGACTCTCCCACCCCTCCAGGCTTGGCAGGCTCCTGCCCTCCAGGGGAGGTGTGGCCTTGGGCACTGACAGGGTGTTAGAGCCTCCCAGGTGGTTGTGCAAAGTGCTGCCTCCTTGGGCAGCTGGTCGGCTGTGCTGTTCTTGGCGTCCCAGTACCTGGCCTGGACAGAGCAGGGCTTTGTTTCTACTGGTGGTTATGTAAGAACTGCGCATGACCAGAGAGCTGTGAGTCCATACCTGACAGCTCCGAGGGCTGTAACGGGCAGAGGGGACTGGCTGAAAGCCTCCTGGAAGAGGAGCATGGACACTCTTTACCTGGCAGCTCTGTCGTGGGGACCCCCAGGGGCCCCTGACACGGGACAGGGTGAATGCAAGGAGGGAAACTTGACAGGAACCAAGCCGAGGTGAGGGCTGCACCATGGGGCTGTTGTCAGGGGAGCTCTCTCTCTGTGGCCATTTGACCTGGTTCTGCAGCCTGGGCAGGAGAAGGCTGCTCTCTGATGTAGTGCCCCTTCTTGCTGAGGCCGAACCAGGGCCTAAGCAGCAGGTGGAACACCTGGGCACTGTGCCAGGCATCTGTCCATCTTGGAGCATCCACAGCCTGTCCAGACCTTTCCCCCAGCTGATAAAGGGGACCATTTGTTCAAAAAAAGTGTATTCGTAGTTTGTTGTGAGCAAAGTTCTATATAAATACCTCTTAGATCAAACTTGCTAATTATGTTATCAAATTCTACATTTTTTCACTCTTTTGTTGTCTATTTCAATGGTTCTCAAAGTATGGTCAGTGTTCCCCAGGGGGACCCCGAGACTCTTTCCGGAGGGGTATACAGGGTCAAAACTGTACATAATTCAAATGCCCATTCAAGGTACAAGATAGTCCAATGGATTTTAAGGTAATTGGGTAAGAGAAGCTTATTGATATGGTTTCAGATTCTGCATTACATTTAAGAAACTACACATGTCAGGCCAGGCGCGGTGGCTCATGCCTGTATTCCCAGCACTTTGGGAGACCGAGGTGGGTGGGTTGCTTGAGCCCAGGAGTTTTGAGACCAGCCTGGGCAACATGGTGAGACTCTGTTTCTACTAAAAATACAAAAAAATATCCAGGCATGGTGGTGTATGCCTGTGGTCCCAGCTATTCAGGAGGCTGAGGTGGGAGGATCGACACTTGAGTGGGGGTTGGGGAGTGGGGTTTGTTGAGGGGAGGCAGTGGAGGTTGCAGTGAGCCAAGATCACGCCACTGCACTCCAGCCTGGGTGACAGAGCGACACCTTGTCTCAAGAAAAAAAAAAAAAAAGAAAGAAACTACACATGTCAGTCTTTGGGGTAGTATCAAAGAAGCATACTCACAATTAACTGAAAAGGCCATCAAAATACTCCTCCCTTTTCCAACTACATTTATGTGTGAGGCCAAATTTTCTTCATATACTTCAACCAAAACAACATATGGCAACAGACTGAATGCGGAAGCATATATGAGAATCTGCTGGCTTCTGTTAAGCCAGACATTAAAGAGATTTGCAAAAATGTAAAACAATGTCACTCTTCTCACTAAAATTATTTTTTGTTTTGAAAAATACAATTATTTTTCATAAAAATTTATATTAACATATAAACATTTATTATTTTAAATGCATTAATGCATTTAACTTTTTCCTCATTATTAATTCCAAATATGGTGAATAATGATAGGTATAAACCCACGTAAACAAAATCTCTTTGGGATTCTCAATTTTTTTTTTTTTTTGAGAAGGAGTCTTGCTCTGTCACCCAGGCTGGAGTGTAGTGGCGCAGTCTCACCTCACTGCAACCTCTGCCTCCTGGGTTCAAGCGATTCTCCCACTTCAGCCTCCCGAGTAGCTGGGATTACAGGTGCGTGCCACCATGACCGGCTAATTTTTGTATTTTTAGTAGAGACGGGATTTCACCATGTTGGTTGGCCAGGCTGGTCTCAAACTCCTGACCTCAGGTGATCCACCCACCTCCGCCTCCCAAACTGCTGGGATTATAGGTGTGAGCCACCGTGCCCAGCCTGGGGTCTCAATTTTTAAGAGTGCAAGGAGGTTCTGAGACCAAAATGTTTGAGAACTGCTGGGCTACTTAATCTGTGCATTTCTGATAGACGTGTATGAAATCTACTGTGCATATGGGTTTGGCAATTTTTCCTTTTTTTAAAATCAATTTTTGCTTTATATACCTTAATGCTATGTTGTCAGGTGTATAAAAGCTTCATGATTATTATAGCTTCTGGTTGAATTGTAACTTCTATCTGTATGAAATATCCTTTTTTGTTTCTTTTAATGCCTTAGGCCTTAAGAATAATGATTTCATGAACCAACACTTAAATAGAACCTGCTATGGGCCAGGTATGGATGTGAAAGAGACTTGGTCCTTGTTGGTGTGGAGTACACAGGCACGGGAAGGCAGCGTATGTGGTGCGGCAGGCATAGTCTAGGCTTTGGAGTCAGACTGACCTGTGCTGAATTCTGAGCACTTCCTAGTGGTGTGTCCTTGGGCCTGTGTATGTTGGACCTTGAACCTCAGTTTCTTTATCTATAAAATAGAGTTAATAGCATCTATGTACTGGTAGTGCTGGTTGCTGAAGGCTTCCTGAGATAATGAGTGACAGCAGCACCCTGCAGAGTGCCCTGTGTAGTAGCTCTGTGGTCAGTGCTGCAGCAGATCCGCCAGCCAGGAGATCTGCCCTGTTTATGCCTCCTGACAAGGCCCCCAGGAGAGGCAGTGTGGGGCAGTGGGGAGTACACCAAGCTGGGATTCAAAAGATCCTGAGTTACACCTTTTTAATTTACTAGCAAAAGTATTTTAATTACCTTTTAATTTACTGAGACCCTGAGTCTCAGTTGCCTCATCTGTGCGGTGGGGGGGACCACATTGCCCTGCATTCTCTGTGGGTTTATCTTGAGGATCCAATGAGATAATGGAAGGGGCTTGGTATGATGATGGAGGTGGGGCTGAGGAATGGAAGGAGGCCCCCAGGGTCGCTGTTGCCTCCCCTGTCCCGGGCTATGAGGAGGCCTTGCCAGGACAGGCTTGCTTGGGCCCCCAGGAGGGCTGGGATGACTGAAGTGGTAAGACAGGGTCTTGTCATTATTTCAGACTCCTGGAATTGTCTGCCCTTTTTTTTTTTTTCCTTTTTGAGATGGAGTTTCGCTATGTTACCAGACTGGAGTGCAGTGGCTCAATCTCGGCTCGCCGCAACCTCTGCCTCCTGGGTTCAAGCGATCCTCCTGCCTCAGCCTCCTGAGTAGCTGGGACTACAGGCGCGTGCCACCACGCCCAACTAATTTTTGTATTTTTAGTAGAGATGGGGTTTCACCATGTTGGCCAGGATGGTCTTGATCTCTTGACCTCATGATCCGCCCACCTCGGCCTCCCGAAGTGCTGGGATTACAGGTGTGAGCCACCGCGCCCGGCCAGTTGTCTGCCTTTTACAATCCCAGTGCTCCTCTGCTAGGGTGGTGTCTTCATAGCAGCTGTCATTAAGTGCCCATTAAAAAACTGGGGTGAGTGGTCTAATTAATGAAACTATCAGTGCTGGCAGGCACCTACTGTCCCCAAGCATCACCCTCCTGGTCCCCCACCATTTTCTATAAAAGGAAACTAAAAATTGGCCTTCCTGAGCCCGCAGTCTAGAGCTCTTCCTACCATACCTCCAGTTGTTTTACTTTCCTGCATTTTAGCTTTTGTCGGTTGCAAAGTCTGTCCCAGAGGCCCCCAGCTGTGCAGGGCCTCCCTGCTGAGCAGCCTGTGCTCTGGTTGGCAGTTCAGGCAGGCCTGCTCAGCATCGCTGGGTAGGCTGGTTACAGAGGGGCTTGAGCGAGACTTACTGGCAACTGAATCAACTGACGAGGGGGGCCAGCCTCGGTCCTCCCTTCCATGAGCCTAGCCACTGAGAGGCTCTCCGACTTGTCCTGATCTCACATGGCTTGAGGAACAAAAGCAGAGGCGAGGCTTCTTTTGGGCCTGGGGCTGAGTCCAGCTCAAAGTGTGCCCGTCTGAAGCATGAAGGCAGGTGGGATGGGATGAGCACTGCTGGCATTCTCTAGTTGGGGCTATGGATGGAGAGAAGGCTGAATACTGCTCTCCTCTTCTGCCTGGGTTCCCAGCGCACCTGGAGTACCTGGGCTGTGGCCAGTTGGCAACACTGGTTAGAAGCACATTGGAGAGGCTGTCTAATGTTTTGGTTCAGAGCGTGAACTCTGGGGCCAGACTGGGTTCTGATTTTAGCAATGCCACATGACCTTGGGCAAGTTATTTAACCTCTTTGTGCTCCAGTTTCCTCATCTGTAAAATGGAGATATTAATAACAATAATTTCTTAGAGAATTGTTGAGGTTAGAGTTAATTTTAAAAATTGTTTAGGACAGTGAACAGTAAGCACTGTATAATTGTTAGTTAATATTATTGAATGTGGGCATGACAGTGGTCTTTAGAGACCATCGCCAAATCCTGTAGCTCTTCACTCCCAGTTTCTCTGATATCCCCCAGCGTTCTCCCTCCTTTTGCTCTCCGCACATCCTCCCTGCTCCCTCTGCAGTCTCAGTTTTCCACTCTGCAAGAGCCAACAAGATCATTTCAAACTGCAAACCTGATGGTCTCACCCTTCAGCTCAAGCCCCTCAGTGGCTCTTACTGTTCTTCGGGTAAAGTTCTTACCCAGGCTCTGGGTAAAGCTCTTACCCAAGGCCAGGTCCCCTTGCTGGGCGCTGTCTGGAAGCGTGAAGCTCCCTTTGCATATATAATGACACTGGTCATTATATAACTGTGTTTATTTTATCAACGTCCTGGCTTCTCACTGGACTGAGAGATCCACAAGGGTATGCCCTCATCTTGTTCATCTCAGTTGCTCCCAGACCCCTGTCAATCACATAATGGGTGCTCCATAAATGTGTGGTGAATGAATGACTGAACGGATGGATGAATAGTCGGTGGGAGGAAGTAGTAGAAGGAAGGAATCTTTGGAGCCAGATGGGCTCAGGCTGGAGCCCAGAACCCTTTTCAGGACCTGTTGGAATTCTTGAGAGGCCCAAGGAAGATCAGGAAAATTCTAGCAGGGAGCTGGTGAGGACCGAGTGGAGTGGAGTGATATGTCAGTTGCGGTGCTTGCTGCCAACTGGGGAGTGATGGACATGCTCCCTAAGTGTGGGTCGGCCTCTCTTTCTCCTTCCTTTCATGAATACTTGTTTAGGGCCTCCTAGGTGCTTGGTATTATGTTCCCTGCTCTCCCGTATATTATTTCATTTCATCATCCGGATAGTACTGTGAGGGAGGCATTATTATCCCCATGTTATATGAGAAAATTGAGGTTCAGAGAGGGTCAGCAACTTGCCCAGAGTCACACAGCCAAGAAGCAGCAGAGTCAGGACTTGAACCCAGGACTTCCTCCTGTGGATATGAGAAGTGACTGGGGGGTAATGCCACTCTGTTGAACACTGACCCAAACTGGCATGCTGGGGAAGGCAGCCCTAGGGGAGCAGACCCTTCCGTGATAATCAAGTCACCGAGGTTGCAGCAGGTTTGACCCAGTTGGCTGGGTTGTTGCCTTTAGGGAGCTCACTGTCTAGAGGTAGAGGGGGAGCCAGCTGATATACAAATACGCAAATAGCTTATCATTGCAACTAGGGTGACTTCCTGGGAGATGGGTGGAGAGGCGCCCCAGGGCCTGCTCTTTGTGGGAGCTGGAAAGAGCACCAGATGCAGAGTGAGAGCTGCCTATGCCTATTAGGCTTTGCCTCTACCACTTCTGGGCTGTGGGAACTCAGGCACATGAATCCCTGTGCCTCAGTTTCCTCATCTGCAAAACAGGGACAGGAAGAACTTCTTCGTAGATTTTTTTGGAAGATTAAATGAGAGGTACTTGAAAGTGCTTAAAACTGCTAGTGTTAAGTATTCAAAGGGTTTTGTACAATCACAAGAGGTGGGCGGCATGGCCTCCCCACCGCTTTGCCTTGGCTATGGCTATGTGGGGCCCTTGGGACCCCAGATTTATAAAATGTTGCAGCTGAAAGCTCTCCTATATTCTCCTGACCACCCAGGGGCTGTGAAGGCGGTACTAAAGGTTCATAAATGATTCTCCATGTTTCCCCAAATCAACACAGAAGGGTTCATTTGCTGTAAACAAAACAGCAGACTTCTTTGCTTTTGGCTGAATTACAGCTCTCAGGATGGAACTCCTCTCATGCTGAACAGAAGTCGGCTGGCAGTCCCTGCATCTCTGATTAATATAAAAAACAGAGGCTGGGAGGGGGAACTGACTTGCCGGCACGGGACAATAGGTCAGAGAGGCTTCAGGCTACTTTGTGCTGGGCGCCAGGGGAGGAAGTGAGGAACCCCCAGGGAGGACCCTGGGGGCAGGATTGTGGAGGGGAAATCCAGGGCAGGAGTGTTAGGGGTGGGGGCAGGAGTGACAGGGAATCCTGGGCAGACAATGGCCTCCTTAAGGAGAGGGTGAGGGTGTGGAGAAGCGGCATGGCCACAGCTAGTGAGGGTGAGGAAGTAGCGGACTGAGGCTCTTCCCCCTAACCCCGGCCAATGGAGCAATTGTCCTCTGCTGGGAGGGAGCTGGGCCTGGGCCTGGGAACAGCTGGATGCCTGCCCTTAGGGCCACCGAGGTGGTCCTGGCCTCCTTGCCTGGTCCCAGAATAGCTCCTCTGTGCAGGCTGCTGATCCTTCAGGCCCCAGCAGGGGTTACCCAGTCCTACTTCTTCCAGTTGGCAGTTTGGGGTATGGATGCCCACCCAAGGCTCTCTGAAGAGGGGCCCCCACTTCCCTTCTGCCCACTTCTGGGAAACCTGAGCCCTGTTTAGGCTGGTCGCTGAGGCCTGGGCTCAGCCCACTTCCTGGAGCTGTCTGTTTCCAGCTCTACCCTGCTGCCCTGTGGCCGGCTGGCTTGGCTTTTGGGTCTCAGCTGCTTTACCTGTAAAGTGAGAGAGTTGAGCTATGAACAGCAGTGCCTCTCCCCCAGTGGATAGCCTGTCCGGCCTGGGGTGGGGCATGGGCTCAGTCCTCAGGACCCCTGGGGCTGGCACTCAGGGGAAGGGCCAGGGCTGCTAACTTCCTGCTGGGTTCAGCACAGCCCTGCAGGATCAAGAACTGCCATGCCCCAAGAGCCGATAGAGCCCCTGTTGAGATGCACTGCTAGATCGATGCTTTTCACTCTTGTTGTTTTTAGGGTAGCGCCATCCTGTTTTCAAACGATGTGGCTTGTGGGAACTCGACAGATAAAACAGATGAAAGGGGCAAGTATGGTTAGGGCTGGTGGGGGGCCCAGTGGGAACCCTCCCTAGGCCCTCATCCGGGCCTCTCTGCAGCTGGCTGTGCCCTGTGTGCGCGGTTCTGGGTGTTCTGTTCTGATTGATGGGGCATCTGCTGAAACTGGCAATGTCCGTGCTGTACCGGTTGTTACTCCTTACCCTGGCATATGCCGCAGGGTTTTGTCTTTTTGTTTAATCTAAGAGATAGGATGGGCAGACAGGGTTTGGAGATTAACTTCCTGTGGCTGTGAATTGTCCTTGGTCTCCTGGGCCAAGGCTTGACCAGGCTGGCTGAGACCAGGCTGCTGACATGGGCACACCCCCCAGCCAGGAGAGGAGAGGGGTTCCCAAACTTTATAGTGCAAAGCAATCACTATAGAAGCTGATTAAAGTATATATTTAGATTGCGGGGCCACTGCACATATACCAGTTCAACACCTGTGACTCCCAGGCAATTTTGAGGCAGTGGGCTGCAGACCAGGATGGGAAGTGCTAGCCTCCCAGGGGGCTGTGCCTGCTCCTTGTTCCACCGCTGCCTCCCCCTGCCCCAGCCGGCCACAGCCTCCCTCCAGGGCCCTGCTGGTGGGCCTCCTTCAGGCTGAAATGAGAACTCTTTCCTTCTGGAAGCTGCACACAACCTGGCATCCCCTCCACAGTCCTTTTCCCTGTCCCGCTCTGTGTGGGGTAAGTAGTTGGGTTCACAGCCACCTTATCTGCTCCAGCGCCCAGCTCAGGGCTATGATTAATGATGGTGTCGGCAGACATTAGTGTGCCCAGGCCCTAGGCTAAGTGCCTTATCATCTCATTTAAACCTCTTGACAATGCTATGAGACGGGTGTTATTATTATCACCCTCCCCCACTCCATTTACAGATGAGAACTCAGAGGTGATTGAGTAACTTGCCCAATGTCACAGAGTGGGGAGTCTCCCAGGTAGATCTGACTCGACTTCACACATGCTGGGTACTGGGAGGGCAGCCAGCCCTAGCCTCTGTCTGGGTTTTCATAATCACCCTTCAATGAGTCTGGCATGGTACTATTATTATTATTTTGAGTCAAGGTCTCACTCTGTCGCCCAGGCTGGAGTGCAGCAGCACGATCACAGCTCACTATAGCTTCGAGCTCCTGGGTTCAAGTGATCCTCCTGCCTCAGCCTCCCAAGTAGCTGGCACAGCAAGCACACGCCACTATGCCCTGCTAAGTTTTCCTATTTTTTGTAGAGACAAGGTCTCACTATGTTGTCCAGGTTGGTCTCCAGTTCCTGGGCTCAAGTGATCCTCCTGCCTTGACCCCCCAAAGCATGGGGATTTCAGGTGTGAGCCACTGTGCCTGGCCATTAGTAGTATTATTAATGAGGACTTGAGGTTTTTTTTTTTTTTTTTTAAATAGAGACTGGTCTCCCCATGTTGCCTAGGCTGGTCTCGAATTCCTGGGCTCAAGGGATCCTCCCACCTCAGCCTTCCAAGGTGCTGGGATTACAGGTGTGATTCACCACGCCGGGCTGTTATTATTGTTATTATTATTATTATTATTATTGAGACCAAGTCTCACTCTGTTGCCTAGGCTGGAGTGCAGTGGCATGATCTCGGCTCACTGCAACTTCCGCCTCCTGGGTTCAAGCGATTCTCCTGCCTCAGCCTCCTGAGTAGCTGGGACTACAGGCGTGAGCCGCCACACCCGGCTAATTTTTATAGTTTTAGTTGTGACGGGGTTTCACCATGTTGGCCACGCTGGTCTCAAATTCCTGACCTCAGATGATCCACCCGCCTTGGCCTCCCAAAGTGCTAGGATTACAGGTGTGAGCCACCACACCCAGCCCGTTAGTATTATTATTAATGAGGACTTGAGTCTTAAGACTTCCCAGAGGTTGGTGCTTAAGGAAAGATCCCATGGGAACAGCGGCTGAGAATTGCTGGGGTCCTGGGGAGGAAGGCTCATTACGGTATGTTTGGGAGTCACATCTGTGACCTTGTTTCTTCCTTATAACAACTTAGTTCACTTACTCAAGGTCTCTCTGCCAGTAAGTGATGGAGCCCAAGTTGAACAAAGTCCTGACTTTGTGGAGATGCCATGCTTTTCTTATTGCCCCATGAATTAAGATTGGGCCAAAATCAGAGAAATGGAAAAGGCCTGAGATTTGTCCTCCGCCAACCCACCCTGGAGGGCTCTGAAGCCAGCTCAAGGTCTGCTGGAGACAAAGAGGTCCATGCCCTGTTGACCTAGTTATGTGGCGAGGCAACTCGGGGTCAGGGAAAGGTGCATTCTTTGCCTTCAACTCGTATTACCCAGCTTCTGGCTTCCTGGAATTTTTGTTAATATTCCAAATCACTTGGCAATAAGTTCTCTTCCCCACAGTTTTTGCAAACAGGAACCGAGCACCCTTCAACTAGAAGACCACACACTTTCACACCCTTTTCTCCTTTAAACTGGTGCCAGGGCCCTGTTAGGAGAAAGCAGCTCTGGATAAGAAACCAAGAGGCGAGGTGTGGCAGAGGAACCAGAAGGCCTGAGAGGAGTTTGGTGACAACATCCTGGGCCCAGGCCCATGTCACGGGAGGCAGAAGGGACCGTGGACTTGATGCCTAAAGACCCAGTGTGAGTCCCTGGCCTGCCATTCCCTGTCCTCCTCGGGGCTGCACTTCCCCTCCCTGGGTCCCAATTTCCCTCTTAAAGGAAAATAGGCCAGGCATGGTGGCTCACACCTGTAATCCTAGCACTTTGGGAGGCTGAAGTGGGTGGATCACCTGAGGTCCAGAGTTCAAGACCAGCCTGGCCAACATGGCGAAACCCCGTCTCTACTAAAAACACAAAAATTAGCCGGGCGTGGTGGCGCACGCCTGTAGTCCCAGCTACTCAGGAGGCTGAGACAGGAGAATCACTTAAACCGGGGAGGTGGAGGTGGCAGTGAGCCAAGGTTGCACCACAGCATTCCAGCCTGGGTGACAGAGTGAGACTCTGCCTCAATGAAAAAAAAAAAAAAAAAAAAAAAGTAAGATCTACAGTCCCGTTTCTAAGCCCCAAGCCTGTGCCTACATTCCAGATGGAGCACCTGAGGCTGGAGTGGGGTGGTGACTTCCTCATTGCTGCACGGGCTGTTCAGGAATCTTGTGGGGCAGCTCAGCCCCAGGGCAGGTGCTGGCCTAGGACTCCCGGAACTAACAACAGCAACAGAAACAACGCTACCATGCACTGAGCCCCTGTTAAGTCCCGGGCACCGTCCTGGGTGCTTTACCTATTTTGCAGTGGCTCAGCCGGTTCGGATGGGAGAGCAGGACGGCAGCGAGTGAACAGTCCGCTTGGAGCTCTCCTCCTGCTCCCACCCTCCTGCAGAGTTCTCGGGTTGATCTAGGGGGCAGAATGTGTTCTTCCTAAGTCCTGCCACCCCCATTAATTTCTAACCAATGCAGCTGGGAGATAAGATAGCACCAGCCCATTAATCAAGGCTGCCTGGCAGGGTGGGGTGGGGGTGGGGTGAGACAACACCACAACACAGGTGGAGATAAGCCCCTTCCTCCAGGCTCCCTCAGGGGCTGGGCCAGTGGAGATTGCTGGGAAGTTTGGCCCAGGTTCCAATCCCAAGTGTCTGGGTAGGGAGGGTGGAGCCCACAGTGGCTACCGGGGCGGTCACTGAGCTGGGAAGGGCAGGGGGGGCAGGCTGGATTGAGACGAGACGGGAGACCTGGGTTCTGGCTAAAGGGCTCCCTCAGCTCCCTCTGTGCCTTTATTTATTTTATTTTTTAGATGGAATCTCACTCTGTTGCCCAGGCTGGAGTGCTGTGGCACGATCTCAGTTCACTGCAACCTCTGCCTCCTGGGTTCAAGTGATTCTCCTGCCTCAACTTCCTGAGTAGCTGGGATTCCAGGCACCCACCACCACGCCAGACTAATTTTTGTATTTTTTGTAGAGATGGGGTTTCACCATGTTGACCAGGCTGGTCTTGAACTCCTGATTTCAAATGATCCACCCGCCTCGGCCTCCTAAAGTGCTGGGATTACAGGTGTGAGCCACCGCGTCCGGCCCCCTCTGTGTCCTTAGATAAGTCACTGCACCTCTTTGGGCTGCTGTTTCTACATCTGAAAAAATGGGGGGTTGGGGGATTGGACTAGATGACACGAAGGGCCCCTACACTTTAAAGGTGCTCAGTGCCTGGCCCTGGGTAGGTGAGGCATGGACTGACCTGTCGGCAGGGAGAGGGGCAGAGGGTGTGTGGGCAGAGGCACCACCTTGGCTAAGGGACAGTGGGCTGGACGGGATTTGTCCCTGCACCTGTCTTAGTCACCCAGGACAGCAAGTGGGTGGTGGTGGTGGGGGTGCTGCTGGGGTACAGGAGGGGTAACAGGGCCCTTGAGCCACTGTGCACCTTGGAGGGCCATGCAGTACGCTGGTTAAGCACCCAGGTGCTGGAGTAGTGGCATTTGATTCAAATCCCAGGTCTGCTTCTCCCCTGTGTAATCTTGGGTGAGTCCCTCAACCTCTGGCACCTCAGTTTCTCTATCTGTACAACGGGCATAATAATAGTGTTTACCTTGTCATTTTTGGGAAGTTTTGCTAGAAAGATAAATGTAAAGTGCTTAGCTCGATTCCTGGCAGATGGCAAGTGCCCAGTAAATGTGAGTTCTTACTTCTTTCCCGGCCAGGTCCGTAGGGCCTGGACCCTTGTTAGAGCAGATTCTCTGTGACCACAGCTGTGGAGGAGATGGGGCAGTTCAGCCTCAAAGCAACTGCTGGCCCAAGGATGCTGATTATAAAGTGTATTAGTTACAGCTTTGTACTTAAAATGATCAACATTTATTATCTCACAATGCAACAAATAATTATAATAAATAATTCAGTGGCTCAGGAATTCAGGAGCATCTGAGCTGGGTGGTTCTGACTCAGGGTCTCTCTTACGAGATTGCCATCAAGATATTGTCTAGGGGCCAGACACAGTGGCTTACACCTGTCATCCCAGCACTTTGGGAGGCTGAGCTGGGAGGGTCGCCTGAACCCAGGAGTTTGAGACCAGCCTGGGTAAACAGGGAAACTCTGTCCTTATAAAAAATTAACAAAAAAATTAGCTGGGCATGATGGCATGTGTGGGATCCTAGCTACTCAGGAGGCTGAGGCAAAAGGATCACTTGAGCCCGGGAGTTCGAGGCTGCAGTGAGCCATGATTACACCACTGCACTTCAGCCTGGGTGACAGAGTGAGACTGTCTCCCCTGCCTCTGCAAAAAAAAAAAAAAAAAAAAAAAAAAAAAAAAAAAAAAAAATTTGGCCAGGGCTGCAGCCACCAGGAGACTTGGGAGGGGCTGGAGGATCTGACCCCAAGTCCACTTGTGTGACTGTTGGCTGGAGGCCATATGGGCAGCTCGAGTGTCCTCACGACATGGGAGCTGGCTTCCCCAGGGCAAGTGACCTAAGGAAGCCAGGCGGGGGGAGGCACAGTGCCTCTCATTACTTGGTCTCTGAAATTGCCCGCCATGAATTCTGCTTACTGTGTTCATTGGAGACAGGTCACTACCTCCACCTCACACCCAAGGGAAGGGAGGAGTATCAGAATTTGTGGACCTCTTTTAAAGCCACCACAAACATTAACAGCTATTCTATGCCCAGATGCTCTGTGGTGGGAACTGGACACACATTATCTCTAATTCCCACAAAAGCTTTCTAAGTTAGGAATGAAGTTTCTTCTATGGGTGAGAATACAGTGATTCAAAGGGATGAAGCATCTTGCCCAAGGCCACCAGCCAGGGGGTGTCCACAGTGCTGTCTGGTCCCAGAGCCTGGCCTTTCCCACCACACCAGGCCATTCCCCACCCCAGATACAACCCAGTTTCAGCCACACCCAATCCAGCCTTGGCTTTGAAGCCACACAGGACTGGCTACGGTAAGGAGACCTCCTTGGTTGTAGGATTAAAAGTAATGTATAAGGCACAGGGCATGAGAAAGGTAGGGACTTTCAGAGCCACACTGACCTGGGTTTGGGTTCTGACTTTGCTTCGTGCCTCAGTTTTCTCATCTGTATGGTAGGAGCAATCGTGTCCATGGGGCAGGACAACTGCAAGGATTAGATGAGGGGTGTACGCAGCAGGTATGCAGCACTGGCTGTTATTATCATGGGATGGGGCCAGGTAGCCCTGAGGCTGGGCCGAGAGAAGGCTGCCCTCCCTGGGAGTAGTGTGTTCTCATGGTGGAAGCAATGTCCCCCCTTCCTGGTCTGAGGACTCCCATCAGGGTTGTGTTCAGCAAAGACAGGGAATCCAAGTGATGGTGCTGCTTTGCCAGCCCTGTAAGTAGGGCTGAGGCCAGGCCCCCACGCCTGAGGGCCAGACTCGGCCAGGCTACGGACTTCCCCTAACCTCCCCGCCCTGCCTCTTCCTAGGCTCAGGGGGTCCAGGCTGGGAGCTCCCCCGAGCCCTCCCCTCCTGCCTTCCCAGTGTCTCCCATGTCTCCGGCAAGGAGGGATCTGCATGCACTTGTCTGCTTCCGCCAGCAGAGGGAGCAGGTGCTGTGTCTGGGAACCAGGGAGGCTCCAGGTGAGGTGGCTGCCTGGCAGGGGGTCCTCTTGTCCTGGAAGCCCCTTAGCCCAGTGGGTGACTTGGTGATTTGGAGCAGAGCTGGCAAGGGTGGGGGCTGCATCCTAGAGCTCCTCCGAAAAGACCAGTCTCAGCTCTCTAGAGCCCAGGAGATGGGGCCATGTTCAAGGAAGGGAAGGGATGGGGTTTCCCGGGCCTGAGTTCTCAGATCTTGGCTCCCCCCTCCCTTGCAATCCAGGGAGGCAAAGAAGTCATTGCTGCACTCCATAGTCTGTCCAGCTAATTTCATACAGTGCCAACTGTATGCCAGGCACTGTGGTAGCCCTGGGAGTGCACGGCAGATGTGGCCTTTCACAGGGCTGACATTCTAAAGGGAAGCTGGGCAAAGACAAGATGTATGAATGGAGTAATGGCAAACATGCGGTAAAGGAAATAAACAGGAGGCTGGGAGAGGCAGCAGCTGGGGACCCATGTCGACACTGCTCACCCAGATGGCCAGGTGGAATTGAGGTGGAGCAAGTCCGTGAGTCTGTGGGTGGGAACTGCCTCCTCCACTATGCCCCTCTCAGCCATGGGCTCCTATTGTCACCAGAAGTCACCACAGGTCATCATAAGGACCTGGCCATGACAGCAGGGAGGACGTTTAGTCCACTAGTCACCTGCAGGATTATCCATGGAACTAACTCACTGGAGCACCTGGAGTCACACAGGCCTGGCTTGTGGCCTGGCTCAGTCACTTATCACCTGTGTGATCTTGGCTAAGATGCTTAAATTCTCTGTTTTGTCATCTGCAAAGCAGTAATAAAGATTCCTACATAGTGCGAGGACTGTGGTGTGTTCATCCTCTTGCAGCGCTACCTCTTGCCAGCTGACGCGTTGCGCTCACATACATTTGTTTTTTATTGCTGCTGAAACAAATTACAAATGTGTGTTACTTTAGCATTTAAAGCAAGGTACATTTATTAGCGCACAGTCTCTGTGGGTTGGGAGTCCAGGCCTGGGTTACCTGGGTCCTTTGCTCAGGGTCTCACAAAGCTGCAGTCAAAGTGTCAGCCAGGTCCAGGCACGGTGGCTTACGCCTGTAATCCCAGCAGTTTGGAAGGCCAAGGTGGGTGGATCACTTGAGGTCAGGAGTTTGAGACCAGCCTGGCCAATATAGAGAAACCTCATCTGTACTAAAAATACAAAAGTTAGCCAGGTGTGTTGGCATGCACCTTTAGTCCCAGCTACTCGGGAGACAGGCAGGAGAATTGCTTAAACCCAGGAGGCAGAGGTTGCAGTGAGATGAAATCGCACCACTGCACTCCAACCTGGGTAACAGAGTGAGATTCCATCTCAAATGAAACAAAACCCAACATGTCAGCCAGGGTAGGGTCATTTGAGACTTGGGAGCTTCTTCCAAACTTCCTAGGTTTTGGCAGAATTAATTTCCTTGCAGATGTAGAACTGCTTCCTGCCTCCCTTCCTCCCTCCCTCCCTTCCTCCCTTCCTTCTTCCCCTTTCTTCCTCTCTTCCTTCTTCCCTTTCGTCCTCCCATCCTTCCTTCCCTTTCTTTTATTTCATATAAAGATGAAGTCTCGAAATCCTGAGCTCAAGCAATCCTCCTGCCTTGGCCTCCCAAAGTGCTGGGATTATAGGTGTGAGCCACCACGCCCAGCCCAACCTCTTTAAGATCCTTCCTTCCTCTCTTCCTTTCCTTCCTTCCTTCCTTCTTTCCTTCCTTCCTCTCTCTTTTTCTTTATTTCTTCTTCTTCTTCTTTTTTTTTTTAAGAGATGAGGTCTTGCTATGTTGCCCAGGCTGTTCTCGAACTCCTGGGCTCAAGTGATCCTCCCACCTTGGCCTCCCACAGTGCTGGGATCACAGGCGTGAGCCACTGCACCAAGGCCTGCATCTTCTTCTTGAAGACTGTGTCTTCAAAGCCAGCTGGAGAGCTCTCTCTGAGGTGTCACCATCTTTAAAAAGGCTCACCTGATTAGGTCAGGCCTACCCAGGATCATCTCACTTTCTATTAACTTAAAGTCAACTGATTATAACATTCCATATTTGCTGGTCCCACCCAGACTAAGGAAGAAGAGATCATACAGGCCATGCATAGTCAGGGTAGGAATCCTGGAGGCTATTTTAGAATTATCAGTATGACAAAAATTATTTTCACTAATAACCATGTAATAATCAGTAATAATTATTTTTAAACAACTTGTTCTTTCATTTTGAAACAAATAAACACAAAGAAAATGTCAACTTTAAACATACTGTTCAAATTCAGTAAAATGTTTTGTGTATAAACAAATGTTGTATTTACCAGACAAAAGCATTCATACTTAACATCATGGTTATCCGTTTTAAACACAAAACAAACCTCCATAGAGTGGTGCCATAGAATGACAGAATTGAAGAAACTCAAATTCTGTTTTTTTTCATACTCAATAGACTATAATTTTTTATTTTGAATAAAATAAAATAAAATAAAAATAATAAAAAATGAACTAAATAAATAAAATACCCTTTAAATGCAGGAATGTGTAGTACTGTATGATTTGGGGACACAAACTGCACTTGAAGCCAGCTGGAATGATTCTTTTTTTTTTTTTTTTGAGATGGAGTCTCCCTCCGTCACCTAGGCTGGAGTGCAGTGGTGCGATCTCCGCTCAATGCAACCTCCGCCTCCCAGGTTCAAGCGATTCTCCTGCCTCACCCTCCCTGAGTAGCTGGGACTACAGGTGTAGTCTGTAGTCTGTAGACCATGCCTGGCTAATTTTTTTGGTATTTTTAGTAGAGATGGGGTTTCACCATGTTGGCCAGGCTGGTCTCGAATTCTTGACTTCAGGTGATCCACTCACCTCAGCCTCCCATAGTGCTCGGATTACAGGCGTGAGCCACCATGCCCAGCCCAGCTTGAATGATTCTCAACTGTTAGGAACTTACCCTAGAAATACACAGGTGGGAAACAAGCAAGGTGCCCTTCAATAAGTAAATGGTAAATTGTGGTACATCCATGCAATGGAATGTTATTCAGTGAGCAAAAGAGATAAGATACACTGTCAAACTATGAAAAGATACTGACGAACCTCAAATGCATGGTACTAAGGGGAAAAGCCCATCTGAAAAGGCCGTATGCTGTGTGGTTCCAACTACAGTGCATGACATTCTGGAAAAGGCAAAGCTATGGAGACAGCAAAAAGATCAGTGGTTGCCAGGAGCTGGGGGAGGGAGGGATGAATAGGTGGATGGCAGACGATTTTTAAGACAGTGAAACTATTCTGTGTGATACTATAATGACGAGTAATATCATTACATGGTCAAAACCCATAGAATGTACAAAGCTTTTGCTGGTCATTAGTGAACTCTAATGTAAACTATGGATTTTCATTAACAACAGTGTATCAGTATTGGTTCACCAATTGTAACAAATGTACCACTGTAGTGTAAGATGTTAATATTAAGGGAAACTACCCGCACTCAATTTTTCTATAAATCTAAAACTGCTCTAAAAATGAAGTTTACTAATTAAAAATATATCACAAGCATAGCTAAGTCAGTGTGTGTCTAAGGCTGCCCGAATAACCGAGCGCTTTCTAAATTAACTGTCATGTAGAATATGATGCTTATGAAAGAATAAATCATGAAAGTGTGCTAATTGGAAGTTAACATGTATGAAAGCCCAGCAGTATAACCACGTCACTTGTTTAGAACTTAGACCAATGAAGGATTTTTTAGGGAAGGGTATTTTATCACTGATATACCTTAAAGGAATTGCTTGGTGAGAATAGCATGTAGATGGCCCCTTGGTTTGTTTTACTGATGTTTCCAATTGTCTACCAGCACACTCCCATATTGCCTGCACCTGGGAGGGCCCACTCCCAGCGCCCTGCTCTCAACGCCCCCTGCCAGCAATCCAGGTGTTCTTTCCATACTCAGTGCGTCCCTGGATGCTGCATCCCATCTCACAGGACCTTGTTAATGGGCAGAAGAGAACTGTTTCTTTTCTCATGTCCCTTTTTAACTTTTTATTTTTAATAGGCTTAATTTTTTTAGAGCAGTTTTCGGTTCACAGCAACATTGAGAGGAAGGTAGAGAGATTCCCCATATACCCGCTGCCCTCCCAACATGCACAGCCTCCCCCATTATCCATACCGCTCACCAGAGTGGTACGTGTGTTACAACTGATGAGCTTACATGGGCACACCATCATCTCCCAAAGTCCATGGTTTTCATTACGGTTTGCTCTTGGTGTTGTACATTCTATGGGTTTGGATAAATGTCTAATGACACGCATCCACCATTATAGTATCATACAGAATAGTTTCATTGTCTTAAAAATCCTCTGTGCTCCACCTATTCACCCCTCTCTCTCCACTAACCCCTGACAACACTGATCTTTTTACTGTCTTCACCATTTTTCCTTTTCCAGAATGTCATATAGTACATAGCCTTTTCAGACTGGCTTCTTTTACTTAGTAATACGCATTTAAGCTTCCTCTATGTCTTTTCATGACTTGGTAGCTCATTTTTTTTTTCTTGTTGAATAACAAGATTGCATTGATTGGCCACAGTTTACCTATCCTCTGTGTCTTTTTTTAAGAGCAAGAAAGCATTTCCTAGAAGTCTCCCCAGCTGACTTCCTGTCATGTCTCATCGGACAGAATCAAGTCACATGCTCCTTCCTAAGCCAGTTGCTGGCAAGGGGAAAGACGTTACCATGAGTGACCAAGTATCAGTCCTGGGACAAGGAGAGTCCAGCCTTCTCTGAAGGTCTGACAACCTAATACATGAAAAAAATTCTTGCAAGGGCTATTTAGTGAGGATGGAGTCAGGAAATGGCTGTTGGGTGGGTAACCAATAATGTTTGCTTTGGCAACCACATTTTTTTTTTTTTTTTTTTTTTGAGACAGGATCTTATTCTGTTGCCCAGGCTGGAGTGCAGTGGTGTGATGTAGCTCACTGCAACCTTGAACTCCTGGGCTCAAGTGATCCCCCTACCTCAGCCTCCCAAATAGCTGGGACTACAGGCACACACCATCATGCCCAGATAATTTATTTATTTACTTTTGTGGAGACGGGGGTCTCATTGTGTTGTCCAGGCTGGTCTTAAACTCCTGGCCTCAAGCGATCCTCCTGCCTTGGCATCCCAAAGTGCTATGCTCAGCCTACATCTTTTTTAAAGATAAAATTTAATTTTTCTGCTTATAAAATGCATTTTAGAAAATCTGAAAACTACATAAAGTAAAATAAAACTCACCAATAATCTCAACTTCTGGTGATTATTATTATTAGCACTGTGCAGTATCCATCTCTTTCTTGATTTTTTTCTCTATTTACTTGCAGTGACACATAGAATGAGATATTAAGTCAGGACTCTTTCTCTTCCAGTATTGACTGAGGCACGAAGACAAAGGTGCCACATGCAGAAGGAGCTGTGGGCAGCACACTGTGGTTGAGAACTGGGGAGATGGCAAAACGGGGTCAGGATCTGGAGATTTGGGAGAAATTTGAGAGAATTTCTTTGTAGAAGGCTATGCTGTGAGTCCCAACCCCTTAGTGCCAACCTGTGAGGGAGGGCGGTTGCCCCTCCCCTCAAGCCTGATAAGATGGGCTACAAGGAAACCCCTTGGAGGAGCCTAGGGTGTGTCTCTTGGAGTTTGGGAGGCTCAAGGATCATGACATGAACCCAAGGAGTCTAATGGGAAGGGCTTTGGCTTTCAGCCTGAAAAGGTGTAGCAAAGACAGCAAGTGAAAAAAAACCTGTGTTGGGAGCCAGCTCCTCTTCTATGGATGGTGAAGCAAAGGAGGTGTGCATGTTCTCTGTGGACCAGATGAGGCCATGAGTGAGGGAGATGCAGTCTAGAGCTGCTTTAGTTTCATTCCACTGGGACCACCTGGAAGGGTGGTGGGATTCCAACTGAGGGTCAGGGTGACTGGGCCACAGGAAATCAGACACTCTGGGGAGAAACAGTTAAGTGCACTTGAAACCTTCAGAGGCTCTTAGGATCTCTCTTAGATCTGAATTCTGTTCTCCCAGGCTTCCTCAGACCCCTCCCATAGATACCTCTTTGCACCTTTCCCATCTGGTTTCCTATCCCGGTCCTTGCATATACTCCTCTCTACTGCCCAAGGTAACAGAGTACCAACCCCCATACCCCTTCCTGTGTCTTACAAAACTCTGCCATCTCAGGCTTCAGCCAGAGGCTAATGAGGTCTTCCTCTGCCCAGACTTTTGCAGGTTGAAAATTAGGAGAGGGATTTGACAAAGAAGGAAAAGTTTAGGCTTTCTCTACCAGGGCTGTGACCAGTGTTCTACTTACTTAAGGAAAAAAACACCTCACTATCATCAAGGAACCCATAGGATAGAGTAAGGAATGCTCTGCTGCATGTTTTTTCTTCTCTCCTGAGACTTCTCTTAAAAGTGTGCTAAGTCTTCTAACTCTGTCTTCTAGGTCTCTTATAATTGCATCTATATTTTTCATTCTTAATCTCTCTGTTCTACATTCTGGATAATTTCTTAAGACCTAATTTCTAGTTCACTAATTCTCTTTTCAGCTGTATATAAACTGCTGTTAACCCTATTCTTTGAGATCCTAACTTTTTTTTTTTCAGAGCTAGAATTTCTATTTGGTTCTTTTTCAGACTTGCTATGTCACTTTTTATAGTTACTTATTCCCTGCCAAAATTTTAAAACTTAGACTTAAAAAAAACCCAGACATGTGTGAGAAGACTTTTATTTCTTTAAATACATTAAGCATAGTTGGTTTTAGTTTCTACCTGATAATACCGATATTTTATGTACTTTGGGACCTATTTCTGTTGTCCATTGTTTCTTTTATTCTTAGAAAAATAACTCTACCTCCAGCTCAGTGCTACCCAGGCTGTGACCAGGCTGTGATCAACTGTAGCTCTGAAAAAAAAATTAGAATCTCAAAGAATGGGGTTAACAGCAGTTTAGATACAGCTGAAAAGAGAATTAGTGAACTAGAAGTTAGGTCTTAAGAAACTATCTGGAATGCAGCACAGAGAGATTAAAGATGAAAAATATAGATGCAAATGTAAGAGACATAGAAGATAGAGTGAGAAGACTTATACTTTTAAAAGAAGTCTCAGGAGAGAAGAAAAAGCATGTGGCAGAGCATTCCTTAAGTGACTCATCCTATGGGTTCTTTGATGATAATGAGGTGTTTTTGCCCTTAAGTAAGTAGAACACTGGTCATAGCCCTGGTAGAGAAAGTCCACAAAGCAGCTTTGTAGCTGAGCTTAAGCAGCTTTGTAGCTGGGTTTATCTCTTGGGGTGGAGATAAACTTTGTGCTGACGCCAGCCACCTTGCTGCTCCTTCATCCTTAGTGCAGGGCCTTATGGCCCAAGATGCTACTCAAGCTGCACCTGCATTTTAGGTGTGGGAGGAGAAAGGCTGGAGAAAGGCATACCTTCACATTTAAGGAGGCTTCTTGGCAGTCCTGCAGAATAAACCTCCTTAATCTCATGGACTGGACCTTGCATACCACTCACATGGAGCTGCCAGGGAAGTTGGGAAATGGAACCTCTGAGCTGGGTAGCACTGGGCTGGTTGTGGGGTTCTTTTTCTAAGGAAGACAAGAAAAAGGGAATTTGGAAGGCAACTGGAAGTTTCTGCCACCGTAACTTTGACCGGATCACTTTTCGTCATTGGATTTCGGTTCTTCATCTATAATTGGGGAGAAGGCACTGTTGGCAGTGCCTTCTGTGTTGGGTGGCACAATGCTTCACTGTGCAGAACTGTCCTCTGCCATGTAGGACATTTAGCACTCCCAGGCCATGTGTGTTAAATGTCAGTAGCATACCTAGGCTCCGTTACCACCACAACAGCCCTGGTCTTTGCTACCTGCTTCTAGGAGACAGTGCTGCTCCCTGTTGTGAACCCCTGGACAACATCATGGTTCTAGATTTCCCCCTAACAGTGGCATTCTGTGGGAGCCTGTGGTTCTATGATGTTTGGGTCTCAGTAACTTCATCTGTCAAATGGGCAAAGGAAGGAGACAGGAGGGGAATGCAAATCTGCTTCTTTAGTTCTCCTGGGCTTTACAGGGAGAAAGGAATCATGCAGCTAGAGTCAGGGTCATTGGTCTCCAAGGTCAGTGGTCAGACAGGGAGAAAGGACAGAGGGGAAAGGAAGGAAGGGGCCAGAACAGAACTTTCTAAGGAGTGGGAGGGGTGGAGACAGGAACCCAGAACACCTAGTCCCAGCAGGGGCCCGCTGTCCCTCCACAGGCCTTCACTGTGCTGCTGGTGTGAGCATCATCTCCTGAGAAGCTGGCACGCTGGCCTTCATCTGTCATGATGCCCTTATTAGTGGCTCCCACGTCCATTGGCGGGACCTCATAAGCGGGGCCTGCCTGACCTTTGGAGCAGCAGATGCTACATCTGGCAGGGCTGATCAAAGAACCCTGGGACCAGGAGGCCTTGGGACTGAGCCGGTGCCCAGGGGCTCTGCCTCCTCTCCTGCGGGCTCTCAGTTTCTGGTCCCTGCTGGGGTGTGGGAGGCAATTAGTTGGATCACACTGTACTCACCCCAGTGAGTTCTCATGGAGCCAGAGGGGAGGATGTGTGACTCCCAAGAGCTTTGCTGCCTAGATTCAAAGTTGGTTCTGACACTTATTTAATTGTGTGACTTTGGACAAGTTACTTAACCTTTCTCTCTTGTTTGTTCCCTCATCTACAAAATGGAGATAATGATAGTTCATATAAATAAGTGGTAGTTGTTGCTATTCTGGGTGGAACTCTGCTCTCTTTGTTCCTGGCCCTGGAGATTCTGGTGCATATGATGCGGCTTAGAGGATTTAAGCAGTTTGCCCCAGGTTCCACAGTCAGCCAACGTGGGCAAGGCCCTGCCTACCTCAAAGTGCAAGCTCTCCACCAACCTATGATGCAGAGAGGGGTTCCCCGGGAGGGAAGTGGCAGCCTTGGCATTTGTTGTTCTGCCCAGAGGGGCTGGGATGTGTGGGGAGTGCAGGGGATGGAGGTGATGGAGAATCTGGGCCACACAGCTCCTGTGCAGAAAGCTTCAGAAGGCTTACCAAGGCTGGACCAACAGGGAGGCTGAGGGCTGTGAGTGTCCTTGGAGGAAGATGGGGTGGGACACAGTGGCGAGTGGACCAGTAGCGGCCATGCAGCAAGCAGAGTCCAGCTGGGCTCCACTCGGGGTGGACGTCTGAGTCCCCAGCTGCCTCAACTGTGCCCAGTGTAGGTCTAGGAGCTCAGAGAGAGCCACCTGTCTGCCACCTGCCCCAGTTCAGACATAGATGCAGATGTAGGCTTGCATGCACTGTTCGATTTTTGTCTCCAGCTATTCCTCAGAATGTGTGCCAGGAGCCCGAGGGAGGAGCTGGCCCAACCCAGAGAAATGTTCTTGAAAGCTGCCCAGGCCTTAGGGAGGGGCCCATGAACAGGCTCCCCTGAGCTAGCCAGCAGTGCAGGGTCCTGACCTGCCAGTGGAGGTTCCACAGAGTGCCATGGAGGTGCTGGGGAATGGAGGGGGGCAGGGCTGGGCCCCAGAGGCACACAGCAAGGAGGCACAGAACCACTGCTGGGGCCCCTTTCACCCCCCTGCGGGGTCCACTGGGTGAGAAGGGGGAGGATGGGGATGTGGCTGGGGAACAGTGGGGCGTTTGGCAGATGAGCTGGGTCTGAGGTCAGAAGACCCAAGCACTAGCCCTGGTTTTGGCATTTATGATCATTGAGTATAGTATTTAAGCTAATGTCATAATTAGGGTGTCATCTTTATAGATGTCAATGAATAATGAACATTAATTAATATGGGGAGCAACTATTTATGTATCACTTACTACGTGCCAGGCATTGTGCCAAGGACATCTATGAACGGTCTCTTGTAATTCTCCCAGAATCTTATGAGGAAGGTGTCGTTTTCAGAGAGGAAACTGCCACGAAGGCCGGTGACTTGTCAAGCTCACTGCAGCAGGCAAGGGTGGTGTCTGGGACTGCATCGTGCTGTGTCTCCTCCACAGGTCACATGCTACATCACGGACGAGCATGCCACTTGTTAGCTGTGAGCCACGCTACCTTTCCAAACTTCCTTTTGCTCATCAGCAAAATAGTTTTAAATACTTTTATCCTGATTACATCACAGGGAGCAGTTAGAATCAATTGAATGAGGCATGTGACAAGTATTTGTAGGTTCATTTATTATTTAATCAACGATGATTTATGGAGTCCCTGTTTTGTGCTGGTCACTCTTCTAGAGCCCAGTGAGACAGCAGTGAACAGAACAGGCAAGGTCCCTGCTTTCAGAGGACCTAAACTCTAGCGTGGGGGTAGGGGGACATGCAATCAACAATTTATGTATTTGTACGTACAACAATTATGCAATTGTACATAAAAAATACGATGTTCTTTCTCATAATGTTCAGTGCTTTGAATAAAAAAAGAGAGGGTGATGGGACTCAGTCTATGTCAGATGGATTGGGAGTCAGAGGTGATGTGAGGAGGTGATGCTTAGAGTTGAAGACCACTGACATAAGGGAGCCAGCCACGTAAGGAACCTTACTGGTGAAGGGATGGGAGGAGGGTCTGACCAGTGGTTAGAGCACAGTAAGTGGAGGGAGGGCAAGCACGGGAGTACAGAGTCAGGCAGGGGCCAGGCTGCCGGAGCCTTGTGGGCACTGGCAGGGAGTTTGGATTTTTTTTTTTGAGAGTACAGTGGTGTGATCACATCTCACTGCAGCCTCAACTTTGAAGACTCAAGCGATCCTTCCACTTCAGCCTCCCATGTAGCTGGAACTACAGGCATGCACCACCATGCCTGCGAGATTTTTTAATTTTTTTTTTTTTGTAGAGACGAAGTCTCACTATGTTATCCAGGCTGGTCTTGAACTCCTGGCTCAAGCAATCCTCCTGCCCCAGCCTCCCAAGGTGCTGGGATTACAGGTGTGAGCCACTGTGCCCAGCCAAATTTGGATTTTATTCTCAGGGGAATGGGAGCTGGGTTGTGTATTTTAGAAATACACGTGCTGCAGAAAACTAAACTGACAGTGTCACAAACAAATGAAGTTTATTTTTCTTACTTGAAAAGGAGACTGAAACTGGGTGGCTGTTGGTGCTGGCTCAGTGGCTTGGGGAGGTTGGGGCTGGGATGTGTGTCATTCCTGGGCTTTCCCCTCTGGTTGTGAGTGGCTGCAGCAGCTCCAGGTATCACGGCTACATCCCAGACAGTCTGCTGGCTTCTTCTTAATCAGAACTGCTCTTAGCTTCAAGAGAGGCTGGAAAAGGGAGTCAGGTATAGGAATGAACTTTTCTGGCCCTCAGATGAAGGCAGGCAGGAGAGCTAGGGCTGGAGGTTGGGTGTGGGTGAGCCTTGGCTTCAGCTACACTAGCGCTTGTTGAACTTTCAGGACATAGGATGCACGGGTCTGGGCTGGGGTCTGAGATTCTGTGTTTCAGACATGCTCTCAGGAGATGCTGATGGGGCTGGCCTATCACTCAGACTTTGAAGAACATGGGTAAACACCACTGGAGAGTTTTAAGTAAGAAAGTCGTAGGCCAAGCATGGTGGCTCATGCCTGTAATCCCAGCACTTTGGGAGGCTGAGGCCAGCGGATCACTTGAGGTCAGGAGTTTGAGACCAGACTGGCCATCATGACGAAACCCCATCTCTACTAAAAATACAAAAATTAGCCAGGCATGGTGGCAGGTGCCTGTAATTCCAGCTACTCAGGAGGCTGAGGCAGGAGAATCACTTGAACTTGGGAGGTGGAGGTTGCAGTGAGCCGAGATTGCAATTGCACCACTGCACTCCATCCTGGGTAATAGAACCAGACTCCTTCTAAAAAAAGAAAAAAAAAGAAAGAAAAGAAAAGAAAGTAGTGACTTGAATTGTGTGGCTCTGTGGAGAGTCCAGTGTCAGGGACTAGAGGTGACACCAGGGGTCCAGTTAAGGGAACAGAAATCACGATCACTTGGGTTAGGGTGGTAGCAGGGCAGATGGTGCTGATAGTTGGGTTAAAAATATTTTTTTATTTTTAATTTTCAAAATTGTAAAATATGCATAACATAAACTTTATCATTTTCACTGCTTTTAAGTATATACCGTTCTGTGGCGTTTAAATACATTCACAGTGTTGAACCCCATCACCACTGTCCATTTCCAGAGCTTTTTCATCACTCCAAATGGAAACTCTGTACCCATTCAGCAATAACTTCCCATTCTCTTTCCCCTCAGTCTCTGGCAACCTCTGTTCCACTTTCCTTCTGTATGAATTTGACTAGTCTAGGTGCCTTATAGAAGCAGAATCACATAATATTTGTTCTTTTGGAACTGGCTTATTTCACTTCACATAACGTCCTCAAGGTTCATCCGCAATAATGCTGCTGTGAACATGGGTGTGCAAGGATCTGAGTGAGTCCTGTGGTTGGTTGTAAGAGGTCTTTTGGAGTAGAGCCATCAGAATGCCCTGATTGGTGGAAACACAGGCTGGAGCAGAATGACTCCTGGGTTTCTGGCTTAGTGGCCGTGGTGGCTTATATTAAGTTGGGGAAGAACTTGTAAAGTGCTCTGCAAACACCAGATAGTATTTTATTCAGAATTGTTTTAAGGAGTTATCAGCCATGAAATTATCCTAATAAAGGCATGAAAACCTCCCTTTATTTGTTTATTGAGACAGGGTTTCACTCTGTTACCCAGGCTGGAGTGCAGTTGGCGTGATCTCGGCTCACTGCAACCTCTGCCTCCGGGGTTCAAGTAATTCTCCCACCTCAGCCTCCTGAGTAGCTGGGACTACAGGTGCATGCTACCACACTTGGCTAATTTTTGCATTTTTAGTAGAGACGGGGTTTCACCATTTTGGCCAGCCTGGTCTCGAACTCCTAAAGTCATGTGATCCACTGGCCTCGGTCTCGAGCTCCTGGCCTCAAGTGATCTGCCTACCTTGGCCTCCCAAAGTGCTGGGATTACAGGCGTGAGCTACCGTGCCCAGCAAAAACCTCTCTTTAAAGAGTCATGCACCTGGGGCCTGGGCATGCAGGTTTCCATACCCCTTCCATAACTGCCTGATTGGAATGAGCAGTTGGCAAACTATGGCCCACAGACCAAATCCGGCTCACCACCTGGTCTTATATGTCCTAGAGCTAAGAATAGTTTTCACATTTCAAAATATAAAATGTGGGGGAAAAAAAGACGATGTAGCCCTTCACCTAGAACAGTTGCTGAATTTTGCCTCTTGGCCCCACAGAGCCTAAAACGTTGACTGTCAAGCTCTTTGTAGAAGTTTGCTGACCTCTGACCTATGTTTATTGGTTTGGCTCAGACAGAAGATAGTGTGGTATCTTCTTCTGGAAATAAAACAAAAAACAAAACTCCTCCTCACCACTGCTGACCTACTTCTGTAGAGTTTTTTTTGTTTTTTTGTTTTTTCTGATGAGCACCTGCTGGTTATAGGAGACCGCAAGCCAGACCACCCACCCTGAAGGCCTCTCCGGCCACCGCCCGCCCGTTAACAGCCCCAGTCAGCTGAGCCGGTGAAATGGATTCATGCCAGCACAGTGCTGTTTACCAGAGCAAGTGATTTATTTAGCATCTAAATTTTAAAGGGTGCCTGTGCTTCCCAGGAAGCTGTCTGGTTTAGAAAATTGCCCATAATAAATGCATGTAATAAATCCATTATTTTGAACCTAAAGAAAGGTATTCAAGTTTTATAAGAGAAAAGCAGTTTCTCCTCATCCTCGCTAAATACGTGTTGTGTAAATAATTACAAACAATGGTTTGAATGGGTGCTAAATTATCAACTTGCCAAAATGCAATCATGGCTCTTATTATTCCAATTAATCATGCAAACATCCACTAGCTGGTTTCTCCCTAGTGAGGCCTCCCCCATTCCTGAATAACCTAAGAATCCACGGTGCTTTGTGTCAGAAGACCTTGGAGAGAGCCGCCCCTTCGCTCAGGGTTTTTAGCTGTCGGACCCAGCCCTGGGCACTCCTGGGCCTCCTCATCTGCTGCTGCAGGGATGCCTTGGCCTGGTAGGCTGTAAGCCTGCCCCATTCTCATGTTCTTGAAGTTCTAGTTATTTTAGTTCATGCTTACTTTGCTCCCGAGGGGCTGAGTCCTAAGAGGCAGTGAGCTTCGATCCCAAGCCATGTCCCTTCCCTGGGACTTCCAGGCCAGGGATGAGGCTTAGATCCACGATGCTATGTCCTGAAATGTGGATGTCACCACATCCATCTTCGAGGGTGCTGGGGTTGGGCAGAGCATTCTTCCAGGAAACTTTTTGGTCTCCTGGAAATTTGCAAATTTACCCACCTGCTCCTCTGGAATTACTTCTGTGTACCAAGGGAGATTGGGCGTGGTGATCTTTGTCAGGCCATAGGAGGTCCTGGGCAATGAATGTCTACTTGCCTCACCTTTACATAACCAAGAGAGGTTCCCAGGAGTCTCTTCCTCCAGCTGAGAATATTGGTGGTGCATGGCGTGTTGCTGGTTCACCTAGTTGAAGTGGCCAGAAGCCTCGGTCCTGCAAAATTTATGCATTCAACAGTGTTTTTTTTTTTTTTTTTTTTTTGAGAGAGTCTCACTCTGTTGCCCAGGCTGGAGTGCAGTGGTGCGATCTCAGCTCACTGCAATCTCCACCTCCCGGGTTCAAGTGATTCTCGTGCCTCAGCCTCCTGAGTAGCTGGGACCACAGGCGCGCACCACCACACCCAGCTAATTTTTGTATTTTTAGTAGAGATGGGGTTTTGCCATGATGGCCAGGCTGGTCTCAAACTCCTGGCCTCAAGTGATCCGCCCACCTCGGCCTCCCAAAGTGCTGGGAATACCGGCGCAAGCCACCGCACCTGGCCACATTCAAACAAGTGTTTATGCAGCACCTCCTGTGTGCTGGGCACTGTCCTGGGCAGTTGGGATATGCCAGCGACCAGTGTGCAAAACAAAGGTCCCTGCCCTCTGAGGCTACATGGTGATGTATAAAGCTCTGTTCTTGAATACAGCACAGTGCTGGGGGACCCAGATTGCCGTGTGTGTGTGTGTGTGTGTGTGTGTGTGTGTGTGTGTCCAGGACACTGGAAAGGCTTCCCATAAGAGGAGGCATTTGATGGGGTTTTGAATGCTGAGCGGGATTCACCAAGGCACACAGAGGTAGAGCTGGGGAAGGGCACCCATGCCTGAAGGTCTGGAAGTGGGCGGGAGCTGGGCAAATTCAGGCTTGGAAGAACCATGTGGCAGGAGCCAGGCAAATTCAGGCTTGGAAGAACCATGTGGCAGGAGCCAGGAATACTCTGGGAGAGCAGTTCGCCCATAGAATTCCCAGTTTCTTGCAAATAAATTAGCTCCAGGAGGGGCCACTCAGGGGAAAAGGTGCCTGTAGGGTGGGCTGGGGCCCAACTCTAAGGGGCTTTGAATGCTTTGCAAAAGGGGTTGATCTGTGTATTTGTAGCCTCATCCTTAGGGCCCCCAGCAGTGGACAACTCTAGGGGGTGGCATCACAAAGACCTCAAGACAAGTGGCACCCCATATGGTTGGGTCCTGCCCCCTTCCCAACCACTGGTTCCCGATCTCCCCCAGTATGCTCTCCAAGGGCTGGCTCTGTGGGTGCATGTTGGAGAGGAGCATCCTGACTCGCTGTCTCATCCCCACCTGTTCTAGAGATCACATTGAATAACTTTTCTCCTTCTTAGGTGCTGCGTGCTGCACCTCCTGATTTAGGACCAGAATTCATTAGCACCTGTTTTGGGCACCTCCAAGGGTGGGGACAATTCCCCTGGGTCTGTCTTCTTAGTTCAAAACAATTCTTTGTGTGCAGTGTTCCTAACTGTGGACTCGACCCCCACATTTGAGTTTCTGAAACAGCAGCAGGTGGGAGTTGAGGGCAGAGGTCATCAAGATTGGCCCTTGGACCACGTGAACCTGCATCATCCTGTTGGAAATGCAGATCTCTAGCTCAGATCTGCCGAGTTTGAATCTCTAGGAAGGGGGCCTGGAGTCGGTTTTTGGAATGTGTTTCTCAAGCATTTCTTAATGTATGTCAAAGTTTGAAGACTACTATATATGAGAGCAGCTCCTTAACATTTTGGGAGCTGGGGCTAGGTCTCCTTGATTGGATGCATGCATTTAGCCTTCAGAGATAATGGGATCTGGGCTCAGCTGGCCTCTGCCTGATGTCGTCTAGGTCGCCAGAGTCACTACCTACAAGGCCATTGTTCACAGTGGAGAAAAGATAATCCCTCCCTCCCTACCTACCTCTCTCTCTCTCTCTCTCTCTCTCTTTTTTTCTTTCCTGATGGAGTCTGGCTCTGTCATCCAGGCTGGAGTGCTATGGCATGATCTTGGCTCACTGCAACTTCTGCCTCCCAGGTTCAAGCGATTCTCCTGCCTCAGCCTCCTGAATAGCTGGGATTACAGGCACATACCACCAGGCCTGGCTAATTTTTATATTTTTTAGTAGAGATGGGGTTTCACCATATTGGCCAGGCTGGTCTTGAACTCCTGACCTCAAGCAATCCACCTGCCTCGGCCTCCTAAAGTGCTGGGATTACAGGCATGAGCCACCCACGCCCGGCTGGAATCTTTCTTTGTTTTTGAGACAGGGTCTCACTCTTGTCGCCCAGGCTGGAGTGCAGTGGCACAATCACAGCTGACTGCAGGCTCAACCTCTTGGTTCAGGTGATCCTCTCACCTTAGCCTCCCAGATAGCTGGGGCCACAGTCATGCGCCACTGTCCCCGGCTAATTTTTATATATATTTTTTGTAGAGACGGGGTTCGCCATGTTGGGCTCAAGTGATCTTCCTGCCTTACCCTCTAAAAGTGTTGGGATTACAGGAATAAGCCCCCATGCTTGGCTGAATCTTTCTTATTTGAAACTAAATCTCCTTCCCCGAGATTTCTACCCTGTGGTTCTGGTTCTGCCCACTGGAGTCAGACCAAGTAAACCCAGTGTGTCTTCCAGATGGCACCCCCGCAGACGCAGACATCTGCAGGCTGCTGTCATATCAAGATCCCTGGATTTTTTGACCAGTTTTTATCTATTATGATCTCTAGACACTTTACTCTCCTGGGCACTCCCTTGAATGATGACTCTGTGCTATGTGCTTTCTATGTATTCTTATTTAACCCTCCCCGCATCCCAATAAGGTTGGCTTTATTTTCCCCATTTTACCTGAGCAAAGGTAGGTCCAAAGAGGTGAAGAGACTTTCCTAAGGTTACATGACTAGTTTGTGCCAGATCTGGGATTTAAACCTAAGGTCAGCTAGACACCAAAGCCAGAGTGCTATTATGACCCCCATTTTACAGACAGGGAAACTGAGGCTTAGAGAAGTCAAGGACCTACCTAAATCACACCACAGCAAGTGACAGAGCTGGGATATGACTCCAGAGCCTACATTACTTTTTTGGAGACGGGAATCTCACTGTCGCCCAGGCTGGAGTGCAGTGGCATGATCATAGCTCACTGTAACCTAATCTCAACCTCCTGGACCCAAGGGATCCTCCTGCTTCAGCCTGCCAAGTGTCTGGGGCTACAGGTGCATGCCACTATGCCTGGCTAAGTTTTTATAAAAAAAAAATTTTGTAGATATAGGGTCTTGTTATATTGCCCAGGCAATATAACAATTCCTTCGCTCAAGTTTTCCTCCTGACTTAACCTCCCAAGCAACTGGGATTACAGGTGTGAGCCACTATGCTTGGCAGAGCCTGCATTCTTAATCATGATGACAAATACTGCCTTCCCACCTAGTAATCATGCCTATATCAGGGGCTTCGCTGCTGAACACAAGGGCTGCTAAGCACATAGTTAGCAGCCAAAAGAAATATTGGATAATAGGATTATTGATATTATTATTAGAGATCGACACTGTTCCCACCTAATATGACATATATATATATATGGACAAATATACCTGTCTTATATCAAAGGGAATTTTTTTTTAACTTGACATACTGTAAGATGACCAAAATTGCTGTTGCTTGGGTGGGTGCAGGAAGATATTTCAAACCATCCTTGGGAGTGACTGGTACCATTCAATACCATCGGTAGTGTTTTTTTAGCTTTTTAAATTAAAAAATACGTATTTTTGTAGAGACAGGGTTTTGCTATGTTGCCCAAGCTGGTCTTGAACTCTTGAGCTCAAGCAATCCTCTCACCTCAGCCTCCCAAAGTGCTGGGATTATGGGGGCGAGCCACCACACCTGGCCTACCAGAAGTGTTTACTGAGTACCTAGCACAGGCCCAGATGCACAGGGCCCCTGAATCAGATCCTATAGCTGTCCATTCACAGTCAAACCCCCTTCCTTGTAGACTGAAAGAGATTTTGTTCTGGTCTCAGGTAACTGTGTTTCATGACCCCTTCTCCAGCTCCAAAGGCCATATATTAATAAGCCCATACCATTTGTCTTATCTCTGATTACATATATTTCCAGTCCTCTTGCTAGTGGTTGCCTTAGGTCTGGGCATGTGATAGGTATTCAGCGGTCTAGCAATTGGCCAATGAGTCATCAGGAGATGTGTGCATCGAGAGAGCAATGGGAAAATTGTAGTGGCTTTTAAGGCAAGGCGTACAAAGGCCTCTTCCTGTCCTTTGGATATTATTGCGTGAGAATGAGATGTTTGTCACTGTCACAGGCCTCTATGACTGGGTTGGGTAAGCCCAGAGAATGCCAAAGGTGACCCGAAGCCCTGATTTTGTTGTGCCACTGAATTAACATAATCTGGATGTCCCCTGCCTCCAGGCTTCTTGTATGAGATTATAAGTGTCCTTATTACATAAGCTACTTTCAGTTGGGCATTCTGATACTTGCAGCCAAAAGCATAACCTAAATGCTTATGGTCCCTAAAGAGCTTACAGGGCTCCTGGGGAGATAAGGAACACACTCAGGTATCATTAGGTCACCATATGGCAGCAGGAGGTAACAGCACCAACCACACAGTGACAGGCAGGACATTAGGAGAGAAGGGTGAGATCTGGGAGAAGGAAGAGGGGAGGTGAAGCGTGAGTGGGCTTGGGATTCAAAATGACTTAGAACTTGGGCTTTTCGTTGTTGTTGTTGAGATGGAGTCTCGCTCTGTGGCCCAGGCTGGAGTGCAGTGGCACGATCTGGGCTCACTACAACCTCCGTCTCCCAGGTTCGAGCGATTCTCCTGCCTCAGCCTCCTGAGTAGCTGGGACCACAAGTGCACGCCACCACACCTGGCTAATTTTTATATGTTTAGTAGAGAGGGGGTTTCACCAGGTTGGCCAGACTGGTCTTGAACTCCTGACCTCAAGTGATCTGCCCACCTTGGCATCCCAAAGTGCTGGGATGTGAGCCACCACACCTAGCCTAGAACTTGGGCTTTGAAACCTGCCTCTACCGCTTACTGGCAGTGAAGCCTTGGGAAACGGACTTAACCTTTCTTGGCCCCAGTTTCCTCATCTGTCAAGTGGGGATAATACTAGGGGCTAAATCATGGGGCTTTGTGAGGATTTGAAAAGCCATTGAGCATGGTGCTTGGTACATGGCAAACTCTCAAATGAAAGCCATTGTGATGATTACTCTGGAGACATGAACCACTGTGAGGTACCCTGGCTGCAGCCTCAATCCTGCCACCTGTCCCGAACCAGCTGAAGCACTTTCCTCCCGCTGCAGGTGCAGGCTCAGGTGGGCATGAAGAAACTCTTTAGCAAAGATCTTCCTCCAGGATGCTTCTACTTCTTCTTGCTTGTGCTATGATCTTGTTCTATGTGGTTCTGGACGTCAGGGCTCAGCTCTGACCTGGTACCCAGACTTCAGGCTTCCTATTGATCCTAAATTGGTCCCTAGAATTGTGTCTTTTTTCTAGTCATGAATTTGGGCTCCCTGGTCTTGAAGATCTTGAGCTACCCTTTTTGACCCGCCCCAGTTTGATGCTCTGAGGGTGGAACCTCCTTGCTGATAAGTTGGCTCACAGGTGGCTGTGGATTGGTGCTTCTCCAGCTTCTGCCTGAGAGCACCCCTGGAGACAGAGGCGTGTGAACACCATTCAAGTCAGCTACGAGTGAGAAGGGTGTCTAAAGCCTTGTGTCTGATCTTTAATTCATGTGGATTTTGCAGCACTTCCTGACTTGAACAAGTCATTATAATATAAAAAGTTTAAGATAATTTACCATCAGGAAAGAATACAAAGAGTGGCTGCCCTATTCATTAATGCATGGGATGCAGCTGCAAAGCATCTAGCTATTTTTTTTGTATTGCACTGAATTGAAAAGAGATCACATTGCCTCGCAGATTAGCTTTTCTCCTCTGTCCAAGGTTACGGTATGTTAAAAACCCAGGTCCATGTAACTCTGTGGCTATAAAGGGCAACAGTTCTTTGTATGGCAGCTTCAGGTAATCGCCGATGAGAGACATCTGGAATACCACCAGAGCAGTGGGTCCGTGTAGCATGTCCAGGCTTCTGTTGGCAGGCTGGATAGCCTGGGAAATGATGAGAATACTCTCCCTGACCTGGTGAAGCTGCAGAACTCTGTCTCTTGCCACCCTCCAGGTCTTCAACCTGCCGGCCCCTGCTTCTTCAACCTGCTCTCATTCATGTGACTTGAATCCTGCAGCCTGTATCTGTCTGCCTCTGCCCTTTGAGTCGGATAGGATGCAGGTAACAGAAGACCCCATGGACAGTGGCTTAAACCACAATGACACTGAATTATCTGAGAAGTCTGATCCAGAGTTGATGAGCAGATAAAAAATGTTGAAAGGATCCACGCTCTTTCCATCTCTCTGCTTAGTCATCCTCACTGTGTTTGCTTTTCTTCAGTTTGTTACTTTTTTTTTTTTTTGAGATCGAGTTTCGCTCTTGTTACCCAGGCTGGAGTGCAATGGCGCGATCTCTGCTCACTGCAACCTCCACCTCCCAGGTTCAAGCGATTCTTCTGCCTCAGCCTCCTGAGTAGCTGAGACCGCAGATGTACACCACCACACCCAGCTAATTTTTGTATTTTTAGTAGAGACGGGGTTTTGCCATGTTGGTCAGGCTGGTCTTGAACTTCTGAGCTCAGGTGATCCGCCCACCTCTGCCTCCCAAAGTGCTGGGATTACAGGCATGAGCCACAGTGCCTGGACAAGCTTGTTACCTTTTGATGGCAAGATGGCTGCCACAGCTTCAGCCATCGTGCCCTCACTCAACCACATTCAAGGCAAGAAGGAGAAGAAAGGGACAGTTTCTTCCATTAAATGTCTATCTCTTTTATCAGGAAGCAAGAAGCCCTCCCTCAGATTTGTCTTTATTTTTCACTGGCTGGAACTGTATCTTGACGGCAAGGGAAAATGGAAAAGTAAGAATCGGGGAAAAGCAAATGAGATTACTTTGTTTGTTTAGCCCAATCATGATTCATCTTCTGAGGCTGGAACAAATATCAGAGTCTGTAGCAATAAAGAGAAGGCAGTGACTTTAGGGTAGGCACTAACGGTGCCCACCAGTCTTTCTAATTTCCCATGTCACCCTCAACTTCTCAGGCCCACCCCTGGCCTGCCTGAAGAGCCTCAGGAGAATGCCCCCTTCTTTGTCAGACCCTCTTTGTAGCTATTGAGGCCCTCTTCGTACTTTGTTTTGAAATCTGTCATAGGGAAGACATGTCCTCTTTCGTCAAATCTCACAGAATTGCGTTCTGTGCCAGTCTGTAGGTGACAAATGACTGAGATAGAGACAGCTCTCACCCCGGCACATCTCAAAGACTACTGTCTCTGCGAACAGAGATTGTTCTGAAGAAAAGGCTGATCATTAGCCCCCCACCACAAAATTATTCCCCAAATCAAGTTTGGGTAAAATGACTATCCCTAGTAATTGGCCATTTTTATAGACAGTTCCGCGCATTCGCATTGCTTTCGAATGCAGGGTGGCCTAGGAGGGGCACGCTTTCTTCTGCAGGTAGAAGGAAGGGCACAGACTTGGGAGCCCAGGTTTGAGTCCTAGCACTGACAGTGTGACCTGGGGCAAGTCCTTGAACTTCCCTGGGCCTCTATTTATGTCCCTCTGAATAGGAGACATGATTTGCTGCTTCAGGGTTGCTGTGAGGATGCTCTGTGGCTTTATGGGAGAAGGCTGGAGGGCTCTAAATGTGGTGTTACCTCCTGCCTTCAAGGCTTCTACTGTGAGCAGATTTTCAGTTATGTATTTGCAGTTGAACTTGGCCACCTGCTGGCTGGCTCACTTTGTTAGAAATCAGGACCGTGGCTTATTTGGGAGCAAGGTTCTTATACCTCATTGGCTTTTGTGCCTCTCTTTAAACTTCCCCAAGGAGCAGGTAAGGAGGTCTCCAGCTTCTTGGGTTTGTAGGTATATGTGGGGAGCTTTTCTCTTCCTTTTGTCCATTGCTATTTTCTTTTCTTTTATTATTGAGGTAAAATTTACATACAGTAAAGTCTACAAATTCTTTTTTTTTTTTTTCAGATGGAGTCTCTCTCTGTCACCTAGGCTGAAGTGCAGTGGTGCGATCTTAGCTCACTGCAACCTCCGCCTCCCAGGTTCAAGCAATTCTCCTGCCTCAGCCTCCCGAGTAGCAGGGATTACAGGCATGCGCCACCATGCCTGGCTAATTTGTGTATTTTTAGTAGAGATGGGGTTTCACCGTGTTGGCCAGGCTGGTCTCAAACTCCTGACCTCAAATGATCCACCCACCTCAGCCTCCCAAAGTGCTGGGATTACAGGCATAAGCCACTGTGTCCGGCCAAGTCCACCAATCTTTACATGTGCTGTACAGTTGATGTATTTTTTCTGTATTTGTACATCAGTGCAAGCACCGCTCTAATCAGGATATGGATGGTTTCCATCACTCCAGAGGGTTCCCCATGCCCCCACCCGCTTCCCCCATCAACCCAGCTTGTGCTCACGTCATGCAGCAGCTGCCACTGAACTTCACATGGGGCGGGTATTATATACCATGTGCTTTACATTGTTCCCTTAGGACTTTCACATCTTTTTCTGATCAGTTTTAAGCAGCCTCTCAGCCCTTCTTCTGATGGGCTGGGCTCCTCCCTCCTGGCACATCACTGGTGACTGTCTACTGTCATCTCCTGAGATGGCAGAAGCCTCAGATGTACCTCCCTTGGCAGGGTGTGTCCTGGGATATTCCTGCGGGCACCGAGACCAGGCCTTTGCTCCCAGGGGCGGCTCTGTGGCTTTGCTGGCTCTTGCATTGCAGGGCTTGGAGGAGCTGGGAATGGGCCGGGGACGGGGTGCCCTGGGCAAAGGTTTCTGAGAAGTGGCCTGAAGTCAGGCCAAGCTGGGGGGCTTTAGATAGGGAGTGGATAAAGCTACAGACCCAAGAGAGGTCTGCACAATGGGGGGTGCTCACAGAACACCCACAATGTTAGAAGTGGCAGTTAAGTGTGGGGTGGTGAATTAGGCATTAGCTTGGCCCTCTACTGAGAGTGACGGAGGACAGACCCCACCCCTGCTGACAAGGCTGACCTTAGGTGTGGTATGGTGGGAAGTCACCCTTCCCTACAAAAATATCCCTTTCGCCTGCCTGCCAACACCATGTGTTCACTCACTTGTTCATGTCAGGGGTATTTCCTGGGACCCCGGGGATGCAGGCAGGCAATGTGCTAACGCCAACTGTGTGAGGATGCCCACAGGCAGGGCCTCTCATCCCGCGGGCCCACTTCCTAGACAGGCTGCTAACGGGTGGCCCACAGGCCAGATTGGGACCTTGGATGTGCTGGCTTTGGCTCCCATAGTTTAAAAACCTGGAAATTGCCTATAAAAACTAGATTCCTGACTTCTCTTGACAAATCAGGAGATCTGGCAACCCCAGCCTGCTACACAGCAGCAGGTAGGAGTGGGCACGGCACGCTTTCTCCAGTTTGCTACAGTACCTACCATCCCTCTGGCCTCATACCTGCTGGCCTAGGTATGTACATTTCTGCTACTATAGAAATGTAGATATCTCTGCTAATTTGAATGGATGGGAAGAGTTGGTGAAGGCCTCACAGGAGAGGCAGTGAGGCTTGGTCACCGGTTGGAGGGTGCCTGTCCAAACCTACTCAGGCTCTTCCTCCTGAGGGTGATGCTCTTCTCGGCAGATGCTCTCTGGAGAGGATGATAGTGTGGGGGAGGGGGAATGGGCAGGAGAGCAAGATGCTGAGATATTATCCCACCAAGGCCCAGGGTAGTGGTTCTCAAAGTATGGACTACCTGGATTAGGATCACCTGGGGGTGTTGGTTCAAAATGCAGCCCCACTGCAGCAGAGCCTGGAGGGAAGGTCCCCAGGTGATACCCTGCTCACTCAAGTATGAGAAAAGGAGGCCGGGGCTTAGCAGGCCATGGGTCTGACACAAACTGTGTTTTCTAGGGCAAGACTGGGGACCCAACTCCTCCTTCTAGTCCCCTGATGGAGTCTTGTTTTGGACACCCTGCTTCCGGGCACAGCTGGGGCCCCCACCAAGCTGAGGGCATGAGAATCATCTTCTCCAGCCTTCTGGCTCCTGCACCTGGAGGAAAGGTCATGCTTGGCTTTGCCAAGTCTTTTCATTTTCCAGAATCTTTGAACTGCCATCCAGGCAGTGGGCCAGCTGTGGGAAATGGGATGGTGGCTGGCTGGCTGGTAAGGGACACCTTGTCTCCTCTTCCCTTTGATGGGTGTGCTTGCCTCTCAGCCAGGTGGCCTGACAGTTGCTGGGCTCTGGCCAGGGGGCTGGAATCATGGCCCTTTGTAGGTAAGGAGGGGCAGGGGTAGGGAGGCACCCTCGTGGTGGCCAGGGTGTACATAAGGAGGCCCTTATGCTCAGGTTCTTGAAGTGGCCCAGCAAGAGAGCATTTCCTTAATAATGAGGTTCCTGGGGAGCAAAATATGGGAGGCCCTCATTCTCAGGATGGTGAAGGGCCCACTCCCCACCCACTCCTGCCAGAACTTGAGAATGCGGGCTCCCTAAATGTCCCACTCTCCCACACTTGTCTGGTCCTGCATCCTGGTTACTGCACTCAGGGAGCCTGAGGGATGTGCTGGGATTGCAGGTGAAGGAGAGGGTGGGGCAGGCAGAGCATTCAGGACCTCTCACACCAGACCATGGCTTCTCAACCCCAGCTGCACACAGGAAGCCCCCAGGAAGCTTTAACATTTCCTGATGCCAGGACCCCATCCCCAGAGATTTGGATTTAATGAATCTGGGGTGCAGCTGGTGTTGGGATTTTTAAAACTCCCCAGGGGATTCTAATGGGCAGCAAAGTTTGAAAACCTCTGATCTGGATGGAGCAGGGAGGGTGTTGTTTATGGGTTTTCCTTCCATCTGTTTTAGTTGGAAGCAACAGACCGACAAGCAGGACACAGACTTCTAAGGGTAACGCTGTTTTTTTTTTTCTTTGAGATGGTGTCTCACTCATTCCGATTGTACAGTGGCATAGTCTTGGCTCACTGCAACCTCCGTCTCCCAGGTTCAAGTGTTTCTCCTGCCTCAGCCTCTCGAGTAGCTGGGATTACAGGTGCTCACCACCACGCCTGGCTAATTTTTGTATTTTTAGTAGAGACGGGGTTTCACCATGTTGGCCAGGCTGGTCTCGAACTCCTGAGCTCAGGTGATCTGCCCGCCTTGACCTCCCAAAATGCTGGGATAACAGGAGTGAGCCACCATGCCCGGCCTGGGTAACACTTTTGCTGGTAACACCAATAGCTGAATGCTGTTGTCAACATTCAACAAGGTGAATGGACTATGAGGAGGACGGAAAGAAGCCTAAGATTCAAGCTCCCAATCTGTGCCACATGCATCATGTTTGCCACTTAACGGTCAGTCCTGGGAGTTTACAGATGAGGAGCTTGAGTCTTGGCCAGGCTAAGGACTTTGCCTGCGCCTCACAGCTGTGGAATAGTAGAGCCTTAAATGAAATTGATGTGTGACAAGGTGCTGGTAGGAATGAAAGTCCTTCCTGTTGCTTTCAGATTGATTTTCTAAACAAAGTATTTCTGGGGTCAGCTGGTGGAGGAGAGGGCTTGGGAAAGAACTGGGCCCCGACTCCTCTCTGCCTGCAAGATAGAGGGTGGGGAGGAGCTGAAGGCTATTTTAGGCCCCGTCCCCCATCAGATTCTGTCGGAATCTGGCCTCAGCCAGCTGCCCCAAGTGATTTTAAGGAAAAATACCTCTCCCTCTGCTTAAAGACAAATAGATCCCTGAACGTAAAGTGAGTTGACTAGTGTGATAAAAACGGGCCTCCTCCTTGCCTCCAAATTCTCACACACACACACACACACACACGTATGCACACATACACACACTCAGAGTTACCGCAATTCCACCAACTAGGTGATTAGATTGAGCCAGAAAATACTCATGGGAGGGTAAGTGGGGAGACAATTCCATCTGCTACAGCATATTATAGGTTACAGAGTACTTTTGTAGGGGGCCGATCCCACATTCTCAGCAGACCTATGCATCCTGCTAGACAGCAAACACCGTGGGGAATATGCCACAGAGGCTTCTGTAGATGCAAAGAGAGAGCATTTAAAGTGAGGCTTGGAAGATGCTGAAAGTTGCTCTTTAATGGGTAACTTTATGCAAAAGAATTGTCCCACTGGCTTCCAAAGCAGTAACAATGCTGTGAGCAGCTTTTTGCTGTGGTGACAAAAGTTCACTTTCTCTTACTGAGAGTGGTTTCTGCATTCTCAGTTGGTTCATGCAGGAGCAGTGGGCCAGGGAAGAGAGCACCAGGGCTGGTTGGATTCCTGCCTGTCCACTTATGGGCTCCCTCACCTTGGGTGAGGGGATTAGCCTCTGAGTCCTGGTTTCCTCCTATGCATGTTGGGGGCTTCTGCTTCTGGCCAAGACAGGGTAGCAGGGACTGGATTTGCACTCCTGCCTGAAACAATTTTTAAAAAACAGACAGAACATATGAAATAATGGTTTTCAAGACACTAGACATTAGGCTACAAGATTCAGGGGTCCCAGAGAGCTCTATGGTTGTCTCTGCTTACTACCTGGAGAGTGTTTTCGGCCACAACCCAGAGAGGGGGAACTCAGGCCAGGTGGGGAGAAATGGAAGTAAATTCTGTAAGGTTTTTATACTCAATGTGAAGTGGCACAACATCACTTGAAGGTAAATTGTGAAAAGGTCAAGATGTGTACTATAAACACTAAAGCAACTGCTAAAATAGCAGAGTTACAGCTGCTAAGCCAATAAAGAAGATAAAATGGAATAATCAAAAATAGTCCAAAAGAAGGCAGAAAAGGGGAAAAAATAGATGGAACAAATAGAAAACAACCTGGGGCTATGCCAGGTTCCCCTGCCTCTCCTCCTTGGAGTCAGGAGGTCCCAGCCCTGCCTCCAAGCCACACTGAACCTTGCTTTTCTCATCTGAAGAATGGGATAGCAGTTCTGACCTCTCAGGGATATCGGAGGGTTCCTCGGGAGTGTGGTGCCTGGTGCAGGATGGCTGCTTTCCCTCTTCTGTCTGCCTGGCCCAGCTCCTGCCTCTGCGCTCCTCTCCCCTCTCTTACTTGGGGGTACTTTTCTCCCTTGGACTGCCCCTGCCTCTCCAAGGCCTTCTGGGAGCCAAGTGGCTTGGCCCTGCCAGTGGGCAGGTTGAAGATTTTTCCTTCAAGACCCTCGAAGGCCAGGTGGTCAGGGGTCGGGGGGCATGAAAGTTGAGTGAGACTAAGCTTTTTGCTTTTGTTTTTGTTTTTATTATTTTTAATGTTTCATTGTGGTTCTTTTTGTTTTTTTTTTTATATAAAATTCACATAACATACAAGGAACCGTGTTAAAGTGTACAATTCAGTCTGGGTGTGGTGGTCCACACCTCTAATCCCGGCACTTTGGGAGGCCAAGGTGGGAGGATCACTTGAGTCTAGGAGTTTGAAACTAGCCTGGGCAACGTGGTGAAACTCTGCCTCTACAAAAAGTAGAAGAATTAGCTGGGTGTGGTGGTGTGGGAGCTGGGGGTGGGAGGCTGAGATGGGAGGATGGCTTGAGCCTGGGAGGCAGAGGTTGCAGTGAGCCGAGATCACCCCACTGTACTCTGGTCTGGGCAACAGAGTGAGACCCTGTCTCAATAAATAAATAAATAAATAAAAATTATACAATTCAGTGGCATTTAGTATATTCCCAATGTTGTACAACCACCAGTTTCAAAACCACTAGTTTCAAAATTTTTCGTCACTCCAGAAAAACACCCTATGCCCATTAAGTAATCACTCCTCATTCTCTCCCTACCCCCAGCCCCTGGCAACCACTCATCTGCTTTCTCCCTTTATGGATTTACCTATTGTGTTCATTTCATTTCAAAGGAATCATAGACTCTGTGGCCTTTTATGTCTGGCTTCCTTCCCTTAGCGTAATGTTTTCAAGTTTCATTCATGTTATAGCAAGTGTCAGTACTTTATTTCTTTTTAATAGCTGAATAATATTCTATTGCATGTATATAACACGATTTGTTTATCCATTCAGCCGTTGATGGACATTGAGTTGTTTCTACCTTTCGGTTACTGTGGATAGTGCTGTGATGAACATTTGTGAACAAGGGGAGTCCCTGTTTTCAGTCATTTCGAGCATATCCAAATGCGTGGAGTTGGTGGGTCATATGGAAATTCTGTTTAACTTTTGCAGAAACTGCCAAACTGCTCTCCACAGTGGCTGTACCTCCTTTTAGTTTTCATATTATATTATTCTAAGTGCAAAGATAAGACAAAGCCATAGAAAATTTGGAAATTATGCCTTGAGCAATTTTTTAAAAAAAGTTTTCATTTTAAAAAATCATAAAGTTTATATAAATCCATGCTTATTGTAACAATTCAAAGACATTTCTAGCAGAAAAAAGTCTATCTGCTCCTCCATCACTTTCCCCCTAGCTGATAAATGTTGACCCTTTAGTAAGTATCTTTCCAGACATTTTCCAGGCATTGATAGAGTTTTGGGATTTTTCTTTTTACATGAACTTGTCATACTATCCATATTATTTGCTTTGAAATCTTTCTATACATTTCTTGTGAATTTCAAGTTGGAAAGACTGTCCCAGAGCCAGGCGGGTGGTCCCTGGAGGAGAGACCCTCAGATCTGTGACCTGTCCTTGCTCTGTTAAAAAAAGTTTGGAAGTCTGGGCCACAGGTATGGACAAAGTTGTCCTTGAGTGGATGGATAAAGAATGTATTATAATTTTCTTTTTGTTATCTGCATATACAAATTCTTTGTAAAATGAGTATGAATTGCTTTTATAATAAGAAAAAAAAGTGGGGAAGAATTGAGGGCCTGCAGGCTTGGTGCCCAGCTTGTACCTTAATTTAGCACTAACTTCATTCCTTCTCATTGCATAATGAGTTGTTTATGTGTTTGCCTCCCTTGAGGGCGGACAGGCTTATTCATCTCCTTGCCCTCCCGACTCCTTCCCTGCTCAGGGCTGAGCCCCGTGCCAGGCACACAGCAGGATTGCTGAACCAGCAAGTAGCCCCTGCAGGGTTGTGGTGGAGGCTGCAGAGGAGAGGGTGGGTCCCAAAGACCCCCATATGCCCTCAGCTCAGGCTCCCAAAGGAGAGTGCATAGCCGGGGGAGTCCAGGCCCCCAGGACCAGGCTCCCAGTGGTCACACTCCCTGCAGGGGCACTGGGCCCAGCCTCTGTGGGAAGCTGGGTGTGAGCGCAGGTGCAGTTATTCATGGCAGCCCTGGCCAGAGTACCCATGGCAGGCGGCATCCAGCTGAGGAAGTAATTAGAGCACTGCCAGGAGCAGGAAAGGGGGGGCGGGAGGCTTGGAGGCTTGGGCTCCCTTTCCATAGAGATAGAAATAGCTGGGCTCCTGGCGGAGGCGGAGAGCAGTACACACAGGAATGGAGGTGCGAGCAGCTAGCGCCTGGGGCACAGGGTGGGGGTTGTCTTCTTGGGCTCGTCCCGTCATTCTTGTTTGGGAGGGGGAAGGGGAAGGGGCATGTGGTCTGTGGCCCGGAGGGGGCCTGTCCGAGGCCCTTCTTCTCCTTCCTGGGGCTTCCCCATCTGTCTCCCAAGCCTGGCCTGCCCAGGCTCATGGGGGGCATCACAACAGCCCCAGAGCCCTGGCCTCATCTTCCTGCCTCTAGCTTTCCATGAGAAGCAGGCTATGAAGGGGTGGGGTGGGGTTCCAGAGCTCAGGATCATTCTAGCATTTCTAGGGGGTAGTCCCTGGTGGTGCTGGGCAGCTCCGTGCCTGACTCATCTGAAAACACTTTATAAATAACCTGGCAGAGGGACGTGGGCTGTCCACCCCCGTACCCGCCACACTCTGTGAGCAGGTGGCAGCACCGAGGTCCTGAGGGCTTTTGAGATGTCCAGGGCAGGGTTCTGGTCAGAAGCCAGGCCCAGGGGGATGCCGGGAGGGAGTGTTGTCCACCTCTGGTGAATGGCGCTGCGGGGGTTCTGGGCACCATGGAGTCCTCCTCTCAGCTGTGATGTTGTCAGCGCCACAACCTTCGATGGGAGCATTGGGGATTTCTGGCTGGGCAAACTGAGCCACTATGGACTAAAGTTGCTGGGAAACCTGGGATGAGTCACTTCCCTTTTCTGGGAACCCTCATTGGTAAAATGAAAAGGTTGAACTAGGTGAGTACTAAGGTATATTTTTTATTCTCCTTGGTGGGTACAGGTTGGTGTTCCTAAATTAGATACCACAAATATTTACTGAGCCCTCATGTCCCTGCACTGTGCTAGGCAGCTCTATGCAATTATTTAAAAAAAATTTTTTTTATTTAGAGATAGTCTTGCTCTGTTGCCAAGGCTGCAGTGCAGTGGTGCGATCTTGGCTCACTGCAGCCTCAACCTCCCAGGCTCAAGCAATCCTTCCATCTCAGCCCCCTGAGTAGCTGGGACTACAGGCGCACACCATTACAGCCGTCTAATTTTAAAAGTTTTTGTAGAGATGTGGTCTCCCTGTGTTGCCTAGGCTGGTCTCAAACTCCTGGCTTCAAGAAATTCTCCCTCCTCAGCCTCCCAAAGTGCTGGGATTATAGGTGAGAGCCACTGCACCTGGCCTTTTTTCTTTTCTTTTTTTCTTGAGACAGAGTCTTGCTCTGTTGCCCAGGCTGGAGTGCAGTGGCACGATCTCAGCTCACTGCCACCTCTGCCTCCCGGTTTCAAGTGATTCTCCTGCCTCAGCCTCTCAAGTAGCTGGCATTACAGTCGCACGCCACCACGTCTGGCTAATTTTTGTATTTTTTTTGTTTTAGTAAAAATAGGGCTTTGCCATGTTGGCCATGCAGGTCTCGAATTCCTGACCTCAAGTGATGTACCCACCTCGGCCTCCCAAAGTGCTGGGATTACAGGCATGAGCCACCATGCCCGGCCTCAAATATTTTTTAATAAGGCTCATTTGCTGCTAGTTAGTGCATTGGGTAGGGGCCCATGCCGGTCAGGCCACATCAGGGTCTCAGGCCAGGGCAACAGCTATATACATGTCAGTCGTCTGAAGGATTAGCAAGGGAGTGTGGCCACGGCTCAGGCAAAGGCAGAAAACACCTGACACCGAGAGGGAAGGGCACGGTGGGCTCTGATGCTTGTCTGAATTTCCCTCAGCAGCCCCATTCACCAGATGGGCCCTGGGACTCGCTCAAGGTCCCATAGCTGGAAGTGATGGGGGCCCTGGGAGGACCCAGGTGTTCTGATTTCAAGCCCGGTTTCTTGGGAGGAATGCTCATTGTTTCTATATTCTCTATTTGGAAATATCTCAAGTAGACACGATGGCACCAGGAGCAAGAGGCCACTGGGCAGAGAAGGCAGGGTCCTGCGTGTTCCTGATCAGGCCTGCTCTGGTCTCAGGCTGGGGAGGACACTGTGTCCTGGTGCTCGGCGGTGTCTGGCGCAGATGGGCGTGTGTGGGTGGGGCAGGAGGAAGAGCAGTTACCCGCAAATGGAGCCTGCGTGCTGGACATGGAGAGTCTCTCCCTTGTCAGGCCTAAGGGGACACCAGGAGCCCCCCGGGCAGGAACAGTATCTGGGCGGCCAGCGGTTGGACACAGGGCTGCAATAGGGTCTGATTTTGTTCCTGAGGAAGAAGAGACATTTGACTGGTCAGCCACAGAGGGCAGACGAGGATTCTGGACGCAGATTTCAGCGTGGCACAGCCTGTGTACTCACTGCCGGGGCACTGCCACCTGTGAGGTGATGAGCTCCCAGTCCCCCGATGAGTGGTCTTCTGTGAGGGTGTGGAGGAGGGGACTCCATGAGGGAAGGGCTGGATTAGGCTGGTGGTCCCCAACATGGCAGCACATCAGAATCCCTGGAGGAGTTTGCTTATGGTACAGATCCCCGAGTCGCCCCCCGAGCCCCCACTAGATAGGACTCCCCAGGGATGAGCTGCACAACCTCCACGTCAGGCCTTCAGAGTCTGGGGCTCCATTTATCCCAGCCTCCCTTACCCACCCCTGAGATACGCTGTTGAGGTTTCAAGCACAGCGCAGCTGCAGATGTAGTAGCAGTCCATAGACAGAGAACAAACGGCAACCTCAGGAGACTGCGGATTCAGAGCTTAGTCAGTGGATTTGGTGGCTGCACACAACTTGGACAATGGCTTCCCTGCAGGCCACTCAAGAGACTGATGTCAGGTGTCATGCCTTTGGGGATTAAGATGCTGAAAGGGTTTTGATATCTTTCAAGGGAAACAGAGCTACAGGGCCTTCAACAAGCTGCTTTGCTCCTGCGGTCAGTCCAGTTCAACAGTAGTCTCTGGCTGGGTGCGGTGGCTCACGCCTGTAATCCCAACACTTTGGGAGGCCGAGGCTGGAGGATTGCTTGAGGCCAGGAGTTCAAGACCAGCCTGGCCAACATGGCAAAACCCCATCTCTACTAAAAATACAAAAATTAGCAGGTGTGGTGGTGCACACTCGCAATCCCAGCTACATGGGTGGCTGAGGAACGAGAATTGCTTGAACCCAAGAGGCAGAGGTTGCAGTGAGCCGAGATTGTGCCACTGCATTCCAGCCTGCGTGACAGAGCCAGAGTCCATCTGGAGAAAAAAGAAACAAGAAACAAAAAACAAACGTGGCCCCTGATGAGGGGGAGCCTGGTGCAGTAGGAAGAGTGCAGCCAGGGGCAAGTCCAAAGCCTCCTCCTGTCTCGCTGTGTGACTTTGAGCTAGTGTCTTACCCCCTCTGGGTCCCTCATTTGTAAAGTGAGGGAGTTGGACCTTCAAATCCCCCCTGACCTGGCATGTTACAATACCTTGAGTGACCAGGATCTGGGGTGTTTGCCTAGTGGCTGGCATCAAATGTTGTTCTGATCTGTTCCTTGCTGTGGCATCTCCCCTCCTTAGTTACTTGTTTCACACTGTCTGCTGGAAGTGTGGCTGTCCTGGCTAATCAGGCAGGAAGGCCTGGTAGCAATGGAGGCAGGGCAGTTGGTGGGCGGGAAGGAGTGAGCACGTGGACCTGCCAGGCAGTGGGGCCGGCCAGGGGCAGGGTTCCAGGGCCCAGGGCAGGGGAAACTGCCAGGAAACTATAGGCCCTGCCTCAGAGAGAGGACTGGGGCCAGAAGTGGGGGATTCTGGCTTAGTACACCAGCCCTTGAGGCGCATGAGGCCTCCCAAGAGCACGGTGGACAAGTGTAATGTACAGGATACTCCTGGGGTTAGGGACGGGACAGGCAAGGAGACATTAATGCCACATCTTGAGGGCACATTCAGGGCCAGGCACTGCATTTGTACAATTTCCAGATTTCACAAAACTCATGGGAGTTGCCTCATTTATAGACAAAGATAGGAAGGCCCATGTTAAATGATTTGCTCATGGCCACACAGCCAGTGAGAGGCAGAACGGGATGTGAACTCAGGTCTGGCTGATTCTAAAATGCACAGGGCTCCCTCTGCATCGTGCACCTCCTCCTCTGTTACAAGCATCGCTCTTCTGAAGCTCAATGGCACCCATCAGCTCAAGGCTCTGCGTGTATCTGTCCAAGGTCAGGGGTATGTGCACAGAAATGGACATGCATGAAGGAAGTGTGACTCAGAATTAAATTGCAACAGAGAAATTTAAAATCACCTAGGCCAACAGAGTGTCAGCAGGATTTGAGCCTGAGACCTGTCAGGTTGCAAAACTGATTGCTGGGGAAACTGAGGTTGATGAGCTCCAGCCCCTGGCCATGCGCTCACATGGTATGTGGGAGGCCAGCTGCGCAGTAGTTGCAATGCCTCATATTTCTGGGGAGGTGGCCATGAGCTGCTGTGCTGGAGGCAGTCAGGGAGGGGTCCCCCAAAGGGGCAAAGTTTGAGTTGTCTCTCAAAAGATGGGTTGAAATTCACATGCCAGTTAGGTATGGGAGAAAAGAGTTCTAGGCAGCTGGAACAGCACATGAAAAAAATCAGAGGCCTGGAAGGATGCGTGGAGTTGGGGAAACTGGGAGTAGCTCCCTGGGGTGGGAGGCTGGGTGCAGGTGAGAAGGGAGGTGTGGGAGATGAGGCTGGGCAGAGGAGCCAGAGCGTGGGCTGGATTATGGAGAGCGTGTATCTGTGTGACCTTCTGACTTTGGCCAAGCCTCAGTTTCCTCAGCTATAAAATGGGAGAAATAAGGCCCTCTGTCTGTACAGGTTGTTGTGAGATGTAAACTAGACAGTAACAGTGAAGTGGGTGGCAGTGAGCCTGGTGCAGGGGCAGTAACTGGCTGTTGCTGCTGTAGTTGGTGATGGTGATGGTGATGATGGTGATGGTGATGGTGATAATAATAACTGGGCTTCCCAGTTTTCTTTCATCTGTTCTCAACGCAGTAGCAAGAGTAGTTCTGTTAAGACATATGGCAGATAATATCCTTCCTTTGCTTACAAGCCTCCAGGGACTCCCCTTTCATGCAAGGGAAAAGCCACAATCCTTGTGACAGTCTTCAGGCCCTGCCTGACTTGATTTGCCCCTTAGCATACTCCCTGTGTTCCCATGCTGCTCCCTTCCTGTCACTCTGCTCTAGCTGCTGGCCTCTTCACCATGCCTGGAACTTGCCAGAGTACTCCTGCCTCAGGGCCTTTGCACTTGCTGCTCCTGCACCTGGAATGCTCCTCCCCAGGTGTCCGCATGGCTTGCCCTATCTAGCCTCCTTCAGGTCTTCAATCACATGTCACTTTTTTTTTTTTTTCCAGACAAGGTCCTGTTCTGTCACCCAGGCTGGAGTGCAATGGTGCAATAATGGCTCACTGTAGCCTCAACCTCCTGGGTTCAAGCAATCCTCCTGGGTTGGCTTCTTGAGTAGCTGGGACCACAGGTATGCGCCACCATGCCCAGCTAGTCTTTTAAAATTTTTTGTAGACATAGAGTCTCACCATGTTGCCTAGGCTGGTTTCAAACTCCTGGGCTCAAGCAATCCTCCTGCCTTGTCCCCCAAAAATGTTGGGATTACAGGCGTGAGCTACCATGCCCAGCCACGTCACCTCTTTAGTGAGGTCTTTGGTTGTGCTGCCTAAAATTGCAAACTGCCCCCTGGCCCTTACCAGCAGCCCGCCCCCCTCCCCATCTTTCCTCCCTCCTCTATATCCCTTCTAAGTGTTGATCGCCTTCTAGTTTGTTATGTATTTGTGTTGCATTGCTTGTTACTCCCATTAGAACATAATGAGAGCAGGGCCCTTTGCCTGTCTTTTGCCCCATGGTATCTCCAGCGTCTAGCTCAGAATTGGTGCTCAGCAATATGTTATTATTTTTTATATGATCTCTGGAGGATAGGTTGGGCCAGCGCACCCCTGCTGGTGTGGCTGGGCCATGACCAGGGTCCTCTAAGCTTGCTGTGCTTCTTAGGAAAGGCATTTCCTGCATCCCTCCCGTCTCTTCCACAGGAGCTGCAGGATTCCTGCTGACAGCCTCTCTCACCTGCAGTCATCCCACTGATTTCAAAATGCAGCCCCTCTGCTGGCTCTGGGCTCCCTCCCTGCCAGAAGCTCAGTGAGCATCGCGGGAGGATGGCTGGCAGCCTGTGTGCCATCTCATTCCGGAGGAATTTCCCCAGTTCCCAAAGCAGTCCAGTGCCTGGGGGCCCCAGAGCCTGGGTGGCCTGATTTAGATCCTGGGAGCAGGGACCCAGCTGCAGTCTTCCCTAGCCAGCCGAAACTCCTTCTGCCAGAGAGGCCTTCTCTCTAAAAGCTCTCTGGCCTTGTGCATTTCTGCCCCAGGGAGCTGTTCTTTCTAGATCACTGGGCTGCACCCAAGTATTGGAGTAAGGTACCGCAGTCACTCAGTCACTCTGCTGCACCAAGCTCTTCTTTCTTTAGGCACACCTCCTGGAGCACCTGCAGGTGTCTCTCAGACCCCCTCCCCTCCCAATAGTCCCAGCCTCATCCCCTGTCAAACCTTGTTGGCCCATGTCCCATTTGCTTATTGCCTGGCCTGTTGGAGTGACTGACAGTCCGATACCTTCTCCATTTATTGTGTCCCTCTGGGACCTTCAGGAGACAACAGTGCTTTCATTCAGAGGAGTGGCAAATGGAATTGCAGGCTGGCAGTGGTGGGATTTTGGAATAGGCTGGGCTCCAGTCTCTGGATTCCCACTAGAGGAGTGGAGACTCCTCTGGAAAGAGGACAAGATCAGGTATCAGATAGACCGGAGTTGGAATCCTGACTTTCCTACTTGGATGTGTCCTCTTGGGCAAGTTCCTTGCCCATCTGTAGAAGGGGTGTAGCACAGGTACCACTCCTCCCAGGATGGCTGGGGGGACTAAGTGAAATGATGGATATGAGGCCCTTGGCTTGGGGCCTGGCACAGAGTAAGGGTCAACAAATGGGAGTGGTTTCCTGCAGCACCAGGATGTGGGTCAGGTCTTCTCCCTGCCGAGTGCTGAGCCATCAGTGGTACCCAGCTATCCCAGGGCTATCTGAAGCAATGCAGGAGCCAGCTGGTCCCCTGGAACCTGCCCTGGGCACAGGCGAAGCCTCCTCCTCCTGGGATCCAGCATCTCTCTGGCTGTGGCTCTCCATGCAGAACCTGTTTCTCCTACCTTGCTCTTTCTGTCTGGGCAGTCAGGGCTGATGAAGCTGGCCACCCTGGAGCCATAGGGAAGTCTCTGCCTGTTGTGTTTGGTAGATCCTCTGACACTCGGTGACTTCAATTTCACAGACCTCTCGAGGATCCTGATTTCCTGCTCTCTTGTTTGTAAAATGACTCAAATGAGGGACAGAAACCCAGACACACATGAACAGCTGGAACGCAGGAGAATTTGCAAATCTCAGGGTGTCAGGCCTGGGAGAGCCCTGAGGGTCATGAGGCCCACCTGCCTCTGTCAGTGATGGAAAGCCCAAGGTCCAGAGAGGGCCTGTTACCTGTCACAGGTCACACAGCTTGTAAAGGACTGAGCTAGGGTTCAAACCTGGATTTCCTGACTCCCCATCCATTGCTGTCTCCACTGCACCCCACCAGCCTGAACAGTGTGCTGGGGACCCCACAGGGAACCCCACTTTCATTTCCTGCCTCCATGTCTTGTCCCACATCCCCATACCGGATCAGGTAGAAAGTCATAGGGAGCAACTCACGTGGGGATTGGTGAGGATCAGGATGGTCTCTAATTCCAAATGGGCCGGTTACAAGAACTTGCTGACTGCCTCCTCTCCACGCCTCTGTCCGTGCTTTTTCTGTAGTCTGGACTGCTCTCCTCCCAACTCTGCTGGTCAAAATAGCCTTCTCACACCTCCCAGGTCCCATACCTACCAGCTCCCATACCTCCCAGATCCCACCTCTCCCAGGTCCCACACCTCCCGGATCCCTCACCTCCCAGGTCCCACACCTCCTGGATCCCACCCCTCCCAGGTCCCACCCCTCCTAGGTCCCACACCTCCCAAGAAGCTTTGTGCAGAAAAGGAAGGACTGTACACTATTCCTTTGTTCCCCATATAGCACTTTGTTTATGCTGCTTTTATCACATGGTTTCTTATGTTTTCATTGTCGGCTGAAGGAAATGCCCCTTCCCTGCTTTCATTCTAAGACATTTGGGAGCCAAGTCAGTTTCAGAGGCTACAAGACAGGGAGCCAGGAATCACCTGTGTCCAGACCAGAACACTCAGGGGGAGGAGCTTCTCTGCTGCTGAGGCTTGGCTGGCCTGGCTTCCTCCCACCTGGTCAGACTCTCATCTTCCCTCAGTTTGTGGGAAGTGAGTCCATTCATCTCTGAAATACTCTTAACAGGCACTTATAAACTAGACATTGGGTCCTTCTGTAAACCTGTTCTGGCACAGATGCTTACAAAAAAACACTCATCTCTCCAGTAGGGTCCTGAGGCCAGATGGCCTTGTGCCCACAGTGCCAGTAAAAGGCTGGAGTTTGGTTGGTTTTCCCTGCCTAGAAAATAAAGGAAAGGAAGATGTGGCACCTGCCTAACCAGCCTCTCCTGCTGAGGGTTTCCAGTTCTCAGAAATCTCACACTGTTATGAGCTATGATGTCTGAGCTGGGGCCTGCTATCACCTGCACCTCCCAAGCAGCTCCTGCAGGAAGTTGGACCTCAGAGCCAATCAAAGCCTTGGGATTCCAGGGATCTGCCTGTATCCTCCTTCTAGCATGGACCAGAGATCCTAGCAAAATCCAATGAGTGGCTCCACGCAGATTTTGTAGCTGACACTTAATGCCTTCTTCCTGTATACCCGGCACTGTGACATGAGCTTATATGTTATCACATTTAATCATCCTGATAGCCTTATAGCACAGGTAGTATTGTCACCATTTCATAGATGCAGAAATTGAGGCCCTGGGATGTTGAGCCATGTGCCCAAGGTCACACACAGCTAGAAGGCTGCCAGCTGGGACTGGAATCCAGCTCTTGCTGACCAGAAAGGCTGTGCAAATGACCATTGCACCACCCTGCCATCAGATCACCTCTGCCCCCTAACACCTGATCCTAGCTTTCTAGAATAAGGCCAGTGTACTCGTAGAGTCTCCAGGCTTGGCTTAACATCGGCTTAAATGCCATCAGTGTGGAACTCCACTCCTTCCATTAGGAAACTGCTGTCCAACCTCAGAGCTTTTGCTGGGAGAAAATGGTTCCTGCCACTAGGCCTAAAATTCCCAGGGATTCATCTCATGCCATTTTGCATAATTATACCCTCTCATGTTATCCCCAATACTTCCCCTCCCTCAAAGGCCTTCACACCCCTTGGAGCCTCGCATGCAATTATCCTATTTTGCTTAACTTGGCAAAGCCCAGAGTGTGGGTCTTTTCATCTGTTATAATTATTCCATTTCCCTTGTTCCTGCATTGTTTCAGATATTTCATCTCTGAACACCCTCCAATTGCAGGGTACCCTCTGGAACAGTGGTTGCCAAGAGCCCAATGCTGCAGTCAGGAAAGATCTCATTAGGAGCAGATGGAGGGAGGGAACATCCCCACTGGGCAGGGGTTGCCCAAGCTGCCAGTAACAATGCCATCTGGAGGGTCTTACCTCCTCCCTTCCTGGGCATCCAGGACTGCCCAGACGCTAGTCTGAAGGCAGAAGGGGCTTACCAATTGCTCTCCTGGGCACAGAGGGTGTGGATAGACCCCTCTCTGAGCGGGGACATGGGTCTGAGTCTGTCTGCATGTCTCTTGTCTCAGCCTTCTTTCACTACTCTAGTTCAGCTGTTCGTTTATTTAACAAACATTTGTCAAAGACCTGCCATATGCCAGATCTACAGCTGGGCAGTGGGGATGCCATGGTATATATAGGCATGCATTCCCTGCCCTCAGGGGACATATGTTCCAGTGCATGGGAAAGACAGTAAGCAAGCAAAGCAGCTGATGCATATGGACAGTTGAGGCACAAGGAGGGCAAATGGCAGAGTCCAGGGAAGGAGAGTAACAAGGGGTCCCACTGAAGTGGGGTGGTCAAGAGGGGCCTCTGAGCAGGTGGCATTGAAGCTGAGACCTGAAGATGGGAAAGACCCTGCTAGGGAAAGATGTGGGAGGTCGGTTTCTGAAAAAGGTGACAGGATGTGCAAACCCCTGGGCAGGAGAGTCTTGGCTGAGTGGAAGGATGGATGGAAGGGCAGTGGGCATGAGCTGAGGCTGGAGGGCCGGCAGCCCAGACTGGGAGGAGGTTACATATGATTGCAAGTAGCTGCCTCTCCCACCGACTTGCTGTGTGGCATAAGCAAGTCAATAACTTAGGTCTTCTCTTTGGTAAAATGGAGAAGGAAGGTCAGGCGCGGTGGCTCATGCCTATAATTTCAGCAATTTGGGAGGCTGGGGCAGGAGGATCACTTGAGGCCAGGAGTTTAAGACCAGCCTGAGCAACATAGCAAGAACCTGTCTCTATGGAAAAAAAAAAAAAATTAGCTGGGTGCAGTGATGTGAGCCCGTAGTCCAAGGTACTCAGGAGGCTGAAGTGGGAGGATCACTTGATCCTGGGAGTTCCAGGGTGTAGTGAGCTATGATGTGCACTCCAGCCTGGGTGACAGTGTGAGACCCTATCTCTTAAAAAGAAATGGAGATGGTAATTCCCCCTTCCTAAACGTGTCAGGAGGCTTCAGTGGGAAGCCGGGCTGCTCCAGGCCCAGGGCAAGCCCTGCATGCAGGGAGCAATTCTTTTCTTTTGTTCACCACTAGTTCCTTAAGGAAAAACATCCTCATGTCTGGCTGTCTCTCTCCATCCCACTCCTGTCCACCGTCCTTTCCCTCCCAAATGCGAGGTTCTCCCCATTCTAAGTGACACCCAGACAGAACTGGCCAGACTTTAGCCATAACACATCTAGTTGTCTCAACTCCATGTTGTCTGAGCTCTGGCGGTCCCAGATGGTGATGCAAAGGGCAGGGCTTCTGCCCCCACAGTGGGCTCGCAGGTGTGCCTTCATCTCACTTGCATTCTCTCTCCTTTTTAATTTTCAAATTGTTTTAATTAGTTATTCAGTGGGTACGAAAGAATATTTCTGGCATCTGTGTAAAGTATAAAGAATGAGAACACAGCGAACACCTGTGTACCCACCGCTCAGTTTAAGGAGAGCATTTCTTTCCCATTTGGATTTCTGCGTCTGCGTCTCCCCAAGTTTGCCTAGAGCTAATCGCTTTCTTGAATTTTGTGTTTATCTTTTTATTTCTTTTCTTTATAGTTTTGCACTTATGTTTATATACCCAAGTAACATATTGTTTTAGTTTCTGCATGCTTTGGAACTTTATGTAAATATAAACACAACCACACTGTATGTATCTTTCCTTTGCCTTTTTTGTTCAACCTGGTTTTTCTGATATCCGTGTTGTAACTTCTTTGTTGTTGTTGAGATGGAGTTTCACTCTTGTCCCACAGGTTGGAGTGCAATGGCTCGATCTTGGCTCACTTGAACCTCCCTGGTTCAAGCAATTCTCCTGCTTCAGCCTCCCGAGTAGCTGGGATTACAGGTGCCGGCCACCACGCCCCGCTAATTTTTGTATTTTTAGTAGAGATGGGGTTTCACCATGTTGGTCAGGCTTGTCTCAAACTCCTGACCTCAAGTGATCTACCCACCTCAGCCTCCCAAAGTGCTGGGATTACAGGCATGAGCCACCGTGCCTGGCCGGTTACTGTTATACAGTTATTCTATTATGTGAGTAGATCATGATATAATTATTCATTTTCTGACCTAAGGATGTTTGGGGTTGTTTTCAGGTTTTTTTCTTTCACAGTGCTGCTGAGAACATTTTGGTTTGTAACTGGACCCACAGATGCAATGGTGTCGAACTAAGAGTGGAATTGCTGGGTTATGGAGTAAGGCTAAATTGTTTTCCAAAGCGGCTATACCTGTTGATACTCCCATCGGCAGTATAGAAGTATTCCTGTTGATCCACAGCCTCCCCAGCCCATGCTTGGTGTCTTTTTAAGTTTTGTTGATTTAGAGGGTGGTATCTCATTGTGGTCCCCCTCAATGTTCCAGTGCATTCTTCAAAGCAGCCATTTTTTGTCTTTGCCAAGGTTAAGGTTACTCTCTCCTCTTCAGAGTCTGTTTCCAGGCCCACCCTCTACCCTTCTTGGCTATGGCAGAAAAGGATGCAGCCTTCCTTCTCTCTCAAGCCTGGGCTCTTTTCTCTGTAATGTAGGAGCCTACTTCTCCCCTTCATCCCCATCATCTCCAGTGTCCCCATATTTATGATTTCCAGATTTCATAAATGAGTAGTGTGGTAGGTAGTGTTGGTCACATATCCAACCTCTGGCTATGTTCAACCTCTTCTTCCTTGCCTTCCTCTTCCTATAGAGTCTGAAAATGCTGGATAGCTTCCTGGCTGCCCTTGCAACTAGATGTGGCCATGGGACCCGGTTCTGGTCAATATGATACAAGGGCATGTTTACTGGGAAGCTTCTGAGAAAGATTTATCTCCCTGAAAAAAGGAAGTAGGTTCTCCCTCCTTCTGCCTGCCATGGATGTTTATATATGAGAACATGATGTTTGGAGCTGCAGCAGCCACCTTGCAACTCTGGGCAGTAAGTCTGAGGACAAGAAGCCAATGTGCTCAGGATGTAGAGAAAGGATGAAAAAGGCCTGGATTCTTAGGGACACTGGGGGCCAGTGAGCTCATTCTGGAGCTGCCACCCTATAGACTGCTTGTTATGTTAATCAGATGTCTTTATTGCTCAAATGATGTTCATAGGATAATCTATTTGCAGCCCCAAAATCCTGACTTTGGCCTTTGTAGTGATTTCTCTGTCTTGCTTTTTCTGTCCTTCTGTTCACTGTACTTTTTGTACAGTGTACATCCTGTTCTTTTTGTACTCCAAATCGCACTCTCTAAAGACTCAGTAATGTAATTCCTGCCAATCCAGTTCCTCCTGAACTTTCTATAATACCTGACACTGTTCTTCCACCTTCTGGAGGGCTTTTCCCTCCTGGGCTTCTGTGATGCTCCAGGGCCCAGGATCTCCAGCTGCCATCGTCTTTTTCTCCTTACACCGACTTCTTCTCTCCATGAGCTACTTTTGCTGAACACCTGCTGCAGACCAGGAGCTGAACATGGTTCTTTCCAGAGGTCATTTTACTCCCTACAAAGCTCCTGTGACTTCGGTATTATAATTTCCACTTCACAGATGTGGAGCCTAAGCTCAGAGATGGTAATTAACTCATCTACAGTGATGGAATTAGTAAGTGACACAGCTGGGATTTGAACTGAGGTATCTTCAACTTCAATTACACTATCTTGCCCAAGGCTAGACAGCCAGTCTTTCTCATAGCCCTTTTTAACCCTCTCCTGAGGTCAAATGACACATTCTTATTGTATTAGGCCATTCTTGCATTGCTATAATAAAATACCTGAGACACGGCCTGGCACAGTGGCTTGTGCCTTAATCTCAGTACTTTGGGAGGCCGAGGAGGGCAGATTGCCTGAGTCCAGTAGTTCAAGACCAGCTGGGCAACATGGTGAAACCCTGTCTCTACAAAAAATACAAAAATTAGGCAGGTGTGGTGGCTTGTGCCTGTGGTCCCAGCTATTCAGGAGACTGAGGTGGGAGAATCATTTGTTCCTGGGAGGTTGAGGCTGCAATGAACCATGATAGCAACATTGCACTCTAGCCTGGTTGACAGAATGAGACCCTGTCTTAAAAAAATACCCGAGACTAGGTAATTTATAAAGAAAAGAAGTTTAATTGGCTCACAGTTCTTCAGGCTCTACAGGAAGCGTGGTGCTAGCATCTGCTCGGCTTCTGGTGAAGCCTCAGGGAGCTTTCAATCATGGTGGAAGGCAAAAGGGGAACAGGAATGTCACATAGGTGCCATACACTTTTAGACAGACAGATCTTGCAAGAACTCACTTACTACTGTGAGGACAGCACCAAGAGGATGATGCCAAACCATTCATGGAAATCCACCCCCATGGTTGAGTCACCTCCCACCAGGCTGCACCTCCAATACTGGAGATTACAATTCAACATGAGATTTGGGTGGGGACAAATACACAAACGATATCACTCATTGCATCAATTCTATAGAGCCCTCCCAAGTTTTTCCCACAGTCTTTTTTTTTTTTTTTTTTTGGGATGGAGTAGTCTCGCTCTGTGGCCCAGGCTAGAGTGCAGTGGCACGGTCTTGGCTCACTGCAGGCTCTGCCTCCCGGTTCACGCCATTCTCCTGCCTCAGCCTCCCAAGTAGCTGGGACTACAGGCCCCCGCCACCAGGCCTGGCTAATTTTTTCTACTTTTTAGTAGAGATGGGGTTTCCCCGTGTTAGCCAGGATGGTCTTGATCTCCTGACCTTGTGATCCACCCGCCTCAGCCTCCCAAAGTGCTGGGATTACAGGCATGAGCCACCCCGCCCAGCCCCCACAGTCTTACACGATCCCTTCAGTCCTGAAAAACAACGAATGCTTCTCCTCTCCCCTTATATCTGCCATGTGTAATTCTCACCTGGTCTGCCTTTGTGGTTTCTGACCACAGCATCTTCCAGCCGTGGAGATGCATGGGTCGTCCTTCATTCTTTTGTCCACCCCTCCCTTCTCCATCTCATATACTCAATCAGAAGCAGCAGCCCTGGGTGACCACATTGAAAATGTTTCTGGCATCTGTCCCTTTGTCCTCACTCCTAGGCCATGCCCCATGCCCCACGACCTGGTCCTTCCCCTTCTCATCCACCCCCGAGACTGCTTCCAAATGGATGGTTCCAATACATTGCTTTCCTGATGCCCTCACATGCTCCCATTGCATATATGGCCCAGTCCTGGCTTTCATGGCCCTTCATAATCTGGCTCCAGCATTGGTTCTTGACAGAGTAGTTCAAATCCACCAGCATGGGCTGCTGTTTCCAGACATACCTTCCCCTTTCTTAACTTCCAGCTGCCGACTCTCCACCCCCACACTGTCTGGCATCTTCCTCCCCTAAGCATAAAACACCTCATCTTTCAGTATCTACCTCTAGTCCTATGGGTGAGGGGAAGACTTCTGTTACTAGACTGCTGGGATCTCTCCCTGCTCAGCTTTCCTATAACTCTTGCTGTCTCTATAGGTCCCTGGGGCACCTGTTAGATGCTCACTGTGTCATGGTGTCTAAGCCAGATTTCCCAGACAAGACCATAAAGTTCTTTATGATTGGAACCATGCCTCTCCCTATCTGAACCTTGGGGAACTGAATGGAGATGTTCCCTTTCCTGTAAGTCAACTCACCTGCCTGTATAAATATTAACTGAGCATCTACTATGTTCCAGGTTCTATTCTAGGCACTGGGAAGGCAGATGAGGAGACAAAGTTCCTGCCTTCAGGAATTTATGGTGTAATAGGGAAGACAAACAAATAAATTGTAGAAAGTATGACTTATTATGGGGAAAGTATAGGGTGCTCGTAATAGGGGTGCACATGACCAAGGCCAAAGTGACAGGAAAGCCTTCATCCCAAGGAAGGAAATTGTAAATTGAGACTAGAAGAGGTTTAGCCAGGTGAAAAGGCAGGTGAAGAGCAAGGAATGTTCCAGGTAGAGCACATGTGAAAGCTCAGAAGTGAGAGAGCACAGCACATTTGAGAGAGTGGAAAATCAGTCTACTCTGGCTGTGGCTGGCATGGAGTGTGTGTAGAAGAGAAGTGGTGAGAAGGGCTGGGGGTGGTGGTGTGTGGGGGCCAGATGGGCTGGACCCAGGAGAGAGAGGAGTCCTGGGTGTTGTAGTCTTGGTGAGGAGGGATGGCACTTTTTTTTTTTTTTTTGAGGTGGAGTCTCGCTTTTTCACCCAGGCTGGAGTGCAGTGGCATGATCTCAGCTCACTGCAACCTCCCCCTCCTGGGTTCAAGTGATTCTCCTGCCTCAGCCTCCTGAGTAGCTGGGACTACACGTGCACACCACCACACCTGGCTACTTTTTGTATTTTTTATAGAGATGGGGTTTCACCATGTTGGCCAGGCTAGTCTGGACCCTTAGCCTCAAGTGATCCGTCTGCCTCGGCCTCCCAAAGTGCTGGGATTATAGGTGTGAGCCACCGCGCCTGACCCCAGCACTTTTTAGCCAAGATAACTTTAGGTCCAGGGGAGTATCAGGAGCCCAGCAGGAGGAATAGATGACGTGGAGGCAGGGAATGGTGAGATGGCTGCTAGAACTCGGAAGACTATGGAAATGTTCCAATTGCCGGAACTTGCCCTGTGACCTGGGCAATGGTCAGGAATTCCAAAACCTCTAAGGAGTTTACCAGGCAAAGCATGGTAAGATAGAAACCATGAGAGAGATGTCTAGAAAGTCCTGTGTTTGGGAGTGGGATGGTTCAAGAAAGGCTTCCTGGCCCTGATGGACTTCAAGATGCGTCTGCAACGTGGGACTGATAGTGCTGGGCATTGGTGTGGTGAGAATGGTGTTCTCTCCTTCCCGCTGGTGCCCAGAACAGTACCTGGAACATAGGAGATGCTCAGTCCTAGCCTGTGGCTAAGAGCTTCTGGCTCTGGGGCCTCTGGTGGCCCAGTTACCCCTGGGACCTCTGGTTCTCCTTTCCACAGCAGCAACTGACCTTGGGAGAGTGAGGTTGGCAAAGGCCATTTCCTCATCATTCATGTCCTTCCCAGTCTCTACCAAGCTAAGCAAATAGCTACTTTCTTTCCAAGGTAATTGGACCAATTTGTCCAAACATGGAAAGCCAATAAGTGGGTCTGAACTGAAGTCTTTATCTATTATGGCACCACCCTTATTGTCTAGAAATTTGTATCATCTACAAAATAAAATTTTCATTTATACACCCTCCCATAGAACAAATCAGATATAAAATGATTGATTCTAACAGTATCTCAAAGAAGCTCCCTTTCCAGAGAACTCTGCTTTAATCAATTCAACAAATATTTATTGAACCAGACATTATTCTAGGCATGTGGGATACATCAGTGAACATAGCAAAGATCCTTACCCAAGCTTGCAATTTAGCAGGCAAGACAAACAGAAGACATAATAAGTAAACTATACAGTTTTCTAGAAAAGGTGATGAGTGCTACAGAAAAGGATTAGAAGGGGGACTAAACAGAGAGTTCTCTTTTCCACAAGCCAACCTACCTGAGTGGGAAGGAGGATGGGAAGGACGGGAGGGAAGGAAGAGATAGGACACAACTTCTGTGTTTTACTGCCCGCATAATCCTTTGTCCCTGGTTGGAATTTTAAACTAATTGCATGTATTACTTTGATAAAAATTAAGTTTAAATAGTGACATAACTATATTGGGAGGGGAGGGCAGCGGTGTGACCCAAGTTCTCTTCTGTCACTGAAGAAAACAGGACAGTTTCTAAAGTGAATAAATCACAGAAGTACAGGTATATAGGTCAGGCATGGTGGCTCACACTTGTAATCACAGCACTTTGGGAGGCCGAGGCAGGCGGATCACTTTAGGTCAGGAGTTCGAGACCAGCCTGGCCAACATGGTGAAACTCTGTCTCTAATAAAAATACAAAAATTAGCCAGGCTTGGTGGCACACACCTGTAATCCCAGCTACTAGGGAGGCTGAGGCAGGGGAATCACTTGAACCCAGGAGGCGGAGGTTGCAGTGAGCCAAGATCACACCACAGCACTCCAGCCTGGGCGACAGAGCAAGACTCTGTCTCAAAAAAAAAAAAAAAAAAAAAAAAAAAGTACAGGTATATCATTAGAAAGTAAAGATCATTATCAGAAGAATTTAAAACAGAAACCACGAAAAGAGTGAAAAGTCATTTCTTCTAGAGGAAAGAAGACAGAGTGGGAAGGCTCAGGACAGAGCTGGTGGGGGACTCTTGCCTTTTAAAAATAAGTCTTGCTGTATGTTTGGGTTTTTAAAATCATAGGCATGGGTTACTTTAATGATTAGAAAAAAATCTGCTGAGCCCTTGAGGGGGTCCATGGTGATGGGAGGTGCCTTTGGGACTTCTGCAGGGAGTGGAGGGTGGTAGAGCAAGCAAGTTCTGCCTCATTTCATCCAAATCCACTTTCTTTTATTTGTTTTATGTATCTGACTTTCATGCGAGACTTTGAACAAAGGGTTCTGCAACTAAAATTGGTTCGAACTCTATGATCCCTTTTGGCTCTCATAATTAATGATGCTTTATAAGCACCTGTTACCCTTTGTGCTCATGTCTATTTACTTCCTGAAATAATTTCCTTAATTTAGCCAGAAGCCTTGCAATCTGCCCCCAGTTGGCTATGGTTTGAAATGATTGGTGAGTTTGCTGCCAGTTTGCTTGGTGTAAAAGTGAGACCTTGCAGTAGGTCATTCCTGATTGCTACTTCAGAGGGCCTCTGGAGCCACTGTTAGAACAAAGGTCCGGTGGGCATTCTGTCTGGCCTCCAGCACAGTGGCTATTGTAACAACAGGTAAACATTTTGGCCAATAATTCCCCAATGTCATCTCAGTATCTGCAGTCTCTCCTGTGCAGCTGTGAATCTGCTTATAGAATCTACTTATAGAACCTTGCCTCCCACTCCACTTCCTGGAGATGGGGAAGAGAGAGAGAGAGAGAGAGAGAGACAGAGAGAGAGAGAGAGAGACTATGAATGAAGTTAGGAAAGGGAGGGAGGGAGGCAACTCCCCTTTAGCTTAGTCACCTCCTAGTGACTCCACTTCCAAACGTGTGTCATAGTCGGCCTGCCCTTGTTCTATTTTTAGGGCAGGTCCACTCCATTCATGTTTCTGGGGCCTCTGCAGTTGTTGCTGTGTCTGCCTGGCAGCTGCTTTCTTGAATTTGAGGTTCCAGAGGTTTTGTGTTTCCAGGCACCTTTCATGCATCCTTGCCTTTGCACACTGTTTTTCACCTGGTGTCTGGGGATCTGACACTAATCCCTGAAGGCCAAGCTCAAATGCCACGTAGTTAGTAAGACCTTTCTGGGCCCCCAACTGTGGAGAATCTGTCTCCACCTTAGCACTTATCACAGACCCTGGCCATCACTTGATTATGTTTTGTGTCCTTGGGGGGTTGGAAACATCCCACGGTCATCTCTCTGAGGCATACAGTGGGTGCCTAATAACTACTTGCCGAGTGAAATGAAGCATGTTTGCCGATATCTCTTCTATGCTTTAGGAAATCCCACTGGGCCTGGAAGAAATGTCAGTGTGGGAAGATCTCTCTCAAGGCATCACCATAAATCTTTTCCTGTTTTCCTCTTGAAAGACAAGATTTGGAAGAGTCAGGTAACATCTAGAGAAAGCCTCTAATATTTGGATGAATTCTATCTGGGAAGGGAGAATTATTGCCACCATTTTACAGATCAGAAATCTGAGGCTCAGAGAGATTGAGACTTGCTAATGATTACATAGTAAATAGGAGAGCCAGAGTTTGAAACCTATGTCATCTGACTCCAGGGATGCCGTTTCCTACCACATACTTCCTAGTAGTCTCCGCAATGTGCCATGAGATGACATTGTTTAAGGCTTTCCAGACCACAATTTCCCCCTCAAGCATTCATGCAATTGTTTTCCATCCAGACCCAAGTGCTGAGAATTTCCTTGTCTCCCCTGCTTTTTCTTCATCTCCCTGAGGTTTGCTAGCTCTTTCCCTGGCTTCTCTGCTGTCTGCAAGAGTTCGTTTTTCTCTCATCTCTTTCCAGCTATTATGATTTCCAAATCTTTCAGTTGGTTTCTTTTTCCGGCTGTGGTCCTTTATGGGGAGGCTTTCCAATGCAGCCGCAGATTGGAGGATGATAACACTGAATGTTAGTGGATCTTCTTTGATGTTATTTTGTGGGTGAACTCATTAATTTATGAAAAAAAACATCAAAGAGCTAGGCTTTTGCATAGGACTAGGTTGTCCCAAGGCAGCTGGATAATAATGATTAGTCAGATTAAATCTCAAAGAGCTCTCTGCCTCAAATATAGGAGTTAAAGTCCAGATGACTGCATTTGGGAACATCCCATCCTCTAGCATCTCATCACAGCCTTGAGTCAGCCCAACATGGAATGCTGCCCACTCTGAATGTGGGTCTCTCTCTGTGGCTTCCACTTTGAGGCCTCTAAGACTTGAGGTCTGTTGAGATTGTTACAACCCTGGAGGCAATGTAGGGGAAATAGGGTGAGGCTGTGAAAGCCTCTTTCCCACCAGAGGAGCTAGATATTAAAAGGGATCATTTGTCCTTGCATGAGTGATCTCAAAGCTCTCTATAGACTCTAGTCCTGTGACGTCAATGGGGAGAACTCTCTCTGGGCTAAGTGCCAGCTCCATGCTTGGCACGGAGCAAGCTTTCTATAGGTACTGGCTGAATGATGGACCAAGCTTTCTAGAGGTAATGGTTGAATGATGTGTGAAAAGCCGTTGGCTAGTTGAAGGGGAGCAGGAGTGGAGCTCAGGTTTTTCTTTATGTGACAAAACCTCCTAACCAGCTCCCATCTGTGGCCATTTACTGTGTTTTTTTTTTTATTGTTATACTTTAAGTTTTAGGGTACATGTGCACAATGTGCAGGTTAGTAACATATGTATACATGTGACATGCTGGTGCGCTGTACCCACTAACTCGTCATCTAGCATTAGGTATATCTCCCAATGCTATCCCTCCCCCCTCCCCCCACCCCACAACAATCCCCAGAGTATGATGTTCCCCTTCCTGTGTTCATGTGTTCTCATTGTTCAATTCCCACCTATGAGTGAGAATATGCGGTGTTTGGTTTTTTGTTCTTGTGATAGTTTACTGAGAATGATAATTTCCAATTTCATCCATGTCCCTACAAAGGACATGAACTCATCATTTTTTATGGCTGCATAGTATTCCATGGTGTATATGTGCCACATTTTCTTAATCCAGTCCACTGTGTTTCTTTCGCCTCTGTGGGAAATTGTCTGTGCTCCTCTCCTGAGCCATCCCCTCTCTGTTTGCCCTGTGTCCCATTCTCTGCTGGCCTGTTAAGGGCTTGCTCCTGCAATTAACCCTCTCTTTTCTGAACCATCAGTGTTTCCCTCTCTACTAGATGATTCCTGTCAGCAGACAAACATGCCCTAATGTCTTCCCTCTTGAAAGGAAACTCCCTTGCTTCCATGTCTCCCTCAGACCCCCATGCTAGTCTTTGCTTCCCTTTGCAGCAGAAAGAATTGTCTACACTCTCAGTACCTCTCCTCTCTCTCCTCCATGCTAACTCTCAAACCCACTTTAATCAGGATCTTATCCCTGCACCACTAAAACGGCTCTTGTCAAGGTCACTGGCGAACCTTCTTGCTGCCAAGTCCAGTAGTCATTCCTCAGTCCTCATCTTATTCCACCTGTGAGCAGCATTCAACATGGCAGGCAAGGCTCTCTTTCCAGCCTTCTTTGCTTGGCTCCAGGACACCGCCCTCTCTTGAATCTCCTCCTACTTCACTGGCCCCTCTTCTCAGTCTTTTGTCTTCCAGCCTGTCAGTGACCAAGTGTCCTGAATCAGTTCTTGGACAGCTTTTCTAGCTATGCCTACTCGCTCGATGATGTCTCTAGTCCCATGGTTTTAAATGCTATCCACATACTGAAGGGTCCTGAAGTTATATCTCCAACTCCTCATCCTCCCTTATAATTTGCTTATAACATGCACATCAAACTTCAAACCTAAGTGAACAAAACACAACCAAAATGCTGTGTTCTCCATCCCTTCAGGCCTGCTCAGTCCCTAGTCTTCCCCTCTCAGTAGATGGCCACTCCTTTCTTCTGATGGCTCAGATCTCAAGACTTAGACTCATCTTTGACGATCTCTTATTTATTTATTTATTTATTTATTTTGAGACAGAGTCTTTCTCTGTCCAGGCTGGAGTGTAGTGGCACAATCTCGGCTCACTGCAACCTCCACGTCCTGGGTTCAAGTGATTCTCCTCCCTCAGTCTCCTGAGTAGCTGGGTCTACAGGTGTGTGCCACCATGCCTGGCTAATTTTTGTATTTTTAGTAGAGTCAGGGTTTTGCCATGTTGGTCAGGCTGGTCTTGAACACCTGATCTCAAGTGATCCACCTGCCTTGGCCTCCCGAAGTGCTGGGATTACAGACATGAGCCACCATGCCCGGCCTGCCTTCTTTATACCACACATCCAATCCATCAGAAGATCCTCTCAGCATTACTTTCAAATTATATCTAGAATCTAGCCACTTTTTCCCACCTCTACTGCTACTACCAAATTCTAAGCCACCACCACATCTTCTAAGCCTGGGCTGCTCTAACAGTCTCCTAATTGGTTTTGCAGCTTCTAGCCTTGCCTCCCCTCTGACATCCAGTGGAATCTTTCAAAAACTGCAATTAGATGATGTCATACCCCTACGCTAAACCTTCTTAGGCTTGCCATCTTACTCTATGAGTAGAATCTGAAGTCTTTATCAGGGCCTACAAAACCCTGGAAGACCTGATTCCTGCTACCTCTCTGAGCTCAACTCCCAACTCTCTTCCCCTTGCTCACCTCAGGTCTAGCTACACTGGTCTTCCAGCTATTCTTTGTTTTTATTATTATTATTTTTGGGGACGGAGTCTCACACTGTCACCCAGGATGGAGTGCAGTGGTGTAATCTCGGCTCACTGCAACCTCCGCCTACCAGGTTCAAGTGATTTTCCAGCTTCACCCTCCCAAGTAGCTGGGATTACAGGCAGCCACCACCATACCTGGCTAATTTTTGTATTTTTAGTAGAGATGGGCTTTTGCCATGTTGGCCAGTCTGTTCTTGAACTCCTGTCCTCAAGTGATCCACCTGCCTTGGACTCCCAAAGTGCTGGGATATAGGTGTGAGCCACTGCGCCCAGCCTCCTGCTATTCTTTGAACATACCAAGCCCAGTCCTGCGTCAGGGCCCTTGGATTCTGTCCTCTCTGCCTTGTCACTCTTCCTCCAGGTATCTATATGTCTAGTTCTCTCTCTTCCTTCAGGGCTCTACCCAAATTTCACCTTATCAAAAAAAGTATTCCCTGACTATTCTTTCGAAAATAAGCCCTCTCTATCACTATCTCCTTACCATATCTTCTTCCTAGCAGTGATCACACTTTTCTTCCTAGCAGTGATCAAAACTTGACATATTTTACACATATTTGCTTATGTCATGGATTGTTACCCCCATTACTATATAAGTTCAATAAGGACAGAGGCTTTGCATTTTTAGTCACGACTGTATCCCAATTTCCTAGAAGAGTGCCTGATACACAGTAGGTGTTCAACAAATAGATGTTGATGAATGGATTTGTTGAATGGCCTCATCCAGATATCTAGTCATCAGGTGAAGAGAATGGTTTCCAGAAGGTTGTCTAATTGATGTGATAAAAATCAAGTGGGAGGAACTGTGAAATTTACATGGAGATCATCAGATTATGTGTTCTTTTATTACCAGTGACCACTGCAGGATTCATAGATATTCTGTTTGGTCCTTTATGCCAAATCCTATGCCAAACTATAAGGTAGAATGAGACACCTGCCTTTAACTTCTTTAGCATGTCACTTACACTCTGGGACTCAGCGTTTTCATCTGCAAAATAGGCAGCTGGAGATGTGGTCATTGCTCTGCTAGTCTATGGTCTACCAGATGCTGGAGGGAGGCAATACAGTTAGGAGGATCAACCACACAGGCTCTGGAGCTTGACTGCCCATGTCCGAATCCTGTCTCCATTCCCCACAAACCCTATGACCTTGGGCAACTTACTCAGTTCCCTCATTTATAAAGTGGGAATAATAAAAAGATCACAAGAACACAACTCAAAGAGTAATTGTGAGGATTATGTAAGATCATACATGTAAAGTGTGTAGCATATGGGCTGGCACATGGTAAGTGCTCACTAAATGTTAGCTACTAAAAATGAAAAGTTCTGGGAAAATTTTTGAGGGGTCATCGCTATTAATGTGTTTTAGGGGTGACAAACTGTTCTAGAATATTAGATAATATGGGCATTTTAAAAGCATGATAATTGGCTGGGTGCGGTGGCTCATGCCTGTAATCCTGGCATTTTGGGAGGCTGAGGTGGGCAGATCACCTGAGCTCAGGAGTTTGAGACCAGCCTGGCCAACATGGTGAAACCCTGTCTCTACTTAAAATACAAAAATTAGCTGGGTATGGTGGTGCGTGCCTGTAGTCCCAGCTACCTGGGAGGCTGAAAATCACTTGAACCCAGGAGGCAGAGGTTGTAGTGAGCTGAGATGGTGCCACTGCATTCCAGCCTGGGTGATAGAGCAAGACCCTATCTCAATAAAATAAAATAAAATAAAATAAAGCATGAGAATGGTGTTGTGCCTAGTTGGGATAACGCTTTTCTTCTTGGGAGATGCATGGTGAATTGAAGTACTTACAGATAAAATCTCATTGAAGTACTTACAGATAAAACCTCACGATGTCTGTCACCTTATTATTATTATTATTATTATTATTATTATTTTTGAGACGGAGTCTTGCTCTGTCACCCAGGCTGGAGTGCAGTGGCGCAATCTCGGCTCACTGCAAGCTCTGCCTCCTGGGTTCATGCCATTTTCCTGCCTCAGCCTCCCCAGTAGCTGGGGAGTAGCTCCCCAGGTGCCCACCACCACGCCCGGCTAATTTTTCTGTATTTTTTAGTGGAGACGGGGTTTCACCGTATTAGCCAGGATGGTCTCAATCTCCTGACCTCATGATCCGCCCACCTCGGCCTCCCAAAGTACTGGGATTACAGGCATGAGCCACCGCGCCCGGCCACGATGTCTGTCACCTTCTAATAATCTAGGCAAATATATCTCTGTTTTCATATCTATCAATAAAGCAAATGTGGCAAAAAGCAATTGTTGGAGCTAGGTAGATGGCATAGTTTATTGTACTATTCTTTCAACATTTTGGTATGTTTAAAAATGTCAAAATAAAAGGTTGGAGAAAAAACAAAAGGTCCTAGAAACAGTCTAGTGAAATCCAACACTCACATTTTACAGAAGGAGAACCATAAGCTCAGAAAACAAGGCAGTTGCTCGAGGTTATACAGCTGGAAAAGCCTGGGCCAGGTCTCTTGGCCGCCAGGTTCTCCCTGTGTGTGGGCTTCAGACTCTCAGGCAGCAGTGAGCTGCAGAAGAGCACACCCCACCACCCCTCAAAGAGACCAAGGGGTATTATGGGTATGTAAAAAGGCACTTGTGTTGGTGTTTCCTTTTTTTAATGTCTATTTTATTTATTTATTTATTTATTTATTTATTTATTTATTTACTTTTTGAGACAGAGTTTCGCTCTTGTCGCCCAGGCTGGAGTGCAATGGTGTGATCTCAGTTCACTGTAACCTTTGCCTCCCGGGTTTAAGCAATTCTCCTGCTTCAGCCTCCTGAGTACCTGGGACTACAGGCAGGTGCCACCATGACTGGCTAATTTTTTTTTGTATTTTTGGTGGAGATGGGGTTTCAGCATGTTGGCCAGGCTGGTCTTGAACTTCTGACCTCAGGTGATCCACCCGTCTCGGCCTCCCAAAGTGCTGGGATTACAGGTATGAGCCACTGCTTCCGGCCTTATTTTTATTTTTTTAAGAGACAGGCTCTTGCTCTATTGCCCAGGCTGGAGTACAGTGGCACAATCATGGCTAGCTGCAGCCTTGAACTCTTGGATTCAAGTGATTCTCCTGCTTTAGCCTTCTGAGTAGCTGGGACCACAGGCACACATCACAACGCCCGGCTAATGTTTTCATTTTTTGTGCAGACAGGGTCTTGCCCAGGCTGGTCTTGAACTCCTGGGCTCAAGCAATCCTCCCACCTCAGCCTCCCAAAGTGTTGGGATTACAGGTGTGAGCCACTGCACCTGGTCTCCTTTTTATTAAACAAATAGATCATTTAGTTGGAATTTATGATGTCAAAAGTGCGAAGGTGGCACCAGAGCCAGACCTGCCATCCTTGGAGAGTGAGCATACCGGTTTGGCACCATCTGCTTGTGGTTTTTGAGTGGTGGTGGTAGTGGTGGTGCGTGTATGTAAACTCGGGTTGCAGAGGAGAGAGGAAAGAGTAAAGGGTGGGGACCAGGTCCAGGAAGAGCAGCAAGGAGAGACTGGCTTCAATTCTGGAGCTGCCTGAAAGAAGGGACCCCAGGCTATGGCTGTGAACGAAATGTGGGCACGTATTTAAAGAAAGGAAATGATTCTCTGCGGTCGGCAGGATCTTTGTCTAGCTAGTGGGGTTCCAGGAAGTGCAAAGGAGAGGGGAAAAGAGGGGCCGTCCGTGCAAGCCTGGCTGTGTGTATATGGGGGGAGCACACAGAGAGGAAAAGGGAGAGAAAGAAATGAAATTATTCTAAAGAGGAAGCTGGGGGCGGGGCGGGGGAAGGGTAGAGCCGGGGCACTGGGGGTGGCTGGAAAGGTAGAGAGGCCTCACCTGCGGGCCTGCGAGCGGCTCGGGAGCGGTCAGCCTTCACAGGCTGAAGCGTCTTGCCCCGGAAAAATTCCTGCCCCACTCTCCTTCAGGCTGGATGTCCCGGGGGCCACGGAAGCGAGCGCAGAGCTCCGGGGCTCTCACGAGGGGGAGGGCAGGAAGGGGAGGCGGGGCCTCGCGCGGGGCGGTAGCCGAGCCTGTGGCCCGGGCGGGGCTCCTCTCCGGCGGCGCCGGAGTCTGGGGGCCGCGGCTTCCTCCTCCCGGCCAGCGGCGGCTCCTGGCCCCTCCTCCCCCGGCCGCCCCCATCCCCGCCGCCGCCGCCGCCAAAGCTAAACCCGGCCGTTGCCTGCAGGAGCCGCGGCAGCGGGCGATCGGGCCGTGAGGAGCCTCGGGCGCGGCCTCGCCTCCCGGGCCCGGCGCCTGCCTCAGCACCGCGGACAGCGCCGCGCCCCTTGCCTGGACCCAGCCGCCCGCCCGCCCCCGGCCCACCTGAGCCCGGGCCCGCGGCGCCCGCATCAGCACTGCGGACAGCGCCCCGGGCCCCAGCTCGCCGCCACCGCCGCCGCCCACCTGCTCCCGGGGTCAGCACCGCGGAGACCCCCCTCGCCCGGCCCCGCGACAGCCTCCGAGCGCCCCCGGATCATGGCCACCGAGGTAGGGGCGAGCGCCCCACCAGCAGGCAGTGCCCGATTGCCGCGGGACCAAATGCCCTAGGGGCGGGCTGGGCAGGAGTGGGAGGCGGGAGTTGGGGGTGGGATGGGGTGATTCCCCAGGTCAGGTCTGGAGGGAGGAGGTAGGGGCTTAGTGAGGGCTCATCTCCCCCTTGCGTGTCAATCTTCCCCTCGCCCCACCTGAGCCTCCAAGCTGTCCGCGACACTTGTTGGCATTAGTGCCAGGGTTGCTTCAGGGCCCCAGGCTGGGGTTCCCCCTTCCCTGGACTTCACAAGTCCTGAAACCGCTTTCCTAGAGGGTTGGAGACGCGTGTGTGCGCGTGTGTGAGGGGAGGGAAGGCGGCTGTCCGCTGTTGCTATGCAGTCAGCTTCTGAACCCAAAAGCTTGGCTAAGGGATGACAGACTTACCTCTACATCCGCATTTCCTTTGCGGGAGGGAGGGGACAAAGACATCCTCAGGCTGAGAACCCAAATGGTTGGTCTCCACTTTTGCATATCACCCTTCTTGCTTTTTTACCCCATTCGAGTTTTTTTTTTTTTTTTTTTTTTTTTTTTGTCCCAGGGTGTCCAAATTTCCCCTTCATCTGATGGAAGTTTCTGCCTTCTTCAAGGTGCACTGATAGGTGTGTCACCTTCAAGCACTTGAAGGCTGAACCACGGGGCCTGTTAGCTAAGGGCAGAATCTTGGTATAATGCTTGAGGTCGAGGATTCCCCCCTCTACCCCTAGGGATTGCCCTTTCCCCTCTCATTTCAGGAGGGAGATTGGGCTCTTTATGTTCCCACTTTATACATGATAAAGGTGATGTGTGGAAAACGAAAGGACTAATTTGCTACTCCACACAGCATGTCAGCAGCAGAGCTGAAAGTTTTTGCCTTTGAATTTTTGGAGCGAAACTCAGGACATCAGGGTCTCCCTAGTTCTGATGTTGACTTCCTTTGTGGTGTCTCCCCATTTCCAATCCAGCTGGCATACACTGGGGGAGAGCAGAGGCCTGTGAATGATTCAATGCAGTGCTTCTGGGCATCCTGGTGAGCAGTGTGACATTAATACCAAGTGTGGCTGTTGTTATTCCACTCAAGTTTCCACCACAGAACAAGGTGCTGTTGCTTGGCATTGCTTGGCATTCTGACAAGGCACAAGGTTAGCTAGGCGGAGAGTTGCCCCTCAGGACTTGGTGTGAGGGCAAGCCCTGGGCAGACCCTGGGAGCTTGGTTTCTAGAGTAGAGGAATGCAGAGTACTCACAAAGCACCAAAGACATGGAGGACAGCAGGAAGAACAAAGGGAGAAACCAAGGAGTTGGTTACCTTCCAGATAGGGCTGCCAGACTGCAGCAGAGGCTGCTGTGTTGGACAGAAAAGGGGAACTTCAGCTACATGGGCATGGCTGGGCCAGCAGCGTGGGCAGAGAAGGCAGCTGCCTCTGCGATGTGATCTGACAGATTCCAACAGGCCCATCTGTCCCAGGATGTCTGCCATGGCCCACAGATTCCAACCAGCAGGCTTCTATCTCTAGGTCAAGACAGCGTTTCCAGGAGGCTGCTATGAGACATGTGTGACTCTCCCCTGGGAGGGGCTCTGCTCATAACGCCTCTGAAAATATTGCGCTTTCCTGTGTACAAAGCACTATCGCATGAGTGATCTCTTTCAAGCCTCAGAGCAGCCCTATGAAGTGGGTAAGGATGGTGTTATTATGCCCAATTAACAGATGAGACAACTAAGGTTCAGAAACTTGCCTGGTCCCTGTGAAGGAGCCAAAGAAGGCATAATTATCCCATTTTACAGATGATGGAACTGAAGTGCTGAGACTTATTCAGGAAAATATGGCTAAAAGGTGGCAGGGATGGGAAAAGAACTTGAGTCTTCTGCCTCTTTGGCCAGTGCTTTTTTTTCCTGCATCCAATTAGCCTATTGTGTCACCTGATAGAGAGGAGGGCCCTCCAGGTCTTGATGTGAAGCTTTGGTGGAGAGAGGGATGCAAAGGAAGTCATGAAGGGCTGGAGTGTGGGGACTCAGGCCCCCTGCTTGGCCTGGCTGGGTTGGTTTGAGGGCAGAGGGACAGAGGAAAGTCCCGGAGTGATGGGGAGCTGAGGACAAACATTCCTCACTTCACAATTTGGCCTTGGGTGGACTCTGATGGCAGAACTGAGGCAGGAAGCCTTAGCTCTGCCAGGGCACAGGACCTGCACGTATTCTGGGTTGTGGGGTGAGTCATTCTCCCAAGGCTGTTTTTACTGTTAGAATTGAGTTGAGATTACCAGGATAAACTTGTTGGGAGAGGGAAAACATCGCTTTAAGTTCCCATGATTATTCTGTTAGGATTCTCAATAGGAACTCCTCAGCTCTAGGAGAAGCTGTATTGCAGAAGGAGAGAGGGAGAGGAAGGGGGTGGGGAGAGGGACAGAGAGGGAGGGGTGAGGGAGAGGGAAGAAATTCATGGGTGGAAACTGGGTCTTTTCTGTTCCCTAATTTCAGTTTAGGAGTTAGCATTAGGGGAGAGGTGTCTGTAAGGAACTCAGAGGAGGGATGGAGCCTCCTGAGTGATACACTGACCTCATTTGGAGAGCTGCAATGAGCCCATTTTCTGAGCAGCAAACCTCTGTGAATGTGTGTCACTGGGAGCAGGGTCTGCTCTGGGAAATAGTCCAGATGGCCAAGGACAACTGGGAAGTGCCTAGCTGGGAGGGGCTTCTCCAAGTGGTGGGGTTTGGTCTCTAAGAGATTTTTAAATGCATCCAAGTAGTGTTATTCAAGCAGGGTGTTTGGAGGTTTGATCTTTGAGGCATGGAATTAATGATGAGTAGACACTGGGTCAGGCTTGAGCACTGGTACAGGCTGAGAAGAAGGGAGGTCTTGTGGCTGGTGTTTTATCCTTAGGCCTGACCTGGCTGTCTGTGACTCATGATCCTCACTCCTCCTTCACACCCCAGCCAGGAAGCAGAGTGCTGGCATCAGCAGAACCTCCTAATTCTCGATGCCTCACATGCATCCTATGGAATGAGATGGTTTTTAATGAGGATGAAGATGGCGCCAAGGGGGCACTCCTGTTGGACTTGGGCAGACTGGACCAGGAGCTCATTTGCACTCTAGAGCTTGTTCCTCTGCACCCCAGCTAGTTGACTGTCAGGTGAACAGGAGCCAAATGTGTGACCTGTGGTACCCACTCTCCAGGCAGCCTCCCCCTCCTTCTCATACTGCAGTTTGAAAATTGGTCCCATGGGTCTCACCACTGATTTTCTTCCTTATGAAATGCTTCTCGGCCCTGTCTTCACTCTGCTGCCAGTGAGCCAGGGGTGGCAATGGGAGAGAGGGGCAGGGTTGAGGAAGGTGAGAAGTGGAGAGAGGCTCAGGTCTCTGGGTCAGTTAAGAACCCCCTGGGAGACACCCAGGGGAAACACAGAAACTGCAGCTTCAGAGAGAGGTGTGCACATATTTTGATATCCTCTGGTAGGATTTCAGAGCATCACGGATCTCTGCTGAAAACCCCACCAGCTTTCTGAAAACTTAGTAGCTGGCCAGTGGCCTGGAGCCTGGCTTAGCTCTTGCCCAAGGGGCCCCAGCCATAGGATTCTTTATTTAGAGGTCTTAAACTAGCAGCTCTAGAAATGAGTCTGGTCCATGGGTGTGCCTTAGTCTGTTGAGTGCTTATACATTTTAAAAATGTATTGGAAATATTCAAAAATCAGAATATTTGATGTTAAAAAGATCTAGATTTCTGGCTTCTTTTGAGACACCAGAAGTGCTGGCAACCTGGGTATACATTCCCACGTGGCAATAGTCATCTGCCTCCTTGAGATGGGGCACCAGTTTTCTAATTAGCCCCAGGCCCCACCTGGCCCACTTATTGCTCAGCCCCTGTAAACATTTGCATTCATAATCCCTGATAAAGCCTCTAGAATGTCAGAGATGAAAGGGGCTTGAGCAATGATGTAGTTCCAGTTCCTTAGTTTCCAGTTGAAGAAATGGAGGTGCAGAGAAGGGAAGACTTTCCCAGGACCATGTGGCCCAGGGTCAGGTCTCCTGCCCCCAGGTCAGTGGGCCATCTTTCCACTAGGGCTTCCTGGCACTTCACACTCAAGCCACCATGAATGGAGAAAACCAGGAGACCCTGCCTTGCCTTAAATCCGGCTCTTCACCAACTTCAGATGAGTCTGTAATATATGTACTCTATGTAGGTCTGGGAGACTAAGGCTCTGCCATATAAAATGTGTCTGATATCATCCTTTAGCAACTCCTCAAGAGTTGCTCCTCCGCAAACACTCTCCAGGGAGAGAAGCAGATCTCTGGTCACCCAGAGCCTGGATAGTAGTCTAAGGCTCAGGATATTGTTGGTGCTGAAAAGGGTGTTGACTTATCCTACTCTGGCTACTTGAGAACCTGTGGATCAAAGCCAAGAGGAAATGGGAATTTATTATGTAAGGTAGCACCCCCAAATCTTAATATATTAATAGCTTAATACAATAGAAGTTTGTATCCTGCTCAGTGAAGTTCCAGGTAAGTGTTCCTGATCAACAGGTATTCCAGGCGGTGATTCAAGGCAGTGATTCAGTGATTCAGGGACCAAGGCTCTTCCCAACTTGTGGTGTCACTATCTTCAACACAGGGCTCCACCAGCCTCCATGAAAGGGGAAAGAGCAGGGAGGAATGGTACATCTTTATGAATCAAGCCTACACATGGCATTCGTCACTTCCTCTCACATTCTACTCAGTCATAGGGACACACCTAACTGCAAGGGAGGCTGGGAATTAATATAGCTGTATGCCTAGGAGGAAGAAGAAATGGCTTGGGTCAGTAGCTAGCCAGTCGCTAGAGACACACGCCTTCAGGACAGCACACAAATATGTGTGTACACATGTGTGCATTCAGGCACAGATTTAACACAATCCCTATCAAATTAGCAACATCGTTTTTCACAGTATTGGAAAAAACAATGCTAAAAAAAGAAAAAACAATGCTAAAGTTCACATGGAACCAAAAGAGAACCTGAATAGCCAAAGCAATCGTATGCAAAGAACAAATCCAGAGGCATCACATTGCCTGACGTCAAATTATACTACAAGGCTATAGTAACCAAAACAGCAGGTTTTGTATGGGTCAGAGGAGAGGAAGCTGAGTCCATATCAGAATGGTTTCTTCCCTTTCTTTCCATTCTCACCACTGCTTTTCTCACCACCTCTTTAGTTTTTTCCATGGACTATTAGAAAGAGAATCATCCCTCCAACTGGCCCCTCACCCCAGTCTTGTCCACTTCCCACAAAACTGCTAGAATGAGCCTTCTTGGGGTAGGGGAGTCCATCCTCAAGATTGACTGATTTTCATAAGTTGGTTTTAGAGGGGCAGAGGAAGGCCATAGCCTTGTTCTTTACTCTTGAAAATGCAACATTATAAAACCTTAACCAGAGCAGACACGTTAACAATTAACTTATTTATATTACCAAAGCATTCCTTATTTCTCCGAGTTATCATAGGTTCCTAGTAGATATCAAGGGGATTTCCTCAATGAAAACCTTGATTAGAGGAATCAACTCATATAAGCCTACAGGAGGGCTTATACATTATTTAATCCGGTCACAATACTTTGAGATCACATTTCGTACATACAGCAAGGTCCACCTGGATTTAGGAAAGTCACATATAGTGTTTTTGGATTCCCACCTTTTCAGGACCTTGATCTACCAATTATCTGCTCCTTCTACTTTATTGATAACCTTTCCTAGTTATTTATTATTTCCCAAGATTTTTGTTTGTTTTTAAATTTTATTTTATTTTAGATTCAGGGAGTACATGTGCATGTTTGTTACATGGGTATATTGCATATTGGTGGAGATTGGGCTTCTAGTGTACCCATCACCCAAGTAGTGAACATTGTACCCGATGGGTAATTTTTAAACCCTCACCCCCTCCCCTCTTTTGGAATCCCCAGTGTCTATTATTTTCATCTTCATATCCATGTGTACCTCTTGTTTAGCTTAGATTTATAAGTGAGAAAGTGTGTTTTGTGGTATTTGGTTTTCTGTTTCTAAATTAGTTCACTAAGGATAATGGCCTCCAGCTCCACTCATGTTGCTGCAAAAGATATGACTTTATTATTTTGTATGACTGTGTAGTATCCCATGGTGTATATATACCACATTTTCTTTATCTAGTCAAGTGTTGATGGTTGTTACTCTGAAGTTGGTTCTATGACTTTGCTATTGTGAATAGTGCTATGATGAACATATGAATACAGGTGTCTTTTTAACATAATGATTTATTTTCCTTTGGGAGGATACCCTGTAGTGGGATTGCTGGGTTGAATGGTAGTTCTCTTTTTAGTTATTTAAGAAATCTTCATACTGTTTTCCATAGAGGTTGAACTAATTTACATTTCCACCCACAGAGTATAAGTGTTCCCTGTTTTCTGCATCTATGCCAGCATCTGTTGTTTTTTTAATAATAGCTATTCTGATTGGTGTAGCATGATATCTCACTGTGGTTTTAATTTGCATTTCTCTGATGCTTATTGATGTTGATCATTTTTCATGCGTTTATTGGCAGCATGTATTTCTTCTTTTCAGAAATGTCTGTTCATGTCCTTTGCCCAGTTTTTAATGGGGTTGTTTTTTTTTCTTGTTGAATTGTTTGAGTTCCTCATAGATTCTGGATATTAGTCTTCTGTCAAAGGCATAATTTGCAAATATTTTCTCCCTTTCTGTAGGTTGTCTGTATACTTTGTTATTTCTTTTGCTGTGCAGAACTTTTTAGTTTAATTAAGTCCCATTTGTCTATTTTTGTTTTTGTTCCATTTGCTTTTGGGGACTTCATCATAAATTATTTGCCTAGGCCAATATCCAGAAGAGTTTTTCCTAGGTTTTCGTCTAGAATTTTTACAGTTTCACATCTTAAATTTCAGTCTTTAATCCATGTTGAATTAATTTTTGTATATGGTGAGAACTAGGGGTCCAGTTTATTCTTTTGCACATGGTCAGCCAGTTTTCCCAGCACCATTCATTGAATAGGGAGTCCTTTCCCCATCCCATTTACAATAGCCAGACACACACACACACACACACACACACACACACACACACACACTTAACCAAGGAAATGAAAGATCTCTATGAGGAGAACTACAAAACACTGATGAAAGAAATCGTAGATAACACAAACAAATGGAAAGACATCCCATGCTAAAGGACTGGAAGAATCAACATCATTAAAATGACCATGCGGCCCAAAGCAATCTACAGATTTAACACAATCCCTATCAAATTAGCAACATCATTTTTCACAGAATTAGAAAAAACAATGCTAAAAAAAGAAAAAACAATGCTAAAGTTTATATGGAACCAAAAGAGAACCTGAATAGCCAAAGCAATCCTATGCAAAGAACAAATCCAGAGGCATTACATTGCCTGACGTTAAATTATACTACGAGGCTATAATAACCAAAACAGCAGGTTTTGTATGGGTTACTGGCACAAAAATAGACACATAGACCAATGGAACAGAACCCAGAACCCAGAAATAAAGCAACATACCTATAACCAACTGATCTTTAACACAGTCTTTCCCCAGTGTTTAAGCAAGTTTAAGTATCTTTCATCTTAAATCCTCCCCTTCAGCAGGAATCTTTCCTGCTTCTTGTAATCTGACCCTTGCCTCCTCTACAATCTCATCTCCCACTGTTTCTTATCTAATCTGCAAACCACCTCCATTCTTGCTGAAATCTGCCTCTAGTAGACCATGTGCTCTATCTTTGTCACTTTGTGCAAGCTTCTCTTTTTGCCTGGGTTGCCTTTTCCTCCCTCTCCACACTCCCTGCCTGCCCCCTACTACTGGTAACCCCTGGACTTCCTCTATGACTCAACACAGGCTTCAGGAGGCCTTTTCTGAGTGAGCATTTCTGGGTAAGATGTTACTTCTCTGTGGCATTTGTCACTGTCTAATTCATTATATATTTACTTGTCTTCCTCCCTGGAGCTCACAGACTCTTTTGCTCAGCACCCCCAGAGCTTGGCACTAGGAGAGACTCAATAAATGAGAGCCGAGTGACTGAATGGATCCAGCTTAATTACATGGGATGAACTGGCTGTTGTTCACTCTGCCTTTGGGGCTTGGTCTCCACGTGTTCTCAGTGTTGGGCATATTTCAACCAGTGGGATGCTTGTCTTGAATGTGGGTGACTGAGGCTGGAGAGGTGGAAAAAGTGGGCTTGTTCTGTGGAATTGAGCCCATTCCCCTCAAACACTAGAGTCTGTGTCAATGTGAAGTCCACAGATGTGCACAAGGGACAGATATCTCCCCTCTCCTTCCTGCCAGGGAAGGCTATTTCTTCCATTTCTGGCCTCTGTCCATTTCATCTACACTATTCTCTGGAGAAGTTTGGACATTCATGGGCCCTTTGTTTCCTGTGGTGAGAAGTGCTGGATGTGAAAAGCATCTGGGGTGCTCTCTGGCCGGGGCCATAAAACTCGACCTGGACCCCAGTCTCTGAGTTCAGGGGTACCTCAGGTATTCCTCTGTCCCACATGTTTCCTGCCTGCAACTCTGTTGTGAGCTCCACTTGGCAGGACTGGAGCACTGGTCTTGTTCAGTGCTGGGTTCCCCAGGCACAGGGTCTCACACGTGAACGCTTGGTACTTGGTGAATGAATGAAAGTATGAAAGGTTCTTCTGTGTGTGTGTGTGTGTGCGCGTGCGCACGCGATGGAGACTCAACTTTGGCCCTGCTTTAGGCTTGTTAAAAAATTTTTTAGAGTTGGGGTCTTGCTCTGTCACCCAGGCTGGAGTGCAGTGGTGCAATCACAACTTACTGCAGCCTTTAACTCCTGGACTCCAGCAATGCTCCCACCTTAGCCTCCCAAAGTGCTGGGATTACAGGCACAAGCCACTGCACCCAGCCTTGCTTTAGGCTTTTAAAAGATCTTTCTGGGATAGCTCAGGGCAGCTTCTTGGGTAGACCCCACAGCCCTGCCTCCCTTGGCCTCCTGGAGCACCTGTAGAGTGCCCAGCTTGTCTCTGCATGCTGGGAACTTTCCTGGTGTTAGTGCTGGAAGACCCGCATTCTGGGAAACCCCTGCATTTGGGATATGCCGAGATGGATGGTCACTCTCAGCACATGCCGCCCGCACGTCTCCTCAGGTCCACAATCTGCAGGAGCTCCGGCGAAGTGCCTCACTGGCCACCAAGGTCTTTATCCAGAGAGACTACAGCGATGGGACCATCTGTCAGTTCCAGACCAAATTCCCCCCAGAGCTGGACAGCCGGGTAAGGATGCCTTTTTCTGCACTTGGAACCCAGGGCTGTGATGGAACTGAGGTTCTTATTGGAATGTATTTTATCCAGGATCCTATGACACATAATATCATAGGACACATAACCTGTTTGGCCACTTCAAAAGGATGAATTTTAAAAAATCAAAAGGATGATTCTTAATATTGTCTTACTGTCTCCTCATAGAAAGTTAGAGCTGAAGGGATCTCAGGGATTTTCTGGTCTGGCTGCTCTCAAGTTTCAGTTGCCTAAAAATGATATAGACAGCTTGTTAAACAAATGGAAATTCCTGAGTCCTACTGGATGATACAGGTGTTGTCCAGCAGTGCTGATTCAGTTGTTGGACTGTGGCTCAGGAGTCTCCATTTATTAGCAGCTGTTCTCAACCTTGGCTGTACATTAGAGGTTCCTGGGGAGCTTAAAAAATCCAGATGCTCAGACTGCAGCCCAAACCAACTACATTAGACTTTCTAGGGGTGGGGCTCTGGAATCAGCATAGTTTTAAATCTTAATTTTGAAATGAATTTTAATCATGATTGTTTAAACTTTAGTATTTATTTATTTATAATTTTGTGGGTACCTAGCAGGGGTACATGAGATATTTTGATACAGGCATGCCATGTGTAATAATCACATCAGGGTAAATGGGGCATCCATTACTTCGGACATTTATGTGTTACAAACAATCTAGTTATACTCTTTTAGTTATTTTAAAATGTACAATTAAATTATTATTGACTATAGTCACCCTGTTGTGCTATCAAATACTAGGTCTTTTTTTTTTTTCCCTTGATGGAAATCCAGGATGGAGTGCAGTGGTGTGATCACAGCTCCCTGCAGCCTCTGTCTCCCAGCTAAGGTGATCTTCCTGCCTCGGCCTCCCAGGTAGCTGGGGTTACAGGTTCGTGCCACTACTCCTGGCTAATTTATTGTAATTTTAGTAGAGACGGGGTTTTGCCATGTTGCCCAGGCTGGTCTCAAACTCCTGGGCTCAAGTGATCCGCCCTCCTCGGCCGCCCAAAGTGCTGGGATTACAGGTGTGAGCCACCATGCCCAGCCCAAATACTAGGTCTTAAGCCTTAATTTTTAATGAGGAATTCCCAGGTGAATCAGAATCAAGTGGTTCATAGATTACACTTGGAATTGCTAGTCTTGTTCAGCTGGTCTTCTTCAGAAACAGTGCTGCTTCTCATCCTTGGCTACACCTTAGAGGCACCTGGGAACTTTGAAAAAGGAACCTTGCAGGGTGTCAGCTTGGGTAGGGCAGGGCAGTGGTGATCTTTGCTGCTCTGACCTATCCTCCTCCTTCCCAGACCATTGACTCAGAATCTCCTGGTGGGGGGACTTGGGCATCATAGGGTTTAAAGGCTGCTCAGATAATTTCAGTTTGCAGCTGGAGCTGAGAACCATTAAGTCCTTGTTACTAAAACTGTGGCCTGTGGATCAACAATATCAACATTACCTGGGAGCTTGATAGAAATGCAGAATCTCAGCTCCCTCCCTGGATCTGCTGAATCCGAATCTGGGTTTTAATCTATTCCTTGGGTTATTCAGATATGCATGAAATTTTGAGAAGCTCCACACTAGTCCATCCCTCTCATTTAACAGAGGAAACTGAGGGCCAGAAAGAAGTGACTTATGGGAATTAGTAAGTACCAGACAGGCCTAAGTGCCCCACCTCTCTGCTTTTTCACAGGACTCTTATTTTCTTGCTGACACAATTGCATCTTTTGTGGGTACAGATCAAACTAAATGTCTTCATGATCACATTCTTGCAGGGAAAGCTTAGAGACTTAAAGGAAGAGCTGCAGGCTGCTTTTCCCTTCTCCTTGCCTCAGGCAAAGGGGAGAGCCAGATGCACCATCCCACAGTCTGCTGGGTGGCATAAAAGGCAGTCAGCCAAGGGCTCTGCCTACAGCCTCTGCCTCTAGACTCAGCTAGTTGGGTGACTCATGGACCTCAGGCTGCTGTGAGGCATCAGCTGCTGAGTTTTGCTTCTGGTCCAGGGGTGTCCTCAGCTTTCATCCTAGGCTGCCCTAGAGTGGGCCTGGGACTGGGGAAGCCAGAAGGCAGATCCTGAGCTTTCATTCAGCAGCCCAGGTAGATCTGAATGGGTTTGGGAAGTGGGGGCAGGGATGGTCTGTACTGATATGACCCCGAGCCAGCTTTCAGAGAGAATGTGGGCCTCTTTCTCATCTTAGCATGCTTGTCCTTTAGGGCGGGGTGACACCCAGGGTGGAGCAGCAGGGCTTGTGGCATGGACTAGATGGGCAGGATTTTCATAGGATTTTCTCTATGAGTTCTCCCCAGGTCTGTGTAGGGGGAACTCCTAAGCTTCCAACTATTCTTGGACAGAGGTTTTGTCCTAGAGAGGCAGGGAGGTCCCTAAACTGTGTGATGAGCATTTCTGGTCCTGCTGCATGAGTGGGGAATAAGGTACTGTGAAGAATGTGAAAAATAGGGCTACTATTTTGACACTGTGACACCTGCTGAGTTTGGAATGTGACCTTCCCGGCTGTCTGGTGTTACACAGTGAAGAGCACAGACTGGAGTCAGAGCTGTAACCTTGGACAAGTTTACTTAGCAGTCACTAAGTATTTATTGATTATGTATTAGTCTCTAGAGATATAGGAGTAAACTCATGGCATTTATTTTCTATTAGATGGTGTAGAAAATAAAAAACCAAGCAAATACAGTTGACCCTTGCACAACACAGGGTTAGGGGTGCCCGTCCCCTGCACAGTCAAAACTCTGGATATAACCTTTGACTTTCTAAAAACTTAACTACTAGTAGCCTACTGTTGACTTGGAGTCTTCTGATAATACAAACAGTTTATTAACACACATTTTGCATGTTATGTATATTATATACGGTATTCTTATAATAAAGTAAGCTAGAGAAAAGAAAATGTTAAGAAAATCATAAGGAGAAGAAAATATATTTACTACTCATTAAGTGGAAGTGGATCATCATAAAGGTCTTCATCCTCGTCATCTTCATGTTGGGTAGGCTGAGGAAGAGGAGGAACAGGACAGGTTGATCTTGCTGTCCCAGGGGTGGCAGAGTCAGAAGAAAATTCACATATACATGGACCCACACAGTTCAGACCCATGTTGTTCCAGGGTCAACTGTAAATATACCTCGCTCAGGAGGTAACAAATACTAGAAGAATAAGGGGAGGATGTCACGGGGGTTGGGTGTGCTGGGGAGAGGTGAATGATCCTGGGCACAGGGGGAGGCTGTTGAATAAGGTGAAACCCAAGGGTGTTAAGGGTGTCACGGCAGCCTGCAGGGGAAAGTGTGGCAGCTAAGGAGATGGACACAAAGGGCCTGAGGAAATTTCAAGAAGCAGGGGTACTGAGTGAAGAGGAGAGGAGGAGACGGGCCCAGGGGTAGCAGGGTTGGGCCATGGAGGGCCTAGCGGGCATTGTAAGGACTTCTTGGATTTAACTTGCAGAGAGATGGGAAGATTGTGGGAGCTCTTGATCACAGCTGTGACATAATCTGACTTTAACAGGAAGTTAGGGCAGGAGCAGGGGCAGGGAGGCCAGTGAAGGGGCCAGAGACGGTGGCAGCTGGAACCACAGAGCAGTTCGTGGTCCGCGTGGTCTTAGGACCACAGAGCAGTCCTCACCTGTAAAATGGGGATGGCAGTAGTGCTTTTCTGATAGAATTGTTATGAGGGTTAAATGAAAGAGTGCATTTCCTGGCACACAGAAAGTGCTTAATACATATTAGCCATTCCTATTATGGATACGGGCAGGACAGCTTCTCAGGTGTCCAAACACACAGGGCGGTGGTGTTGTGGGTGACCTCTGAGCTAGAAGGAAATGCCCCTTCCTGGAGAGATGCCCCTGAGGTCTCACTGAAGCAGTCTCATGCAGTCCCATCCAAACATGGAGAGCCCCTATGAATCTAGTCCTGAGCTCTCTCACAACCAGCAAGATGGGACGTGTCAAAGTCACTAGAATACTTGTTTGATCTTCTGCAGAAAACATCTAGGATATCATGGGAATTTCCTGTTTCCAAGGAAGGACAAGCAGCCATTCTTATTCCCATTTTATAGATGAGGAAACTGAAGCCTAGATGGTTAAGCTGCTAGTTCAATGTTACTCAGCCAGTTAGTTGATGGCCAAGTCTGGATTGGCCCCCCAGTCTCCTGACTCCCAGGCCAGTGCTCTTTCGGCTCTGCCTGCAGCCTCTTTGGTCTTGCCTGTGTGCCAATGTCATCTTCCCCATCTACATGGCCCCACCATTGTCACTTCCAGCCCTACCTGTGACTGTGCACACTCCAGGGAGGCTAACCACAGCCTGGCTCTGTCCCCTTCTCCAGATCGAGCGGCAGCTCTTTGAAGAGACTGTGAAGACCCTCAACGGATTTTATGCAGAGGCTGAGAAGATTGGGGGCAGCTCCTACCTTGAGGGCTGCCTGGCCTGCGCCACGGCCTACTTCATCTTCCTCTGCATGGAGACCCACTATGAGAAGGTGGCCCCTCCCGCCCCACCATGCATCCCTTCCCTCAGGGCTGCCCTGCGGCATGCTCATCCTTGTCTGGCTCCTCTTTTTGCAGGTTCTCAAGAAGATTTCCCGCTACATCCAGGAGCAGAATGAGAAGATCTTTGCACCTCGAGGCCTCCTACTCACAGACCCCGTGGAGCGTGGGATGAGGGTTGTATCCTTCTGGGCTATTCTGTGTGAGGACACAGGACTGCTAACCAGTAGAGATCCTGGTGAGGCTGCCAGGAAACGAGGCCACCTTAAGGGCCTCCACTCAGGTTTTCCCAGGATTCCCCACATCAGTGGTCCTCAGCCCTCCTCCACCACCCTAAGTTATTGGAGGCTTTGTGAGTTTCAGGATTTGCACTTGTTGGGCTGCATGTAATCAGTGCTTAGAATATGCCAGCTATCATGTGAAGTGCTTTGAAAATATGAATTCATGTACTTCTCATAACAATCTTACCAGGTGGGTTGCTCTGATTATTCCCAGCAACCTGCTCAGAGTCGTGCAGCTGGTGAATGTGGGAGCCAGGAATTGCGCCCAGGCTCACCCTTAACTACAAAGACCCCTCCAGGAATATGCAAATCACCACATTCATTTACAGGTCCACAGTCTCACGCAATCCTCATGGAATCTCCCGTGGCAGGTCCCATTGTCCTCCTTTCACAGATGAGAGACATGAGGTCTAGAATGATGTGACTCCCCCAAGGTCTCAGTCCTGGTGAGAGGCTGGACGGGGGTGGGGCGTGGTTCTGCTGACTCCATCTCCACTTGGAATAGTGTGATCTGGGTGTGCACAAATCCCTCCCCCAAGGCAGCAGCAACACGAGTAGAATTGCTAAAAAATAAGGTTTACTGGAAAACTGAGGAGAAACAGAGTCAAAAAACCACAAACACCCAGAATCACGTGTTGACAAAGCCCAGTGAGAGGCACTTGTTTTTATTGAGCCTTTACTATGTGCCAGGTTTTGTGCTAAGTGTCTTACATACATTTAATCTAATCTCCACACTAACCCCAAGATTCTATTCTTAATCCCCATTTTGCAGATGTGATAATGGATGGCTAACAAGTTAAGTGACTGGTGTAAGGTCACATAGCTTTATGAGTTCCTGAATCAGGATTTGAACTCAGGGCACTAAAGTCCTCATACTTCCTGTGCAGTGACACCACCTCCCTGGGCACATCTGTGTCCTAGGATATGGTCATTAGACCCACTGGTAGGTAAGCGCCATCAGGGCAGCGACCCTGTCTGCTGTGATCACAGCTATGTGCCCAGCACAGGGCCTGGCCTTACGAGTCTCCCTAATTGTTAGCTAAGTAATGTACATGGATGGGCTTGGGGAGGGTCTAGCTCCCAGGCCTTTACATCCCTACTGTCTAGGCAGCAGCACAAGCCCACTTTCCCACTCCCCTGCTGGACTCCATCCACTGGTTCATGTCCGACCCCTGCTCAGCAGCTGGGCTCGCAGCTCTCCTTAACCGCCGACCCCAGATTGAGATCTCCATCTACGAGGACCGGTGCAGCAGTGGCAGCTCCAGCAGCGGCAGCAGCAGCGGCAGTGGCAGCAGCAGCGGTGGGGGTGGTGGGGCGGGGGCCCGGTGACTGGCCGAGAGTCCCTGTAGGGAGGTGTATGGCCGGAGTGAGGGCCTCGCAGACCTGCGGCGGCTGCGCTACCAGAGCACCCGCTTCTGAGTCATTCTTTGGGCTCACCCTGCTGCCCGGGGTGGGAGGGAGGGTGACGGGCCTCATATTTCCTGTGGGCCATCAACCTATGCCCCCTGTCCCTCACCCCCGTCTGGATCAGTCCATTTCCTGACCTGGGGGCTTTTCCTTCCCGATGGGGCTGGTCTGGGCCACACAGAGACAGATCTTCCTAGGAAGGCTGGGGTGGGGAGAACACAACCTAGGCGGCCCCTCTCTTCCATAGCCCCTCTCCCAACCCTGCGAGGGGGGCCGAGGCCTGCCACATAGAGGACTCCCACACTGCATGACCCCTCATCCCAAACCCATATCCACCAGGACTCTTTCCCTTGGGCCCTGCGTCCCGTGGCTGTCTCCCAGTATCTGTTCCTTCTCATGCCCCTGCAGGGCCCCGGCCTGTCTATGATCCTGCCTCCACCAAATTCAAGGTGTGGGGAGACGGGTGCCGTGGTTGGGAGCTGTTCAGCCCACTCCCGACCTCTTCTAGACCTATGGCTTTCCTGTCCTGCATTCAGAGCTAGAGGCCAGCTCGGCCTTGCGAGAAGCATCCAACTTTGAGACTTTGCAGGCTGCCAGGTGCTGGTTGGGGGGCACACAGCCTGGGGCTCTGGGAGGTAATATGGGGATCTGGAGAAACTCCGTGAAGAGACGTAGCCATGCGGGGCCTGAATCTCCTGAACTAGAGCCAGTTTCCTGAGATTAGAACCTGTGTGTATGCACATGTGAATGTATGTGTGAGTGCACATGTGTGTAAGTGCAGTGTGCGTAAATGTGTGAGTCTGCGTGTGTTAGCATACCTGTGTGTGAGCGCGTGTGTGAGCGCATGTGTGTGCACCAGTGCACAAGTGTATGAATGTCGACACATTTATAAGCACACCTGTGTGTGTCTGAGTACATGTGCACACACGTGTGCACAAATGTGCATTTATATGAGTGTGAGTGCATGCATGTGCATGAACATGTGTGCACAAGCATGTGTGTATGAGTGTTCATGTGTATGAGTGTGTGTGTATGCAGGTGAGTGCATGTGTGTGTGAGTGTGTTTGTGTGTTCCCCTTGGCTGCTAGGCCAACGACTGCTTCTCTGCATCCTGCTGTCTTCGCTACCTGAGGGTCTGTGACTTCTTCCCTGTGTGGGTCCAGCCTGGCCCCCTGTAAGTAAATGTCCAAAAGCCCCTTGCCCCTCCCCTAGGGCTACCAGGGAACATACTCTACTGCATATGTTCTAGTGGAAGAGAAGCCGGGGTTCTAGGAAAGAAGAGCCAAACTTTGGTGGCCTTTGGTGCCCCTTCTCAGCTCCCCATGACAAGACAACGGGGCTGCAGACACTGTGTGTTCAGCCTGCCCAGGGGCTGGGGCTCTTTAAGCCTTTGTAGGTGAGGTTTCCATGGACCTTCAAAGGTGCCAGCAGCCTGCAGGGGAAAGGCAAACTCCCTCCTTGCAAGGAAAGGAGATGTCCAGCCAATGATGCCCGGCTTCTGAGGCCCAGAGGAGCAGGTGGGATGGGAGCAGCCCCTGGGGCTGGTGTCCCGAAGACGAAATGAAGGGGGCTGCCTATCTCAGTTGGCGGGAGGTGTTAGAAGTGGATGTGCAAGACCAGCCACTGGAGGTAGCTCTCTGGAGTCAAAGAGAGGCCTGCTTTTCTACCAGACATGGGAGCAGCATGTGGGAAACAAGGGCCTACCCAGAGACCAGAGAGAGTCAGCCTAGTCCTTGCAGCCTCAGGAAGTCCTCGGCCCAAGTGAGTCCTGGTCCAAGGATCCCCCTGGAGAGCTGCAGTTCAGTGGGCTCCACCGCAGCCCCTGGCCACAGCCTATGCCCTCCCTGGGCCCCTGTGGGGCTGGGCATTGTGTCTGACCTGTGCATCTCCCATGGGAGGGCTGGGCACAGGCAGTGCTATGGCCTTTTTTTTTTTTCTTTTTCCAATAAAAGAACTTGCCCAGCATGAAGCTCTGTGATGCTTTTTCTGCCCCATGACGATGGAGGGTCAGTTCTATGCTCCAGGACCACATGAGGGGATACTCGGCTGCCTGAACTGGACCTGACATGGGGAGCAGGATGAAACCTGTCTTCTTGGAGCTTGCAGTCTACTGGAGAGGCAGACACCTCAGCACCTCTAATCTGGAATCTTTGGGGCACTTGTAGCCTTGGGTGGGGGAACAGGTTGGACTGAAAACGAGGCCAAAAGTAATCAATTAATGATATCAACAAATCCTCATTTCTTGAGCTCTTCCCCTGGGTTGGGTCCTGTTGGGAGCTGGATCACACAGGTCACTCAGTACTGAAGATGAGAAAGTAGCTGGATGATCACTTCTCGGCCTTTTGGCCAAGATCAAATATGGAGAAAGTAGCTGGATGTTGGAACCTAGCAGAGTTGTGTCCTGAATTTTATAATTTATTGAGCACCTACTATGTGCCAGATACTTTGCCGAAACCATATGTTAGAGCTGGGAGGGGATTTAAAGATCACTTGAATCCTGTCACAGAGGTCCAGAGAGGGTGGGTGACTTGCCCTAGGCCACACAGCTGGTTGATGATAACAGGGCCCAAGCTTGGAACCCAGGTCTCCTGACTCAGTGCCCACTCTGTTACCACAGGGATGGCACCCAGATGGGAAGCTGCCTGAGGCTGCAGGGAGGCTGGGATCACAAACTCAGGCCTGTTCCCAGAGAGGGGCTCATCAGACTGTGGGGACAACGGCTCCAGCCTCTTGGGTGGGGGCTGGGCAGTCCCCTCTGGGTGGTTCTCATGTTTGTTCTCACTGCTGCTAAGGGCAGCAGTGAGCTGTGTGCAGCCTGGACTCACTCCCTCTGCTGGAACCTGGGCCATGTGTGGGTTGCCACAAGTGAGGGTGTTCTCTAATATGAGGGCAGGTTCATTCTGTTTTGGGATAGGAAGTTTGTTCTACCCCGAGGCCAGATTTGAATCCAAACTCAGCTCTTCTAGATAGGAGGTCCTGGGGAGGGGGTGAGGATTTACTAAATGGGTAAAACCAAATCCGGGTGCTTATCTGACTGAGAGGCATTCAGCCCTTCCATTTTCAAATGGTAATCATAATAATAATAGTAGCTGACGTTTATTTAGCACTTCCTATGTGCCAGGCACTAGGCTAGGACTCTATACATAATTAGTCATTCAATTCTCACAGCAACCCTCTATGGCATGGATTCTTATTTCCCATTTTACATATGGGGAAACTGAGGCTCATGGACGTTAAGTAACTGGGAAATTGCAGATCTTGGCTTTGAATCTAGGCAATCTGACTGCAAACTGCAAGGAAGAAGACAGATCCAGCCTCAGAGGCCGCTTAACAGCTTGAGGGCCTCAGCCATCCTGGGATTAGGATCAGGCAGATTCCCAGGGAAGGACTTGGAGCTATGCCTGGGTTTTGAGGCCGGGCTGGCACCTCCACTTCCAGGGCATCACGGGAGGGTGCATGGGCTGTGCTCGCAGGCATGCGGGACCCAGAGGCAGCCCGGTGAAGGGTAGTGGGGGACTCAACTCACTGTGGGCCTGGGGAGGTGTGGTTTCTCTCTGCTGGCTTAGTTACAGGCGGTGGCCTGTCTCTCCGGGGTCTGGCTGTAGCCATGTCCCTGCACTCACCTTGCCAGCCAGGGACAGGCCCCATCAAGACCCAGGAGCAGCTCCAGCCTCAGCCAGACTGCCCCCGAGGTCCCAAGTGAGGCCCCAGCCACTCAGGCATGCCTCAGGAAGCTCCTGCTGCACCAGCTCCTCTCCCTGCGCCAGCACCCTGCTGTCTGGCTTCCTTCCTTTGGCCACAGGGCGGGCGTGTGTGAAACCACAGGGTTTACAGAAGCTCGAGGTGCCACTGAGTGGCAGGATTATGCACTGCACTCGGGGAATCAAAGGTGGAGGCAGAAAAAACTATGGCTGTTGTGACACGTCCCCCACGGCTCCCCGGTTGGCAGCCACTGCCACCTGCAGGGACTTTTCTGTGGCTTCCAGAGGTGTGGGGCAAAAGTGGAGTCCGGTGACTTTCTCCCTAGGGCCAGCCCCTGGGCTGTCGAGCCTGGGAAACTCCACATCCCTCTCCACACCTCTAGAAGGACTCACAATGAGGGGGGCCCAGACAGGAGGCATCACCACCTGGTTTGGGCTTTACCATTCACCCAGGGATAAGGCAAGGCAAACACCACTCCACATCAGATCTGAATTTGAGCTCTGGCTTCATGACATTGACACATGAAGACTCTTGGAGCCTCAGTTTCCCCAGTTGTTAAATAGGGAGACTAATATCTCACAGAGTTGTTTAGACCCGAGGCGTTCAACCTTGGTGGCAATGGATGTCAACTGGGAGCATGAAAAATCAACAATGCCTGACCCTATCCTCAGAGATTCTGATTTAATTGTTTTGGGGGACAGCTTGGGCATCAGGATTTTAAAGAATTTCCCTGATGATTCTAATGTGAAGGTAGGCTGAGAATCCCTGGTTTTGACAGTACCTATAGCCTATAAGCCTTTAATACACCTCTGAAAATGCCTGAGACCTGAATAAGAAGTTTATGATTCCACAGAAGCAGCCAGACACAAAAATGCATATGCACCATGTGATTCCCCTTATATGAAACTGAAAGACAGGCCAAACTCGCCTTTGATTGGGAGTCAGGATCAAGATTACCCTGGGTCGGGGGTAGCGAATGGATGGGGACCTGGGGGGCTTCTGGGAGCTCAGGAGGTTCTGTTTCTTGACCAGAGTGCCAGTTACACGGGGTGCTCACTTCATGAGAATTCACTGAGCTGTATACTTAGGAGCTGTGTATTTGTCTGTACTGGTGATATATTTCAATAAAATTCACCAAAAAAGCCTGTTGGCTACAAAATAGGAAAAGAAAGGACACACTTGAAATTAATGTTTTGTTAAATATCTGGAAATGTAACACATATGCCAAACAGACAACTGCAACTCTATGTTACGTGTGTGTGTGTGTGTGAAAATGTAATGTCTGCTCTGCTGTGGGTGGGGCCTCTAAAAGGGAAGGTCCCTGATGCCTAAGAAAATCTGAAAACAGCCCAGTTTCACACCAGGAGTTCTTAACCTCGACCCGACTGCATTCAGGTGCATATTATGTGCCGTTATCTGAGGAGAGCATCTACAGCTTTCAGCAGATTCTCAAAGGGGTATGCAACCCCCTAAAAAGGTTAAGAACAATTGGTTTTGAGGAGTCAGTAAGAAACTGGCCATGAATGTGCTTGGCATGAAAGAGATGCTTGGTAATGTCGGTTTCTTTCCTTCCTTTCAGAGCCCAGCCTTCGGAGGTTTCCGCATGAGCCTTCTCGGGCGACTTCTAGGAGGATTTATTCTCCTGGCAGTGCGGAGGGCAGCCTGCACCAAGCTCACAACTCTTCCTGCAAGAGGATGTTCAAAGGGCCTGTCATTTCAGCATCTGCTGGACAGCAGAACTTCGCATGCAGGATCCTGGAGCTGCATCGGGTTTTGAATCAGGGACAATGGAGGAAGTGGGAAACTGTGAAGAGAGTCAGAGGGCTGTGCCAGCTGCCCCCCTTCCCACCCCCAGCAATTCACTTAACTTTCCTGAGTCTCACCTTTGTCATTATGAGAATGTGTATATTTATAAATAATCATCTGTTTCTCCAATGTAAGATATTATCGTTATTGCAGAAGTGATACTAGGACCTCGTTATACGATGGCCTCATGATATAGATTTATAGCAGGCTTCAGATTCTGGCATAGAATAAACAGATATTTATCCAAGGGTTCACTGATTCCCTAATAAATGCCAGGAACATTCATGTAGATTATTATTCCATTGAATTCTCGAACACTGGGGTGTTGAAATCTTATTTTACAGATGAGGAAACTGACGTTCTAGGTGGTTAGGTAGCTTGACAAGGGCTAGTAAGTGTCAGAGCAAAGACTTGAACCTAAGTCTCTGACTCCAAATCCCACTCTCACTCTGCCACAAGAGTGAGACGTGGGAGAAGAGAGACTGTTCTACCTGGATTGACTCATAAAGATAGAAGACAGATTCCAGACCAGAGAGAAACTCGTGGGCAAATGTATCCCCAGAAAAATTAGCTTTGCAGGCGCATGAAGGTACTAGTTATTTTGGAGTAATTCAAGTTATTGATTTCTGTAATGGAAAAGTGATTGGGAACCAGCTATCACCTGAGAACAGTGCTGAGTGAGGCCCCAAGAAGGGGGCAATGTTACACACAAGCTTACACACAGCTTACAAGACCTCAGAGATGGCGAGGGTCCTTTTCCCTGCTGCCCACAATTAATCAGTACACTTCTCAAGGGCAGGGAGCCTGTCTTACTCACTCCCCACCCCCACCCCCACCTCCCCCTATCCTGAGTGCTTGTTTCAGGGCCTGGCCCTGGCCAGGTGAATGGAAGATGCTGCCCATCTCAGGCTGGCAGGAAGAGGCAAGCCTATACAGATGTGTCATCTGCAGACCCCTAGGGCAAGGTGCCACTGAGAAGCAGCTCAGAACCATGCAGACAGGCAGTGGTCACTGAAGGATACAATTCACCTGCAAGTGGTCACCTTATAACTCAATTAAAGGATGGATGCAGTGACCCCAGGCTACCCCCTGAGCTGGGCAGCAGCTGTCAGTGATGTTGCCCTAGCTATGACATTGTGGCTCTGCTCATGACCTCTACCTATCCTGGGAGAGGAGGGGAGGAAGCGTGTGTCCCACCCCAGTCGGCCCTGCCTGACACTCCCCAAACAGCATTTTGAGGTGGGGAAAATCCTTCTGGTGCTGAATTCTTTGCCTGAGGGATCTGGACCTCAGGCCCTAGAGAGTGAATTACTGTGAGTGAATCACTGGCTGGATGGCTGGCTGACTGGATAAGTGGATGGATACAGAGAAGATGGGTGTAGAGAGATGACTGATAGATCAGAGATGAGCGAGAGGCCTGCCTGGCTTGAGATGGATGCTCGCAGACCCTGGAGAGGCAGGTGAATGGATGGGTACCGATCGCCCCTGGGATCCCCAGTGCAGATCTAAATATAGGGCTGGAGCTCTTCAAAGGGAAGATGCCATGCTATCCCAGTCCCCAGATGAACTCCGCATTTGTAACTCTGAGTGATGGATGTGTCTTGTTGGGAAGAATCCTTATAGGTCTAATATTGCCCCAGCTAATGGCTTATGGATTGTTGTAAAGTCAGGCATTGCTGGAAGTGAAACCAGGAGGTTAAACGTCCTGGCACAGATTTTATGACAATATCTGCATTTCATCAGTCAGGCACTGCAGCAAGTACCTTATAGGCTCGAGGAAGCCTCACAACAAATCTATGAGGATTTTATCACTGCCTCTATTTTGTGGATGAAGAAACTGAGGCTCAGAGATGAAATAACTTCTTAAGGCCACTTCCAAATGCCTGGGTGGAGGGTCTGGATTTCAAGTCCATTTGATCCCAGAGTTTCAGTGTGAAGGGAAAATTTTAAGGACAGGTGAAAGGAAGGGAGAGGGGAGGGCCATAGGATTTGTGCACAGCTCTAAGAACGAACATGGCATTTTGGCACATGTGAGACACCTTCTGCAGTGGGAGGAGGCACTGAGACTTTCCAATGACTGGGTGCCCCGAGGGCAGCCCCAGGCTTTCTTCTCCCTCTCTTTCCTCTGTGTCAGCCTTCGAGGGCTCTAAACCTTGAGTCTGGGGATCTGAACTGCAGAGAGGGTGTATGTTTGGCTCACTTTCCTTCCTTTGGCCTAAACTTGTCCTTCTGCCATGGTCTCCATAAGCAGTTGGGGAAAGAGGATGTGCTTTTTTCCTGTTCCAGGAGCTCTACAGCCAGGTCTGGGGTGGAGGGAGGGAAGTTAGCCCTTAGATTTGTGGGGAGGGTGCATTAAATGACTCTAGGGGATGAGATCCTTCCTGGCTGCTCTGGGGCTGGCCATGAAGAAGGAGAACCAGCTAGCTTTAGGGGAATTATTCTGGCCCCAGACTGCTTTCCTGCTGGCAGGCAGGCTGAGGGCATGAGGTTCTGGGCGGGACGTTCTGGGAACGGGTGATACAGATTCTCCATCTGCCGCACCCTTCTCCTGACCCTGCCTCCCTCCTCACAGCTGAACAGGCTCCTCTCTGCACTCGGGACCCCCATTCAGATCTGTATTTAATCCCAGCTGAGTTCTAAGGACCAAGTGTGGTTCTTCTGTTACTTGATGGGCACGTATCCTGACTCAGTTTCCATGTCAGCAAAGCGGGAAGGATAAGCCCTGCCTCTCTTATTCCTGATCTTGTTCATACACTTGGGCTTCTGGAATATCTGGAGCTTTCTGGAGAAGGGTGCTGGGAGCAGCCTGGAGCTGAGCTCTTTTGAGGAGCAGCCGGCAACCCGGCAGGGAAAAGGACCAGACGGGGGTGCAGATGCCTTGGGAAAGTTGCAGCTCCTTTTTGAGCCTTGGTTTCCACGTCTGAAAAGGAGGGAAGAGGACTAGATGACTTCTCAGGTGTTCCTGGATTTAAAGCTCTAGGATTCTGTGATTGTTGAGGGCCAAATTCCCAGGCCAGTTCACTAGCTCCTGGTGACCTCTGCTCTGTATGGCCCAGTCCATGCCATGCCCGCCTAGCTCAGTTCACTTTGTTTTATGACTATTCTTTCTGGGAATGGCACTGCATGAGAATTCAGCTGAACATAGCACAGCCCAGGCCCCAGGAAGGTTGGCTCTGCACCTTATGGCCATTTGCCATCTTTTTCTGGTGAATCTGTCAGTTCTCCAGAGGTGGCCCCGTCCTGCCCATCTCTCCCACCGCAGGTGTCCTGGGTGGCAGCAGGGTGTACCGGGAAGCACAGGAGCTTTGGCACTGAATGGGCCCGGGGCTCCATCCTGAACATGGCTACTTAATAATAGTATCTCTAATTTGTTGGGGGCTTGCTATGTGCCAGGCACCATGTCAAGTCTAATATAATAACTCTGTGAGGTATTATCCCCATCTTGCAGATGGGAAAACTGAGGTTCAAAGACACCTTACCTACTGTAAGTCTTTGCTCAATGCCTCTTTCTCAGGGAGCCCCCCTGCCCCCGCCGCTATTTAAAATGGCATTCCACCTCCATCCTGGCCTTCCCAGATGGCCTTGATGTTACTCTTCTCCAGCCCTCCATAGCACATATCATGCTCCAACATGCTACAGACTTTCCTTATTCTGGGTATTGTTTAGTGCCTGCCACGTCTTGCTAGGGCGGGGACCTCTGCCAGTGTTGTTCACAGATGTATATCCCAAGCCACTAGAACAACATCCAGCACACAGTAGGCGTTCAGTCACTGTACATCACATGAACAACTGGTTAAATAACTTCCCCAGTGTCAGTTACCTAGAGATCGCACAGCATAAGGCTTAAGAACCCAGGCTTTGGAGCTAGTCATGAGGTTGAATTACAGCTCTTGCCACTTTAGCTAGCTATGTGACTTTGTGTAATTTACTGTTTCTGAGTCTCAGTTTCTCTGGTAATAAAATAGACTCATAACATTTATATTCTGGGATGGGTGTGAGGATTCATGGAGACATGGATGTAAAGTTCTTGGCATATGGCAGGCATTGCATAAATGTTAGCTGCTTTCCTGGAGGATGTTTTTCTTCTCTCTTGCGTCTCATTTTCCCTCTGGTGGCCTATTTTTTGACCACTTCACTGTCAACAGTAGTTCCTTAGAAGACAAGCCACCGTGGGAGAGGCTGGCGTCATCTGTGGTGTTAACCAGCCCATGTTCTCTTGCCTTCCTTCCAGGATGTGCCTGTTGCTACAGAGACACAACAGCAACCTCTGGCATGTTCCTGGCCCCTGTGGCTGGGGTTCTGGCCTCAGAGAAGGCTGGCCCTGGGCACAGGGAGGCACGGAGGGGCTCGGTTTGCCTTCTGGGCTGGAAATCTGGGTGGAGGTTCAGCCTGGAATCTGTTGGAAGAACTTGGCTGGCTCCCTGCAAAAATGAAGTGCTCATCTTCCTGTCTCCACGGGGCTCTTGGAGTCTGGAGCGGAGTTCTTGCTTGGGCCGAGGTCCAGTGGCACTGGCCTGGGTGTGATGCCCAGACCCTGGGAGGGGGCCATAGCAGCCAGAGTGACACATAATCAAACTCCTGGCCCTCAGAATGGCACCTTCCCAGAGTAGGGTTGGCAACTGTGTAGATGCTTGAAGAGGCCTAGTGGATGGTTTACCATTCTGCCTCAGTGAAGGTTGGCTGAGCCCGCCTGGCGAGGGGACTCTCGACATTAGCAAGCACTGCCACCTCTTCTTGCAGACTTGAACGTGACCGTGGGAAGGACTATTTCAGATCACTAGGCCTCCAGGGGCTCCATTTTTCCCCTCCCAATCCTGCTCTTGATTCTGGGCAGCATGAGTGACTGTGGCTTTTGCTTAAACCAATTCACCATCCCAAATGAAGAAGGGAGTGGTAGTTGAGAGTGCCAGCTGACAGCCAGACTCCTGGGATCCAGTCCTGCCTTCGTCTGTCCGGGCTGTATGACCCTGCACAAACCATTTAGCTTATCTGTAAACCTGGGATAATTACAGTACCTTCCTCTTGAGATTATTATGAGGATTAAACGAGTTGATTATTGTAAAGAGTTTAGATTCAACCCAGACACACCAAGCCCACTAAATGTAAGCTATTATTGTCATTTTAAGGGGTATGTGCCTGTGAAGAGGGAGTATTCTTGAGCAGAATAAAAATGGTATTATTCTTATTATTTCTTTTTTCTTGAAAAATGGGGAGCATTTTTGTGGCAGCACTGGCCCACCTTCCCGCTGGAGTGAGTTGTGGCTGCCTGGTGCAGGCAGGTGGGGCACCAGCTCCTCCATTTGCATAATCCCTTCCGGGTCCATTTCATTACTTGACTGCCCCTAAAGGCATTTGTTATTTTTGTTACAAATTAAAGTGTAGCATAAGCCAACAAAGATGTCAGGAGCCTGGGTGGGGCTAAGGGACAGGGAAAAGACAGACTTATCTGTGCGCAGGAGGGGACGGAACGGTTTGGGCTCCCACGGGTCTCAGAGAAAGGGATTAGAAGAAAGAGGGGAACAGGAATGCTGAGCCTGTGTAGCTTGGGGGTGGCTTTGCACCCACAAATCTGTGGCTGGTATAGCACAGACCAGTAGATGCATTGAATTTGAGGCACCTGTTCAAAAAGCCTGTACTGCTAGCTCAATGAGGAGGCTCTGTTTTTTTTTTTTTTTTTTTTTTGGTGAGGGGGTAGGTAATGTTGAGTGGGTTCACTATCCACCTGTCCTCTGTATCTTTAAGCCTTGTATCTCTTGCAACACAAGCATCTTGGGGGCAGGGGACTTGTCCACCTCATTAGAGGGTCCCTATCACATTCCTCATGGGAGGAACCTAGTGCTTGTCATACAGGATATTCTCAATAAATGCTTGCTGAATGAATATGTAAATGAATGAATGCAGAGAGCTTGCTTTCTGGTATAGCAACCTGAGAATTCAGCTCAACTTTTTAGAAAGCCCCTTGGTGTCCCACTCCCATCCCATGCACTTGGCTCCTCTATCTGGCTGGAGGGAAGGCAGCGGAGGGGTGGCAACAATGTTACCTTCACTTACCATTATATACCTAGAGCCTAGCTCAGTACCTGGCACATAATAGGTGCTCAACAAATATTACTTTCACTTACCATTGTATGCCTAGAGCCTAGCTCAGTACCTGCAAGTAGTAGGGGATCAACAAATATTACTTTCACTTACCGTTGTATGCCTAGAGCCTAGCTCAGTACTGGGCACATAGTAGGGGCTCAACAAATATTGCTTTCACTTACCATTGTATGCCTAGAGCCTAGCTCAGTACCTGCACATAGTAGTAGGGGATCAACACATATTACTTTTACTTACCATTGTTACCATCATTTACCATTGTATGCCTAGAGCCTAACCAAATATTTGGCACATTGTAGGTGCTCAATCAGTATTTGTTGAACTCATGAATGAATCAAATGGAAGCCTTATCCTGGAGTCTGAGTGCTGCAGTGGTGCTCTTATCAGCTGTGGGAACTTAGAACTCCTCTTTGCAACTCACTGGACCCCACTCACCCAACAGGGTCACATGACACAGATATACCCTGTTATATAAAACTCATTGTGAAGGCATTCATGGTTATCACTTATAAGGCATCATCTGAAGTCTGCTGTCACCCTGAACCCCCTGATGTCCTTGGCAGGCTGTCTCTGTAGTTGTCTTGTCCCTTATTTCTTGTGCTGTTGTGTATGGACAGTCAATGGACTCTGTTATCTTGTCATTTACCACTGCATTGGAACCATTCCTCCATGCGTTTTGGGTTTTACTTATCTCACTATCTTAGATCCACTTTGTTCATTTTTTAAAAGGCAGCAGATTCCAGAAGGACTAGGGAATAGTCTGAACAGTGACAGAGCTGCCTGTTACCCTTTGACAAGATGGTGTGGTGGGAAAGGGCTCCAGCCCTGGCCTGGGGAGCAGTGGGCTCCATGACCTTGGGCACAGTGACCTTGAACACTTCAGCTCTCTGAGCCTCATCTCTGGAGCCCTTTCAGATCTTTAATTCTATGTCAATACACAGGAATGGGCTTTCTAGAAGTGGAATGATTTTTAAGTTGGTGTCTGCTTTTCAGGGAAATTGTAGCTGTTTTCATTTAAAAACTTTTCATTTATGCTTCTGTTCTAAGTGTAAAAACAGCACTAGCTACAAGGAATTCATATTTTGTGATTTATTAGGAGTATTACTATGATACCAGAAAATGGCAGGTTTTTTTTTTTGTTAAATATGTTTTTAAAAGGGTTGCTGCATTCTTAAGTGTAATTTTTTTATATCCTGGGATGACTTTTTTTCCCCATGAAGAAGAATAGATCTATGTTTTATAACAAGCCTTCACTACTGAGGCTGGTCATGAGCATATTCTGTGGCATTACATCATTTCCAAAGGGTGTTCTGGCTACAGGAGCATTCTATTTTCCAAGGAGATTGCAGAGACCAAGTAGCAAGGTTCTTTCTAGAAATCAGAGTAACCTGAGATGAGCCAGGCCTATGTCCAGCCAGACACTGAGGAGTCTTAGAAAGGAAAGGCCCTTAGGGATATACCAGCCCAACTCTCTTGTCATCTACATTAGGGAAACTGAGGCCCAGCATGGAGAAGTGACTTCCTGCAGGTAAAAGGCCTAGAGTACACACTCCATTTCTGCCCCTCACTCATCACACATCCTTCACTTGGCCCAAACCCTGGTCCCCCAAATGTGAACATTGTTGTACACAACCAAACCACTGCTGGTGCCTGAGGGTGACACCTGCTTTGTGTTATGATCTGCTTTCAAAGCATCTCATGGTGGAAGGGCTGCTCCTAATTCAGCATTCCAATCAGTTCTACTTGCCCCAGACCCTTTTTATCATCAGCTTGGCACTAATATCTAGTAGAGAGTTTATTGGCATAATTTCTTCAGAAAAGAGGCTGGAAGGCTTAGCAAGTTCAAATGATAACATTTTTATCAAGAGTCCCAAAGGACCACCCTTTTCCCTCCCATCACCACCACCAACACCAATAAGGCTTTCTCTAGCACAGGAAGTCAGGGGCAAAAAGCAGAAACAGCACAGGCCAAACCAGCAGGCACATGGTACATTATCGGATCAACCAGCAAGCAACCACCTGGGAGCCATCTTTGTTAAGGGCAAAATAATGAGCTCACGAGACACTGGAGGATACAAGACTATCTTGATTCTTCTGAAGGAGTGAGGGAGACTGGATGGGGTATTGGAGACTTTCCTTTCTGTTTTCTCAGAAAACATGCAAAGAAAGTCTTCACAAACAACTAAGGTTGTGTCAGTATCGCCCAACCTTCCCTTTTCAAAGATGGCCACCCCTGTTGTCCATTCAGAGGGAGCACACAGCAGAACCTACTGGGCGTGGACAGAGAGACAGGCAGCAGGAGAGAGATTTAGTTTTCCACAAAGGCTGTTAGTTTTGTTTTGTTTTTTCCTTTATTGATGGGATTTAAAGTGCATATAACTGAAGGCAAAGTCCAAGGCCTAGAGAAAGATATGAGGCCCGAGAGAGAGGCTCAGAGATTCTAAAGGCGGCGGAAGAATACCCACCTAAAAAGGCCACTTGAGCTGCAAAAATGATGGGGCAGGGAGATAGAAAATGGGAAAAAGAGAAAGGGGGTGGGGACGGGGTGGGGGTGGAGGAAGGAGTTTGGGAAGAAGAAATTACCAGTTTAGAAATTCAGCCAAAGATGAGTAGTAGGAGTTAGTTTATATCCCAGCTATGAAAATACGGGCTGACCTCAAGGTAGGAACAGTTGTTTTAGGAAAGGTAAGAAGAATGATAGCCTCAGGCCAGGACACAGCCTCCCCTGGCCCTTCAGGTGATGGTAGAAGTGATGGGGCTTCTCCAAGCCTCTGTCATGGTCTTCCCTGGAGACCCAATATGGGTCAAAGGAGACTCTATCCAGCCAGGAGAAGGAAGGGGCTGGGGACCTTGATCTGGGGCCTACCCAGAGCTCCCCAATGGAAAGCAACATCCTTTTGCTACTGGCCTATGGCTGGGGCCCCACTCACCCACACAGGCTGTGCCATCCTCGTTGGGCTCGTAGCCCCGACTGCACTTCTTGTTGGTCCGGCACCTGTAGCTTCCATAGGTGTTGACACATACGGGCTTGTCTCGAGGGCACACGAATGGGAACTGGATGCATTCATTGGTGTCTGCAAGGCGAGGGGAATCACTCACCATGAAGGTGTGGGGCAGCAAGTACCAGCCCAGGCTCTGCCTGCCCATACACTGCCTGGCTTTGGGAATGTGCCTTCCTCGCAGAGCCTCAGTTTCCCTGCTTCAGTTCCCTTGGCTGGCTCCTCCTGTACTTGGTCTCTACATGCTGGGCGGGGCGGGGGGAGGTGGGCACTCAGGCTTGGTCCTGGGTCCTCTCTTCTGTCTACCACAATCGTTCTAGGTGATCTCTTCATGCATGGATGATTCCAAAAGTTCTATCTCCAGTCACAACCTCTCCCCGTGGCTCCAGATTCACGAATACAATAACCCATGACCTACTTGACAGCTCCACTTGGATGTCTAAGATGCACCTCATGCTTAATATGTCCAAAATAGAACTCCAGATTCTGCCCTGCCCTGCCCAGATTCTGGCCCTCTGTTCTGTCTTCTCTAGCTCAATCAACACCCCCATCATCTATCAGCTGCTCAAGGGGAAATCAGAGCGACCCCTGATTCCTCCGTCTTTCTTGCCCCCTGTGCAATTTCACAGCAGAGCCTGTCCACTCTGCCCCACAGTCCACCAGTCCACCTCTCTCTGTCACCTCTTTCTCATTCCTCTGCCACCACCCAATTTCCTGCCATTGTGACCTCTTGCCTGGATTTCTGCAGCTGCCTCCTCACAGAATACCTGGCTTCCCCTCTTCCCTCCAATCCACTCTGCAATTCAGCAGCTGGAGGGAGCCTTTAAAAATGTGAATCACATCATATCACTCCCCAGTTTAGCTTCTAAGGCTCCTAAGAGCAAAATTCAGACTCCCTACAGGGGCCTCACCGACTCTCCATCATCTCCAGGCCATACTGGCATCCCTCCTGCTCCTTCGACACACAAAGCCTTTGTCCTGTCTCCCGCTTTCCACTTCTGCCCTTCCCTCAGCTCTTTCTGGGCCTAGATCCTTCTCATCCTTCAGGTCTCAGCTCAAAGTCTTCCCCCCGAGGCTCTCCCTGACCACTCTCTCTGGAACAGTCTCCAGGGAGCACCTTGCTCAGAGGGTTCTGAAATCATCTTGTTCAGCTGTGTGGTCATGCGTTCAGGGTCTGTCTCCCTCCACTAGAATGGATGCCCCCCTTGTGGAGGCACGGGGGTGGCACTTGGCCTACATCCCCAGCTCCCAGCATGACACTTGCTGTGTACGAGGCACATAACTGCCTGTTGGGTGATGAAAAGGAAGAGGAGGCTGATCTCAAAGGGTCCTTCCTGCAGGCAGAGAAGACTCTGGAATTTCTATGCACCTGCACTATGTGTTTGGAGTGGGGCTGGGTGGGCATGTGGAGAGTGTAGGGGAGTCATTTCCTCCTCCAGCCACCCTTGGCACCACTGCTCCTCCACCTCCCCACCTGTGCTCCTTTGTTCAGACAGTGTCCCCCACCAGAACCCTGTCTCCCCTCTCTGTGACTGCCGAACTGCTCCTCATCCCTCAGGGCCCAGCTTGGACCTCACTTTCTCTAGGGCACCTTCTAGGACCCTCCCTAGGCTGGTTTAGGGCCCCTGCTTTGTAGTCTCCAAGCCCCTGCCCTCCCCGATCTGGGCCCTGATCACACTGTGTGGTTGTCAGCTGTTTACTTGTGTGGCTCTCCATTGGTTTTCAGCTCCTGAGAGTGGTATCTGTCTTGTTTACTCCTGTATCTCAGTAGCAAAGGGCTATTGAGCAGCTGCAGAGTAGACTTGGGAAGAATGCTGGATGAGGGTTCAAGGAAGGAGGGATCCTTGGCCTGACCCCTCCTTGCTGGTCACTGGGATGGGAAGTGTTGGGGGTGAAGGTCTCCTGGACACTGAACTTCTAGGCTGCCCTTTCCCATTCCAGGCCCTTGGGGACTTTCAGAAGGTTCTTGGACCGTCAAGGAGCTGCCATCCTGGTAGTGCTGCAGCTACCTGCCTGCCCCAGTACTGCACCAGGCTGCAGTCTCCATTCCACACTGTGACCACACTCCATACACTATTTTGCCCCAATGCCCTTGGCAATGCACACCCTTGCCTGCCAGCCCCCTTGCTTGCTGCTCCACATGGACTTGCTGGCCATGGCATGTGGCTATTCCCCCTGTGCCAGGGTGGTGGTATGTCTCCTTCCCATCTGCAGTTTCTCGGTACTCATGGCAGGGAAACACTGCCAGTTTCTAGAACCGCAGTGATTCAGCCTGTGGGTCACTAATATCACTCCCACCCTGGTGAGTCATGTGGTGGTTGTCTTGGCATCTGGAGTCCCAGGACAAACAACACCCTCCCCTGTCCTCCTTTCCGCCCCTTGCTTGCACCCTGGACCTTGCCATGAGTCAGGCGGGCATTCCCCAGGGAGATTCCGGCCTCTACCCCATGCCCTGGTGACTGAAGGCAACTCACCCATGCAATGGCCATTTTCCTGCTGGGAGAATCCTTGGCCACACTGTAAGGTGGGCAGAAGCAGAGACATGAGTGAGTTGAAAAGGTCCCATCCCAGGTTCCCTCCTAGTCACAGCCACAGAGTAGCTGTCACCCTAACCACAGTGTGAGGGATGCTCTGAGCTCTGGGCCTGGGGGGAGCCCCCTCCCTTGTAAGACCCTTCCTTTGCGCTGAGAACAGAAGCCTGGCGGGAAAGCCATGAATGGATACGGTCCAGACGCTTGCTCATTTCCCTGTGCAGAGGATCCACGCGAGCTGGGACGTCTAACAGAACCTGTCCCTCCTGTAGCATCACCCTGTGACTGAGGCTGGGTCTGTCAGGGCAAAGTGTAATGAGGGCTGGGAGATGCTTTTTGAGGTGTCTGCTCACTGCCCACATTCACTTCTCCAAGAACCTCTCCCTCACACGGGTGGGTGCCTGCAGCCATGCTTGTGTCCCACCTCTCTGGCCAGGGCTGATGGGTGGACATTCTAGCAGGAGGGAAGACTCAAGGCTTTGCAGCAAGAATTTGAACAAATTGACTCAGAGACTTAAGAGTTGGGAGCTGGCCCTGCCAGGCTGTGGAGGCTCTACCATGCCCATATGGGGGTCTCAGAGAAAGCAGCCTGGGGTGGGGCAGGGGACTAAAAATGTAACACACATGACACAAAATGTCAATCAACCGTACTGATGAATGAGGTGGGTGGATGGGGATTGTTGGGGAAGAGGGGCCCCTCTCCTCCCAAAGCCAGTGCACTGACAAAGGTCCTTGAGCTCCTAGGGCTGAGGCCATCAAGCTGCCAGTTTCTACTCATCCTGAGCTTCCCTGAGTTTTATGAGTGATCCTCCTTATAAGCCCCCTTCATTTGTGTCAGTTTCAGTGGGTTCCTGTTAATCACCACCAAGTGAACCCCATCAGAGTTGGAACGACACTGCTGAGATGGGTCCAGAGCTGCTCCTCAAAGAGCCTCCAGAAACCCTGGTGCAGGCTCTGAGCCCCACCCTAGGGCAATAGGAGGTCTTGCCAGAGACTCGGAAAGAACCAGGAGGACAGCAACAGACCTGGGGTCATTTTAAAACTTTGCTCACAACTGGCTATACAGCCTTGGTGGGCCTTGGTGGATTTCCTCTCTTAACCTCAGTTTTCTTCCTCTGTAAAATGGGTGCAAAAATGCTTGCCCTGCCAATACACCAGGGATTCTTTGAGAAGCAGAAGAGATGTGGGTGTGATAGTGTTGTGCAAACTACAAATGGAGGGATCAGTATGAAGCCTTCGCTTTGCCAAGATTTCCATCACTGTAGAGGCTGAGTCTGCAGATTCCTGGGAACCCAGCTTCAGCCCATGGGGTTGTGGGTGGTGCCTGCTTTTCTGGCTATGAGGCCCAGATGCCTTTGCCCACCTCCAGTGGGGCTGGGTCCTGAAGTGTGTCCTCATCCCGGGGGTAGAGGATCTCCAGCACTGAGTTCATCTCCCCGCTGGCCACGTTCCGGCTCACCATCTTGCCATCTGGCCACGTCACCTCCACACTGCTGGCTTCATCCTTCCCTGAGGGACAGAAGGAGAGAGCATCAGCAGCAGAGGAGAGCAGGAGGCTCTCAGCGGAAGCATCAGCATCAACTAATTCATCCATTGAATACAAGCATGAATTGAGCACTGTTCTAAGTGCTAGGGAAATGGTGAACAAGATAGATTTGAGGTCCCTCCTTTCTGGAGCAATGCTGTCCAATAGACCTGTCTGTCTGCAAGGACAGAAATGTTCTGCATCTGTGCTGTCCAGTACAGTAGCCACTGGTCACATGTGGCTGCTGAGCACTTGAAGTGGGACTCATGTGACTGAAGAGGTGAATTTTCAATTTTATTTAACTCTAATTAATTTAAATTTAATGGCCACACATGGCTGGTGGCTGCCATGTTGGATAGTGCAGCTCTTGAACTCACGTTCTAGCAGACAGGCCAAGCATCAGGAAGCTGTACTGGAGGATACAGTAAGGCCTGTGATAAGTAGGTTGTCTTTGGAGTCTGGCGTTCAAATCATGGCTCTACCCCTTACCTGGTATGTTGGAAAGAGCATGGTGGGAAGTGGGTGGGAGACCTGGGGACAAATCCCAGCTTTGCAGCTAACTGGCTTTGTTATCCCAGGAATGCTTCTTGTGTTTCTATTTATTGAGCTCTGCTAAGGGCCAGGCTCTCTCTTGTCACTGGGGATGCCCCTGTTCTCATGGAGTTCCCAGTCCAATTGGGGAGACAAGCAAACAGATGAACAAATAAATAATGCCAGATATTGACAAAAGTAGGGCAAGTAGGTAAGGAGGAGCTGGGGGTTGCCAGGGCCTTGTCTAGTCAGGTGGTCAGGGACAGCCTCTTAGGGAGGGGGCATTTGCACTGAGCTCTACATAATAACTTGGAAAAAGAGCTGGGCATGGTGGCTCATGCCTGGAATCCCAGCTACTCAGGAGGATGAGGCAGAAGGATTGCCTGAGCCCAGGACTTCAAGGCCAGCCTGGGCAACATAGTGAGACCCTGTTTCTGAAAAAAATAAAAACAAACAAAAAACAACTTAGAAAAGATGGAGTGATAAAGAGATGGCAGGTGGAGGACAGGGGAGAAAGACCATTCTACAAATCTAAGATGCTTACAGAAGATGATGGGAATCTCAGAGATATTCACAGTGAATCCATTTGCACACAACCCTAAAGCAACGTGCCACATCATTGGTGGAAAGCAGGCTGAAAAGATTTGTCAGATGTTTAGGCACTGTCAAAGCAGGCCCCAGCTCCCCGCGTAAGGGAACAGGCCCGTCACTGTGGCAAGGTCAGGCTAATGGTGATGGATTGGGGTGGGGAGGAGGCCGGGGCTGGGCCTCACCTTCCAGGAGAGGCTGCTCTCAGGTCAGCCCCTGGGAAGGAGAGCTGTGCCCAGCACAGACAGGGGGAGAACACAGCCCACTCTATCACCCATCAGGGCTGAGCAGATGTGGGGACACGGGGTCCTGCAGGGGGCCTTGAAGTCAATACACTCCCCCAAACACCATTCCCAGGCTAAATAATATATCACCCACATATATGCACTATTATTTTTCCTAATATATGTAGATACTGTTAGAAAACAAATTAAACTCAAAATTGCTGTTGAATGTATATTCGCATTTGGTCATTACTATCCACCAATGAATTTTACAATGATAGCTACTATGGGGTGGACGGTAGTTGGCAAAATGTCTTGATGTATAAAAGGGGTTCCCATATTTTAGAAAAGGAGGTTTGGAGGCCACATGCAGACTTGGAGGAGAATCTCTGTGTAGACTTCCTGTAGAGACCACTGTGGGGCATGGAGGAAGGGAGCTGGGTGCTGGGGGGAGGACCCATGATGAGGGAGGTTCCAGAGGGAGTTACGCCTTGTGAGCCACATCCCCCAGCTTCTAGATCCTTCCCATGTTTGGTCTCCTTTTGCTCTCTCACCCTGGCCTCCAGGGGAGTATCACTGGAACATCCCAGCCTTGCTGCTGCCATGCTGTGAGCCTATGAGGGCCAGGACCAGAGCCACACTCTGAAGAGTCCATGGAGAGGCAGCTGCTGCCCTCATGGGCACAGCAGGCAGCAGCAACGGAGAGGCTCGGAGACAGAGGCTCATCCTCGCACACTGAGTTCCCCTCCCACACAGCTCAGTTTCTCTTCCCACAGGGAAATCCTCTCTTTCCAGGCCCAACCTTACCGTTCTGGGTTTTGCTTTATCAAGCAAGAAATTATTTCTCATCACTCCCTCAATCTACAAGAATTCCTTCTGCAGAAGGGGGGTGAAAATGGGACTGGGGAGTGCCAACTACAGATTTTTTTTTCTTTTTTCTTTTTTCTTTTTTTTTGAGATAGTATCTCAATCTGTCACCCAGGCTGGAGTGTGGTGGTGGGATCTCAGCTCACTGCAACCTCCCCCTTCCAGGTTGAAGCGATTCTCCTGCCTCAGCCTCCTGAGTAGTTGGGATTACAGGCATGTACCACCGCGCCTGGCTAATTTTTGTATTTTTAGTAGAGACAGGGTTTCGCCATGCTGGCCAGGCTGATCTCAAACTCCTGACCTCAAGTGATCCACCCACCTCAGCTTCGTAAAGTGTTGGGATTACAGACGTGACCCACCACACCCGGCCAGATTTTTTTTTTTTTTTTTTCTAATTTGAAGTAGAATCTTGACGCGCAAGAGATTTGGCATTTTCAGGGTGTACAGTTCCCAAGTTAAGTGGCACATATAAAAGGTAAATATTTGCCATTAAAAGAAGGAGACAAAGAACAGCAAATGTTTCTTACCTAAGCCTGCAGAACAGCTACATGAATGTGTTTTCCAGACTGACTGAAGGGCCACAAAGGACCCAAAAGAGTCGCGGAATATTCATAGACAATCACAGATTTGCATGTGGTACTTGCGGCACTTAGTTTTTTTTTTTCTGTTTTTATTTTGAGATGGAGTTTTGCTCTTGTTGCCCAGGCTGGAGTGCAGTGGTGGGACCTCAGTTCACCACAACCTCCGCCTCCCAGGTTCAAGCAATTTTTCTGCCTAAAGCTTTCCCGAGTAGCTGGGATTACAGGCACCTGCCACCACACCCGGCTAATTTTGTATTTTTAGTAGAGTTGGGGTTTCTCCATGTTGGTCAGGCTGGTCTCGAACTCCCGACCTCAGGTGATCCACCCGGCCTCGGCCTCCCAAAGTGCTGGGATTATAGGCGTGAGTCACCACCACCAGCGGGACTTAGTTTTGAGTCCTGCTTCCGCAGCTTCCTCCAGACCCAGACGTGGTGCAGGGGGCCTGGGGCTATGAGATAAGCAGGCCTCAGAAAGCACAACCAGCAGGACTCCCTCCTCTGCCACTGTGTTTTGCTAACTTGGGCATCCTCTCTGGGCCTCAGCTACTTCATCTGTAAGATGGGGGTGCTGGCCAACAGCCTTACCACTCCTAGGAAGCATAGCCTTTCTACCCTGGAGCAGGAGTCCTAGCCCGCTGTTAACCATTCACCTCAGCATCCCTGGCACCATCGGCTCTTGGGCATGGGGTCTCCCTACAGTTTCCAAAGGGCTTTCAGGTGTTGGTAATAACAGTGAACACTGACAGCGTGCCCTAAGCTGTACCAAGTGCTTTATGATGCGAATGCATCGAAACTTCACATCTCCACGAGGAAGGTGCCAGTGTTATCATTTCTGCCTTAGAGATGAGAAGGTGGAGCCATGGACAGATGCAGTGAATCGCCCAGTTGCCCAGCAGAGGTCCGACAGATCCCAGAGCCGGTATCTACTGTGCCCCTGTTACACTGCCCACCCTATCCCACGCCCAGCAGCCACCATATACCAAGCTTTGTGCAGGGATTTGGGATTCAACAGAGAATGAGCCAGACCCAGGCCCCATTCTCATGATTCCCATGGGAGCCATGAATACAAGTGATTATATTATAAGCTGGGAAAGTGCCACAACAGCACTGTTACCATGTGGTGAGAGAGATGGGTCATTTCATTTGGGTATTGCAGGAGGAGTAAGAGTTTGTGAGGCGGAGAAGGGAAGGAAGGAGCGTTCCAGGGAGAGGATACAGTGTGGGCAAAGGTACAGCAGCGTGAAAGGGTAAGTTGTAGCTGAAGATCGGGAAGAAGTTCAGAGCGGGAAAGAGTGTCAGAATGTGAATCAGGTGGGAATGTGTATCAGAGGAGACTGGGGAGGGGCTTCAGAGGCTTCACACTTACGAGGTGGGTATTTATCCCCATTCTCCAGATACCGACATTGAGGCTTGACAAGGGGAAGTGACTTGCAGGTGTCTGAGCTAGGACTGGAAACCAGTCTCCTGTCCTTAGGCGCAGCTCATCCCTCTGCCCAGGAAATCTGCATAACATCTTAAGTCTTCCCGGGGCTGCGCGGGGTGAGGGGGACTGGCTCCCAGACACCGCACACCAGCAGCCTCGAAGTCAGCCAGTCCTGCCAGGCCTGTGTATAGGGGAGGGCTGAGCAGAAGAGCGCCCCCCATTAACCAGCAGAGACATGAGGTCAGGAGCAGCAGTGAGTCACCTCTGGCAGCTTTTAAAGGACAGAGGCCAAGGAGGCAGAGAGAATTGCACTTTTCAGAAGAATTACAAACAAAACAGATGGTGGGAATACAGTTGGTAGAATATTTTTGCACTTTAATAAAGCAATTTTTATGTGGGCCACTGAATTTCCCTTCCCTAAATGAGCATCAGCTGGCTCGGAGAGGCAGCTCTGAGTCACCTGCAAGCAATTAGCTGAAAGGACGGTGGCATGTGTGGGTGGGGCTGGGGCACCGGCAATACCAGGGGCAGCCGGGGGGAGGGAAGACGGGGAGGGGGAAGAGGGGAGGGATAATGGTTGGGGTGGCTGCCTGAGCCAGTGACTCCCAGTGGAGCTGGCGGAGGCAAATAGATGATTGGTGTTGTTTTTATTTTCCGGGTTTGGGAGTGAGCTGCCTCGGCCCGCTGCCAGCTGGGAAGTGGAGGGTGGGCATGTGGGGCTTGGGGGTGGGTTCCGAGCAACCAGGTTGGCAGTGGGGGAGCCCTCGACAAGGGCTATAAGCAGAAATGCTTATTTTCAGCTGGAGGTCCGTCTGCACCGAGGAGCAGCAGGGACAGGCCAGGGTGAAGAGGGGCTGTGGAACTTGGTGGTGGGGTCCACTGAGCAAGGCAGGGTCCACTGAGAAGGGACCCCACAGCAAGATGTCGCTATGAGAGCTCTGCACAACACAGTGGGCCCTCTGGGAACCCCCCATGCACTCATTACCCATGGACGGAGGTGGGGAGTACAGGTGAGGGCCTGCGTCCTCTGGGTGTGCTCCCGCGGGAGCAGACACGATGTACATGGGGCAAGGCTGAGGCTGTCTGAGAGAGGCACATGTGTACACACTCACATACATGTCCGTGTACTCACACATGCGCACCGCACCTTGCTGCAAAGTCATAGGGAGGCAGCGCGTGACTCATGGAGGCAGGAAGGGGGCAGGGGCCCTGGGGGCAGGCAAGCTGAAGCCTTGTGAGTGCTGGCAGGGGAGCTTCCCGCCGGCCCCTCCCCTCTACTCCTCAGTCATGCGGGACCTCAAGGCAGGCCTTTCTCAGATTCATGTTGTTGACATTCCCGCTTCTCACCCCAACTGCTCAGAATTGGAAACAATCTAACTGTCCTTCCAGAGGGGACTGGGTAAATAGATGATGAGTGTGAGTGCTGCCTCACAGTGAAATACTCCACAGCACTGAAAGGAAACAAGAGATATGCACAGACTTGGTATGCTGTCCAGGATGTGTACACACACACACACACACTCTCACACGTGTATGTAAGACAGGCTCTCACTCTGTTACCCAAGCTGGAGTACAGTGTTGTGATCATAGCTCACTACAGCCTCAAACTCCTGGCCTTGAGTGATCTTCCTGCCTCATCCTCCTGAGTAGCTGGGACTATAGGCTTGCATCACCACACCGGGCTAATTTTTATAGAAAGGGGGGTCTTGCCATGTTGCCTAGGCTGGTCTTGAACTCCTGGCCTCAAGCAATCCTCCCTCCTTGGCCTCCCAAAGCATTGGGATTACAGGTATGAGCCGCTGTACCCAGCCTTGGGCATAGGTTAAGAGGGGGAAAAAAGCAAGTTACAGAAACAATTGGAAAATATCATTCTTTTGATTTTAAAAATTGCCAAGAAATATGTGTCTGTGTGTTCCTGTGTATATGACACGTAATAAAAGCATATCACAAGCATGACCTGTCCAACCTGGACCACTGTGTTGGAAAACTGCTCCTTGTTGCCCCTTCCCCTCTGCACTCCCAATCCATTCCTCTGTTCTGCATTTTCTTTTTTCTTTTCTTTTCTTTTTTCTTTTTTTTTTTTTTGAGGTGGAGTTTTGCTTTTGTTGCCTAGGCTGGAGTGCAATGGCACAATCTTGCCTCACCGTAACCTCTGCCTCCTGGGTTCAAGTGACTCTCCTGCCTCAGCCTCCCGAGTAGCATGCACCACCACGCCCAGCTAATTTTGTATTTTTAGTAGAGACGGGGTTTCTCCATGTTGGTCAGGCTGGTCTCAAACTCCTGACCTCAGGTGATCTGCCCACCTTGGCCTCCCAAAGCACTGGAATGACAGGCGTGAGCCACTGCACCTGGCTGCATTTTCTTTTTTCGTAGCCCATTATATCTTCTAACATTTTATATATTTACCTATTTACTATGTGTATTATGTATATAAGTTCCTTCTACTGGAACGTAGATGGCTTGTGGCAAGGATCTTCAGTTTTATGTTTGGCACACAGTACGTGCTCAGTAAATATGTAGTCACTAAATGAATCAAATGATATTGAGGGAAGGTAAAGGAAGAAACATTTACTTTTTCCTTAATATTCCAAACAGTGGTGAAATGATGAGTAATTTTTCTTCTTTTAAAAACAGTTTTCTTATTTTCCTATAATCAACATACATTGCTTTTACAATCAGAAAAAAAAAATTTCCAAAACATTCCCGTTCTTTGGACTGGACCTTCCCACTTCTGGGCCTTTGGCCAAGCCAGCCCAACTCCTAGAATGGTCTCCTTAGGCCCTCGTCCACCCCTTCTAAGCTCCTACTGTCCTTCTAGACCTAATTCCAGTCCCACTTCCTCTGGGAAGCTGCCCAGAACAAAACTGATTTCTCTCGCCTGAGTCCTCTCATGGCCACGGGGCCAGTATGGCGGTGTGTCCAGATCTGCCTTGCATGAGAGTCCCGTGTCCATCTGCCTTCCTCCGCCCACTGCCAGCCTGGAGGGCAGGGGGCATTTCTTATCTGCCTCTTTCCCCATGTCTCTGCCTCTCTTGGTCTTCCACAGGTTCATCTCTGTCTTTCTGTCTCCCCCTGTTCTCTCACCCCCAAGTCCTTCCCTCCATCTGGCCTTCTCCACTGGCGCCCTCGCTCCTGCTCCATTGCTGGCTCCCCCATCAGTCAGGAAGGGCTGTGCTGAGCTCCACTCATAAAAGATCCAGAGGGGCCTTGGAGCTGCAGGGATGGAACTGCCCCGCCTCTCGCTGTGTCCCTGGCGGCTGGGTTGGCCACCTGCTGAGGCGCCTCGTGACCCAAGGGCCCTGCCCCTAGAGCAGCCTGCCTTCTAGTGCCGCTGGGAATGGACCCTGTCAACAGAGAGAGGAGTCTGCCAGGAGGCCCCTTAGAGCAGTTTGAGCCGGAGTTCAGACCAAGAACAAACCCCAGGGCCTTGCGAAATAGCAAGGACTTGCACCAGGCGGAGCTCCCAATGAAGTGCAGTGTACACAACACTGAGTGTGGGGAGTAGGTGCCCAGAAGGGGCTCTTGAGCCTCCTTCTCCCCACCACATGACCTGGCTAAGGCTTTCCAGTTAAAAAAGCAATCTATTCTCCTGGCAGGGCAGATTCTGGCCAGAGAAGGGACCAAGTGAGGCCCCTAATACACCTCTTAAAATAGCAGAGGCAGCCCGTGAGATGTGGGGAAGGAGAATCTCAGCCCCCATTCTGCCCTTGCCATTGATTTGCGAGGTGAGCCTCAATGTCCTTATTGGCACAACGGAGTGGGGGAGTTGATATCCAACCAGAACCCTGGATAAGCAACCACCTACGATACCGTGGTGGTCACCTTGGTGCTTGGCTGGCTGCACAAAGCAGCTACCAGAGGTGTTAAGTCACAGTCAGGAACTCAGACCATGGCGTCAAGGAGGTGGGATCCAAATCCAGCTCTCCTTACTCTGTGGATGTGTGGTTTGGGGCAAGTTACTTGACCTCAGCCTCAGTTTTCTGACCTGTAAAATGTGGGTTATGTTACCTGATTCTTCAAGTTGTGAAAATCAAATGAAGTGACTTAGGCAAACCACTCAGCCCAGTGCCTGGCACATACTAATTGCTTGATAAGTGTCGGCTACTGCTACTTTGCAAGACAGGACTATGTATTTAAAAGGTGTCTTGTGCCTTTAGGGCCAGCTTAGCACATAGCTGCCTTAGGAGTGATAAACACTCCAACCTCAGGCTGACTTATCCAGGGTGAAATAGCCCAAGAAAACCATCATATAACCAGGCTCTGGGTCCCCTAAATATTTATTGCTTCTTTTTCAGACTACACATAAATATTATGTGTTCCCTATAAAAATTGGAGCACACACACACAACAAAACATATGGAAGAAAATAAAAACCACACGCTCAAGGAAGCCTGGGTTTGAATCCCAGTGCTGCCATTTAAGTATCATGTGACCTTGGCAGGTTTCTTAATTGTTCTGATCTTCAGTTTTCCCATGTGTACCATGGGGATAATATTGCTCATCTCACAAGGTAGTCATGAGGATTAAATGAAGTAATAAGAGTGAAGTGCTTGGCACTGTGTCTGGAATAAGTGAGAGTTACTATATTAATCCAGCCACTCTGACAGAATCACTGTTCTCACTTTTTGCATTGCCTTTCAGTTTTTTTTCTGCACATATGATGTGTGTATAATATTAACATTTGTATTTACTAATTTGAGACCATAGTGCCTATTCCTTTTATATTAAAATGGTATCATCTCATGAGGTGTGAACACCTGGGGAAGGTGTCTGATTTTGAACCTAGGAGTGTTTGACTCCAGCGCTTTCTGAACCATTGCATTTCAGTGAAGACACTCTGGGCTCCTCTACTCCTGCTGGTGTTTCTCAATGTTTTTTCCATCATTGTAATCCCCTTACCCTGCCAGAAGCCTCTTTAGACTTTTTCCCCAATTCCCCCCATACATTTATTTTAAAATGTTGTATTTTAAAATAATTATAGATTCACAGGAAATTGCAAAGATAGTACAGAGAGCTCCTCTGCGCCCTTCACCCAGTTTCACCCAATGGTTGCAGGTTGCCTACCCAGGGATCTGCCATGGCATGAGGCACCACAAAGACCCTCTCGGGCTGCCCTTGATGATAGTCACACCCACCCCTCTCCCTTCCACCATCTCTAAGCCCTGCCAACCACCAATCTGTTTTCCGTCTTTATAATTTCGTCATTCTGAGAATGTTATGTAAATAAAAATCTACCATACGTGAATTTTGGAGATGAGCTTTTTCTCCCCTTTTCTCACTCACCATAGTGCCCTGGTGATCTACCAAGTTTTTGCACGTATCAATAGTTTATTCTTCTCATAGCTGAATAATATTCCATGGAAGGGCTGTATCACAGTCACTTGAACTATTAACACCTAGGTTGTTTCTAGTTCTGGGCTATTAAGTATAAAGATACTACGAACAAATGTAAAGATGTTTGTGTGGATATAAGTTTTCATTAGTGTGAGATAAGTGGCTTGCGATATGATAGCTGGGTCATAGGGTAGCAGTTGTTTGCTTAGGTTTGTTTTCTTTTCTTAAAAAAAACTGTCAAACGATTTTCCAGTGTAGCTGTATCATTTTACATTTCCACCAGTGATGTAGGAGAGATCCAGTTTCTTTGATCTCCAGAAGCTACCTGGATCCTTGTCAGCACTTGGTATTGTCGCTATTTTTAATTTTTGTTCTAATAGGTGTGTAGTGATAGTTCCATTAATGCCACAGATATACTGTATATCTGTTCATGTGCTATATGCATGTTGATGATTTTTTTATTTTTTGAGACAGAGTCTCACTCACTCCAGCCTAGGCTGGAGTGCAGTGGTGCAATCACGGCTCACTGCAGCCTCTACCTCCCTGGGCTCAGCCGATCCTCCCACCTCAGTCTCCCAGGTAGCTGGGACTACAGGCATGCGCCACCACGCTTGGCTATTTTTTTTGTACTTTTGGTAGAGATGAGGTTTCGCCATGTTGCCCAGGCTAGTCTTGAACTCTTGAGCTCAAGGGATCCACCTGCCTCAGCCTCCCAAAGTATTAGGATTATAGGCATGAGCCACTGTGCCCAGCCCCTGATGCTTTTACACACATATATATATACATATATATATATATGATAGGATTTTGTCATCCCCCTGCCCTTGCCAAGAACCCACTCTCTCCCTTTTGGGGTGACTTCACTCCCGTTGAGAATGCATGGTTTCCCAAGCCTTCTGTCCAAGACTGAACCAGCTCCCAAGAGGCCAGGGAAACAGCTGGTTTGGACACGTTTGGTGCAGCCCAGCATTTGAACAAGCCTACAGCCTTGAACAAATGGAGGATTAAACACTCTGACCCCAAGGTGAACTAATTCCACAGAGGCACTGGGGTGGGGACTCCTGCAAGTGAGATGCATGCAAATCTAACCAGCACTTCCCACTCGCCTCTTCTTGAGCTCAGGCTCATCTCAGAGTAGGGTTTGTCCCCAGTAGCTGGTGTCCACCATGGCTGTCACAGTAGAGCAGTGCCCAAGGATGCTCGGGCTGTGAGTCCCTGAATCAGTCAGCATCCTGATAACAGCTCAGTGTCCCCCACCGGACCCCGACTCACCCAGGCCAAAGTGTGCCACGGGCTCCATCTCACACAGGTAGCCTGAGCCCCCGTCGATGATCCTCAGGTGGGCCCCGCTCTTCTTGGTGTAGAGCACGACCTTAGCCCCCCTGGCAAAGGCCCCAAACCGGGTGCGTGGCACCACTCGCAGCCAGTTGTTGTTGAAGCCCTGAAGAGAGGGTGAGAGGCAGACACCCATACTTACCTGGCAGGGGAGATACCATGATTACGAGAGGCAGACACCCGGTGGGCATCAGCATGGTGGGTGGGAAGAGCAGGGAGCCAGGGAGGATGGGAGGGGGAGGGGGAGAAGAAGGAGGAAGAGAAGAAAGCAGGCAGAGGAAAAAGATAGAAAGAGGAAGCCAAACAAGAAAAATGAATGAGGTGAAGACAGATTGGCTGAATGAAGGAGAAGCACTGCAGACAGAGGAGACAAAAGCCGAGGGACTCAGGGCACAGTGTTTGGCAGATAAATGATAGTGGAAGGCAGACAGGCAAGGGCTTCTCCCAAGGCGGCCCTTCCTGAGCTTCCCGGTGCTGCTGGAATTTACTTCCCTCCTCCAGGGCCCGGGACTTCCATTACCCGCCATGCTGGCCAAGCCAGCACCCCAGCACCTTGCCCTCACCAACCCAAGGTACCCGAGAGCACACAGGGCTGGGATCTGTGGCTCCTGAGGTCTTAGCGCACCTGGTTGCCCCGGAAGACGGACAGCGGCTGAGCCATGGACTCTCCATGGGACAAGATGAGGTCCAGCATCCCATCTCCGTCGAAGTCGGTCACCACACCCCCTACAAGCAATGCAGATTTCACCTCTGGCCGTAATCCAGGAGACCCACAAAGGAGAGACGCTCCCAACCAAGTGCAGTATCCACAGCCCTGGGCGTGGGAGCCAGAGAAAGCACAGCACCGGGGCAGGAAGGCTGGGGCTTGGCACCCATCTCCTATCCTTCCTAACAGCAGCCTCATGATAGGACTCACGGGACAGACATTTCCTTCCTTCCCCTGGTCTTTGCATGGAGAGGGTGTGTGCAAATTACTCAGACCACATGGTCTTCTTTCTGGTCTTTCTATTATGGTTTGAATAATACACACCTGTTATATCTGCGCAGGTTTTTTTTTTGTCAATTTACCAAGTGTTTGCATATACATAGGCTCCTTTTGGTCGTCATTACAACCCAAAGAGGTGAAGAGGGCAGATATAATTATCCCCATTTTATGAATGTGGAGAACAAGACCCAGAGGGTAAAGTCACTTTTCCAAGACCACAAAGTGAGGCAATGGCAGAGCTGGGTTCTGGGACTCCTGGCCCAGTGCTCTGTCCGACAACAAGCTGAGCGCCAAGAGGGGAGGGGTCAGATGGCAAGATCCTCTGCCTGAGAGCAGAAGGGGCTCTCTCCTCTCCTTTCCATCCCCACCTGGCAAGGTATGGCCAGAGAAGCTCCTGCCCACAGACCCACAGATTCCCATTCCCCCACCCCCCATCAGCCTGGGATTGGGGGAGTGGACCATCCTCTCCTCTGCTTCCTGCCTGGCCGTCCCCAGGGTTCTCCCATCTCCACTCTCACCCCTGCCCTTGAGTCTCAGCCCTCAGTGTGGCAGGGACAGGAGTGGCTCTGCTGTGGGACTGGCTGCCCCATCCCTCCCGCCCTCACCCCAGTGTATGAACAGTGCTAAGGGGGCAGTGCAGGCCAGATCCCCCAGGTGCCCCTCACCTGTGCCCCGGCCCTCAGGCTCCAAGGCATCGCCGGGATTGAGCTCCTCGATGAGGGGGTCTCCGTGCTCCCTATGGATGACGCTGCAGGAGAGGAGACAGGCTTGCTCTGGTGGGGTCTCAGAGGCCGCTGGACCTGAAGGCCCACCTGCTCCATTCTGTCCCCTGAGCATCCCCGGGTCCCAATGTGCATGGGCTACCACCTGGCTGCCCACGGAGCCACTCTCTGCTCCCAGGCCCTGCCTGTTCCCTGCCTGGGTTTTAATTTATGTTGGTAAATATTGATTTTTCCTTCTCTAATGGATGAATTATAGGCAGCCTGGGGAAGGGCAGTTGATGGATGAAGAAGGGGCAGGGACACAACTACCTTCAACCAACCTTCCTTGTCCTTCAAGTGGCCCCTGGGTTTCCTAGTTCTGGATGCTACCCAGGGTTTAACCCCACTCAATGCTACCTCCTCCATGCCCTCCTGGACCATCCTGCTGGAAGCAATCCCTTCTTTCTTCACGGGCTTTATCACTTTCTGCCTGTGTTACAGCTCTGTATAAATGCATCTGATCTCCCCTGGTAGAATGTGAGCTCTCTGCAGGCTGGGACCTTGCACTGTTCATCTTTGCTTCTCTTGCAGTATCTAACACAGTGCTTGGCTCTCAGAAAGCTCCAAGCACATGTCTGCAGGATACAAAGGTGAATTCCAGAGGCAAAGAGAGGAAAGGGGTCCCTTTGGGTTGCAGCAGTTCTGTTTGGAACTCTGAATCTTGATGTTATTTATTTCAGAAACGTCTGCTAGAAAAGTCCTGCTCTTTCTCTGCACTCAGCTGATGATGGCAGTGAGCTTTCCTCTAGAATTTTTCTCACTTGGTGTATTCTCACAGCCTTGGGTGCTCTGCCCTAGATGTGTGGGGCAATGATGGGAAGGTAGGGCGTAAGGAAGAATTGGCATCGCACTTCCTACCACATTGCAGGTTGCATGTGAGAAACACCAGAGGGCCGTGATACAGTCATAGCTTCAGGAGGGGGTCGGAGTCCCCTGAGCTGGAGCCTTTGGTGGCTGGGTGGCAGAGAGAGCTGGCAGATGCCCCATGAGGTGGGCTTGTGTGTTGGTGTGCATGGGTGTGATGCCCACAGTCCCTTTGACCATATGTGTCCTGCAGATTCTGCCACAGCTGTGCAGAGACACTTCTTGGTTCAGGTGACAATGCAGTTAAGGAGTCCTAAGGATAACACCCAGCAATCAATTCCACTGCATTTCTGTGTTCATTGAACACATTCTTAGGCAGCAACTATTGTGTGCCGGGCCCTGCATGAGGTATGGTGAGCAGCAGAAAGGATGGAGCTCAGAGTCCGTGTTAACAGTAACCACCGTTCAGAGGGCTGAAGGCCCAGGGAGAGTGGGTCATGGGGAGTCCAGAGTTGGGGAAGCTCACCCAGATTCGGGCAATCAGGGAAGTCTCCCTAGAGGAAGGGTCAGCTAAGCTGAGACCACCATGGTGAGTGAGCACATGTCGCTCAGATGAAGAGGGATAATTGGGGGCTAGCGGGAGTGGGCAGCCTGAGGGTGAGGCCTGGCATAGCCCAGAACTGAAGGAAGCTTGTTGTGCCTGCTGCTTAGATGTAAAAAGGGAAGTAGAAAGTGACAAGGCTGGAGACGCAGCCGAGCTGGGCTATGTGGATTGTGTCAAAGAGTTTGGACTTCATCCAAAGGCAATGGGGAGCTTCTAGAAGGTCTTCGGTGGGAAAGGGGTGTGGCCAGACTTGCATTTTCAACGGCTCTCTCTGCAGGACTAGAGACAAGGAGAGCAGCTGGGGGAGGTGCAGGAATCTCCGTGGGAGACCAGGAATGGTGTCATGGTGGAGAGTGAAGAGCAGGTCGGAGACATGGCTAGATGTGAAAGGGGGTGACCCTGCACACCGCAGTTGGCCTAGGAGTGTCCCTGTTCATGCCTTTTTGCCTCTGTGATTCTTTTTCTTTTTTCCTTCTTCTTTTTTTTGCTGTGATTATTAAGAGGGCTCCCTTTCACTCTCATTAAGTGACTGTTTGGGTGATGAGTTCCCTGGATGCTGCAGGTATCATTAAAGGACGTGCAGACTCAAGCACACTGAGGCTTTGTGTCCCCACAGAGTTCCTGGCATGTTCCTGGAGAGCACCAGGGCCAAGGAGCCCACAGTGCCTGTTCAGTGACAGGTGAAAAGCCCCCGTGGTGTGGGACAGTTGGGGGTTAAACTTCCAGAGCTGCCAGCTGAGTGCCAGTCCCAGCTGCAGCCCCTCTCGCTGTCCTCTCTGCTGCGTGCTCAGGACCCAGCCATCTGCCACAGGGACTTGGGGCACAGCCACGTACCTGGGAAGTGGCTTCTGCTGCTGCTGTGTGGAGGCAAACACACTAACCCATTGGGCAGCCACGTGGTGACTTGCTCTGTCCACTGACAGCTCTGGGCCAGCCTGCCTTGTCCTTCCACCCAGCCCTCTCTCCCTGCTGCAGGGGACGCTGGGAGATTTGAAGCAGGCTGGATGGGCAGGATGGGCAGGCAGACAGAGACTAGGTTCTCGGGCCACAGAGACAGGAGCACTAGATTCCTCAGTGCTCAGGCCTCGTCCTCCTGGCGAGTGACACTTTATTAGCCAGAGAAGGAAAGCAGTGTCTCTGTTAACTAGCAATTGATCTTCTGCAATTTATCTGGAAGTTGTGAATAAGCTTTTTGCAAGGCACCTAATTAGTAAATCTAGCGCCTTCAGGGGGTGATTACATCCAGTCAGGATTGATGCTTTGTTAATAATTATATTTTAAAACACGCTTAGTCACACTCATGCCTTTTAGTATAAATAGTTGGGCCCTCCCGGGAGATGGGGTAGGGGTCTTGGGGGGCCGAGCAGGTGATCTGGCCCATGTCCTGGATCCAAGGCCCTGGCCCACCCTCCTTTCCCCACCTGGTCCTGAGCCCCATTGGAATGTTTTCAGCCAGGAACAGGGACATCTCAGGCCACATGCCTGTCCAGGACTCCACCTATCCAGGACTCATGGGGGGACCCTGAGCTCAGTTCCCCAACAGTGGTTCTCAAACTTCAGTGTGATGAGAATCACCTGGTGGCCTCACCCCCTGAGATTCTAAGTCAGGGGCTGTGGGGTAGGTCCCGGGATTCTGTACTTTAAGCACTCTGGGTGATTCTGATGTCAATGGTCTCTGGACGTCCCCTTGGAGAAATATTGCCACAGCAAATCCAGCCCTTCCTCCCTAGACACACTGCTCAGAGGCCTGCACATCCCCTCCATTTCTGAAACCCTTTTCCTTGTCTACCAGGAACCCTTGTCATCCAGAATTTCCCAAAGGATGGTTTGCAGAACACCAATCTCAACAGAAAAATCTGTGGAAGAAGTGCCCTGTGATCTGGCCTATTTGGAATACTCCATCCATATTTTGGAAAATTAAAATATTTATGGTCAAGTTAAAGGCACTGAGAAGTCCTGCAGTAAATAAACCTGTATTTACTTGGACCCCGTAGCCCCTTTCTGTGGTAGTGATTGGACCCCATAGCCCCTTCTCCTGGTAGTGATTGGAGCCTGTAGCCCCTTTTCCTGGTAGTGATTGGACCCCATAGCCCCTTTTCCTGGTAGTGATTGGACCCTGTAGCCCCTTTTCCTGGTAGTGATTGGACCCCATAGCCCCTTTTCCTGGTAGTGATTGGACCCCATAGCCCCTTTTCCTGGTAGTGATTGGAGCCCGTAGCCCCTTTTCCTGGTAGTGATTGGAGCCCGTAGCCCCTTTTCCTGGTAGTGATTGGACCCTGTAGCCCCTTTTCCTGGTAGTGATTGGACCCCGTAGCCCCTTTTCCTGGTAGTGATTGGACCCCGTAGCCCCTTTTCGTGGTAGTGTGGCTTTGTATCTTGTGGCGCTTGGGTTCTGGGCACACTTTGGGCCACATTTCCCTTCCCTTTCCCTGCAATAGCAGAGGCCGGCTCCTTGGCCAGGCTTTGCCCTGCATTCCCACAGCCTCTTGCCCAGTCCTCGTCCTTCCTTCCTTTCTGTTTCTTCATCAGGGGACCTGTGTTGACCTTGGCCTGACCCCCTGGCCCTGGGAACCCTCCCCTTCTGATTCTTAAACCTTCTCCCTGACCGTTCCTCCCACCAGCTGTCAAGGATGAAGAGCCACGAGCCAGGATGGAGCATCTACCGGAAGAGGCGGTTGGCTGAGGAGCTGCGGTAGGCGATGTTGTTGAAGAAGATCTCCAGCTCCTGGTCATTGTCAAAGTCGGCGGTGATGACCGTGCGGACAGGGGAGGGCATGGAGAACTTGGGTGAGGCGATGTCCTGGAGGAAACAAGGCTGGGGGTCAGTGGCAGGAGAGTGGGCTGGGGCGGGAGGCCAGCTCTCCTCTATGGAGTGTGGGGGCAATTAAAAATAAGAGACAGCCCAACCCAAAAGCTCCTCTCCTGCCTCCCCCAAAGGACCTGGGGGCTGCCTTTAGGACCACACAGACCTCAGGCTGCTTGTACGAGAAGAAGGAGGGAAGAATAACAGTTGTGCTAGACACCAGTGAAGTGCTTAGCCGATCCCTAGTCTGGATCACACCTGTCCATCCCTTCTGTCCATCCCTTGAGGCAGTACAGACTTTAGCGTTCCCATTTGACGGGTGAGGTAACTGAGTCCTGGAGAAGGAGGGGAACTGCGATGTCACAGCTACTGAGTAGGGAGGCCAGGGCTTCTGATTCCGGACTCTGTGCCCTTTCTCCTAGGCACCCTTCCTCCTCTGTGCTGAGTCAGAAGCTGGGTGGGCACCGGAAATCTCTGTGCATCTAAATCCAGGCTCCACCACTGACTAGCTGTGTGATCTTAGGCAAGTTACTAACCCCCTTGGATCTCACCTTCCCCATCAGTAATGTGGGAATAGTAATAGCTGCCTGGGTTGTGAGGATTGCATGTAAAATGCCTGGCACAGAGTGGGCATGAGACAGCTCACTGGCAGCCTGTCCTGCCTTACCCACCACCTGCCTCAGGGAAGGTGAAAGAGGTTACCTGTAGCTGTGGATTTGGCTGCCTCTACTACCTTACATTGTTTCTTGGGAGCCTTTTTATTTTTATTTTTTGAGACATTTGCTTTGAGGGGGTTGCGGTATCAGCTACACCTGTCCAGGACTAATGGGGAGACCCCAGGCCCAGGATAGCCCAGCTGGGACTCCAAAGTACTGGGAGGGCCTTGGGGGACCAGGCAAAGGGTCCCAGGTGTGTTTTTGCCTCTGAAATAGAAGGAGAGCTGGGAAGGGCAATCTTCTATTTCTGAGTGTAATATCCTCATCATAGGTGGGTTTTTCCCCTAAAGACCTTGGGGACATGTCTAAGTCCCAGGGCCCACGTGGAGAGGGCTGAGAAAGGTACAGGTGGTGTCTCTGGGAGCATCCTCTACCCGACTTGGGCCTGCTCTCGGCCTCCTGCTGCAGACCCTCTTTGGCAGCCACAGGGATGAGCAGGCTGGGTCAGCGGTCGAGCTGCCTGCTCTGGGGAGGCCAGGGAAAGAGGCTGTCTCCATCAGAGGAGTAATGAGGTTGAATAAGCCTGGCCAGCTGGTCAGGGTGGGTTGAGCTGGGCCTTAAGAGCCAGGGAGCAAAAAGACCTCAGGATCTCTAGCCGTTATGATTCTATTGATCCTATAAAAATGGAAACCTCCCATAACCCCCTTGGGGTTGCTCTATTCGATGCCTGAGCTTCCGAGATAATATATGTTAAGCTTAGCACAGTTCGTGACACATGGAAGGCACTTGATAAATAGGGCATTTATGTATTATTAGTATTATTATTGCTCCTGAGAGCTCTGGGGAGGGGCCTTCGGAAGAATTAACAGGGTTCCTCACCCTCAGTGCGTTGGCATTTGGGACTGGATAATCCTTTGCTGTGGGGCCGCTTTGTGCACTGTAGGGTGTTCAGCCCTATCCCTGGGCTCTGCATACTAGATGCCAGGAGCACTCCCTTCTCCAGCTGTGACAAACCCAAATGTCCCCAGACATTGTTGAATGTCCCAGAGGGAGGGCAGCAAGATCATCCCTGTTGAGAAGCTGGGTGAGAACAAGAGTGGAATAAAGATGGAAATCGTCCAAGATCCCAGGACGAGCTGTCCTGGGTTCAGGGCATGCCTCTTCCCAGCCCAGGGAGCCTGAGTCTCAAGCCTTAGCAGGGAGGGAGTGGCTGGGCCTGGGCGTCCCAAGGTGGCTGCTTACAGGGAAGGGACTTGGTAGGGGTGGCCTCTTCTTGGTTACACAGACATGAGGTCCCTGGGGACTTCCCTGGGATCCTCAAGCCTCAGGAAAACCCTGGAACTTTCCCATTTCCTCAGGGGTTTTTGGCAGACCTAGGTATCTGCAGAACAGTCCTGGATCCCTAAGATCAGCTTCAACCAGCCCATGCCCTCTGTTGCCCTCCCTGAGAAAGTTCCAAACCCATGCCCCTCATGCTGGTGGCACCTCCATCACTGTCACTAACAGCCCTTTTGAAGAATTCTTGGCATCGGTCTATCAACAGCTCAGGGAGGGGGCACAGAGAGGGCTCTGAGGCCACCTTGCCTGCCATCTGCTGTTTGTCTTTAGGGGCAGCTGTTGGGAACTCCGTGGCTTCAATCTTCCATTCTCTCCACCACTTTGCCCTTGGTTTGAACGTCAGTCTGAAAAGGTCTAAAAAGCTGAGGCCTGGCTTTTGTGGAGTGTGCAGGGGATGCCATCCTGTATCCCCTGCACACTCCACAAACACTCTCTGCTCTAGCTGCTGGGTCCTTTCCAGGAGCCACCAGAAAAAATGGCCTGGATCCAGAGAGTGCAGTCCACCTCCCAGGACTCTGGCCCACCTCGGAGGCTGCTCTCCCACCTCTACTGACCTGGTTCTTCCTACTCTTGGCTCCAGAGCTCCTACAGCAGCCCAGCTGTAGTCCCTCGTCCCCTGGTGTAACCTTCCTTGTCACCCCACCCCCACTCTGGGCCCTGAGAGCCTTAAGCCCTGCTCAGCCTGGTGGGAGAAGCGAGGCAGCTCCATGGCATGCCGGGGCACCCCTGCAGTGGTGCTGTAGGGAGGAGTGAGGGAGAGGCCCTTTCTTTTTATTTTATTTTATTTATTTATTTTTTTATTTGAGATGGAGTCTCGCTCTGTCACCCAGGCTGGAGTGCAGTAGCACGATCTCAGCTCACTGTAAACTCTGCCTCCTGGGCTCAAGATTCCTGTGCCTCAGCTACCGGAGTAGCTGGGATTATAGGCACGCACCACCACACCTGGTTAATTTTTGGTATTTTTAGTAGAGACAGGGTTTTGCCATGTTGGCCAGGCTGGTCTTGAACTCCTGGGGTGAGGCCCCTTCTTACCCGGAAGCGGACCTTCCCATGGGCGCTCATCTGCAGATAGAGGCGGTGGGGGCCATTCCAGTTGCCATAGACGATGTCCACTTTGCCATCACGGTTGAAGTCAGCCAGGGCGACACCTCGCCCATGCTGGTGGGGGTCGTCCACACCTGGGGAGGAGAGGCAGGAACTCTCAGGGCGGCATCCCCTGCACACTCCACAAACACTCAGCCTGCTCTAGCTCTGTGACAAGCAACTAGGGAGGGTGACTCTCATCTTGTTCCCGGGAGGAGATACGGGAGACATAGCTGCAGTCTCAGAAGCTCTCTATAGGGGCAGGAAGTGGGACAGTCATGTGCTCGAAAAGAAGACCCGAGACTTGTGTTCAAGCTGTGTTTGCCCAGCATGCATATTATTTTTACCCTGTTTGGGGGGTGGCATGGGTTGGGGGAGGGAGACTGGGGGAAATTCTGGAGGACCAAAGGCTCTTCCCGGCCACCCCTAACACTGCCACTGGAAGACATTAAGCTGATCATGCCACTCTTTTGCTTAAGCTGATCATGCCCTCCAATCCTTTTGGGGAAGGTTCTAATTCCTGCCTGGGGAGCACAGGGTTCTGCCTGACCATGGTCCTGTCCGCCTTATCTGGTCTTGATCTGGTCCCACTCTCCCCATCTTTCCAGCTCCTGGGCCTTTGCTCAAGCTGGTCTCTACCTGGGATGCTCTCCCTCTAGCTCTAGGTTACCCAGCTCCTGGTTATTCTGCTCTCAGCCACAATGTCACTTCCTCCGGGAAGCCCTCCCTGACCACGCATCTGAGACAGCTCATCTTGCCCACCCTGTCAATCTCCCTGACAGCCTCTTAGTCTTCTCCTCCAACATGTTGATCACAATGTGCGGTTACGTTCCTTTGTGGTTGACTTGTTAGGGTCCGGTTTTCCCACTATCCCTGACGTTCCATGAGGTCAAGACTCTCTTCTTGGTTCACCTGGGTACACGCAGCATCTATCTCAGGGCCTGTGGTTGCCTGGTAGTTTTCAGTAAATACTTGCTGAATGAGTGCACAGACATAAATAACATGACAGAAGGCAAACCGGGGATGTGGGTGACAGCAGAGGAAATACTACAGCCACGACAGAGAAGCCCACAGCATGCCTGGTGAGACCTGGAAAGTGAAGCCTCTGTGCCCAATGCCACCTGCTTATACTATCCACGGAGTGGGTGCTGGGGGAGGAGAGAGGGTGGCTTTGCCTAGAGCGATGGCCTGACCTCCTAGCTGCTCACTGGCCAGTGCATAGCTTGAGAGACAGAGGTGAATGCAACTCTAAGCACCCACCCACGTTGACTCTTTCAGAGGACAAATAGCTGTAGGTCATCAGGCTCTCTGGGATGGCAGACCACAGGACAATGTAATAGGCAGTGGGGATCAGAGACCCCAGGACACAGGGAGCTCTTGCCAGAAGGCAAGGTGGGGCCCCCTGAGAACCCTGGAGGCTGAGTGTCCTCCTGGGGGAGAGAAGGAGCTGGGGGAGGTGTGGGAAGAAGAGGCAGTGAGACTTGAGAAAGAGGGTTTGCAGAGGACTAGGGGCAGCCTCCAATCCCTAGGATTAATACTCCATTAATTCTCTGCCAAACTCCTCGGCCCAAATGTCGGTGGCCTTCTGCGTTGGCCCATTTCTCTCCTATCTATGAGGCACCTTGACAAGGAGCTGATTCCCTTTCACGGGAATAATCGGTGCCAGGCTGTATTTCACAGCAGCATCTGTTTGGGTGATGAATGCCCTCTTGACATGTCTTGTTAAACCCCTGCAATCATTCTGACTTTCAATTACGGGCCTAGCACCTTACCTCTCTCCTCCCGCCTGATACCTTCTCCCACTCCAACTTGTTCGCTCACCTCTGCTTCCATCTCTTTAACACCTTATCAAATCCTCTAGGTTTTCTCCACTATTCCCTCCCCTTTGCTTTATGATTTTTCAGCAATGAGAAAATTTGCTGCCAAAGGATAGCACTAGGAGGGGTGAGCCAGGTGGGAGGACAGGCCAGGGGAGTCCAACTTCTGCCTTGCCAGAGAAGGATAAGAGGTAAGGCAAGGTAGGGAGATGAATGGCAAAAAGCTGGGGGTGGGTGTGCATTCTGGGCCAGTAAGTCCCCACAGTGGAGCTCCTGGGCAGAATGCTGGGGTGGTAGGTACTCGTAAGTCCAAGAATCCAAGAGAACAGACTGGCACACGTGCAGGGATTCGATGTGAACTGCTGGCAACAGCCAGAGCTTGCAGGACCCTTGATCTCTGTGTCTAGATCCCACTCACCACTCCTGCAGGCCAGAGCTCTTCCCCATGCCTCCAAGAAGGAGGTGAAATCAAACCTCCCATTCATTGGCAAGGTCGGGGAAAATGGTCAGGGGTACATGGGATGTAATCATACATCCAAAAACTTGCAGGAAGTGTCCGCTCTGTCATTCAGCAGAATTTACCGGTGGGCACTGGATGCCAAGCCTTGCATCAAGAATGAATAGAACCGTGACCCAGTCCTTGTAAAGCTCATAGACAAACCATGATGGCAATGTGGAGCCTGAGGAAGACGTGCATGCCAGGGGCAGCAGGAGGAGGAAGGACCAGTTTCTGCTAGGTGGCACAGGGAGTGAGGAAAATCTCTGCAGAGGTGATATTTGAGGTGAACGATGAAGGCTAAACGACGTTCTGCAGGTAGAGAAGGGGGAGGGCAGTCCAGGCAGAGGCCATGGCAAGTGCAAAGGCCCTGAGGTGGGTGGGGGATGAGTGCAGAGGAAGGAGGAGGAGCACAGCTGGGGGCCTGGGGCACTATTTTGTGTGGGTTTTATCCTGCTTCTTATTACAGCCGGATATTTTTGTCTACATCTGTTTCTAGAATGTCATTGCCTTTTCTGTGTGTAGGGTGGTCTTAGCCTGATTCAAGTGGGCATCCCTGGTTCCCAGTGCCAACCTGACACTTAGTAGGGGCTCCATGAATGCTCACTGTATTGAACTGAATGTTGAAGATAAATGTGGGAGGGGGCCAAGGTGGGGAGAGGCAGCTTGGAGGATAGGTTGATGCTGAGAGACACAAGCAGGACTTGGAGGGTCGCGGGCAATCTCAGGTACTGGAAGATGGCAATTGGCAGGAGTTTCAGACCCCTTTCCCCAGCAGCAAACACTCCCTGTGGCTGGAGCCATGGGAGCTAAGGAATAGGAAGTGACAAGCAGCGTTTCTCTGTGTGGTGCAGAGGATGACTTGCCCTGCTCTCCCTCAGCCAGAAGAGACTATCCTGGAGGGGGCAGGGCAGTCTGGAGTCCTCTGTGGGTCTGGGGTGAGGGGTCAGGGTGCACAGGGCATGGCTGCCTCCACTCACCAGCACTGGCCGCAGCGTCCACAAAGGTGCCATCGCCCCGGTTGTGGAAAAGGAAGTTAGGCCCATTCTCGTTGTCGCAGAAGATATCCGAGGCACTGCTGCTGAGGATGGGGCCCACGCTGACGCCTCGGCCCCCTAGAAAAGACATCGACCCACAGTGAGTGGCAGAAGCAAGCCCCAGGCCCACCTGGAGGACAGGGCTGCCTCTGAGGCCTGGGGGGAACTGCAGCAGAGGCTCCTCAGAGGAGCCTGGGGGGAATTCTGCTTCCCGTGCTTTCCTGAGCCTAAATCTGGGCTCATGGTCTCCATGAATCTGTGTGGAAGGTAACAACACTGATGAAGAGGGAAGGAAGGAGCTCAACCGGGCATGGGGCCCCCACACAGAGGCCAGCATCTGCCTTCCCCTTCTAAGAGAAGTGGCTGAACAATCATCTTAAATCCTAAACCCACAATAATCCTAAACCCAACTCTAAGCATACCATTTTGGTCAAGTCACAGATACCCCAACAGCCTCCCGACTCTCACTTTGAGTGGTACATATGCTGGTCAAGACCACTGGGTATGTCCCAGCTTTAAGAACCTATAGGGATAGGTCCCAGCTATAGGTACGCAGATGCTTACTTTGCTTTGTTTGACGTTAAACAATTACATCCATCAATAGTGAACGGGTTGAATGGATTATGGAGCATCCATATGACAAACCATTCTGCAGTAAAAAGACTGCATAGATCCATATGGATTGACTTGGAGGAGTGCCTGTGATATATGGTTGAAAGAATCAGCAATTCACCAAGTAATGGTATTGTGTGATCTTGCTTTTATTTTTTAAAATAGGAAAATACATGCTAGTTCTGAATACATATGTTTGTGCAGAGTTATTCAGTTCGGAGAAAAGTGGGAAAGGCCACACCCCAAGCTGTGAACACTGGCTACCTTCCTTGATGGGGTAGGATTTGGGGAAGGAAAGAGAAACGATAGTTGGCCTTTTTTCTTTGAATGTCTTTGTAGTGTTTGACTTGTTGCAATAAGAACTGCTTCTGTAGTTTGAAAGGAAGAAATCCAATAAAGTATATATGTTTTTTAAAACGGAAAGAAATCAAGCCAGCTCCACATTGGGCTTTGAAGTCTCTAAGATCAAATCTGAGCTATCCACGTCAAGAAGTCTAACCTTAATACGTCCTGAACAAACCACCCCCACCCAGTGGGTTTCAAATGAAGGCTCTCTGCTTGCCAGGCCCCACCTCCAGCTCCCAGGAACACAAATCTGCTCTGAGAAAGCCTTCCCTCAGCCACGCCCCCAAACGCTGGAAATACTGTGCAGAAAATGGCCCGACCAGGATCAAGACACGGCTTCTAGCCCCAGCCTGGCTTCTAACAAGCTCTGTGACCCTGGGCAATTTACGTTACCCTTGAGCCTCAGTTTCCTCATTTGTAAAATGGGGGAGAGTCCAACCTGCTTTTTCTACTTTGGGGTTTTGAGAGGACCAAATGAGGTAAGATGCACCTGTCAGAATGACCATTATCAAAAATATGAAAGACTACATGTGTTGGCAAGGGTGTAGAGAAAAGGGTACCCTTGTATACTGTTGGTGGGAATGTAAATGAGTACAGACATTATAAAAAACAGTATAAGGCTCCTTAAAAATTAAAAATAGAACTGCCATATGATCCAGCAATCCCACTACTAGGTATATATATCCAAAGGAAATGAAATCAGTGTGTTGAAGAGACATCTGCACTCCGAGGTTCACTGCAGCATTATTCACAATAGCCAAGATATGGAATGAAGATACGAAGTGTCCATCAATGGATGAATGCATAAAGAAAACGTGATATATATACATAATAGAGTATTACTCAGCCTTAAAGAAGAAAATCCTGTCATTTGTGACAACGTGGATGAACCTGGAGGACATTATGCTAAGTGAAATAAGCCAGGCACAGAGAAGCAACTACCACATGATCTCACTTATACGTGGAATCTAAAAAAGTTGAACTCATAGAAGCAGAGAGTAGAATAGTGTTTACTACGGGCTAGGGGTAGGGGTGTTGGGGAAATATTGGTCAAAGGATACAACACTTCAGTTTAACGGGAGGAATAAGTTCAAGAGATCCATTGTACAACATGGTGACTTTAGTTAATAAGAATGCACTATATACTTGAACTTGCTAAGAGAGTAGATTTTAAGTGTTGTCACCCCCAAAAAAGTATGTGAGATAATGCATATGTTGATTAGCTCGACTTAGCCATTCCACAATGTCTGCATTATTTCAAAACATCATGTTGTACGATGAGCTGTATGAAAGGGCTCTGTGGACGCTGCAGCCTTGCTGCTCAGAGCCAGGTCTGAGAAGCAGTTGCAGGAATGTCACCTGGGAGCTTGCTAGAATTGCAGAATCTCAGGCCCCTAATGAAATCAGAACCTGCATTCTAACAAGACCCCTGGGTGGTTTATGTGCGCATTAAAGTTTGAAAAGTACTGCTCTAAAGCGTTGTTTACTATAATAAGAAGAGTTATCAGAGCACTCCAGAAGAACTTGATTTTTAAAAAAATAAACGAAAGCTCAAGTAGACCTGTGTAAAGAAAGGCCAGGCCCGCCTCTGGATGGGGCAGAGGTTTCTCCAAAGTGACCATGCTTATTTGAGACAGGGGTTCTCTTGGTCTCTAGGTGCCTCCCATCCTCTGAGAGATGCCCCCAGGGGAAATCATGGGGCCTTTTTCGCCTATGCAAATGGAGCCTGCCCACCAGAGCTGGCATTTGAGGCCAGGGAGATGAGGTGGGGCGATGGCACTGCCACTCTTATTGCGCTCATAGTTAACACATTCTGGGCTGGATGCCTCCCAGATTCCTCCCAGATAATCTCATTAGCTGCCAAAGAGAGCCCGAGCCGCATGAAAATGAAGCCACTGAATTCACATTGCTCCTCTGGAATGTCCTCCAAGACACAGCATCCACTCTTCATGATGGGAGCTATGGAGTGGCGTGGGTGGCTTCCAGAGGCCTGTCCTAAAGCCAGCAGGAAAGGATGTGGGGTCACAACCTGGGCACCACCTCTGCCCATTAAAAGAGGTGCCACTAAGTGGTTGCTGGCAACTGTCCCTGCCCTGGTCTTACCAGCTTCTCTGAGAATTCCTCAGCCCTGCCCGGGCCCCTGGAAATTCCAGGTGGGACTCAGGGACTTGCCTCCACGCAGCTCCATCCTTCTTCCTCCGCTTCCACATCCTCCAATTTCCTCTCTGCCTCTGGCTCCCAAGCTGTGACATATTCCCTTCATTTTCTACAAAGCAGGTTATTTCCCTTTTGGACAAATTTCTAAATCTTTCTAATTAACTAATTGGGTTGGGTTGAAGCCTTGTACCATTTGTAACCTGTAATTACTAGAAAATTGCCATGGTAACCACACTACTAATTAGCCACAATTTATTGCCATGGCAACCGGACCATAACAGAGATGTTACCCACACCTCCTTCTCGGCAAGTTGGCTGCATAGTTGGGGAGCAGGTGAGTCGACAGTCAGGAAGCTGGCCTCCTGGGTGCCAGCCCGAGGACCTTACAATGGGGGCCCAACTGGGGGCTGAGGTGGGGCAGCCAGGTACCTGCACCCCTCACTGATGCCACAGGGAAACGACTCCCAGGTCGACAAGCAAATCTTCTTCAAACCAATAGAATCCACCCATCATTATGTAGGCTGCCATGCCTACGCTCTGCCAGGCCAATGTCAAAGGCCAATTATTCAGCAAATGTCTTCTACCAGGGCTTTCCCCTCCTCTCCTCTCTCCTTTGTCACACCCTCCCTCTCCTCCATCTCTTAAGGTTTAGTACACACCAAATTCGGTCACCCAGGGGGCAGTTAGGAACATCTTTATTTAGCTTTGGAGAATGATGTTCTAACAGGGAATTAACTCCACCTTGCATCAATTAATTCTTTTATAATTTGAGGCCAGCGCATTCTCTCGGAGCTGGAGAGGCAGTGCTGGTTGTGGGAGACACCACAGCACCGGGGATCAGAAAGTCCAAGTTTGAGCTGTGTGACCTTGGGCTCATCACTGAACCTTCCTGGGCTTCTGTTTTCTCAGCTAGAACATAAGAGTGATAATAATAATGGCTCCTTCTCGGGGCTGTCATAAATATTAAGTGAGCTGGTTTTTGGAAGGTGCCTTGGAAAATGTCAGGTGCCACATAGTCATTAGCTGGGACTATTTACCACCTGCTGGGTGAATAATATCCCTTTATTTTTTCCCAGCACTTTCAGGCTTCAAAGACCTCCTTGTTCTGCTGTTAGGGTGTGACTGCTCCTCCCTGCCCATCCCTGCTGAAGGCTTCTGCTCACCCTGCCCATCAGGCTGGGTAGGGGCTGGAGTTAGAGGGGGAAATGCCCCTTAGAGGTCCCCATTTCCCCTAGCCACATTCTGGCACTCTGATGATCTGTTCATTGGGCCCAACCCCCAAAGGGCAGCCTTGGTTGTCCTCAAGAACCATCCCTTTACCTCTGAGCCCTGGCACGCTGGCAATGCAGACCCAAGTACAAATCGGGTGCAGGCAATCCATCTCTCAGACTGCATCTGGGCCAGCCCTCAGGGACTGGGGGATGAGACAGGGAAAGATGGTGGGGAGGGAGGGTGTGCATGCAGCTGAACTTCTCCAAGCTGTGGGTCTGAGGACCCAGGGATGAGGCAGCACAAGGATTCGTGGTGCTAAGGTAGAGCCTCTTGCTTCCTGCCTGGCCTCTGCGCCTCCCCTCCTTCAGGATCACGGGAAGCATGCTCTCCAGGCCTCAGTTTCCTTCCTGTAAAGTGGGTGGGAATTGAGAAGATCTCCAAGATTGCTACTAGCTTACTTTGCAATGAATGCATCCTCCAGGGTGGACACAGGATAAGCATGTTGGGGGCCGATCCCTGTGCCCATCTAGCCCTGCACCCTCTGCATCAGCAGAGACTCTGAGGTGAGCCCCCTCAGCCAGGGAACTTGGCCATCTGCTGAGACCTTAATAGAAACAGGATTCTGGTGAATGCCATGATTCGCAGGCTGCCAAGAGCATCCAAGATATTGTAAATGAGTAGGGCAGAAATGCTGGAAACGTGGTGCAGGAATGGGCACAGAGAGAGAGAGAGAGAGAGTGTGTGTGTGTGTGTGTAAACATGCTGGAAAATGGGGTGTGAGGATCGAGTGCAGGATGGTAACAGGGTCTCTCATCCTAAATTTCCTGAAAAATTATAAGACAAGATAACTGTGTAGGTGCCGGTGTTGCCACTCCCAAGCCTTCTGGGAGCCTTCAGAGGCTGGGCAGGACTTGACTGTGTGGCGGGTATTAGACAAGGATACACCCACCCTCATCCTTCCTGCCCTGTCTCTGCAGAATGTTAAGGCAAGGGGTGGGGCAGCAGGACAGGCCCCATCATTTGTTTCCTCTCGACAGAGGAGGGATTTGCACTGGCAAAGCCTGGGGGTGTAGCCTAGGGGTATAACCCAGAGAGGCTAGCCACAGGCTTGACATTTCTTTAAAATCTCTTGTGTTGAGAAAAATGCACACAAAAATTACATTTCAATTCTATAACATATCTGTGTTTGTTTTAAAAGAAACGTAATGTTCCCCCCGATACTCATCAAATGCATCTGACACCCCAGGGAAAAGGTCTCTGTGTGTCCTGGGCTTTGGGTACCCCTAGCAGGCCGGTGCTGCACTTCCTGGGGGTCCCGGGCCCTGGCTGGGGAGCCTGTCACTCCAGCCCTGCCTGGTCCCTGGCTGTCAGATCTGGCTTCACTCCCGATGAAAGGCCAGCGCCCACCTGGGAAGCTACGAGGCCCCTTGGCCCCCACTCTGCAGCCCCTGGTTGAGCTCACTGGTGAGGATCTGCCAGAAGGCCTCAGCTGGGCTTTAGGCATCTCCGTCTCCTTCAATAATGACTTCCTATAAATCAGATCTGCCCTCCGCTTTGTTCCACACTGCTCCCAGCCAACAGCAAAACTCCCCACCCGACATCATAAATCCACCTTCATTTTCTTTCCGAATTTCTTTTAAGGCTTCTTTAATCACCAACTTGCAGCCTGGACAGATGCTGCCTCAAAGGGTGAGGCCAAAATGCAGAGTTCCTGGGGAGGAGGCGAGGCCTAGGGGAGGCAGGGCAGGCAGGAAGGAGAGCAGAGAGATGGACCCCAGAGGGGATGGGGATGAAGATGCCGCTGGCCATGCCCAGGACTGGAGGTTTGGGGGGACACACAGAGAATGTTTCCCAGGCAGGGGCTGGGCCTGCTTCTCTTGTGCATCCCCCTGTACCTTGCACAGTGCTCCCTGTACCAAGGAGGTGCCCAGCAGAGGGCCCTGGCATCGCTCTGGCAGAGCCTCAGAGTGGGAGGTGTTGGTATTTGCTATACTAGGTGGGCACTGCCCGTGTGCCAGGCCATGTGCCAGCCATGTCCCATGTGCGCCTCCTTTCGTTCTCACAACACTCTCATTTTGAAGGTGAGAAAACTGAGGCTGGGAGAATAGTTTGCCCACTACTGCCTAGGCTGTAATGCACAGGGTAGGCTGGACCTGCACCTGTGGCCTGGCTCCAGACCCTGTCCCCTCACCTGCTAGCTCAATGTCCTCAGAGAAGCTGAGGGGCATGCCCAAGGTCACTGGGGCCTGGACCGCAGAGGCAGTGCAGGACTCTTGCCTCTCACCTTCCCCTCCTCTTTTTCCATCTGGTTCCATGCCAGGGCCTTGGCCATGTCCAGAACCCAGTTCCCAGGATTCCCAGGCAGGGCAGCTCCCGGCACTGTCCCGGCTTCAAGAGGCCTCAAGCAGCTGGGGAAGTTGGGGACCAGGGGATGCGAGAGTGGTCTTCCTACTGCCCCAGTTTCTCTCCCAATCTCTCGCTCGGCCACCCTCCCGGGGCCCTCGAGTCCCCGGAGAGCTGGCATGGTGGCCACTAGATGGCACTGTGACCCAGCGGAGCAGCTGCAGCTGCGGAAATGGATAATGTCTAGAGAGGAGGCCTCCCCTCCCCCTCCCGCAGTGCTGAGGGCCGGTACCTGGATAGCACCTTTGCCCAGCCTGCCCTGGGGTGGCTGGACCTCCCCCGCTGTCCTGAACACTCAGCCAGGCAGCTGCTTCAGCCACAACAACCCGGGTGGGGCTGCCTCAAGTCCGGGTGCCAGCCTGGGGCTGTCATCCCAGTGGGTGTGGGCCTCCCCTCACAGCCCCTCCTGTCTTGCAGGCTGGCAGGGTTCTTAAGTTGGAGGTCATCGGAAAGGTCAGCGGGCTGTGGCAGTTTAAGCATCAGGAGGAGATGGGGCTCTAAGTGCTAGCTCTCTACCAACCTCCTGTGTGACCTTGGGCGAGTCCCTTCTCCTCCCTGGATCTCCGTCTGTTCTTTGTAAAATGGGAGGTTCTCCCAGGTCATACAGCTCTCTAGCAGGCAGGTGCTGTGTGGCTTGGCTCCAGGGACCTCCCAGCTCCCTGAGTGCACATCTGGACATGGCCTGCCCCTTCTGCCTGCTTTCCTCCCAGCTTCTCAGGCCCCCTGGCACCACAGTGGTGCTGAGTGCTGGCCACGCGCCCAAAGCCTCAGCCATCAGGCCGGGCTCAGCATGGCGGCCCTTACATTTGGGGTCCATTCCTGGGGCTCGGGGGTGGGGGACACTCCGGGCTAGTTTTCCAGCCAGATGTCCATGTGTCATTAGCTGAGTGACAAGGGGGGCTGCAGGGTAGTGTTGGGGGCTTGGCGGGCAGGGAAAGGGTGGGCTGGAGAAGGCGCGCAGACAGAATAGTAACATCGTGGGCCAAATAGGTTCTTGTCAGCCAAATGGGTTTTGGAAGTCTGCAGAGCTGTTCGAACACGTCCTCTGGGCACGCCAGCTGCCCCAGCCTCCCTCTGTTCCTCCACCAAAGCTGCTGCTTCTTCCTTGAACTGCCCGTCCTTCCAGCCCAGCCGGCACAGTTGGCTGGTGCTTCCATCCCCACTGTGCTCCTCATCTGCCTCCTCTGGGTCTCCTCCTTCCCGCTCCTCGGTTCTGTGCCAGCCCAGCCAGCGTGAACAATGCCCCCTTCATGCTCAAACCCAGCCGCAACCTCCAGATTCTTTTATTCTGTGTCTAGCCTGCTCTCCCAGTCCTTGCCTCCCTTCCACCTTGTCATTTTCAAGTGCTTCATCCCCCCAGTGCACCCCCCTTCCCTTGCAAGATCAAGGCACTTAATTGCCAAGCCAGCCCAGTGCACAGAACTGGGAACTATGCAGAAAAAATTGACTGTACAAATCTAGGCTGAAGCGCCTGCATGTTTATTTCTTTTCCGGGGGAAACATAGTTTATTACTGACACAGCCTTTCCATGGTACCTTCACGCGCGGAGCTCTCAGGCACTTAGATGGGGCTTGAGCTGTGCTAACCATTTTATTGTCTAGTCATTTGTTCCCACAAACTTTGTAAGACAGGTCAACATTAATCTCCCCCTTTCACCAGGGTGAAAAGTGGCTAGGGAAAGGCATTGTAAACTCAGGAGAGGCAGTGACAACCCTTTCTGGGCAGGACTTTGAGATGATGCCACCACCCAGGTGTCTGGAGGCAGGGTGGTGCCCCAAAGGACCCCTCAACCATCCTTCCAGCCCCAGGATTCAGACTCAGGGAGGCTGCCACTTTGGAAGCCTCTGCTGCACACGTTGGGATGGATATGTTGGGAAGGCCGACCAACAAGAGGATCTCTCTGTCCCAAGTGCAGGTCGGGTATGAATGTGGCTTAAGTTCACATGACAAGTTGTTGTGTACAGCTCTGGCTTCCTGATTTTTGGCACCCAAAACAGGAACTGGATTGCTCTGCCATCAGCAGTCTATTGGCAGATTATCAGAGTTTAGTCAGCAGCCGTGCTGGAATTAGAAAAACAGCCTTCCCTAGAAAGATCTCCCTGTCAGAGAGCCTGACAATAGGTCCCCCAACCAGAAAGATGAGGGGAGAGCGTGCCTTCAAAAAAAAGTGCTGGAGAGGTTTTGGGACAAGAACTCAATTCTTTGAGCTCAGTTATCCGAGACGGGATCCAGCTGAAGCCTAGGGATTTAGCACTCAATTCCTGGTTGCTTATGTGTAAGTAAATAATTTCATCTGCGATTTGGCAATAAAGAATGCTTTAAATCTCGGCTTTTGTGATTTGTCAGTTTTCTCCTACAGAACCTGCTCACCCGTCATTGAGGTTACCAGAGGCAGTGGGGCAAGAGGTTCCAGGGAGAAAATGATGTTGTGGTGTTCTCACATCCCACTTTCCAGCAAGCCAGATGTCCCCTCTTGGGTACCCCAAAACTCATACCTGCCAGATATCTCACCAATGCTTGGAGAGGCAGTGTGGGAGAAGCCTTCTGTGGGTGGCAGGATGGAATGGAGCCTTCATCTCCCCTCACCAGGGACATAAGGCCACCCTTTCCTTGTGGTCTCTGATGAATTAGACTCAGCCTTGCAGGGCCCTGGCCCCCAGCCCCAGCCCCTCCAGCATACCACCTCCCATGTCACTCTGCATACCTGTATATTTGCTGACCCCAGCCTCAGCAGCCACATCTCTGAGCGCCAGAATGCCCCGGGAGAGGTCACTGGCCTCAGGGTCCATTTCAATGAGGGCATCAGGGCCCACATTACCGTAGGCGTAATTGGCAATGTAGATAGAGTAGCGTCCAGAGCCCTGAGGAAGAAGGGAAGGGAGAGGTGAGCAGGCCCACCTTGGCTCATCCCAGAAACTGCCCCCTCCCCACCCCAGGTAGGACCATAGCTCTTTCACAGGGTTGGGTTCTTCTCCCCAGGTCTGTTGCAAATGGCCTTGCAGGCTGTGCATGGCGCATTTCCAGAGGGGCTTTTCACAAAGGCTACCATGTGAATGACACTCCCGGGAGTTGTACAACAAAGCAGCCTGCTTTTCCTTCCATCCTGTTCCAGAAGAACACATCCCTCCCTCTCCCCCACAACCACCTTTTTATAGACAATTTTCTAATGTGCCTCCCTCCAGCTGAGCTCTCTCCAGCTGCCAGCCAGGGTAGCTGCTCAATAAATATTTGCTGATTGATTGATCTACCAATTCCCATTATTCTCAGTCTCTCTCTCCCATTCAAGCTCACTCCAGCCAAGATGACAAGCAAATTCCCGAGCCATCTCCCACCCCCTGTTCCCACCCCGCGCTTCTTCATTCCTCTGTTTTGGTAGCACGAGAGGCACAGATTTGCAGGGGTCCTACTTCCCTCGTCCCTTCCCTTATTTCCCCTGTATTACCAGGAAGAAAGATAATATCACTTCTGTCTTTATAACACTGTCTCAAAGATTTGCTTTTCCCTTTGCATCCAGGAGCAGCCCTGGGCACCAGCTCCTCCGTGCAAGAGTCATTCTCTTCTCTAGTCCAAAACACTGCTGATGAAGGACTCTTCTCTTCTGCCTGTTATTATAATGGTGCTATTTCTTCAATGGATGACTTCTTCCCAAGAGATCCACACACTTTCTAAATCAGTTTTCTGGCTTTTCTCTCATCCTTTTCATCACTTCCCTCCAATTAATTGGACAGTAAATATTTCTTAAGCTCTAACTATGTGCCAAGTGCTGTGTTATAAATGTACTTAAGACAAAGTCCCTGACCGTAGGTTGCTTATAGTCTAGTTTGAAAGACAAGCCATAAACCTAAAAGGTCCTAAGAGAAACTGTTGAGCTCACAGCAACAAGACTGGTGGTCCTCTTTCCTTGCTTCAATTTCTCATCCATTGGCACCATGAGCACAATTCTTGTTCCACCTAACTGGTCAGTGACTTTATATCTTTGTGGGTTTTTTGGTGTTTTTTGTTTTTTTTTTGGGTCTCACTCTGTTGCCCTGGCTGCAGTACAGTGGTGTGATCTCGGCTCACTGCAGCCTCCACCTCCCAGGTTCAAGCGATTGCCCTGCTTCAGCCTCCCAAGTAGCTGGGATTACAGGCGCGCACCACCACTCCTGGCTAATTTTTGTATTTTTTAGTAGAGACAGGGTTTCACCATATTGGTCAGGCTGATCTCGAACTTCTGACCTCAAGTGATCCACCCCCCCCCTCAGCCTCCCAAAGTGCTGGAATTACAGGTGTGAGCCACCGTGCTTGGCCAATCTTTGAAGGGATCATTTTCTTTGAGGAAGCTGATTAAGAGCCACATGAGTCTGTCTGACTGGTGGGTGAGGCCAAGGAGGGAGCTTAGAGTTTCCTGTTAGAGTCTCCTGGGTGACACAGATGTATCAACAATGATACAAGCATATGGCAGAGAACACGTACAGGATTTCCTGGGCACACAGAAGAGGAGCTCCTCACCCAGAGGAAGGGCACCTAACTATGGGAAGTTCTGAAAAACTTTTCTTACAGGAGTCTCAGTCAGGTGAATTGGAGGGAAAAGAACCTTCCAAGTAGAGATGAGAAAGAGGAGGATGTATGTAGAGAAACTACAGCAGTTAGTTCAATGTTGCTGGAATATAAAATGCAAGGCAGAGAGTGTCAAGGGATGAAGCTGGAGAAGGTGGTAAATTTGTTCCCTACAGATTGCTCTGTTCCTTCTCTTTTGGTTATCTGAGTCTTTATGCTGCTACCCGGAAATCTGTGCTTTACAAATCTTGCTACTCAAAGTGGTCCCTACACCAGTGGCATTGGTGACCTCTGGGATCATGTTTGAAATATAGACCCTCAGCAACCACCCCCTAAGACCTGCTGAATCAGAATCTGCATTGTGGCAAAACTGCCATGTGATTCCTGTGCAAAATTGGAATTTGAGATGCACTGCTTTACAGTACAGCCTTTTTTTTTTTTTTTTTTTTTTTAGACAGGGTCTCCCTCTGTCCCTCAGGCTCACTGCAGCTTCGACTGGGTTCAAGTGATCCTCCCACTCCAGCCTCCCAAGTAGCTGGGACTACAGGTGTGCCCCACCACACCCAGCTAATTTTTTTGTTTGTTTGTTTGTTTGTTTGTAGAGACAGTCTCCCTATATTGCTGAGGCTGGTCTTGAACTCCTGGTGTCTCAATCTATCCTCCCCATTTGGATGCCCAAAGTGCTGGTTAAGGGTTTGAGCCACCACACCTGGCCTAACATGGCTTCTTGATTAGGGGAGAACTTTGAGAAGTTCTCAGCCATCCTAGGCTGTGCAGAATGACTGGATGAAAAGTGAATGAAGGGGCCAAAGAGGAAAGTGTGCCATCACAAACCCTTCCCGACCCTACCAGCTGGCAGCAATCTCATCAACAAATGAGCAATAAGTTCGATGGACTGAAATTCACTCTGCTAGAAAGTAGGATATTTACAAAATTCAGTTATACCTAGTTCCTTACTTTGATTTATCGGGGGTATAAACTGACAAACGCAGATGTGTTACGGTTGTAGAAGACTGCAGAAATTCATATGTGAACTTGACCATGGTAATTCTGGGAGGGTGAGATGATTCCAAGGGAAGGAAGATGTTTCTGCAGCTTTGGGGCCAATGCAGTGGTTCCCACACTTTAACCCATATCAGAATCACCTGGGGGGCTTGTTAAAACACAGATTTTTTTTTTTAAACATCTGGCCCCATCCCCTGAGTTTCTGACCAACAGGTCTGGCGTGAGCCATGAGAATCTGCATTTCTAACGAGTTCCCAGATGATGCTGACACTGCTGGTCTGGGAACCACACTTTTGAGAACCACTGGTCCAGGGCCATTAGCCCGGGTCCTAGTCTGGGGCCTGCCCCTAACTGCTCCTCGTCCTCGGGCAAATCCCTGGCTGCCTCCAGGCTGCATCTCCTCAGATGTTAAATGGAGATCATATTCCCCCTGCTTCCTGGCAGGGTTCTTGAGAAGATGAAATGAGACAATGTATGTGAAAAGTCTTTGAAAAGATAAAAATGCTATATAAACAATGAGGCATAATCATTATTGATCAGAGGACGTTCTTGTAAGAGATCAGCTTTGAGCTGGATCCAGAAAGGTGGGTGAGTGATGAGGCAACTGGTGAGAAAGGACAAGTGGATGTTCCGGGTTTGGAGCAGAGAATGAGTGAGGGGTGGAAGGGGAGAGAGAGAGAACAGCACATGGCAGAGTGGGGGCGGGGCTGAGGCATTTATGGAGCAAAAGGTCTCATACTTCAGCATGCATCGGAGTCACCTGCAGGGCTAACTGAACCTCAGATTGCTGGCCCCACCCCTGGAGTTTCTGATTCAGTCTGTCTGGAGGGTGGAGTGGGGCAGGGCCTGAGAATGTGCATTTCTAGCAATGCTGCTGCTGCTGGCCCAGAGGCTACACTGAGATCCACTGACCAGGTAGCTAGATTAAACGGCCCTGCCCCCGGTAGGGGCTATGGGGCTATGGAAGGATGACTAGGGTGAGTGCTATAATAAAGTTAGAAACTTGTGTCTGCTATCATTTCACCCAGGGGCAGGGAGGCGGAAGGTAAAAAGGCATCTTCATTTTCAGGCAGGCAAGGTTCAATTCCTGGCTTTGCCTGTTGCCTCATGTGTGATCAAGGTCAAGTTGCCTAATTTCTCAAAACCTGAGTTTCCATATCTGTCAAATCGGAGAGTGACAGCATCTACCTCATTGGTGTCTTATGAGGATTCAGTAGGATGAGGCAGCTAAAGCATGCAGCATAAGGCATGGCATGTCCCTAGTGTAAGAGGTGTTGGCTGTTACTGTTGTCCTTGCTCTCGTGTTTTCCTGCACCATGCTGCATTCCTCTCTGTCAACTTCCAGGCTGCCCTTGGCCTCTCTCCATTCCTCCCCTGGCAGTCCTCAGGCCCCAGGGATGGCCAAGGTGGTGGCTGGACTCAGAAAGCAACCCTCCTCTGCTGGCAGACTGACCATAGGGCTTCTTTCTAGTTCTCTGAGGCCTGGGAGACTGAAGTCAGGGGCTAAGCAGGGTGTGAGCAAGCTTCTGGACGCCTGCCTCCTGTGCTGCAGTGCCAGGTCATTTTTTTTTTTTTTTTTTCATTTCACATAGTGCCTTTGTCCTGTGGTTAAATGCGTGGGTGTGCAGATGACCTTGTTAGGACAGAGTGCATCTCTTTGTGATTAACTTGCATGCCTCTCCCCCCAGTTCTCTGAGAAGTTGCCCACATTAGCTGAGTGTCAAAAGCCTTGGTCCTGAACGGGTGAGATGGGAAACCGGGAGGAGGCTGGGAAGAGGCCCCTAACCGTGACCAGGTCTGGCACCCCCCAGCTCCACCCCACACTCTGGGGCTGTTCACAGAGCTGCCTTCCCATCTACTCCCACCAGGCAGGAGTCCAGGTGGCATAGATTCAGGTCAGGCTAAATGTGGCTTCACAGCCCAGCTTGGCTTCTCTTCCCAGCGCCAGCTTGTTAAGAAATAAATATTTATACCTGGCACCTGCCTTCTCCCAAGGCCTGGAGGCCCCTGCTGTAAAGATTCACACTGAATCCCCAATCCCCTCGGTGCCATCTCAATCCCAAAGTGAGCCAAATCTCTTGCCCCTGCCCCCAGAATGGGGGCCATAGACACTCCTGTGGCAGCCGGGCAGCAGCTGGGCCCCTGATTTAGTGATGACTGTTTACAAAGCCAAGGAGGTGGGTGGCAGGGGAGCAGGTGACAGGAGGGATAAATCACCTTTGCAGCAAGCTGCTGGCTCTGGCGAGGCCTGCTGGGACCTAAGCCTGGGTGGGCGGCTGCCCCCTCACCGGGCAGATGGCTGCAGTGGCTCATGCCCCTTCCCACTCCGTCTTTCCTCCCCATCCAGTTTGGGTGGGGCACCTCTGTGTAGGGTGCACTTGCAGAGCATGGAAACGTTGGAGGAGCTATTGATGAACTAAAGTACTCGTATATTGAGGCAACCCTCCCTTCACCCATCTAGGAACCCCTCCATTGTGCCTTCATTTATTCCGTAAATATTTATGAAGGGCCCCACGGCTCAGTGCCTGGCACACAGGAGGCACTTAATAAATGTTAGTTGAGTGAATGAATACAGGCAGGATTTAGAGCTAGAAGAGGTGGGTTCATGTCCTAGCCACACCACTCATCTGCTTTGGGCTCCCATGCAAGTCACTGCTCCAAGCTAGGCTTCCATCCCCACAAGTGTCCCGAGGACACAATGATCCCTTGGCTGGCTTCCTCACTGGTTTCTGGGAGGGCTGCATGGGAGACAGGATGTGAAAGGTACATAGGAATGCATTCTGCAAGTCTTAGTTGTTGGTATTTAGCACCCAATCTATCCAAGACACCGCGGGAGACGCCACTCTGTCAGGGGACGTCTACACAGTGGCTCCTCTCCTGGCTCTCACGTGGCTTCTCCCCAGGACCCCATGCGCCCCTGCACTCACCTTTCTGTCCACACAGGCCACAGAGCGTCCAGCAAAGAGGCTGGCCACACCACGGGCCACGTTGACCTCATCGCTCAGGATGTCTTCCCACCGGTTATTGCGGAACTTGAACAACTTGTCGGTGTACGTGGCCACCCCTGGAGAGAGGAGGAAAGGGAGGGCTGGTGGACAGTGGATCAGGGTCTTGGTTCTGATCTCTGGGTATGTCTCATGGCACCTTTCACAAGGTGGTTGGGACCAGAGGAGGATGGGTCATCTGCGGCAAGGAAGACCTCAAGCAGGTGAGACTCCTCTGTGTTTGGGGAGCACTCACATGTTTCCAGTTGAGGGAAGAGACTCTGAGCCTCATGAAGATGGCTGGCCCAGGCCTCAGGAACTAGGGAGGAAGTGCCACTGCTGCAGTGTGCCCAAGATGACCCTCAGCAGCTGGATTTCATGCCCTGCCCCGTGCTCCTGCAACAGCATCAAGGAGCTCCTGGGACTGCAATACGGCAACATCCAAACTCAACCCAGGATGGCTCTTTCTCCAGGCGCTGTCCCTACATTCTCTACTGGATCGCAGGACCTACCTGATTTGGGTCTCAGAAGAAATGGTTCTGGTTCATGGGTAGGTCTCAGTCCACCCTGAGGAAGGGGGTGGAAGTTGAGCTCTGATGGGGTGAGAAATGAGGGGTTGTTCTGCCTGGGGTGTGATGAGTTTGGGCAGCCCTGGGAGGCCCCTGGTCCCAGGACTGGGGAGCCCCAGAAGGCAGTGGTTTTCACCTCTTTTGGATTACTGGTCCCTTTGAGAATTGGAGGGAGGTGAAGGACCTTCAGCTCAGGGAGTTGCATGTCTGCACCACACAACATGCCATACATCATTTCAGGTCTGTGGCCTTCTGGAGCTCGTTCATGACTAAGAAGCCTTGTTCTGGAGAAGAGGGAATAACTGCTGGCTGCTGAGGTCTCAAGCCCATTCAAGTGACCACTTGAAAGGCAGAGGTCTCTCCTCCGCCATCATCCTTAGTTAATTTCTTGTTAATGCAAGACCCCGAATGTTCGTAGTTTGGGGGGGGTCCTCGTTCTACTCCCTGGGCTGGACAGGAAACACAGGGAGAGGAGCAGCTGAAGGAATTGGGGAAGGTGAGGTTGAGGAAGAGTGGACTTGGGGACAGAACCCTGAACTTGACTGTCTGGGCCAGGGAAGAGGCAGCAGGCTTAGACTGAGGAGAGACAGCATGGCACAGGGGCCCAGGGGCCAAGAGCTCAGGGTGATGGAAATGATCTGGAGCCCCAGTGTTGGTTCTGCTTGGATTCTACTTCTAGGCTCCAGACTTGAGGCATGCTGCCCAGCATCTCTGAGCCTCGGTTTTCCTACTTGTGAGTGGGGATGACAGTAGTTACAGTCAAGTTTACTGTGAGGAATAAATGAGATGATGCACATTAAAGGTTTGGGATGGTCCCCCCACCAAAGTGGTAGCTATTTTTCGACAGGAATGATTTTTCTCATGTTATAGATGAACTACTTTCCAAGGTTCTTTAGAGACATCAGCCCTGCACTGCAGGGGTTTGGTGAAAACCAGTGATTCTGTGAGTGGGTGTGTGTGAGGGTGGGAAGTGTGTGAGTGTGAGCATGAGCGAGAGTGAGCATTGTGAGAGTGAATATGTGTGTGGATGTGTGAATGAGTGAGAGTATGCAGGAGTAAGAGCCAGCATGAGAGTAAAAGTGTGTGAGTGGGCTGGGCACAGTGGCTCATGCCAGTAATCCCAGTACTGTGGGAGGCCAAGGCGGGCAGATCACTTGAGCCCAGGAGTTCTAGACCAGCCAGGCAACATAGCAAGACCCCATCTTTACAAACCCTCCCCCTCAAAAATTAGCCAGGTGTGGTGCCACATGCCTGTAGTCCCAGCTACTCAGGAGGCTGAAGCAGGAGGATTACCTAAGCCCAGGAGGTAGAGGCTGCAGTGAGCTGTGATTGTGCCACTGCACTCCAGCCTGGGTGACAGAACAATACCCTGTCTCAAAAAAAGCAAAGGGTATGAGTGTGTGAAAGCAAGTGCGTGAGAAAAAGTGTAAGCATGAGAATGAGTGGTAGGTATGAGAGTGAGACAATGGCTGAGAATGAGTGTGTGTCAGCATGAGAGTGGGTGTGTGAGTGAGGGTGTGTGGTGAGTACACGAGAGTAAGAGTGTGTCAGAGAATAAGAGTGGACAAGAACGAGTGAGTATGAGAGAGTGGGCATGAGTGAGTGAGAATGTGGGCATCAGTGAGAGTGAGTGTGGGAAGGAGTCAGAGTGAGTGTTGAGAGTGGGGATGAGTGAGAGTGAGTGTGAGAGTGGGGATGAGAGTGTGAGAGCAGGGATGAGTGAGAGTGAGTGTGAGGGGAGGGTGAGTGAGAATGAGTGTGGGCATGAGTCAGAGTGTGAGAGGGGGGTGGGTGAGAGTGAGTGTGTGGGGGGGTGAGTGAGTGTGAGGGGAGGGTGAGTGAGAATGAGTGTGGGCATGACTGAGAGTGAGTGTGAGCGTAGAGTGTGCGAGAACAGTCAAGTGTGTGTGTGGAAGTGAGCGGATGAGCGTGAGTACTTGTGGGAGTGTGCATAGGTAAGGAGCGTGTGTAAGTGACCCCTTGACCCCTCAGGTGGCTCCACCCAGGAGAGGACAAAAGGGTTGGTCTCTGAGGGGGCCTCACGTTGGGACCCCTTGAGACCACAGGACCCACAGGAGCAGAAGCATCATCTGTGAGGTCTGGAGTTGGCCTCAAGGGTCCTCACCCGACAGCAGGGAACCGGCACCCTCTCTCCCTGCCTGCTGTCCGGAGAAGCCTGACCCAGGGAGGAGGAAAAGTCCCTTCCGCTGAGTGGAGGCAGACCCAGGAGGCCTGCAGGGGTTGTAGGTGGAGGCTTCAGCACAGGCCTGTTTCTGTGGAGCCCAGAAGGGACCTGCGCTGAGCTGCTGTGGCCTGGATGCACATGGGGGAAACTGAGTTGCGGGTCACCCTGAGAAAAGCACAGGGCCCCGACCCAGTCGGCCGGAGTCGCATCCCACATCTGAGGCTTGTTAGCTGCGAGGCCCCAGGTCTTGGTTTCCTCATCTAAACGTTGTGGATAACAGCTCTGCCTCCCTCTCAGCGTCGTTGTGGGAATTACATGAGAAATGCACTTGGAGAGAGTTCGGCAGCAGCTCTGAGACCCCAGGTCCACAGCCCCTCCTCAAAATTCCTGGGAGTCAAATGTGTTCAGGAATTTGCATATTTTTCCTTCAGATTTTGGAAAGGTAACACAGTGCACACACCGTTTATTACATAACACCCCCAACAGGGATGGAGGCAGCACCCTGTAATTAAACACGTTAATATTTCTGCAGTGAATTATATGAATATTCACCCTAAGTGGGATAAATAAAGCCTATAAATAGCTCAGATTAGCCCAGGACAGGTTTTGCTATCAATTGAATTTCCCACAAAACTTAAAAAATGCACTTGAAGCGTTCAGAGGGTTCTGGATTTCAGGGCTATCGAGAAGGGACTTGGACTTAGGCCGCCATCATCATGGCTGTCCTGGAGGCAGTGGCAGGCTTGCTATTGCTTCCAGATGCCTGGGAGCCTCTGAGGATGGTCTCTGCAGGCTTCTGGGTCTCCAGCCTTCACCATCAGCAAGCAGCCCTTGCCCATCTCTGCCCAACCATGGCCCCTTTAGAGGCTGTACCTCCAGCTAGCTTCATCCCTGAGATGCCTGGGTCACACTCCACTGAAGCCTGGGCCAGCATGGAGTCGGGGAGAAAATGGGTGTGGCAGCTGGGGTTCTGCAGAGCTCTGATGGACACCTCTGGATTCAGTGAGAGAAATTTCTCAAGCTGCAGAGTTCCTGCGTTAGCTATCTAGAGGAGAAACTAGGTCTAGGGTGACTCTGTCCCCCTCTGTTTGCCTTCTCACCTCTAGTTCCTCCTGTCCATCCCGAGCAACATTTCCCAAAGAGTGCTTTGTGGGACTCTGATCTCTACGAGGTGCCTGGAGAAAGGACTCTGTGATCATGTGAGCTTGGGAAAGAATGCACACTCACCCACCTCTTGGAGATTCCCCCTGGACATTGATCTATTAGAACTTCAGAAAGTCCTGCAATGAATTACCTGTTTAATTTTATTTAACCCAGCCTTTCCCAAATGTTCCTTGGCCATGGAGCTCCTTTTAGTAGACCACCTCTTAGCGCCCTGTGTAACTGGTGCTGTCCTTAGCAAGGTGCCATCCTAAGGTGCTGATGTCTGGTCAGGCTCAGAGCTTTTCAGCTGGAGGTGTTAGGGCGCCTGTGCTGTTGGCCTCTCCCCCTCTTCAGCCTCCTGGCTCCCGAGCTCACCAGGGATGCCCAGAAGAATAAACTAATTAAGGTAAAATGTGCAACAGCCATGCAGAGCCTTGTAGATCATAAATGGGAACGGCAAAATCAATGGCAGCCCTTCTGCAGTCAGAGGCCCGGAGGCCTGGGCGATGGGAGAGATGGGAGCCCGTGATTTAGGAAGAGCAAATGCTCTGGCAGCTGCAATCTGGGTAATTAGGTGTGTCAGGAAGACAGATAAACAGCGAGCTGTGCGGGTCGATGGCACAGGCAATAAACACCCAGCACTGGCCCCTGGCCCATGTCAGCATGCAGTCCTGCCTTCTGGCTCCTTGTAGCTGCATAAAAGGTGCACTCTGCCCTGGGGTCCCTCATGAGAGGGTGGGGGCAGCTGCTCGGGAAGAGGTGAGACTGTTAGGAGCAGGAGAGAGGTATTCTCTTGAGTCCCCTGGGGAAAGACACTGAGAAGGTAGAGGCGTGGGAGAAACAGGAGAGCATTTGGGGGCAGGGCAGGGGGCCATGGAGTCACAGCCCTTATGAGAGGCAAGTCTGGTGATTCCCATTTCCACCCTGATTCTGGCATCTTGGCATTAAAGGAGACTTGAAGGTCTCAGAGTCCAGCAGAACCACCATTTGCTGCCAGGAGGCCAGAGGGAAGGGTCTGCAGGTGAGGCTCAGGTGCCCACCATGCCCTGCAGGGGGCCAGGTGCTACACCAGATGCCGTGGGAGGCTGGGGGAAGTACGCCTTGGTCCCTGACTAGGGGCTTTTAGAGTCCATCCACAACACCAGGGACAGGTAAAGGAGATACCAAGAGACAGCCATGAAATGAATGATACTGCCACGTCTATAGCACTTGCCAGGTACCAGGCAATTCACGTATATTCTCATTAACCCTCACCAAAACCCCTCGAGGTGGGTACTATTTTCATGACCCCTTTACGTATGAAGTGCCTGGGGCATGAGAGAGAAGGGGACTTGCCTAAGATCCCACAACTGGCAGAGCCCAGCAGGGCAGAACCAGACAGTATGTCTGGGAGATGCCTTGAAATCAGGATGGAAGAGTCGCTGTGATCAGGGAGGGCTTCATGAGGGAGGAGGCACCTGAACTGGGACTGGAAGGGTCAGAGTAACAACAGCAATGCACTCTACAGTTTAGGCAGGATGGCGAGAAAAAGGCACAGAGGGGACATTGAGTTTGCCCAGGGAGGGGGGTTTGTGCAGGTGGAGGAGGCAAAGCATGGCAGGGCAGGGGAGACCCAGTAATTCCAGGACTGAGGGCAAAGGGGCCATTGGTGGCTTCTGATCTGGTGAAAGTCAGGGGAAGACAGTGTTTCCGGAAGATTAAGTTGGCAGTGGAGTGAAGGGTGAATGCGCTAGCAAAGAAGAAAATGCAGCGAGTGGCCACTATTTTAGGAGCTCAGGCTTGATCGGGATGGGGAAGAAGCACCGGTGCAGGAGGGGTTGGCTGAGTGTGGCCGGCAGAGTGAGGGAGCTGTCCAAAATGTGGAAACAGTGACCCAAGCAGAGACACTGAGCTTACTGGGGGTGAGCAAGAGCCTGACTTCAGACAGTTTGCATTTAAAGTGACCATGGGGTGGCCAAGAGGTCACTGGCCAAGAGGCATGACTGCTTACAGAATAGAGTCTGGAGCTAGGGAGAAGGGAAAGACCAGGCCATAAACAGGGTCCCTTGAGTCCCAGGGAGAAGCCACATTTGGGACAGAGATGGAGGCATCGCAAGACTAGAAAAGGGGAACAAGAGGGCACCTAGAGCCACTGGGAGCATGAGGTTGTGTCATAAAGAACTCTTCCAAAGGATCACTGGATCAGAATACCTCCTCCCCAGGAGGCTTTCCCCACCTGGGAGATGTCCTGACTCATGGTCTGGTATTGGTGGTAGAGAGAAGGGTGGGCAGGTTTGTGTGGCAAGGCAGAGGCCTCAGCCTCCAACCTCATTCATCAGGCAAACAGCAGGGCTGGGGAAGTAGCCAGCAACCCTCCCTCTAGGTGGATCTTGGGCAACTCATGAACTTGTGTTTTCCTGATCTGTAAAATGGAATGAGAATGGCCACCTATTCGTCAGGTTGTTGTGAGGGTTAAATTAGATAATGTATGTAAAGTGCTGAGAACAATACCTGGCACATGATAAGTTAAATAAATAATAACAACACCGTCACCATCACCACCATCATCCAGGAAATCACAGCACATGACCACAGCAGATCCTCAACTCAGGAGGCAACTGTGATGTTAAGTATAAAAGGCTTTATAAGACTTAGTCAATGGAAAACCAGCAAGACAGTGATGGCTCCAGGGGAAGAAAGAACTCATTCAGGCAAAGGACATTTTAAAAGAGGAGCCCAGGCTGTGCTGGGTCCCTGATGTAAATGCTGACCCCAGCCTTCCTTCCCCCATCCCAAGGTTAAGAGGGAAACCCGATCAGCTCCTGCCAGGCACTTGGCCCACATCAGCTCCTTCAGTGCTCTCTGTAGCAGTGCCAGGAAGGTAGAGTCTTCATTTCACAGAAAGAAACAGGGGCTCAGAGGCTTAGGTCATTTGCCTAAGGTTGCACAGCTGTTGTGAGGTGGTCTGTCTGTTGCAGATCCCCCTCTCATGTTATTAAAGAGCTGAGGTTGCTCGTAGGAGGCAGTCCCAGTTCCTAAGGAAGCTTGTTCCTTGTTAGGACCACGGGGATGGCCTCTGGGGCCCCATATTCCATATTATGCTGCTTTGGCCCATGCTGGGAGAGCTGCAAATCAGGACTTTGCATCCAAGTGAAATCTGGCTGGGGGATCAGGAGACCCCAGAATCCATTTTAGGACCTAGAGAATCCTAGGAAAAGAGGGTGGAGCCATAGGGCCATACATCTCAGACTTTGCTGGGTTCAGGAAGCTCCTGGAGATTAAATACAGATTCTGGTTTTGGAGGTCTGGTGTGGGGCCTAACAGTCTGCATTTTTAAGAGCACCCCGCTGATTGCCATGCTTCTGGCCCATGCATCAGACTTGGAGTAGTGAGGTGCAGAATATCTGGGTACAGTTGGAACTGGACTAGGTGGAGGAGCTGCCCGACCAGGGGTGCTTCTCTCAAAAGCAGTCAGCTCCTCTGCTGTGAGGGCAGAAGAGGCTGGAAGTACCACCCATCCAAATACCCTTCTCTCTAGCGTGGTGACTGACGCTCCCTCTCCTCTATAAGAAGTTACAAGAGCCTCTGCTGAAGACCTCTTTAAGTATGACACAGAGCCCAAAAAAGAAAAGAGTGATAAATCCAAGTCCATAAAAAGGAAAATTTTCCACATTACAACATCCACCAAGAGCAAAGACAAAAAAAAAAAAAATGACAAACAAGGGAAAAGTATTTTAAACTTGTCCTATAGACAAAGGGCTAATTCCCTAACTTATAAAGAGCTGTTACAACTCAATAAGGAAAAGACCAATAATCAATACAAAAATAGGCAGAGGCTATGAGCAGACAAGAAATTCAAATATATAAAAATATTCTCAGTCTCCTTCATTTTAACAAAAATGAAAATTAAAAGTGTACTTAGATATCATTTTTCCCCATCAGATTAGCAAATACTGTAAAAATAGATGAAATATTTGTTGGGAGTGTCGGAAAGTGCTTGCTTGCATATTTGGTCGACACGAACTTCCTGAGCAGTGGCCCTAGGAAGGACAATTTGGCAGTGGCTATGAAAACTACACATGTATATTCATTTGAGGCAGTAATTCTATTTCTATGAACTCACAAATATGCCTGCAATTGTGGGAAATAGCATGTTGTACAAACTTATTCATTTGGTAGCACGTTTTGTGAGGGCAAAAGGCAAAAGACTGCAAGTAATCTTTCATCAATAGAAGACCAATTAAATTAATGGCACAGTGGAGTACTATACAGCCATAAAATGAATGAGAAAGCTCTCTGTGTACTGCCATGAAATCAAATCCAAAATGCATTGTTAAATGAAAAGAGCAAAGAGTGGAACCATGAGTTGGGCATGCTGTTTGTGTAGAAAGGAGAGAGACACATAAATTATTAGAGCAGTGCTCTGCACATAGCAGATCTTCAATCATTTTGTGGAACTGAATGCATGAAAGTACGGTAGTGGTGGGGCTCACAGTTCACACTGACCCATCCACTACCCATGCTCCTGTTTGTTACCCCAGGCCAGCTCATGCGGGCGGGAGTGCTCAGGGCTATTCAGTGAAGCAGCTGGGGTGAGCTAGTGTGTGACCCCCCCAGGGGATGGGCTTTGACCAGGAGCTGCAGAACATCCTAGGTTCCTGGATGTGGAGGGAGGTGTCGGCACCTGTCTCTTGTCCCCCTGCGTCCTGCACACTCTCCTACCTGGTTTTACTGAGTAGTGTTGCCTGAGATGCTACTCAGTGGCTTGTATTTTTCTAGGTTGCTGAAGCCATAAGCCAGTTTCCTGGCCCAGGCCCTCCTGGGATGGTGGTCAGTCTTCCTCCTTCTCCTTTCCCTTACCCGCTTACCAATTCTCAGCCCTTGACCCAGACTCACTGGGCCCCCCATCTGCACAGTGTTACAGTGCGGTCCTTTTCTCTTTGCTCCCACGGTTTCTCTTTCCCACGGGCCAGGAGGAAGGCCTGTGGACCTCTGCCCATGACACTTTGAGAGGCTCTGGCTTTCTTCAGAGCCACAGGACTAGAATGGCTATTGTGTGGAGGGCTTATTAAGTCCTGGGCACTGTAATAAGTGCTTTCATTCGTTATCTCAGGTGTTCATTCAAAAATACGTATTTAATGCTTACTAAGTGACAGGCACTCCTTTGGATCTGGAGTACAGCAGTGAAAAAGGCACCCCCATGGAACTAAGACCCTAGTAGGAGAGATGGACAACAAACAAAAATTGCCTGTTTTCAGATAGTGGTCAGCACTGTGAAGGAAAATAAAGCCAGTTAAGGGCACAGGGGGAAATGGGGGTACAATTTTAGATACGGGGCTCAGGAAAGATCTCACTGGAGGAGGGGCCTGAATGAAGGAGTGAGCCTGGAGAACATCAGTGGGAAAAGCATTTCAGGCAGAGGGAACAGCAACTACAAAGGCCTCAGGTGGGAAGGCAGTGAGTGAGAGGAAGGATGGAGGAAAGAAGGTCAGAAAGGCAACCCGGGTCACATAGGAGGGGTGCTGTAAGCGATGGGAAGGGCTTTGGATATAGTCTATGGCGCCACTAGTGGGAGTTGAGCTTAAGAGGTTGGCATGATTTTAGATGAGGGAGTTGAGGCTGAGAGAGGTCAAGTAACTTGTCCAAGGTCACACAGTAAATAAGGGGCAGACCCCAGGTTTGTACAAAATGACTCCCACAGGAGGTTGTTGGGATGCAGGGTGCTTGCCCTCTTCCAGGAACTCCAATGCTAGCATCCCAAAGGCTGGCCAAGGGAGGAGAGTGGGACCATGCTTCCACAGGTCGCTCTAACACACTGGCACATGCCATGGGCACAGCCAAATGCCATGGGCATGCCTGGGCTGGTTGGGACCCCTGGAGAGTGGGAAGGGTGGCAATGGCCAAGTGCCATGCCAGCTGGGCCCAAGGAAGTGCTGACATGGCACAATGTCCCTGCTCCACACCCCGCCCACTGTCGATTAATCAATGGGATCACTCAACTGAAAAATTAACTAAAACCCACAGACATCCCTCAAACCCACACAAGGTCAACAGCACTGAGGCTGCTGGGCACTGTTGCCTCACCCCCACCCTGGAGGCCGGCTCCGGCCTCTCCCAGTGCACACTTATGCCCTCGATCTCATGAGCCCAGGGCCCTTCTGGCGCCTTCACCGTGTCTGCCTTTCTTGACTTCCCTCAGTTGGCAAACCTCCTCTCAGGCCCAACAGCTCATGCCCGCCTGTTCTTCCTGGGATTTATTTATCAAATTTTAACTTAGCTCTTAGGATGTGCAATGTCTGGCTGGGGCCAAAGGGGGCCACAACATGAACGATACAAGGCTTTGCCTTCAAGGAGCTTAGAGTCCAGGCAGAGGATTGGGAGAGGGGACTCAGATACCCGGAGAAACACAAGGCCGTGTTGAGGATAGAGTGTGAACTTCACGAGGGCAGGATTTTTGTGTTTTGTTCACTGAAGCATCCTCAGTCCCTAGAATAGTAGGTGCTCAGTAAATATTTGTCCAATGGATGAATGCATTAATAAATGAGCAGGGTTGTTGTGGGGCTGAGCATGAAACTAGCATGATTCTGAGATAGTGGCCTTCCACCTTGGTGTATGCAGGAATCGCCTGGAGGTCTTTACCATCTGGTGACTGTGTCCCCCTCCTAGAGGTTCTGATGGGATTGACTGAAGTGCAGCTTAGCTGGGATTGTTGAAAGCTCCCCAGGTGACCCTAATGTGCAGCCTGGGCAGGGAACCAGGGCTCTGGGATTCACAATGCAACACTCTAAGAGCGTGGGAGGGGCTGCTGCTTCAGAGATACCTGGTGGCTGCCACTGCAGATGCTCTGTGCTTGGTGAATAGGGGATGGTCTGTCCCCTTCCTCTGGCATCTGCCTGCTGAGCCCACACTTCCAAAGTTCTCCTCGCTCCAGCTTCCAGGAGACTTCCTGGGGACTCACCCCTTCTATAGGCATCCCTTGACGCTGATCCCTTTCTGACCTTGTCCAACGTTAAAGAGTTGATCAGCCCATCAATTAACTGTGTCCTAATCCAATCTTGGCTTGGCTGGAGAGAGGGCAGTAAATCCAGCTGCATAATCATGCCCTGATATTTGTGTAGGGATAATTACTATCTCTCAGGCCTCACTTGGTGGCAAGATGAGATGAAAAACCATAAAACACCACTCAGGGCTGTGGCTCATTGTTTCTTGGCTACACAAGGCTGGCTGCCAGCCAGACAGCACTGCCTGCCCCTGACCCTGGCATAAGCCCCAACCTCTTCCCCTCCCGTTTATGCAACTGCAGGACTCAACATCAGGGGCAGTCTAGGGGCTGGATCCTGGCTTGGGCTCAACAACCAGTAATGGTAATGTCGTGGCTCAGGGGAAAGCCAGTGTATATGTGTCAGGGTGGGGAGCGGAGCACACGGAAGGTGGTCCTCATAGCCAGGCAGTCACCGGCCTCCAGGAGGTTGGGAGGTCCAGGATGATGACTGCTCAAGTCTGAACCCCAGGGCTTCATCCAAAGCTGACCCAAAAGAGGGTTGCCTTCTGGAGGAGCCCACTGCACATTCAACCTAGCCCCACAGGGATACAGGGCCCTACATCCCTCACGGTGTCCCTCACCTAGGGACACTGTGACCTGGGACTTCCGCAGAGATGTTACAGCCCCACAGGCCTGGGCTGAGATCCTGAGAGCTGAGCCTAAGAAAATGCAAGCATCGCGGTGGAGCCGGGGGTGGGGGGGTGTGGGGGGGGGAGCGGCGGGCACGGCGGGGAAACCACCTTGATCTACTGCCACAAGAGCACAGCCCCCAAATCATGAGACACTGAGCAGCAACTGCAAGCTAGGCTCTCCAAGAGGCAGTGAGGACATAGGGTTGAGGAAAGCCGTAGAGGATCTTGATTAAGAGGATGGATCGGGAGTCAGACACCTGGGTTTGAATCCTGGGACTTACAAGCTGCATGGCCTTGGGCAAGTCAGGTAACCTCTTTGTGCCTCAGTTTCCTCAATTGTACAGTGGCATTTGCCAGTACCTACTAATCGAGGTGTGTGAGGCCTAAATGAGATAATTAATGTAAATGCTTAGATCAGGGTCTGACACGCAATAGGTGCTACTTAAGTATTAACTGTTATTATTGTCACTGTCATTTAGCCTTCTGGGCATCAATTTCCGTCATCCATTCCTTAGTGTGCAGGACCTTGTTACTCAAAGTGTGGTCCCTGACCCAGAGGCATCATCATCATAGCCTGGGAGCGGGTCAGAAGTGCAGGGTCTTGGCCCCACCCAGACCTGCTGAGTCAGTCTGCATTTGCACAAGACCTCTAGGGGATTCGGATGCACACTTCAGTTCGGGAAGCACCTGCAAGAAAAGGCTCCACGAACTCAAGGTCTGTCTTCTTCACGGTTGTGTCCTCAGTACCTGTAGGCTGGCATGGTGTAGGTGCTTAGCAAGAATTTGGGGAGTGAACAAGTGAGCTCAGCTGAGAGTAGTGGGGGGCTCTTGAAGGATTTCAGAACATTTTAGAAAGGTCCTCTACAGCTAGCATGGAGGCTGATTCTAGTGGCATCTTCCGATCACGGCATAACCCAGGTGAGAGTGATGCATGCTTGAGCCAGGGCAGGGCAGTGGGGCTGGAGAGGAGAGGAGGGGTCAGGAGGGCTCACATTAGGAGGCGGTGGTGGGGACACACAGTCTGAGGGAGAGACTCGGTCTCTGCTCACCCTGTCCATCTCCAGGTTCGGGTTTCAGGAGATGAGACCTACAGGCTCACACGCAAGAGAAGAATAAGTCATTCTGGGACCCAGGGAGGTCCTGTGGCAGCAGGGGGCAGTGCCTAGGGGGACAATGACAGTTGCCTGAGGAAGGGCCAGGGTTCCCATGGCCCTCCCCAAGTTGCTACTGGGAGGGAGAAGATGGGAAGCAGGAAGAGGCCTGAGCCCCAGCCCTTACCCGAGAAGGCATTATTGGTGTTGAGGAAGTAGATCTCCTCCCGGCCGTCCCCGTCGATGTCGCAGGCTGTGACCCCGATGGCGTTCCCCTGCCGGTCCCGCAGCGCGTAGTAGGGTGAGCTGCGCTCATCGACCGCAATGTTCACCAGCCGCTTCTGGGCCCGGTCATACTTCAGAACCAGGTTGGGTCCATTGTACCTGGAGGAGGAATGGGGAGGGGATGCTGGGGAGGAGCCGCTGGGCCCACCCAGTCCCGTCCAACCAGAGCAACGGGCTGGGAGTCCTCCCGGACACGCCATGGGGCAAGTCAGACCTGGAGTGTTCCTGGGGAACACGGCCAGCCTTGCCTCATGGAACCCTGAGTGTTGGATGAGTGTCCCTGAATCAGATTTTGCGCCCGGGCGCAGTGAGAGTCAGCAGGGGCCATGTGGGACACCATATAAGCAGCAGGGTGGCAGAGGGGAGTGGGAGCCATGGACAGCCCGTTCCCCCAGGCTTCACTGAAGAAAATAAAGAACTTCCTGATGCTCATCTTGCCCATTTCAATGCAAAAGGCACTTTCACATTTATGATCTCATTAATTTAAATTTAACAATCAAGAGAGGTAGGCATGTATTAGTAACCCATTTTATGGATGAGGCAACTGATGAGGTTTATCTGGGAAACTGAGGCTCAGAGAGGCTGAATGCCCTTTCCAAGGTAACACGGCCTAGGAAGTATCAGGTGCTGGGAGTTGAACCAAGGTGCTTTCTACTATCCCGAGTCCTGAGTCCCTGTGTGAATGAGCCCTGGAGGAGCAGGAGGCTTTGTTGTTGAGGTTTGAACAACTCTCTCGACAAAGTCCCTGCATTTAAACAAAAGGATGAAGTTCGCATCTCAGATGGGAGAACATGAACACGTCTAAAGTTATTAGACAGACCTGCTGGATCTTTTTCTAAGAAATCAAGAGAAAAGGTTAAAAGCCATCACTACTTATCTCTACTCCGTCTCACTCTCCTGCGCCTGCAACTCCCTCCTCGCTGCACTGAAGCCCCAGGCACTTTCTTGCCTCAGGGACTTTGCACTTGCTGTTCTCTCTGCCCAGGATGCTGTTCCTCCAGACATCCACACCGCTGGCTCCCTCCTTCATCTCCTTTAAACCTTTGCTCCCCTGTTCCTTCTCAGTGAGGGCTTGCCTGCCCATGCTCCCAAAATTAGCAACCACCCCCGCCACTGCACCACCACCCTGTTCTCTATCTCTCACTAATGCTGTCTTCCCACAGCTCTGACCAACAGCTGACAATTCCATATTCTCATTTACCTCTTCCTTCTCTGTCTGGTCCCACTAGAATGTCTGCCTCATGAAGGCAGAACTTCTTGTCTGTTTTGTTCCCCAGTGCCTAGAACCATGCCTAGTATACAATAGGTGCTCAATAAATATTTGCTAGCTGATTGAATGAATGAAAGCTCAGAGCTCATGTCTGAATCATAAAAGCTCAGGTGTCCCATGGTCTGTTTCTTCACATCACCCTCCCATATGGAGAAAACAAGGGCCCTGCAGGAAGTCGGTGTGCCCAAGGTCACACCCCAGGCAGCACAGAAATGAATGTCTGAGGCCTCTTCCTGCCCACTGGGAGCACCAGCTTGCCAGGTTCTCCCAAAGAATGGAACAGACCCCATCCACAGGGTCCCCCACCTCTTCCTATGTTTCAGCCTGAATGTGCACATCCCGAGGGAAATGCAGATACTGCCTCCAGAGGGTCCCCAGCTGGTAACACCCAGGGAGGGCAGGAAGAGCTTTCTAAGGTCTTTGAGAGAAATCATGTCTTTCTTTCCTGAAACAAATCCAGTCTGGCCCGCTGCATCATCCCAAGATGCAGAAGCCAGCGAGGTTTGGGGGATGCTGAGCAGCTGGCTGGGCACCTTCGGGCACCCATAGGGTGTGAAAGGAGAGATGGAGCTCCCTGGGGGCTGAGTCAGCGCCCGGTGATGGAAGGTCACGCCTTAGACACCTTGACGAAGAGTGTCTGAGGGCTGCATGTCCAGGGCATGGCATGACCTATGGAGACGTGTCTAGGCAGGGGAGACAGGCACTTGGGTTCCAGCACTGTCAGCAGCTGGCTCCAGTGCTTGGGGACAGGAAGCGCCTGTAAGGGCTGAACACGAGTCTTGCAAGCCTTGGGGTCTTCTGCTTTTCCATCACTACTGCACCTTGTAAGATGGCTGTATTTGTGGAGTGCTTGGCCTTGTTAAAAGCATCCTCATATGCACAGTCTCACTTGAGCCCCACACCATCTCAGAAGGAAGGTAGGCAAAGCATTTTTCCAGAAAAGGAAACTGAAGTGAGGTCCAAGGTTACACATCTTGTTAGTGGCAGCGCTGGGCCTCTGTGTCTTCAGGGTCCAAACCCCATGTTCTTTCCGTGCTGCCTATGATGCCAGCACTCTCAGGCCTGTTCATTTTTCCCCCTGGCTGCCTCCCACAAAGTAGTGCCCCTGAGAAATGCCTGAAAACTTCACGGAGATGCAGATGGCGAAGATTATGATAGTCTTACATTTCAATAGCACTTTACACTTTACAAAGCACTTTCTCATCCTTGGGCTCATTTGCCAGAGATGAGGTTGGTGGCCGTGGGCTGGTCAGTTCTCTCTAGGCTCTGCATTTCTCTTCTGTGAAATGCAAGAGTTGGACAAAATCTGAGGGTCATGAAATGTGTGGCAAAAGGCAGCCCTGGGGGCCCTCTGCTCCATTCAACTAGAACATCTCTATGTTTTATGCATCACGTTCCATAGTATGTTGTTTGAACAAGGGATTCCAGAGCCAGAGTTTAAAAGCCCCTGGACTCTGTGGGTCCGTGAGTCTCACTAACCTTATGAGATGATCAGAGCAGGTGCTCCCTGCCCCAGGCTGTGGCTGAGAAGCCACCATATAAGCCCAGCACTGACACCCTTCCCCTGCACCCCTGCCCGTTGGGTCTCCTAGAATGTCTTCACCACCCCCTGAAGCCAGTTCCCAGGGAGAGGTGAGGGATCATGGCCTCCTCACATATTGGAGTCCAGTCCTTCTGCCCTGAATCTGGAGTAGCTGGGGTACACAGAAGGTCCCTGCACCATGGTAGTAACCTCGGAAAGGCAGTTGGCCCTGGCTCTCTTCTTTAAAGAGTTTTAAGGTACCAGTTCCAGAAGTAAGGTTGCTAGGCTGGGTCAAATTCTTCGATCTGTTACTGAGTGAGCACACGCCACAAAGGCTTCCCTAAACTGACATGGTAGCTTGGGATGCATCCTGACACTCTGGCCCTCATCTCCCCCAGTCCCCACTGCCTCCCAGGACTACAGATACAAAGCCAGACCAACAGCTCCTAGGTTGGGTTCTTGGCACCCCATGGTGCAAGGCCAGGGTAGTGCCTGGAGTTGCCACTTCCTCCTTTCACCCAGGCTGCTCTCTGCTGAGTCTGCTGGACCAACACTCAGAGCCTCTCACAATCCCCCAAGAAAACCAGGAGAATCAGTCTTCTTCCCTCCCCACTTCTTCTTGAGGCTGACATTCCTGTTTGCTTCCTCACCATCCCCCGAGTGTGCTCTGCCCTTTCCAGCTCCTGTGGTTTTGCTCAGCTGCAGCAGTCTCCTCCCACGGGGAATGCTCTCCCCACCTTCCCAGCCTCCCACAACGCCTGCCCCGACTGCCCCTGCTGGATGTGACCTTCTCTTCTCTGGAAACCCACAGCATTTTGCACCTCGCTTATTCCTGTGAGGCCAGAATTGTTTGTGTTCCAACATCACTTTCCTCATTAAAACATGTGCTTCTTGAGCTCAGGAAGCATGTGGAGTGGATGCATCTCTTCATTTGCTGTGCCTGGAGCAATGCTTGGCACAGAGCAGGTGCTCAACAAATGTCTGTTTGATACAAGAATGAGTGAATCAGTGGATGAATGAATGAATAAATAAAAATAATCATGGGTAGCATTACAAGAGCAGCCACTGCGTGCCTAGAATTATGCTAAGTGCTTTGTACCCATTGTCTCATTCCGTCCTCACAACGATCCTAGGACATGGGTCTTATTAACACCCCATTTCACAGATGTGGAGACTGAGGTTCAGAGGTTAGGTGACTTGCCCACTATCACTCTGCTGGCAGTCCCCACGCTGATAAGCCTGGGAAGCTGGGTGTGAGCTACATGGGCTTACACACTTTCTCTCTCTGACACCTGTCAGACTTCTGAGCACTTCTAGAAATTCTGGAGGCTTCAAAGCTAAATTCTGGAGGCTTCAAAGTTCAGTTAAATGGAGCCAAGAAGTGGGGCAAGGTCCCATGTTTTGAAGCAGCTATGGCTTCCTAAATGATGGGCCAGCAGGCAGGGGTGACAGGCTCAGTGGCAACTGTAAAATATGCTTGAGAGACGCCATCAAGGGCATGACCAACCCGTGCTGTGAGAGCCATCCCATTTTGGTGCCAGTTCACTGGGACAGCACCACTGTGGGGAGGGCAGGGGCCTGGGGTTTGCCAAGAGCAGCCTGGGGGTGGGGTCCTGGCCCTGCCACCTCCTGGTCTGACCCCAAGCTTGTCCCTCGGTTCCTCTAAGCTTTGACTTCTGCATCTGGAACAGGGGGCTGCTGCATACCTCACAGGATGGCTGTGAGGACGAGGTGCCAGAGTGTGTGTGACAACACTTGGTAAACTGTGAAGAGTTACACAATCAGAAGTTCTTATCATTATTTAGAAAAACAACAAACCCGGGGCACAATCTCTCACTCTCTGGTGATCATGTTGATATTTCCAAACACACTCCAGCATTTCTCGTCCCCAAACATCCCGCCCTCGGTAGCTCATCCTCTGCAGGTATATTTCTTTATTCCCATGTAAAACCAAACTTCTCTCTCCACTTTCCCGCTGCCTATTTGCCCCACCCCCATCCACCGTCCCACCCCAATTCTGCCACAGCTTTTCCTGCTACCATCATCGGTGGCTTTTATGAGGCCATATCTCAGGGTGCCCTTTTCTGTCCTCATCCCCCTCGGCCTCTCAGCTGTATTTGGCACAGTTGCTGCTCTCTCTCTTCCTTTTCCCCACCGCTGTCCTCTGAAAGCACTCTCTCCTCTAGGCCAAGGAGGCCAACTTCCTCTGGTTTCCTGCGCTCTCTCTGGCTTCCTCTCCTTTCCCCACCGTAATTCCTTCTTCCTCTCCCTTCCCTTTTAATGTTGGAGTCCCCAGTCCTGGGCATTCTCTTCTTTCTCTCCCCTTTCACTATGGGATAATGTTCATTACCCTGACTGACAATTCCAAATTCATACTTCCAACCCAAATCCCCAGTCCCAGGTCAGATGCATATCTCTGACTGGCTACCTGACATCACCCCTTGGACGTCCACTGCCACCTCCAATAGAACATGTTCAAAGTGGAGCTACTGACCACTCCACCGCTCCCTCCCACAAAGGAGCACCCAAATACTAAGGCCGGGAACCTGCGTCAGACTTGGCTGTCCCTCCCCTTTGTCTTCGCCTCTCATTAATTGGCCCATCCTGTCGTTTCTACCTCCAAAAATGTTTCACAAATCCTTTTTCTTCTTTCCTCCTCCACTGCCACCATCTCTGGGCAGACACCCTTCTCTGTTGCCTCACTTGACCGTCCCCTAATTTAACTCCCCCACACTGTAGCCAGAGTCATCTTTTTTACTGCATAAATCAGATCATAGCTAAAACCCTTTGGTGGCTTCCCATTGCTTGGGAATGAAACCCAGACCTGTAATCACTCCTGGCCTTGGAGCCCGCATGGTCTGCTCCCCTACCTCACTGGCCTCCTTCTGCCACAGGGTCTCCTTTCAGCTCCTTGAATTCTGGCAAGTGCTTCCCAACCCAGCACTCTCTTGCAGAATTGCTCCCACCACCCAGAACACTCTCCAACCATTCCCCGCCTGTTTGGTCCTACAGTGAGCTCCTTCTCATCCCTTGGCCTCCTCTTCAGAGGCTCCTCAGAGAGATCTCCCTCATTGGTATTCTCATCGCTGCATCTAGCACCTATTCCTGTTTCTTCACTTGTTTATTGCCTGTCTCTTCCAGTAAACTATAAGCTTCCTGAGGTCAGAGACTGTGTCTGGTTTGTTCACTCCTGTCTCCCCATCAGCCAGCCCATAGTGAGCTCTTAATAAACCACCGCAGAGTGAATGGAAGAGATGAAGCCCGTGGAAGGTACAAAGAGCTGAACAAAAGGTTGACTGGGCCACCAATCCCTTGTTTGTTCTTGGACTCTACACTTTCATCAATTCCCAAAATATTAATATATGTACAAACATAGTCATGAAAAAGAGCTTTCAGCACCAAGAATTGGTGTCCTGGGTGAGGAGAAGAGAAAACAACAAATGCTATAGTTATGGAGGATCGACTTCTTTTCGCTTAGAATCTTTGACCTATGTGAAAAAAATCGCTTAGGGAGTCACATAAGGGGAAGCCAGATAGAAGGATGTGAGCACCTATTATATACCAGAAACTGTGCTAAGTAATTTACATATGACATTTCATTATATATAAATAGAAACATTTTTTAGATTTGAAAGATACAGAAAATATGCTATCTATTTGAAAATTAAGAACAGAGAAATTGTTTTCATTAAAATTTTTTTTCCATTAAAAAGTGAAAAAAAAAAAAGGCTGGGCATGGTAGCTCATGCCTGTAACCCCAGCACTTCAGGAGGCCGAGATAGGAGGATCCCTTGAGCCCAGGTGGTTGAGACCAGCCTGGGCAACATAGTGACACCTGTCTCTACAAAAAAATAAAATAAAAAATTTAGCCGGGTGTGGTGGTGCATTCCTGTAGTCCCAGTTACTCAGGAGGCTGAGGTGGGAGGACTGCTTGAGCACAGGAGGTCGAGACTGTGGTGAGCTGTGATCATGCCACTGCACTCCAGCCTGGGCAACAGAGCAAGACCCTGTCTTCAAAAAAAAAAAAGTGAAAAGTGAAAAGAATATATCTATTCAGTAGTATAGTCAAGATAGAGAGTCAGGGCAGAAAGAAGAGAGAGATGTATGAATGCACAAAGAGCGCAAGACCGAGACCAGAGACACATGGAATATACAAAAATGGAAATGAGGAAATATACAAAAAGGGAAGATGAAGCCGATAAGCACAGAGAAAATGATATCAGAGCATACCTAAAACCTTTTAAGTAAACATAGATACAGAGGTAAAGACACCTACCCATATAAAGGGAGCCACATGAAAAAGGGCATCTGCAGATCTACAAAGACAAATGGAGAGACCCTAGAAAGTCTCAAAGTCATGGACACATCAACAGGACTCTGAGATATGATCATAGAGAAATAATTCCATCTTGTGGCCACTTGGGGCATTTCGTCTAAACGTTTTTAAAAATGTGTTGCATTTTCACAACTATGGGCACACAGGAGTATTTTATTGTCGGTCACTTTGATACTCTCATTTTATAGATACACAAAGTTTCTGAGAAAAGTGACTTCTAAAGTCAAACAGCTGGTCATTAGATAAAATAAATGGAAAGACAAACTTATCCCTTAGTCTAAAGCAGGGATCAGCAAACTATGGCCTGTGGGCCAAATGGTCTGCTCCCATTTTCGTAAATATGGTTTTATTGGAATGCAGACATACTCATTCACTTATGTACTATCTATGGCTGCTTTTGCTAAATATTGAAGTTGATTAATTGCAATAGAGACTGTATGGCCAAAAGCTGAAAATATTTTCCATTTGGCGCTTTACTGAAAAAGATTGCCAATCCCTGGTCTCCAGGATTGTCAGCCTTATATTATGAGTATATTACAAATTTTAAATGATAATTATCATAACAACAAAAAATTAGAATAAGGTTTAGTAAAAATTAATTTGGGCTCAGTACTTGGGAATACATAGTTTCCTGAAGCAAGTATTTCAGGGAGATTGAAGGTTAAATGTATGAAAGATTTTAGGTCTTAGGATGGTGACTGTAAGGCAAGATAACCTTTGGGGAAAAAGAAACTGAGAAGAGCTGCTTAAGGGCCAGGCGTAGTGCCTCATGCCTGTACTTCCAGCACTTTGGGAAGCCAAGGTGGGTGGATCACCTGAGGTCAGGAGTTCAAGACCAGCCTGGCCAACATGGTGAAACCCCATCTCTACTAAAAAAAAATACAAAAATTAGCTGAGCGTGGTGGTGCGCACACCCTGTAATCCCAGCTACTTGGGAGGCTGAGGCAGAAGAATCGCATGAACCGGGGAGGCAGATGTTGCAGTAAGCCAAGATCGCCCTATTGCTGTCAAGCCTGGGCAACAAGAGTGAAACTCCATCTCAAAAAAAAAAAATGATAAAAGAGTTGCTTAAAATGACAACAGTGTTCTCTAAACAGGGATTTAATCTAAGGCTAAGAAATGAGCAAAAGCATTTGTGCTCTAAGTGAGGGGGTAAAAAGGTTGTGGTGGATGGTCTCTAAAAATGGTCACCATCATTTCCTTTCTTCTCTGTATGCATGTGTTACTCCACTCATGAAGACATGGAGTCTATTTCTCCTCCCCTTGAATTTGGGCTGGCTTTGTGATTTGCCTTGATTGCAGAAGACGGTGGAAGTGATATTGGAGCAGTTCTGAGCCTAGCCTGCAAGGGGCCTAGCAGCTTCCACTTAGTCTCTGGAGGAAGCCAGTTACCATATACAAAATTTGGCTACCTTAAGACCACCATGCTCTGAAATCAAAGCTAGCCCTATGGAGAGGCCATGTGAAAGAGCACCAAGGCATCTGATATGTGAGCAAGAACTTCTCAAACCTTCCAGCCTAGCTCACTGACAGCTGAATGCAGCTAAGTGAGTGACACCAGCTGATGTCACATGGAGCAGAAGAACCATCCAGATGAGCCCTTTCCAAATTCCTGATTGGCAGAATAGTGAAAAATAATAAATTGTTTTTAAGCCCCTAAGTTTTCAGAAAAGAAAGTAGATAATGATGACCTATCATCTCAGACCTAAGGAGAGGAAAAATTTATCTCTGGCAAGTAGGAAAAAGGATTATTCATAAATCAGTGGAATTCTCTAGGATGGCTATTTGAATTCACAGTAGACAGGTCTCCCCAAGGGAGGCCTGGACTAGTTGTGTTGGTACTTGGATCTCAGGATATGGGAAGGTCTGTGCAGAGCCCGAGGGTGGAAGGGTAATAAGAATACAGGGATCCCAGAAACTCCTGTTTTTCTACTCCTCTTTCTCTTTCTTCTTTCCTTTCTAACCATATCTAAATGTTTCCCATTTTGAATGCACACTCTTGAGAATAGATCATTTCTTTGGAAATGTGTGTAATGCTATTTTTTTTGTTTGTTTTTACACATTTTATTCTTTGAAAGCCATTTAAGTTAAATAGGACCAGAAAACATATGGGAAGACATTCAAACAGGAGATTCACAGAATGTATCCTGGAATAGGATATATCCAGAGGCCATATATTAGTTTAAAGGAATGGAGACTTTGGTAATGGGAAGGTTCTGGGCGTGATGAGAAGTCTGGGGCAGGGTTCCGCTAGGGAATAAATTGGGTAAGGTTGGAAAAATAACAATAACAAAATCAGATTTGATCCTGATTTAGGAGCTGGCCAGAGTGGAGAAGACTCCACAAATAGAGTGCTCTACTGAAGAAGGTAACTTTAAGAAAAAAGAGAAAAACCTTTTGTCCTAAGGGGCAGATGGTTTTTCAAGAAAGGGATGGTTGGCACCAAAAGGTCAGAATAATCTGCAGTGATGGTGTCTGTGTTCTGTAAAAACTCCACACAGACTGATTGACTTCGGCCTTGTTCTTAAAAAGATCTGTGCTCAGCATGTGCTCGATGCCCTCGGAATTTCTTACATTTTCATGAGCATAGAGGCACACAGAAGGCAGGGACTATCCTATGCAGCTCTATTCCCCATCACACCTAGCCCAGTGCCAGGAAAGACCAAGTGCTCAGTCATGTTTGCTGATGATGACGAAGACCATAACTCCATTTCTCAATGCATGTTTCTAGGAAAAGAAGAAGACAGGGAGTCAGGAATTCCCATAAACTGTCAAAGAAGGGATTCAGGTGACAGATGGAGGCTGTGTTAATCAGGATTCTTTGATTGCAAGTGAACTAGTTGAGAAATGTATTGGCTTAAATGTCCAAACTGCAGGAACAGCAAAAGTGCAGCTAGGCTTCTGGATGACTGGAACCAGGATGTGGTCAGCACTTCCTTTTCCTTCTTTCTCATTCTTTTCTCTGCCTATGGACCTCATTCTCTCACATGATCCTCCTTCCCAAGTCTTCAACTATGGCAGCATTCCCAGACTCACATCTCAGCTTCAGGACCAGAGGGGAAATTGTGTTCTCTCCTCAGTTTGCATGTAAAAAACCCCAGAAAAGAGCTCTGATTGGCTCAGGGTGGGTCACCTGTCCATCTCCAGAGGCAAAAGCTGGGAGCCTGTGGTTGGCAGCTTTCAACTAGTAGCAAGGCCAGTGAAAGTGGCATCTTGGGATCCACCTATATGCAGGAAGAGAAGTGCCAGGAAGGATAAGGATGTGGTTTTAGATGACAGTGACTCATCTGGGTCTGCATATTCTGGAGACAAACCTACAAGGGCCTCCTGATGGAAGACAACAAATGCTTCCTTGGGACCACCAAGTCACTGTGTCCTCTAGACACATCTCAAGGGCCCCCTATTCCCCTCCAGAAGCCCCAGAAAGAAGTAAACACAGAAATTGGAACAATGTTTGAGTCACTAGGTTCTCGAAACGGTCTGGTTCGAGGACACTAAGAGTTGGCAGCGATGAGATCAGCAAGTGGATCCCAGAGTCTGGCCAGAGCTCACCCACTTGCTGTGGATTCAGGCAAATCACTAACTGCTTGGTCACAAAACACTTTAAATATCTATTCAAACTTTCTTTCCTTCATGCTATAACTACCCAGAAGCTTCTAGCTAAAAAGCTGTTGGTCTTTATCTCTCTTTCAGTTGAGGAGGTAGGCCAATTTAGGGACAGAATAGTTGGGGCAAGGAGCCAATGAATGCTTCACTCTTCTTTAAGAGTAAAAAGATAAGTCAGGCATTGACTTCATTCCACCCTTCTGGGATCCTATTTCTAGGCAGGCACACCGCGAGGTACTGTGATGGACGCACATGACATATGATGTAATTCTCTGCTCAGAGTCTCCAGCCTAGTATAGCAAATAAGGAGTGGTCCCAATCCCAAGCTTTCAGAGGGCAGAGGGCCAAAAATTGTTGGGGTAAAAGTTTTAATAAAGGTTTGTTTGATCTGGAACTTGAAGGATGTATAGGATTTTAGTAAGAGACATATGGGTCAGGCACTTATGAAAGAAATGGTGTGAGCAAGGAACAGAAAAATATGTTTAGGGAATACGGGGTAGACTAGCTGGACAACATAGAAGTGTGTGTTGGACAGAAGTGAAAAATAGTGAAAAGCAAATTGGAAAAGTACACGTTCCGTGAAAAGCCTGTATATGCAAAGCATTCCCCAAATGTTAAAGGAGCTGAGAAATAAAAGAATGAGGTAGACAGATACAGTTTGTCGGTAAAGGATGTTTAATTGGGGGAACTTAAAGACAGAAGCATGGTCTTGGTGTACTGGGCAACTAAGATTGTGGAAGATGTGGCATGAAACTAAGGATTTATATTTTCTGGGTCAGGTATGGTGGCTCATGCCTATAATCTAACACTTTGGGAAGCCAAGTCGGGAGGATCGCTTGAGAGTAGGAGTTTGAAATCAGTCTGGGCAAAATAGTGAGACCTCATCTCTAAAAATAAATAAATAAAATAATAATTAAGAAATAGATGAAGATTGTGTTTGCTAGGAAATAGGGGGCTACTGAAGGATTCCGTGCAGGGTATACTGTTATGTCAAAACAATGTTTTGGAGATCATTGTCTGGTATGCATGAAGGATTGGCCAAGGAAGAGAATTGAAATGATAGTGCAGAATAATGGCAATTGGATTCCATGGCATTCCCTGAATTATTGCAAAAAAAAAAAAAAAACTCTTCTGAGCTAATGTGATTAAGTTTCTGTTCCTTATAATAAGTAAATTACTCTTAAGACAAAGTAGAGTCAAAAAAGCACAGAAATCAGGAAGGCAAGGGTTAAAATAAGAGGGGTAGCCAACAGTGTCAGATGCTTTCAAGGGTCAAAAAGGCCAAGGACTGGAAAAAGCAAGTATATTTGGCAATTTGGAAGCCACTGATAACCTTCAAGAAAGCTGTTTCCTTAGAGAGGAGAGGAGAGGAGAGGAGAGCTAGACTAAGGAGGGTGCATGGGAGTGGATGGGGCCACAGTGTGGATGGGTCATTTAGGACAAAAAGTGCTCTGAAAGTCCTAAGATATGTGCTGGGGGACACGTGGTTAAGCAAGGGTTTCACCAAGTTCTGGGACTGTGCATGTTTGTGAGCAAGAGGAAAAGACCTAGGAGAGGCAGTGGATGCTGCAGGCATCTAGGCAGGGTGTGCAGTAGGTCAGCAGAACAGAGTGTCATGTACCAGCTGATGGGTTGGGCCTGGAATTAAGAGGAAAGGAAGCCAGGATGGGCAAGAAGATAGAATGAGGTGGAAGAGAGCAACTAGACAGTAATATCCTGTATTAGTTCATTCTCATGCTGCTATAAAGAACTGCCCGAGACTGGGTAATTTACGAAGGAAAGAGGTTGAATTGACTCACAGTTCCGCATGGCTTGGGAGGCCTCAGGAAACTTACAATTATGGAGGAAGGGGAAGCAAACACTTCCTTCTTCACATGGCGTCAGGAGAGACAAGTGCAGAGCAAGGAGTAGGGGAAAGCCCCTTTTAAAACTATCAGATCTCGTGAGAAATCACTCGCTATCATAAAGACAGCATGGGGGTAACTACCGCCCCATGATTCAATTCCCTCCCACAGCACGTGGAGATTATGGGAACTGCAATTCAAGATAAGATTTGGGTGGGGACACAGCCAAACCATATCACACCCAGAAAGCTGGGGTTAGGTTCACAGCTGAGAGGACAGTGTGGAAGTCACAGTGCAGCACCCTGCTGGATTAGCAAGAGATGTTGAAGGAGAAGCTAGATTAGCAAGTGAGAGACTTACACATGACCACTTGCCATGGTAAACAGGGCCTGAAGGATCAGCCACCTCAGAGGGGGATGTCAGGCCAACTCAAGGAATGTGAGCTGCTGTGAGCAGGTGCTGGGACCCTGGTCCCACAGAGAAGACAGACCCTGCACCAGGAGGGGAGCAATCTGTGCAGAGAGTCCTGGGCAGGGCCAGGGAGCCAAATTGGACAAAAGGGCACAGGCAGAGGTGGAACAGAGGCAGGGCTGTCTCAGGGAACCAAGCTGGGATGGAACAAGGGAGGGCAGCCATGCAGAATGTGGGGCAGGCATTTAGGGTCTTAAGATCCGGGACAAGGGCTGCCTTCCCCCAACCCTACAGAGTGTCTTGGTAAAGGTGGCAGAAGCATCTGCTCTCCAGAGTGAGGTGAGTTCTGTGGGGGTAGCACAGAGTGGCGGAGAGAGCCCTGGACTTGAAGTCAGACATAAAGGCTGAGAGGCAGCATAGTTCCATGGTGAGGCACTCAGCCGGGCAGTCAGACCACCTGAGGGCAGATTCCTGCTCTGCAACTCTTCAGCTGTGTGGGTGCTCCTGGTCAAGCCACCTAACCTGTCCAAGCCTCAGTCCCCTCATGTACAAAGTGAGGATGCTGAGATCAGCTTCCAGGCCATAGGGCTGTGCAGAGGATTAGGATAATATCTGTAAAGCAGTGAATACAGGGCTTGGCACAGAGCAAATGCTCAGTAAACACTGGTTAATATGTCTGTCTTTTTCTCCTTATATACTCAGTGTCTGACACATAATGGGAGCTCAAAAAATATTTTTGAAAGAATGAATTACTGTTATTACCTGTGTAGCCTTGAGTACAGAAGACTGTGAGCTCCATGGAGTTCTGGTCTATATTTTATTCTTCTAGCCCTTAACACAGTGTTTGATAAAGGAACCTGCATATATTCACTAAGATTCAGTTTCCTCATCTATAAAGTGGGGCTAACAATATTTGTCTTACCCCAAGGTCAAACGAGATAATATATGTAAACCATGACACAGCTGTTGGTTTTGCATGTACATGCACACACACAGACACAGAGAGAGAGAGTATGGCTATTATCTGTAGCAGAGGCAGCTGCCTGGGCCCCGGGGAGCCCTAGGTCTTCCACCCAGTTTGACAGGAGCTGAATGATAGGCCCATTGAGCTGCAGAAATGCCCCATTAAAGGAGAAGACAGGAATTTGCTGAGGACCTGGTCAGCTGGCATCTGTGTGGTTTTCTCCATCAAGGAGGAAGTCCGGGGCTGGGCACAGGACTAGAGATGTGCAGGAGACTGCTGTAAGCCAGCGTGGTCTGAGGTCTGGGTTGCACAGGCAAGGAGACACAGGTTACTAGACACAGGTCACGGGCCCTGTCGGGGCAGAGAACAGACAGGACTTGCCTGGTGAAGGGTAGGGCTATCATATAAAGACAGACCAGGTGAGCTCTTGCTGGTCACCGCTCATGGGGAAATGGATGGGAAAACAGAAAGGCCATTTTCAGATCAGAAAAGGCCTATTCTGCTAGCCCAGGGCTCTGTCCAACCAGACAGAGGGGTAGGCCTGGAATTAATAGGAAAGGAAGTCAAGATGGGCAAGAAGATAGGACAAGGTGGAAGACAGTGACTAGAGAGTGACACCCAGAGACCTTGGCCTTCTCATAGGTACATAAGTGGTGAGGTTATCAGCTGAGAGGAGGGTGTGAAGTCACGGCTTGAGGAAGGAGAAGTTGGAACAGCAACTGAGAAGCTAGCTTGGGGGCCAGCTAATTCTGCCTGGTTGACTGCCCCCTCTTCATGATGGTGAAATTCCCCCACAATGACTATCTGGAATTTTTAATATAAGTCACTGAGTGCCCTGTATCTGTCAAGACAAATAGGCCACGTGGTGTTGGACCCTTTGCTCACCTGCATTTCCACCTCCTCTGTCCATACCTTGTGCATGTACTGTTCTGCCTGCTGGATCTACCTCCTACTGTGGATATCCCATCCCAGTGGCAAAATCAAGACAACAAAATCCTTCTAGTTGTCTCTTTCCTGCTGCAGCTAGTGGGGGTAGGACTGGCTATGTCTTGAGAAATAATGGTTGGAGGAAGCAGCAAAAGCCTTCTAGTTGCTATGGAATGTTAACTGATGAGTTAAACTCTTCATTTTGATTTGAAGAAAATAGTTCTAGAAGAGATTCTTGCTTAAAAAATTTATGTATAAAGCTGCCATCTACTAAAAGCAGTCATTCAGAGGGGTCTTTGTTGCAGGCTGCCTTGAATTTCCTCAGCCAAGCATTGACACTGATCAGAATCTGGATGTTGGAGAAAATGTGCCTTAAAGTTTAGGGATAGAAAATGTTGTGTGTTAAGTATTAATGAGAAAGTACCAAATTGTACCTAGGCATTTATTTCTTTGAAGTGCTTGCTGTATAAAAATTACCTACCTGACTGCCAGTTAAGATAAACAGTTATTTTAATTACAAATGAAAGGTACATGACTATAATCTAAGATATTAGGTAAGCAGACATTTTATGGTTTGAATCATTCATCTAGAATAAAGCCCCTGCTAGAGCTGGTACCTCCCACCTGCAGGAAAAGAATAGCAAGTAGATTCTTGCTACTCAAACTGTGGAGTGGGGACTGGTGGTACCAGCATTTTTGGGGAGCACATCAAAAAGTGTGAAATTTTGGGCCCCATCCCAGATCTCTGAATCAGAATCTGCATTTTAAAAAGGTGCCCAGGGGATTCACATGCACATTAATGTTTCAGAAGGGCTGGTCTGGATCAGCCTGACTCAAAGAGTAGCCTGTAGACCACCTACAATGAAAACATCCACAGACCTTGTTAAAAATGCAAATTCCACCCTGGGCTTGGTGGCCCACACCTGTAATTCCAGCACTTTGGGAGGCCGAGGCGGGCAGATCACAAGGTCAGGAGATCAAGACCAGCCTGGCTAACACGGTGAAACCCCATCTCTACTAAAAATACAAAAAATTAGCCAGGTGTGGTGGTGGGCACCTGTAGTCCCAGCTACTTGGGAGGCTGAGGCAGGAGAATGGCGTGAACCCAGGAGGCGGAGCTTGCAGTGAGCTGAAATTGCGCCACTGCACTCCAGCCTGGGCGACAGAGTGAGACTCCGTCTCAAAAAAAAATAAAAAATAAAAAATAAAATAAATAAATTAGTGAGGCGAGTTGGTGGGCACCTGTAATCCCAGCTACTTGGGAGGCTGAGGCAGAAGAATTGCTTAAACCTGGGAGATGGAGGTTGTATTGAGTCAAGATCATGCCATTGCACTCCAACCTGGGAGAAAAGAGTGAAATTCCATCTCAAAAAAAAAAAAAAAAAAAAGAATGCAAATTCTAGAGCACTACCCAGACCTACTGATTAGAATTGCTAGACCTGGAGTCCAGGAATCAGCATTCCAAACAAACCCCCAGGTGGTTTTTATGTTCACCAAAATGTGAGACCCATCCCTGGTCCTTCCAATCTCATCAGGATCCATTAAGGACCAGTTGACACATGGTGCTTTGAGTCTAGTACAAAAAAGACTTGCACAAATCTTGTCTGTGCCATTTAGGAGTTTATAATATCACTACAGTTGAACATGTAGAGAACAAGCTATGGTGTGAATACCTCGAAGGACTATATTATTGATTAATTCACAATTCACAATGCATTTGATTCTCCCTTCCACATCTGTGAATATATGTCCTCCCTGAGGATGGAGAATAACCAACATGCTGCCTCCATCCTTCCCAGTTCTGGAGCTGAGTAGATTCCCACTCCCAGGAACCATTCATTCTCTTGAGCCTATGCCTCTGCCACTCTAGCATCTTGCTCAGGGCAGACAGGAAGCCAGCGATTTTATTTCATTAGCTTTTTCCTATCAGCCCTCCCCCTTCCTCCTTGCACCCACCATGCCTTCCAAGGACCAGTTGGCCCATTCCTCTGCATCTCTGCCCAAGTTCAGTTCCCAAGACACAGGTCAGAAAGGGGTCAGATCAAGCCTAGGCATCTGCAAGCGCCCAGTCCTTTGGGATGGCACTACCTTTCTTCTTTTCCTTTTGATATGTGCATTTGGTTTCTTCAGAAAGAGAGTGACATGCACCATAACACTCTCTTTTAGAGATAAGAGAAACCAGCCAGCATCTTTTGAAATTCAATGTACGACAAGCAGAGATGCATCAAGGTGTGATAGCAGCCCAGCCGGAGGTCTCTGTTGATTTGTAGCCTTGATAAATGGCCAGGAGGCCAGCAGACCCTCAATGGAGGTCCCTTAGAGGAACACTGTCTGTGTTGGTTTAATCCAGCCCTGACCTTGGGACTCAAAACACAGAACTAAAGAGGGACAAAGCTTTCCTTCCATTCTCATGGCCTCGTCATCTGCGTCTGTAGTTGCATAGCACATTGATGGCTTGATCCTCTCAGCAATCCAGTGGGGTCATTATTTATCTCCCCCACCTTTCAGTGAGAAACTAAAGCCCGAGGTCATTTATGTGCCCAAGTCACACCACTGGAAAATGTAGGGCTGGGCTTTGAACTTGTTTCCTTATTCCAAATTCTAGTTTCTTTTTACCCAACCATAATGTGTTATTTTCCTCCTATTCATGAGCAAACATATTATTTCAACTAGACCAGGGATTCCTTTTGGCAAAGCTTGCTCTAAATTATACCAGTGAGTGCAGAACTAGCATGTGATACTCCTCGGCAGGTGTGATGGCCAAAAAGAAGAATTACTGCTTCTTTACTTTATGGCTCTGGCAAATTCTCGGGAGGTGTAGCTGAAAAATCAATGCCAGGTGGCTGTCGAGACGTCTCTACAGCCGGGCTGCCGTGGCATCGCCCTGGGAGAAACATCTTTGCAGCTGAGGAGCGTGGCAAGACCCTGCAGAACCCCAGACCCCACAAGGCTCCTGGTCTCTGTGGCAGAACATTCCCACTAACTTGGCTCAGCTCCACTTTCCTGGAGAAGGCTAATATTGAAGTAAAATGAGGGAAGAGGATATACAGCAAGAACAGCATCTAGGAGGCATGATTGCTTATCTTGAGAGGACCCCCCAGGACTGGATGTAGATGGTGATAAAGTGGGACGGTGACAGCACAAATAAGGCTCCTGTCCACACCGTCATTAGACTCCACAGATAAATGCAGACCTGTTGTCAGAAATGCCAATCTGAGCATTACAAATCACTGACTCGACATTGTGACTGCTAGAGCTGGGGTTCAGGAGGAAAGCGGAAGCCTGAGCAGTGACCCAGATTCTGCCCTTTGAAGGGTCTTGAAATAGCAGAGAGGATTCCTGCCAGATCCTGCTTACCTACATGCAGGAATGAGGAGGACACCATGAATGCATTCTTCCAAGGACTCTGGCACATGCCCTAGGCCTTCATCTTTGTGTGAAATAATTCCCATATATAGCGCATGAGCTGGGGCCATGTCGGGGCAATGACCCCGGTATTAGTCTCCTAGGGCTGCCGTAACAAAGTGCTGCAAATTCTGGCTCAACACAGAAACCTATCCTGTCACAGTTCTGGAGGCTAGAAGTCTGAAATCAAGGTATCAACAAGGTCACACTCCCTTCAGAGGCTCAGAGAGAAGACGTTCCCTGCCTTTTCTACCTTCTGGGGGCTGCAGGCATTGCTTGGCTTATGGCTGCATCACTTCAAGATAAACTCTTCTCAAGATCTTGACCTTCATCATGTCTTTTGCCATACAAGGTACTGTTCACAGGTTCCAAGGATTAGGACATGGACATAGCTCTTTGGGGGACCACCATTCAACCACTACATCCTCTCTGAATTGACACTTATTTTCCCATAAAACCTAACAGTTAGGATAATAATAATAATAGCAGCTAGGGAGTGTACTAGATGCTTCATTATGCAACTCACTGAATCTTCCCAACAACTCTGCAAGGACAATGTTTGTATTTTCTTTCACAAAGAGAACACAAAAGCTCTGAAGTCCACCCTCCTTCAGATTCACCAGAGGTTTTGGGTCTGTGTCCTATGGAGTCCAAGTGTTTCTCAGAGAGTCCTTAAGAACCCTGAGTAGAAGAGGGGGAGAAAGAGACGGGCTCTGGGCCCCTAAACCCCTTCAGTCAAGTCGTTCCACTTGGATCTGATTTCTGTGTTAGGATACTGCATAAGATTTTCTTTTTGTTTCAAAGGGTTACACTGAGAAAATAAAGTCTTAAAACCAGCCCTGTACACTGCACTGCTTAGCAATGCTTGAGCAGGAGCCCAGGTTAAGAAGCCTTGTCTCTAGAGTCAGACACACCTGGACCCAAACCTCTTCTCTATTCTTTCCTTGTTCTGTGTCCTTGGGCAAGTTTACCTAACCTCTCTGAGTGTCTCATTCCCATTTTCATTGTCTTGTGCATGCCTCTACTGACCAGTTCCCTTATATTCAATCTGGGATGTCATGAAAATAAAAATGTTTATCCAGAACAGGCAGCTCCGGCTGTATTTCTCTCGCTAGACCTTCCAGAGGAGATAGCTGGTAGCCCCAGGGTGATGACATGTTCTTCTTGGCTCATATAGGAGGACACTGTTATCTACACTGTGCCCAAGGGGTCCACATCATATGCATGGGTGCACGGTGAGGAATTCAAGGTGCAGTCATTGCCTCAGACAGGAGTCCCAAAGAGGCCACGATGACTAAACTTGCAAAGGTTGAACCCCACAGGGAGCTGTGGGGCTTTCTTGATATCTTTGATAATCACACAGATTTATTTATTGACATTTGTGGGCCTCTGAATAACCTTGTAGTAAGCAACTGATGCTTCAGTGGCCAAGCACAACTCACCATAAAGGCCACGTAAGAGGCAAAGGGAATCACACCTGCTTCTGTTAAAGGCCTACGATTACAGTTGCTTCCAGATTGGATGAAACATGTGACTTCCAGGAGGCAAGTTGACTGACACCAAGTTCTTCCACATATTCCAAGACAGCTGCTTAAAGCACAGGTTCTGATAGAATTTTAGAACGCATCCTAATGTCAGCTTAGCTCGTATTGACTGCTTACTGCCTGCCAGGCACAGGGCTAAGCACTTTATATGCATGTTCTCATGTTCTCCCAAATGAACCTGTTATCCCTTTTTACAGATGAGGCGTAGGAGCTCAAGTGACTTCCCAAAGGTCACTGAGTTATAAAGTGACAGTGCACGGTTCAGACCGGGACTTGCACGAGCCCCTGGTGGCTGTGCTCTCAATCCGGCACACAATTATACTCTAGGGTCAGTGTTCCTGAGGAAGAATTTGCACTGCCTGCTGTTGGGCATCTTTATTTTGGAAAGGATCTTATCCTTCTCATTAAAAATAAACAGCATATGCAGTAACAGTGATGATTAAGCAAAGCAAAACAAAACAGAAAACCTACCACTAGCACCCACAAAATATAAACAAATGAAAAAAAAGTATCTTTGGGCTGATCCTCTTCTAAATCACTGAAATCTACAACTGTAGGTTCTCAAAAGGAACAAACACTAACATAGACCCAGACAGTTTCCCTCAAGGCACAGCACTTTGCTGGGGTCACAAAAATGATCTCAGAGGTGTCAGGGGCAGGGAGAACTCTCTGGAAAGTGCACACTGAGAAGCAGGGCACTTTTTTTTTTTTTTTTTTGAGACCGAGTCTTTCTCTGAAAGACTGTACTCTAGCCAGGCTGGAGTACAGTGGTGTGATCTCGGCACACTGCAGCCTCAGCCTCCTGGGCTCAAGTGATCCTCCCACCTCAGCCTCCCAGGTGTTTGGGACTTCAGTCACATGCCACCACACCTGGCTAATACTTGTATTTTTTTTTTTTTTTGGCAGAGATATGGTCTCACTGTATTCCCCAGGCTGGCCTTGAGCTCCTGGGCTCAGTGATCCTTCCACCTTGGCCTCTTAAAGTGTTGGGATTATAGATGTGAACCACTGTGCCCAGCCAGGGCACTTATGTTAAGAGAAGGGGACCTCTCTTTGGGGAGGAGAGGGAGATGCTTTAAAAAGACATTGGGACAAGGATGTGTCTGGCATTGGCAGTCTCTCTGGAGAGGGTAATGGTAGACTTCTTAGAATGAAGAGGGACAGGTAACAGAATTGAGGTGCAGAAGTGGGCGATGGAGAAAGGGAATGAGTGATGATAAAAGCAGTGTGCTTTTATTGTGGTCCAGAGGAGGTGGGCCGGGGACAGCACCAACATCAGCAACATCAGTGACAGGAGCAGCCCCAGCTGATGTTTATTGAGGGCTTACTATAAGCCATGTGCACTGTAGCTGAATGGTCTCATTCAATCCTCATGCTCTGTAAGGCAAGACAGGGACCATTATGATCTCCATTTTACTGATGAGAAAACCAAGGCTCAGCAAGGTTAGGGAATTTGCCTGAGGCTGCACAGCTGGAAAGTAGCAGAGCCCAATTCAAACCCAGGCCCATGGGATCCTAGAGCTCACATTCTTAACACAGTTTTCTTCTTGCCTTTCAGCTGACTGTTCCCTGCCTTCAGTCTTCTGAAAGTGGATACATTTTTGATGCAGTGGATCAAAAATGCAGGGACTGTCCTGTGGCATTGTCTGTGTATCATACTGGAATGCAATGGACCCTCCATCCCCAGGAGGCTAGGAATGAAGTGCATGAAATACAAAAGACACACCGAATGGGGAGTTGGGAGAGGAGATGGTGGGTGAGGGGCTTGGAAACAGGAAATGGCAGGAACAATCTTTAACACATATCATAACCTATGTGACGTGGCTTTGAATTTGGGGGAGATCCTCCTCCACCCAACACCCCCAGGGCTGCACAGGGGAAAGTCTCTTCCTTCTTTCTTTTAAAGCCTCCTCTAGCCTCTGCCAGGGTCTTGTAAGCAGGATAGCCCACATCTCGTTTGCTGGCTCTAGGTTTCTTCTTTGGCCTCTCGAACCTGATGCCTTCTCTACTGAGGTTAATAGGAGTTTGGTACAACATCATTTCCCAACAGAGTCACACGGGGTAAAAGGGTAGTTCCACAGTAACCTCCTGGCTCCCTCAGCCCCAGGGCTCCTTAGGTGAAGGAAGCAGTTTAAAAACAGCACTGGGCATTCTGTACATTCTCAGGCTGGGGGAGAGGGTGGGTGCATCACATGCCAATTGGCAAAAGAAAGGGACAATGTCATCTCTCTCAAAGATACCTCAGTGCATTTAATGGAGAAGCAGTGGGGAATGTTAGAAATTAGTCATCCTTTGAAGAAGTGGCCATCTCTCACTGCCCTGACCCATACCCTAAGCCATACTTGTAGAGCTAGTGAATCTCCTTGTTTTTTTTTGTTTTTTAACCAACAGACTTTATTTTTTAACCAGGAAGGACAGAAATTTCCCATATTACCCCCCATCATTAACATCCCCTACCAGAGTGGTTAATTTGTTACAATGATGACCCCACACTGATACATCATTTGAGTCCATAGAGAATATTAGGGTTCACTATTGGTTTTGTACTTTTTAGGGGTTTTGGAGCACACCCTTTCTTACTTGATAGGAAAAGGAAAGGGTGACTGGCTGGTGGCCAACCAGCAAGGTTATAATGGCCACAGCCAACTTTAGTCCTTAACCCCTGATTGGCTCACACACACTTTCTTTGCCAGAAAATACAAGCACCTGCTCTCCCAGGGGCCAGAGAGAATCCACCAGGATGAAACTAATGGGGATAAATTTCACGGGTCCTAAAAAATAAGGTCCACTCTCTACCCCTTCCCTGCTTCTTTAAAGCCATCTGCTCGGTGGTTTATTCTCATCCCAGAAGACAATGAGACAGACAAGACATGGGCACTCTGGAAATCTGAGCGCTACCCGTTCAGGTGTCAGGCCTGCAGGAGCAGCGACTGTGAAAGAGCTGCCGGCCATTATGAGACTCTGTGGGACAAGCCAGCCTTTGGAGTTAGACCTGGGTTCAAGTAACAGGTCTGTGAGTTACCAGTAATAAGTAAATGGTATGATGAGTATCACATATTCAGGTGGATCGGGGTCCCCATGACCACCCCTAGACTCAATGATTCATTGGGAGGACACACAAATCTGCATAGAATCATACTCCTGGCCAAGATTATTAAATTAAAAAATAGCAAGAAAAATAAGCAAAGGGAAAAGGCATGTGGGGTCACCAGGCATAAGCTTCCAAGAGTCTGCTGCAGGGTAAACACACCTGACAGCAACAACTTAAGCACAACTTAGAATGACCGTGTGGCACATGCACCTGAATGTGTGTCCTGAGCTAGGGAATCTGGGAGTGCCCAGCTGGAAAATTCATTCCTTGTCTATAAGGAATATCTGAGCTCCTGGCTCATTCCATGGAACATGAGCTGTACAGGGCCTTGAGGCCCTGAGTTTTGGGTTGGATGAAGGTGGCCAGGTGGAGGCTGTTAAGGGGAGGGTATTAAGTAAAAATGCTATATAAACTGCATGCTGTTTGCAAGGTGTGTGGTTTTACTGCCTGGCCCCCTGCCACTCGGCCATGTGGTTATGCTGTCCAACTCACTGCCACTGGGCCATAGGTAAGGCGGATATGTTGTCCAGCCCACTGCCACTGGACTCTCTCCTCTGTATGTAAGCCCCTAATAAAACCCCATGTCTCATTTGCTGGCTCTAGATCTCTTCTTCAGCTTCTTGAACCAGGTGCCTTCCCTATTGAGGTTAACAGAGGTTTGGCACAACATCCTTCCCCAGTAGTCACACAGACAGCATTTAATTCACCCAGCAACGAGTTGTGACAACATGTGTGAAATGTTGTCTACCAGGAAGGCTCATTAGAGACTCAGTGCCCAGGGTTTTTACTTGGGGCTGGCCCCATAGGCACACTCTGCCCAGCATGTACTAAAATTACTGTCTCCCAGAAGGAAAACAGGTGTTCAGAATGAACCACATTGTATGGATAAACAGTTTAGGTACAGTGAGCCCCTGGCATCAGTTCTGGGGATGGTAGGAATGCTCCCGAAGTTCCCAGACATCAGCCAAAGGGCAACCTTGCAAGCAGGTCTTTCTGGGGATAGCGGTCTCAGCCCTGGGGACAGCAGTCCCAGCCCTGCTGTAACTTTTCTGTACAGCCTCCTTCATTGTTTGGCACACAGTATTAATAGATGGTCAATAAATTGTAGCCCCTCTTGTCAGCAGCATCACATATTTGTATCTTTTCTCTACAGCAAGGAGAGACCATCATATAAACACCAGCCTCCTCCAGGTCAAACTGGAAACCGTCTTGGAAAATGAAGGACACATGCCTCCATACATACATATGCATGTGTGTATATATAGCACGTTTCCATGATGGCCTCTCTGTACACACACGTGTGTATCTATGATAAATTAACTGCTTACATAATAAATCTTTTCCTCTCCAAATGTTGAATCATTATTCTCCCATCTCTGGTCTTGGTTTGCCTTTTACAATTCTGATTAGCATGCCCTCCAAGTCTTTAGCTGAGTGATTAATAAAAACGGGTTCAACAAGGTAGGACCCTGGACATAGCCTTTCTTCCAGCTCTAGAATCCACCTTTGGGGCATGATTCTGGCTAAGAGAATGATCATCTGGCTTATGGGTCAACATATTCAATGTAAAATGTGTAGAAAGACTGTTAACTGCTTCGCTAAAACAAAAATAAACTATGTCTACAGCATCCTGCCAATCTACCAGCCAAATGCCTCCTTGCAGGGAAACAAGGGTAGTGTGTACAGATTATTCTTAGAAAGCCAGTGTTAGCTCCTGATCCCCACACTATGTCCTAAAAATGTATAAGCCATTTGTTTGAACTCACTGTTCTTTAATTTTCAGATCCACTCTTTTTTTCTTCATGTTTGAAATATAATTTTCCTGTTCTCTTCCCTGGCTGCCCCATTTTCCAGGACCATCGTGTCATTGTGTGCAACTGGTCTTGTAATTTTTTTAAAATTTTATTTTAGCAACACTAGCCTGAGAATGGTCTTGGAATGGCCACGTGTGAGCCTCACCTGCCTTAGGCTGGAGTTTCCTTAACAGGTTATTGGTTCTACCTGCTTGAAGACCCCACCCCCAACCCTATGGAGAAGATGAAAGTCAACAGAAGTTGTAACTTCTATCTTCTTTCTCTCTTAACAACATGATATTCTATCCCCAAACAACCTATCCTTTTTCTCATCTTTTGTTACTTCCAAGAAGTATAACAACACTGCACCCCAGGACATCATTACTTAGGGGGGAAAACGTCATGAAAAACTCACGGAAATTACAGAGGTTTCATTATCCTATTCTGTCTACTTTTGTATATGTTTAAAACTTTTTAATATAATTTTTTAAAAAAATCAACCAAAATATATGAGCTATATTAGAAAACACAAATTACGAGTCTGGATCTTGGGTCAGAGTGAAAGGAGGGGAGAGACTCAGCATGGGAACAGGGAGGAGACCGAGCAAGACACAGGATCTTGGAGAAATTAACCTCTATAGGGCCTTATGACCCTAAGCCCCAAGGCTCAAATACACTCTTTTCTAGTTCTTTCTCCTCTTAGGTTGGTGATGGCTAAGGAAGAGAATTCTGGACTCAATTTAAACATAGACTTCCAAGGTTCCATTCATTGACTGGATGCAGTGGCTCATGCCTATAAAGCCCCAGTAGTCTGGGAGGCCACGGTGGGAGGATTGCTTGCAGCTAGGAGTTCAAGACCAATGCTCCATGCATTGATCTCACTCCTTCCTCTAGGATAAGCACCTACTTCAGGCTAGCGTCTAATTTTAACAGTAACTGGTGAGTTTCCATGCGTACTTGGTGCTTGTGTCTCCTTTATGTCTGCTCTCTTTTTTAGAGGTGTCTTTTTTAGAACACAGATCCCAGAAGACAGTTTCTATGTCTTTAACTTTCTTCAGAAAGCCGTGGAACATCACTGTGCTCAGGAGCCCAGCAAATCCCTGTTCTCAGATGTGCAGCCTCTATGCTCGCGGTTTTCCTTCTTCATCCGGTGCCTGTCTGTGCATAGGTCTCAGGTCACGAGGGTTGGGGCTGTCTGCCAGTTTCTAAGTCAACACTCCAGGCAGAAAAAAGGGAGGGAGAAGGTGAGCAGATCTGAAGCAGCCTTGCTGAATAAGACTTTAAGGGATGAGATCACAGCCAACTACCTCGAAGTTTCTGATCCACAGAAAACAGGACACTCTGCGTCAGTAAGAAACACCCAGAACCATTTTTCAAAACCAGCAGCTGTAAAGGAATTAATGCAGATCACCGTTTAGTGCACACACAGCCTTATTCCTCCCTTGAAGAGCTTCACAGTCATTATTAAAGAACACATTTCAGAACATAATATTATTAGGCTATTGATTGTTGTTTGTTTCGATGTTTAATTCAGTAACAACTCGAGTTGTGGAGGGCTTTAAGTGAAACAGATGCTCTGAAGACCAGCAGAAAAATTCCAATTTTCCACTGGGTTTCACAAGGAGCTTTGGCAATGCCGTGGGGACCAGGGCTACTGGTGCCATGAAGTTCTTATAGATGGGGAATTCAGGGGCCGCTGCTGAGCAAGGCTCTGCGGTCTTTCGGTACAGAAAATAGAAAAGGCAGAGAGTTCCACATGAATCCAAACAACATCCGCTCTCTCTGTCACCGCGCATTAAATGATCCAGGGCTGAAATTCAGTACACACCCCGGGCACTCTTTCAGAACGGTACCGGCGCATCTCGGTGGCATCAACATGCCAGGAGGAAAAGAATAGCAAAAAAAACCAAAACAAAAACAAAAAACAAAAAAAACAAAACTTCTTCTCTGAACATCCATAGAGATAAAAGAGACTGCACTGAGAAACCCAGTCCTAGCTGGGATGATGAGACTAAAGGTTCCAAAATTACAGCCAGGCGACATAACAGCAGCTCCTCCTCTCCCCCATAGACTGTTGGCTAGCAGGACCCCAAAGGTGTGTCTGAAATCTAGGCACAAGCAAAGCCCGAGGCCAGACTTAGAAGCAGCCTGGCCCCAGTGTCCTTGGGTCCTTTGTCATCATTTCCTGTCCAGTGCACCCCTAAAACCTTGCTTAGAACCGGCGTCCCAACCCTCCCTACTTGGTGCTTGTGTCATCTTTGTTTTGATGCCCTCTTCTTTTTCCTGGACTGGTAGTTCTCAAAGTGTGGTCTCTGACCAGGAGCACTCGCATCCCCTGGGGGCTTGTTAAAAATTCACATCTCTTGGGCCCCACCCCAGACTTCTAGAGTCAGAAACTCTGAGGATAAGGCCCAGCCATCCATGGTTTTAACAAGTTCTCCAGGTGATTCTGATGCACTCTCAATTTTAAGAACCACTGGCTTGGACTATTGCAACAGTCTGTGATGGTCTCTTGCCTCCAGAGCCAACCTTCTCAAACAGAAACCTCACCAGCTTCAGGGCCTGGCACAGCCCAGCACATTGTAGGTGTACAATAAATGTTTATTGACTGACTAAATGAAACATGACCTCTGCTTTTCTCTGATGGTTACTCACAGCCTATAAAAAAATAGAAATTCCTCAGGAAGGTAGTATAATGTTTATTTGATTGTTATTGCTTGTTAGTACTATTTTTATTTGTAGCCATCATTTTATTAGCAGCATCTACATTGCTGCAGGTGCTTTGGTAAACACCATGTATTGATATTTATTTACTTTTTAAACATTTCAGCCTTGAGAGGTAGATGTAGGTCGTTGCCTTTTACAGAAGAAGAAATTGAGGCTCGGAGAGGTTGTGTAACTTGTGTAAGGACACATAGGTAGCAAGCAATGAGCTGGAGTTCAAACCCAGGTTTGTCTGTCTCTAGGACTCATACCTTAAATGTATGTCCTTTCAAAATCAGATCTTGATATGCTTTCTACACTCGCCCCACCTACCACGCTGTCTCAGGGCTCCACAGTTTGGCTTGTGCTGTCCCCTCTTTCCAGCACATCCTTTCCTCCTTCTCCTACCTGGAGATCAGACAACCACCTGAAACCACTCTGATCCTCATCCAAGACAGAATGAGCTACTTGCTAATTATACCAATGAGCCAGTGCATTACGCTGGGTGGCTTGTCAGGGCCTAAAAGCCCTAAGATGAGTATTTCCTGAAGCGTGGTCCTCAGATCACCTACATCAGAATCACATGGTGGGGGAAAGCATGTGAGAAATGACAGCCTAAGCACCCCCTCCTCCATGGTTATTCTGCACAGTAATGTTTGAGGACCACTGTCCTGCAGTGTGAGTTTGTCTTATTCACGTGGGTTCCCTGCAGCAATGCAGAGGAGTTGCCGCTTGACAGGCCATCAGAGAATGAACGAATGAGCCCTTTTCTCTTAAAAAGATTGAGGTGGGGTGGGGCATCCCATAAAACACTCATAGGAGAAAAGCCACAGCAGAAACAGCCTTTCCAGATGTGGCACCAGCTGTTGGCACGTAAGAAACAAGCTTGAGTGTGAACAGAAGACACATGTTCTGAGCCGCAAAAACTTGACTTATTGACTTTGGCAAGGCTTGCCGACCACACAGTGCTGATGATGTTATTAACGCTGAATGTATTCGCCTGACCTTATTAGGCCGTATAAAGGGCACAGGTGTCTAATTAAGTTCAGACGTCAGCACCTCTAACTTCTTTCTCGATAGCTACTGAGCCCATCATTTACCTTGATGTTCCTGAAATGATCAGTCTTTAAAACCAAAGTAAGTTGGTCATTAGCATATGTAAGGCGCTTGTCATGATTTGTGGTAAGACTAATCTGGTGTCCCGAGAAGGAGGGCATTTCATTCTACTCATTTCATTCTACTTGGCATGACACCAGCCCAGCTGGTAGGAGACCCAGCCTTATCACCCCATCACACTTGCCACTGGGCTGTGCTGTCTCCTTCTATTCAACATGCGCACAGATGAATTGGAAGGTGACGCTGATGGGCTGGCTAATCAAATGAGCACATGACATAAAACTGGGAGAGAAAGCCAGAGTGCTGGGTGTCAGAGCTGAGATCAAAAAGAGACCTGTAGTCAGGAGTGATTGACCACAGGCTCGTGGAAGGTCCTCTTCTTGGACAGTCTCTACCCTCAGAACAAATATTAAAATACTAGCAGATAATAGCAAACATTTGTATAGAACTCACTGTGTGCCAACTCAGCCCAAGTGCCTTTAAACACTTAATTCACTTAATCTCCAGCATCCTATGAAGTAGGTTCTATTAGTATCCTCATTTTAAAGATGAGGAAACTGAGGCAAAAGCAGTTAAGTAACTTGTCCAGGGGACTGTAAACATCATTGGATTGAACCTCCTTTTTCAGTTCCACCCATGAAATCTCCCCTTTCTTTTGTAGCTGCCAGGTGTACTTGAATACTCCCAATGTTGGAACACTTACTACCGCCAGAGGCAACCCTTTGCTTTTTCTTTCTTTCTTTCTTCTTTTTTGGTAAGCTCCTACTTTGTGGAAAGTTATTCTCTATACTGATTGTAATGGAGTTGTTGTTTTTTTTTTAAACTGGATAGTTGAGTTGGAGATACTCATGTGAGGTGGCTGCTCCCTAAAGTAAAGTCATTTTAGCCTCTATGGGCTATATTAATAGAGACATGTGTAATGAACTGAAGGAGGTGACAGCCCTGCTTTTCCCTGGGCTGTGCAGCCATGCTCAGAGTGTCATGTTCAATTCTGGGCTCCTCAGTGAACTGGGGCAGGCAGTTGTCGAACTGAGCTGTGCCTGAAGAAGGGTGGTCTAGTCAGTGAGAGAAGCTGAAAGCAGGATTCAGAGGTTCTGATGGAGGTGGAGATACCTGACTTGGAAAGGAGATGACAGATGGGGCAGGGGAGAGGTGATTGTGATGGCTGCCACTTGGGAGCAGCCTGGAGGGACACAAGGCTGGCCTGTTCTAGGTCATTTCTGAGTTGACTCAGGCCAAGGATAGAGCCAAGGCCACTACATAGGTAGGGAAAGCTGATTTTCTTTCTTTTTTGAGACAGTCTCACTCCATCACCCAGGCTTGAGTGCAGTGGCATGATCTCAGCTCACTGCAACCTCCACCTCCTGGGTTCAAGCAATTCTCATGCCTCAGCCTCCTGAGTAGCCACTACAGGCATGTGCCACTATACATGGCTAATTACGGGCATGCGCCTCTCCACTACACCAGCTAATTTTTGTATTTTTGGTACAGACCGGGTTTTGCCATGTTGGCCAGGCTGGTCTTGAACACCTGGCCTCAAGTGGTCTGCCCCCCTCAGCCTCCCACAGTGCTGGGATTAGAGGCATGAGCCACTGTGTCCAGTCTGATTTTCTAAGTGCACATTTTAGTTTAGGATAGTCTTAAGTTTACAGAAAAATTGCAAGGGTAGTATAGCGAGTTCCCACACATGCCCTGCCCAGTTTCCCCTATCATTAACATCCTACATTAGTATGTTACATGGGTCACAATTACTGAACCAGTATCAATACATGATTATTTACTAATATCCACACTTCATTCAGATTTCTTTAGTTTTCCCCTAATGTCCCTTTTCTGTTCCAGGATCCCACCTAGGATACCACGTTACATTTAATTGTCATAGCTCTTTAGCTCCTCTTGGCCATGACAGTTTCTCACTTTCCTTGGTCTTGATGACCTGGACAGCTTTGAGGGGTACTGGTCAGGTATTTTTGCAGAATGTCCCTCAGTGGGATTTGTCTGATGTTTTTCTCAGGGTTAGACTGGGGTTAGTGGGTTTTTGGGAGGAAGACCACAGAAGCACCGCGCCATTTTCATCACATCATAACCAGGGCACACACTCTCAATATGACTTGTCCCTGCTGATGTTGACCTTGATCACCTGGCTGAAGCTGTGTTTGCTGTGTTTCTCCATTGTAAAGTCACACCCCCCCACATCCTACATGCTTCAGAAGGAAGTCACTATGCGGCACCTACGCAGGAGTAGGGAGTTTTGCTTCAGCTCCTCTGGGGTGGTGTATCGACATCAATTATTTGGAATTCTTCTATCTGGGAGATTTGTCTATTCTCCCTCATTTATTTATTTATACAATCATTTATTTATAACAGTATAGCTTCATTGATATTTATTTATACTTTAGGTTATAATCCAATACAACTTTATTTATGTTGTTGCTCAAATTGCTGCAGCTTTAGTCATTGGGAGCTCTTTCAGTTAGCTCCTCTGTCTCTTTGATACATCCCATCATGGCGGCTTTTCAAGCACCTCCTTACTGTCTGCACTACCAGATGCTCCAGGCTCACTTTGTATATTTCTTGTCCCATTCCTAGAATCAGCCATTTCTCCAAGGAACCTTGTTTCCTTTTGTTGGAGAATGGTATTAGAAACCAAGATCTGGGGGCTAGGTGTGCTTGTTGATACTGGAGTGTGAGTTGCTTCTAGGGCCTCTGAGATGACAGATCAAGGAAATATATGTGTGTATACTAACCCATGTATAGACATTTATCTATAAATATTTCTATATGTAACCATCTGTATCTATATTATGTTCACACTGTCTCCAACTCTAATCCATTACCACATGAATCATCCTATCTTAGGGGAGACTGATTTTTAAACAACATTAAAAAAAAACATTCTGCAAAGTTGGATCTGGTTGCTTCTGGAAGTAGTAAGTGCTCCCTCACTGAGTGTATTAAGCAGATTGGGAAGAAATAAGGAAAGGAGGGGTCTGATGGGTAGAATTGGAAAAATTCCATTTAACTATACTCAAGGTCCCTTTCAACCCAGTGATTGTTGAAACAGAAGTGCCATATAAGGAAAGGTACATCCAAGGTACACATGGCTTCCCGGGGGCATTCTTTGTCTTCCGTCTTTCAGAAGTCTGAGATCTGGGCAAGGAGAAAGAGCTGGCATTTAGACAAATAAAGGATACACCATTCAACAGGTAGGAAATTTATGGGATTTGCAATCCAAAGAAGAGAAAACAGGCTTAAAATATAAATGAAGCTCAAAAAGGTTTTAAATTCACAGATGACAGAGCCAGAATGGATTATGAAAGGGGAACGATGCTGGCTTGTGGGAAGGACACTTGCCAAGGTGTTGACATCTGAGGAAGTAATTCTGCTGCTCCCTTAAGGTCCTGGGTGTGCACAGAGGAGCAATTCTTTTTTTTTTTTTTTTTTTTTTTGAGGCAGAGTCTCGCTCTGTTGCTTAGGCTGGAGTGCAGTGGCACTATCTTGGCTCACTGCAACCTCCACCTCCCAGGTTCAAGCGATTCTCCTGCCTCAGCCACCCAAGTAGCTGGGATTTCAGACACGTGCCACCATGCCTGGCTAATTTTTTTTGTATCTTTAGTAGAGATGGGGTTTCACCGTGTAAGCCAGGATGGTCTCAATCTCCTGACCTTGTGATCTGCCCGCCTCCCAAAGTGCTGGGATTACAGGTGTGAGCCACCACGCCCAGCTTGCAATTCTTTATATTTTACTGCAGCAGCCCAGGATCTAGTCGGGGTAAATGGGGCAGGCCAGAGTCTGAGAAGGAAATAAGGAATTGACTGTCCTGAACACACAGCAAGGCTGAATTCCCCAGGAAAGCAGTGCCGCCCCAGCTTTAGGACATGTTAGAAATAGGATGGCCACCCTACTGCAGGAGAAATGATCTTTCTCAACCAGCAGCTCTTCCTTCTTCCTGAAGCCTTGTCTGAAAAGACCATGAATCACCTCTTGCGGAAGGAATAGAGATGATGGGACAAAGAGAGAATTCCTACACTAGCGGGTGCTCACTAAAAATGCAGACCGTGGGTCCTATCCCCAAAGATTTTGAGCCAGTACATCTGGAGATGAGCTCAGAGATTTATTTTTAAAACCATATCTCTAGGTGATGCTGATACTGGAATTTCTCAGTCACATTTGGAGCTCTGCTGGTGGTCTTAATACCAGAGTTTGCCCAGGACAGTCTCAGTTGGTTTGCTTTCCTTTCCCCACCATGTCAAAAGTGCCCTCATTTGGGTGACAAATTATATGGTCACTCCCTTCTTAACACTGATATGTCTTCAAGCAGCAGCAGAAGTCACATGTTGATAGGCACCTTTTTTGGCCAACGATGCCTGTACCATCCCAGCTCCAATCCAAGAGTGTATTCACCCTTGAAAGTGAGGCTTCTCAATTGGGGGAGGAGGAGCTTCTAGAACTCCTGGGGTCAGGGGTCTTGGGAGCCAGGGAAGAGTAGATTGGCAAAGCTCTCACGTGTTTTGATGCTCCATCCCCTCCCAGCCCCTTGACAATCACTACTGTAAAGAAGGAGCCAGCCTGTGGGGACAGGGCAGCCACTCCAGCCCGAGCCTTCCTTTGGGCCCCTTGCCCTTCCTTTCTCTTTCTCCTCCTCTCTTTCTCCCAAGTCTGCATTTTTCCCTGTCAATATCAAAGGGCTGCCAATGTGCTTTGCTTGTTGATGATGACTCTTGAGATTAAAAGTTAGCTGATCTTTGGACAAATGTAACCATGGAAATCTGAGACATTAACCATTGCCTGCTGGGGACCTCAGATAGGAAGCTCTCATAATCCCTCCACGCTCAGGAGTGATGAGATAGACCATGGACGACCCCACAGAGCCATTGATCAGAAACACAGATCTGATCATGCCTTATCTCCCCACCCAGGCCTACTCCCAGCTTGGTAACCCTCAAAATGCCAAAACCACAGCAAAGGGTGCAAATGGTTGCTGACGCTGGAGGCAGTAGGCTTAGTCGTTGGGTGTCTCCTCTCCCATCCATTTTCACTCCTTGGTGACCTCACACAGTATCAGGGCTTTAAATACCATCTACCCGCTGACAACTCTCAAATTTATATCTCCACCCCAGACCTCTTCCCTGAACTCCAGACTCATATATCCAACTGCCTACTCGACATTGCTCTTGAATGTTTAATAGATATTTCAAACTTAACTTGTCAAAAACTGAGCTCCCAGTAGCTCTTCTAGACCTACTCCTGCTGTCTTTCCTTTCCCAACTTCTAGCTTCCAGGTGCTCAGGCCAAAAGCTCCAAGTCTAACCGGATTCCTCTCCCATCCCATACCCAATTCCTATTGGCAAATCCTATCGGCTCTACCTTACAATATATTAATACACAGAACATGGTTATTTCTCACACTCTGCTAATCTCTGGTTTAAGCCCATCATTTTTCATTTGGATTACTGCAAGAACTTCCTGACAGCTCTCAGCTTCCCCCTTTCCTTCCTTCAGTCTATTCTCAACATGAAAATCAGAGCATCCTTTTAAAGTGCACGTCGCACCATGTCACCCCTTGGCTCAAAATCCTTCTCCTAACGGCTTTCTTCTCACTCAGAGAAAGAAGCCAGACTGAGCAACCTGTCCTCAGGGCCAGCATGGTCTGCTGCTGTGGCTGCACTCAGTTCTTATTTGTCACTCCTCTCTGCTTCCTCACTCTGCTGCAGCAGAGAAGGCTACCGTGTTCCTGCCTCAGGCCAGCTCTCCCCAGCTAACCACAGGGCTCCCTCCCTCGGGTTGCCTCAAACTCCTCAGAGAAGCTTTCCCTGACACTCACTCCTGACACTTCTACCTCCCTTTCCCACTTTAACTTTTCTCCTTAGCACTTATGCCATCTGACATATTAATATCTTTTGTAACGTCTTTCTCCCTCTCTAGGAGGTAAACTCCATGAGGGCAGGGATTTTTGTCTGATGGTTTGCAGCAGTCTCTCCAATGCCTAGATAGTGCCTGACACAGACGGGCGGTGCTACAAGAATGTCAGTGATTGTTTAAACGAATCATTCATCTATAACAAGTGCCTATAGAGTAATAAGTAAAACACATCTTTAATAAGAAAATGATCAGAGTACATAAAGAGACAATTTACAAAGAGGAAACACACCCCAGCTAATGAAGCGTTTCTTTTAAAGTTTACCTTCATTAGGAATGATCAAAGAAGTGTGTGTTAAAACAATGACATGCTACATCGCTAGTATCAAAGTAACAAAGATAAACCAAATAATAATATCCAATGCTGACAAGCACACTTATACTCTGATAGAGGCAGTAAAAATTTGTAAAATGGTTTTGGAAAGCAATTTCACGATATATATTAAAAGTCTAACATATTTTTCATACCTTTTGATTGATGACTATATATTCTAGAGAGCTCAAGATTCAGATAAAAGCTTATGCACCCCAATGGATGAATGCATAAACAAAATGTGGTATATCCACACAATGGAATATTATTCAGCCTTAAATAGGAAGGAAATTCTGACACATGCTACAGGGAATGAGCCTTGAGGACATTATGCTAAATGAAATAAGTCAGCCGCAGAAAGGCAAACATTGTATGATTCCACTTATAAAAAGTAGGTAGAGTAGTCAAATTCATAGAGACAGGAAGTTGAATGGTGGCTGCCAGGGGCCGGCGGGAGGAGAGAATGGGGAGTGAGTGTTTAATAGGTTCAAAGTTACAGTTTGGAAAGATGAAAAGAGATCTGTGGACAGATGGTGATGATGGTTGCACAACAACGTGGATGCACATAATGCCATTGAACTGTACTCTTAAAGATGGTTAAGAAAGGGAATTTTATGTTATGCATAGTTTACCACAATTTTGTTTTTTTAAAGCTACAAGATTGAACACAGAGCTGCAGCTAAGTTCACCAATGGTTTATTTATATACCTTGGAGAGGTGGGAAGTGTGATGCATGTTTTTCAAAGATACGTCTTATTACACCATATCAATGTTTGGCTTGAGGTGTACATTTATCTGTTTTGAGAGCCCCCAGCTACACTAAGGTTTCAGTAACCAGAGTGGCTAGTAACTCTGCCCTAAGAGGAAATGCAGGGGAGCTGGACATGGTGTGTCCAGCGTGCCTTTTACGGGATACTTCTTTTACCTGGAAGACAGCCAAATGCCTAGTTGTCTAACCTGAGACCAGGGTCCCTGGCCCGGGAAACTTGTTTCTACTGGCAGACATCCTTGTGGCTCTTGTCTGGCCTGACCATCACACTTACACCGGGAGCCTAACCATATGCCCAGAGAAAACCCAGCCTGGGGCAGCCCTTGGTTCTTCAGATGGAAGGTACAATGCACCACCAGAACAGAAAACAAGTTCAAAGACCTTTTACTTCCAGACCCTGAGCAAAGAGAGTACCATGAGTCAGGAGGGCAGTCCTCTGTTTCCAGGTCACAGGAGGCAGGAATAAAGAGAGTCAGACAGAGAGAGTGCACATCACAACTAGCAGTGTATGTTATAAGGGAACAGGGTGTGGGTCACTTCAAGTTCACAGGCAAATGCCTGAATGGTCCATTACAAGCAGCTACAGGAAAGCAGGGAGCCCGGTCTGCCAGGCGGGAGAGACACCTCTAAGTTCTCATGCCCTCTGGGTGTGGTGTAGGACTGGAAACTAGGCTCTGCTTCTGATACGAGAAAGTTAAACCTGTACTCGAAATGGATGCCAAGGCAACATAAAGTCATCAGAATCTACTACATTATCTCTGAATAAAATGTTGAAAACAAAAAAATAAAAAAGTTTATGCAAAGTGTTTTTCACTGAGATACTATATATAGTAGTAAAAAAGAAATCAGTGTAGTACCTATTGATAGGGAAATGGTTGCATAAATTATAGAATATCCACATAATGAAATATTATGCAGCCGTAAAAATTGTTTTTGTAAATGCTTTTATAACCTGGGGAATTATTGTGGCATAATACTGAGTCAAGAAGCAAGATACAAAATTTGAAATACGATGAGAACTCAAGTTCAAAAAACAACGTAGCCTTATTTCATCAATTCTAAGACATTGATGGAATTCCAAGGATTTTTTTTTTTTTCACAATTTAACCTCTCTGAAATGGAATGTGTCTCACTCCCTCTGATAAGAAGCACTGTGTCAAGTGTAATTGTGCATTTGCAGAGGCACAGAAAGTAGTGAAGTGCTCCCAAACAATGGTGTCTTAGATGTAACGAAACAGTGTCTGGAAAGAAGACTAAAGGAAGGAATATGCCATAATGCCAACTAATTGTGTGTGTATATTTCTTTCTAATTTTCCATATTTTTAAGACATTTCTATAATCAGCTTGTATTACTTTTAGAATCAGAAAAAAAAAGTAAGTTAAAAATATCTCATCCTGGCTGCTAATTGCCTGACAGGACAAAGCACAAACTCCCCAGCCACTGTGCCCTCTGAGGCCGGCTTCACTGTTCAGCCTTGTCTCCCTCCCACCCTAATTCACACACCAACAAATTACGCCTGGGCCTCCATGCCATCATCTCTGTGGAAATGCTCTTTTTCCTACCTGAAATGCCCCCCACCCCGGCCCCCTTTTCTGCCTAGCGATTTCCTACTTATGTTTCAACAGCCCATCTCAAAACTGGACTCCTCTGTGGGGACTTCTTGTTTACTTCCTATCCCAAATGGAGCAGAGCAGCCTCTGCATTTCCAAAGCACTTGTTGCCTGACCTGGAAAATCGAACTTCCTCCCCTTCCCCACTGAAACTTTTCTCCTAGAGCCCCACCACTACCAACCTGCTGATTTCTAATTCTAGGGAACGCTTCCCAGCCCTTATGTTCTCTGAGCTTTCTGAGGCGTCTGATGGGCACCACTTCCTCCTTCCTGAACCCCTTTTGGCCTGCTGCTGCAGTGACAACTTTTCTAGAATATTCTCCTCCACCTAACTCCTTCCTACCATTGTCACTGACCTTTCTTTTTAGACAGTCACTGAAATGCCTTTTTTCTTTGGTCCCATGGTTCTTACTTTGAAGTCAGGGGTGTGTGGATAGGCCCTAGGGGTTCACGAACCTTCCAAAACTGCAGAATTCTGTGATTATAATAGTGTGCACACAGCCTGGGGAGACAGCCATCGCATTCTTTGTCTCATAAAAGATCCCATACCAAAAAAAAAAAAAAAGGTTAAAAATGAAAATGACTGCCCTACACATTCTCCGGTGACCTCATCTACTTTTGATTTTAAGATAAAATACCACTTATATTTTTATCTCCCCTCAAAGAACTTCTAAAGGATGGGCGCTGCATGCTGTGTTGTGTGCGGGAGATATTTTTGCATGGGGAGGAGGCGTTTTCTCTTAAGTCACAACTCAGCCTGTTCTGCCTACACACATTAGGAGGAAGAGAAGACGGGTGGGAGACGCCCAGGAAGCGCCTGTCGGTGTGTAGTAGGGAGGACTGGGTACAGCGAAGCTGCCATGAAACCAGCAGGCTCCCCCCCTGCTGCGTAACAGGCGGACTCACTTTGTTGTACATTTTGTCTCATCTCAACACCGAAGTCTGAGGTTCACGTGCACTCAGGCACTTCCGGTTACCGCTCAAGCAGCAAGGTCACCTGCTTACAACTTAGGAAAAAATCAGAGACAACACCGCGTAGAGCGTCTGAATAGAATTGTGTATCCAGGACTGGCAAGTCAGCCTCTTTCGACACTTCCCAATATCCTCAAAAATAAAGAAAAAATATTAATCTAGAGAAGGAGAAGTCGCTTTGGTGGAAATTGTTTTCTCCTCCGACTCTCCAGGGCTGTTTAACTCCTTGAAGATAGCAAACGGATTTCATCTCTGCTCCCCGGGTCCCCTCCGCTTCCCCTCTGCCCCTCCGCTCGGGGTCACCCCTACCTCTGCCGGGAGCCCGGAGAAGCTGGACTCGGGGAGCCAGGACAGTCTCGGATCCTAAGGCCAGCATTTATGCTCCCTGTTCAGAGATAGGAAAAAAGACCCCTTTCTTCTTCTTGATATATTTAGTAACGACCTTAAAGAGTCTGCGAGGCTGAATGAATTGGTGCATCTCGCTGCATTGGAAGCAGCTGCCTCGGCGCAGACAGGAGGAGGGAGCGACGGAGGGGAAGGGGAGGCGGGCAGAGGGAGACGCTGGGGAGAAGGGAGCGGGCGGTGGGGGAGGAGGAGACCGGAGAACGTGGAGCCCGCGGGAGGAGGCCGGGGCGCGGGCAGGGACTGGCGCGGGATCGATTCCCGGGTGGCGGTGGAGGGCCGGCCCGGGAGGAGCGGCGGAGGGGCCGGAGCCTACAGTTAAATCTGGCTAAACGGCAGCATTTAAGGGCCCTGCGAAGGAATCCAATTTGCGCACAAGGATCGTCTACAAATTTATATGTCGGCATTTAACACAAAATGCTCTTGGCCCAATCCCAGGTCGCAGAGGGACCCGGGGCCCGGCTGACTGATGCGGCTGTCCTCAGCCCCCTCACAGAGCACGGGTGCGGGAGGCGCTAGCGCCGGTTCCTGACCCGCCTCCCGGCTGGAGGGTTCAAAAGACTTCAGACCTCTGGGGCCCTGTGCACAGAGATGCTGGCTGCATGGGGCGTGGAGGGGCGGGATGGGGAGCCCGCAGACCTCGCTTTCTTCTTCTTCTTCAGGGGAGAAGCAGCTGGAAGACTCAACATCTCTTGGCATCCAAGAGCAGAAAGAGGATTACCCTGTCGGCACTTTGGCCCAGTCGGAATGGAGTCACCTTTTCCTAAAGGACGTGGGGCACCATTTCTGTTAAACTGGCAGCCAGTCTTCTGCATAGTTCTAAGATGGACTCTCCCTGTGAATGACAAAAAGGCGCCCCTTCCTCCAAGCCTGCACAGCCTCACACGGGGGTAGGGCTGGGAGAGACGAGGGAAGACTGGGCTTCCAGCCCCTCACTCCTATACAGAGGCCCTGTCTAAATGCTCCTTCGCCCTCTGTGCCAAGAGCCTCTCCACCTGCCAGGGAAGCTACGCACACTCGGTGAGCGTGCTCCTGGGCCCCCAATGAGGAGCTAGCTCCCGGCTGCCCCTTGAGGTCATGAAGCCTTGGAAGAAAGAGGAACCATCTACCTGGTGTGTGGCCCCTTCCCCGAACCACATCTTACATCTTCGGGCCCCTATAGAGACCACTGACGTGGAGCCCCCAAACCCAGAGGAAGAGAGACAGCTTAGCTGCCTCTGAGGACCAGAAAGACACTCCAGGGACAGGGAGGTGCGTACCTGGAGAGCCTGTTCCTGGCCATCTAGAGCTCGGAAAGGCAGGCTGCCGCAGCGTACTCTCATCCAGACCTTCACTGATTATAGGTGGCTCCAAAGCCCATAGCGAGGAATAAACAAACATCTTCAGTAGGTCCTCCGCGCTCATTCCACTTCTAACAAAGCTTAACAGAGTTGATCAGTGATTTTAAAGTGAGGATAATAAGAAAGAAAACCAAATATCTTGCATGTAGAAGCAAAAGTGTTTCATAAGTAACAGTATGGGCACTGGCTCCAGGCTGCCTGGGTTCAAATCCCAGCTCCCCATAGGATAGTATTTGGCCTGAGGCAGGTTTCCTGATCTTGCTAGGCTTCACCTGTCTCACCTATAAAGTGGAAATCACATGCATCAAACCTCATGGGGTTAAAGTGGGACTCACATGCATCAAACCTCATGGGGTTAAAGAGATGATCAGATGAGCTAACACATACAAAGCACTTGGAATGGTGTCGGATACATGGAAAGACCTTACTACATCGCAGCAATTTTTAGTTTTACTAAAAATGCTCATCCCTCAGTTGAAATTCTATCTATTCATGAGCAAACTGATCCATTGCCACTGCTTCCACAAAATTGTTCCAGACTTCTTCAGTTAGAATTTATCCTCTCCCACCCCACTCTGACCCAGCCTCTAATCCAGAATTTATCACATTCTATTTTTTGTACTAGTTATCTGTGGTTGTGTCTACAGGTTCAACTGTAATAGGTTACAATCTTCTTGATTACAGGACTGCACTTTATATATCTTTGTTTCTCCTTGAGTGATTGGCAAAGTTCCTTTATACAGCTCAATAAGTGTTTGTTGAATTGAATAAAATGTAGACAAATACAGGCTAGCTCAGTCATTTTTGTTCATTTCGGCCCAGGGATCATCTCGTCCAAAGGTGTGAAGTATGTATTCCCTCAGAGCCTCTGAGTCTTTGCTGGACCTTCAAGATGTCACAGGAAAAGTGGAAGTATTTGCTAAGCATTTCTATGCAGTTGGTATTCATGTGCAATTTACTGCCAAATTAGTATTGGGCTTGCCTGGAATTTATGGGTAAGTTCTGAACAGCTGGACCAGGTGGGCCCCTGACAGATAAGAGGGCCCAGGGTAATTGATAAAGGGGCCTCCACTCAGGCATCTTTTGTGACAGGTTCTGTAAGTCCTTTGGCAAGCTGCTCATCATGACAGGAGCTGAATTGTGATGTCTGGAATACTATGGCCGGGGAGGAGAGCGGCAGCTCCAGGAACACTGTCTGGCACGTGAGCAAGAAAGGAGCAAGGCTCAGGAGCTATAATTGCATCTCAGCGGGTTCTTTTTAGGACCAGCTCTGCTCACGCAATGGGGCAGGACACTGTGAAAGGTCCCCCAAATCAAGTCTTGTCAGTTTTTCCCCTCTCTGGTAACAGTGGCTACTGCAATGATGTTCCTGCTGTTAAAAAGAAAGCCAGCTGTTTACAGTCTATGCTGATTTTTTTTTTCTGGGATAATCATAATAGCAACTCACCAGGGTACCAACTCAAATTTGAGACTGGGAGAACCCTGGGCAGGGACGTCAGCTCTGAGACCCAGAGAGGAACAAGATCTGGTTAGCAAGGAATTATACGCCATTCTTGGAAACATAACTGAGAAATGTTGGCTTTATGGAGTTGGTTTTTGCTATCAAAACTGAAACCTGAAATAACTCAACAAGTTCCCTATTGGAATTGATGAGTACCTCACGAGTGTAAATCAGAGTGGCAGGGAACCAATATGCTGTGATCATCAGTATGTACGGCCTGAGCTGAGGCTGTGCCTAAGACAAAGCAGGGATTCACACCAGCCTGGACTCCAGCCTGCTGCTGTTCCTGACGGGGAGGGGAGGCCTCTACCACCTCTTCCTGAGGTTTTATATCAGTATCTGAAAGAACTTCAGCCTCTGATCCTGGACTGCTGGGTGGAGTGCCAGAAGGTCAACTCCAACACAGTCCACCTGATCAAATCACAGAAATAATCACCAGCCCCTCACCCCCTAATTCTGACCAAATGCCCTAGTTGGCACCCATGATGACCTAAGACTTTGCTACGCAAAGTGTGGCCCATAGGCCAGCAGGAGTGACATCACCTGGGAGGTTGTCACCAATTCAGTATCTCAGGCTCCACTCCTAGACCTAGCCAATGAGAATCTGCATTTTTAACAAGGTCTCCGGTGACTTGTGTACACAGGAGTGCTTCAGAAGCACTGCTTTGAGCTCCATTTTTTACCAGCTCTGTCACCTTGGTAGCGTTCCTTTACCCCCTCTCCACCTCAGTTTTTTTCATACAAAAAATGGGAATAAATCCCCCTTTCCTCTTACATCTTACATAGTACATCATTACTCCAATGAGACGACAGATGTAAAGAACTTTCTAGTGCTAGGAAACGCAAGTGGCTGCTGTGCACATATCAACCCTTGCTTGCTTTCTGTTCTTCCCATGCACCAAGCTTGCTCCTGCCCTAGGAATTTCTGCACAAGCTGCTTGCTCCCCATGACACTGGAGTTGATGGCTTCCTCAAGGTTTGCAACATTCTTGACATAGGGACTCTTCTCCCAGGTCCTTGAGGGCTACCTCCTTTTGTCATTCAAGTCTCAGCTCTAATGTCCTCCCTTCAGAAGGGCCTTTCTGCTCCTCCCAGTCCAAAGCTACGCTCTTTGTCACTCACTCTGACTTGCTGTCTTCCTATTGCTTACCCCCTCTGAAATGATCTTGCTTATTTGTTGTCTGTTTGGTGGTTCCTTACAAGATTTCTGTGGAGGCAAGAATATGGGCTGACTCGTCTACCATTCTTCTTCCAGCCACTAGAACACAGCCTGGCATTTAGCAGGCATCATATGCATCTTGCCCAGTGATTTGATGAATTCACACTGCTGTCTGGAATTGTGTGTGTGATGACCTGTGACTGAGTGAGGAGATGGGGACAGGGCTGGTCCTCGACTCTGTGTGGATGTGTCTCAGTGGTGTCCCCTGCAAATGTTATGATCAGAGGGTCTAAGACCTAACTGAAAGCTCCCTCAGAGAAGTTCTTGCTCCAGAGCACCATTTTGCACTGGCCAGGAAGCAGGGCGGGGCTCATACTTATGCTTATGTGGCTTGTGAGTTCCGTGATAGTCAAACTGCTAAAGCCTGGTCCTTGAAGGGTGGTCTCCTGACCAGCAGTGTTAGCCCCACTCTGGACATGCTCAGTTAGACCCTGTGTGGATATGGTCATGCAATCTGTTCCAACAAACCCTCTGTGTGATTCCGATATACCCCACCCGAACCACCGTGGGGAAGGAACAAGAGAATCCTTGTCTTTGCCCAAGCTCTGGTCTAGGCAGCACCTTAAGGGCATCAGGCTTTGGTGTCCCATCAGGAGCTGGAGAGTGAATGGAAGCAAGGACTGATGTCACATGCTGCTGGTCATTTTGCTTTTCTTCTTTCGGCCCTTACATGAGTCCCCCTGATTGCTGGGCTGGAAGTGGGAGACAGTTGGTGGGCACTGAGTGATTCTTCTTTTACCAGTGTTTTTTTAGAGTAAGTCAGGCTAATTTAATTTTAATCAGCTGAGGCAGCAGAGCGGTGGTTCTCAGCCCTAGCTGCACTTTAGAATCACTTGGAGTGCTTGAAGATACTACTGAACCTTGGGTCCCACCCCAGTCCGATTAAATCCAAATGTCTCTGGGGTGGAGCTTGTCACCAGTATTTTTTTTTGAAGGGTCCCCAGATGGTTCTAACCTGCAGCAGGGGCTGAGAAGCACTGCAGTATTGTCAAACACCATCTCTCCCAAGCTTGCCTGATGATAAAAATCACGAGGGGCACTTGGTAAAACTACCAATTCCCAGGTTCTTCCCCAGATCGCCCAGTCAGAGAAGCTCCAAGGGCCTGGGGGCTGTCTCTTCAACAAACGCCCGGGGCCACTCTTTTAACCAAGCTTGGGACACACTGGTCCAATGGCCTGTGTAAGCTCTGGGACTGAATTCTAGCTCTGCAGTTTAAAGCAACCCCAGGAAAGTTTCTTAAATCTTTGTTTGCTCATTCATAAAATGGAGAAAACAGTAGTATCAATTCCAAAGGATTGCTAAGGATAAATTAGAAGATTCATGTAAAGTGCTCAGGGCAATGCCAGGCACACAGTTGGTGCTCAATGACTGTTACTTGGCACACCCACCCTCATATAAGGTAGGTTCTGAGAAGCTGTTTTTAACAATGCACTTGCTTTTATTTTAGTTTTGGGCAGATTTTGGACCTGCCCTTGTACATGGGCAAAGTTTGGACATGGTCCATTTAAATCAGGGAGATGTCTACAATTTGCTTCTAAGCCTCCAAAACCTCTAATACTATATTATACACTCCAAGAGTCCCATACCTGCTAACTGTAGGGTGGCTTTTAATCCACCATCAGTAGTGGCTGTGAGGAAGTCCTGGGATCCACTTCCACAAAACGTTACATTTGGGTGCTTGGGACTAATGAGGTGATAGTGTCACAGGAGCAAACCAGGCTGAAGTTGAAGACATTCTATCATGTAGTCCAACCTCCTCATGCCACAGCTCAGAGGTAGAGGAAGAAGGCTTTTAATTTCCATCACACTGACATGAACTTAGACATGGAGGCACCTATGCACCAGAGCAGAGGCTCAGAGAAGTCTGGCACAAATAAGAGATGGAAAAATGACCCCACGGAGGTGTCTAGTATTCCCCCAATATTTAAAAACATAGATTTAAGTGCCACACATATGCACAGAGTTGTCACTGGCTCCCTTGCTATTCTTGGATGGAGAGTGGCTGAATAAGAATGAATCTGTTGCTGAGCTCTGGAAAGCGCATTTCAGAAACCTTTTCAGTTAAGACAATTATTGAGGAACATGTTTCCAACTCCACCCTGCAATATCAGACAGAAGAATCTGCAGAATCCCTGTGATTCTTGACAAGGTGCAGGAAATCATCAAACAGCTGAAAAAATAAGGCACCTGGAGCCAGTGGAATTTCTGCTAAAATTTTCCCAATTAGGTGAAGAGAAACACATAATTGTTCCCCTTGTTCTCATCCTGAAGATCTGAAATGCTGAAAAAAATTCTTGTGTGACCCTATGGATCCTATAATTATGATCATTAAAAGTCTTTCCTGATTATAAAAAAAAGTGTGCAGATTTTACAAAAATTAGAAACAAACAGAAAGACGTAAGGAAGAAAATAAAATTAACCTCTAAACCATCCACCTAGGATAGCGTTTAATACTTCAGTGTATTTCCTTCTCATCCCTTTCCTGTGAATATTTAAATGTTTTGCAAAGTTGGGATTCTGCTGTATCAAGTTTTATATTATGCTTCTTTCCCTTAGCTATGATATCATAAATATTTCTCCATGTCCTTAAATATTATTTGAAAAGAATTCTTAATGACCACATAATATCTCATCACATTGATGTTCCATAATTTACTTAACCATTTTGTTATTAACAGATATTAAAGTTGCTTCTGGTTTTTTTGCTCTTATAAATATGCACAACAAATAGCCTTGCACATAATTTTCTGACCTTATATTTCTGATTATTTTGCTAGGACAAAGTTATAGAAGTAGAATTACAGAGTCAAAAGGGCTGTGCATTTTTTAGGCTCTTTGTACCTTTTGCAAATTTCTTCCCAAATTTCTGAACTCCCACTAATAGTTTATGAAAATGTCCATCTCATCACATCTTTGTCAACATTGAGTAGTATAATCTACCTAACTTTTGCCAGTTTTGTTAATAAAAACCAGAGTCTGATTTTATGCCACATCTTGAAAATTCTTAGTTGAAGTCATGTATTGTTTTCATGTCTATTGGCCATCTGCATCTCTTCTTTTGTGAATTACTGGTTATAATTATTTTAAGAATTCATATACAAAGTGAAACTGCACCTACCACATTACAGGAAATCCCTGTACATGAGCTGTCCCTTCCAGCATCTCACTGTGGCTTTAAGTCATGTACACTTAGCCTCATAAATGGCTACTTTCACCTCTTGCCAATGGCAAGAAAAATTCAGAAACCATAATCCTATTCTTTCATACCTTATCTGATTTCATAAAAGCTTCTGACTCACTCAAATGATAGCTAGTGTTAGAAGATGCTCATCAATACAAATGTCCACCAAAATCTGTCAAGATAGAGTTATTTTCTCTATGATGCGGTCTAGGCAGGAATCTTTGATAATACGAACACTTTCTGACCCTTCAAGGTCAACACAAGGTCAAACAAGGTTGGGTTTCAGTCTAAAACTCCTTGACATTTCTTTTTCTGCGGAAAGTTATGTCCCTAACCATCTTCCAGCATGAAGTTAAATCAGTCAGTGGACAGTAAATCTCTGCTGACTCTGAGGGAGAAGTAAAACCCACTCTGATCTAATCAAATCTAATCATCAAGCTCAAAAATGCTGCTGCTGCTGCTTTAATTTCAGTAACATATCTTCACACAACTGTCAACATCATTACCAAAACACATCAGAAAATTGGATGAAAGCACAACACGTAGACAATCATAATCCCCATCATCAATCTCTAGCGGTCCCCAGTTGACAATTCAGATTAGGGGGTGAGCCTCTAGGGGACACACTTCGCAAATCAACTTCACAAAAGAGTAATATTAACCCCAGAAGCACCGCATTTGTGTGAATTCAGGTACTGGCCAACTGAAAAATAGGAATTGAAGGAGCATCACAACATTTGAACAAAGTTTGTGGTCTAGCCTGTTATGGAGGACCTGACACAGACCACTAAGAATTGAAGAAAGTGGGAAAGTTGTTGCCTATGGAAAGATTTTCAAAAACACAGAGTAAATTAACAAACAGCTTTTTAATTTTTTTAAACAAACAACTTTTGACGAGCAAAAGCCAACAGCATTTAGCGATGGTCAGTTGCTAGCAATTCTGCTGGGTAAACCATGTGAACCTTCAATTCTAGACTCTCAAGATAACTCTGATATGCTAACGTGGTGACTGAGTGTGCTCAGGAGAATGGCAAAACAATATTTTAGAGAATAAGCACCAAACAAGTATGAAACATGCCAAAGGGCAATGGTGATGCCCACTACAGGGAGGAAGTCTACCTTTGGAGAAAGCCCACCAGTAGACTCTCCTCAGTTACCAGGGAAGCCACAGAGAGAGTTATGGAATGCCCTGGAATGCCCTTAGAAGTCATCCCACTCACCCATAAATACTTAGTGAGCACCTACACTGTGCCAAGCACTGTGCTTACATTCAAGAAGACAGGTTTAGAGAGGTTAAATAATCTGTCCAAGGTCAGACAGATAGTTAAAGCCAAGACATCTACTGAAAAACTAGCATTTCAATTTTTTATGACAAGAGATAGAAAAAGAATGTTTGACAGAAATGAGTTACAGAACAAATAAATAATCCAAGACTGTCTTAGAGCCTGCCAAAAGTAGAGATTCTCCTCTCCCTCCCCTCATTGGGCTGTGCTCTTTTGATCACAAAGAGATAGAAATTTCAAGACACCAAGGGACAGAAATCAATTCTGAGAGCTTCATTCTTCCTTTGTTTCTCTATCAAAAGACACATCAAGAACTACCACATTTCTTCTTCCTTGTGTCTGAAAGTGGAATTCTTCTACTGTTGAAATGATCCAGGACCCTAGGCCTGGCAATGGCATAGTGGTAGAAGACAGAAGATTCATCTATTCCTCTGGCCTATGTGTGTGGGTGTGGCCGGGTGACCATATCAAGATGTGGGTGAAGTAGGGTGTGTTCCACCCACTCTCTTGTTTCCATCTGGGGCCTGTAGTGTCATCCAAAAATACATATGCATATAACACACAGCATACATACATTTTTTTATTTTGGGAAACCTAATGGCAAATATTTTTCTAATCTAAAAGAAAGTTAAGAAGCAAGGAAACATGATGCCTATGCAAGGGGCTTTAACCAGAGGTTTGCCGATGGATGTTACATGTTCTCTTATTGTAGATTTCAGCCCATCCTTGGGCAAAGGACACACATCTTGCTTAAGAGCAAGAGACAACAGCCACTGCTTGTTAAACCTCATCTGCTTCCCATGTGAAGGCGAAAATCCCTACATGGCTATGTCTGAGGGGTGGGGCAGGGTCTCAGACTGCATGTAGAGAATTTTCCAAAGGCTCTTAAAACACTCTAGCTCTCAGGCTTGGAAACGTGTCTCCAGCATGGAGTGTGACTTCTAGATAATGAGATGGGCTATTTAATAAATATATTGGAATCCATCCATCCAAATGAGTGTCCCTCCCCCTTCTGAGCAGTCATCAGAGATGCCAGATATTTATTCCAAGGTTGCTGCCATTGTTCCAGACACTTTGGGGCCTCTCTTGAGAATTTTCTTCAAATCCATGCCACATTATTTGGAATAAGCACAATGGTGGCAGAGCCCCATCCTGCAGAGCTGAATTTTATTTTTGGAAACAGTCAAGAAGCTTTTTGGCATTTGTAGCCAAGCTTGGTGAATAACCAGCTGATTGAGCTGGTAATGTTGTTTTGGGTCCAAATTGAAGCATGGTTACAGGGTCTGGTGTTCTTGCATGACGTGGAAACAAGGCTCCCAAGGTCATCTCAAATGCAAAACTCCTGCACTCTTTGAGGGTTGGCAGCACCACTGAACCAGGTACATGACCTTCCAGACCCCTCTGTAAAGACAACTTGTTTGGGCACGTGATGCTCAGTGGGATTCTTTGATTGTAAGCAACAGAAGCTGAGTCTGTCTGACTTACGTGAAAAGGAAATTGACTGGCAGGGCTATGGGGGAGCTCACTAGTTCAAAGGGAAGGCCGAAGGACCAGGTTAGGAAAAGGCAGCTCAAGAAGGAGCCAGAACCTTCTGACAGCCTAGCTCTGGTGCTGCAGTGAAAATAACTAAATTTCAAACAATTCTTCAATCCTTGCATTGCTCTGCCCAAAAATGAAAGACTCAGAGGAGACTGTAATTGGGTGCATGTCAGACTTGTGCCCAACTCGTGGCTCCACCCCTTGGCCAGAACTTCCAGGGATTGTTTCGGCTTGTGCAGAGTAAAGGGCAGTATTCCTTGATTACCATTTCTCTGAAACTGCCCACAAAAGGGGAGAAGCAATTACCTACTAGTAAAGAAAGGGAGAATAGATGCTAGGCACCAAAAAATGACAAATTTGAACCATAGCTAAGCCCTGTTATTCTTCTTCCTACTACTCTATAATATTATGTATAAGAATTTTTGCTCTATTTGTCAACATTTTTCTCACGTTGTAAATTACATTGGCCTCATTAGCCATCACCAGTTCCATGAGCTGATGGAATCTTTCTTCTTTATCTCATAGCTCCTAAAAAATACACCAGTCTATGGGCTGCTCCATCTTCTCCAGACGGAACTAGACCCTGCTCCTTTCCCTCAGAGCACTCATGAAGCCAGCAGCCAGCTTCGTTCTTCTCCTTGTCCTAATGAAGAGAGCAGGTGCTCTTCCTGCTTGCGGTATGCCTGCTACAGCCACCTCTGGCAGTCACATGGAGGCCAACTGTGCATCTGTCACTGTGGATGAGCCGGGGCATGCATGAGAACAGCCTTTGGTCATCCCAGAGGTGCACTTGCCTCTGCAAAGTGCCAAGGCCCCCTGTGTAGTCCAATTGTGCCTGCTCCCAAGAAAACCAGCCACAGCCTATACAGAGAAGAATCACCCTTCAACCCCTGCACACAGAGGGAAAACCACGTGCATGCATCTGGACCATTATTAACATGTAAGCCAGGTCCTGAGACAGTAGCTGGCCCACCCATCCCAGCCTGTCCTGCACTGAAATAAGAACTCACTTTGTGAACTGCCAAGAGCTCTGGGGATCCCATTTGACCTCAGTGTCCCTGGCCAGCAAGGGACAGAAGGCCACAACCTCCCTGTTGAGGATCTTTGAGAAGTTATTCCAAGCCAGAGCACCAATGGGGACCACAATAGCTGCAACAGCCTCTAAAATGCTGTTTATGTAGGTTCTGAGAGCGATCAAAGCTGCAATGTGTGGGAAAAGGGCTGGGCTCTGGGAAGGAGGAAGGGTAAAGGGAAGATGAGGCTGTGTCTCAGATGGCCCAGGACTGGGAGGGAGGCTGCTTGGGGATGAAATGCACCAAGGGCAGGGACTGGGCTCCCAAGCAGACTGCCACCACATGGGGGAGAGGAGAGCTCTAGCATTTGAAGCCAAGACCTTTGCAAGCACTCTCAGGGGGTCCTCTAAGCCTCAATTCCCTAGCCTGTGAAACCAGGGGAGACCTTCCTTTAGTGGTTTGATCTCTCAGAGACAACACATGCGAACCATCCAGCCTGGGGCCCATGGGCTCTCAATGAAGGGCAGCCCTTCCTTCGTGAGATGTCAATGTTATCTAGAGCAGTACTTTCCAACGTTAAGATGTCATGGCACAGTGAACTTTCAAAAACAACCTTGAGAGCACTCACGCAGGATTGCGAGTGTTTTATTTTGCCAGCTGAGGACAATACAAAAAACAAAGCAAAACCCCCATCATCTATGATATAACCATAAAAATACTTTTCAACACCAGAAAAACAAGAATTACAAAATCTTAGAATTGAAAAATCAGTCCTTTAAATAATTTTAGCGTTATGAAAATATTATTAGTACATCATTCTTATTTAGTTAATTTTGCTACAAGATGACAACAATTTCATTCAGACTGGCCCTGCCCTGCTTTGGGAACCAGGGGCAGGAAGGAAAAGTCTGGGCCTTGGTGCTAAACAGGCCACAACCACCTCCCGGCTCTGACCCTTACTAACTGGGTGACCTTCAGCGAGAGATCTGCCCTCCTGTTCTCACTTTTCTCTTTTATAAATCAGAAACAGTAGCATCTCCTTCGTAAATAAGATTATGTGTAAAGGGCAAAGCACAGAGTTTGGTACATTGCAGGTGCTCATTAAATACTAATGCCAGAGTGTCCTGAGGTTTGAGAGAGGGCTGGGTCACTTCCAGATTCTGAGACTCTCAGTATATTAAGAAATGAAGAAATGCCAAAACAGAGTTGCCAAAATCATTCACATCATTTAAAAATATCACAAGAAAAAATATCTGAAACACATACACACACAAATACAATGGTTGTATATACAGCCTTATGAATCCCACATTTGAGAGAGTAAGGTTGGAGCCAGTAGCCCCTTGGTCCCCAGAGACATGCCCTGGTTGGCTCCTTTATAAGCCATGGCTCTCATGGATGACACACTCTGAGACACTGACTTTACTCATCTGTTTTCCTTTGTTCTTTTCCCGACTGGGGTTCATGTGGAATATTTCTCTAGGCCTCCCTTCCTTTAATTCATAATTCTGAGCATGCAGATTTTCTTGGAAATCTAGCTGGTGTCTTCTTTGCATCACTGGATCTCAATAGGTTTCAAAAGGACTAAAATTGAGGGTTAGAAGGAAAGATAAATGGGTGCTGAAGTGGATGATTTAACCAGGGGATTCCAGGGCAACCAAGGAAGGGAAAGGGGTCTGCGCTGGAGAAGGCATGCCAACAGCAGGCTGCAAGATTTTCCCTGTGAGTGGCGTTCATGTGCACGAGTGTGCATCATCTACATGCACCTATTTTCCTACAGAAATTCAAATATCCTGTTTCTTTGTTTATTGCTGTCTCTCCCATTAGAATGTCAGCTCCATGACAGCAGGGACCATGTACCTCTTGGTCATCCCTGTGTCTCTAGCGCTGAATACACATAGGTGCTCAATGTTTCCTGAATGAGTGACTATGTCATGATTATGTGTCTGCTCAGCACTCTTCTATCTTGGATCTAGGAACAGACCCCCTTTGCATTTGAAGATCAATCCTACCCCCTTTCCCAACCACACAATGTCCCTGAAACACAGGGATGGGCATGTGGTCACCCAGAATTCTTTTCTTGTAATTGGAACTTTCTCTCTGGTGGTCAGGCTGGGAAGATATATGCCAGGATTGCCAGCAGTTTTGGTGCCAGACTTATGGAGAAAGATGCTCTGAAATAATTAAGTGGACAGGCCAAGGCACAGACATGGGGATGAGAAGCAGGGACACAGAGAGCGATCCTGGCCACATTTGGTCTCTGGCTCCTGTCTGTCCTGACAGCCCCTGCTGTCCCTTTGCTGCTTTCTCAAGGCTCAGTTAATCTGGTCTTAACTTTGAGTTCTGTGTGTGCCCCAGTATGCCTCCTCTAGATCCTCTCTTTTTTGGGGTGGGGAGGGGTGGGTAGCAAACAGTTTCTTCTATTGCAATCAAAAGAGTTCTGACTAATCCAGTTCATTAAAGATGAAGATTAACCAAAAAGTAGCACTCAGACATTTGCAGATGGGTAAGACTCTGAACGATCTCATGGGTAGACACAAGGTGGGACAGTAAGAAATTATGATGGTGGCCGGGTGTGGTGGCTCACGCCTGTAATCCCAGCACTTTGGGAGGCCAAGGCAGGCGGCTCACTTGAGGTCAGAATTTTGAGACCATCCTGGCCAACATGGTGACTCCGTCTCTACTAAAAATATAAAAATTAGCCGGGTGTGGCAGCATGTGCCTGTAATCCCAACTACTCGGGAGGCCGAGGCAAGAGAATTGCTTGAACCCAGGAGGCAGAGGTTGCGGTGAGCCGAGATCACACCATTGCACTCCAGCCTGGGCAACAGAGCGAGACTCCGTCTCTAAAAAAAGCAAAAAAAGAAATTATGATGGCGGTACTGGCTAATATCTGAGTACTTTCCACATGTCAGACATAGGACCAAGCATTTTGTGTGCATTATTTTAACTATTGTGATGGTCAGTTTCATGTGTCAATTTGAGTAGGCCACAGGTGCCCAGATTAAACATTGTTTCTGGTGCTTCTGTGAAGGTATTTCCAGAGGAGATCAGCATTTGAATCTGTGGACTCAGTAAAGTAGATTGCCTTCTGCCATGTGAAGGAGCATCATGCAATCTGTTGAGGGCATGAGTAGAAAAACACGCAGAGGAAGGAGGAATTTGCCCCTCATCCCCTGCCTCACTGCAGAGCTGGGGCATCTCATCTCATCTTCTCCTGCCCTGGAACTGGGATTTACATCATTGGCTCCCCTGGTTCTCAGGCCTTCAGACTTAGACTGAATCACACTGCAGGCTTTTCTGAGCCTTTTGCTTGCAGACGGCAGATCATGGGACTTCTCAGCCTCCATAATCACATGCCGATTCCTCATAATAAATCAATCAATCTCTCTCTCTCTCTCCCCACCCAACGCACACACAGAGTCATATGTAATAACAACTGAGATACGTTCTGAGAGATGTGTTGTTAGGTGATTTTGTCTTTGTGCAAACATCATAGTGTGTACTTACACAAACCTAGTCTTACTTACACAAACTGCCTACTACACAAACTGCCTACTACACACCTAGGCTAGATGGTATAGCCTATTGATCCTAGGCTACAAACCTGCACAGCATGTTACTGTACTGAATACTGTAGGCAATTGTCACACAATGGTAAGTATCTGTGTATCTAAATATAGAAAAGGTACAATAAAGATACAATTTTATTATCTTGTGGGACCACCATTGTACATGTGGTTCACCTTTGGCCAAAATGTTGTTACACGTTGCATGCCATAACTCCTATTAGTTCTTTTCTCTTATTGGAGAACTTTAATACCGCCACTACCATAGTGCTATGAAGTAGGCTATTAGCTATTATTGTCTCTACTTTATAGATGAGAAAACCAAAACTCAGAGAGGCTAGGTAACTCGTTCTAAGGTCCCACAGCTAGGAAGGGAAGGAGTTAGAGTTTAACCACAGATTTGTGTAACCACAGATTGCGTGACTCCATCATTTCTCTCCTACATCTTGTGTACAGTTCTTCTCTCTGTTCTTCTTTTCTCACTCTTCTGTTCTCTCATTCTTTCTCCATGTCTTGTCTGAAATCTCTCATTCCCTCTTCTTTCAGTGACCCTTCTCCGGCTCCTTTTAATCCCACTTTTATGACAGTACATAAGCATATATTTTAAGACTATGGTTTTGAACTCTTTCAGGTGTGACGATACCTTTTAATGTTAAAGAATCTCCATATAATGGTAGCTGTACTAGCATCTATTGATAAAAAGCCCATGCACAGATGGATTCTCAGATGTCATGTAATAACTCTGTGACCTCTAGGTTGGCATTCCCTACTTTAAAATATATGGGAGAATCCAGATAACCATCCCTCTTACTCCTACCTGCTTGGCTTGTTACAATATAGAAAAGGCTTATAAATGCTACTATAGAGCTCATTTTTGCTCACCCTGTGCCTTAAGGCTACCAATTTCTTCTGAAATGTGGTCTTTTTGTCCTTCCTTTAATATGTTTAATTATTTAAGAAGGCATGAACTGTGATACTTACATTTTATATATCACCCCTTGATTATCCAGGGGCTGATTAATTCATGGATTGCCCAAGTCGAGTCCTTCTCCTTTCCAACCCCATTTTGTTTTATCATTCCATTTCCTATTAGTGTCTTTTAGCAAGCATGGACAGTGGGGATGAGAAATGATTCTGGTTACAAATTATGAATTCTGATAAAAGATTTGGTTGGAGGAAGTTGAAGTTATTTCCCAAAGTAAGAATTTCTTTAATCCATCAGGCACATTGACTCTCTTTCTGAGCTCTGTGAAGGCAGGAGTTGCTCTCATTCACTACTAACCTCCAGGGCTCAGCAAGGTGCCTTGCACATGGTAGCTTAATAAAAGAATGAGTAGAATGAACGAATAAGAGCTGATGAATATAATAGGGAAAATAAACTTTCTCCTAGGTGAGACATTGATTCATAGGAAACTAAGTAAAATACAAGATAACTTATTTTATGTTGCATGTCTGTAGACAACACCGTATTTGACAATGTTTAAACGACTGTTTTAAAAATTAACAACAAAAGATATATAGGTCTAATTAAAAAACAAAAAATATGGCTGGGCATGATGGCTTATACCTGTAATCCCAGCACATTGGGAGACTGAAGTGGGAAGATTGCTTGAGGCCAGGAGTTTGAGACCAATCTTGGCAACATACGAGAACCCATCTCTACAAAAAAAAAAAAAAATTATCTCAGTGTTGTGGCATGCACTCCCAGCTCAGGAGCCTGAGGTGGAGGATTGCTTGAGCCCAGGAGTTTGAGGCCAGCAGCCTGGGTAACACAGTGATACTCTGTCTCTAGAAATAATTAAAAAACAAAAATTAGCCAGGTGTGGTGGCACACACCTGTAGTGTCAGCTACTTGGGAGGCTGAGGAGAAAGAATCACTTAAACCCAGGAGTTGGAGGCTGAAGTGAGCTGTGAATGCACCACTGCACTCCAGCCTGGGTGACAGAGGGGAACCCTGTCTTTTAAAAATAATAAATAAATAAATAAATAAATAAATAAATAAATAAATAAATAAGATAAAAAGAAAAAAGTTACATAGTGTCATTTTATCCCCCTGATAAAAAGAGGGAGAGACACATTTCTAAGACAAGGGTTGGTCCAGGCAAACTCCTCCTTTAATGCCTAAAACTTATATTAGGCATTAAAGAAACATATTCATACTCAACACACTAACTATTGAGCACCTAGTATGTGTCAGGTGCTGTGCTAAGCAATTTACATGGCTTATCTCATTTGTCTTCACCACAATGGTAGGAAGTACTATTATTTGACAGGCATCAGCAAGTTACCAGTGTTCTCTGAAAATTTCTTTAGCTCTCCAGCATTTTGAACCAAGAATGAACTTGTCTTCTTTTTACTTCCTGGTTTTTAAATTAAAGATTTATTTTCCTATGAAATGTTAGGTGTGTTTAAAAGATTGATTTAGATTTTAGATATACCCTTGGAAACTTTGAGGTATCTGTTATTTTACTATCTCTTGCTTTTTGACATTAATACATTGTCTAGAAAGGAAACTTTTATAATGAGACTTACCATACTTTTCAAAGTCTTCCTAAGCAAAATGTTTTGCATGTGGGGATGCAGACAGGGAAGAAGGCCAGGCAGCATCTCTGAGCCTCTTCCATGGCTCTGGTGCTGTCCAGGAATCAGGTGCTGAAATGGCTTAACCAAGGCCTTCTCAGGCCAGCCGGATGGAGCAATAGCTGATGGGAGTTGGGGGAGTGCTGCCTCGGCTATAGCCTGGTGCCACTGCTTCCCAGAATAGGGAAGCAACTTTAAAAGATCCTGGTGGAACTAGAATTACAGCCCACCTTATTTGGAGGGGGTTGAGGGAAATAACTAGCTATCTCCCTCCTACTCCTTCCATACTTTGCTTTAGCTTGGAAGGAAGGATATGGACAACAGGTTACTGATGGAAAAATATATGTTCAAAAAATAAGCCTAATTATGGAAAACCGTATGGAAGTTCCTCAAAAACTTAAAAATAGAACTACCATATGATCAAGCAATCCCACTACTGGGTATATATCCAAGGGAAATGAAATCAGTATGTTGAAGAGGTATCTGCACTCCCATGTTCATTGCAACATTATTCACAACAGCTCACATATGGAATCAACCTAAGTGTCAATCAATGGATGAATGGATAAAGAAAATGTGATAACACATAATAAAGTATTATTTGGCCTTAAAGAAGAAGAAAATCCTGTCATATGTGACAACATGGGTGAACCTGGAAGACATTATGCAAAGTGAAATAAACCAGGCACAGAAAGACAAATACCACATAATCTTACCTACATATAGAATCTAAAAAAGTTGAATTTATAGAAGTGGAGAGTGGAATGATAGTTATCAGGGGCTAGGAGTGAGGAAGGGAGATATTGGTCAAAGGATACAAAAATTTCAGTTAGATGGGAAGAATGAGTTCAACAGATCTATTGTATAACATGGTGACTATAGTTAATAACAATGTATTGTATTCTCCAAAATCACTAAGAGAGTAGATTTTAAATGTTCTTATCACAAAAAAGTGAGGTAATGCATATCTTAATTAGCTCGATTTAGCCATTTCACAGTGTATACATATTTTATAACATGATTTGTACGATAAATATATACAACTTTTATTTGCCAATTAAAACAAAAACCAGGCTGACATCAGTACAACTGGTTAGTGGTGCATTTTGAGAATTTCACTGCCTCTCCTGTCTTGGTGTTAGACAGGAACCGAGAAGAACCAGGACTGGAGGCTCAATGATACTGTCAGTCCCTTGGGACTACTCAGCCAACAAAAAATTATTGCGGTTTAATGAAAGGGAAATTAGCATAAGGACCTTGGCTTTAATACTAAAAGATCAAACCCACAGAGCAGTTTTTCATCATAGAAAAGTTCCACAGAGGGTGAAAGCCTTATGACTACAACCTTATATGAAATGCAGTGTTTATAAGAGGCTAGAATATTCACTGGGGACATGAATCTGATGGGTGTGCTGAACATGGAATGAGTGTCTTCGCTGTAGCACATATGACATTCTGCTCTCTTATTTCCATATATGCCTTATCTCTCTTATGACTAAGATAGCTTGAAGGAGGGGATCATATTCTTGTATCTTCCAAAGTGCTGAGCACACAACTATGCACACGGTAGGGTAGGCTTGTAGAATTTGCTTATTGAATTGATTGATATTGCTCTCAAGGCGAAGGTCCTTAAATCAATCACTCTGAGTATAGCTAATGTTTATTATTTTCATTAATCCTCTTATCTAAAATCCTCCATCCACCCATAAGACCCTTGCCTATTTCATTTGAACACTATGTGACAGGCACTGTAGGTGCACGGATGAAAAAGATAAAGTTCCTGCCTTTAGAAGTCTGCAATCTAATGTGAGAGGAGAAATTTTAAAAAGAATTATTGATCAAAATGTGTATGTAGAGTGTTTACTCTTTTTTTTTGAGACAGAGTTTTGCTCTTGTCCGCCAGCCTGGAGTGCAATGGTGTCATCTTGGCTCACTGCAACCTCCACCTCCTGGGTTCAAGCGATTTTCCTGCCTCAGCCTCCCAAGTAGCTGAGATTACAGGCATGCACCACCATGCCTGGCTAATTTTTGTATTTTTAGTAGACATGGGGTTTCACCGTGCTGGCCAGGCTGGTCTTGAAGTCCTAACCTCAAGTGATCTGCACACCTAGACCTCCCAAATTGCTAGGATTACAGGCATGAGCCACCGCGCCTGGCCTAGAATGTTTACTATTTAATTAAATAACATTGGGATATATTTTTGGTTTGAGTTTTATTTTAAATCTGATTCAGATAGCAAAAACTCCTTCACAAACCTAGGTTAACATGGATCACAGATTGCCAACTGTTTTTATATATTCTTAAGAATCTTCCCAAAGCCTCTCCTTTGGGGCTAGGGATGGTTACGCTCTGGTTTGCAACACAGCACCAGATAGGGTGCTCGCTCTGGTCTACAAATGGGCTTCTCTTGTCTGATTTATAAGCCATAAGTTTTGGCATTAGATAAGGAAAGCAGCTGTAGAGAAAAGGAGGGAGAGGACATATTAGAGGCATATGCCAGGGTGTTCCCAGAACTGAAGGAGAGCTTCAGGGGACGCATAGATCTGTGGACCTCAGGGACAGGCCCTTGGGATTCTCTCCTCGTCTTCTCTCTGGATGTCATCGGCATTCTCTCAGGTTCCTCCATGAGATGGGGGACAGAACAGGTGGTAGTTGTGATATACCTTTTCAACTCATGATTCAACAGCAAAGGGAGAACTTTCCTTCAAGATAGAAAATTTCAGATCAAGATACTGATTAGATACCGGACTAATCCCTAGTGGCCAAAGGGCTACTTTGATTGGCAGCCCCACAGGATCCTGTGATTGGAACAGTTCTCCAGAGGAGGAGTATTCTTCCCAGAAGGAATGAAGGTCCTGTGGAGGCCCAAGGAGCAGATCCGGCCACCTTATCCTGTGTGAGGAGCTCTGGAATGCATTGCTGCTTTCCAGGATAGCTCCCAAGCAGGGAGAATCCCGTTCCACTGCCCAATCATGGACAGCATACAGAATGACTGCAACAGCTGGGCACATCAAAGGATACTGTGTAGTTGTCCATGACCTCATATGGCTATAGGTATTTTATAAACAACATGGGAAGATGGCTACTGAGGGGGAAGGAATCTTTTCTGATGTGCACAGTTCATGTTTCTTTGCTTGGCATAGCCAAACACCAGTGGATGGTATCATCTGTGCTGTGAACAGATTCTGATTTTGAACTCCATGCTCTTCTAGAGAGGCACAGTCCAAGGACCACAGTCTGGCCTGGCTTTTCTTGGTTCATGGGGCTTCCTGCACATACATGCTTCTCTCCTCCAACATACACACACACACACACACACACACACACACACACACACCCCTCCTCATCTGTCTTATACCCAAGACTTCCATGCTGTAGAACTCTTTCTATTTTGCAAGAAGAGAGTTCAAGCATCTCTGAAAAGCTAAGGGGAAGGACCTCTTAAATCCTACTTCCTTTAGTTTCACATACCCTCCAATGTCTTCTTGGTGATAGAAAGAACAAAAGCTTTGGATTTCCTAAGTCTATTTTTCTGTTTCCAATGGTATGCAGACCTCTGAAGGACCCTACCACTACAGAACAAGTAGATCCCCAATGAACTATATTTTTAGTGTATTACTGGGTTCACAAACTTAAGGAAAATCTCCAAGAACCATCCCACCCCACAGAAAAGTGAGCTGAAATTAGACCTGGCAGCAATGAATGGTAAATACATGGAAATGAGGGACTCTGAGTATCATAAAGAGTATTACTAATCCTTGAACTGGTGGCAAGATAGGGTTACAGAACCCTACATTAAGCTGGGACACTTGGAGAGAGCTAGGGTATTCTCAGGTCAGTAGGACCCCTCGGCCCTAGAGGTGGATACAAATCCTCTCTGGTAAAAACTATTTTCAGGCCAGGCACAGTGGCTCACATCTGTAATCCTAGGAATTTGGGGGGCTGAGGTGGGTGGATCACAAGGTCAAGAGATCAAGACCATCCTGGCTAACATGGTGAAACCCCGTCTCTACTAAACATACAAAAAATTAGCCAGGTGTTAGCCATATGTAGAAAGCTGAAACTGGATCCCTTCCTTACACCTCATACAAAAATTAATTCAAGATGGATTAAAGACTTAAACGTTAGACCTAAAACCATAAAAACCCTAGAAGAAAACCTAGACATTACCATTCAGGACATAGGCATGGGCAAGGACTTCATGTCTAAAACACAAAAAGCAATGGCAACAAAAGACAAAATTGACAAATGGGATCTAATTAAACTCAAGAGCTTCTGCACAGCAAAAGAAACTACCATCAGAGTGAACAGGCAACCTACAAAATGGGAGAAAATGTTCGCAACCTCCTCATCTGACAAAGGGCTAATATCCAGAATCTACAATGAACTCAAACAAATTTACAAGAAAAAAACAAACAACCCCATCAAAAAGTGGGCGAAGGACATGAACAGACACTTCTCAAAAGAAGACATTTATGCAGCCAAAAAACACATGAAAAAATGCTCATCATCACTGGCCATCAGAGAAATGCAAATCAAAACCACAATGAGATACCATCTCACACCAGTTAGAATGGCAATCATTAAAAAGTCAGGAAACAACAGGTGCTGGAGAGGATGTGGAGAAATAGGAACATTTTACACTGTTGGTGGGACTGTCAACTAGTTCAACCATTGTGGAAGTTGGTGTGGTGATTCCTCAGGGATCTAGAACTAGAAATACCATTTGACCCAGCCATCCCATTACTGGGTATATACCCAAAGGATTATAAATCATGCTGCTATAAAGATACATGCACACGTATGTTTATTGCAGCACTATTCACAATAGCAAAGACTTGGAACCAACCCAAATGTCCAACAATGATAGATTGGATTAAGAAAATATGGCACATATACACCATGGAATACTATGCAGCCATAAAAAATGATGAGTTCATGTCCTTTGTAGGCACATGGATGAAATTGGAAATCATCATTCTCAGTAAACTATCGCAAGGACAAAAAACCAAACACCGCATGTTCTCACTCATAAGTGGGAATTGAACAATGAGAACACATGGACACAGGAAGGGGAACATCACACTCTGGGGACTGTTGTGGGGTGGGGGGAGGGGGGAGGGATAGCATTAGGAGATATACCTAATGCTAAATGATGAGTTAATGGGTGCAGCATACCAGCATGGCACATGTATATATATGTAACTAACCTGCACATTGTGCACATGTACCCTAAAACTTAAAGTATAATAATAATAATAATAAATAAATAAAATAAAATAAAATAGTCAAATACAAAAAACAAAAATTAGCCAGGTGTGATGGCACGCCCCTGTAGTCCCAGCTACTCAGGATGCTGAGGCAGGAGAATCGCTTGAACCTGGGAGGTGGAGGTTGCAGTGAGCTGAGATAGTGCCACTGCACTCCAGCCTGAGCACAGAGGGAGACTCTGTCTCAAAAAAAAAAAAAAAAAAAAGTGTTTTCCATTTAGGCCCACAGAACTCCTACATTTTAAGTTCAAGCAAATATAATAAGGAAGCAAGCCACCAGAAGTTAGTGGTAATGAAAACAACTAAGAACACATTTAACACCCAAGGACTGCAGATATTAGAACTGTCAAATACAGATTATAACTATGTATGAAATACTTAAAGAATGAAATGATGAACTCACAAAAGTGGATAAGCAGTAAGACATTATCAGAAATTATCAGGGAGATTTGAAAAGAACCATATAAAACTCTTAAAAATAAAAAACGGTTTTTGAAATGAAAACTCAGCAGTTTAGATGCAATTGAAGAAATAATTAGTGAACTGGAAGATATAACTGGAAAATTACCCAGAATGCAGCAGCACAGAGAGACAGAAGATGAAATAATGTGAGAACAGTTAAGAAACTTGGAGACTAGAATGAGAAAACCTCACATGTCTGAGTAGAGTCCCAAAAGGACAGAGTAGAGAGAATGGAGGAAAGACTTGCCTTTTTTTTGAGACAGGGTCTTGCTCTGCCACAGTAGGCTGGAGTGCAGTGGTGCAATCTCGGCTCAATGCCACCTTGATTTCCCAGGTTCAAGAGATCTTCCCACATCAGCCTCCTGAGAAGCTGGGACTACAGGTGCACACCACTACACCAGCTAATTTATCTTGTATTTTTAGTAGAGATGAGGTTTCTCCATGTTGCTCAGGGTGGTTTCAAACTCCTGGGCTGAACCGATCTGCTTGTCTCAATCTCCCAAAATGCTGGGATTACAGGCATGAGCCACTGTTCCTTGCCAAGGAAAGACTTAAAAAGATGATGGCTGAGAAATATTCAGAATGATGACAGACATGAATCCTCCAATTTGGGAAGCACAGATCAGGTATTTTTTTAAAAAAAGAGATCCATATACACGATAGTAAAACTGCCAAACTGAACGATGAAAGAGAGAGACAAGAGATAGATCACCTACAAAGGAATGGCGTTAGTAATGATGGGCATCTGAAAAGAAACAATGGCAACGATTACACCATGGAATAATAGCCATCAACTTGAAATTGTGCATACAGAAAAAGGTTCTTTCAAGAATGAAGATACAGTAGAGATATTTTTAGATTAAACAAAAACTGAGTCTATCAGGACAGGGCATTCAGCAAAGTAACATCTTTGGAATTAAAGTGATCCCAGAAGGTCTTTCTGAGATGCAAGAAGGAAAAATGAGCAAATAAAATGGTAAAAAAAAATGTAAAAACATTTTTACATTTATACTTTATACAACAACAACAAAACTATTATTATTAATTTTTATTATCATAACTGGCAGGGCTAACAAAGGGCAAAGACTAAAATACTATGCAAATGCCAAGAGTAGGGGTTCAGAGTTAACATGTCCTGAAGTCCTTGTATTGTTATAGAAGGGGGTTAAGATAATCTCAGAGTTTGTTAAGTTAAAATGTATATAAAGTTTCAAAGTAAACCTCTAAAAAAACAAAAGTAGAGGTATAAATCCCAAATCAATAGGGGTAAAAAAAAATGGGATTTAGAAAACAAGAACCTTCTGATGATGGCAGAGACAGGCCATCTGGAGTGGCCACTGCCATCATGCTGGCTGCAGTAGGGAGGTGCAGCAGCAGGCCCAGGCCTCCCACTCCACGAAGAAGGCAGGAGCCCTGCCCTCCCAGGCACAGCTGCAGCTGCCCAAACCTGGGGCTGCTGACCCAGGACTCCCACGCAGGGGAGAAGGCAAGAGCCCCACCATCCTGGGCACAGCTGCAGCTATCCAAACCCCAGCTGCAGACCTAGGCATCCCTGCACTCTTGGGGGCCTGGGAAGGCCCCCTTGCCCTCACAGGCTCAGAAGTGCCTGCCCCGAGACCTGGCTTCTCCCTGCTGTTGACACCTGCTTTAATCTCAGAGCAAAGTTAGGGCAAGCCCGGGCACTGTTGTGGCCCAGCCAGGTGTGCACAGGCTCAGGGAAGTGCTGACATGCCAGCCGCCTGCTGCCTCTTCCCCCTCTGGACTTTGGGTGCCAATGAGCACAGAAGGGAAGCCAAAGGGGTGCTGAGGGCAGCTTAGTGCAGGCCTGCAAATGCCCCTTGGCACTTACAACCTGGGTGTCATGAATGGCAGCAGGAGGCAGACAGGTTTCTGAGAAGAAGGGGGCAGGTCCACATTTAGGCCCTACCTTTAGGCCAGGGAGGGCCTGACGGCTGGGTTTGGGCTGCCAGTACCGTGGACAGGAGTGGGAACTTGTGGTGTCTTTTCTGGGCCTGCCCATGGCTGTCCATGGACCAATTGGCATGCACTTTCTCCTCTCTGAGGCCCATAAAAGCCCTGGGCTCAGCCAGAGTTGAGCATACATCAGGACGACCAGCTGCAAAGAGGAGCTATCCACTCCAGGGCCCCCTCACTGCTGAGAGCTGCAGAGATGACTGACGCCCTGTCTGCAAAGAGAAGCCACCCACTCTAGGGCCTCCTCCCTGCTGAGAGCTGCCCAGATGATGTAACGACCGGCTGCAGAGAGGAGCTACCATCTCTGCTAGGAGCTGAACACTCGACAGGACACCCTGGCTGCAGAAAGGAGCTGCCCTATGGGAGACTGAGCTGTTCTATCACTCAGTAAAGCTCCTCTTAGTCTGGCTCACCATTTACTTGTCTGACTACCTCATTCTTCCTGGTTGCAGGACAAGAACTTGGGACCTGCAGAATGGCAAGGCTGAAAGAGCTGTAATACAAAGAAGGCTGAAACATGCCCCTTGCTCTCTATATTGTGGGAAGAGAGAAGGAGAGAAGAGCTGTGACCCCTCAGGGAGCCCAGACCTAGGATCTCCTCGAGCCACGGCCGTGACTCCCTCTTTGAGACCCTGCAGTTCCCAGCATCTCTAAGCTTCTAGGTGCCACCACGTTCCCCAGTGCCAGACAGGGAAGCTACCTGCACCCAATCCAGCCGCAGCCTTGCAGAGAGCAGGCACCCATGCCAGCACCTGGAGCTGCCCACTCTGCAGTAGCAGCCAGCATGTCTGACTGCAAAGTGGCTGGGCCCTGCACTGGCTCACACACCCCTTGCCACTCCACATCTGACTCGCAGTCTCCCTTGGAGGCGTGGGATCCAGCCTGGTGGTATGAGCTGAGCGCAGCCTGCCAGGGCGAGTGGGCGGAGTGAGCCCATCAGGCCCAAGCAAAACTTGGGCAAAAGTGCCACCAGCCACAGGTGTCTGGCTAGAAGAGCGACACCCCAGAGATCCTGAAACGCTGCCACCTTCAATAAAAAAGACTTTCAACCAATCAAATTTTTAAAAAGCAAGAAAGGAAGAGAAAATCATTGAAAACATGGAAATTGAGAAAACAAAATAACAGAAACAAGTTTAAACATACTGATGTTCCCATTATATGGAAGTGGACTAAACTCATTGGCAAAAGGACATAGACATGGTCAAACACTTGGAGAAACTTAAGCTATACATAGGCTGCATACAAGAAACACACGTAAAACATAAGCACTTTGAAAAGTTCAAAGTTAAGTACGGTAAAGATAAACCTGGCAAATACTAACCAAAAGAAAGCTGGAATAGATATCATGTTATCAGACCAAATGTGTATTTAGGGATGGATGAGGTCACTTCATGATAATGGGTCCGTTCACCAGGAAAATACAACTGGTAAAGCTGCACCTAATAAATTAGCCTCTACATGTATAAAACAAAAATTGACAGAATTACTGAGAGAAATGAACCGCCATAGTAGGATATTACAAAGCAAGCCCCTCAGTTATTAATAGGCCAAGCAGAAAAATATAATAAAGATTATCATTTGAATAACACAATTAACAAGCTTAATTTAATGGGCATAAAGAGAATATTATTCTACCTTTTACCATCTCTGTGAACGCAAGCAGGTCACTGGACCTGTTTCCTCATCTGCAAAGCAGGGACGACACTATTTACAGTGTTTTTGTCAAATCTAAAGTGTCATTGGCAATAAGACTTACCATGATATTACGTGTCTCTAGGCAAGGAAGAACTCTGCCAGTTAAATGCAGGCTGCCAATTCTAAGTCCCATCTCAATTTTAGAGATATTAAAATGTAAAAAAAAAAATGTGACTTAGGATCAATTAAATGCTGCATCTCATATGAACTGCAGGATGGTTAAAAAGAGATGTCAGTAAAATACCAGACCCATGCTTTTCCTGCTCTCTATGCCTCCATAACTGTAGGCTGCAAGCAGGTGAAGGTAAACTAGGGGAGAGCATGGTACAAATCTGAAGTGGGAATGTTCGTTTTTAGCTTCCACACATCCATTTGTGTTCTAGACACCCGCACCTCAAAAATAACCTCAAAAGTTTCCTTAGAGGGAAAATTAAGTCAGAATCACAACAAAGTGATAAGACCACCTGCTCACCAGGTCAGTAGGACTGGAGAAGAGAAGGGATGTGTGAAGAAAAACACAGGATGGGGAGGCTGGCGTCAGATCCGCCCCCTGGAGCAGCAGTGATGCTGAGAGTGGGAGTTGCGTATATTCCAAAGAGCAGGGCAAGAATGAGGAAGGCCCGTGGTGCAAGGCCGGGGAGGGTCAGCCTCAGCTCTCTCCTGCCCTAGGCCTGGGCCTCTGCAGCCTGCAGTAGGGCCCGCGGGACTAAGAAGGTCCTTCAGCCAGCCCACCGCTTAAAAAAAATGGGGAGAAGAGAGACTTCAAGGAAAGTGATTGGAGACAGGGCATACGTCTACTTTCCAAATGGATGAAAAATTCAGACTACTAAATGTAGCTTTGCCGTTTTCAGCAGAGGCATTTTTAGTGTTTTAATTATATCACTATTTTTGAATGGCTTTAAATATAAATACTCTTCACTACTTTGTGAAAATCAGGTTTTTTTTTGTTAAAATACTTTTTTAAAAATAAATTTAAAAACAAAGGAACAAAAACAAATAAGCCTAAAACTATCTTTGACCTGGAGAGGCCTCTGTCCCCTTGGTAAACAGATCTACAGGCTGCCTGTCCTTCCAAGGCCATCAAAATGCCACCTTCAGACCTCTGTGATTCCCAGCTGGAAGTGCTCTCGACCCCCCAACCTCCAGGAATGTTTGCGTCTCTCTAGTGGCACTGGTCACTTATCACCTCACCCAATTTGGGTGTGTTTGTCCCACCAAAGACAGTGAGATCTTTCAAAGCTCTGAATTCCCTCTCTCCACCTCCAGCCACTCATAGCACTAGGTGTCAAACAGTGAGTTACAGAGTGAATTAATCCTGATGGTCACCGAGGAACAAAGTATGCTTTTAGGAATTCTTTACAAAACTCACTTTTTTTTTTTTTTTTTGAGACAGAGTCTGTCTCTGTCCCCCAGGCTGGAGTGCAGAGGTGCAATCTCCGTTCACTGCAAGCTCTGCCTCCCGGGTTCACGCCATTCTCCTGCCTCAGCCTCCAGAGTAGCTGGGACTACAGGCGCCCACCACCACGCCCAGCTAATTTATTTTTTTGTATTTTTAGTAGAGATGGGGTTTCACCATGTTAGCCAGGATGGTCTCGATCTCCTGATCTCGTGATCTGTCCGCCTCAGCCTCCCAAAGTGCTGGGATTACAGGCATGAGCCACTGCGCCCGGCCCAAAACTCACATGTTTCTATGACAGGGATTGACATTGATTACAAAAGAATACATTTGTTGGTAGCATATTTTGTTTATTGTTGTGAAATTATACAATAATACAGTTAAAATTCTCTGAAGTAATGGCCATCACCCCTCTGAAAAATGACACCAAGCATTCAACATTTTATCTCGTGTTTTAGTTTTCCATGGCTGCTTTGAAAAATTGCAATGAACTTAATGGCTTACAACAATACACACTGATTATCTTACAGTTCTGTACATTAGAAGTCCAGCATTGGTCCTGCTGGGCTAAAATCAAGGTTGGCAGGGCTGTGTTTTCTTCCGGAGGCTCGAGGGATAAATCTGTTTCCTTGCCTTTTCCAACTTCTGGAGGCCGCCCACATTCCTCGGCTCTTGGCCTCTCCCTCCGTCTTCAAAGCCAGAATAGTGGGTTGAATCCTTTTCATACAGAATCACTCTGACTTCCCCTTCTGCCTCCTTTTCTCCCACTTTTAAGACCTTTTGATTACATTGGGCCTACTTAGATAATCCAGAATATTCTCCCCATTCCAAGGTCTTTAAGTTAATCACTTCTGCAAAGCCCACTTTGCCAGGTAAGATAACATATTGGTGGGTTCTGGGGACTAGGATGTGGCATTTTGGGGAGGCCATTATTCTGTCTACCACACCAACTGGCACACTTGTTCTGTGTGTATGTGTGCATGTGTGTCTGTCTGTCTGCCTGTCTGTCTGGGGTAATTACATAGGGGCCTCAGACCTTTGAACTGATCAGGAGAGTATGTAATTTGGGGTGAGGGGGTGGAAGTGGAATTCTGCCCATTGCTCCTGGCTGCCCAGGACTGGGGAGAAGGAGGTACGGATGCGGCAATGGGACAGCTCTGGCAAACCTGCCAGGCACTGCTGAGTAACCTTTTTTAGAAAAGTTTTAAGAATGGGCTAAAAAAGCCCTGGCCCCTGATCCAATTAATACGTATTAGCATTTAATTAGTATTTAATTTAATTGGTATTTATTAGTATTCAAAATCAGGGGCAGTCCATCCAAAACCACAGCTGAAGAGCTGGCACACTGCAACCATTCTTCCATGATACCAACAACAATGAAATTTCAGGGTTAAGGGTGACCCATTTAAGAAATATATTTTTGCAGAAGAGGCTTTAGAGGAGGCCCTTTCAGCAGTTTGAATCAGAAAGTGCTGAAGTTCCTCAATTCAGTTTTAATAGCAGCAGCTTCCTTTGCAGATGTAGAAGAGGCCCTCTTTTCCTTCTTGGGATTGTTAAATCTACATTGACAAAGTTCAGACCCTGGAACATACATGGCTGTACACACAGTAGGTGCTTGAATAGCTGTTGAGCTGAATAATCCAAAACCTTTTATTTCTAGGCTATGAGTAAATACAAAAAGATTAGACTGGAAGCAATTTGGTGATATCTAATAAGATTTAAAATGAACATATCCCTGACCCTGCAGTTCTATTTCTTGGTATCCATCCTAAAGAAATATTTGCATATGTGTGTAAGGATGTACATGCAGTGTGGTGGAGTTTGCAATGGTCACAGATTAGAAACAGCTTAAACGTCACTTGAGGAATGGCAAAATGAATACAGTACATCCATACTAAGCAACTTAAAAAAAAAGCTACATCTATATGTTTGAACATATTATGCAGTGAAAAAAAGCAAGTTTTGGAACAATATGTATCAGTGTGATTTCTCCAGAAATTATATATTTTATAATATATATACACAATAGAAATGTACATAATATAGACTCTTTCTCCCTATGTCTCTGTCTCTCTCACACACTCTTTCTCCATATACATGACATAGAAATTTCTGGAAGCATAAACAGCAAACCGGAAACAGTTGTTACTCTGGGAAGGGGCTGGGATGGTCTTGAAGGAGTGTGGGCTGGTGAAAATGGATTTTTACCTTGACCTAGGTTGTGTGATTTTTTTTTTTGCAACAAAATGTGCTTAAGTGTAATGAAAAGTAATACATATATATATATATATTTTTTTTTTTTGAGATGGAGTTTTGCTCTTGTCATCCAGGCTGAGGTGCAATGGCATGATCTCGGCTCACTGCAATCTCCGCCTCCCGAGTTCAAGCGATTCTCCTGCCTCAGGCTCCCAAGTAGATGGGATTATAGGCACGTGCCACCACGCCTGGCTAATTTTTGTATTTTTAGTAGAGAAGGGGTTTTATCATGTTGGCCAGGCTGGTCTCAAACTCCTGACCTCAGGTGATCCACCTGCCTCGGCCTCCCAAAGTGCTGGGATTACAGGCATGAGCCACCATGCCTGGCCAAAAGTAAAATATATTTTAAGTTAAAAAAAAAAGAAACAGAATGAAATAATTTAACATTTTAAGATAATATCAAAACTGATTATCAAATCTATTAAAATGTTACACAACACAACAATTAAGACTGAAAGTTCAAAAATATTTATTCGGATTTTGTTAAAAGCATATGTGAATGTGTGCATATATATATTTCAATATGTATCTAATTATATTTATATACATACATCTACCTATTATTTACCATATCTATCTATAAATACTATATATATCTATATACTACATGTATCTATATATACTTAAAATAAAATGCATAAATGCTGCTTTGGCTAAATCATGGATAAATGTGTCTTTTAAAAAATCATTGTTCTTATTATTTATAATGGCAAATTTATCTCCTATATGATCATGATTAATTTGGTAATTGAATACAATTTGCCTTTTAAATAATTCAATTAACTTTAGTAAATTAAAAAAGTTTACTAACATAGTTGCAAAATTAAGAAAAACCTAAAACACTGCTTTACAGTATGTAGCATCCCTTTAAATGAAACCCTTCCAAGTGTGAAGAATGTGTTACGGTTTTATCAAATGAATAATCTTTGGGTAGAAAAATGGATCCAAATCATGATTTAAACTTTACAACCACTACAATCTTTCCATTTGAGCAAACTCCTTTTGGAAACTGAGATGGTAGGGGTGTTACCTCAGACCTCTGGGGATATCCCAGGAAACCAAAGCTGCTCTAAAGGAATTGTACAAGATTGACACCAACAGGAATTCCTTTCCAGAATCTGTGAGACTGTAGATCGGGTGTTTAGTTCCACTGAGAAAAGGAGAAGCCACTGGGCTTTCTATTTACTGAAAAAACAGTCCTGAAGATCCTCAATGGTCTGTGCGTCCGCGGAAGTTGCCAGAGGTGATCAAATCTTCCCCTCACCCCACAGGGAGCAGACTGCAATCATGCACCTGCTGGTTAACAGATAAGCCCTCCATATGCGGAGGCACTCGCCCAGATGTGCAGAGGATCTGAGCCGGCCCAGTCCCTCCCCCATCCCCGCAGAACAAAGGGCGGTCATTTCCTGCTCCTCCCAGAGTCAGAGACATGCACATGCCTTCCATCACAATTAACTCAAGAATCTGAAACACAACACAAACCGACCCGCAACAAGCTCAAAATCAATGCTGTCAATACCCAGAACGAGGACACCGAAAAAGCAACACAAAACAAACCTATTCAAAGAGTAAATACTCAAAGCAACAGGGCTCCAGTGAGACATACTACAAGGTCAACACATTCAAGACAAGTTCAAGTATGGAGCGCTTTATAAACTGAAGAGCTGGCTGTTCTCCCAGGGGTGGCAAAAGTAAATGCCTTCAGGGGACAGGTAATGGAAAGGTCTATAAGGTAATAGAGGGTGGACCTGTCATGAACTGGACCATAGGTGCCCCTGATAAAGATTTCAAATGCAATTTTTCCAAATTTCAACTCCTGCTACATGATTCTTAAACAGTGAGTTGACAATCAGACAGATAATAAAACAGAATTAAATATAGGTTTAGGGTGGATGAAATCTAAGAGTCAAAATCAGAAATGTCAAAAAGTCCACATAGGATGAAAGGCAGGGCAGTGATCCTAGCTTTCATTGTTTGAAAAGACAGTGATCATCTGGTTTATATCTTCAAAGGCAATAGCAAAACAAAACCTAAAAGAAATGGCGTATTAAACTCTAATATGGGGGATTCAGATTAGTCAAATCGGTTCTTGACATAAGTAACTATCGAGCTGGATTACAGTAGGATTGCCACGTTCGCTCGGATGGCTCAAAGTAAATGGAGCCTCCGAATACTATAGGTGTGGCCTTATTGTAAGGCAAGGGGTGGACCAAATGACCTCCCAAGGTCCTGATTTAAATATGTCTGTATAGTCCACTTTTGGTTATCCAGCCCAAAAAAGGAGACAGTGACAAATCATCCAAAGCTGAAGATAATAAAAAGTTATATTTGCCTTTAGAATGTATTTTGGTACTCAAATTAGAATGTGTCTTTCTGATGTGCTGAGAATTCGCAATGCTTCACAACAGCCACAAAGAAAGCCCGACCTGGAGCTGGGAGACTGCCCAATTTTGCCATCCTGTCTTCTGTGTAACTCTTATTCTTTGCTGGGGGTGAGCAATAAATATCATCTTTCAGAATAACATCCAGCAGCCTAAGCTTTCTCAGACAGAGGCTGCTTTGCTCAACCCTGCCCTGGAAGAAGAGACAGGGGTCTCTCTAAATGGCTGATTTCACATCAAGACCCAGGATGGTCTAGTTCTTGTTTCCAGAGGATGACTCCAAAGTCCTATAGGACCCATATAAACAGCAAGCTAGACAAGGTTGAGACTTCTAAACCTTGTAGTCAGTGCAAATGATGGTCTAGCTTCACTAGCACAGAGGACACAAAGGCACATTTCTTGAAAGAGAAAGAGAAAAAGACTTCATTGAAGAGGAAGACGAAATGAATGCCCAGCACTTGGAAAGAAAGAAGCTGAAGGCTCAGGAGGTGCAGGAGCAATCCCCTGCACATCAAAGGACTGGCGGGATAAAGACCTGCACACAGAGCCCACATTTACGCACAGGGCTCAGGGAACTGACCTCAGCGACTGGGCCCATGGGGGCACATATCATTCCCTTTGACCTGGAAAGGATAGGGAAACTGAAAATTCTGCTACCAAACAGCTCTGCTTCTTCCCAAATAGACCCAGGCCAGCACCAGCCCTGGGGCCAAGACCTTCTCTGCTAGTTCTGTTCTTCGCAGCTGAAAGATGAATCTTGAGGAGAGCAATGCAACCTGTGCCTACTATTTCAGCATGCCTTTGAGAGAGATGCTGTGGAAAGGGGCAAAACGATAGCAAAAATAATGAAGTATGCTGTAAGAGGCTCTTTGCATCCTCCTTTAGTGGGTGTGCTTGGCCCTTCACACCCTTTCTTTCCTTCCATCTGGAACCATGGGAAAAGAGTACAAAAGAGTGGGGGGTGGGGTGGGGGGCCACCCAACAGGTCTCCTGCAACAGCCAGGGCAGAAAGAGGGAGAGCCAGACCATGAGAAGCAGAGTTGGCTGCTCATTGTAGGGGCAGGGGCTGGGGGAGGAGTGCAAGGTACTGAAATCAGAGACAGCTTTGCAGTGGAGACAGCGAGAGGCTTTCCATGCTCTGAAAAGCTTTCCATGCTCTGCAATCTGGCTAGCTCCTTCCAGATGTCCAGGTCCCAGAAGGAGAAGAAAATAGGGTGAAGACACTTTCTGTTCATATCTCAGGTCTTACTTTTTTCCATATTAACTTGAGGGAATACAAGAGTATACCATCTTCCAAGATGAAAGGAGGGCATAATAGTAGCAACTTGGGGGGCGAGGAGGAGGAGAGAAGGACGGTTGCCTTGCCATTCTCTGTCCTCTGTCAGTCCCCAGGGTCTATCAGGGGAGGCCAGGGTCACCAAGTAGGAGGCAGGGCGACCATCCAAACAGAACATCTCAGAGATGCATCAAAGTCCTTTAACCAGAGATTCTGGCAGGGTGGCACATGGCTCTGGGAGTCAGTTTGGGTATGGACTTAGTGTGGAGGGTGTCTCCCTGATTCAGAGAGCAACTGGACAGTCACAGAACTGGACACAGGCAAGGCTGATTAACTGCAACCCTGCTCAGGTCACCCCAGGTAGTCATTACAATGATTCCATTTCTCCTTTTCTGTCATATTCAGCTCTTTAGTTTTTTCCTTCTAAAAGCCCAGAACTGTACTGTCCAATTCAAATGTGGCTATTTTTAATTAAAATAAAAGAAAATTTAAAAATTCAGTTCCTTGGTCACACTAGCCATTTCACATACTCAGTAGCTACATGTGGCTGGTGGATTCCATACTGGACAGCACCAACACAGAACATTTACATCATCACAGAAAATGCTTCTGGATAGCACACCAATCTACATCTAGAAGGCCTAGAATTGAGCAACTCTACTCTTTGCAGTGTAGAAGAAATGAATAGACAAAATAAAAACTGTACTTTACAAACAATCTTTTCTATACACCATCACCACTAACCGCCATGACTACCCCGTGAGGCAGGCCAGTAGATTTCAATATGCCCATTTTACTTAGATGAGGAAAGTGGGTCTGTGTAAAGTAAATTGCATAGGGTTTATAGATACTAGGTTGGCTACGGTTAGAATTAAAACCAGGTCTTCCAATTCCAAGGTCAAAGCTTTCTACTGTTACATGCAACTGCTGCAAATAATGTTACCCGCCAGTTACTTTAGTGCTACCAAAAAAGCTCAGGCCTCCCAGAATGAGGTCGACAGGCCCCTGTAGTGTTTTTATTGATTGACTGATTTTTGAAGTGATAACGAAACTTTGTACAGTGTAGTTTGGCAGCTGTAGAGTTAGGAAGCCTTGGGGTTCAGATCCCGACTTATCAACTTACTATTTACTTAGCAGAGAGCAAGCTGCTTACTGTCTCTGAACCCCATCTGCCTTTTCTCTCAATGTGGATGACAATACATTTACTTCATAGTGCTGTTGGGGATGAAATAAAATGAGGGATGTGAAATAAGATGATGCAAAGTGTCTGGCACATATTAGTGCTCAATGCACAATCTTTTTTTTTTTTTTAGATGGAGTCTTGCTCTGTCGCCCAGGCTGGAGTGCAGTGGTGCCGTCTCGGCTTACTGCAACCTCCGCCTCCTGGGTTCAAGCAATTCTTGTGCCTCAGCCACCTGAGTAGCTGGGATTACATGCGCGCGCCACCATGCCCAGCTAATTTTTGTATTTTTAGTAGAGACGGGGTTTCACCATGTTGGCCAGGCTGGTCTTGAACTCCTGACCTCAAGTGATTCACCCATCTCGGCCTCCTAAAGTGCTGGGATTACAGGCATGAGCCACTGCACCTGGCCCTCAATGCATAATAATTATCAATGGTGATTGGCAGAAATTTACAATGCACTGTCACATGCAATAGCCTAGGAAGGCTTCAAGACAACAAGCCATTACAGTTATTCCCCTTTTTACAGTTGATATCTCTGAATCTCAGTGAGTAAGAGACTCAAGGCCATACAACTGGAACGTTTACACCTTAGGGCATGAACTCAGGCTATTTGGATTCCTAGTCTTATGCTTTTTTTGCAACCCAATGTTGGTTTTCAGGAGAGAAAGGAGCCGTGGGCAACAAGGCACGCTCAGCGGAGGTTTAGCTAACCCTCTTAATTTCCATCTTCCCCCCTCTTTGAAACGGTTAATTAATGTTTTCTTAGTCTTATGTAAAGTGCTGTGCAAAGGCAGCTTTGAGCATACCCTTCTACCATAATTGTCACCCTTAAGCCCTTCCTGTATAGAGATCCTAGAGCCCCACTGGTAAAGAAGTAATATCTGCATAATCAAGTTGGCTTAAATATGAAGAGAAGAGAGTGCCTTAAAGCAGAGCATTCCAGTTTTCTCCCTGAAAAGCCTGTGGATCAAACACCCTTCTTCCAAACTTCCTTCCATCCTGACCCACTGCAGTAGCAAAAGACAAGGTCACAGCACCCCAGAACCCCAGCTGAGGCCAGCCAAGCTGCAGCTGAGCCGCAGACAACCACAGACCTATGAGTTAGAACGTATGTTGTTGCAAGTCACTGGGGTTTGGAGTTGTTACACAGCCTTATTACAGCAAAATCTGATTAATATCTGTCACACTGAGGGTGGGAGGCACTTACCCCGCCACGACGATCTCAAAGTCCCCATCATGGTCCACGTCAGTAACTGCCACACCATAGTTGAGCTGGGTGGGATTACTGTCATAGTCAGGAGGCAGAACTGAGTTGGTGACTGCAGTGAACATGGGTTCAGCCCGCTGGGACCCCTCAGTGATGGGCAGAAACCAGAGCAGCAGCAGGAACAGTAACATCCTGGACATCTGAAACCAAAAGTGACAAATGTTACCGAAAGAACCTGTAACCAAAGCAATCCCGGAACATTAAAGTCCTGGGTAGGCCCAGAGTGCCTTTCTCCCCTGTTCATGGAGAGCTTGACAGTGCCTAGGCTGCTGGCTTTCCACAAGCCCTGCCTTCCCCTCCCCTGCCCTCCCCACCCTCATTGAAACTGCAACCTGACTCCATCATGGCTGATCACCCTTAGCCTGCTCTGCTTTTTCTTTTTCTACAGCATCTATCATTGTGTGATGTTCGGTATAATTTACTTATGATTACACTTATTATTTATTGTGTGCCTCCCTCTGCTAGAGTGTAAGCTCCACTTGGGCAAGGATCTCTGTTTTATTCACTGATATGCAGCAAGCCAAAGGTAGTTCACATAATAGGCACTTCTTTCCTTCATTTATTTCATATTTGTGGAAGGAAGGAAAGGAGGGAGGACGGGAGGGAGATGGGGAGGGAAAGGTATAAATACAAAGGCATTTCCCATACTCTGGGAGAAAGACTGGGAGAATGAAGAACCTAAAAGCTCTCAAACAATGCAGAGTTTGGGTGAGACCCTCATGAGTATCCAGATCTAGAACAATAATAGATGCAATGAAAGACTGTTCTCCTGTGGTACATACTCCAGAGGTAGCCAGGGGGAATATGTGACTTGGCAGGTTCCTCATGCCAACATCCCTCCCTAGGGCAGCTGGCCATCACCTCCAGACCAAGAAGCAGTCAGTTAGGGGAGGCGTTCCAGCAGGATCTGGCAGATAGCACATCATTCACTTGGAGAAATTAAACCATTGCGTGTGTGTTTTATTATAAATTAATTATGTATAATGCATTGTATAATTCATTATTATATCTCTAACATAACTCAGGGTGTTGCCAAGTAGCCTGGGGCCATGGGAGCCTGTGGCACACACCCAGGAGACAGATGAAAATGGCCAAGGAGGTGGAGGGATTCCACCCCCCTTGAGTGAAAGCAAGGGAGACACTTGGAACGCTGCAGATGGCACCACCCTGAGACTCTACCTGCAGGCCTAGAATCAGCACTCATGAAATGTTTTAAAGGCTCTGCTGGAAGGAGGCCCACAAAGGCTGCATGGGTCTAGTCCCAGCAGGCAAAGCGGTACTTTCCTGCCTTCAGAAGGTAGCAGACCTCTTCTAGATGGAACTTTTCCTGCTGGCTTGTCAGTGCATCTGGCAGCCAAGAGCAAGGCTGACTGAGGCTGATGTCTTAATGAAGGGAAGAGCAAGGAAGATTTGAAGACTGTCTCCCCATATGGAGACAGATGCTCCTGCCAGCAAATGAGCTCGCTGTTCAAGGACCCAGAGACCAAAATGAAGGGGCTGGGCACTGCCTTCAGAGCCAGACGTGATTCAGGAGCCTCCTGAATGCCTTGCTGGAGAGGCTGGGGAGTGACACAGGGGCAAGGCTCCAACTGCAGGGCAGAAACTGGGAAGGAGGTTCTTGTAGTGTGTTCACAGGGCACATGTGGGGTGTGGCACTACCAAACTGAGGTCATTCCAAATTACAGAGATGTCTGAACGAGACAGCATCTTCTACTGGGTTTTCTAATCACTAAAGACAAATGCATCATGAATCACTACAAGAGCTCTGCAACTTGGCAGGAACTTTGATTGGATAAAGGAAACTCATAATTGGATTAATGAGCAGCTGGGTGGGGACGGGGGAGGAAATGGGAAACTAAAGAGTATTTAATAACCAGTGTCGACATGCCGAAATGTAGCATGGATCTGAAGGTCATTGGACTTTTCAAGGGATGACCTCTATTGTAGTGAATGGCAAAGGAGTTTCAATTTGAGGGCCAAATCCAATTGACTGGCAGTGGCTGGAAAGAGTGCTGTGATCAGCTTACAACATCAGCAATGGGCATGGAAGAGAAAAGTGGCATCTAACATGTCTTTTCGAAGCTAGTTAGTTCCTCCCAGGCACCACATCTGCAATTTGGGTCACGGCCACCAGGGAGGCTGGCCCCATTCAGGTAATATGAGCCTAAAAGTTCTAATCATTAGAACCTTTCTAGTGAAGGCCCTAAGAGTCAAGAATTATGATCTAGCCTCTTTAGTTTTACTTTTTCTTTTAATTAAAGGAGACATACGAAAGAAGTAGCTGCTGTGTTATCCGTTTCCAGATAAATGACTTAAAGCAAGATGAGAAAGAAATAATGCACCCATTGGCTGACCTCTATTTTGCTTGGGTGACCTTAAAACAAGTCACAACCTCTTTGGGTCTCAGCTTTCTTCTCCAAAATAAAGGTTTGGAGTTCTCGAAAGGTCCTTTCTGGCTCTAAAATTCTACGATGAATTAAAAGATTTTTTTTTAGATGCAGACCTTCAGCAGTTTTTTCCCTCCTAAGCTGCTCCTATAAACTTCAGGCCAACCCATGTGGTTTTCCCTTCTAAGGATATTAAACATATTTTGAACAAGACAAGCTTTTCAGCAGGGTTCTACAGCAGTTGCCTCACAAGGGCCAAGGCCAGAGAGGAGCAAGCCATCATTAGTGTGGATCCTGAACTCACCCAGCATGAGTAGACCAGTGGTTGGCCTCCCCCTGAGACCAGAGAGAGAGTGGGGCAGGGAGAATAAGTCCTTTACATTTCATTCCTCTGCCATGCCAAAGGCACCCAATGCACCCACCGGGCTTCTCAGTACCAGTTGAAAAGTCAGGGATAAGCAGTGGGCTGTCTTGATGGCGTATTTTTTGGGCAATGGTTATGGTGAGGAAGCTTAGAAGAAGGTCTGTAAATATAATATTTACCCTCTTTTTGAGGGGTTCAGATAAAGGAAATCATTTAAATGCTCTTCTCCACCCTGGCTACTCAGAGCAGTCGGCAGACCAGTGCATCGGCATCACTTAGGAGCTTGTTGGAAATGCAGAATCTTGGATCCCACGCCAGACTTAATAAATCAGAATCTGCATTTTAACAAGATTTCAGATTATTCCAATGCATGTTAAAATTTGAGAAACACTGCTCAATCTTGGCTGTGCATTGGAATCATCTGGGGAGCTTTAAAAAAATTCTCATGCCTGACAATAGTTTCTTGGATAAGACAGCAAAAGCACAGGCAACAAAAGAAAAAATAGCTAAAACAGACTGCATGAAAATTAAAAACTTTTGTACATCCAAGGACACTATCAAAAGAGTGAAAAGAGGACTCACAGAATGGGAGAAAATATTTGCAAATCATATATCTAACAAGGTATTAATATCCAGAATATATAAAGAACTCCTACAACTCAACAACAAAAAAACTAAACAACCTGACTCAAAACAAAGGACTTGAATAGACATTTCTCCAAAGATATACAAATGCTCAATAAGTACATGAAACATCACTAATCATTAGGGATATGCAAATCAAAACCACAATGAGATACCATTTCACACCCATTAGGATGGCTATAATAAAAAACAAAAACAGAAAAAAAGTGTTGGTGAGGATGTAGAGAAATTGGAATCCTTGTGCACTGCTGGTGGAAATGTAAAATAATGCAGCTGCTGTGAAAAATAGTATGGCAATTCCTCAAAAAATTCCAATTAGAATTGTCATATGATCTAGCAATTCCACTTGGGCATATACACAAAAGAATTGAGAAAAGAGACATGAACAGATATTTGTATACCCATGTTCATAGAAGTATTATTCACAATAGCCAAAAGGCAGAAGCATCCCAAGTGTCCATCAACGGTTGAATGGATAAACAAAATGTGATATATGCATACAATGCAATATTATTCAGCTTTAAAAATGAAGGAATTGCTTTTATATAGGAAGAAAGAAAAAATAAAAAATAAAAGGAAAGAAATTCGGACACAGAGTACAAGGTGGATAAATCTTGAAGACATTATGCTAAGTGAAATAAGCCAGTCGCAAAGGGACAAACACTGTATGTTCCACTTCTACGAGGTGTCCAGAGTAGTCAGATTCATAGAGGTAGAAAGCAGAATGGTGGTTGCCAGGGGCTGGGTATAGGGGGAAATGGGAGTTAGTGTTTAGTGGATTATGGAGTTTCCATATGGGAAGATGAAGAAGTTCTGAAGGTAGATGGTGGTGATGGTCGTACAACAATGTTAACGTACATAACATCACTAAAGTATATACTTAAATATGGTTAAAATTGCAAATTTTATGTTCTGTGTATTTCATCACAATAAAAAAATACTAATGCCTGGGTCTCATCTCAAGATATTCTGACTTAACTGGCACAGTATGTGTAGCAAGGGCACCAAATTTTTGTTGCTGTTAATATATAATCATGGGATATCAGATTTTTAAAAGCTCCCACATGATTCTAATATGTTGCAAAATTTGACGAGCAGTGTTCTATATCAGTGCTTCTCAAACTTTAATGTGTGTATGAATCACCTGGTGGTCTTGTTAGAATGCAGGTTCTGATTCAATAATTCTGCAGTGGAGCACAAGATTCTATATTTCTAACAAGCTCCCAGGTGGTGGTGGTGATATTGGTCCATAAACTACACATCAAATACCAGGTTCCACACTGTAGCTCCCAGAGTCCTGAAACCAGGCTATATACTACAGTGAAGGCACGAGATTGGTTTAAGAACATTCTCCTCTGCCTCTGGATCTAAGGAGCTGAAATCAATCCTAGGTTATGCAATCTCCAGAGCTGCCCAGGCTCAGTTTATCTTTACACACTCAAAGTGCTGGCTGTCTTCAGCTCAAGATCAAAGTACCACAATTGACAAGGAGTGACAAAGAGGGATTCTGACTCTAATTTTTATGAAGAGGTGAGAAGGGGAAAGGGTTGATGCTGCAGAGAGGGTCAGGTCAAGGAGACGAAGGACAGCTCCCATCAAAGGGCAGAGTCTAGGAAGAAGGGGTTCTGGGCAGGAATTTGCAGGCCAAGATAGAAACATATGCCACTGTGTTCCCAGAAACCATCACAGTGCCTGGTACCTAGCAGACGCTCTGTTAATATGTGTTAAGTAAGTGCGGGAATGAGTATGTCCAATTGATAACATGAATCAACAGAAACTGCTTGCAATTTGTCATAGCTGTTGAAAAACTGTTCTTCCTCTAAAGAAATGCTCCTCAAAAGGCAATGTGCTTACCAATCACCTGAGGGTCATGTTGAAAATACAGATTCGGATTTGGTAGGTGTGGGGTAGTCCCTGAGAGCCTGCATTCCCAGGAAGTTGTCAGGTGATATGAGACTCTAGGCTGGCGGCCCTGAACCCTAGCTGCCCAACAGAACCACCTCGGGTGGAGGTGTTTAGAAATATGCCACCACCCAGGTCCCTTACCCAGTTTCTGATTGAACTGGTCTGAGGTGGGAGTTTGAGTACTGCGTATTTTTAGAAGCTGCCCAGATCATGTTAATGGACAGTCTGGGCTGAGAACCACTGCCCCAGCCTTGTGGTCCCCAGATGGGAAGCTGCAATCTGATTGGAAGTGAGAAATGTTTCTGCTACCAAAATTCAACATCGGCTGGTTGAAGTCTATAAAGAAAATCTATTTATCTAGGGAGTGTCAGAGGAGGAGGGGGGATATAAAGTTTTGGGGGAAAAGCAGAGCAGGATGACTCTGCCTGAAACAGAAGAGCAGCTGGCACCCGGAGTGACCTCGCATTTTGTGTGGCTGACTCAGGGAGCCTCTTGTCACACCACTGTGAACATCTGAATCCTTGGGGAGAATGGTAGAAAGGTTAAAAATAGAATGAAAAAGTAGGTTGAACTGAACTGTTTTGTTTTCTTGAATGTTTGTGTATCAAGCACCTACTATGTATTAGAGCACTGGGAGTAGCACTCCCCGGCAGGAGTAGCACTAGAGAAGTACATAGTACACAGTACTCCATGCAGAGATGTGGAAGGTCCTAGGAGTGCAAAGATGAATAAAACCCAGTCTTTGCCTTCAAGGAGCTCTCCCAACAGTCAGCGGAGCAGCCATGTGATCTCAGGTGTAACACCCCGTGTAAAGGCAATGGGAGGCTATCCAGGTAAAGCAGCCCAGACAAGGCGAAGCTAAATATCAAAGGCAGAGGGGCACAGGGCCAGAGCGCAGGGTGCCTTGGTAAGGGATGTGGGATTCTCCTGCAGGGGAGATGTGCGGAGGGGGAAAAGAAGGGACTTCATAAGGGCCAGAGATGGGAAAACTTGTGTTTCAAGAAGAATTGTTTTTTAATAATAATTTCTTTTCTGTTTTTTGAGACAGGGTCTCACTCTGTCAACTAGGCTGGAGTGCAGTAGCATGATCATAGCTCACTGCAGTCTCAAACTCCTGGGCTCAAGCAATTGTCTCACCTCAGCCTCTCAAGTAGCCTAGGACTCCAATGGGGTGCTAACACTCCTGGCTATTTTTTTTTTTTGGTGGAGATAGGGTCTTGCTATGTTGCCCAGGCTGATCTTGAACTTCCTGGGCTCAAGCAATTCTCCCACAGTGGTCTTCCAAAGTGCTGAGATTACAGGTGTGAGCCATCGTATCTGGTAATAATTTCTTTAAAATGCTCTATAAGCAAACTTTTTGAACAATTCCCAGCAAGGTGAAGAGATAGAGAGATAAAGAGAGGCCAGGCATGGTGGCTAATGCCTGGAATCCCAGCACTTTGGGAGGCCGAGGCAGGCAGATTGCTTGAGGTCAGGAGTTCAAGAGCAGCCTGGCCAACATGGTGAAACCCCGTCTCTACTAAAAATACAACAAAATTAGCTGGGTGTGGTAAGGGGCACCGCCTGTAATCCCAGCTACTCAGGAGGCTGAGGCAGGAATTGCTTGAACCCAGGAGGCGGAGGTTGCAGCAGTGAGCCAAGATTGTGCACTGCATTCCAGTCTGGGTGACAGAGCAAGATGCCCGCAAAAAAAAAAAAAAAAAAAAGAGAGAGAGAGACCAACACTGGGAGTTAGCAACCTGGCTTTGGATCTCAACCCTACCACAGCCTAGCTCATGACCTCGGGCCTATTCCTTGATCTTGTTGGTCTTTGGTGTCCTCATCTGTACCATGGAGATCATATGACCTGCCAAGGTTTCAAGGGTTAAGTGAGTGACAGGGAAGGCCTCTCCAGGGCCAGGCAGGCAGCAGCCAACTTGCACGTTCCCCTTCTTTGACGTAGAGAGCTGAAAGGTGAGATAGTCTTTAGACATTAATTGTGGGTTCCATGTAGCCAAACTCAGCTTTCTGTGGCCTCAGGACTTTCCTGAATTGGGCCTGGAAACTGGTAACCAAGCAACCTGGATTCTCTGACGTGGGGTCAGGCAGCTGTGGGGAAAGTCTTCCAGGGCAATTTTCGGGGCAAACAGTTCTTTTGCAATTATGGAAAGAGCCAAGGTCACACCCCAAGCTCTCATAAAAACAAGAAGCCTAAATATTTCCAACGTTGGCGACAAGCAGAGAATACACAGCCTTTCAGACACTTGTAGGAGGGCTGAGACATGAAAGAGAGAGGCAGCCACGGGAACACTCTGCCCCACACAGGCTGGGCCACCAGCTCCACAAAGACACCCACAAAAGAGCTCCTGGAACTCAAGTAACACTGGAGAAGAGCTAACAGGAGCTGCCCTGGGTCTTCACCTGTGACAAGACTTCTTGCAGACCCTCGATAACCCTGGCATTGTGCTAGGTGCTAGGGTCACAGCAAGAAAGCTGCTCACCATTTGCAGTACAGGGTGAGGGGTGCTGCGGAGGAGGGAGCACAGAGAGATGTAAGTTAGCTGTGGGGGGAGCTGGGAAGTGCTTCCTAGAGGGAGGGGTTGTAGCTGGACTCTGAGGATGCCATGAAGTTAGCTGGGCAAGGAGAGGCAGGAGGAGGAGCAGGAAGGAAAGCAAAACAGACAGAGAGCCGACTTTGCAAAGGTCAGGAGGACCCAGCCTTCACCCAGCCTGTCCTTCCCTATCTACAGACCCCGCCGCCTGGCTTATAAGCTAGGAGGCGGCACCCATTTCCCCACATTGCATGTTTCCAGCCAAAGGCCCTTCCATCAGACTAGAGCAGTGGTTCTCCACCACGGCGATTTTGCAGCCCTCTGGCCCTGGGGACTTTTGGCAATATCTGGGGACACTTTTGGTTGTCACAACCAGGGAAGAGGTGCTTCTAGAATCTGGTGGGTAGAGGCACAGGATGCTGCTGAACATCTACAGTGCACAGGACAGCCCCCACAATTATTCAGCCCAAAATGTCAACAGTGCTGAGATGGAGAAACCTTAGCTAGATTGACATTTTGGGCCCCTGTCTTTACTCTGCTCCTTTCTCCCAAGGGAGGGAGTTTGAAAGAACTAGTTAGTTTGAAAGAACTGGGATCAAAGAGCCCTCCCTGGACCTGCCTTCCTGCAAGGGCCACTCTGCCATGTGTGGAGCTTGGCCAGGCAAGCTCTGCCCTGCCCCCACCCACAGAGAAGCCTGCAGTGGGCAGGGATAAGGTGTCAGCAAGCCCCACGGGAGCCTGGCCTGCCAGGCAGCTGCCTCTGGAATAAAGGTGGCATTTCCCTCTCCACCTGCCTGAGCCCCACCTATCTTGTCCTTTCTCTTAGTTGGCCCTGAATCTGAGTCGGGGAGTGGGATGCTATTCGCTGGGCCCCTTCAAACCCCAACACTGTCACTCAGCCTGGAAATCTGGCACCATCTCTGCTGCCTCTTCATTCTTCACACCCACTGGATCCCTGAGTCAATTCTGCTTCACAAATCTCTCTCAATGCTGCTCAGTTTTTCCACCTTTCCTGTGGGGGATCTGCCCCTTTCTCACTCACCTGAACAATAGCAATACCTGCTAACTGCTTCTGTCTCTCCTCTCCCCTCCTCCCACTTCCACATGCTGTCAGAGCTCCCTTCCTAAATCTCAGAGTGGGTCGTGTGGATCTTCATATGGACTCTGGACACCAGACACACAGAGAGGCACACAATTGATATTTTGCATAGCAAGTACTATACGAGGAATGGATAGTAACAATAATAATACATATCTACCACTGACCATGTGCCAGGCATTACTCTAACCCTTCACATAAGTAACCCACTTAATACACATAGTAAGCCTGTGAGAGAAGAACTACGACTGTCCGCATTTTACAGATAAGAAAACTAAGCCACAGAGAGGGTAAGTAACTTGCCCAAGGTCACACAGCTAGTACCTGGTGGATCCAGGATGTGTGTCTAAGCAAATGAGCTCCAGAATTCTTCAGCACCATACTGAATAGTTTCTCTTATGACATCAAATTTGTCTTAACCATGAGATGGGAGCACAGTGAAAGGAGCAACCACCTCTGCCTGGGGAAGCTGGGGAAGGCCTAAGAGGCAACGCCAAGCGGGCCGGAGGAACAAGGTGGAGAGAGTGTTCCAGGCTGAGGGGAGCAGGTGCATGGGAGATGTGCAGGTTTGTGTAGTGCAGTGAGGCTCTGCAGTGCAGACTCGGGGCAGGGGCAGGACACCTGGTGGGAAGGAGTGCAGCAAAGGAGGCTGGAAAAGACCTTGGAAGCCTTGTGAGTGACACAGGCCCAGTGGGCCAGGGAATGTCATGGCTGGAGTGGTGTGTTAGAAGGAATACTGTGTCAATACAGTGTGAAGAAGGTCATGAGAAAGCTGGGCTGGAAGCAAAGAAGCCAGTTAGGAGGCAAATACTGTGGCCCAAGTGAGCAAGAACACTGGAGGCCACTATTCACTCATTCATTCATTCATTCATTCAGTATTTCTTGTGCACCTACTCTATGTCAGGTACCGCTCTGGGCACTAGGAAAACAGCTGAGAACAAGATGAAGTTTTGGTAATGTATGGCATTAGCATACATTCTAATGCTTCTGTTTCTCCACCCTGTCCCCCACCCTTGTCCTCTGTATTGCCAGCCTAAGAGACAAACTCCAGACCTCTACAACTCCCTACCCCCCAGAAGGTGCCATGTTTCATGCATTTTCCCCAGCACCAAGAAAATGTAAGAAATCCTCTTCCTCCCCTCTACCTGGAGACAGCTCTAGACACTGCCTGCAGCAGCACTCATAGACAGGAGACTTGGGCTTGCTCCAGAAAAAGGCAGACAAAACCTCGGGGGACCCAGGTGAGGAAGTGCCACAGAGGCCAGTGGGCTAATGAAATGGTGTTTCTGAAAGTGAGAGGACAAATGGAATCTCCTAGCCTTATGCAGAAGTCACAGCAGGTTCTTAATAGGTACTATTAACTGCTCAGACTTCCTGTTCTGTAAAATGGGAAATAATGTTTATCGGGTTGCCATGAGAATGAAATGAGGTGAATGTATGTTAAGTGCTGAGCGTAATGCCTGGCATAGAGAAAGTCCACACGTGGTAGGTAACAGTACCAATAATCACACTATTACTACTAATAATAAATGTTTGTGAGATGCACGAATGCATCTCAGGTGAGGGAGTCCAGGCCTGCTCGGTGCTCCCCTTCCAGGAGTAGTTGCCAAATGTTGAATGGAATGCTCTGGGCTATGAGACTTTGAGGAATAGGTTTGCTTCTGTAACTAATTTGTCTAGGGGACCCTGATGGAGTTCTTTGACTCCTTAAATACTGCTTCCTAAGCACAGAACCCCTTAGCATGCTATGCTATACACATTAATTCTTCAAACATTGAGAAGATGCCTATGGGCCATGTTAGAAATGATGAAAAAGACGTGGTCCCTGACCTCAAGGAGCTTACAATCTACCAGGGGTGAGACACAATTCAGTGGGATAACCTCAGAGTAGAAACAGGTACAAAGTAGGCCGGGTACGGTGGCTCACACCTATAATCCCAGCACTTTGGGAGGCCGAGGCAGGCAGATCACAGGAGGTCAGGAGTTTGAGACCAGCCTGACCAACATGGAGAAACCCCAACTCTACTAAAAATACAAAATTAGCCGGGTGTGGTGGTGCATGCCTGTAATCCCAGCTACTTGGGAAGCTGAGGCAGGGGAATCACTTGAACCTGGGAGGCAGAGGTTGGGGTGAGCCGAGATCACGCCATTGCACTCTAGCCTGGGCAACAAGAGCAAAACTCCTTCTCAAAAATAAAAAAAGAAAGAAAGAAAGAAAGAAAAAATAAAAGAAAAAAAGAGACAGGTACAAAGCCTCGACACAGGCCATAGGAGGGAGGGATTAACTAGGGATGTGGTGGGAAGGGCAGGCAGAAAAGGCTCTCTGAAGATGGTGAATTGGATTCTAGATGTTGGAGACCTATGGATCAACGATATGGATGTGAGACAGCTTGATACATGCTGTGAATGCATTTGTTGCTGCTGGAATGCAATGTCTGGGATATGGGGTGGAGGGAGAGAGAAGAGGGGAGGGTGGGGACAAGGATGGAGACACAGTCTTATGTGGGGCAGCAGCTGGGGCCTGGAGAGCCTGCTATGCCACGGTAAGGAGCCTGGAGTCACACCATGCGGAAAGTTTTGAAGTCGGGCAGAGACAGGATCAGACTTGCATTTTTGAAAGGGCATTTTAGACTTCAGGCAGCAGTGTGCAGGATGGATAGACCGTGTTTCTGAAGAGTGAGTGAGAGTATCACAGAGAGGATTTGAACATCCTGGGGCCAGGGGTGGGGTGGGGCACTGGATGACCTCCAAAGTTCTTTTCCAGGCCTAATAGTTTATGTGTCAAGTTTTTTCCCTAAATAATTTAAAATGCACTCGTGGACCCCACTGTTTAAAAGGATCCTCCCAGATATATTTTTGTGATTCACTTCCTAGTTTGTCTCCAGTGGAAGTCCAAATTTCCATGCAGTCTATCAGCTTCAAGCAAAGTAAACCTGCACTGAGCTTCCCTGCAGCAGCCAGGTGGGAAGGGGGCGGGAAGGAGAGGGAAAACAGCAAAGGGAGGTAAAGAGGAAGAGAAACTCAGCCTTGCTCCAGGCTCAGAGCCAGCCACCATCTCATGGAGTGGGCCTTGCCTGGAGTCCTCAAGCGCTGCTTGATCAGGGGACCTTTGGAGGTTTACATAGTCCTTGTGCCAGCTCTGGGAAGGAGCTAGATGGAAGGCGGGTTTGGAGATCAAATCGAATACCAAGGGTCACCTCTGCCCCAGAATGGCCACCGACATTCACTTACTCATTTGTGCACCCACTGAGCACCTACTGAGCCCCTCCAAGTGCCATGCTAGGCACTGAATTTGTGGCTGAGAACAAATGACGGTGTCTCCCTCATACTGTTTACAAGGCAGCATTTCTCCTTGAGGACTCTTATTTCCCCACCTGAAAAAAGCCTCTTTGGATATACACAGCTTCTCAGATGAGAGGTGCATGATGATGATTTCTAAGAAAGAGCCTGTTCTTAGAGACCACAGTGAAAGGGAATGTGCCACCCCTTAGAGGAAGAGACTGCCAGTGACGGAAAGAGCCTGCCACCCAGCTCCTCTGATTACAGGGACTGACCTCCAGAGGCTAAGGGACCTGCTTCAGGACACACAGAAGATTCATGGCAGGAATCTACATAGTGACGCTCCCATGTGGGAAGGGAGGGATGTCACCTCAGTCCTCTCAGGGGAGCCTCAAGTGACTTCCTACCTCCGATCCTGAGCACAAGGAGGACAAGACCAGGGTCAGACCTCATGTGAAAAACATCAACCAAGGCTGTTCCCACCAATCCTATAAGAGCTCCTCTGCCCTTCTGGGAGGGGAACTTCCAGCTCCCAGGCCTGTTCCCCTTCCTAAGAGCTGTGTTAAAATTTGCACAACATGATGCTTCCTTTAAGACAGGTCTACATCAATAGAGGGCTGGAATGCCAAAGCAGGAATCTCCACCGAGGTGGCTGCTCTCTAGGTAGGTGAAGGCTGATGTAAGGAAAGAAAGCAGTCCCTGCAGTCCCTCCTCAGGTCACCGGGACACTCCCAGGGCTCAGCAGTGATTCCCATGACCTTGTCACTGTACTTGTCCGGTGCAAACAAAGATAAGAGTAACTGGAAACAACAGAGAGGGTCATTTTATACTCTCTGCACTCTCAATTCTTCCATAGCTAATTAAAGTAATATGTCAAAATGTCCCTTGGAAGAGCTCTTTAAGAATATGTCTGTTAAATAAACAAGGTTTCACTAATTAATGACACGCCTTCCCATCCCTCGTTGAAGTTCCTTGTGGAACTTCTGGGCCAGGAGGGTTGAGCAGGAAAGGATGGAGGAGAAGTCGCCACCACCCTTTCTTGGAGGGAGGGGGCACATATCCAGCCTCTTGTCATTTGTGGAGCTATCAGTTTCTCCTCCGGATGCTGATCAGATTTCCTGGGCTGGAACCAACTTACAGGGCCAGGGTACTGGAATTTTTCCAAGAAGTAAACGCTTTGCTTCTTACAAAGTCAACATGATTTCTTTCAAGGAAAATTTTAATTTTTTTAGTGTCTAGGGTTTTTGAAGGGCAAATCTTTGGACCTTTCTCTAAAGAGAATGATTATATTATCCTTTTTTTTTTTTTTTTTTTGCTCTAAGACCACCTCTCCACCACCACACACACACACATACTCATAGAGAGGCATGGGGGTGGGAGAATGATTTGTCCAATATTGCACAATGAGTCAGTGGCATAGCCAGAAATACAACTATATGAACTCCCAATTCTTAATAATAGAAATATTAATATAGTCTCTATAATTTTCTATTTATTTTTGTTTTCACAGCTCACATTTAATTTTCACAACAACTCTGGGGGAATCTGGGTAAAACGGTCTCAGGAGAGAGCAGACCTGAATTGCAGACCAGCTCTGCCACTTGCTTGCAGTGTGATCCTGGCTGCTTCCCTCTCCTCTCTGGATCTCAGTGCCCTCGGCTGTGAAATGGGAGAATTGGATGAGAGTACTTCTAAAATCACTCCCACCTCTAATGTGCTGTGATTCTGTGCTGCAATGCTCCAGTCCCGGGTTTCTCAGTCTTGGTGTTAATGACATTTTGGGCCAGATGATTCCTTGCTGTGAGACGTGTTCTGTGCACTGTAGGATGTTCAGCAGCATCCCTGGCCTCTACCTAGTGGATACTAGTAGCACCCCATTCCCCAGTTGTAACAAGAAAAAATGTCTACAGACATTGCCAAATATCTGGGAGGGGGAACAAAATAACCCCTCTAGTCACCATTCAAGGATTTCGATAAGGTAAAAATCATGAGTGTTTCAGGGGAAAAACGGTCTTCCTCTCCCTTCCTTTCCCCCAACCCTTTCACACCTTTCTGCACACTTTTCAAAGACAACCTCTCAGTCCTTTGCTGCTTCTTATTTCTTAAATGCCCTAAGTGGTCTGGGGTGTGTTTGGTGTGATAATGAACCAATTGATTTCATACTTTCTCCTAAGGAAAGTTCACAGGTTTATGTCCCCTAAGCAACCAGCCAGGCTCTCCAGAAATCCCTAGCAGAGCCCAGGCTGGCCTGGAAGCCTGTATCTGCAGCCTGCAGGAGGCTCGGTGAGCACGAATTTGTCAGCACTCTTAAATCACTAGGCTCCGAGGAAGGCTTCTCCCAGCAGAAAGATCCTTCCTTAGGAATCACTAGCTCAGGGCCCTCCATCACATTCAGAATTATCCTGGGACCCGTAAAATTTCTTTTCCCCAAGCATGGCAGAACCCCAAAGTGAAAACCCTGAGGTGGGGCAGGGAAAGAGGCAAGGAGGGAGCCCTGCCAAGAAGGCCTTGCCCATCAGCCCAGATATTGCTGTGAGAAGAGGCTGATGTGCAAACCTGGGCACTCAGGCTCACTCACTGGGAAAAAGAAGACTCCGGGGTTCCCAGTGATTCAGCAATAATATCCCCTTCCAACTGAATACCTCTTTACCTCTAGCCAAGGGCAGAGGAATACTAAAGACTGTCTCCCTCCAGCTTTGCTCCCCTACCCTCATCACATGGTTGTCAGCCTCATCATTTAGCAGAGAAGGAAACTGAGGCTTGCAGAGGTTAAGTGGTTTGTTTAAGGTCTCTAAGCCAGCAATCGGAGACCAGATTCTAAGCCTGGGTCCTTACCATTACAATGAGAGGGGGAAGGGTCAGCCATCTGGTGGGGCTCATAAAAGCCCCACTGGACAATTTCCTGTTTCTCATAGTCTAATGCCACTTCTCAAGCTCTCTACCCACTCCCGCATTCAAACAAAAGTCCAGAGAGCTTGTACTATAACCACAATTTATATAAGTATATTCCTCTGGTCTTATCCAGAACCAGAACAAGTCTTGAGAATGCAGGCTCATTTCACCAGGTAAAGCTAGGAGCTGGTGAGATCTCAAGCACAGCCTCTTAAGACTCCAGTTTAAAGAGAGGGGCTTTTCCTCTCCGGTGGTCCACGTGATCCTGCCACCTCCCTCCTCCCGCTGAAGATGAAGCTCCAACTTCATCTTCTGTGAGCATGAGGGAGAGGAGGGGACTCAAGCATCTTCCCTGGCAACAAGCATCCCTTTCGTGAGTCTTAGGGAGAGAAGAGGATTCCGCCTCTCAGAATTCTGGCTTGGCAGCAGTGGGTTTCTTACGAGGGTAGGCTGCCGAGTCTGCTGAGGCTCCAAGGAGAACCAGGAGGAAGTCCATCCAGTGTGCAAAGAAGCCAGGTGGGGAGATAATAACAAAAGGGGGCCGGGCGCGGTGGCTCACGCCTGTAATCCCAGCACTTTGGGAGGCCGAGGCGGGCAGATCACGAGGTCAGGAGATTGAGACCACGGTGAAACCCCGTCTCTGCTAAAAATACAAAAAGTTAGCCGGGCGTAGTGGCGGGCGCCTGTAGTCCCAGCTACTCGGGAGGCTGAGGCAGGAGAATGGCGTGAACCCGGGAGGCGGAGCTTGCAGTGAGCGGAGATTGCGCCACTGCACTCCAGCCTGGGCGACAGAGCGAGACTGCGTCTCAAAAAAAAAAAAAAAAGAACAAAGGGGGCAGCCCACAGGCCATTCAGCAAACCTGTTTCCCAGAGCCCAGCTCAGATGTCGACAGCCAGGCTCTCGGAACAGAAGAAAGGGCAATGGAAATGGTAGTATCTAGCAGGTCACCTAAGAAGTCCAAACATAAGGATTTTGCAAAAATAGAATGTCCTAGCACTCTGACCTTGAGCTGGGAGCAGCAAGGGTGGGGGAAATGGGCAAATACTCTTTGGAAACTCTCCAATCCATCTATAATCTGAATCTGGGAGGTCTCACCAGCAGTGGTGTGACTGCAAGCAGAGAGACCCCACGCCAACATTCCTTGGCGCTCCAGACCTGGGTTCCAAGACCACAGTGAGGGACTCGGCACTTCTGACTCCTAAATGCACAGACAGAAACCTGGACTTGCATGGCTTTTGCTTAAAACACCACTTGGAATAATGAGACGAGATTGTAGAGGGAGGGAAAGAATAATTAGGAATTTCTATGACCTGTGTATGTCCATGACAAGAACTGTATTTTCTCCTCACCTCCTCACTCTGAAAAACAGATTCAAAATAGAATCTCCCCAACTGTATGGGATGTATTAATTTACCAAAGCCTGGTCAGTCAATAACTATGAGTGCCTACTGTACAGAGAAAGTAAGTCCATCTTTATAGTGAAGAGGAAGCAGGCCGCTGGAGTGGAAACAGCTCTGAATCGAGCAGTGGGAATCCTAGGGCCTAGTTCCATGTCTTCCACCAAATAGCCATGTGACCTTGGCTTTATCCAGCTTCAGTTTTCTCATCTGTAAATTAAATGTGCATGTGAGTGTTGGGATGGGATGGGGTTGGATAAGATGCTCTCCAAGGCTCCTTGCTTCTGGCTCTAATGTTCTGGAACTCCATGAACCCTTAAAGAGTTCAAAGAACACAGCGGCACCAAGCACAAAGGAATGATCCCCGAGAGAGGGTGGGGCTGTGTACCAGCTCTGTCTCCTTGGAATGTTGTGCTTGCACCTGCCCCATAGCACCCGAGGTCACAGGACCACCTGAAGCCCAGGAAGCATGTGGTAGAAGGATTCCAATTACGATGGTGGTGGTTGAAGGCTGTAGCCTGAGCTGCCTTAAAGCATTAAGTTGCTACAGCCAGTGAAGGGCAAGAAGTGAGAAAGTCAGTGGTCCTGAGCTAGGTACTTTTGGCGCCCCCTACTGGACACCAAGGAGTCTGCTCCACCTTTAGGCTTCCACCGCCTCAGCACGGAAGCAAGGGAGCGCTTGAGCATGAGAGGCTGTCACAAGCTGTTTAGTAGGACTGCCTTCCCGGTTGGTGGTATTCTTTCTATAAAAGTCTATTGCACTCCCTAGAATTACACAGGCCATTGGTCCACACATTCACAGGGGCACCCCTGCGCAGCCATAGGACGTCTTAACCAAACATCAAGGTGCCAAGGAATAAACACCAGGGTTCAGAACACCAGGTGCAGCCCAGATGGAGAAGGGAAGAAAGAGCAACAAGCAGGTATTTCGCTGCACAAATCCCCAGTGGAGAGAAGGTCTTGGGAAATGCAGCAGAAAAATGTTGACTGCAGCAGACAATGATGGAGCTGGGGGTTGGGATATGGATTGATAGCACCCATAAAATATCTCCAGGCTGAAGCAGGTACCCTAGGAGTTTGAACATCCACCTACATTCAGGGATGGGATAAGGTGGAGGATTCAGGCTCAAATGAGCAGCCACAGAGCAGGTTCCCCAGACTCCCTACACACCGTTTCGACCTTTTCCAGAGTCCATTAGTACCCACTGGAAATGGGAATGTTCTAATTGTGGTCCTCTGTGCCATCATCAAGACCCTCAACTCCCTTCATTACCTATTAAATTGACTTTAGGACCTACTGCCAGAAGGATGTTCTTAACCAAGTCAGAGAGAGAGAGAGAACATTTTCTCAAGAACCATGCTGGAACAGCCACCATGTTCCCACTTTTCCAGCCTCCACCTCTCTCCCATGGCTGAGGGTGAGGTACTCTGTGACTCTCAATGAGCTCTAATTCAGTCTTGGACATCTCCAGCCCCAAGTCGTCTGGGTTCCAAATCTCCGTCAATCGCTTATCTCTTCCCACATGAGTTCTCCTCTGACTCAAGAAAATACTATAGAACTGTCCCCTGTCCTGGGACCCTCTTCCCTTCTTTTCCACTTGGCTTCACGTGGAAAGTCCTGCACCCATCCCAGAAGACACCTCAAGTGCAACTCAAGAATGTGTCCTGTCAGGAGAACGAAAGCATCTCCTGGGATGTGCAGAAGCCACACTGGGTGCACCCACCACCACCACCAGCAGCAGCAGCAGCAGCAGCAGCGGCGGCGGCGGCAGCAGCAATATTCATTAGTCATTCCCGGAGGAAGCCCCCCCAGCTCTCAACCCTAGGAGAATTTCCCCGCCACTCTGGGAGGCTTCCATCCAGGCTGGGATGACTTTGGATTCTTGAGTTGCTTTCTGCAGAAGCGGGACTAACCAGGGCTCCCAACTACTGTACTGCAAAGAAGCGCGCTGCATTGCTGGGCATGCCCCCAAGCCCGGCCTGGCTGCCCCATCAAAGCCTCCAAGTGCCCCCACGGGGTCGAGGAGGACTCAGGGTTCCCCTGGAATGCCTGAAGCCGGCTTGCCTCAGGCAGCCTGAAGGGAAGACCACACCTCGTCCAGCATAAGGCGGCTAGCAGCTACGCCGCGCGCGGGGCTGGCTCCCGGAGCTCTCTGCCACCCAGCGCTGTGCCCGGGAACTCGGCTTCCCAGGGGAGGAAGAGCCAGCCCGCGGGGCTCTTCCCCAGCCTGGAAGCGTAGGCACTCGGCCGAGGCCAGTGGCTTCCCCGGCCCGGGTCTCAGCCTGGCTGACTGGGAGACTCTTCCGATAGCCCGGCACATCCCTCCTCACCCGCTCCGCCCCCTCCAGGCCCCAGAGGCCCCCTCCCCTGACAGCTGACCTCCAGTGCGCCCCCAACACTTTCTCTGCCAGCTGCGGGCTGTCGCCCCCACACCTCGGCTCCCACCTCTCCGCCACCTCCAACCCGGCCGCCGCCTCACCCCCAGCCCGCGGGGGAGGCTCCGCGCGCCAATCGAGTCCAGCGCCTCCCAGCAAGTTAGGAGCGAAGCCGCCGCCTTCGCGGTCCCCGTCTTCCCGGGTTCCCGGGCGGCGTCCCCGCCACCCTTGCGGGCGGATCCGGGGGCGCGCGCAGAGCTGGAGAAACTTTCTCCGCCTTAGGGTGGGGGGCACCGGTGCAGATACTCACGCCGGGGTCAGCGCTCGGAGCCATCCTCCCGCTCTCGGCCCCGCCGCCTAGGGGCGTGGGAAGCGGGCGCTCGCTGCCGCCTCTGCCGCCGGCGCCGCCGCCTGCTTGCTCTCAGCCCCGGTCCCGGGCTGGCCTCGAGCCTCCCGCCCCGACGCCGCGCGCTCGCTTTATACAACTCCACTCGAGCGCTCCCGGTCTTATGTAAAGGCTGGCGGAGGCCCGCAGCCAATGGCGCGGCAGCTGGAGCCGGGGGCCCGGGGTGGGGGGCGCCGGCGCGGCCAATCGCGGCCCGGAGAGCCCCCAGAGCCGGGCTGGGGGAGGGAGCGCCTCCCCGCGCTGATTTAGGAGCCGGGATTGCGGTGGCAGCAGCCGGCAGCCAGGCTGGCCCGGCGCGGCGCGGCGGCCACTGGGGTGGGCGGCGGCGAAGGCGGCGGCGAGGGCGGGCGCCCCCCGCGCCCCGCCACTGCGTCGCGTAACCTTCAGGCGGCAGCGAGGCCTGGCGAGGAGGGGAGAGGGCGCCTGGCTGGGCGCTGGGGGCCCCAGGCCGGAGGGAAGCGAGGGTCCCTCGGGAGGCAGCGCAGGGAAGGAACGCGAAGGGGGAGGGGAGGGCGGCGAGCCCCAGGACCCCGCGGCCACCCATGCGCGCAGGACCGAGGGTGGAGGCGGGAGCGGCGGCACTGCCTTCCCATTTCCCCCCAGGATAGCGATCTGGCGTCGCCGGGCCGGGCCAAAGCGGCCGAGCGAGCCGCGCTGATGGCGAGATTTCGACTACGGAGCTAGCGCCGAGCCGATCTTTATCCAGCCTGGGGACGTGTCCGAGCACCTCCCGGGGACTGCTCAGTATGGAGAGCAGGGCTCCGCGACGGCCCCCGCAGGCGGGGAGCGGGCGAGCGCAGCTCGGAGATCAGGCGCGCAGAGGCCCAGGCGGCTGCGGGCAGCGCCGCTTCTACCCCACCCCCTGTCCCCACCAGCAGTGCCCCCACCCCGTCCCACCTAGTCCCTACCCCAGCAGTGGCCGAGTCGGGCCTGGCCCACCCGCTCCTGCCGCCTGCGTCCTACTAGCCTCCCTCACCGCTTTGATCACAGGTACTGCCCGCCTCTCCTCGCCCCCAACCCGCTGCCTTGGTGGTGGTGGGGGGATGGTTTCTGCCTCTCTGGACCAGGGGAATGGGGGTGCTAAGCGCCAGAAAAACACACTTGATCAGCAATGCTCAAAATACCCCTGTTCAGGCAGGAAACTGGCCTTGGTGGGTCACACTCTGAAGGCAAATCCTTTTTTTACGCCTAGAATAGAGCCTGGCACATAGTAGGCACTCAGTGTTTATTGAATGAATTCTGAGCTTCCATGAGTGAGGTCTTTGGGTTTCTGAAAGCCAGGTAAAGGGGCCACAGAAGAGAAAGACTTGGGAATCCACCATCGGAGAGGGAAGGAGCTAGGACTGTTTTCCCATCCGTTGACGCTTTTGTGACCATCACCCACTAGTCTGGCTTCTGGGCCCTTGACTCTTAGAATGATTTAAATGTGTTCTTTTATAGAGGGCCACACATCCAGCCTCTGGCCCCTGTTATCCACAGATTTTGAGCAGAACTATCAGGACCTAGTCTGGGCTCTGTTTTCAGGTCTCTGTGATCTTCCTCTGAAAAGAAATAGCTAGGCACAGACAAACTTTCTGGCTTTTTGAGCCCCCATCAAGCCTGTAAGGTTGTGGGCCCCTTTGAAAATCTGGCAAAAATTACTGAATCATTTTTCTAGAAAAATATACAAACACACACATTTACACACACACACACACACACACACACACCTTGAGTATACTTTCAGGATCATTAGGAACCCTGAGTCTCTTGGGGCTCTGTCCAATGTCAACCTGTTTCTTCAGGGGTCTAGGACAGTAGTTTATAATCACCCTCCTTTTGGGGATCACAGACCCTTTAGAACCTTTCAAGAATCTCATAAATGTTATGGATCTGTTGCCTATAAAAATGCTCACTCACATACACACATGTTGACATGCAACTTTAGGAGGGTTCGTGGATCATTAAAACTTAATCTAGGGCCCTGATTAAGAACCTTCATCTATCGGCAAATAGACTCTGCCCCCAAGGCCATATCTGATCCCCAGCTCTCTGCATAAGGAGTCCAGTTGGCTCTGCACCCTGCTGGAACATGCCACCACCTTGTTCTGAGGGCATCTGAGTCATCTGGCCAAGGCTCTGGCACCTGAGAGACTGTCTCCACACTTTCTCTGCATCTTGGTCCCCGCCACCCTCTTAATGTGGAAATAAGTTGCAGGTTGTCATATTCTGTCTGATCTATGAGCATTCCTTAGCCAGAAACTCCAACTCAGGGAGACAGCAAGTGACTGGTAATTAACCAGTTTCACTCAATCCCAAACATCTGAGCACACCTTTCTTGGTTTTTGTTCTCACCTCTCTCTTCTCCGGTGAAGCTGTGCACAGCAGCCCTCAGCTGTAGCGCCTCACCTCACCCAGACCCGACAGATTTAGTAACCAGCACGGTAATTATCAGCATTAGCCAACCAGATGTGAATAGGTGCTCTGTGCAAAATAACTGTAATAATCTCACACTTTCCTGCAGCTAGCCAGGTAAGGTTACAACAGACCAAAGGTGCTAGGGAAGGACAGAAAAATGCAGGAAATGATGGAGATGTTCCAGCCAGGAAGTGCTCCAGGGAATACAATCTGGCTTCAGCACTTGAACTTGTGAGGGTTTAGCCCAGTGGGCCAGGCAGTCCTGGTTGGAAAATTTCTCATTTCTCTGATGTCCTCGATGTCCATTTGCTCAGTTCATGTCAGTGTCTGCTCAGAGCTCCAGCCCTTCCCCACCCCCAATCCCGTGAGAGACCTCTTGTCCTCCCACATTGCCCAGACACAGCTTTCTTGAGGCAAATGCACACGGTTATAGACTGAATTGTGCCTCTCCGGACCAAATTCACATAGTGAAGCCCTAACCCTTAGTGTGACTGCATTTGGAGATAAGGCCTTTAAAGGGGCAATTAAGGCAAAATGAGATCATAAGGGTGGACCCTAATTCAATAGGACTAGTGTCCTCGTAAGAAGAGCGAGAGATACCAGAGATCTCCCATTTCTCTCTGTGCGTCCTCAGGAGAAAGCCTGCCTGAGTAACAGGAGGAGGCCATCTGCAAGCCAGGAGCAGGGCCTCTGCAGAAACCAGACCTGCCAGCACCTTGATCTGGGACTTCCAGGCTCCAGAACTGTGAGAACATTAACTTCTGTGGTTAAGCTCCACGTCTGTGGTATTGGCTATGGCAGTCTGAGCTGACTAATACACACATTTTCAGCACACCCTTACCCCATGCATCTTGTTCAGGCTCCAGTCCTTTGACCCCAGTGAAGTTGTTTTTTCTTCAGAGTGTTCCCCCACAGACTTCTTCATTCTTACCTGGGGAACATGCTTAAATTGTTTTCTCATCTGTTCATACCTAAACCAAGTCTTCCCTCCTGCGCCACCTTCCAAAACTGCCCTGGCCAGCAGTTTTCAGCTCTCCTGCAGGTCTACACCATCTTATTACCTGTGATGCACATTAGCTTTTTTTCACTCAGTGATACTTGGCCTCCCTATCAGAATATGAGCCCCTTGAAGTCCAGAGTTTGTACCTTGCAGTTGACTACCTCACAGAACCCAGCATGAAACTGGGCGCAGAGTGAACACACAGTAGATATTTGCTGAGTTATTCCAATTAAACCGATTTACTTAAAAATACTATTAAAGCTATACAGTACTTCATTTTCTAAAAACTCAAGACGTGTTGTGTGTGTTAGTCATCATCAACATCACTGGAGCAGGAGTTCTCAGGAGCTAGTTTTCTTCTAAAGTCCAGGATCAGAGAGGTTGGACTTTACGCAAGTTGCTAACAGTCATGCAACAAGTTAAGGACAGGACAAAAACTGTAGGAAACACTGAAGACAACCTCCAGACCCCATGTCCTTTCATTGACAAATGACTTTGTTAATTCTCTCTCTACATTAGAAGATTACTTGGCTATCTTCTCGCTCTCTGGGTGAGAAGTCAAGACACCAGATCTTAGAGATGCTTCTGTCCCAAGAGTTCTGTCACAGGAGAACAGAGAGGCTGGTACAGTTCCTCACACCCTTATCTGAAGCCCTTGAGGCCAGAGGCATTTTAGAATTCAGAAAGGCACCATACATAAACATTCTCAGTGAAGCTTTGAGCAGCATATTGAAATCAGACACATTAATATTTCTGCAACGAAATATATGAAGTTTACACTAAGCAGGTGTGAGGATAAAGTAACTTCACATCAGTTTAGGTCAGATTTTGCTACCAGATGAGTCTTGGCATCAAACTTGCAAAACAAAAATCCTTTTGACTTTCAGAGATTTGGGGATTTGGAATTGTAGATAAGGGATTGTGTATTTTAGGCTTGGTTGTCTCAAAAGAAATGAATCTTTTTGTAAGGGGGTGGAAAAACAGCAATAGTTGAAAATGGGAAACCACAAACTGTGAAAGAAATGAGGAGCTAAAGGGGGTATGAGGAAATAACCCCTTCTCAAACCAAGTCGTATGGAGGGGTCGTCCCTTTTTTCCAAGGAGTACACATTTATCACATGGCCGATGGGTTTCAGATGCACTTGTGGCTTGTAAGAGGCAGATGCATAGGATGGACTTTCAAGGGGAGGTAGGTTAGGGGTAAAGTTGGACAGAAACTCTTTTAGAGAAGCCACAAACCCTGGGGGATGGTTCAGTCAGGGCCAGAGCCAGAGCCATCACAGATGCAGAAAGGAGTCTTCCAGATGGCCAGAGAGTTTGTTCAGAAGACCTTGAGCTGTGAGCGCATGCTGCAGGGAAACTCTGCAGGCAGAGCAGCCCCAGGAAAGGGATGCTGGAAGAAGGAGGACATGATGGAATCCTGGGGAAGTCTGGTTAGAAAGTTTAGAGGCTGTGGGGCAGGGGGAAGCCTGGGGGTAACGATGCAAGCAGTTGTCTGCTTATCACGTTAACCTGTGCCAAAATGGCTTGGGTTCCAGGAGCTTACCTGCCTATGTGTCCAGTGAGCTATGGGGTTTTCCCACACTGTCGTGGGGGTGGCTCTGCAATCTGAGGGGCTGGTTAAGAATGTGATGCAGGGAGGGAGATGGGAAAAGGAAAGCCATGGTGGGCCGCTGACCACACAGCTCTCTACTCCTGCTTGAGATGCTCAGCCAGCAGTCTTCATGATAAACGGGCTCCCTGGAGTCCAAGTCAACAGCAGGGAAGCTTCATCTTGGATCTTCATCATTGTTGCTGACCTTGGTCCTGCTCTACCTTTCTTCTCAGGTCCTAGGACCCCACTGTTACCTTTTTCTTCTGACAGAGCTCCTGCTGGTACCCCCAGCTCCAGTCACTGGGTCTCCAGCCATTCTCACCTCCTGCTGCCCTACCCCATGACCCAGGACCTCAGGGCCTAGGATTCTGGATGCTTTCCTTTCTTCCCTGTGGCTGAGTCTTTAACACCTGCTGCCCCACATTCCAGGCATCAACTGCCCTCTTGAACCTCTGCCAACTGCCTCATGCCAGCTTCCTTTAACATGCCCCCAACCTGGCCTCACATCTGCCTCCAGCTCCCAGGACCTCCTCAGACCCTGGCCCTGCCTTGGTGGACAGGTCCTGTTTTGGGTTCCAGCCCTTCCTGGTCTGGCATATCCAGCTGCCAACCCAGCCAGGTTTCTGACAGACATGAGCTCATGGTCATGGTTTAAAAAAGAAAAGAAAATAAAAACCCTGTCAGCAGTTGGGTGGTGGTAGCATACATTTACTAGCAGCAAATGCCAGGGAGCTCCTGAGCCAGGGATGCCCTCGTCAGTTTCCATCCTAAGGGAAGAGAGAGAAATGGGTGAAAAGTGAACAGAAGAGGAAGGGGAACAGGAAGGAGTAAATAAAAGGAGGGGAAGAATCAAGAGAAGAGAGAAAGGGAAGGGAGGATGTCGGGAGAGGGAGCAAAGTGGGGTGGGAAGAGTGTCTGTAGCTATAGCCTGTTTTCAGTGTCTAAACTGAGCATGGAGAGCTTGTCATCCGTAGAGTCAGACATTGACACAAAAGAAGATGGAAAAGGTAATTGAGCCTGTGTGTGTGTGCATGTGTGAGGAGGGGTGGAGGAGGGGGGCGGGGAGAAAGAGAGAGAGAGAAAGGGGACATAAGAGAAAGAGAAGGGTAAAGAAGAGAGAAAGGGGACATAAGAGAAAGAGAAGAGTAAGGAAATGGGCCATCCAGGAAGTAGATAGAAGTGGAGGGCTAACAAGGTGGACAAAAACCAATGGCATCTGGAAAAAGGAATCCATGTTTGAAGTTTGTAAGGGCAATCATTTCTGATTACTCTTCTGATGTCATTAACCAGGGTTTGTGGAAAACCCTCTGCCCTGACCACCTATCTCTGCATCTCTTGCTTGGTTCTTCTCTGATTTTTTATAAAGCTGTATCCTCATCTTGGCACCAAATTCCATTATAGATAGGATGTATATCTCACGGGTTCAGCTTGAGGGTATGGAGGTATGTTATGACCTACCATATGCAAGGGTAAAATGAGGATAATAAAACCTCATGATGGGGATTTCATAAGGAATACGTGAGATAATGCACGCAAAGCCCTTGGCCGAACGCCTGGCACATAGTGAGCATTCCATAAATGATAGCTATCATCCTTCTTCCCTTCTTTTTCCCCTGTCTCTGTGCCCAACTGTCACCTCCTTCTGCCTGTCATTCCTGTGAAATGCCACTCATTTTCATCCTTTTCTCTTCCTCCAAGCCCTTTAGCACATCACATGTGCATTTCTCCTATTGCAGACATGTAGAGCCCCGCCTTCATATTCTTCCCACCCCAATCTATGATAATCCTTTAATTGTGTAGCACTTTATAGAATAAAAAAAAATCCTCATTAACACCTGTGAGATAGACACATAAATGAAGGCTCAGAGAGGTGTAGTGGCTTGCCCAACGTAGCACAGCTAATAAAAGGCAGAGCTGGAGCCGGGCACGGTGGTTCACGCCTGTAATTCCAGCACTTTTGGAGGCCAAGGCCAGTGGATTACCTGAGGTCAGGAGTTTGAGACCAGCCTAGCCAAAATGGCAAAACCCCGTCTCTACTACAAATACAAAAATTAGCTGGGCATGGTGGCGGATGCCGTAATCCCAGCTACTTGGGAGGCTGAGGCAGGAGAATTGCTTGAACCCAGGAGGTGGAGATTGCAGTGAGCTGAGATCGCATTGTTGCACTCCAGCTGGGTCAACAGAGAGAGACTCCGTCTAAAAACAAACAAACAAACAAACACACAGCTGGGATGCAAATGTAAGTCTCTTGGGCCAAAATCACTACATTCTCCACTGTCCACAGAGTTGAGTCAGTAAGTGATTCTTTTATGATGCTATTATTGAAGGTAGAGACCTGGTTTTATATTTCCCATAAACTTCTTCAAGATCTGGCCCACAAGAGGCCCTTAGTCAGTGTCAGTTATTTACTTCCAGGCACCCAAAAGAGCTCAGGGCTACCCTTGGCTCAGCCCTGCCTCCATGGTAAAGGGTCCTCGCTGCTTCAGTGTTGCTCTGTTCACACCCCAGAGGCAGGATCCCAGCCTAGACCCAGGCCCGTACACACCATAGATGAGGGCTGAGCAGAAGTGAAGCCAATATTCCATCCTTTGGTGAGGCAGGGAGAATATCATGAGGAATTAGGCTTGTTTAAGTATAGCTCAAACTAGCAGAGAATAAAAGCAACTCCATGCTCATTGCAACAGAAAGGAATTGAGATTTCATGAAAAGAAGGCCTTTTTCTGTGTGAGAGTTGAGAGATGTTAGAACGAGATTCCTGCAGAGGTTGTAGAAACTGCTCCCCTGGAGGTCTTTAAGAGCTGGAGCGCTATTCGCTTTCCAGCAGGATGCGGGGCTGAAGGCTGTGTGTGCAGGCGAGGGCACAGGCAGCTGGAGGAGGGCGCAGGATGCAGCAGACCTGACCTGACACCTCTACCGCGGGAGGCAGGTGGGAACTCAAAGGCAAGGCGGGGCGGGGCTGGGAGGAGAGAGCAGGCCCCAGGGAGGCCAGAGGTCAGAGGGGCAGACAGCACGAAGAGTCGCAACAGGCTGTCGAGTTCCCGGTTCCTGGTGGAGAGCCCGGCAGGCTGTTTGTTCTCGGACGTGTGCAACCGCTGCCGGCGGGGCTGTGGGCGCCGCAGCGTGGAAGGAAGGGGTGGGAAGGGGTGCATTTCTGGACCCTCGCATTGATTGGACCAAATGGACAGAAGCCAATTATTTTTCTCTGAGTAAAGCAAGGTACGGAGGCTGGCCATCAAAATATTAAACAGACATCGCTTCTTGGTCTTTTGGCTGAGATCAAGTGTAAAATATTAAACACAAATAACTAAATCTGAAGAGAAGTCTTTCACAATGCTTGTTAAACAAGAATGCTGGAAGTATTCTGGGAACACAAAAGACCCCAGAGAGAAGTGCCACATCTTCCTGCTTCCTGGAAGATCCTCTTTCACTAGAAGACCCCCTTTGCCGGGGTGGGGAGAAAGAGGAAGAGTGGTAGGTAATTTAACTGGTAAGAAATAAAAATATCTGGCCAGCCGTGGTAGCTCACACCTGTAATCCCAGCACTTTGGGAGGTCAAGGTGGGCGGATCACCTGAGGTCAGGAGTTCAAGACTAGCCTGGCCAACATGGTGAAACCCCATCTCTACTAAAAATACAAAAAAGTAGCCAGGCACGGTGGTGCATGCCTGTAGTCCCAGCTGTTTGGGAGGCCGAGGCAGGAGAATTGCTTGAACCCAGGAAGCGGAGGTTACAGTGAGCCGAGATTGTGCCACTGCACTCCAGCCTGGGTGACAGAGTAAGATTCCGACTCGGAAAAAAAAAAAAAAAAAAAAAAAACGAAAAGAAATAAAAATAACTAATTATGATTTGAATAAATCTGCATATATCATGGAGCTGAATGCAAAACTGTGTGAGCATATTTTAAACAAAGCGTGAGCCTTGAAAAGATCTTCCAGGCTTCCTGTTGGGTGAGATTTTCAGCCTCCTCCAACCTTGTGGGGATACGTGTAACCTTTTCTTTTGCGCTTAGAGTACTTTAGTAAAAAGTTTTAACAGTGCTGCTTTAGTATTTACAAAGATTGTTTCACACAACATCTTATTGATATATTCAACAAGCATTTAAGCACTTTCTGTGTGCCAGGCACTGTGCCCTTTTTGACAAAGAAGTGGGTATTTGTATTTCCCCTATTGTGGAGAAGAGGAAATAGACGCGGTGACTCCCATCACCTCCCAAAGTTCTCATGGGGCAAAGCAGAGCTAGGTATGCGGTGTCTTTCTTGGCATGCTGTGCCTTTCTGTCATGCCTGCTGCCCTTCCCATATCTCTGCAATTCCTCCTACACCCATTCCTGCCATTAAGCAATTACACAGCACTCACCACCATGTGCCATCCTCCTGAGAGATTTCCAGGCAGGAGGGGCAGGTCACAGGAAAATGGGAAACCCAGGAAAGCCAGCTGGTGCCTGTGCCTTTTCTCCTGCCTGTGATTAGGACACGGTCTGCACACGTTTATAGGTAAGGGCATCAGCACAGAGTAACTAACATCCTCAGGTCATAGGCAAAGCATCCAATCCCGTGGCTGAGCTGGTGGAGTCACAGCTCAGTGCAGAGCCCTAGGTTATCTGAGATGTGTTCAGTGCACTGGGTAGCCCAGAATGGATTGCTCACCAACAAGCATTTGTCCAGGGCTTGTTAGGTGTGGGCTCTGTGTTAGGCTGGTGGGAAAACAAAGATAAATACAACTTCTGCCTTCAAGGAGCTTACCATACAGCAGGAAATTGGCGCCCACATTGTGCTGAAAGAGGTAAGGAATAGGGCCGGGCAAGGTGGCTCGTGACTGTAATCCCAGCACGGTATTGCTGTGAGGCCCAGATGAGGCACTGCATGTGGAATGGCTGGAGAATACCTGTCTAGAGTATGCTTGAGTGACAGTCCCAGCTTTGCCACTTACTTGCTTTGAGAGGAAGAGGTAGGAGGATTGCTTGAGCCCAGGAGTTTGAGACTAGCCTGGGCAACATAGGAAGACCCCCATCTCTACACACACACACACACACACACACACACACACAATTATCCAGGGTGGTGGTGCATGCCTGTGGTCCCAGCTACTTGAGAGGTTGAGGTGGGAGGATTGCTTGAGCCCAGGAGGTCCAGGCTGTGGTGAGCCATGATTATGCCGCTGCACTCCAGCCTGGGTAACAGAGTGAGACCCTGTCTCAAAAAGAGAGGGGGTGGAAAGAGAGAGGGAGAGAGTGAGAGAGACAGAAGGAATAGAAATGGGCTGGAGACGTGGCTTCCAGGTGATGCCCCTTCTTCCCACATCCTGTGAGCTTCCTTGCCAAGGCACTGTGGGGGCAGGAGACACTTCCTTGGTTACTGTGCACCTTCACTCCCCATCTGCAAGTGCAACTCCCCCCTCTCTGCTTATTCGTAGTTGTCTCATCTTCATCCTCAGTCAAACATTCACCTTCTTTCTCTGCAGCTTCCCAGCAGCCACCTCAACCAAAGCCAGGGCAGCCTGTGGTCACAGCCAATCTGCCTAATGGCACTTTACAGATGATGGCAGCACACACTGAGACTGTACATTCAGGTGCTCAGAGCTGTTCAAGTGCTTAACTGTTTTCATCGTCCTAACAAGCCTGTGATTCTGTTCTTATGCCCATTTTATAGGTGAAAAAGCTGGGGGTAAGTAAACAGCAAGTAAGTGGCAAAGCTGGGACTGTCACTCAAGCACACTCTAGAAAGGTATTCTTCAGCCATTCTGCATGTAGTGCCTCCTCGGGGCCTCACAGCAATACCATGGTGTAGGTTGATGGGGAAATCTAGACCACAAGGCTCAAATGCATTATTACCAAGCTCAATTCATCTACAGGCAAAGTGGACACGGGAACCCAGGTCTGCCTCTTAGCTGGTGTTCTTTTCACTACATTTTGTTGCTGAAGCCGGAAAATATTCCCTGTATGTTTCCAGTGGCCCTATACCCACCTAGTCTTTGGAGGATTTGTTTTTGCACTTTCCTACTGGGTGAAAACAAGCTCAAAACAGTCTTGACCACGCTTAAGCCAGAAAAGCTTGAAAGACCGCCACCTGGTGGCTTTCTCGGTGGTGGCGACTGAAATTGACCCCAGCCTGCGATCAGTGGCCTTGGGTGTCAGTGGTGAGTCTGGAAGAGTAGACGTTGGAGTTTATGGCCACTGACTGTGTGCCAGGTGCTCTGCTAAGTACTTTAAAGGGCTCCCTCTCATTTATTCTTTGCATTAACCAAGTGAGGTTGGTCCTATTCTCTTTGGCTCCATTTCAAAGATGAGGAAGCTGAGGCTCAGAGGCAAAGTAACCAGTTCAAGGTCACACTGTTAATAATTTATTTTTATTTTTATTTTTATTTTTTTGAGATGGAATCTCTCTCTGTTGCCCAAGCTGGAATGCAGTGGCGAGATCTTGGCTCACTGCAACCTCTGCCTCCCAGGTTTAAGTGATTTTTGTGCCTCAGCCTCCCAAGTAGCTGGGATTACAGGCACGCACCACCACATCTGGCAAATTTTTGGTTTTTAGTAGAGACAGGGTTTCACCACACTGGCCAGGCTGGCCTTGAACTCTTGACCTCAAGTGATCTGCCTGTCTTGGCCTCCCAAAGTGCTGGGATTCCAGGTGTGAGCCACCGTGCCCGGTCTATAACTCTTCAAGCTGGGCTTCAAATCCAGATTTCTCTGACTCTAGGTCCTGCTTCTACTTAACTACTCCTTATCTTACCTCCCCAGCCTTACCCCATCAGGCCATGGCCCATCCCCCAGTCCTGCTCACTGAGCCGCAGCCACTCCGACCATCCCTCTCTTCTTTGGGCTCTCACACAAGGAGAATGTTCCAGGCAGAAGGCACAGCAAGTGGTCTTCTTTGCACTTTCTGTGCCCTCTGTCTGGAACGTTCTCCCAGATTTGCCTGTGGCTGGTTACTCATCCTACAGATCTCAGCTCATATGGGTCACATCCTCAAAGATGCCATTCCAACCATCCATCTAAGTTGTCCCTGCCCAAACCCAGTTCCTCACTATCCCATTACCTATCTGCATGTCCTTCTGAGGGCTTAGCATTCTCTGAAAGTATCTTGTTTGTTTGCTTGTCTGTTGTCTGTATTCCTCACTGGGAAGGTCAGCTCCATGCTGAGTCTCAGTGCCTACCCTACTGCTTGCCTAGTAGTTGCTCCATAAATGTGTACTGGATGAACGATCAGAAGGAAGGCGACAGGAGAGAAAAGGTCCCATGACTGGTATTTTATCCATCTACTAACAACTCAGGGGGCCTTCTCATTCCTCCCATTGTTGGTATCATCCTTGCCTCCTTCTTCTTTGGACCCCACCTCTTTGTATCCAGGACCAGAGGTGAAGGGAGGCCAGAGCTAGGAATATAGATATTACAAATATAAGATGGCTTGCATTTCTGGTCCTTGGTATTTGATATAGCTGAAGAGTCTGGGTGTTTTTGGTAGTGGTTGTTGTTAATTCTTGTAATTAGCTTGTATCTTATAGATATTGCTCTTGGCCATTTAAAAAGAGGTTTAATTGGTCATTCAGGCCTGGAACCTATTCTGTTTTCCAAGTTTATTACTTCCTCCACCACATTCAGAACCTGGCAAGGTAGATTAGCATCTCAGGATTAGAAACTGCCCGTTCTCACTCACCCACGCTTGGATGTGCTCCAGAAAACAGACACTGGCTCGTGAATTTGAATTTAGAATCCTGCACTTGTAAGGAGAAGCTCAGACCCAGGCACAATATTTAAGATCTGCTGAAAACAGGCGCAGAGTACAAATGCTTACAGAGATGAGTTCCTAGCCAAAGACATGAGCGGCCTCAGAAAGGAAAAACCACGGTAGCTAATGGTCATTAAAGCTTAGTTGATGGAATTTCAGAGAATGAAGACAGCCACAATCCCAGTTAAATAATACCAGGAGAATTTAGCTCTGAGCTGACAGTGCCATGACTGTGATGTGGTGGCAGAGTGGTGCCAGGGTGACCACCGGGTGAGGAACTGGGCAACCTGGCCTCTCATCTGGGCCGCCACTGTCCCACTGTATGTCCCTAGTTAATCTGGAAAGATAAAACTGAGCTGGATGATCTTTCACATTCCCTGCAGTTCTGATGCTCTAGCCCTTTATTTGGGAGTAGAAGCAGGAGGAAGGTCTGGAGGAAAGGAGGCTAAAGTTTATCGAGTTCCTTCTCTCAGTCAGGTACTGAACTGAGCACAGTGGCATCACTTCTTCATAGCAGCCCTGCTAGCATAGTCTCTATTTTGCCTATGAGGAAAAAAAAAATAGGAGGCTAAGTGACATGTCTAAAGTCACATAGCTGGACCATGACACTCAAGCCAGCACACTTTCTACTTTGCCACAAGGCATCTGGCCACTTAAAAACCATCTGTACCCGCTGCTCCGGAATATCTGATTCCTAGAAGTAGCACTCGCCTTCTATGGAGCATGACTTTGATCCACACAGTGACTGGGAAAGAGAGATGTCAGCTGGGTTGTCAGATTTCCTGGTTTATTTCAACACTATCTTCTGGCTCCCAGTTAGGCAGCTCAGGGGTGAAAGCTGCCCTTGATGTAAGTAATGAGCAGTAGAACTTGCGTTATAGGCTGACCCCACAGGACACTGAATGATTCTGTAATTATACCACACAGTATTCATTGAAGGCCATGCATGTGCTGTACACTAACAACAACAATAGCAATAACAGCAGCAGCAGCAACAGCAAAAACAGTAGCAACGACAGTAGCGACAACAGCAACAGTAGCGGCAACAACAGCAGCAAAACAGCAGCAACAGCAACAACAGTAGCGACAACAGCAACAACAGTAGTGTCAACAACAGCAGCAAAACAGCAAGAGCAGCAGCAACAACAGCAGCAGCAACAGCAGCAACAACAGCAGCAATAGCAGCAACAACAGCAGCAACAACAGCAATAGCAGCAGCAACAACAGCAGCAACAGCAGCAGCAGCAACAGCAACAACAATAGCAACAACAGCAACAACAGTAGTGGCAATAACAGCAGCAAAACAGCAACAGCAGCAGCAGCAGCAACAGCAGCAGCAGCAGCAACAGCAACAATCAATGACCTTTCCGAGGGCTCATTCTGCACTGGGCACAGTAAGATACTTACAAGCATATCACCTATGAGGAGTGTAAGATGACTCTCCCTATTTTCTGCTTGAGGATATTGGGTCTCAATCTCGGACAGATAAAACGAGTATCCCAATGGCTGAACCGCCAGGATCAACATGCTTCTGCTTCTATATGGCGGAGAAGGTGTTAACTTGCTAGGTAAACCGAGGGGCTGTATTTTCTTAATTAAAAATCAGGGCACATGGTCTGATACACTGGCTGGTGATCAGCAGGATCTCTAAAAACCCCAGGGGCAGTTGCAATCAGTATGGGTCTCAGCATAGCTACCTGCCTCTTTGTGCCCCCTCTTCTGCTCCATATCCATCACATCACTTTCTGGTCGCCCAAAGCCCTCCCACAAAGGCTCATCACTCTGGCCTCCCTCCCAGAGTATCTCGTGCTCCAAAACTGTGACCTCTAATCTGCAACCAAATTTACCATTCTCAGATTAAACAATCCCCAACCTATTCTGGTGGAGGAAACCCTAACAGCTGATTGGTGTAATTCATACTAAGGTGTGAGTGATTGACAAGATGTCTATCACTAACAAGTGTCTGTTATTTTAAAGAGAAGCTAGTTTCTCCACCAGACAGCTGTCTCTAATAGGATCCTAGCTGCCTGGCAGTCCAGGCTTCATGGGGGCAGTCTCATGGGGAAAGGTGGAGAGAGAGAGAGAGAGAGAGAGAGAGAGAGAGAGAGAGAGAGAGAGAGACCAACCTCTCCAGCGGGCTGATTTTCAAAGGGAGGTGCCTTATCCCCACTTTCTAGTCTCTGATCAGAATGCAGTGGCACAGGGAGAGTGCTTGGAAAACCCTACAGCCCCTCTCCTATTGGCATTGTCTCACCTTTCGAGACCCTCTCTTCAGTGAGAAACCATTTTAATAAGGCTGTAATTTCGTTACAGAATTTTGTAATTAAATATCCTTAAAAGAAATGAGGCTGCAGGTCCCTATCTCCCAATTTATCATAGACTTAATTCCCCAAGTTACACAGTGTTTAATCAGGAATGTATCCCTATTATAACTTCATGCAGTTTCCTGGCCTTAGAGATAGGAAGTGCTCTGAATTTATCATGAGGGTGCTTCTCTGTTCCTGGGATGTTATTGTTTACCAAATAAGTGGTGGCTTCTTAGTCAGAAGTAGCAGATCTGTCCTCACCCCTGCCCTCACCCTAGTCCTCTGGGCCCGTCTCACCCTCCGAGGTAAATCCATTCATCAGCTCTTCAGAGGGTGTCACAGTTCAGAGCTGGCGGCTTCATTTAAGGAGCAAATGTGCTCCCCCTGCTGGCTGAGGGCAGCCAATACATCGGTGTGCTGCAAAATCACAAACCTGGTTTTTGGGCTCCCTCCAAACCACAGGTATGAACACCTACCATGTGCTGGGTGCAGTGCTAACGGATATCACGATGCGAAGGGTCAGGCAGCTGTCCTCAAAGAGCATAGAGTCTGCTAGGAGAGACAAAAATGTGAGTAAATATTTTACATAATCCATAAAATCATGTGTTTACCTCTATTTACTTAATTGTGGGATTGCAGAGAGAAGAGAAACTACTTCTGTCCACGGAGATAAGGGAGGCTCCATAGTGAATATAGCACTTTACCTGCATCCTGAAAAAGCAGTCAGATTTCAGAAAGTGATGATGGTGGGGATCAGACAACTTAGAGTGTTAGGGGTAAAGAGAACTGAAGAATCACGTACTTTAAATGCCTCCTTTTATGAGTGAGGAAAGGGAGCTCAGAAAGCCCAAACACCCTACGTGCAGTGATGGAATAGACAGTGGAATCCATTTCTTCTCATTCCAACTCTGGGCTCACCAGGAATTCCAGGCTGAGGGCGGATGAAAGGCAGTGTGGGTGGGGAAGTGCTGGATATGTCGGGCAAATGGTGAAAGGGGTCAGAGTTGCCACAAGAAATTCAATCGCTTTTACTGAGGAAGTGAAATGGTCTGGTTAATTTAATTTCCTAGTTAGATGGAAGTTCTGCAGAAAGGCTGCTTTGTTAGAAATGTTTTTAAATTTTAAAAAACTTCCTAAAATGTTTTCTTTTGCTTTCCTGCCTTAGCAAGAAAAATGAAGGCCATGGTTAGGCCATTGATAAGCCTGGTTCTTGCAGTATCTTGCAATTATTTTAGCTGCAGAGAACATGCAAATTTACAGATAGAGACCCTTGAAGGGGTTTTAAAAATCTTTAACGGCAATATATTTGCCTGCTATTTGTCTATCATCAACCACAGTATATAGATTTATGTATCAGTGTGGGATAGTTAAATCAAGAAATCTGATTAAATGAGGGCCCTGGCTCACGTTGCTTTGGGTAATTGAGGTTTTGCCGGGTTATTAAGGTGGTCCCTGCTGAGCCCCCGCATATCTTTGCCCTCGCTCTTTGCAGGGCTGCACCAGGCATTGGTGCTTCAGCAAGGAGCCCTATAGAATTCCTGGGCTTGTTTTGAAAAGGAGCAGGCAGAACATTTCACTGATGATACTGGCTGGCTCATGCACAAGTTCTTCCCACTGGGACCCCTGCCCACGGAAAAGTATGAATAGTGGCCTTATCTAAATGAGAGCCTCAAGAGATTTGACTTCAGCCTGGATGTGGTAGCCGGCTGCCCCGGATTCCCACTTTCTGATATTCACACATTATACAGGCCCCTCCTACATTTACACCAGGGTCGGTTTGTATAGCTAATAAAATAGGTGATAGCATGTCACTTCCTGGGTTAAGTTATAAAAAGTCGTTGCAGCTTTCATCCTGGCAGCTTTCTCTCTCAGATCACTTGCTCTCGGGGGAGGTAGCTGCCATGTCATGAGCATCATTATGGAGGGGCCCACGTGGTAAGGAGCTGAGGCCAACAGCCAACAGTCATGTGAGTGAGCCTAGAGGCCTAGGCTCCAGTGCTAGTTTAGCCTGATAACTGCAGCCCTGGCTGACATCTTGACTTCAACTTCATGAGAGAGACTGAGCCAGAACTACCCAGCTAAGCCACTCTCAGATTCACAACCCTCAGAAATTGTATGAGATAATAAATATGTGTTGTTTTAAGCTGCTGAATTTAAGCTAATTTGTTATGCAACAATAGATAACTAATACACTAGCTAGAGATCTCCCTGGCATGGGGAACTCTTGGGGACTGCTCTTTCTCAGCACTCTATCTAAGCGGCCAGAGGTGTCTTGACATCCCGGAATCTTAAATCTAGAAGAGGCCCTGGAGTTTAGCTAGTCCAGTTCCCTCAGTTTATGGTAGAAAAAGAGAGGCCAGAGGAGAAGAGGCTTTGTGTGTAGCCAAGATGAAAATAAAAGTTGGATCTCCTGATTTGGGGTTCTGCCTTTCCTCCTCTATTTCCACTCCCACAATTAGTTGGCTTCCCAATTCATTATTTTTATTATTTGAGACATGGTCTTGCTCTGTCACCTTTGCTGGAGTGCAGTGGCGTGATCACAGCTCACTGCAGCCTTGACCTGCCTGGGCTCAGGTGATCCTCCCCTCTCAGCCTCCTGAGTAGCTGGGACTACAGGCATGCACCACCATGCCCAGCTATTTTTTTTTTTTTTTGGACTTTTTGTAGAGATGGAGCTTCACCATGTTGGCCAGTCTGGTCTCAAACTCCCAGGCTCAAGTGATCTGCCCACCTCGGCCTCCCAAAATGGTAGGATTACAGGCCTAAGGCCCTCACCCTAATTATTATTTTATTCATCAAATATTTATAGAGTTCCTACTATGCACTAGGTCCTGTGTTAGGCCCTGGGTCATTGTAGAGGCTCTTGGCACATGTGGCGCTGTGGTCAAAAGTTATCATTCGAATGAAATATGCTTATTACAATGGATATATGCTGAATAAATGAATAAGTCAGGAGACACCACATGCTAGCTCTGACTCTAACACTGATGCCTTGGGTCTCCTTTGCCATTCTCTGTAAATGAAGCTTCCAGGCTGATATGCAATGCAAAGACTTAGATTAAGACATAAAGTCTTCAAATTTTAGAACTAGAAAAGACTTTGGCAGGCAAGTGATGTGAAATTTTAGAGGGAAAGTGATCCCTTTGAAAATCAAATGAGATATGGACTCCTTTATCTAAATACACAAAACACTATGCATACAAATGCTGGGGATTCCTAGAACATTTGAAGCCTATTTGTGGACTTCCTAGCAATCCACAGGCCAAGAACCTCACATCTGGGCTAACCTCCCATTATTTGGGGTGAGAAATCTGAGACTCAGAGAAGGGAAGAGAAGCCCTACATCTCACAGCAAGTCAGTAGCAAAGTCCATGCCTGAGATCTGGTTCCGTGCTCTCCCGCCACAGACCCGTGACTTACAGGAAGCACATGGAATATGAGGAAACCAGTACTGGCTCCTGGGAACACAGAACTTCAGGATGTCACATGCTGATATTTATTTTCTGTTAATATCTCTCAGGGACAGACAGAGTGGTTCAGACAACCAACTCTGTCTCCAGTGCGAGGCTATATGGCACCTCTGGATGCCTCCTAAAATTGGGCAGTTGGAAAGCTCCAGAGATGGACTGGCAGAGCTGGTGAGTCAAGGATGAAGGGAAGCAGGAAGCAGAGGAGAGTCTGGTGGTCTGGGTACTCAACAGCAAGGCCTCAAGGACAGTCAGCTTCCCTCTGTCCACTGGCTGGTCCCTGGAGTTCAGGGGGCTCTTCTGCCATGGGGCGGTGGTGCATGGTAAGGCAGAGCCTGGTCTCTGGCTATCATGGAAAGAACTAACTTAGCATAGTGCCTGAGAGCAGGGGCACTGGTGCCTCCCTGCTAGGTTTTAGAGTCATGTTGTTCTACTTCCTGGCTGTGCCACCTTGGGCCAATAGCTAACCTCTCTTCCTGATCTCTAAAGTGGGGCCTGTGATGCCTTTACACCATAGGCTTGTGAGAATTACATGAGTTCGTTCTTGCAAAATGCTTAGAACAGAGCCTGACATATAATAAATGCCATACAAATGTATGATAATTCAGGGCATAAAATCCATACTTCCTCAGGCATCAGTTTTCCTCTGCTGGATTCTTTAGAACAAGCCACTACACTTCAAAAAAAGTTACATTTTAAAAAAATCAACTTTATCAAATTATAAATTATATGCAATCATATGTAATAATATGTACCTATTGTAATTGTACATTCAGACAAATTAGTTTTGGTAAACGTATGCATTTGTGTAATCACCACCGTAATCAGGATATAGAATGTTTTCATCACCCCCAAAACTTCTTTTCTGTCCCTCGTCCCAGTCAATCCTCCTTTATCTCCATCTCCAAATGATCATGACATTTGCCACCAAAGGTTACAGTGGCACATCTCTATCAATGTGCATTCGCTGGGCACCAAATATATGGATGTCTCCCAATATATGTATGCATTTGTTATATAATATATATTATATATGTCCTGCTATCAGTCTGTATCATACCCACTAGGAAAGCTTACTTCATGGTTTTTTTTTTAGATAAAAATAAACACAAGAAAATTATTAAGCAAATGGTTAAGATGAGAACCATTGGTGGATTGGTGTAAAGGGAATACAAGAGTTCTTTTGTACAGTTCTTGAAAGTTTTCTGTAAGATTAACATTGTACCAAAATGAAAACTTACAGCAAATTGACCTAAGCAGCAGCCGGTAGAGCTATTGTTGGGCACTTTGCACACTATCCTTTCTCAGAATCCCCTGGAAAGTTTCTGAACCCTGCCAAAGCCCAGGCCTTGCCCCAGCTCACAGGAATCAGAAGCTCCAGGGGTGGAGCTTTGGGCATCCACTTGGCTCACAGTGAGGGAGCCAGGGTTCCTCAGGGCCATGGGCCTTGGCAGGAGAGGACTCCCTTCAGCTGGCTGAGTCCACACTGGCCTTCAGAGTAAAATCGGCCAGGCTTGACTTTGGCTAGAGAAGAACTGGCTCAAGTCATGGGGCAGATGTGTTTGTGAAAATGCTTTGTATCTGTAAAGCACTGTATATGTCTAAGGGCAAAAATATCCCACTTTGGGAATGAGGTAGCTTAAAAGGGAATAACGCATACACAGAATAGATGTAGAATATAAAGCGTCGGCTAATTATTAGATCACCTCCACTGCTGCAATTACTACTACTACTAGCTGGCCATCCCGGTCTGCCTGGAACTGTCCTGATTTTAGCACTGAAAACCTTGCATCCCAGGAAAACCCTCTATTCCAGATAAACTGGGATGGCTGGTCACCCCAGAGCCTGTTAATACCCTTTCAATTACCATGATCACTTTGACTACCACTGTATTAGTCAGCTCAGGCTGCCATTAAAAATACCATCGACTGGAGGGCCTAAACATTAGAAATTTATTTTCCCACAGTTCTGGAGGCTGGGAAGCTCAAGATCAAGGTTCTGGCTGATTCAGTTCCTGGTGGGGGCTCTCTTCCTGGTTGTAGATGGTGGCCTTCTTGCTGTGCCCTCACATGGCCTTTCCTCTTGCTCACAAAGGATAAAAGGACCCCTAGTGTCCCCTCCTCTAATAAGGTGGATCAGGGCCTCAGACTTATGACTTCATTTAACTATAGCTCCTTCTGTAAAGGGCTTCTCTCCAGTCACATTGGGGGTTAGGGCTTCAACATGTGAATTTTGGGGGAGACACAAACATTCAGTACACAACAACCACCACCCACTCTGCCCACCACCATTACAACCATAACTGTGTAGCCAGTCTCTAGGGCTCTCTGCTTGGCTGCACCTGCCCCCTCTTGGGATAGCTCCCACTTTCATGAGCATTCCCTGCCTTTGCTCTCTTACCCTCTTCCTTGAGCTCTTAGCATGTTGCTGCTCCGTAGGAATGTTCTATGTCTTGGAACATGCCTTCTCCAGGCTGCTTGCCTGGCCAAAGGAAATCCAGGTACCTGGCATGACCAAGGAAAAGCCAGGCTTTCAAAGGAGCTGGATCTGCCTGTGCAGAAAAGGAATCCCCTAGAACCCTCTCTTACTCACAGCCTCTCCCCCTGAAATTACTCCCTCATCTACCCCTTCTCCTGGATTTGCCACAAAAATGTCCATCTCAGCAGTGGGCAGCTCACTGGCTGCATGGGGGTAGGGGGCTCCTGAAGGTTAATGAGGCTCAGGCTGCTGGTCCTCATGGAGGTCACTGTCACCCCCAGTCATGCCCCGGAGCCCTGTGCTGGCCTCTTCCTGTCGCCGGGACTTCATTAGAAATGTTAATTATTAATTATCACTAAAAGCCCTTTTTGCTGCATTGCTGTTCTCAATTGCTCTCGCTGTCTCTCTTTCTCCCTTTTTCTTTTTGTAACTGGATCCTGGTTCCTGGGTCTTCTGTTTTTCTTTGGGTCCTTTTCTCTGCTTGCCTTCACCTGCAGGCTTGGGAGCTGGGGTGTCCTGGGGCAAGGAGCAGCCAGGGATAGGCACCTGGACACATCCTTTTGCAGACTCATTCTGGCCAGAGCACCCATTTCCTTCTTTCAAAGCACTGAGGACACAAGGGTATAGAAACTGTGCAGAATCTGGGTGAGAACTGGGTTCTAATGTTCTGAATTATTTTTGATGGAAACCCAAATAACCCCCATTCTTTCCACTCTCTCTATCTTCAGCTCAGCTGCTAAGACCCACTTTTATTGGCAGACCAGGAGAGCCACCAAAAGAGATGTCATTTGAAGGCATCCTGGAAGGGTCCGCCTACCAAAAATGTTCTCTTCGTCCTGTTGTGGTGTCATACTTCCACCTTAGGGAGGTGGCTTGTGGAGGGGAAGAGCACTGGAAGAGTCAGGTAGTGACTTAAGGCCCGGAGTTGTCACTATTTGCTGTGAGACCTTAGGTCACTTTCATCTCAGACTACATAGTTCAGCAAAAGAACATGGCTTGGGGGTCGGGAGACCTGGGTTTGAATCCCTGCTCTGCCACACCTACTGTGCAGACTTGGACGAGTTAGATAACCTCTCTGAGCCTCATCACTTAAAACATGGCAATAATCTTTCCCTCTTTGGGATATTGGGGAATTTAATGAGATCATATCTCTAGCTCCAAGCTTGATACATTGTAGGTACTTAATAAATGTTCATATCTTATCCATAAAAAAAGAGATGAAAACTCCTGCCCTTTGTATATAACAGAGCTGAGGGGTTGAATTTCTGAACAATTGCTATATGCCAGCCACTATTTTAAATACTTTATACATATTAACTCATTTAACTCCCATAACAACTTTATGATGGAGACACTATTATTATCATTACTATTTATGAAGGAGGAGAATCAGACAAAGAAAAGTTAAACAACATGACTGAGGCCATGGGCTAGTAAGTAGGAAAGGTAGGACATTTTTAGGGTCGTTTAGGGTCCAGAACTGTATTGTCCAATAATGTGCCTCCTTCCCAGATATGGTTATTGAGCCCTTGAAATGTGGCTGAATTGGGATATGCTTTAAGTGTAAATTATAAACCAAGTTTCAAAGACTTATTTCAAAAAGAAAGAGAGAATGTAAAATAGCTCAGTAATAACTTTTATATTGACTACATGTTAAATAGGTAATATTTTGGATATGCAGTGAGTTAGATAAAATATATTACTAAAACTAACTTCACCTGTTTCTTTGTCTGATTTTTAGCATGGCTACTAGAAAATTTAAAATGACAGGTGGCTTGCATTATCTTTTCTTTGGGCCACATGGCCCAGAGCCCCCACTCATAGCCACCTACTATACTGTGGCCAGCAGTGAGGATGTGTAGATACTGAAGTGCTAGGTTATATGAGAGTAAAGTCACTGCCAGCTCCTAAAGGGGGGGTTCTTGGGGTTTTGTCAATATCAGGGGTTCTCTTCCTAAAGTGTAGACACCTCTGACAGAATGATATTCCAAGCCTTCTCTAGGGCAGTCTAGGAACAGCTTCACAAAGACTAAGTCTTTGACCTTGAGTCTTTACTCACCTTCCTGCTGCCCAAACTTGGAAGAAGCAGTGAAAGGAAAGAGATCTTGTCCAAGACACAGTTTTGCTTCTCAGTTCTGACCCTGGGCAGGATGAGGGCTCACATCTAGTAGAACTGACATCCCGACCAGCTGCTCAGAGACCCCCACGGTGGGAGAGGGAGGCAAGCTCTCAGCCTGGGACTGGCTTTCCTCGGGATAGCCGCAATCTGCTCTGCCCGAGGGTTCTCTGGTAGATTTCTGTGTGAGTACCTCCAATGACAGGGAGCTCAATGCCCCTGTCTGCCCCACTGCTGGACAGTTCTACTTTTTAGAAAACTCTTTTTTTTATTGAGCCACCCTTTACAGAATGCTCAGATTCTAAAAATAACTCTAAGTTCTGTTTTCTGGAACTGTGCTTTTCAAAATTCTAGAAAAAAGGGCAAGGAGCTTAGTACCCCCTAAGACCTGCTGAATTAAAATTTCCTGGAGTGAAAGCCTAGGAATTTGCATCTTTCCCTTTCTCAGTCTGTTTCTCTCTCTCTCTCTCTCTCTCTCTCTCTCTCTCTCTCTCTCACACACACACACACACACACACACAAAAGCAGGGGCTCTCAGTCTTGGTGTCACAGTGCCCAATACTGTGATCAGTTGTGAAATGTGCTGCCAGTATTTTTTCCTAAAAATAAAGTGGCTAAATTTTAAAATTATTTACCTCTTAAATTAACTTGCACAGACTCAGGATTATTCCTCTAGTAGTATTGCTTTTACTCACTTGCCCTCTGGGACACCTTCTTGATTAGAAGAGAAGGGTGTGGTGTTACTGTCATGATGAGCACTGTGCATATCCACACCTTATCTCTGCCCAGGGACGTCAGCAATCAAGGAGGGACGGATGGGTCAGCAATTTACTAATATTGAGGCTGACTCTGTAACCAGCAATGTGCTAAGAAGTTTATGCATATTATTTCATGTAACTCTCCCGCTAATCCTTGGAGGGGGAACCAATATTGGCTTCATTTACCTAGGAAGGAAACTGAGAAGAGAGGTTAGGTAACTTGCTTAACCCAGCTGGGAAACAAACAAATGAAACAGAATAAGACCTTGATAGGTAGGTAGATCTGTCTGTCTTGTTAGACCTTAATTGTTCCATGACAATTAGAGATGGCTGGGAGATTTATATAATCCTTGTCCAGGGACCTTGATAAGGGAATGCTGCCATCTCCCCCTAAGAGGACCCCAGGGACATAAAACGGGACCAAGGTGAGGCAAAGGAACACATTATAATTCTGGGAACACTGGCCCCAACCCCCAGTGCAGGGTGCTGGGGAGCTGTCCTGGACCCCTTGGGGAACTCTTACTTCAATGAGGACAGCCTAGAATCAAGGCCAGCTAAAAGGGCTGCTCTGCTGATGTCCATGCCAAAGTGTCTAGCCAATTATTGGCTTTTAACATTTCAACGTGAGGAAAGGCCATACTTGCCAGCAAGAAGTAGATGAAAGCACCAAAGACCAAGAGAATGCTGTATGTGGGCAGTGTGGATTTACTTATCCCCACCCCAGTCAGGCTCTGCCCTTCCTAGAATGCCAGATGGGGTGGCAGGCAGAGAAGCTGTGACATTTTCTCAGCCACCAGACCCCTGCTGGAGACCACCAAGTCTCCACAATGAATGTGACTTTGTTGTGACAATGACACATTACTGTAAGTTCTTTACTTTCCTGCAAGTATACAGTGGCAGGGGGTGTCTAAAATCAGGGGTCTGTCATGGGAATGTGTTGAGTATGTGAACATTATCTGTCACATGGATTCCAGTGAATAAACATGGTTGGGAATGGCTGGTCTAGAGGATCCTCTGAGGAAATCTACTCTAGTTCCCACACAACAACCCTTCACATGTTTGCAGAAGCATTCATATTGCCCTGAATTGCGTCCTCCTGGACCCAAGTTTCCTAGCCCCCTCACACTTTCTATAGGCATGGCTTTCAGCTCCTGCACCATCTGGCTGCCGTTCTCAGGACATGCTCCAATTTCTCAATATCCTTCTTATCCTATAATGCCCAGGTTTGAGCATGGTATTCCAGACAGGACTAACCCGTTCTAAGCACACCGAGGCCATGTTGTAGTCTAGACCAGAGACGTTTGCTTCCCTTAATTGCGGGCCAAGATTGTGTTCATTTTATGTATCATGTATCAACCACATAAAACAGTTGGACCAAGCTGAGCTAGTGGCCAACTTACAGAATAACAAACAAATAGGTCATTTTCACATGGACTGCTGCCAAACCAGGCCTACTCCATCCGGTACTTGTGCAATTAATTTTTAACCTAAATGTAAGACTTCGCATTTCTCTTTGTTTCATTCCATCATGTTGGTTTCAGCCCTATGTTCCTTCCTGTTGAGGTCATTTCTTATTTCCATTCTGTCATCTGTAGTGGTAACTATACTTCCCAGCTTTGTGTCAGCTGCAGACTTGATTAGAACCCCTTGTATGTCGTCTTCTGAGTCACAGGTAACAGTGCCAATGAGGTCAGCACCAAGGACAGAGCCCGATGGCTTGCCCCTACAGACCTCCTTTGGGTTGACACAGAAAAAACTAATCAACATGCTTTGACTGTGGTGCTCATCCAGCTATGACTCCACTTCCTGTCCTCTGACCCAATTCTCATTTCCCCATCATGTCCTCAAGGGCACCAGGTAAAGCATTTGTCAAATGCCATGCTGAAATCAAGACACATTGGGTCCATATCACTGCTTTGATCTTCTGCCTGAATGAATGCTGCTGACATGCAATGGGCAAGATACTTACATGGCTTGGGGGGATGGAGAAAAAAATAAATGTGTAAATGACTGAGAAGATGGGGATTCACTATGAAAATAGGGAGAAACTTATTTAAAGTTGAAGGATTGGTACATAAACCTCTCCTAGAAAGTATCACTTTACTTCCCCAAATATGCATATTGTTTTCTTATAATAGCCTATCATGTGTTGTGATTATTGCATACATTTTTATGTCCCCCATGAACCTTTAAATCTTTTCTTTTTTTTCTTAAGCCAGCTCTATATCTCTCTTATTATCAAATATTTTTAAAAATACCATCCTTAAGTCAAGGACTGCATCTTAATAATTGAATAAGAATATATGAAAAGTACCCAGTCCAGAGCTTGGATAAATGTAGGAGTCTAAAAAGTATTAGTTTCCTTTGTGTGCTCACAGCATGGCTCAAGGCCTTATACTCAGCACGTGCTCAGTAAATGGGTGAATGGATGCACCCGTGCCTGAAGGACCACAGTGGATGTGGATGTCTCATATCTCCTTGGCATTCAGACTGAAATAGTAAACGCATGGCAATGATTACATGAGGAGACCTGGTACACAGATTTATAGTTGAACTGAGTCCAATCAGTTCATGTCTGATTCATGTCAACCAAACCAACTTCACAAGAGGTCAATTGTCAAACCAGAATACCACATATTAATTTGCTCTGAGAACTATTGTCTGACCCCAACTCAAGGGGAGATAGTGCACGTCTGGCTAGAGGATGTAGATCAATTGAATAGGTGTTGGGAGAGGGACAGGGGATCCCAGAGAGGGCAAGAGCAGGATCAGAGATGAGCCCAAAGAGCATTTGATAGAGAGGCCAGGGCTCCAAATGAAATAAAGTTCTGTTGGTCTTAGGTCCAAGAGGTGGTCATGGGATCGAAGTGGGAGACAATCCAAGAGAGCAGGTGCCAAGTAAGTGCTAGAAAGATCAAGGAGTGAAAGTGGGCATGCTCTGAGATGGACCAGGACTTTTATTGCAAATATGGCTGATATGCCAAGATCTTGCTGTTACTGGGGCCAGCTGCATGCGGCCTGGGGTGGTTTGGCCAGGTTGGGAGACTTGGATCTGGATAGGCTGTTATGACAGTTAGATGCATCTAAATATACATTTCCCCCTGCTCCGTGCTGGAGAAATGCTGGCATTATCCAAATTCTCCTTTTAAACAGAATCCTTTCCTTTGTTAACCGATCAGCCTGTTATTACAAAAATACTTTTTTTAATATTCCAAGCCAGGATGGGCTTTGCACTAAGGCAGTCCTGGGTTCAAATCCCAGGACTGACACTTGTGACTGTGTGATCTTGGGGAAGTTACTTAGCTTTTCCAAGCCTTAGTTTCCCCACCTGCAGACTGGAAGTAATAATGTCTACCTCATGGTACTGCCAGGAAATTAGATTTAACATATCTAAAATGCTTGGCAGGTAGTTGTCATAAACTGTAGCCATCATTATTAACTGTGTGACTTTGGACAAAAGTCACTTAACTCCTCTGAGCCTCATTTCATCATGAACAGAATGGCTATAAGAATTGTGAGGATGTGGGATGGAAAACATTTTGCAAAGTATGGAGTACTCAATAAACATAAAAAATTATTATTACTTACAGGTTGCTTAGACAGTGTAGGAAAGTCTCGTAATTTTATATACCCACCAAGCGCAAAGATGTGCCCTGAGTCAGAGATCCAGGGACAGCCTTCACGGAGCTCTGTGATGCTTTCAAAACTGTTTGCAAAGTGTTGTGAATATTCACACACAACATGTTCTCCGGGTGAGAGAATTGATAGCTTTAATTATATTTTCAAAGGGGTCCGTCTTCCCTAAAAGGTCAGGAAACATGGCCCTGGGATAATGAAAATATAGGAAAGCTATAGTTTCCCAACATTGTTGTTAAATCTGGGTATGGGAAGTCCCTCAGAATGAACAGTCAATACTGTGACCATCTGGGACAATTCCATATCTGGGTTCATTTCCCTTGAGTCTTTCTCTAGCATGGAGGAATTCAAGGTCCTACCTTGTCAGTCTGCTTGTTTCTAAAGCACTGCACATGAGCCTGGACTAGCTATTCATTCCCTCTTAATAGTTCCGCCCATTTGCAAAGGCCTTTCATGCCATTCCTGAGTAATTCCAAACAAGCCTGTGAGTTCATTTAGAATTATGACCCTTACTTTGTCAACAGTGAAAAGGGTTCAGCAATGCTTGGGACAGTGGCCAGCAGAGTTTATGTGCAGAGCAGAATTAGCACATGGGCAGTCAGGACAAGAACTGGAGGATCTGAGTTAGAGACCAAGTTCTTTTCCCCCTACCCAACCCCCAGCCATATGATTAACAGAACAGGCTAATTCGAGGACTCTTGTTTGCCACTGCGGAGTATTGGTGAAGAGGCTGAGGGCAGTTAGGGGTCCCTTGTCAGATGATAGTGTCTGATCCTGGTCACCTCACTTCTTCACTCACCCCTGAGGATAATGAAGAAATGGTCCAGCAGCAGACGATGCCATTATCTCTTCCCCATCTTCATTTCTCCACGAAGCAGTCACACGTGGATTACTCCCCACGCTTAAGGAGCCTTGGGGAGGAGGCTTAGACCAGCTTCACTCTAGGCATTGGGACAAGCTCCCTCTCGTACTCTCTCATCCTTCATTTGATGTGGGGTGGCCTTGCATCCCATAGGAACATCATGTTCTTACACCTGAGTTTGGATGTTAAGAAGAACAGATGGTTTCCTTTTGTACAGAGAAGGAGTATTCCTGCACAGTCTAGCATACTGGGATATAAGTTCAAACCCCAGCTAGTCATGGCAGTGATAGCTAACATTTATGTAGTAATGTAGCATGGTGCCAAGTGTTTTGCCAGCATTAAATGCATCTAATTCTCCCAAACAACCTATCAAATAAATACTATTAAAACCCCTTCCTAAGAGAGAAGAGAATTGAGGCATGAGAAGAGGAAGCAAACGACTTGCCCAAGGTCACACAGTGAGTACTGGTGGTGTCAGGATTCAAACCCAGTTGGTTCAGTAAATCCACATGCTTAACCACTGCACCACATTGCCTCTCTAAGAGGAAATCACCATTTCCTTGGCCCTGCCACATTTCTGCACATATCTATGCCAGGGTCTTGCTAGGAAGGGAGGTTCCTGGGCCAAGGCAGAATTTATGTATTGCTAGTTTGAATGGTAAATGTGGCCTGTTTCCTCATTTGTAAAGCGGAGACTATTCATACGCTACTTTCTTACAGAATTATCGTGTAGATCAAATGAGCCTTTGGGTGTGAAGGCCTTGTAAACACTGAGTATTGACCAATACGAGGCATCACCGTTATTATTACTGCTTGAGCATCTCTAAGAGTCTCAGCTGCTTGGGGTGATATACAGCCTATGAGGCTGCTAGAGCTGGTGATTAGAGATCTCTTCACCTGCTTTTCCAAGGCCCAGATCCCCTTCATTCCTAGTTTTCCCTCAGAGAAGTCAAGAGAAGGGGCTGGGCATGGTAACTCACACCTGTAATCCCAGCACTTTGGGAGGCCGAGGTGGGCGAATCATGAGGTCAGGAGTTCGAGACCAGCCTGGCCAACGTGGTGAAACCTGTCTCTATTAAAAATACAAAAATTAGCCAGCATGGTGGTGTATGCCTGTAATACTGGCTAATTGGCAGGCTAAGCCAGGAGAATCACTTGAACCTGGGAGGCAGAGGTTGCAGTGAGCCAAGATCGCACCACTGCACTCCAGCCTGGGTGACAGAGCAAGACTCGGTCTCAAAAAAATAAAAAAAGAGTCAAGAGAAGGCATTTTGTCTTCCAGCCCAGAACATGACCCAAATCCCAGGAGGAAAAGAGGTACCAAGACACTGAGCTGTTTTGCCAACACATTTGCGCTGGTGCCCTGGACAGCTCCCAACGCTGGCAATCAATCGTCGCCTCTACCAGCCACTTGCTGCCGTTTCCCCATCTCTGTTTTCACTTGCCCTCTACCCCATCCTGCCACACAGTTGAAGTGTCTGTCATAAATGGATGCTGCACTGCACTTCTGAGAAGTCCAAACTCCAGGTCCTGGGACACAGGGTACAAGAAAAAGGAGTGAAGAAGAAAGAAAATAGCCCTCTGATGTCGTGTTTCTAAGATTGTCCCTTTCTGCCCGCCTCCCACTCTTTGGAGGGGCGGGTTCAACTGAGCATCTGCTTATTTGGCCAACAGCTCTAACGGCGGCACAAAAAAAAGTTCCGGCACTTGAGGAGGCCCACCTTCCGCCAGGCATTTCACCCACTGAGGTGCGAGGCTTCTAGAGGGAGAAGGGGCTCCTAGTTGGTTGGGTTTTAAAAGATGGAGAGGGGAAGTAGTTTCAGTGAAGAAGGGGTGTGGAGAAGAGGAAACTCATGGTGGGGCAGTAGTTCTAGGAGTTGGGTGAGCAGGGATTGGGAAAGGCCATGTTGGGATTGCTGGGCTCACTGTTTGCTGGCTGGGGGTCCAAGCTGCAGAGAGATGTGGGGTATCCAGGCAGCAGAAAGAGGACTGATGGGAGCCTGCTTGGATTGAAAGACAGATCTGGACGTGGGGCTATACTGGGTGGGTATTCTGTGAGTTTCCCATTTTACAGATGGGAAAACTGAGGCCCAAGTAAGTAAAATGGCTTGGCCAGGGTCACATGGGTAGTGGCAGAGCTAAAACTAGAACTTGGTTTCAAGTCAGGCCTGGAATAACTAGGAATTTGGATGCTTATTGATTTTGTGGCCTTGGACAGCTTCCTTAACCCTCAGAGCCTCAATTTTCCCCGTAAGTATAGTGGAGATGATAATATTTACCCTGTAGTGCTGTTTTGAGGACTGAATGAGCACTGGGTGATGCTCCATCTGTGTCCTTTCCACTGCGCTCATCAGTCTTCTAGGCTGGGCAGTCTTACCATGCAAGGGATCCAGAAACTCAAAATATTCATAATCTGGGTTGTTTTGAGGGCAGATTTTGTCAAGCATTTGGGTAGCAGAGCATATGCAGTGAACAGAGAACACAGATGGATCAGAGAAGCAGGAAAGGAATATGGACCTTTCCCCATTGCTGGTGCACTTTGCTCTCCCATTTTAGTGTCTCCTTCTCACTGTCTGGATGACTTTCCTTCCTGCATCTCCTCCCCACTCTTACTTAGCCATAAATAAAAGTACATTCACCATTACTTTCTGTTTTTAATGAATAATACACTATAGCCTCTGATCTGAATTTTAAAATTACCCACCCCCTTCGTCAATTTATTCAATACTCATTCATTCAACAAGTATTTATTGAGCATCTGCTATGTGCCAGTCATTGTGCCAGGAGTTGGGGATATAGCAGTGAACAGAGCAGTCTAAATTCCCTGCCCATGTGGAACTTATCTTCTAGTGGGATAATTACCCGCCTCCACCCACATCCCTCACTGAATATATTTAGTTTCTATTTTTATTACTTTCTTCCTTGGCTGGTGTGTGTGTGTGTGTGTGTGTGTGCGCGCACGAGCGTGTGTGCGCGCGTGTATATCAGTGGTCCTCCATATAGAATAATCCCTACCATGGCTCAAATCTATTGTCTTGTATAGTAAGGCTTGGTTAACACTCAAAAGAAAGCGGAATAAGTGGCAAAGCCGATGACTCTCCTCCCCAGGTCCCACACCCACCATGCTGTTTTCCAGGACTTGATCATTTCAGTTTGGTTAAAGAGCGGTGGCAATCAGGGGTCTACATGGTCCTCTCCTCTGTTGTTCTGTGGAGTCACTGGGGGCAGGGCCGTGTGTGCTCTGTGGGGAATAGTGCTGGGTATGCAGTAGGGGCTCAAAAAGATTTGCCGAATAAATATGTGTAAATGGATAAACTGATAATCAGAGCCTGTTGGTACTGTTTGGGTGAGGGCAGGACCAGGCAGTCTAGTGGTGTGCTTTGATTTGGGAGGTCTGGCCGTGGCAAGGCTTATCCTAGAGCAGATCTAATCCTGAGCTCTCACATGAGGGGAAGAAGTATGGCCCCTTGCTTCTTGCTGGGTCTCTTCCTCCCAGAAACCTAGTTGTTAGCCTCCTCTGCAGCTGCTGGGATTTACACAGTCCTTGGGAGTGTCTGTGAGTGAGAGAAGGTCCTGCTAAACAAAAAAGACAAAAGATAAGTGTTGGCAAGAATGCGGAGAAAAGGCAGCCCTTATACATTGATGGGAATGTAAATTAGGAATGCTTTCTTAAGAGCAAGGACAGACCAGAGAAAGGAAGGCTGGCTGCTGCTTGCACAGTAAGTGCCTATAATCTGCTCAGGGAGGTGAACCCGGGGCCTTATCCCTCTGAGCAAGAGATTAAAGGTCTGAACTTGTGATTGCTGCTTGGCTGGGGATCTCTGCCATACACCAACAGGGAGCCCCGAGAGCACAGCTGCTGCTGGAGGAAGTCAGCATGGGGACCGCCAGTGGCAGGCTGTTGAAAACAAATGGGGCAAAGAAACGATTCCGATGCTATCGATTGGAGCTGATGTTTGCAGAACAGCCGGAAATGACTCACTTGACTTCAAAACCAATAGGGAAACTGAAGTCAATGAGCCTAGGACAGACCTTGCTAAGCCCTGCAAAGGGTTTCTGTGTCCCCTGCCCTTCTCCCCTCCCTCCCAGAAATACCAATTACACATTAGCCCAGCCATCTCAACACCACTGAAACCCTGGTCTGGAGGATGGGATAGATACTCCCAGCCACCCTGCTCCTCCCTCCCCACTCCTTACCTTGGATGGCCTCCAGCTTTAATGGCTTCCTCAGCCTCCCACCGGGCTGGCTGCTGCTACCACCACCATCTGATCTCAATCCCCCTTTGCAGCCGTCATCAAGGCCTCCACTGTGTGTCAGGATGTGGATGAATGCCTTCACCCCCTTGGGTTAGTGGAGACACACTGGAGCTTTTGTTGTTGTTGTCGCTTACTTAAAAGGAACTCCACTAGTATATTACAAAAACAAATCAGGAAAACAAAGTACAAAAGCTTAGAAATGGATGCATTTGTAGAGCAGGGATTCTTCCATCCGAGATAACTCAAGATTAGCTCAGTGAGCAGGGCCTACTAGAAACCCAGGCTCTCATACATAAGCCTTGTGAAATGATTATTCAGCAATTAAAAGGAGGAAAAGTTTTTTAAAAAGCCCAGCCTCTTAATTTTTTTTCTTTCTCTCTCTTTTTCTTCTTTCTTTCATCTTTCTTTCTTTCTCTTTCTCTCTTTCTTTCTTTCTTCTTTCTTTCTTTCCTTCCTTCCTTCCTCCCTCCCTCTTTCTTTCTTTCCTTCCTTCCTTCCTTCTTTCCTCCCTCCCTCTTTCTTTCTTTCTTTCCTTCCTTCATTCTTTCCTCCCTCCCTCTTTCTTTCTTTCTTTCCTTCCTTCCTTCCTTCCTTCTTTTTCTCTCTCTCTCCTTCCTTCCTTCCTTTCTTCCTTCCTTCCTTCTCTCTCTTTCTTTTGCCTCCACTGTGTCTTAGCCTGGGTCTCCCAAGAAGTAGATGCCAAGATGGGATTAAAGAAGCATGGATTTTACTAGGGGGACATACCTATGAGAGAGAAAATGGGGAGGGAACTATAAAAGGCTGGAAGAAGCAATGCAAGTCCAACCTCAAGTGAAGAAGAGGAAGAAGAGGAAGAAGACAGGTCCAGTAGGGGCATGCTTGGCCGCTCTGCAGTTTGAGGAAGGCTCAGCAAGGCCATTGTAGAGTCCTCAAGCCAAAGTTGGCTGTCAGAGGAGTCCGATGTCTCCAAGGAAGGGACCTGCTTTTGTATTCCTGTTGTGCTTAGTCTTCAGCGAGGAGCAGAGCCTAGGAAGTATGGCTTCAGTGCAAACTAGGTGATGGATTTCAGAGTCCAGCACTGAGAGTCTTGGTCAGTTCTGCTGCCTGCAGTTGGAGGTCTGCCAGGCACATTCTTATGGCCACCATAACCCTGTCTGCATTGGGATGTCTGAAACCAAGCCACAGACAGATTCTACCCTTTTTCAATGGACTCTGACTCTTTCTCTGGTCTTCTAGATAGCCACATAACTTACTCCCACTATCCCGTTTTCCACGAAGTCTCCCCTGGCTACTCCATGTAAAATGACAACTTTCTGGCTGTCAGTGGTGGCTCACTCCTATAATCCCAGCACTTTGGGAGGTCAGGGTAAGCAGATCACTTGAGGCCAGGAGTTTGAGACCGGCCTGGCCAACATAGTGAAATTCTGTCTTTACTAAAAATACAAAAAAATTAGCTGGGTGTGGTCATGCATGCCTGTAATCCCAGCTACTCAGGAGGCTGAGACACGAGAATCACTTGAACCTGGGAGGCGGAGGTTGCAGTGAGCTGAGATTGCGTCACTGTACTCCAGCGTGGGCGATAGAACAAGACTCCATCTCAAAAAAAGAAAAAGAAAAAAAACTATAGCTTTCTGGCCAACGAAATATACACGCCTCCTTCCCTGTGTATATTTGCCCCGGCTCTTATCACTATCTAACCTACCATATGTTTTTATTTATTGTGTTTATTGTCTCTCTTTCCTACTAAGGTAGCATTCCATGAGAGCATTAGCAGGATTTTTGTCTATCCTGGTCAGTGCTGTATTCCCAAAGCCAAACAGTGCCTGGCACCTGATAGCTATTTGTTGAATGAATAAAGAGTGGCTCTTGTTCAGGGTAATCTTTGGGCTCAGTGTCTCCAGCAGCTATGTGGACCTCAGGAAAAGGGCTCCCTTTTTTAGAGCTTGAGAAATTCACATCCCTTTCCAGGAGCTATAGAGGTAGGTGCTATGGTGCAAGGATTAATAGCATAGGATTTGGCATTAGACAGACTCAAGTACTGATTCCAGCTCCATCACTTACAAGTTGTGTGACCTTAAGCAAAGCACTTAACCTCTCTGTGCCGGGGCTCCTTCATCAGTGAAATGAGGACAAAAATCTACCACTCAGAATGGTTTTAAGGTTGAGAAGCTTCCGATGACCCCAAGTAAGCCTTGATGAAGACTTTTCCTTACTTAAGGGTCAGCACTCACTAATTGTTTATCAACAAACAATTTTTTCACCTGAGGGAGAACTTCAGCTCTGCCTACTTCCCCAGGTCCTCTGGGCCTTCTCCTATGATTCCTCACCTCCAGTCATTCCCCCTGCCCGAAGAGCAGTAAGGCTTTGGAATTCCTTAACTCTAGGTCTCCATCATAACTGATAACTATCATTTTCATGGGGGATAATTGCTTTGCATACACTGTTATACAACTTAAATAATTAGAGCTGTATGATGATGGGGGCTGTGAATCTGGTCCCCTGCTATGCCCCCAGGGTCTGATGCTAAGTGAGTACACAGTCAACATTATGAAGTCATCACAGCCAACTGGAAGGTTGATATCATTCCTATTTTACAGATGTGGAGACTAAGACTTGCCCACAGTCACAGATTAAATAAGTGGTAGAGCCAAGACTTAAACCCAGATCTGTCTGATCCCCAAACCTGAGAGTTTTCTATTCTATGAAGCTGCCTGAGGAAGGTGGCTCTTTCACATTATCCTCATGCAAAAGGAGAGCCCAGGTGTAGGCACAGACTCATGGTGGTCTCAGGACTCATCTGGTACCCTGGTTATAGAAAGTATCAGGGTATTCAGATTCAGTGGTGGTGGGGAGAGTATGGCTTCACAAACACTGTGCCTTTAGCCCATTGACTTTTATTGCCAGCATGTTCTTTTCCAGATTGGGTGAATCATCCCTGGTTGGCAGGTAGACCTCTCTTAATTTTTTAGCTGCCCCTGAATTCTTGACAACGTTGAGTCATTCCTTGGCAGGACATTGCCAGTGTTGTGGCAATTGGGACAATTGGTGTAAGCCAAATGGCTTAGTTATCTAACCTATAGGTTTTCTTTAAACACAGCACAGAGTTTAACTCTGTTCTAGGGAGTGTTTGAAAGAGCGGTGGCAGTTCTTTAATCCTGGCAGAATGCTTTCAAAATCTCAAGGGTGGGTGGAGGTAGGTGGAAGACAGAGGGGGTATATTTGTAAACTGTAAAGGATGTCTTTTAACAATCCAAGCTGGGCTGTTTGTGCTTGAAATAAGACTCAGGCATGCACACAAATACACAAACACCCTGTGATGAAAAACCTCAGTCTTTATTGTACAAACAGCTGTGTTTGCCTTTAAATGATGCAATTAAAATAATGTTAAGGATAAGTAGAGTGTGGCCTTAGCTAGGGTCCTATTTGAGAATCAGAGGAAGAGCTGCTGATGGGGCATGGTTTTTGAGAGGCATCTCAAAGGCTGTTCTTTCTCAAAAACCTCCCACCCTCATTCTGCTTTGGGGGCTGTGACTTTTCACCATTGGCCACTAGTAGAAGGTATAACATTGGGCCTTTTATCAAAGATCTGGGGTATATATAGGTGATGAGTAAGTGGTAGCATATTAATGCACTCGTGTATAGTGACACTCAGTCATTTTAGGTGTCAAGTTAGCAAGCTGATGCCCTGGGAAAGCTTGGAGAATACAGGTGATAAGCTATGGTTTGGCTGTGAAGTCTTGTTGCTTTTGTTCACCCAGCATATTTTTTCCTTTTTTTTGAGACAGAGTTTCACTCTTGTTGCCCAGGCTGGAGTGCAAAGCACAATCTCACCTCATTGCAACCTCTGCCTCCCGGTTTCAAGCAATTCTCCTGCCTCAGCCTCCCGAGCAGCTGGGATTACGGCACCCACCACCATGCCAGGCTAATTTTTTGTATTTTTAGTAGAGAAGGGGTTTCATCATATTGGCCAGGTTGGTCTCGAACTCATGACCTTAGGTGATCCACCCGCCTCAGCTTCCCAAAGTGCTGGGATTACAGGCGTGAACCACTGCGCCCGGCAGCATATTTTTTTCTAGACATAGGATCCTGATTTTAATTTGGGGAACCATCCCTCCTCTAAGCTTAGTCCATGGAATTTCAGTGGGCATGTGACCTAGGCTTAGCCAGTCAGAGCTCTGCATTCTCTTGGGCACTGTAATTGAATCAAGAATAGGCATGTGACTTGATCCAAGCCAATAGGAGGCCTTATCTAGAATTGTGCTGGTGCTATTGGGACAGAGCTGTATTCCTGCAGGTTCCTAAGCTGGTGGAATGCAAGGCTGGAACACCTGGGTGGGAGTGAAAGACGTAATGGAGCAAGAGTCTGCCTGAGAGTAAAGCCAAGGCAGAGGAAAGGAGACTGGAAAGAGAAGAGGGACACAGTCCTCGGGACATTAGAAGCCCTGGATCTTGTCATGCCTAAAAACAATTTACTTTCAACTTTTAAGTTATATGATATAATGAACTAATAACTTCATCTCTCCTAACACCCTCTCTTTTCTTTTTTACCTAAGCTTGTCACCTGAAACTGAATCTTGATTTGATATATTTTACTTGTTTACTCCTTTTTCTCTCCCACCAGACTGTAAGCTTCCTAAAAGCAGGAATTTTTGTCTTATTCATCTTTATATCCTTAGTATCTAGCATAGTAGAACTTCAGTACTGAACTGTAGCAGCCAAAGAGAAAAGATGCCAAGAGTGTTCACTTTAAGCAAGGTGGTCTTGAACAACAAGATGGCCTATTCTGCTTCCCTAGTGCAGAGGCAAACTGAAGAGCTATGCATCTTTTCTGAGCCATTGTGCAAAGGGCTTGGCGGGGGGAAGATCAGGATGGACTATATGGAAGACAGTGGTGCTTGATCCAGGGAAAGAGATCCACAATGATTATCAACAAAGAGTGGGTGAGTGCTGATATTAGTACCCAGAGATCAGATGCAGAACTAAATGAGGGTTGGAAAACCAGAAAAAGCAAGAATGCATGCCCAGAGGTCAAAACTAGCAAATGGGAGGTGACTGGATGGATTTTGGAGACAGAAGTCAATATCTTCAGCCTGGCATTTGATAGAGAGGTCAGGCCCATTCAAAGGGAGATGTCTTAGTTCATTTTATGTTGCTATGACAGAATATCACAGACTAGACAATTTAAAAAGAACAGAAATTTACTTAGCTCATAGTTTTGGATGCTGGGAAGTACAAGAGCATGGCACTGGCATCTGGTGAGAGCCTTCTTGCTGTGTCATCCCATGGCAGAAGGCAAGAGGGCGTGAGAGAGCAGAGAGAAGTGCTTTTGTAACAAACCCACACTCACAATAACTCATCCACCCATGAAATGATGAAAGGCAGAGTCCTCATGACCTAATCACTTTTTATTAGGTTCCATTTCCCAATACAGAGGATTACGTTTCTGATACATGAACTTTAGGGCACACATCAAACCATAGCAGGGGGAAAGACAAGATGAGGAGAGATGAAAATTTGGGGTGCCTTCCCAGGAGGCTGGACTCAGAATGTGTAACAGAGACAACATTCCCCATTTTCATCATTTTTCTAAAACCTTTAAATTTGGTGACAGAAGTTGTTGGTACCCTTCCTCCAACTCTGCCTTTTATGGGAGTGAATTAACTTGAGTGGGAGAGATGGGTAGTGGGCTTTAGAAGCATCTCAGTATATCCTGGTTTATTCCATAATTATGCATGACCTCATGGAGCAGCCCCTTCCCGGGTACCCTGTCTTCCAAAGTAAATCCAAGTGTGAGTCATTGCGTCATTCCCATATACTGACTAGAAGAGACCAAGTTAGATTTCAAACAAGCTCAGGACACCTAGTATTCAAAAACTTATGAGCCAGGAGCCACTTCTTCTTCCATCATTAAACTTATTGAATCTGTTCTCAAGTCTCTATATCTGGATATCTGGATGCCATGCTCCTGTATAAAGGAAGGAGCAGGATGTCTCCATGGCTTAAATAAGTTGAACATTTAATAAGCCTGAGCCTTAAGTATTGCGGGGGTGATGCAACAGGAATCAGCAATCAATAATTGCTCTTTTTAGAGTGACTAGCTGCATCCCTTAGGAAAACTTGTTTAGTCTCCTTCCTTCTCCGTCTTATGACTCCCCCAAATCCTCACTCTGGCACCAATCAGGAGATGCATGGGAAAAGGTGAGTCAGCATAGCTTTTGCTCCCTACATGACAGAGTCAGAGAGTTTAATTGATAAGCCAGGAGATTTGGATTGTAATCCTAGCTCTTTAAGACCTTCATTCTTTGGCCTTGGGAAAGAGTTGCTCCTCTCTGAACTTCAGTGGCTTGTTGATTCTGTAACTCTGGGAATTGATGATAAAGCAATCCCCTCCCGTGTGTGTGTGTGTGTGTGTGTGTGTGTGTGTTTGTGTGTGTAATGAAGTACTGTCCAGGGCTTGGAAGGCTGAGCACTTGGCCTCAGTGTCTGGATCTTGCCTTGTGAGATGTCTACAATCCCTTCGGGCTGACCCCAGCTTTCTATACGTGTCCTCTCAGCCACACCTCCCAAAAGATGCCTGGATTTTTTAGTTGGGAAATCTAAAGTTGGCAAACTTTAGAGGAGACCAAAATGTTGTGCCACCAGAGACCAGCAGGGGTTTCAATAAATGAAACTTTAGCATTGAAAAGATTCAAGTCCAATTCCCTCAGAAAAGTTACTGAAAATAAAGATTATTTACTTAAACACACAAAGATAGCATTTACGAAAAAGACACTTTGCAGGGAAATCAATCTTAATGTTGCCTTTCGTGATTCCAAATCCCTATGTGCTGTTAAGAAGTGGCCCTTAACATTTCCCTGGGTCTCTGTTCACCAGGACCCTCCCCAGATAGACCTGTTTTTGCTCTGAGGCTTTCCCTTCTTTTTTCTAATAAAGTTATGAGAAAACTGGAGGATAGGCAGTGGGACAGCCACCCTATGATGAGCACTGATATCAAGAAGTGTTCTTGTCATTTGGTTCCCAACTGCAAGTCATTACAAGGAAAGGAACGTTAGTGATAGAAAGGCACAAGCTTCAGCTCAAATCCTTAACTTTGGGATTTTGTCATAAAACTCTTAGGCTGAGAATGGTCTTTTAGAGTCCTTTGCTCACTACTCATGCACAAGTGTCTGAGTTTCCCAAGGGAAAAATAAGCAAAACCTTCATGCTGCCTTTGGATTAATTTTTTTGTAGCTTAGAAGTTGGTACAATATCAAGTGATTAAGTGAACGATGACATTCTTTTCTCGCCTTAGATCAGTTTTGTTTTTCCCATGACAACCTGAAAATAGATATCTATATTATCTCCGTTTTATAGATGAGGAAACATAAGCTTAGAGAAGTAAAAGAATTCATTCAAGTTCACATAGACAGTCAGTGGCAGAGTCAGGATTTAGACCCACATATTTCTGATTTCAAAACTCAAGTTCTTTATCCCAGAACTGGCATTTGACATGTATTGCTATACATCCTGTGTAACTTGCTACTTTGAATTTAGCTCTTTGTATTTTCTGCAGATCTTGGCATATACAAAAAGCTCAATAAATGCCTCTTAATTAGTTGATTAGTGGTGAGGGTTTTTTCTTAATTTGATTCCTATGATTTTATTATTTATTTCCAACTAGTAGCATTTTAGCCTTCTTGAGCGTAAGTCATTAAAGACCTGGGATGGCCTTTGTTGACAAGTATCATTTTAAGTTCTGGATTCCAAATGAGGAATTAATAGATAGATATCAGAGAAGGAGCTGAACTAGAGCTCCTGAGTCTTGATATAATTAGGGAGCTTGATGACGATTTTGTTTATAGACTATGAATCATTCATTTCATTTCCCAGGACATTCAGCTAAGCTTCTTCATTACTACTACCACAACCATCATCATCAGCATCACCACCAGTATATAGGTATGGAGATCTTTATGCTTGCAAGATGCATTTCTAGATTCTGGAATAGATATAAAGCAATATAATATAGTTCCTATCTTTGAAGAGTTTTCAATCCAATTGGGAAACCAGGGAAGGCTTCAATGTGGAAGTTTAGCCTGAGCTTTCAAAGTAAAGTTGTTTGGAAGAGAAGAGGAGTATTGTTAGAAGTTATAATATTCCAGACGGAGGGAACAGTATAAGCAAAGGCAGAGAGATGTGGAAGTACATGCTTTCAGAAAATCCGTATTTAAAGATGTGTAAGCACTAGAATGGAGGGTATTTAAAAGTTGCAACCCATCTGTAATATATCTTATGTGGTGTGAGGTAGGGATATAACTTTATACTTTCTCCCCTCAGCACCATTTAATGAATTGTCAATCGTTTCCCAACTAATTAAAAATAAGACGTTTTTCATATATCAAATTCCCTTAAAGACTTGGGTCTGTTTCTGAATTCTGTTTCTGTTTCATTGACCTCTTTGTATCTGGGCCAGTACCACATTATTTAAATTCATAAAGCTTTGCAATATGTCTTGACATCTGGTAGGACAAGACCCTCTCTTTGTTCTTTTTCAAAATAGTTATGGCTATTCTTGCACATTGACTCTTCCATATGAATTTTAGAGGTTGCTAATCAAATTCCCTGAAAAATCACAGGGGGCATGAAAGGAATGCCGTGAGGCATAGAGGAGTGTAATGGACCATGAGGCTGGCAAAGTAGTTTGAAGGTCAAATGATGGAGACTTCAATTGTCTAGCCAAGACTTGCAGAGCCCAGAGCACTTCTGGGCATTTTTAAAGGAGCCGAGATAACTTTTGGCATCCAGGCCCCTCCCTTAAGAAACTTGTCTGTAATGCCTTGCATGTAGACTGCTACAGACTGGCCAGAACACCCATGTCCCCAGAGCTCTGCATGGCGGGCTGAAGAGAGATCTCAGCCTGTCAGAGGAGCAAAGAAAGTCTTGTCCACCTTGCCTATTCAGAACTCAGAAGTGACCTGATTCTGGTCAGGTGCAGTGGCTCACGCCTGTAATCCTAGCACTGTGGGAGGATGAGGCGGGTAGATCACCTGAGGTCAGGAGTTTGAGACCAGTCTGGCCAACATGGTGAAACCCCATCTCTACTAAAAATACAAAAATTGGCCAGGCGTGATGGCATGCACTTATAGTCCCAGCTACTCAGGAGGCTGAGACAGGAGACTTGCTTGAATCCCTGGGGGTGGAAGTTGCAGTGAGCTGAGATGGCGTCACTGCACTCCAGCCTGGGCAACAGAGTGAGACTCCATCTCAACAACAATAACAACAACAACAAAGTAACCTGATTCTGAAGTCCCAAGGCAGTTCCTTTCTCTCTGCCTTGGTCTTTTGACTGCCTCTGCTTTCCCTGGCCACCATCTGTCACAGTTACAGATGATTGGACAAAGACAAGGAGAGAGAGTCAGCTGTCCATTGTGTCTTCCTTGAGGACTAATGTCAGCCTTGGATCAGAAATCACAGGGAGCAACCCTGGCCTTTGGGTTTTGCGGGGAGCATGTGAGCCCCTCGAACAAGTCTCCAGGGAGAGGCTGCCCTCTCATCCATCCCATTGCATTAGCTACAAGACAGAGGCATAAGAGCTGGAAAATGCCTCTCCTCTGCCTGACTTTCTGGTTTCTCTCTTCTTTATTTTTTGTGTATGTCTTCATTCAACATGTATTAAATGAACACTTGCTATGTGTCAGGTGCCGAGTAAACAATGTGAGCAAAACAGGCTTAGCTTCTGTCGTCATGGAGTTTATGGTCTGGAGGAGGAGACAGCAAGCGATAAGCTAACTAACAAACATACACATACTTCCCTTCTTCTCCAAGCATAGCTCTCCTTCAGGAAGCCTTTGCCAAAAATGGACAGAGGAATGTGGGCTGATGTATTTATTAAAAGGAGAGGGTTCTAGCCATACAAGCCTGGGGGTGCTTGAGTGAAGAATAATGGGTGGTTTCTATGTGTAAGAGGCAGTCTTGAAAATATGACTTGGATTCCCATTTGTTTGACCCTGCCAGGTAATTCCTGTCTCCCTTTCTGAGGGTCAGATAAAAGTCTCATGTCTGAATAACATCCCCCACTGGACGGCATGAACTATAGGAGGATGGAGGTGTTATTCTGTTCTAAGCAAGGAGGAGGAGAATGGTGAATACATTCTATATCCAAAGGTGATGGGGAGGAGGACAGAATATTCTGGCAGGAGAATCCTGACTTCTCAGAGGCAATCTGTAAAATGTCCACCCCAGAGGGGTTCCTGGAGCTGGTGACTACCATGTGATGTATATGATTGAAATTCTGAGTCAGTTCTGCAGCCAGTCGAATCTGAGAGACCAGGAGAGCAAGGAATATATGAAAAGGAGAAAGGGGTGGTGGCATGGCCTTGAACCCAGCCACAGGCCATCTCAGGAGAAGATGGAGGAGAAGGAGCATGTAGATCCACGGAAGAGGTGCAGGGGGCTCTTGATGAAAGGGAAAATCAGAAAGGACTTTTATCCACTCTCAGAACTCCAAGGACAGAAATTTTTTAATACTGAATATAGGCACATGGAATTTGTTAAAAAACAAATAATAGGAGTGTGGGGGATAGGGAGAAATTTGTTAAAGGATACACAATTACAGCTAGATAGGAGAAATACGTTCTAATGTTCCATACCACTATAGAATGACTATAGTTAGAAATAATATATTATAAAGTTTTGAATAGTTAGAAGGAGGATTTTGAACATTGCCAATACAAAGAAATGATAAGTGTTTGAGATGATGGATATGCTAGTTACCCTGATCTGCTCACGACACATTATGTATAATGAAATCTCACTACATACCCCATGAATAAATACGATTATTATTTGTTGATTTAAAAATAAAAAATAAAAATAAGATAAAGTGAAAATTAACAAATTAGAGGTATGGCTTTGAGAAAGGCACAAGGTATCAGTTTCTGCATGTATAAACAAATATACTGTGGGGAAGGTGGAATGAGGTGCTGAGTGTGGTGTTTAATTATTTATAATGGTTTTTCCACCTTTAATATCATGTGTTTCTGTTTCCATGCGGCGGTCACTATGTACCTAGAAATGTGCTAGGATCTTTAATTTTAGTTTTATTTTTGGAAATCTATAGACTCTTTGAGGACAATCGATATATTCTTAGCATAAAGTTGCATAAAGTTTTGTTGATGAAACAATAAATGAGTGAGGAATAAATAAAACATATGAAAAGAGCCTACTTCTAGGTTAGAGCAATCAGAAAATACTCTTGAAATTTTTTTTTAAGTCTGCAGACAATCCATATTTAAGTTGAAATTCTGACCGTACTCTCCAGTTCCAGAGAGTGCTGTGGACAGCTCCGTGGTGCTGAAGGTAGAGCTGTAATGAGGTGAATGCAATGTAGTTTCCAATTCAGTGTCCATCAATTCACTCATCCCACAAACATTCTCTGAGGGCCCATTACATGCAGGCAGCATCTAGATATAATAGGGAAGAAGCAGTCTCTGAGTATTTTAAAGTTGAAGATAACCTTAAAGGAAATGACCAGAAACTACTACAACACAGGTTTCCAAGAAAAACAGGAAAGGAAACACAAAAGAAAGACTATTTAAGTTTAAAAAGTTGTATTTAGGAAGATTAGGAAACATCATAATAGATATAATTTATTGAGTTCCTACTATAAACCAGGCACTGTACATACATTATTTCTAAATAGCTCCATAAGACAGGGACACAGAGAGAGTATGAGTTCAGAATCACATGGCTTGTAAGTAGTGGAACAAGATAGAGACCATGCCTGTGTTCCTTCAAAGCCTGGATTCTTCCTATATCATTATGATTCCCCATTAGGGGACTATGGGAGAAAGAAACATACTAGTCTTTACAGTTTGCTTGTGGAGCTTGTAGAGAGAAAGGTCAGTTCCTTTGCTCCTTTTCATCCTCGGAGTGTCTTCTTACCATCTTGGCCTTGGGACAGCACTAGCTTGGGGTAAGAGGGAGTGAAGAGACTCCAGAGCTATGTGAAATGTGTGAGGTGCGTTAGTCAGAGATCTTTCAGTAGGATAATAGTTTCCTCAACTCAAATAAGCCTAATAAATGAAAGGCTATTAGTTCATAAGATTAAAAAGTCTGGGTATAGATCTAGCTTCAGAGATGCTGAATTTGTGTATGCGTGTGTGTGGAGGGAGTGTTATATGCTGTCATCATGACTCTGTCCCTTTCCCCAGTCCTTGTTCTCCAATTTGCTTTTCTGAAGATCAGTTCCCATCATGTGAGACAAGGTGGCTGCCATAAGACCCAGAATCCCACCATCCCTGATTTGCAACACAAACAGAAAGGTACCATCTCCCTTCCAATTTCCATGCATCAGTCACAGTGGAGATTCTGAGTGGCTCTGCCTAGGTCCTGTGCATGTACTCTGATTGATCAGCCTGAGTGGTATGGCCTCACCTGTGGAGACAAAAGAGCATACAGGGAACAAGAATGAGAGCTCTGACCACAACCCCGAAGTGAGGGAGGAGCTCCCTAAAAAACCAGAAGAAAGACAGTGGGGAATCCAGCTGGAGAAACAAAGGTGGTAAATACCCTGGCCCCCTGTGTAGAAATGCAGAGCCCCAGCCAGTTAGGTCAGGGGCTCCCTGGATGGCTTTTATCTTTGGAGAGGGAAGTGGGGAGGCTGTGAGAAGCAGCTCATGGGAAAGTTGAGCAGCCCTGCTCAGTGAACTTTTGGGGACAGAAGCAGTTCTGGTCCCTGGTTTTACCTGCAGAGCTCACCTTTATAAGCATATCCACAAAAGCAATAACCTCTCTATTCTCTGCAGTTCAGCACAGGCTGTCTGACCATCTTCTCCTCAGAGCTTCATAACAAACTCTGGCAGGTAGCAGGCAAGTGTTACTTCCCTAGTTTACAGGTAAAGAAACTGAGGCTCTGAGATGCTAAGTGACCTCTCCAAGGTCACGGAGTTGGTCAAGTTGCAGAGCCGTGACTATCAATCCGCTCTCCAGCACACTGAATTAATTAAAGTCCTATAAAAAAACTCCAACGTGAACAAGATTGGAAAAGTGAGAATGAGAAGTCTCATTGGCCAGACAAAAAGCTGCAGAGGAAACAGATCTGCCAGTTGGAAAGGCAAAAACAGGAAGCTTGGCCAAGTTGCGCAAGAAGAGAACAAAGAAATAGCCAGAATTTATAGGCGTGAGAAGAGAAAAATCAAAGAAAGAAATGAGATGTAACCTGCAAAACACATAAAAGGGAATGGAAAAACATTCTTTAAAATACACTGGGAACAAGAGAAAGATAAGGGGGAACGTTTCTTCCTAATAGATGATGAAGGAAAGCTGATAATGGATGACAACAGAAATGCATAGGTTTTTAATGCTCTATTCCCTGGGTAGCTGGAACAAACTGAATACAGTCTAGAAGGCAAGGAAAACAACTGGAGTGTGGAGGGTGAAGGCACGGTACCTATAAGGAACAAAAGGTCTGGGGTCACATTTAGGGTCTGGAGGGACCCTAGATATCATCTGGCCCCATGCTCACTTTACAGACAATGAGAGTGAATATCAGTGATGGGGGGTGAGCTGACCAAAGTCACTCTTAGTATTGGCAGAGCTGGGACTAGACCCTAGGCTTCTGGCTCTCAGTGCAGTGTGTCTTTCTGGCACTCATGGAAGATGGGGAGAAGGGGAGAAACAGTGATGGATAAACTGAGATGTAAAATCTAGTGTGAGTACACAAATAACCTTGGCTGAAGCCAGGGTAAAAGGCAGGACTTAGGGAGGGTTAGAGATTCAAGCTAAGGAGGAATCTGCCTTGACATCAGGGTTTGAGTCTTGCTGTGGCTTTGGCCTGCATTACTCTACCAGTCTGATTTTCCAGGGTCTTAGGCTCTCAGACTCCATCAGATCCCAGAGTCTTTGGATCACATTGAGTATGGTCTAGTACTTGAATTCTTCGTGTCTTGCATTGTATCTTACATTAGTTTTCTATTGCCACAATAATGCTGTCTAACAAACTGCCCCAGTGCTCAGAGGCTTAAACCAATACCCATTTATTTAGCTTGCTGTGGGTCAGTTATTGAGACTGAACTCAACTGGGAGGGTTTCCTATAATGGCTGGACTATTTCACATTCATGGGGAGGTTGGCTTGCTGTTGGCTGATCTAGGAAGCCTTTACTGGATGGCTTGGATGACTGGAATAAATGAGATGACTCAGTCCTTTACCAAGGGTCCAGCAGGCTAGGCCAGGCATATTCTCATGGCACAGCAGCGGGGCATGACAAACAAGCTCAACTGTGCAAGGAATGGAAACATACCAGCTTTTCAAGTTTCTGCTTCCAAACATGTTTGCTAACATGTCATAGCCAAAGCAAATTACATAGCCAAGTCTAGAATCAGAGTGGGAAGAACAAGAAAATTATAGGATAAAGGACATAATTCAGTGAAACTATTAACTGGAGCCATGAGCTCAATCAATCTACTATTGCACCTCTGTTGCCAGGGTGTTCAGTTTTGGTGTCTTGCTCTGCTTCCCACCATCTTGGTCCTCCTGAGTGAACTGCTTCTCTGGCCCTCAACCATCATGCTTTGAGTGTTCTCTGCTGCTCAGAGTCCATGTAGGCTGGGTTTGCCTTTCCAAGGACAGTGATGAAGACACTCCCAGAAGCAGTACCCTCTAAAACTCTTGAGCTGGAAACTCCTAAACCCATGGGCGTTCATCAATTGCCATTCACTTCCAAGTCTTCTCTGTCCATGGATGTATGTCAAGGAGAAACCAGGTAGGATATCCTCTGCAGCCTCTATCCTGTGTCCATACCACCCTGGACTCTGTCCTCTGAAAGGGTGTTATGGGCTGAATTGTGTCCCCCTGCCCCACCCTACAAATTCATATGTTGAAATCCTAAGCACCAGTACCTCATAATATGACTGTCTTTGGAGCAGCATTTTTAAAGAGATAATAAAGTTAAAATGAGGTAATTAGGGTGAATCTTAATCCAGTTAAACTGGTGTCCTTATGAGAAGAGGAAGTTTGGAAACAGACAAGTATAGAGGGAAGACCATGTGAAGAAACTGGGAAGAGATGGCCATCTGCAAGCTAAAGAAAGAGGCCTCAGGAGAGACCAGCTCTTCCAACACCTTGGCCACAGGCTTCTGACATCCAGGACTGAAAGAAAATAGATTTCTGTTGATGCTTTGTTATGACATCCCTAGAAAACGAATACTGAGGGGTAGGCCCAGTCTTGGATGTTCCACTAAAGACACCAGGATGCTTGGAGATAGTCTTCCCTTCAGCCCCAGAGCTCCAGACCCTGAGACAGGAAAGAATGCAGGGAAACACCAATCTGTGTGAATAGAAACCTGGTTTCTACTCCGAAGGCTGAGCACACCCTAACCTCCCTTCTTGATGCATCCCTGGACAGAGCTTACTAAGTGTGGGGTAGATCCTGACCCTTGACCCCTGCTTCCCCAGACAAGGCTAAGGTTCTGTCTGTTCTGAGTCCTCTACTCTCTACTGTCTGGCCCTGCACCCTCTTCTATACCTCCCTTCTCATCCCCATCAGGCCAATTCAAGTGGTTCCTCATTTCCCAGCAAGGAATTCTATTGCCAGCAGATCAGATCTGGGTTTTCATGAATTCAGGATGTCAAAACCCATTCTCTTCTTCCCATCACCCTCAATAATATATACTATTCAGTCATTTTTTGAAAAAAAGTTAATGTCCATATAATTTGAGAAAGAAGGGGAAGTATGTTTCATTACCAGGAAATGAATAAGAACCCATTTTAAGTTCTGAGGCGGAGATTAGCCTGTCAAAGGAAGCATCTGTTGGATGTTGAAGCATAGTTTAGATTGCAAAGGGATGGGCTGGTGGCTGGGAGATGAGCCAGGCAGACACTGTGCTGGCAGGTGGAAAGATCCCTGGACCAGGAGTCAGAAGCCCCAGCCATGAACCTGCTCTGTCAATTGAGCCCTGTGCATATTGAGTATGACGCTGTGTGCCACTTTGCCAAATGCTGGGGATAGAATTGCATATGGCAGACATGGACTCTGCCCTCGTGGGGTGTCCACTGTCTCTGGGTGACACAGTTCACTCAAGCCTCAGTTTCCCCATCTTTAAAGCACAAAGTTTGGGCTATGATTTCTTTTAATGTCCTTTCTTCCTCTAGCGTTCCATAGGGGCTGTCCCTTGGGTATGAAGTAAGAAGAACCTAGATCATAACAGTGCAACTTTAAAAATGGAAAGGAAGGGGTGAATCCAGAAACATCCTCAAGAAGGAACTGATTGACCGGCTATGGGGAAGGAGTGAATTAGAAGCAGCAAAAATGCCTGAGGTTTTTAACCTGAAGGTGTCACTGACAAGGAAAAGGAAATCAGGAAAGGAAAAAAGATGAACGCTAGAACAAATTATTTCTTAGTAATTATACAAGAAGGTGGGTCAAAGCTATGTTTTTCTCCAAAGAAGGAAAAATAAACTATATGAATTAAAAGGTGTGTGTTCGTGTGTGTATAGAGTTGGGGGCGGGAGATGCTCAGTGGCTGTATATGCATATGGATGAAAAAGATCCAGAGGTCTTAGTAGAAGATAAATTGACTCCACAACAGAAATGAGTACTGCTGGGAGAAGACACTGGCAATATGGAGGTACAATGAGCAGTGGTAATTGCACATACAGGGCCGTTCTCCATGTGCCCTGGAGGGTGCAGGGCTGGAGAGGAAAACTGCCAGGTCATTTTTCCATCCCTGAGGGATTGTGAACCTGAAATGCTGTCCTTCTCCACAACACAGTTTTTCATCTTCTAAAGGAGCCGAGTGCGTGGTAACCTAGCCAAACCATAAGCGCCCACCATTTAGTCAACTTGATAAACACTATTTTAGTACCTTCCATGTTGCAGTCAATAGGCTAGGTGCCAAAGATGCAGAGATGAATAGGAGAGGGTCTCTGTTCATAAAATTAGAGTAGGCGTGGGGAGGCAGACACACAACTGACTCATGCAGGAAGCCTGTGACATAAAACAGTGTTAACGCATTTTGCTGGTGAGTAATTCTGATGGCCAGGCTCTCTGAGGGCCTCATGGAGGAGGTGATGTTTAAGCTGAGCCCTGTGGGCAATCTGTGTTGGAAGAGGTAAGCAAAATTTAGGGGCTTACAGAAGCATCATCTACAGGCTTTGGCAGGAGGAGAATGACAGAGGGTGGCATTAGGCATGGAGAATGTTCTAGGCCAAGGACATAATTAAATTCGGAGGTGGCTTGGGTGTGGAGGCTTGTGGGGAGGGATCTTCTAGCACGACCCTTGGTGTCCAAGTGCTCACGTAGGACAGAAGCTCTGATTTAACTCAAAACTAAGTGGTGCCATGTCCAGAGGACAGGAGAAGCTACTCTTGGTGATGGTGGGTAGTGGGTGTCAGCCCTAGGGAGAGGCAAGGGAAGAGGCAGTTACAAGCAGCAGGCAAGTGTGGGAGGCTTCGGACAGCGCAGCTGTTTGTGAAGATGAAGCAGGCCAACACTGCAAAGGCGTGGAAGGCTCCGGAGCCTGAGGGACAGTGCACTGATGAGCTGCTTGGGCAGTGAAGCAAGGAAAGGAGCTGGGATGGCAGCTGAAAAGACACATGGGGTTAGAGGAGGAGGGAGGCAGTAAGCAGCCTGGGAGTTCTTAGCTCCTACCTATGCTGCCCTGCCTGGGGCCTGGGGCTGGAGGTGAGGGGGCCGTGGGGCTTGCCAGAATCTGCACAGCTGGGTTGTGGGACAGCTGTAGGCCCCCGAGCAGCACAGGGGCTGAGCAGACTGTAACACATACAGCCAAGCTGCAGCAGTGAGGCTGGCCAGTTGCAGCTTGCCTACCTGGCGGGTACTGACCAGGTACAGAGCCCAGACCTCACGCTGCTCCCACTGGCTGCCTCCCTGAGCGGCTGCCTCCCTTTTCCTGCCCTACTCCCTTCCTCTTCCCTCTCATTCTCCCTATCACCCTTCCTTCCATTCAACAAAATTTTCTTAGGCACTGATTATATTGGTACTAGGTTTTCTTTTGCACAGAAGCTTAGAGATCTATTAAAGAGGAAAATCTCAGACCCAGTTCCAGTCACACTTAGCCTGTCAGAGTCTTTGCAAGCCGTGCCCGCCCCACAGAGGGTGGGCAGGATGAATCTTGCCACTGTTCTCGTCCTATGCCCAGTCCCCTCATGGATGGCCTCCCAAAGGGGATTTGAGGGGGCTCTCAAGTTGTTGGGCAAAGTCTGCTCCTCACACAGGCCCATTTTCCTCTTAGTCATAATTATCTTGCTAATGCCAATCTTACCTTCTTTGTCCCAGTTTGCTTATCTTTGATTAGTGGCCTTCTCTCACGGCTCTGAGAGAAAGCAGGAGGGTTCATCAGGGAGGACAATAATAATAGGAGTAAGAATAGTCATGGCTACTACTTACTGAGCAGTTACTAAAATGCCAGCACTGTGGTAAACAAGCCACTTAATTTAATCCTTACAATAACTCTGTAAGGTGGATATTGTTTCCCCAAGTTTGAGAATGGTACACTAAGGCTCAGAGAGATTAGATTAACTTGCCCAAGGTCACACAGCTACTCGGTAGCAGAACTCATATCTGACTCCAGGCTGACCTGATTCTGAACCTGGGCTAATGAACACATTAGACTGACTCCCTTTAGTTTTTAAACAAAGAGTCATAGGTTGTCTCTCCCCAGGGATGACTCTCCACCAGATGGGCCCCTTCCCCTCAGACCCATCTCTCCTCCTCTGTGCATCCAGCCACCTTCAGTTCCAGCCCCATCCACATCCTTAATACATCGAGGCATAACTGTGTTACCGACGTAGGGGGATCATTCACCACCAGCTTTTCAGAGAGAGGGGAGGCAAAGGTAATTTGGCAGCAAAAAGGACAGAGCTCAGACACATAGAACACCCGAGGACAAGGGCAAGGGAGGGAGTCGGTTCCATTTTTCAGTCCTGGTGACTTTATTGGCAGGACAAGGTAACCAAGCATTGCCAAGCTAGTTCATCAACCTCCTGCCCTCTCCTCTCTAGCAGGACTCGAAGCTCCTATCCTGATCCAAGCAAGTTGGTGTCCCCGGGGCGTCTGCTGGCTCCTTCTGTGAGTCTGTGTCTGCCACATTCTCTCTCTCCAAAGCCCCTAATTTCCTCCCTTGATAACCCAGAGATAAGGATGGCCGTGATATGTACAGCAGTCTAACAGTTATGATATATTTTCACAGGCATCCTCTCATCTGCTATGTTTAATCCATGTCATGTTAGTAATGAGACCCTGTTCTGGTGCGAGCTTCATGGTCCTTGCAGGGCCTGGACCACATTCTGAAGTGCTGTTCCCTGCCTCCTTGCCTGGATTCACCTTACCCATCACCTTAGCTGGTTTCAACCTCAAGCCTTGGCTCATTGCCCAAATAGGTAAATTCCACAACTACCAGGAAAGAAATGGTGCTACCCTCATCTAAGATATGGAGAGATTGAGGCTCTGAGAGGTTGTCTTGAGTGAGGTTACACAGCTACTAAGTAGAGAAGCAGAGATTCGAGCCCAGGGCTGTCTCTGCTACGCTGTGTTTTCCCTTTCTCTGCAGAGCAGTCATGGGGGCAATGATGCACAAGCAGTGTTCTGACGGTGAGGGAGAGGTGTGGGAAAGGCTTGAAAGTGGGACAGTGTGTGGCAGCAGGTCCTGCTGGAGGACAAGCAAGGCAGGGGACATGGGGGGAAGCTGGAGCCCCATTTCCAGGGCCTTCTCTGCCAGGTTAATGACTTTGAACCTTGTCACAGTCATGGCCAATGGGAAGTTTTAAGAGGAAAATGGATTCATCTCATCTAAGATTTAACGTAGGTGGGATTTCTGAGGGAAATATCTGACACTTCGGTCTCTGAAGAATCAGAAAGAATTAAAGTTGAATCTAGCGGTTTTGTCCAGTGAGAATGCTGTTGGTGCTGGGGCAAGTCTGAGGCTTCTTGGTCAGCAGTAGGGGAGACATCATAAAATCTGTGTGTTCCGAGAGGCACTAGAAGTGGACTCTGGATGATGTGGCTCTTGCCTGGAGGAGACAGGGGGCTTAGAGACTGTCTCGTGGGGACAGGGACAGGAGGAGTTCACAGGGTTCCCAACAGCTGAAAGAGCAAGTGTCAGGACTTCAGGAATGAGCCATGGGGTGCAGGGAGGGCTGGGAAAGCTTACTTATAGGCCTTGGGCTCCAAGAAGGCAGACTCCCATGGAAATAGAGAAAGAGTTCCGGAGGCAGTGCTGAGTGGGCTTCATGGAACTCAGGGAACCTGGGATCTGGTCTCGGTCTCCCGTGATCTTCCAGGGAGAAGGGGAGGGAGCTCTGTCCTTCAACATTAGATCCTGTGAAGGAGACCCAGCAGATATCTGGGTTCCAGCCCCTCGGAAGAGGATGTGGCTATCTCCCAGGCCAGGGCTATGCCCCTAAGATCAGGCTCCTGGGCTTCAGTGAGGCAATCGTCAAAAAGCAGGTGGGTTCTCAGGCATGGAGCTGAAGGCAGTTTTGGATTCTCTCCAAAAGCTGACCCATGCCTGCCTGCCACCTCACCTCAAATCACAACCCCCTGGCTTTCTGTACCCAGCCACACTGGCCTACTATGGTGCCTGAACTCCTCTGCTCTTCCCTGCAGGAGATTCACACAGCCTACGCTGTCTGTCCCTTTCCCTACAACCCTGCTTTAGTCACTCAGGCTGCTATAATACAACATCACAGAATGAGGGGCTTGTAAACAACAGAAATTTATTTCTCACAGTTCTGGAGGTGGGAAGTTCAAGATCAGGGGGCTGGTAGATTTGGTGTCTAAGGGTTACTTCCTGGTTCACAGATGGTGCCATCTTGCTGTCTCTTCAGGAGGTGGAAGGGGCGAAGAAGCTCTCTGGAGATCCTTTTATAACAGCACTAATCCCATTGATGGGGGCCCTGCCCTCATGACCTAACCACCTCCCAAAGGTTCCACCTCCAAATACCCTCAATTAGGCCTTAGGTTTCAACATATGACTCCTGAGGAGACACAAACATTCAAACCTTATTCGTTCTTTGGTCTTTTAGGTCTTGGCCTTGACTCACTTCCTCATGGGAGACTGACCTGACTCCCCAGGCTTCAGCCAGTCCCCTGCCTGGATCTCACAGCTTCCTGTACTTCTTTACCATAGGATCTTCTCGGCTTGCAATTTACATGTATGTTTCATATCTGTCTCCTCGACTAGGCTGTAGGCTCCCCAAGCATCAGCCTCTGAGCTTGGTTTGCTCACTAGCATCCCCTGTGCCTGGCATGTAGCAGACACTTTGTTAAGGACCCACCTCTCCAGGGTCAGCGTTTCCCACCACAGCACCAAGTCAGACACAAGAGTGCCCTGTGCTATCACATTGGCCTCAGAGCTGTGAGTCTGTGGGTCCAGGACACAGGCATCACTGGGCTGGCAGGGCCGTCACAGCCCCTGGTGAAGTGTGAAGAAGCCACAGAAGGCTTTGGGGCCATTTCAGGGAATTCTAGGGGCATTTACTCAATTGTTAAAGAGGCTGGTTCTTCTTTTTTTTTTTTTTTTGTTTTGAGACAGAGTCTTGCTCTGTCACCCAGGCTGGAGTGCAGTGGCACGATTTCTGCTCACTGCAAGCTCCGCCTGCCGGGTTCATGCCATTCTCCTGCCTCAGCCTCCCGAGTAGCTGGGACTACAGGAGCCCGCCACCACGCCCGGCTAATTTTTTGTATTTTTAATAGAGACGGGGTTTCACCGTGTTAGCCAGGACGGTCTCGATCTCCTAACCTCGTGATCCACCCGCCTCGGCCTCCCAAAGTGCTGGGATTACAGGCATGAGCCACCGTGCCCGGCCAAGGCTGATTCTTCTTAAGTGGACTTCCGTTGCAGTTGCCCTCCAACTGACCAAAATCTTTTTTTTTTTTTTTTTTTGCCAATTTACTCCTATACCAATATCCAGTAAGAAGTGCTATAGGAAGCGGTGATTGTTATTAAGATTGTCCTCCTTTCCTTGGATACAAGAACCTATGAGGTAGGCAGGGCAAGTGTTATCACCCCCATTCAACAGGAGGGGAAAGTGAGACTCAGAGAGGAAAGTGACTTGCCATGGTCACAGGTTCTTTTTTTTTCCATAAGTTATTGGGGTACAGGTGGCATTTGGTTACATTTGGTTACTGGGGTACAGGTGGTATTTGTGAGGGTATTTGGAGGTGGGACCTTTGGGAGATGGTTAGGTCATGAGTAAGTTCTTTAGTGGTGATTGGTGAGATTTTGGTGCACCCATCACCCGAGCAATATACATTACGTCATATTTGTAGTCTTTTACCCCTTGCCGCCCTCCCAGTCTTCCCCCCAAGTCCCCAAAGTCCACCATATCATTCTTACGCCTTTGGGTCCTCATAGCTTAGCTCCCACATATCAGTGAGAATGTACAATGTTTGGTTTTCCATTCCTGAGCTACTTCACTTAGAATAATAATCTCCAATCTCATCCAGCTAGCTGCAAATGCTGTTAATTCATTCATTTTTATGGCTGAGTAGTATTCCATCATATAAATATGCCACAGTTTCTTTATCCACTCATTGATTGGTGGGCATTTAGGTTGGTTCCATGATTTTGCAATTGTGAATTTTGCTGCTATAAACATGCGTGTGTAAGTATCTTTTTCAAATAATGACTTATTTTCCTCTGGGTAGATACCCAGTAGTGGGATTGCTGGATGAAATGGCAGATCTACTTTTAGTTCTTTAAGGAATCTCCACACTGTTTTCCATAGTGGCTGTACTAGTTTACATTCCCACCAGCAGTGTAGAGGTGTTCCCTGATCACCCCATTCATGCCAACATCTAGTGTTTTTTGATGTTTTGATTATGGCCATTGATATTGTTTGGCTGTGTCTTGCCCTAGTCTTGCTCTGGATTTGCCCTGGTCACAGCTTCTTAAGGGAGGCAGGTCTGTAACCTTGGTTTTCTGACTCCTTGAGTGGTTCCCTTCCCCCTTTGCCCATGGTACCTTCACTGGAAGTGGCCATCATTGGGACATACTTCTCCCTTATCCTCAGATCCCAGCTTGCGTTCTCCTTAATGTCCAGGGCAGCTGTGTTGTTCTGCAGAGGAGAGGAGTGACAGACAGGAAGAGGAACATTCCACTTGCAATCTCATGCCCACCCAAATGAAATTAACATGTCGGGGCACTGCCTGTGTGCTGGGCACAGCACTGGAGCTGTCATCCTTGTTATTCCTTTAGCTCTTCCACAGTCCCATGAGCTAGAGCTGATGCTGAAAACCCATTTTGCAGATGTAGAACCTGAGGCCCAGAGAGCACCAGTGACTTGCCCAAGGTCACACCATTGGCAGTACAGCTAGGATTCAGCTTCCTGTCTCTTTGACTCCAAAACCCGAGGGCTTTCCACATTATCACATTGCTTCTCATTACCATGTTCTCTGGGAAGAGCCCAAAAGACAGAATGCAGGTGCTGGATAATGGCTGTCTTGCCTGAGGCTGGGGTCAGCTGCTCTGAGAAATGTGACTCAGTCCATCATCCTCTCAACAGGTTTGCAGATGAACTGAACCAAGAGGAATTCTCCCCCAGTCTGTTACCTAACTCTTCCCTGTACAGGGCAGGCTATGCCCAGGGACCAGAAAGTTTATTTAGAAGTTCCAAGAGTGTCTTCCCCCCAGAAAAGAGATACGAGCAAGCAATGGGGGCATTTGTCAGAGGTAAAAAAACAGGAAAAAAGAACAAAGAGAAGTCAGTGGGAATTGGAAAGAGGAAACAGGAGTCAAGGGGATGGTGGATGAGAGAAAAAGACAGAATGACTCAGGAAGAGGGATGGGTGCCCTGGGGGGAGGGGTTGGGAACAGGGCTGGAATGGCGAGCAGCAATTTGTGAAGTTTACAGATAAATCTTGGTCCTTTCAGCAAAGCTTATCTGTAATGGGCTCGGCTCGTTGAGGCCCCGTCTCCTGTAGACATAAATCATTTTCTAATTTATAACATGAATAATTGATTTTGCCTCTGTAGCCTCAACAATAAATCTCCCGATCACACATGCATAAGAAAATAATAATAATGAAAGCGATCAGGATATGCTGCCATCGATTAACTGTGAGAGGGGCCACTTGACTCGCAATTCACGTTTTAAGTATTCCAGGTGGCACTGTGCCCACAAGCCACTTCTGCCCCCTGCCCCTGAGCTCAGCCTGTCACAGTAGTGGGGCAGAGCAGAGGGAGGAGAGGGCCGCGAGAGGAGGGAAAGCAAGGTCTGGCTATGACTGGCTGCCATTGGGATCAATGCAAATATTTCTTCAATAGCTGTCATTCATTCATTTACTGAGCATCTCTTAGCTGGAAGGTCTTGGGACTGGCACTGTCCAAGATAAAGTGAGACCTGGTATTTTGCTTCAAGTTGTTTATGATCCAGTTAAAGAGCAAAACTCGCAACGCATGTTTGGGTGTTCAGATGGGACTAAAGGAAAAAGAGGCTTTCACTGTTCTATTGTAGTCATCTCCAAGCCAGGGACCCTGGAGTCCTCCCTGACTCTTTCCTCTCCCTCCCCACAGGGTCCTGCAGATTCTGTCTCCCCCAGGGCCCTAGAATCCAGCCACTCTTGCCCATAGCTGGCCTAGTTCAGGCCTTCATCGCTTTTCTCCCAGTATTGCAATGTCCTCCTATAGGGCTACCCTGCACCCCACCACCTTCCATTCTCCTGTAGCCAGAGTGACCTCTAAAACCATAGGTGGGCTTTCACACAGGCCCTTGGGTTCAAGTCTCCTGCAAACCCCAGGACTGGATAAAATTTCCCTGATAAGTACCTCTATTACATATGACACTGCCCCTTCATATCACTCATCTCATTAGTAATTTCCTGTTCAGTAGTTTTTCTTTCTGTTGAGAATGAAGTTCAGAAAGCCTAGATCCATACCATCTTCGCCACTGCTTCCTCAGAGCCCAGCACAGTGCCTGGCACACAGCAGGTGCTCCGTAAGTGCTTGTGAAATGAATAAGTCTTGCTGCCACTAGCCTCTTATCTCTCTGGATAATCCTACATGGGGTAGTTTGTGTTTTTTTTTTTTTTTTTCTAAAAACTCCACAGCCAGGTTATCTTTTGTTTAGGAATCATCACTAGTTGCCAGTGCCGTACGTGAAGCCCAAACATTCTAGCCTGGTCCTGGCTCTGGGAACCTATGCTGCTCAGTCATTCCAACTTTCTATCTCACGAGTCCTTTCAGCGAGTTCTCTGCTCACTTCCTGAAATCCTACTCGTCCTTTGAGGCTTGGCTCAAATGCCAGCTCTATTACGGTACTCATTCCTTGCTTAAAACTCACTGATTATTCCCCTTTGCTACAAGATGTAAAGGGACATTGAAGAGTTTTAAGAGGAAGAGTGATTTGCCCTGATTTGGGTTTGGGCTGAGTGTTCCTAAAGCTTCATAGGGATGGATCATGCATGGGTGGTAGGTGCTGGAGGGAGGCAGGCCTCTCCCTCTAAACATGACCCTCACCCAGTGCCTACAAGTCTGTGGAGCCAGGGGCTTGCTCAAGGCCTCACAGTGATTCATCATCAGGCTTAGAGATTTACACCCAGTTGGTGCCAAGGCTGCTGCCATTTAATCCACTCAGTTCTGCTGCTGATCTGGCCCCTGGGAGTGTGGTTTCCCAACTCCCTGGATCCCTGGCCTGAATCCCAGGGTCTCCCTCACAATGGGACCTAAAAATAGAAACCACTTTTATAGTGTAGGGGAAAAGGCAAAGGACCCAGGCAAGGTTTAAATGGAAGTGTTCCCTGGAGGGCTGTCTGGGGAACATAGGGATTGTCCCAGGAAGCTCTGAACATAAAGGACAGGCCTTCTGGCAGGGGACAAAGTGGCCCTGTTTGCATTTGGGAGGGCCCAGCTCCACTTCCCTCACCTACTCACAATCTCTCTTCTTATGCCTTTCCTGGCTCTGAACCCATGCCTTGCCCAGCACTCCGTCCCCATCCCCAGGAAGGGCCTTTGTAGCCATCACAAAGCATTAGAACGAAGCATTAGAGAGAGCCAAGGAGCCATCAAATCAAAGTTAAAGAGAGGAGAAGAGGATGGGGCTACAGCGAGGGGAGGGCTGGGATGAAGATGCCCAGAGTGTCTGAAGTGAACATCACCATCTCGAGCAGCACACAGGTCTTTCTGGCTGACAATCCTGGACATTCCTGCTCCCACACACACATCACTGAAAATGCCCCAGATGGGCCCACATGCCAGGAGACCACATCACACACTCCCCAGCACGTTCCAGTCCTGACAGCATGATCCTGGATTACCTTCCTGAACCATCATCTTCTCACGTTTACAATGAAAAACTTAAAAAAAAAATTTTTTTTGAGATGGAGTCTTGCTTTGTCACCCAGGCTGCAGTGCAGTGGCATGATCTCGGCTCACTGCAACCACCACCTCCCAAGTTCAAGCAATTCTCCTGCCTCAGCCTCCCCAGTAGCTGGAACTACAGGCGTGCGTCATTATGCCTGGCTAATTTTTGTATTTTTAGTAGAGACGGGGTTTCACCGTGTTGGCCAGGCTGGTCTCGAACTCCTGACCTCAGGTGATCTGCTTGCATCAGCCTCCCAAAGTGCTGGGATTATAGGCGGAGCCACTACACCTGACCTAAAAATATTAATAGTAGGATTTAAAAATAAAGATAAAGGCATAACTTCACATAATAAATCACACAAATCATAAGTGTACAGCTCGCTGAATTTTTGCATATGTATGCACCTGCAGAACCATCACCCAGACCAAGCCACAGACATTGCCAGCATGCCACAGGGCTTCCTCTGGCTCCCTCCTGGTCAGTACCACCCCCAACCCAGCCCCGCCCCACCAAGGGTAACCACTATTTCTTTCTTTTTTCTTTTCTTTTCTTTTTTTTTTTGAGATGGAGTTTCGCTCTTGTTGCCCAGGCTAGAATGCAATGGCATGATCTTGACTCACTGCAACCTCTGCCTCCCCAGTTCAAGCGATTCTCTTGCCTTAGCCTCCTGAGTAGCTGGGATTACAGGCAGCTGCCACCTCGTCTGGCTAATTTTTGCATTTTTAGTAGAGACGGAGTTTCACCACATTGACCAGGCTGGTCTCGAACTCCTGAACTCAGGTGATCCATCCACCTCGGCCTCCCAAAGTTCTGGGACTACAGGCATGAGCCGCTGCACCCGGCTGGTAACCATTATTTCTGATTAGGTTGATGTATTTTTGAAATTTGCGTGAAATCATATAATGTGTGCTCTTTGGTGTCTGGATTCTTTCCCTCACAGGGTTTTGTAGGGATCAAATGAAATAGTCCATACTAAAACACCTAGCGCAGGACCTGGGATACAGTAGAAACTTGGTGAATATTTAAGGAGGTATGGGGTGGGTTTGAATGAGAAAGACCTGGCTTCCAAACCAGCTCTGTGACTTGCCAGCTGTGTGACATTCTGAGCCTCAATCTTCCTATCTGTAAAACGGGATAATTGCTACTTCATGGGGTTGTCATGGGGATTAAATGAGAAAAAGAAGATATAGCCCCTGGCAATAAGTGCTCAATAAATGTTCATTCTGTGCCCCTCCCAATTATGGGGCTGAGGCTAAGACCCCAGATTTTGTCCTAGAGAGCCAGTTACTTTGCTATATTCCAGTGGTTTTCAAATTGCATTTCCTGGAGCCGCGGGATTCTGGTCCTGAATCAGAGGCTGAGAGGGAGGGGCAAATAACAGAGGAAGAAGAAAGCTTTGCAGATGGGATCTGAGTTTCTTCCCCCAGGTCAACCAGAGCAGCTCTGCTCTCACCCCTTTGGTAAGTTGTTCGGCGAGGGGCGGGGGTGGTGGGCACTTGCAAAAAGAGTTCTGCTTCTAAAAATAATTAGAAAACCACCATTCCATTCCATAACCACAGAGTGTTGCCCAACAGGCCAATGAGATATTTCATAAGGGGGAAAACAAGTGAAAATAGACCCATGTTAATTGGTTAGAACTTCCTGAAAACCTCTCCAGACAAATGCCCTATGCTTCAGGCCAAGGACATCATAAGATACATCAAATGAATGAAACAGTTTTTTTCTTTTCTTTTTAACTTTGCTCAAGTTATAAATTGCTTTTTAGGGACATCTACATTTCTATTTATTTAATGAACTGTAATACAGGAATAAAGTAAAATTTTAAAAGAAAACCTTTCAAGATTCTATCACTTTAATGTGGCAACTATGAAACTCATTTTTTAAAAAAGCCATAGTGGATGTCTGTTGTATTTGTCTGCCAACCACGCATTTGTCTCTCCCTTGGCACCAGAACCTCATTTCTTCCTCTGTGGAGGCACCCCTTTCCTACTCTTCATACATGTCGGGTCAATCTGGTTCTGAGAATGTATAGGTGTGCACCTGCGTGATTTAATTGTGGATGTTCAATCTGGTTCCAAGAATGCATATGATGGCTGAAACAAGATTTAACTGTGGATGTTTCAGTCATGGAGCCAAAAAGTTTTATTTTTTTTATCTTTAAGCCAGTTTGAGTTGGATTTCTCTCACCTTCCACCAAAAAAGTTCTGCTTAATTTACAAGTAGATCAAAGCTTCATCATGTAAGTGCATTTCCCTTCAAAGTTGTCACCTTGGGAAGCAACACTTATTTCAAATGACCCAGTCCTGGTCACTCAGAGTATTCCATCTCCTTGGCCATAGTCATTGCTCAGGGAAAGGCATCGCACCAGCCAAGCCAATGGGATTCTATCACGGATTTTTTTTTTTTTTTTTTTTTTTTTGAGACTGAGTCTCACTCTGTCGCCCAGGCTGGAGTGCAGTGGTGCGATCTCAGCTCACTGCAATCTCTGCCTCCCCGGTTCATGCCATTTTCCTGCCTCAGCCTCCCAAGTAGCTGGGACTACAGGTGCCCACCACCACACCTGGCTAATTTTTTTGTATTTTTAGTAGAGACGGGGTTTCACCGTGTTAGCCAGGCTGGTCTCGATCTCCTGACCACGTGATCCGCCCACCTTGGCCTCCCAAAGTGCTGGGATTACAGGCGTGAGCCACCGTGCCTGGCCCCTGTATCGCAGAACTTCTGTTGAAATTGGTGGGAAAGTGGAACTCTCTTTCCACTGGATTTGAAGATTGAGCGGCTGGGGCCATCATGCTCTGAGGGCCTGTTTGAGAGTGGAAAGAAAGCACAGGGAAACAGCTAAGAGATTAAGAACCGCTAGGTCCTGATCACATTATTTTAGCTCCTGGGTCCAACCATGCCTGAAACAAAATTTAACTGTGGATGTTTCAGTCACTGAACCAATAAATTATTATTTTTTTTAATCTTTAAGCTAGTTTGAGTTGGATTTCTCTCATCTTCCACCAAAAAAGTTCTGCTTAATTTACAAGTAGATCAAAGCTACATCGTGTAAGTACTTTTCCCTTCAAAGTTGTCACCTTGGGAAGCAACACTTATTTCAAAGTATTTTTTAGAACTCCTCATTGAGATAACCCTTGGTACCAATTTAACAATAAAGTCATCTGCTTACTTTGTATCATTGAGAGGGAGGAGAGGATTACAGATGCTCCTCAACTTACAATGGAGTTACATCTGGATAAACGTATGTAAATTGAAAATACTGTAATTTGAAAATTAATTTAATACACATAACCTATGGAACATCATAGCTTAGCCTAGCCTACAACATGCTCAAAACACTTACATTAGCCTAAAGTTGGGCAAAGTCATCTAACACAAATCCTGTCTTATGGTAAAGTGTTGAATATCTCATGTAATTTACTGAACACAGTATACTGTAGAGTATTTGTTGTTTAACTTGTGACTGCATACCTGGCTGGGGGCCCAGCATCACAATTGAGTATCATACCACATATTGTTAGCCTGGGAAAAAGTCAGACTTCAAAATTTGAAGTTCAGTTTCTACTAAATGCATACCACTTTTGTACCACTATAAAGTCAAAAAACCATAAGTTAAACCGTGATAAACTGGAGACCATCTGTAGTCTATCTGATTGCTTAGATTGTTCATCAGACCTAACTCTAATTGACCATGTCTCAAAATCAAATCTACTCGCGGAGGATGGAGACTTGCTGACCAGGACGCCAGCTGAGAATGAGTTGCATCTTTGAATTGCTGTTTTGCTTTTCAAGGTGAATGGGAGAAAACTAATTTGCATAGGTGAATTGTAGTATGAAAGATCAACCTCATTGTTTTTGGTCATACTTCAAAACAACAACAGCAAAACAGCAGTGCTTCTTCCCCTGGCCTCCTTTGCTCAGAGAAACATATGGACTTCATCTCCGTCTTGTCTCAATGAGAGGGCTCATATTCCCGTTTCACAAATAAGAAAATCGAGGCAAACTTGAGTTTTTTTTTTTTTTTTTAGTGAAGCCACATATGTACTGGGATCCAGAATATTAAATTGAATCACTGAATAAAGAGAGCACCCAGGAGGTCAGGCCGGAGGATGAATCTTGGGATCTGAGTAGTGACATACAGGGCCAACAGGAAGCAAGACGAAAGGGGAGAGAGGACCAAGTAAAGGCAGTTACTAGCCAGGAGCAGGCTGAGACCAGCTAAGTCCAGAAGACGCACCTAGCAGAGGGATGAGGACCAGGCTCTGCTGGGATCTCCTTCTCCAGCCGGCAATGGATTGTGAGTTGGTCCCAGGTGCACAGTCTGTGCTCCCTGCAGCGTCCTTATCAGGGTGTGCCTGAACCTGAGGAGCAAGCTAGGAGGGCCTCCAAGACTCCTGGCTCCAAGATCTGCTCAAGAAGAGGTGTCTCACCCTGCGGAGAGGTTTACTGCAGCCAGGCAATTTAATCCTGCCAAGCATTTGGGCAGGCCCTGGAGATAATAAAGAAAGAAGGTAACAGAGTGGATCTGCAAAGCCTTTAATACACAGCATTAAAGGGTAATGGTAAAATCGATGGGACTATACAACAGGGTCACCCCAGCTGCCAGCAGTGCTGTCATTAATGGGACAGTTGGTGTTCCAGCTACTGCAAGGCTGCTGGGCAGGACCCTAGCACTGGGGACCCAACCTGGCCTCTTCAAAGCTCAAATGGCTTCATGAACTCTGGGGCTTCCTACTTGGACACGAACACAAGGGGATGGCCTTCTTCTCTCCCTAGGGTACATGCCACTCTCCTAAGTGTGGCCAATAACAGCTACCATTTATTGATCACTTTCTATGGGCCAGCTCTAGGCTGAGAGCTCTCTGAATTGTTGCATTTAATCCTTACAACAACTCTATAAATTAGTTGCTATTACTGTAGTTTCCATTTCACATGTTAGTAAAGTGAGGTCCAGGGAGACATGTGTGCCCTTGATCATTGGCTAGGAGAGAGAGTGGATGGGTTCGTTCAGATCATAGAATGTGGAGAAGCTGGGAAGGATCTCACGGCATATCTGGCCTGACCCCTCAGGATAGAGAAGTGGAGTGACTTGCCCCAGATCATAGAGCTGTACAGTAGAAAATGTGAGATTATAAAGCAGGTGTTCTACCTTCAAGTCCTGTGTTCTTTGTCCCCATTATATCATCCTATCATTTCCATCCACAAAGCACACACTCCACTGGCTTAGGACTTCAGAGTCATTCATTGTAATTAAAGGGATGGTCATTTAGGAATTGTTTCAATTCAATGCAAAGTTACTAAAGCCACTCACTGTGTTCTGGGAGAGTACGTGTTGAAGTGCAGGAATGTCTGGTATTGTTCTTAAACACCTACAGCAACTGGCTGGGGAGAGAAAAACCACACAGACCTAAAACAACCTTAGAATAATTCCAAGACAACAAATAAATAAGTGTGAGAGTGTGTGATGCCAACCGTGTACACTAAGCATCAGGGAATTAAAAGGAAAGGAAGGCAGGCTCAGCTCAAGAAGGCTTTGTGGAGGCAGAGCGTGGACCTGAGTTGGTAAAGGAATGAAGGGCTGGGATTAGAGAAAATTAGAGAGAACGGCTTGTCTGATGGCAGAAACCACATAGGCCGAGGCCCAGTGGCTAGAAAGAACATAGTATATCATGTTGGACCTCCAGGAAAGGAGAATTTATGCTGCAGAAGGAGAGAGGCATGGGCTGGGGAGGCAGGAGTTTCAGACTCAGTGTGCAAGGCAAGGCTGAGCCAATATAGGTGGTTAAGCAGGGGCAGCAAAGTGACAGCAGTGGGTTTAAGAAGACGTCACTGACGGTAGATACCCCAGAATATTGGAGGTTGGGAGACTGAATTCTAGGTAGGAAAGTAATGAGGGAAATCTAGGCATGAGTAGTGGTGGCAGTGGGGGCTGGTGTGGAGGCCAGAAAGTAATCAAGAGATGATGCCCAGAGGCTGCAATGAAGAGGGCACCAGGGTTTGGCATAAGGGCTGAAGGAGAGAAGGCGTCCACTTTTTTTTGTCGTTTTTTCAAGACAGAGTCTCACTCTGTCACCCAGGCTGGAGTGCAGTGGTACAATCTTGGCTCACTGCAACCTCTGCCTCCTGTATTCAAGCGATTCTCCTGCCTCAGCCTCCCGAGTAGCTGGAATTACAGGCGTGTGCCACCATGCCGGCTAATTTTTGTATTTTTTTAGTAGAGAAGGAGTTTTGCCATGCTGGCCAGGCTGGTCTCAAACTCCTGACCTCAGGCGATCCGCCTGCCTCAGCCTCCCAAAGTGCTGGGATTATAGGCATGAGCTACTGGGCCCAGTGTGAGAAGGCATCAAATGGAATCATGTACAAAGCCAGGGCGCATGGTGGCAAAGTGGGTAATTTTGTGAGTTGAGTTTGTGAGTGAGGTGTGGAAGGGAGAGAGAGTTTTCTCTGAGGAGGGATAGCAGGACTAGACATAAGAAGGCCTGGGGGAAAGTGAAACAATTGGGGCAATGGCCATTTTCTCTTGGGGACCATTTTCCTTTGGACATCTTAAGGGAAAAAGAAGTTTCCATAAAATGGAACAAATGTCTCCTCTCCTTTTGCCTCCCTCCAGCGTGCTTGTCTTCTGAGCAGTGTGGAGTGGGGTCAGCGGCATGGGCTTGGGAGATTGTCAGCTCAGATCTCAGTCCCAGGTCTGCTGCTACTGGCCTGGAGTCCCTGGGCACGTCACATAAAGGCAATGAAGGGGACAATAAAATTGACCTCACAGCACCAGCAGGAGATGAAATGAGAGGCATGTAAAGTGCCTACCCATGTTCCTTGTACTCATATGTTAGCTGCTGTTATTACAAAACCACTTTAACCCAGCATATGGTTCAAGTTTCCAAACCACTGAAATGGCTCAGGACTTACTTACACGGATTGTTGAAAAACAAAGGGGAGTTGGGAGAAAGGCTATTGGATGGGGTTAGCCAGAGACTCTGAGGCAGTGACTTGTCCAGCCTCACCGCTGTCTTTCTGGGAGTGGCCGACAGCCTCCTGCCCGGGGCTCCTGGGGGGACTAGTGGAAACTGCAATGCTTTGGGCTCTTCGCTTAGGATAGGGTTTGGAACTTTGTTTTTAGGAAGCCCCACAGGTGATTCTATTGCAAACCGAAATTTGAGAACCACATTTTTTCTGCTGACACCAATCTCCTTGGCAAGATCTCTGGCCTATGTGGTCACCATAAAGGTGACAAGGGGCTCCCCTCCAGGGCCAGCTCATCCATCTCTTTGGACCAGGTTTCCTGTTAATAAGGTCCCTTCCAGCCCCATGACCAACTCAGGGAAATGAGGAGTCAGAGAAGGAAGAAAAGAACAGTGGGAGAGGAATCTGACAGCAGAGCAGAGAAGGAAACTGAGGAAACAGGCAAAGACCTGGATCACTTTGGGGCTGGAGGGGCAGGCAGCGCACCGCCAGGGCGAGGAAGAGCTGGAGCTGCCTCCGCTGCAGTCCAGTCGCGCAGGGTTATTAAAAGGAAGAAGAATGAGCCTCTGTATCTTGGCAGAGCAGGGCAAGAGTCATCAGCAGATGTTATTAAAATCCTTTCCTCACCGGTGAAAGAAACTTATCGCTCTTCATCAGCAAAGCTGTCTTTTTGAAAAGGAAAATCAACTTAACAGGTGGGGACTGTCCTTTTGCTCCTCCCATGAAAGAGACCAAGGCTGCCACCCATCAGCCCCCAAACTAGTGTGGGGCTCACAGAGCTCCCCCAGAATGGTAGGTGGGAAACCGTGGACACTTGGCACTCTGTGCATGAGGGACCTCTCCCCTGCCGCAGGGGATGTCTGGATGCTGTGGGTACCAGTGATGACTGACTGCTGCGGAGGGGCTTTGGACCCCTCAACAAGAAGCAGTGGGGGCACAGCCTCCTCGCCAGTGTCCTTGCACCAGCTCTGGCCTCCTCCCTTCTGTCCTGCATCCCACCAGACTCGTCTCGCCTGAGTGTGTCACCCCGGTGCTGACAAATGCTTGGAGATCACTCACTGCAGCAAGAACACATTCACTCACATCAGCCCAGAGATCAAGGCCCTTCCCAGACTGGCCACAAACGCCCCTCCAGCCTGCTTCCCCATCCCCTGTCAGGCTGCAGGCTGGAGCATCACTGCTCTTCTCCAAACCCCAGTGCCCTTGCCTGCCTCCCTGCTTTGCCCAAGGCAGTTGCTCTGCCTGCAGTGCCTCGCCCCTCTTCTCTGCCAGGTGATCCAGTTAATGGCCCAGCTCAAATATCTCCTCCTCGGGGAAGCCCTCTCTGACCTCTCCAGGCAGAACTAATTATTCCCTCCACCGGTTCCCATAGCAAGCATGCTACTGTTTTAACAATGACCACACTATATTCTGGTTGGGCGTAATCCTTTGTTTCTGTCTATGTTTCCCCTCATCACAGGGAGTTCTGGCAGGAAGAGGGCTGTCTCCTGCTCCTCTGTATGCCCCACAGAACTAAGCACAGTTGTTAATAAAAATAATAGCTAGCATGTACTGAGGGCTTATTCAGCACTCTGGGAGGCCTTCATTCACATTATTTTATGTTATCCTCAGAACAATTCTTCCAGGTTATTAGGTCTGTTTCACAGATGAAGAAACTGAGGTTTGTAGAAGCGAAGTGACCTGTATAGGGACACATGGCTAGTATGTGGCAGAGCAGGGACTAGAAACCAGAACTGTCTGAGCTCAGTAAATGTTTGTTGACTGAAGGAATGAACCTCTACTCCCACCCCACCTCTGGTGCCAGCCGCCCTCAGGCAGACCAGTGGAAGGGCCCGTGGTGGTGTTTAGCTCCTGATCCAGTGCTGCCAATCCATCCCATCCCCGTCTCTGTGACTCAGGCTCTCTCCGCTTCCAGGGTATTATACTTTTGTCTCTTTTCTCCTGGGCGTGGCCAGGAGGCCCTAGAGAAAGGTCTCTGCCACCTTCTCCAACTAGCCCCCATGACCCCACCACTCTCACTCTCCTCAGGATAGCAACCCCTTCTAGGCATTCCCTCCCCAGCTCCTGCTGTGCGGTCAGCATTCCAGCTTCTCTGTCCCCAGCATCTCTGTCCCCGTGTGCCTCCAGCCTCTGGTTAAGACCTGGAAAACATTCACAGGACTGTGTTTCAGACAGAGCCCTGGGCAGTTGTCATCCCTTCTTCTTTCACTGGGGAATGCAGGAATAGCTCCTCTCTTCCTATGCCCCAGTTTTCAAGACCAACTTCAATTTTACAAGCTTGTAACCTTCCTGATAATAGCAGCTGAGTTTTTTTCAACTCTGCAGGCCCCACAATCTATCATCAAGAGCCATGCACCAAGGTAGATGCCCAGTAAATGGCGAATGAATGACTTCCTGGAAAACACCAAGAACATTCTGTGAACACTTCCTTGAACATAATACTTCCCATCTTAATATATCCCATCCCTGCATTAATCTTTCTTTCTTTCTTTCTTTTTTTTTTTTTTGAGACGGAGTCTTGCTCTGTTGCCTAGGTTGGAGTGCAGTGGTGCAGTGGTGCAATCTCGGCTCACTGCAACCTCCGCCTCCTGGGTTCAAGTGATTCTCCTGTCTCAGCCTCCTGAGTAGCTGGGAATACAGGCACATGCCACCACGCCTGGCTAATTTTTGTATTTTTAGTAGAGACAGGGTTTCGCCATGTTTGCCAGGCTAGTATCAAACTCCTGACCTCGTGATCTGCCCACCTCAGCCTCCCAAAGTACTGGGATTACAGGCATGAGCCACTGCGCCCGGCCTGCATCAATCTTCTTTTCCTTCCCTCTGGTTCTAGAAAGGATGGTGATGTATTTCTTCTCTCCAAACCTGATCCCTCCCATCTCTGCTGAGCTCACCCCTTTAGGCAGCAACTCTCCCAGTGCTCTAATGCACCAAACCCTGGAGCAGGTCACCAGGCCCCGACGACCTCCCATCCCTGTGTTCCCAGGGCCCTAGCATACTGGATGGACCCTGCTTTAAAAGACCAAGAGAATTCATCTCATTTCTACACTCTAACAAAAGGTAGCAACACAAGCCATGTGCTAGGACCTGCAATAGAGAGAGAATGTGGTTCAGGGACTCAGTCTGTGGCAAGAAAAATCATACTGTCTGTTTTATTCACTGTTGGCTCCCTAGTGTCTAGAACAGTGCCCAGTGCATAGTAGGGTTCCATAAGTATTTGTTGGGTTGAAAAATGACTGAATGGCCATTGTATTTACTTTTCTGCTCATTCCAGACATAGTTATCTAATATTATTATTTTTCAACCTCTTTTACTCCAGGGACTTCTATGCACCCTCTCACTCAACTCCCCCTCAATTTGTTCTCATAATCCCCATGACCCCCAGTTTTATAACACCACTGTCAGGAGCCCAAAGCTGCCATTCATTCACTTCCATTAGCATGACTCTTCATGTACCTTGGGGTCTTCAGTCTCTCCCCTTCTCCTAATTTCCAGGGTTCCATTCTGCCTCTGCTGGCTTCCCTACAAAGCCTGCAACATCATAAGCCATTTCAGGAAAGAGCTTGATCATCTTTTGATGAACCCTGCATTCATGACTCACTGCCTTACCTGTCTTTGGCTCTGCATGTCCCCCAGTTTCCGTTTCTTTCTCTGGAAAGAGAGATTGCCCAAGAGTCCTGCACATCAGCATTACTAGAAATGCATGCAGACCAGCTTCAGCTGCTTGCCAACTCTTTAAAAAATGAGTAAACAATTTTCTAAAGGGGAAAATTCTCTTCACCTCCTCACACCAACTATTTGCATAATTCAGTGACTTTTATAAACCGTGCCATTGTATAAGCATCATTTTCAAGGGTAGAAATCAACTATTCATCCCATTTCATACTCTACCTCATTCACCTAACATTTTTCTGTATAAACTTTCTCATGTATTGACAGAGTACTAGTATTTATCATTTGTAATGGTTATATAATATTCTATCATATGAATGTTTCATAGTTTGCTTAATAATTCCCCATTTGTGGAGCTTTTGGGTGTTTTCCAGGATTTTCTTATTATGAACAGGGCAGCAATAAATATCTTTTCACAAATAGCTTATATTTCCTTTTCAGTTATTTCCCTGGTATATATTCCCAGAAGAGGGATTATTAGGTCAAAGGCTAGAGACGCTTTTATGGCTTTTGTTGTGAGGTGCCAGACTGCTCTCCAAAAGACTGTACTAATTTGCAATTCTCTCGTCTTTTTATTCATGCTTTGTAGCCTCCTAATGAATTCCCCCAGGGGTTGTTCCAAATCTTCTGGGCCTGCCTGGGGCATCAAGCCACTCTCAACCTTCAGAGGTGATTTTACTGGGAAAGTTACACGCATGTCCCTGAGTTTCCTCAACTTCCTTCCACATCAACGTTTCTATTTTTACCTGGGCTTCCCTCCTAGGCTGATCTCTGAAGAAGAGGTGTCTGATTTCCTCTCCAAACACACCTCCCTGCCTGCATATTTGACCACGTTCCCTCTTCCTGTCTCTTCAGCACCATGCTGCATCAGTTATTCCACCCTTTTTACATCATCTATCTCTCCCTCTTCTTCTGCTCTTTCCCCTCAGCCTGCAAATATCCTCATCTCCCTTTTCCTAAAAGCAATAGGCAATTTCTCCCTCTCCCCATGAAATATCTTTTTCTGTCACCATCCATCTTTCTGAAGGAAGAGTCTACACTTCACCATCTCATCTTCTAGTTCCTTCTCAACCTTTTGCCCTCTTTTACTGATGACCAACACTCAACTAAAGCTGCCATGTCAAGGCCACCAATAATTTTCTTAAAAATCCAAGCAAATGAGCCTTTATCGGTCATCATTCCTACCACCCTGTTGGCTATCTTGTCCTCATTGAAACATTTTCCTATCTGAGGTTCCATGGCCATAAAATTTCTTTAGAGTCCCTTCTATCCTACCAAATTGTACCTCTATAAGAATTTGTTCTCAAACCTTTTAGTGAACTTTAGATGATCTCTACCTCCCACTGTGTAGCAGCCAGGAGAATTGGGAGGGACTGATCCTACCCCCAGCTCTAGTGGAAGCTATGACTCATCTAAGCCCATTAGTATAAACCCATTCCTCCTACCACAATGATGTCTCAGGGAAAACCAGACCAGAGCAATTAACATGTGACATTTACATATGACCTCTGGTGATCCAATTAGCGCAAAGCTCAGGATTTTTGTTTGGTAGTTGAGGGAAAATAGTTATTTCTTTCCTCTTGGATATAAACGACAAAGCATGTAAACCTAATTGCTGTTGGCTACCATTGTACAATCTTGAGGGAATCCAGTATGAAAATGAAACAACACACAGAATAAAGCAGAGAGAACTGATGCACAACGGATCCAAATCCCTGACTGAACTATGCCTGAAGCCCACTCTATTATAGGATTTTTCAGTTACATGAGCCAATAAGTTCCTTGCATTACTTAAACCATGATGTGTAGGGATTTCCATTATTTGCAATCCAAACATATAACCGTTATAGCTTCCTTCACGGTTCTCCCTTTATATGATATATCTCATTGCTCTTACCTATTCCCATAGCTTCCATGATTATATCTATGTAGATGATTCCTCTACACCTCTACCACCTGTCTCCTTACCTTCAACTCCAGCACTACTAGCCTTTCACTGAGTAGCTATACTTGGTTTATGAAGCTTTAATCTTAGCATATGTAACACCAACATTTTTACCATCATCACCCAAGCCAAATCAACCTCACTTCCCCACTTTCCTATGTTGGATTATTTAGTTGCCCAAGTTTGAAACTTCAGAGTTATCCATATCCTTTTTTCCTTTAGGCCCCTCAACCAGTCAGCTACCATGACCTCACACTTTTGCCTCTGGCTGCATCCTGACCAACATAACCTCGGTGTCAAATTGACAGTCTTCTCAGTTGGTCTCCCTGCCTCCTAGCTCTCCCAGTTTCTGATCACTCTACACAACACCCATCAGAAACATCTTCCTGAAACATCAAACCAATCAAACATTTTTAATGATTTCTCAATGTGTTTTAGATTTAGCCAACACTTTCCATTCTAAACCCAAGAATGGATTTAGACCACTACAAGGTCTTTTCACTATCTTTCTGGTTTTATAATCCCATTACTCTCTCATTGGTGCCCAAGCTATAGGCAAATTGAACTACATCCCAGTTCTTCCACACCTTGCTGCCAATGAGATGAATCTGCCTGGACCAACTTCCCTTCACATTTCATCTGTTGAAATCCTACTCATCCTTTAAGAACCATCTCAAAACCACCTCCATAAAAGATACTTTGATTTACCTGAATAGATATTTCTCTTCTTGAACCCTACAATGTGTCACTCTTGTGTTACTCATCACAATAGGAAAGCTAACTTTTATTTTTGTATCCACTAAGCACAGAACATAGGGCCTTGAAAATGGTAGGTGCTCAATTAATACTCCTTCAATTAGTCTGATTCGAGGGCAAACTTTGAAGAAGAGATGCCACAAGAAGGTAGCCGAGAAGGAATCTCACTCTTTTATTAACAGATTCACTAGAACCTCCTTCTCTCTTTTTTCTTTCTTTCAATGACAGCTAGGAATTCATCAAGTCAACAAATGTTTATTTAGTACTGTATACAAGTCAACACTGGAATCTGGGAGAAGCTAGCTTTGAAACCTTGTACTCTTGGCTGACTCAGAGCTGTGGTTCTCAGAGCATGGTCCACATGGATGTTCCTGGAAGCCAAGGGCAGATCTACTTTTCTACAATATCAGTATTTAGGTAAGCTCTGAATGATATAGCTACTGAGTGGGGAACAAAAAGCAACAGACCAAGAGTTCACAGACCTGAGTTTTCTGGGCCTAGATTTTTCACTAACTAGCTATGTGACCTTGAACAAGTCTTTTAACCTCTCTGTGACTCTATTGCTTCTTTACCTGTGAAACAATGAGGTTAGGCTGCAATGTCTCTCAAAATGTGATCCTCAGAACACTTGTAGCAGATTCACCTGAGTGGCTTTTAGAAAATGCAAATTCCGGGCCTGGTGCGGTGGCTCACACCTGTAATCTCAGCCCTTTAGGAGGCTGAGGCAGGTGGATCACTTGAGGTCAGGAGTTTGAGACCAGCCTGGCCAACATGGTGAAACCCTGTCTCTACTAAAAATACAAAAAAAATTAGCTGGGCATGGTGGTGTGTGCCTGTAATTCCAGCTACTCAGGAGGCTGAGGCACGAGAATGTCTTGAACCCAGGAGGTGGAGGTTACACTAAGCCAAGATTGCACCACTGCACTCCAGCCTAGGCAATGGAGTGAGATTCTGTCTCAAAATAAATAAATAAATTAATTAATTAATTTAAAAATATATATATAAAAATGCAAATTCCCTGGACTCAAATCAGTGCTATCAAAAATGAATCTTTGGGGCCTTGGGAGTCTGTAGTTGAGCAAACTCCCCAGGCGATTCTTATTTCCACTCAAGTTGAAAACCTTTAAAATTTTATAATGGCAAGTTTTTTTCTGTTCTAAGATGTGGGGGTTACTGGATTAAGTAATCATTTGAGTTATTTTGAAGTGACAAGTGGAATGGATGAGTGAGTAATCCAGAGGATATTTTGTCCTAACAAAGTGTCCCTGGAGAGAAAGATTAGAGAGCTTCTATTCCATGGTCTACACCCAGGCCACTGCCCCAGGACCACGCTGCAGCTCCATGCCAGTTGGCTTGCTGGCCTCTCTACCCCTCCCTTCCACTCTCCCTTTCTTCTCTCATTTCCCTTCTTTTCTTTCTTCCCTATCCTCCCCTCTTCTCCCCTTCCTGTTCCCTCCCTCCTTCTTTCCTTTTCTTTCTTTCTTTTTCTCTTTCTTTTTCTTTCTTTTTCTCTTTTCCTTCCTTCCTTCCTTCCTTCCCTCCTTCCTTTCCTCCTCTCTCCCTCTATCTCACTGTCTCTCTCTCTCTCTCTCTTCTTCTCTCCCTCCCTACTTTCCCTCCCTTCTTTTCTTTTTCATTTTTCTTTTTCACTCCTTCCAAATTCCTACGGGCACCTTAGTAAGCACACCATTATCAATACATTTATTCGCACTTACCTAATAGATTTTTTCCATGAAGTCTTTCCGGCTCCCTCAATCAGATGTAAGCATTTCCTGCTCAGAACTCTCCCAGCACTTTGAACTTCTCCTATGCCATTAATCATACTTTGCCATGTAATATTTCTAGGTCTACTCTATTGTATGCCCCTGGGGAAAAAGGCTATTTTATTCATCTTTATGTCCCTCCTTCTGCAGTGCCTAGCATGATGCCTTGCACATGTTGACAATGTTTTACATTTATGTGATGTATAACTAGTTTAAGAAGTATTTTCACAAACATTAATGAATAATGTTTGTGAAAATAAGTGAAATAAGGGTCTGAATAAGTGAAATGTTACTCACTAACGTTTGTGAAAAACTTATTCAGACACTAAGTATTTTCTGAACAGATTCGTGTACGAATTCCTTTCTTTTTTTTTTTTCCTTATCATATTCTTAAGCTTGTCTTATCTCCTGTCCAGGAGGCAGGATTGTGCAGTAGTAAGGACACTGACCTTGAAGTTAGACATCTGAATCTGAAGTCTTGTTTTAGCTCTTAATATCTGGGCTGTCTTAGGCATGTTATTTAACCCTTCTGAACCATAGTTTTATCTATAAAGTGGCCATAACAATATCTTCTTTACAAGATTGGTGATGATTAATTGCAATTACTTGTGAAAACATCTGGCGCATAGCAGATCATTTTAAAATACTCATTAAATGGAATTCTTCCCTTCCCCCAACTCTTCACCTCCATTCGAATGTCCCTTAAGGACAAACTGGCTTTTTAAATTCTTTCTCTCCAGATTTTTATGCTGTGTCTTGGTGCATTGCATACAAAGATGTGCAGAATACATTTTTTGTGTACTCTCAAAAATAGTCGATGTCATAAGATGAAACACGTATGGAAAACATTCAAACTGAAATGAACAGGATTCCTTGTTGCAAGGGCCATACACCCAATTCAAACAAACTTGAGGGGGAGAAAATAATTTATTGACTTTCCTAATTGGGAAGTTCTAGGGTAGATCTGCCTTTCAGCAAAGTGGTGTCCAGGGGTTAAAATACTGAAGACAGGATACTGTCTCCTTTTCTCCAGCTCCGGGTGGGCCCTGCCTCTATGGCTTTATTCTCAGGCAAAATATCTCCAGCTGGCGGGAAGGAGGGCTGGGGGCTTGTGAGTCAAAGGGGAGAAGCCCTTTCTCTCTTTGTGTCCATGTGCAAATCTCATGGAAGAATTCTCACTGACCCTGCTTGGGTTCTCTGCCCACATCTGAACTAGACATAGGTACAAAAGATGTAGTACTATGGCTGGCTCAGCCTGGGTCACATGCCCACTCCTGTGACCAGTGGGGAAAGACACAGTAGTTTAAAGCCTCTCAGACTGCAAGGAATGAGGGAGAGGTAGTTCTTCCAAATGAAGGGGTGCCAAAAGACAAAACCAACTTGTTTGGTGCACACATAGAATATAACATGCTATTTCCCACAAGATGCCTTAAGCTTAAACTGTCTGCTTTGTGTTATTTAAAGGGCCTAGTTTTATTTACCCATTAATTTCCTCATTCACTGTTACTGGAAAAATAAAACCATGCTGAGTATCTCCTAAGGCCCAGACCCAGTGCCAAGTTTTGGGGTAAAGCAGTGACAAAGTCAAGCTTGGCCTTCCTCTCACAGATCTTCCAGTCCAGTGAGGGCTCAGGGACCTCTCACTGCATGGACCACATTTCCTGAAGTTCCCTCCACTAACCATGGTCTTTGGCTTCAAGAAATGAGTTCCACAGGGTTCCATTTATAGTGTATGCACTGGAAGGAGCATCACTTTATCTCATTCTCACCTGTTTGGTGAAACTGCCTTTGCAAAAGTTATGACAGTGAGAAAAATCAGACCTAACTGACTCTGTCTTGTTTCTAACCTCCAAGCCGCACTTGTTCATTCCTGGGGTTAGGCCAGGCTAACTATGGAAGGAATTAAGTTCATAATTTAACTTTGAAACAAAAATAATAACAGCCGTTTCCTGAAACAAACCCCCTCCTTCCTTGGGGAGCAGACCTCTTTTGTAAAACTAACAAATTAGCCACAAGATTAAAAATTACGGCTCAGGAGTCATACAGCTAGAGGCCACAAGATCCTTAACTCCCCAGTTGCTCCTATAGAGGACATCACTCTTGTAAAATCTAAGATTGGTGTTAAAGATATTTTTCACATCTTGCACTCTGATGAACCAGCTGCCACCACCCAAATGGATAAACTGGCTGAGCTGGTCTTGTGGCTCCTACCCAGGAACTGTGACTCAGTGCAAGAAGACAAGCTATGAATCCCTGTGCTTTCATCTGTGACCCAACCAATCAGTAGGCCCCATTCCCTAGCCCCCTGCCCTCCAAAGTGTCCTTAAAAAACCCTGCCCTTCAAATTTTTAGGGAGGCTAATTTAAGTAATAATAAACTCCTATCCTTCTGCTGAGCTGGCTCTGCATTTATTAAACTCTTTTTCTATTGCAAAAACCTCTCAGTGATGTTCTCAGTGATGAACTGTGCAGCAGGCAAGATGAACCCATTGGGCGATTGCATTAGTACACTTGGTTTGTTGGCTGAACTGGCCTTTCTTGGTAGAGATCACAGAACTGGACTCTCAGATGAAGGACATGGAGAGCCACCTCACTTCAGTAGCTAGTGCACAGTTCCCGAGAATGGTGGAAGGGGACGATCAGGGGTTTTGTTGCAGGTTTTTTGTTTTGTTTTGTTCTGTTTTGTATGTGTAATTTAAAAAATGTTTTAATTATAGAAAAATATGCATAACATAAAACTTACCATTTTAACCAATTTAAATGTATAGTTCAGTAGTGTTAAGTATATTCAAATTGTATGACCATCTTTAGAACTTTTTCATCTTGCAAACATAAAACTGTACCCATCAAACAATTCTTCATTCTTCCCTCTCTCCCCAGCCCCTGGCAACTGCCATTCTTTCTGTCTCTGTGAATCTGACTACTCCAGGTACCTTATCTAAATAGAATCATACAGTGTTTGTCCTTTTGTGGGTGGCTTATTTCACTTAGTATTATACCCTCAAGGTTCATCCATGTCATAGCACATGTCAGAATTTCCTTCCTGTTTAAGGATGAATGATATTCCATTGTATGTGGACACCGTGTTTTGTTTATCCATGCATCCTTCAGTGGGCACTCGGGTTGCTTCTACCTTTTGGCAATTGTGAATAAAGCTGCAAGCATCGTGGGGAAGCTCAGTTGTGATGGCAGAAACCTGCGGATTCTGGAGGCCAGCAGCATTCAGATCAAGTAGGGCCCTTGTAGGACCCTGAACAGACAAGTCCTGAGTTCAAAGGGGCAGCAGAAGTGCTGGGGCACCCTCTGCAGGATAGAGGAAGGGACAGTTTCCTGGGCCTGCGGAAGTATCCACATATAAGGGAGAGGATCTAGAAGGAAGGGAAATGCCAAACTTTATCTACCTCCCCATTTGTCCAGTGCTGGCCCTGATTTCACACTTTGTTGGCCAGTCTTAGGAACTCTTGTCAGGTCATTAGAGGTGACTTCCAAGCAATAACATTGTACTCGCTACTTTAGGAGAGGTCTTTACTCATTCAAGAGTCCTGCCCATCTCCGCTGAGCCTCCTACTAAAGCAATCCCAGCCCTGTCCCACCTTCTGCAGAGCTTGGCCTCCCTCCTCCACCATCTCCCAGCCCCCATTTTGCTTTCCTCTGCCAGCATTGTCTATATCGGACTTCCTCATTCATCTGTTTATCTGTCATCTACACGGGACTGAAATGAGGAGCCAGCCTCATCCAAGTGCCCAGCTGTTCTGGGCATTGAAGAAGTTGCTGTCCAGTGTGGTAGGACAGCATGGTGACACAGATTAAACTGGGCGCTGCTCCGTGGTACTCAGCATAAGTAGCCTGTTAGCTGGAGGCTGAACAAAATAGAAGTGAAGTATCTGGGGAACTTTGAAATGGCTGCCGAATACAAGGGAACTGCTTGTTGGAACTAGGTGAACCGGGAGCGGGTTTCATGGTACAGTAGATCAATATTGTTCCTTCTAAGGAAACAAACAGAATCAATGCCAGCTGCCCCAGGTCTCTGAGCAGATCTGAAAGCCACAGGGCCCATGGATGGAGGCTTCATGCTGATTTTGCAGAATACAACAATGTGTACCTGTTTGGGCGACATTTTATTGAATTTCATACCAACGACTGCACCTGGGCCACCAGTGGCCCAGTATTCAAGCACAGAGCAATGGAGGATCATACAACTGAAGGGCTGAAGGAGTCTTTGGGGAGTGGGAACGGCATTCTTGTTGCCATTCCCCGCTCCTCTACCCACAGCAGACATTGTTTCCTGATATCCACATGCTTGCTGAGCATAGATGCCGCCTGAGAATGTTCTCACCAGTGTTTCAGCAGCCACGACCAGATCATTACAGTTGGCACTCAATGTGGAGGCTTTTGCCTTTCCTGATTTTTTTCAATCTAACATCATTCCAGTAGGATTCCTTCTCTAGCTTTCTGGAGAGCTGCTCTAGAGGCTTTGTGAACCTATTTTGTTGTTGAATAGCTCAAATTGTTAAGCCTCTGTTATAATTAAATCTCACTGTGTTTCTACCACATGAAAAGCCCTGGGCTAGGTATTGAGAAGGTGCTTCCTTAAGCAGGACAGAAAGATTTCTTCTTGCAAGTTCTCCCCATTGGTCCTATACCTGCCTTCTGGACAGCACACAATAAGGCTCTCCCTATGCCATATGACAGCCCTTCCAACATTAGAAGATGGCTTTTGTGCCTTCCTCTAGTTTTTATTTTTTCTAGAGGAAATCTAAGCACTTCCAGCTACTTTTTAATTGTTGTTTTCTTTTCTTTTCTTTCTTTTTTTTTTTTTTTTTTTTTGGAGACAGGATCTCACTCTGTCACCCAGGCTGCAGTGCAGTGGCATGATCTTGGCACACTGCAGCCTCCATCTCCCGGGCTCAAGTGTTCCTCCCACCTCAGCCTCTTGGGTAGCTGGGACTACAAGCATGCTCCACCATGCCCAGCTAATTTTTCTACCTTTTGTAGAGACAGGGTTTCGCCATGTTGCACAGGTTGACCTTGAACTCCTGAGCTCAAGCGATCCACCTGCTTTGGCCACCCAAATTGCTGGCATTACAGGCTAGAGCCACCGTGCCCAGCCTCCAGCTGTTTCTTTTAATATTTGGTTTTCAGACTCCTCACCCCCTGGTTGGTTTCCCGTGATCATGCCCCAGTGTGTCTACATCCCTCTTAAATTGTGGTGCCCAGCGTGTACATAGTACTTCGTCTGTGATCTTAATAATTTGGAGTACAAGCCAGCACACATGGACATTTAGATGAGTCTTGAAAGGGACAAGGGGTCCACTGAGTTGACAGGGTGCACCAAGGCGTTCCTAGTCAGGGAGAAGTCTGTAAAAGTGTGACCATGGCTTGTTCGGGGTGAATTATGCAAATTTTTGTATGAACCAACCCCGGTAATTTTTCATGACTTAAAAATTGTTCTTCGAATTATAAAAGCTTAGGGTTACAAAGATTCTTAAAAGGCATCATCACCCATCTGTTGATTAAATCACCAGGCTACAACATTCCTTGAGAGAAACTGGGAGTCTTGAGTATTCTATAATGGAAACTCTTGTTTTTTATGAAGACAGGCCCTTCAGTATTTTGACTTCTCTGTTCAAAAGTTTATCCTTTTCAATTGAAACCTGCTGCATCGAAAGGTTAGTTGGCCGGGTGCAATGGCTCATGCCTGTAACCCCAGCAGTTTGGGAGGCTGAGGCTGAAGGATCACTTGAGCCCAGGAGTTCGAGACCAGCTTCAGCAACATAGTGAGACCCCATCTCTACAAAAAAAGAAAAAATTATCCAAGGGTAATAACCTGAAGTCCCAGCTACTTGGGAGACTGAGGTGGAAGAATCCCATGAACCTAGAAAGTTGAGACTACAGTGAGCTATGATCATGCTACTGAACTCCTGTCTGGGCAACTGAGTGAGACCCTATCTCAAGAAAGAAAGAAAGAGGAAAGGAAAGGAAAGGAAAGGAAAGGAAAGGAAAGGAAAGGAAAGGAAAGGAAAGGAAAGGAAGGAAAGGAAGGGAAAGGGAAAAAAAAGGAAAGAAGGAAGGAAGAAAGAGTCAACTTTCAGAGTTATGGAGCATCTACTTTGTGCAGCACTGTTCTAAGTATGTGTGTGGGTGGACATGGGTGGTCCATGGGGGTAGTCAAGGTGGAGGAAAAAGAGCAAACAAGCTCAGACTTTGTCTCTAAGGAACTTGCACTCCAGTGGGGACAACCCAGAAAAGAGTAAAACAAATGCTATAATTGAGACATGGTAAATATTGTGGAAGCACAGAGGAGAAGGAGGTCACTTCCAAAGAAGGGAGCAGAGATAGCCTGTTCTCATGTCTATTCAGCAGCCAGAGTTATTGCTTTAAAATCCAAATCAGATCATATTTCTTGCTGTTCAAAATCCTTCAAGGCTCTCCATCACACTAAAAAATTAACCCCAGGGGCCAAGGGTAGTGGCTCACACCCATAATCCCAGCACTTTGGGAGGCGGAGGTGGGAGGATTGATTGAGGCCGGGAGTTTGAGACCAGCCTGGACAACATAGTGAGACCCCATCTCTTAAAAAAACAAAAAACAAAACAAACGAAAATGAACCCCATGTCCTTACAGTGGCCTGTAGGATCCTGCACTATCTGGCATCTGGCCACCTCTTCTTGCCCACATGAACTTTCAAACATTTCCACTCTGGTCACCCTGACTTCCTTGCTGTCCCTTGAACCCACCAGATTCCTATGTTAGGGCTTCTATATTTAGTGTTTCCTCTTGGGAACCCTGCTCTTTTAGGCTTCCCTATGGCTTGCTCCCTCATTCACATCATTTGGCTGTATAGAGAGACCTAAAGTACCCTCACCCCACAACTTGTTGCTTGCTATCCCCTTACCCTGCCTTATTTACTTAATAGCATTTATTATGATCTAAATTTATCTTTTATTTACTTATTAGTTGTCAGTCTCCCAATAGAATGTGAGCTCTTTGAAGGCAGGATTTTGTCTGTTTCGTTCACTGCTATATCCCCAGTGCCAAGAACAGGGCTGGCTCATGACATGTGCCAAATAAACATTTGTGGAGTGAATGAATGAGTTAATCTTCTTGACAACCTATTCTGAAACCTAGCAGCTGGCCAGGCTCGGTGGCTCACGCCCATAATCCCAGCACTTTGGGAGGCCAAGGTGGGAGGATTACTTGCAGTCAGGATTTTGAGACCAGCCTGAGCAAGAAAGTGAGACCCCAACTCTACAAAAATTTAAAAATTAGCTGGGTATAGTGGTGCGTGCCTGTAGTCCCAGCTATTTGGGAGGCTGAGGTGGAAAAATCACTTGATCCTAGGAGTCTGAGGCTGCGGTGAGCTATGATCAGCCACTGCACTCCAGCCTGGGCAACAGAGCAAGACTCTGTCTCAATAAATAAATAAAAATAAAAATTAGCAGCATTAATATCCAGTGTACTTGTCTGTAGTTTCTAGAAACAAGTCCAATCTTTTTGAAAATGTGCCCCAATAGTTTCTCATCAGAAATCCTGTGGTATTTCCTACTCTTCATGATTTCTCAAATATTTTGACTGTGGCTGTAAGATCTGCAAGTTCTTTCAGCTGTGTATCTAGGAGATTTTTCCACCTTGGCCTAGGGACCTAAGCAAATTGCATGCACAGAAGATTTTTATCTAGCATGAGGTTACATTCTCAAGTCAGCAGAGGAAGGTAAAATTCACATAGCATCAGGATTTTCCTTGAACATCCCTAGCATCACAACAGATTACTGATTCTGTAGTTGTGTGTCTGAGGAATTGGTTTGTTTGTATTAGCAGCCCTGTGGTATGAAAAATATGGATCTCTGAACACCTGAATCACTCTTAGCCTGGTTAGGTGCTTTTCCTAGAGGAAGTATTTATTTAGGAACTGAGGCTGACTGAGAGAACGCAATTTTATATCCCCTAGGATAGCCAAGTAGTTTTGAGCGTGGGTGCTGGAGCCAAACTATCTAATTTTGAATCCCGGCTCTAACATTTACTTACTTGCTGTATGACTACAGGCAAGATATTCAACTTATCTATGCATCAGTTTTTTCATCTGTAAAGCAGAATAATAATAGTACCTGCCTCATAGGAATAGATTGAGGACCAAGTTTACTAATGTATATGAGGTCTCTAGACTAGCACCGGGCACATAGTATTTCTATGCTTTCTAATCAACATGAGCAATTATTTTATTATCTCCCATCTCATGTTCATACTGGGGCATACATTCAATGGATGGAAGGCAGGCAGCATATAGTAGATTGTTTAGATTGGGATTTCTCCCTTATTCTTTTTCTATCTGTTTCTCTCTTTCCCCAAATGCCAATAGTTGAATTTGTATGATGTGAGCTCTCTGTAAATTGCTTAGGTGCTTTCCTTTTGCTGGAATTCTAGGCACTCTTCTATTGATTATCATACAATTTCTCGTTTGAACACCTTTGTAAAGACTGGGGAAAGTGAGTAGAAAACCAGATGTGAAATAGTTTGACCTCTTTGTCTGTCATACACACACATTTCCACACTTTCTACAAACAATGGGTTTAGCCTTTTCTTAATGTTCTCCTCCAAACATAATGATTGAGTCCCTTTGGTTGCTTTTAGCTTTTTCTGGAGCACTGGCTCATCCTCTGGCTTCAGCTTTTTGGATACTTTTCTTATAAATTCATCCTCTTCCCTTTCTTTGAGCGCTGAGAAAGCAAAAAAGCCAGGAAGAAAGACAACAATGCAGAAAACGCATAAAAAATAGCCAGCCAGTTTTTTTTTTAATGTGAAGAATAGAAAAGAGAGAGGCCTGAGGAGTTGGCATGAGCAGAAAGGAACGTTTGCTGTTATATATGGTGGCAGAAGCTGCTGTTCTACTGAAGTGATGGACTCCCCGAGGCCAGAGCTGCAGGAGACACACAGGGCTCTAGGAGCAGCCAGCTTGGCATGCAAGTTTTGACCACATTTGGAAAGTTCAATTATTACTGGTATTTGTTTTCCTACTAAGCCCTGGGACAGAATCCCTTGTTCCTGGGCTGTTATTGAGAATAGTGAGGGAAGTGTTATTTAAGGGTTCAGTAAGTGCCAGATATTATTAATATCATCCTTTAGCCACCCCCCATACCTTATCTGATTGTTTCTTACCCTGATCTGCCTCTACCATTCTCCTGATTGAAAACAGAATTGTCATTGCAATTTTTAAAATCTAATTGATAACCGGGCATGGTGGTGCAGTGTCCCAGGTAGTCGGGAAGCTGCAGTGAGCCATGATCATGCCACTGCATTCTAGCCTGGGTAACAGCAAGACCTTGAAAAAGAAAGAAAGAGAGAGAGAGAGACAGAGAAAGAAAGAAAGAAAGAAAGAAAGAAAGAAAGAAAGAAAGAAAGAAAGAAAGAGAAAGAGAGAAAGAGAGTGAAAGAGAAGAAAGAAAGAAAGAGAGAGAGAAAGAAAGAAAGAGAGAGAAAGAAATCTAGTTGTTCAACTTACCCTGATCTGTCCCTTAGGAGCAAAACTTCATGTAATTTATATCTCCCCCTTTTCCTTGTTAGCTAGTTTACCAAACAATTTCCCATCCATTATATGACTTAATATTCATGATTACCCAATGAGGTAGGTGGTCTTGGTGGGTCTCCATTTTACAGATGAGGAAACTGAGTTTTAGTGAATAATTTATTCATTAGTTCATTCATTCAACAAATATTTACTGAGCACTTCTATTCCAGGCATGATGCAAAACATTGAAGATAAAAAGATGAAGTAGACATAGTCCCCTCCCGTAAGTAGCTCCTATCTAGTGAGAAAAAGAGGCACAAACAGATACCTCTCATACAGCAGGGTAAGTCCAATGTCTTAGGTTGGGTGCCCCAGAAACAGTCCTAGACAGTGATCCCAAGAAGTACCAGTAGAGGAGTGAGAAGCTGAGACAAGCAAGGAAAGGAAATGAGTACAGGGTATGTTAATGAACAGGGTCCTGCTGTGGGTAACTGGGCTCAGTCCCACTGGGAATCTCTCAGAGAGTGTAGAAGCTGTGTCAGTGATGTCCCATCTGAGGGTGAGAATCTAGGGTATTTTCCCATTAATCTCTACCTTCTGACCTGGCCTGACCTCTGGTCAAGTACATGCTTGGCCATCAGCAGCAGAGAGTCATAGGTGAGAAGAAAATGATGGTGCCAAGAGAATGTGGGCAGAACACTGAGCATGTCTGTTATGTGCACTTATAGACACAAGCACAGACCATTACAGAAACCCTGAAGAGGAGTTCCCAGCTCAAACTGGCTGGGTCCAAGAAGTCTTCCTGGAAGAAGTGATGGAGGAACAGTATTCTAAGGGAATGCCTTACTCCAGAGTTGTTCAGTGAGGGCATGTGCAGAGAGGCCCTGATGTCTGGCCACACTAAAGATTTTAGATTGAGAGTTCTGGCTCAGGTTAAGAAAATATCCACTTATCACCGTATCCAGGGAAATTGAGAGGTTAAGAACAGGACAAGAACTCAGAAGGCTAACAGATCCTTAGAGTGCTGTCCTCTCCAAAATTGAGGGATAAGAGTGTGAGAGAGAGAGAGAAAGAAAGAGCAGCAAGGAGTGAGCTTGTGTCTGCTTTTTGTAAAGAAACACAAGGAAGGACTTTTCTGGGTTTCCCCAAGACCCACCTGAGGCTTCTGTCTATTTATGGATTAGGTGGTTCCTCAGAACAACCTTCCTTCCAGAGCTGCCATCCGCAGCCCTGCCCAGCCCCCAGATACTTGCTGTGCTCACTCCTTCATAAGCACCACCTCCCAATTAGACCAAGGATGTGGCAATCGGGCTGCCCAGAATTACTCTCCCCACCTTCAGCTTGCCCTGAGCAGAGTTCAGATTGCACATTTCCCGACACTGAGAGAGATCCATTAATATTTAGCATTTTACATTTCCAAAGCACTTTGCTAACATGAATTGATCTTTTCGGCACCCCTTGTGAGGCAGCTCAGTACTGCCAGCCCTACTGGGGACATAAAGCGTTGAGAAGATAAGCTACTTAGGCTAGGGCCATGGCTGATGAGCGATGGATCCAGATGAGAACCAAAGGTCGATGACACCAGTTGTCTGAGCCTCCCGGCAGAACTCCAGCATGGCCACAACACCCTCTCCCTGCTCAGGATGTCTTGGAGCGAATCCAGCCCTCTGAAGGTTTAAAAAGAATGGGCTTGTCATCCTTCAGATTGGACCGTTCACAAGCCAGCTACTGCTTACGGAGTGCTTATAATGTGCCAGGAGCTGAACACTTCACATAGATTGTATCATTTAATTCTCACAACCCTTGCCCATTTTCTATGGTGTCACTACTATTATTTTAGGCAACAGAAAACTAAGGCACAGAAAGATTAAGTAACTTGCTTAAAGTTACACAGCTAGTAAGAAGTAGAGCTAGGATTTAAACCTGGGCTACTCAGCTTCAGAGATTTTAACTATTCTGAACCAGCCTAAAGCTGGGTAGAAGAACCAAGTTAAGTGAAATTGCTCTTCGTGAAGTTCTGCCTACTCTCAGGCAATTCATCATACGCTTTGCAAAATTATTTCTAGTGGTAGAGGAACTAGGTGTAGGGAGAAGCTGTCTGCAAAAGTGATCTTGAGGAACGAGAGTGTTAACTAAAGTTGTTGATTACTTGATATTTCTTTTGGCTCACAATTCCCAGGCCTCCCTGAAAGGACAGAGAGAGGAGCAGTCCATCCAACAAACAAGCACAAGGCCTCTGTGCCATGCATTGTGTTTAGTGATGATGCTGGCTTTCGTGGGGTACAGACACACATACATAATTATGATCTGGTGGGGAGCACTATAACAATGATGATGAGAGCTCATTGGGAAGGCAAGTGGAGGGAGGAGGCAGAAGTTACTTGTTAGTCCAAGGAAGTTGGAAAAGTTTTGTAGAGATGACATGAGTTGGATCCTGATGGAGGTGGAGGAAGGAGAGAAAGGAACAACACGTGCAAAGGAAGCAAGGTGTAAAATAATGCAGCTTGGAGAGCAGAAAAAATTCTTTCTGCCTGGAGCTGTCCTTCTTGCTTTCTTGAGATAAGTGGGTCAATTTGGGGCCCCATAACCCTAGATGACAGATTGGGTTACCAATTTTAAGGTGTCCTGAGGATGTAACTCTGTGACATGTCTAGCCAAATTCTCATCTCGGTATACCATTGTTAGATAGAAAGGATAATTATAGCCAGGTGAGGTGGTGTGTGCCTGTCGCCCCAGCTACTCAGGAGGCTGAGACAGGAGGATCACTTGAGGCAGGAGATCCAGACAAGCCTGGGCAACATAGGGAGACCCCCTCTCAAGAAAAAACAAAAGGATAATTGTGGAACAAATATTTAGCAAGTTTCTACTACAGTCTTTCTTCTGTGCCTGTGGGGGATTGGTTGCAGGACTCCTGCGGATCCCAAAATCCATGGATGCTCCAGTCCCTTATATAAAATGGCATGTGCTGGGTAAAACAGCTTATGCCTATAATCCCAGCACTTTGAGAAGTTGAGGTGGGAGGATTCCTTGCGGCCAGGAGTTCAAGACCAGCCTGGGCAACAAAGCAAGATCCTCATGCCTACAAAATTATTTTTAAAAAATTAACTGGGCATGTTTGCACTTGTCTGTGGTTTCAGCTACTAAGGATGCTGAGGTGGAAGGATTGCTTGAGCCCAGGAGGTTGAGGCTGCAGTGAGCTATGATTGCAGCACTGTACTTTAGCCTGGGTGGCAGAGTAGACTGTCTATAAAAAAAAATAAAGATGGTACAGTATTTGCATATAACCTACACACATTTTCTTGTATACTTTATTTCTATTTATGTATTTATTTTTATTTTATGTATTATTTATTTTAGATGGAGTATCGCTGTGTCACCCAGGCTAGAATGCAGTGGCACGATCCCAGCTCACTGCAACCTCTGCCTCCTGGGTTCAAGTGATTCTCCTGCCTCAGCCTCCTGAGTAGTTGGGACTTCAGGTGAACGCCACCAAGCCTGGCTAATTTTTCTATTTTTTGGTGGAAACAGGGTTTTGCCATGTTGCCCAGGCTGGTCTCGAACTCCTGACCTCAAGTGATCCACCAGCCTTGGCCTCCCAGAGTGCTGGATTACAGGTGTGAGCCTCTGTGCCCGGCCTTATGTATTTATTTTCAATTTCAATAGGTTTTTGGGGAACATGTGATATTTGGTTACATGAATAAGTTATTTAGTGGTAATTTCTGAGATTTTGGTGCACCCATTATCTGAGCAGTATACACTGTACCCAATGTGTAGTCTTTTATCTCTTGCCACACCCCACCCTTGCTCCGGAGTCCCCAAAATCCAATGTATCATCCTTTGCATCCTCATAGCTTAGCTAGCTCCCACATATGAGTGAAAACATATGATGTTTAGTTTTCCATTCCTGAGTTATTTCACTTAGAATAATAGTGTCCAATTCCATCCAAGTTGCTGGAAATGCCATTATTTCATTCCTTTTTATGGCTGAGTAGTATTCCATAGTATATATACACCAGGATTTATTTTATTTTATTTTATTATTATTATACTTTAAGTTTTAGGGTACATGTGCACAACGTGCAGGTTTGTTACATATGTATACATGTGCCATGTTGGTGTGCTGCACCCATTACCTCATCATTTAGCATTAGGTATATCTCCTAATGCTATCCCTCCCCCCTCCCCCAACCCCACAACAGTCCCCGGTATGTGATGTTTCCCTTCCTGTGTCCATGTGTTCTCATTGTTCAATTCCCACCTATGAGTGAGAACATGCATACACCACGATCTCTTTATCTACTCGTTGATTGATGGGCATTTGGGCTGCTTCCATATTTTTGCAGTTGCAAATTGTGCTGCTATAAACATGCATGTGCAAGTGTCTTTTTCACGTGACTTCTTTTCCTCTGGGTAGATACCTAGCAATGAGATTGCTGAATCAAACAGTAGATCTCCATACTGTTTTCCCTAGTGGTTGTACTAGTTTACATTCTCACCAGCAGTGTAAAAGTGTTCCCTTTTCACTGCATCTATGCCAACATCTATTATTTTTTAAATTACAACCATTCTTACAGGAGTGAGGTGGTATCACATTGGGGTTTTGATTTGTATTTCCCTGATCATTAGTGATGTTGAGCATTTTTCCATATGCTTATTGGCCATTTGTATATCTTCTTTTGCAAATTGTATATTCATGTCCTTAGCCCACTTTTGGATGGGACTGTTTGTTTTTCTTGCTGATTTATTTGTGGATCCTGAATATTAGTCCTTGGATGGATGTATAGATTGTGAAGATTTTCTCCCACTCTGTGGGTTGTCTGTTAACTCTGCTGATTATTTCATTTTCTGGACAGAAGCTTTTTAGTTATGTCTCATCTGTTTATCTTTGTTTTTGTTGCATTTGCTTTTGGGTTCTTAGTCACGAAGCCTTTGCCTAAGCCAACATCTAGAGGGCTTTTCCAATGTTATCTTCTAGAATTTTTATGGTTTCAGGTCTTAGATTTAAGTATTTGACCCATTTTGAGTTGATTTTTGTATAAGGTGAGAGATGAGGATCTAGTTTCATTCTTCTACGTGTGGCTTGCCAATTATCCCAGCACCATTTGTTGAATAGGGTGTCATTTCCCCACTTTGTTTTTGTTTGCTTTGTCGAAAATCAGTTGGCTGCAAGTATTTAGCTTTATTTCTGGGTACTCTATTCTGTTCCATTGGTCTATGTGCCTATTTTTATAACAGTACCATGCTGTTTGGGTGACTATGGCCTTATAGTATAGTTTGAAGTTGGGTAATGTGATGCCTCCAGATTTGTTCTTTTTCTTAGTCTTGCTTTGGCTATGCAGGCTCCTTTTTTGTTCTGTATGAATTTTAGGATTTTTTTTCTAGTTCTGTGATGAATGATGGTTGTATTTTGATGGGAATTGCATTGAATTTGTATATTGCATTTAACAGTATGGTCATTTTCACAATATTGATTCTACCCATCCATGAGCATGGGATGTGTTTTCATTTGTTTGTGTCATCTATGATTTCTTTCAGCAGTGTTTTGTAGCTTTCCTTGCAGAGGTCTTTCACGTCCTTGGTTAGGTATATTCCTAAGTATTTTTTTTTTGCAGCTACTGTAAAAGGAGTTGAGTTATTGATTTGATTATCAGCTTGGTTGCTGTTGGTATATAGCAGAGCTACTGATTTGTGTACATTAATTTTGTATCTTGAAACTTTGCTGAATTCATTTACCAGTTCTAGGAGTTTTCTGGATGAGTCTTCAGGGTTTTCCAGGTATATGATCATATCGTTGGTGATATGGTTTGGCTGTGTCCCCACCCAAATCTCACCTTGAATGGTAATAATCTGCATGTGTCAAGGGCGGGGCCAGGCTGAGATAATTGAATCATGGGGTTGGTTCCCCCATACTGTTCTGTTAGTAGTGAATAGGTCTCACAAGATCTGACAGTTTTATAAATGGGAGTTCCCCCAAACAAGCTCTCTCTTGCCTGCTGCCATGTAAGACATGACTTGGCACCTCATTTGCCTTCCATCATGTTCGTGAGGCCTCCCCAGCCATGTGGAACTGTGAGTCAGTTAAACCCCTTTCCTTTATAAATTACTCAGTCTCAGGTGTGTCTTTATTAGCAGCATGAGAACAGACTAATACAATCAGCAAACAGTGACAGTTTGACTTCGTGTTTACTGATTTGGATGCACTTTATTTCTTTCTCTTGTCTCATTTCTCTAGCTAGTACTTCTAGTACTATGTTGAACAGAAGTGGTGAAAGTCAGCATCCTTCTGTTTTTCAATTCTCAGGGAAAATGCTTTCAACATTTCCCTGTTCAGTATATTGTTGGCTCTGTGTTTGCCATAGATGGCTTTTATTACTTTAAAGTATATCCCTTCTATGCCAATTTGCTGAGGATTTTGATCAAAAAAGATGCTGGATTTTGTCAAATGCTTTTTCTGCATCTATTGAGATGATCATGTGATTTTTGCTTTTAATTTTGTTTATGTGGTGTATCACATTTATTGGCTTACATATGTTAAACCATCCCTGCATCCCTGGTATGAAACCCACTTGATCATTGTGGATTATCTTTTTGATATGCTGTTGGATTTCGTTCTCTAGTATTTTGTTGAGGATTTTTACATCTATGTTCATGAGAGATATGGCTCTGTAGTTTTCTTTTTTTTGTTGTTATGTCCTTCCCTGGTTTTGGTATCAGGGCAATACTGGCTTCATAGAATGATTTAGAAAAGGATCCCCTCTTTATCTTATGGAATAGTGTCAATAGGAATGGTACCAATTCTTCTTTGAATGTCTAATAGAATTCAGCTGTGAATCCATCTGGTCCTGGACTTTTTTTTTTGGCAATTTAAAAATTACCTTTTCAATCTCGCTGCTTGTTATTGGTCTGTTCAGAGATTCTATATCTTCCTGGCTTAATCTAGGAGGGTTGTATATTTGCGGGAATTTATCCGTCTCCTCTAGGTTTTCTAGTTTATGCATGTAAAGGTGTTTATAGTAGCCTTGAATAATCTTTTGTTTGTTTGTGGTATCAGTTGTAATGTTTCCCATTTCATTTCTAATTGAGCTTATTTGGCTCTTCTCTCTTCTTTTCTTGGTTAATCTTGCTAATGGTCTATCAATTTTATTTATCTTTTTAAAGAACTAGCTTTTTGTTTCATTTATCTTTTGAGTTTTTGTTTCATTTATCTTTTGAGTTTTTGTTTGTTTTTTGTTTCAATTTTATTTAGTTCTGCTCTGGTCTTATTTCTTTTCTTCTGCTGGGTATGGGTTTGAATTGTTCTTGTTTCTCCATTTCTGTGAGGTGCGACCTTAGATTGTCTATCTGCACTCTTTCAGACTTTTTGATGTAGGCATTTAATGCTACGAACTTTCCTCTTAGCACTGCTTTTGCTGTATCCCAGAGGTTTTGACAGGTTGTGTCACTGTTATTGTTCATTCAAAAAACTTTTAAATTTCCATCTTAATTTCATTGTTGACCCAGTGATCATTCAGGAGCAGGTTGCTTAATTTCCATGTATTTGCATGGTTTTGAGGCTTCCTTTTGGAGTTGATTTCCAATTTTATTCCACTGTGGCCTGAGAAAGTACTTGATATAATTTTGATTTTCTTAAATTTACTGAGACTTGTTTTGTGGCCTATCATATGGTCTATCTTGGAGAATGTTCCATATGCTGATAAATAGAATGTATATTCTGCAGTTGTTGGGTAGAATGTTCTGTAAATATCTGTTAAGTCCATTTGTTCTAGGGTATAGTTTAAGTCCATTGTTTATTTGTTAATTTTCTGTCTTGACAACTTGTCTAGTGCTGTCAGTGGAGTATTAAATTCTCTCACTATTATTATGTTGCCATCTACCTCATTTCTTAGGTCTAGTAGTAATTGTTGTATAAATCTGGGAGCTCTAGTGTTAGGTGCGTATGTACTTAGAATTGTGACATTTTCCTGTTAGACTAGTCCTTTTATCATTATATATTGTTCCTTTTTGTCTTTTTTAAGTGCTGTTGCCTTAAAGTTTTGTCTGATATGAGAATAGCTACTCCTGCTCACTTTTGGTGTCCATTTGCATGGAATATCTTTTTCCACACCTTTACCTTAAATTTATGTGAGTTCTTATGTGTTAGGTGAGTCTCCTGAAGACAGTAAAAACTTGATTAGTTAACTCTTATCCATTCGGCTATTCTGTTTTTTTTTTAAGTGGAGCATTTAGGCCATTTACATTCAACATTAGTATTGAGATGTGAGGTATTATTCTATTCATTGTGCCTGAATACCTTGTGTGTGTGTGTGTTTTTTTTTTCATCATGTTATTGTTACATAGGTCCTGTGAGATGTATACTTTAAGAAGGTTCTATTTTGGTGTATTTTCAGCATTTGTTTCAAGATTTAGAGCTCCTTTTAGCAGTTCTTGTAGTGCTGGCTTGGTAGTGGCAAATTCTCTCAGCATTTGTTTGTCTGGAAAAGATTGTATCTTTCCTTCATTTTTAAGCTTAGTTTTGCTGGATACCAAATTTTTGGCTGACAATTGTTTTGTTAAGGAGGCTAAAATAGGAACCCAATCCCTTCTAGCTCGTAGGGTTTCTGCTGAGAAGTCTTCTGTAATCTAATAGGTTTTTCCTTTATAGGCTACCTGATGCTTTTCACCTCACAGCTCTTAAGATTCTTTCTTTCATCTTGACTTTAGATAACCTGATGACTATGTCCCTAGGCAATGATCCTTTTGCAATGAATTCCCCAGGTGTTCTTTGAGCTTCTTGGATTTGGATGTCTAGATCTCTAGCAAGTCTAGGAAATTTTTCCTCAATTATTTCCTCAAATATGTTTTCCAAACCTTTAGATTTCTCTTCTTCCTTGGGAACACCAATTATTCTTAGGTTTGGATATTTAACATAGTCCCAGACTTCCTGGAGGCTTTGTTCAATTTTTTTTTAAATTCTTTTTTATTTGTCTTTGATAGATTGGATTAATTCAAAAGTCTAATCTTAGAGCTCTGAAGTTCTTTCTTCTGTTTGTTTGGTTCTGTAGCTGAGACTTTCCAGTGCACTTTGCATTTCTCTAAGTGTGTCCTTGATTTCTGGAAGTTGTGATTGTTTTATGTTTTTCTATCTATTTCACTGAAGAATTTTACTTTCATATCTTGTATTATGTTTTTGATTTCTTTAAGTTGGACTTCACCTTTCTCTGGTGCCTCCTTGATTAGCTCAATAGCTTAATAATCATCCTTCTGAATTCTTTTTCTGGCAATTCAGAGATTTCATCTTGGTTTGGATCCATTGTTGGTGAGCTGGTATGATCTTTGGGGTGGGGTGGGGGTAATAAGAACCTGGTTTTATCATCTTACCAGAATTGTTTTTCTGGTTTCTTCTCATTTGGGTAGACTTTGTCAGAGGGAAGATCTGGGGTTCAAGGGCTGCTGTTCAGATTCTTTTGTCCTATGGGGTGCTCCCTTGATGTGGTATTCTTCCTCTTCCCCTAGGAATGGATCTTTCTGAGAGCCAAACTGTAGTGATTATTTTTGTTTCTCTGGGCCTAACCACCCAGCAGAGCTACCAGGCTCTGGGCTGGTACCAGGGAGTGTCTGCAAAAAGTCTTGTGATGTAATTCATCTTCAGATCTTGCAGCCATGGATACCAGCACCTGCTGTGGTGGAGTTAGCAGGGGAGTCAAGTGGATTCTGTAAGGATCCTTGATTGTGTTTTTGTTTAGTGTGCTGGGTTTGTGTTCATTGGCCTCCAGCTATCTACTAGTCTGTTCTCACGCTGCTAATAAAGACAAACCCAAGACTGGGTAATTTATAAAGGAAAGAGGTTTAACTGACTCATAGTTTCACATGGCTGGGGAGGCCTCACAATCATGGCAGAAGGCAAATGAGGAGCAATGTCATGTCTTACATGGTGGCAAACAAGAGAGAGCTTTTGCAGGGCAACTCCTATTTACAAAACCATCAGATCTCATGAGATTTATTCACTACCACTAGAACAGTATGGGGAAAGTGCCCTCATGATTCAGTTATCTCCACCTGTCCCCACCCTTGACACATGGGGATAATTATTACAATCCAAGGTGAGATTTGGGTGGGGACACAGCCAAACCATATCATTCCTTCCCAGGCCCCTCCCAAATCTAATGTCCCCACATTTCAAAACGAATCATGCCTTCCCATCAGTCCCCCAAAGTCTTAACTCATTTCAGGATTAATTCAAAAGTCCACAGTCCAAAGTCTCATCTGAGACAAGGCAAGCCCCTTCCACCTATGAGCTTGTAAAGTCAAAAGCAAGTTAGTTACCTTCTAGATACAATGGGGGTACAGGCATTGGGTAAATATACCCATTCCAAATGGGAGAAATTGGCCAAAATGAAGGGACTACAGCCACCATGCAAGTCCAAAATCTAACAGGGCAATCAAATCTTAAAGCTTCAAAATGATCTTCTTTGACTCCATGTCTCACATCCAGGTTATGCTGATGCAAGAGGTGGGTTCCCATGGTCTTGGGCAGCTCCATCCCTCTGGCTTTGCAGGGTATAGCACCACTCTTGGCTGCTTTCACGGGCTGGCATTGAGGGTCTGCAGCTTTTCTAGGTGCACAGGGCAAGCTGCCAGTGGATCTACCATTCTGGGATCTGGAGGATGGTGACCATCTTCTCACAGCTCCACTAGGCAGTGCCCCAGTGGAGACTCTGTGTGAGGGTTCCCACCCCACATTTCCCTTCTGTACTGCCCTAGCAGAGAGGTTCTCCATGAAGGCTCTGCCTCTGCAGCACACCTCTGCCTGGACATTCAGGCATTTCCATACATCCTCTGATGTCTAGATGGAGGTTCCCAAACCTCAATTATTGACTTCTGTGCACCTGCAGGCTGAACATCACATGGAAGCTGCCAAGGCTTGGGGCTTGCACCCTCCGAAGCCATGGCCTGAGCTGTACCATGACCCCTTTTACCCATGGCTGGAGCAGCTGGGATGCAGGGCACCAAGTTCGTAGGCTGCACATCCTGAGCAGCCTACATGGGCCTGTCTCAAGAAACCATTTTTTCCTCTGAGACTTCCAGGCCTGTGATGGCAGGGGCTGCTGCTCAAAGGTCTCTGACATACCCTGGAGACATTTTCCCTATTGTCTTGGTGATTAACATTTGACTCCTTGTTATCTGCAGCAGGCTTGAATTTCTCCACAGAAAATGGGTTTTTCTTTTCTACTGCATCATCAGACTGCAAATTTTCCAAACTTTTATGCTCTGTCGCCTCTTGAATGCTTTTCCACTTAGAAATTTCTTCCACTAGATACCTGAAATCATCTCTCTGAAATTCAAAGTTCCACAGATCTCTAGGGCAGGAGAAAATGTCGCCAGTCTCTTTGCTAAAATGTAGCAGAGTAACCTTTATTCTGGTTCCCAACAAGTTCCTCAGCTCCATCTGAGACCACCTGAACCTGGACTTCATTATCCATAGCAGTATCAGCATTTTGGTCAAAGTCATTCAACAAGTCTCTAGGAAGTTCCAAACTTTCCCACATCTTCCTGTCCTGTTCTGAGCTCTCCAAACTGTTTCAACTTGTTACCTAGTTCCAAAGTCACTTCTACATTTTTGGGTATCTTTACAGCAGCACCCCACTACCTGGTATCAATTTGCTGTATTTGTCTGTTCTCACACTGCTAATAAAGACATACCTGAGACTGGGTAATTTATAAAGGAAAGAGGTTTAATGGCCTGGACTTACAGTTCCACATGGCTGTGGAGGCCTCACAATCATGGCGGAAGGCAAAGGAGAAGCAAAGTCACATCTTACATGGTGGCAGTCAAGAGAGAGTTTGTGCAGGGACCTCCCATTTATACAACCATTAGATCTCGTGAGGCTTATTCACCACCACCAGAACAGTACAGGGGAAACGGCCCCCATGATTGAATTATCTCCACCTGGCCCCACCCTTGACATGTGAGGATTATTACAATTCAAGGTGAGATTTGGGTGGGGACACAGCCAAACTAAATCAAACCAGGAAGTGGTGCTTTCAAGAGTGCATCAGCTGCAGTCCTATAGGGAGGATGCAGACTTGCCCTAGGTTCACCTGGTTAAGTATTCATGTTTCTCAGGCAGTGGGTAAGGCCATAAAGCTCCCAAGAGATTATGACCTTTGTCTTTGGCTACCAAAGTGGGTAGAGAAAGACCACCAGATGGGGGCAGGGATAGGTGTGTCTGAGCTCAGTCTCTCCTTGGGCAGGGCTTGCTGTGGCTGCTGTGGGGGATGGGGATGTGGTTCCCAGTCAAGTGGAGTTATATTCCCAGGGGGATTATGGCTGCCTCTGCTGAGTCATACAGTCTGCCAGGGAAGTGAGGGAAAGCTGGCAGTCATAGGCCTTACTCCACTCCCATGCAGCCCACAGTTTTAAAGGCTGGTCTCACTCCTACTGTGCCCACCCCCTCCCCAAACAGCACCGAGTCTATTTCCAGGCAGCAGGTGATCAGGACTGAGAACTTGCCCCAAACCACAAGCCTCCCCATTAAGAAAGTAAGCAGACTCACAGTTTTTCCATGTCTCAGGGAGCCTGCAGCAGTGATCCAGTTCCTTCAAAGGGTCTATGGATTATCTCGGCTTTCCTGGTATATTCCTGTGGTAGTTATTGGAGCAAAAGTTTATGACATGAGTCTCCACATGCTGCTCTGTCCCTCTAAACAGGGACTACAAGCTAATCCCGCCTCCTATCTGCCATCTTAATCCCTTCCTGCATGTTTTAAATCATCTCTAGGTTACTTACAATACCTAATACAACGTAAATGCCATGTAAACAATTGTTAATTGTTATACTGATTGTTTAGGGAATAATGACAAGAAAAAAAGTCTGTACAGGTTCAGTACAGATGCAACCATCTGAAATCTAACCACATCTTCTATCCAAGGTTGGTTGAATCTGTAGGTGCAGAGCTCATAGACATAGAGAGCCAACTGTATATGCAAGGCACTAGGTGGCAGTTGATTGGGGACCATGACTTTTTGAGTGCTATGGGGCCAAGGGAGAGGGTCTGGAACTGAGAAGTTGTGTCCTGGGAAGGAAACCTTGAAGAAGAGTCACTCAGCCTCAACCAATCTCCTGACTGAAAAGAGAATCAGCATCGCAATTTAAAAAATCTAATTGTTCCTCACCCTGATCTGTACCTTAGGAGCAAAACTTTATGTAATATACATTTACCTTTTTCCTTGTTAGCTAGTTTATGAAACCATTTCCTATCCATTATATGACTAAATATTCATGATTACCTGATGAGATAGGTGGTCTTGGTGGGTCTCCATTTTACAGATGAGGAAACTGAGTTTTAGTGAATCATCTAAGGTTACATGCTTTATAGCAGCAGGCATTTGCAGGGTCCTAGTCTCAAGTTTGTTTCTGTATCCATTTGCTTTGCCTTCTAGCTCCTGCTAGGTGCTCAGCACAGCTTCTAATCAATACCATGGGCTCCTGGCAGCACCTTGGGGTGAGAGATGTGGCTTGCTGCACCTCCTGAGATAGGAGTTGAGATGTCAAAATCAGGGCATGTTAGAACCAAAAAGTCCAGCTCTAAATATCTGACTGGCTTGGTGAGAGCTGAGCTGTGAGGTTTTAAGTGGAAGAAATTACCAGAGTATTTATCAATTACAGCTCTAAGGAGTCTTTGTTCTCAGATAATAGAGTCAAGATGAATGTGGCATAATATTGCCATAATATTGCTAAGCCCTACCCCTGAAATGGGCAATGTGGCATTGGATAGTTTAGACATGCAAGCCTTGAGATCAAGAAGTGGATAGACCAGACTTGGTGCAGTAAAGCTAATTGTGAGGGAGTGTATGGATATGGTGTGGGGTGGGGAGAAGTGCTGGTATAACTCACAATTGGATATTACCATCTGATGCTATGACCTCAAGCACAGAGATTCCACCCAAGCAATAGTTGCTACCATGCTCTTCTTAAGATGGCTTGAATTAGAGCTAGAGTTCTCTGGGTTCCTAACCTAGACTTTGGGGTCTGTCAGAGTTCTCTATCCTGCTTTTCCTCAGGAATTAAATGGAAGCTACGTGTTGATGGCCTGTCCTCCTATTGTCCCCCAAAATCGTACCTTTCGTCCAGTTGATGCCTGAGACCCCTGAGGTTCGAAATAGCAGCACTTGCCCACACTAGCCATGAGGGGAGAATCCAATACCTAAAAGCCCAGTAAAATTTGGATCCTCTGTGCTCATGAACTGAAAGTCAGAAAAAGAAAGAATCCTCAAGTTAGGAGGGACCGATCAGAGCCCACATATCCAAGGGGAAGGCTTATTTAATCCCGCTCTCCTGATAACATTTTCTCCTCCACCTTCCATACCATACGGGTAATTATGGTATTATATTGGGAGAATACTGAAACTCAGAGGAGATTGTAAAATGTTCCCCAGCAGGGTTTGGTCTTTTATATAACCTTATAAACACCCTTTTTGTCTTATATATCCCTTGTTCAAACTGTCCATTTTGAAGCTAGGCTGCAGATAACCCTGCCCTAATCACCGAGCAGACAGGCAACATACAATTCCTAAGTGTTTGAGAACCAGATATCCTCTATTAGCTATCTCAGGACTTGAAAGGGTCACACTGCTGAAACAGGGCACTTGGCACCAGGAACATCTGTATTAGAGGCAGTATACAACAGTAGTTGACAGCTCAGACTCTGGAGCCACATTGTCTTTGTTCAAATCTCAGGTTTGTCACTTATTAGCTGCATAACCTTGGGCATATTATGTAATCTCTCTCTGCCTCAGCTTCCTCCAATGTAAAATGATGGCATTTATAGATCCTATCTGGTAGGGCTGTGTGAGGATTGACTTCAATCAGGCATGTAAAGGGTTTAGCGCAGCTCCTGGCGCACACTGAGCCCTTGTTAACTGTTAAATGCTATTCATTACGAAGCAACAGGTGTCGCTTTCCTCCTCTAGGGTGTTTCTTTCTCTTCCTTATGTCTTTGAGACCCACCCCTGACCTTCTCCCTACTTTACATTTCTGAAGCCAGCTGCTCCAACATTTCTTCCTTCTTGTCCGGGATGCAAAAGAAAAACAGCTCGCACATGAGCAATTAAAAAAAAAAAAATCGCTTATAGCATCACTCTAAACCAATATACCACAGCTCATTATCCAAGAGCTAAGGGCCTTTTAAGCCAGCAATTTCTTATTTATTCTGTTAAAAAAAAACACACACAAGGTCCTTTGGTTTCATATTCCTTTATTGTATTTTGTAAGGCACTGAGCACATACTGGCTACTATGTAAATGTGAAATACTCTAACAATAGTAACTGAGACAGATGAGAAACTCGAGAAAGCAAAGTTACCATTTTGAATTTAGTGTTTTATTGATGGGCTGAGTGATTTGGGAGAGACAGTGTGGCTCCGAGGCTAAAGAGCCCGTAGGGATTCAGAGGGCAGAGGTTTGAATCTCAGTCATAGCAGCAGCTCTGAGTAGCTCTGGCGACCCCAGGCAAGCAGCTTCCTTCCCCTGGACCTCAAATTCTCCCCATAAATACTGGGCTTAATGCCACAAAGCCATCTCCCAGGGATGTTAAGCTGGGGCTGCTGTATGTGGTTGTGCACATTGTGCACTGCACAGGGGCACCAGCTGAGGGGGTAACTGGTAGCTGAAATCTCGTCCATATTCTGCACCCTGGTGATGGGCCATGACCATCTGAAGGAAAGGAGCACTTTTTCCTAATTTTCATAACACTACTATATGGGCTAGTAGAGGCCCTGTATTAAGGAATGTGACAGTGATGGGGCACAGAGTTTAGCACGTAAAATAGATAAGTTTATTCGACACAGTTATACTATACCTACTATGTGCAAGGCCCAATTCTAGGGGCTGAAGATACAGAGATGGATATAACCTATTAGTGCCCTTGGGTCCTCTTTTTCCTTCACCAGTCCATCCTCTCCTATATTCAATCCATCAGCAAGTCCTGTTGACTCAAAAGATCAAATACACCCACTTCTCTCCATCCCTCTGCAAGCACTTTGTTTCATTATTTCTCACCTAGCCTACTGCAACAGATGGGCTCCCACTTCTACTCCGGTCTTCTAAACCAAAGCAGGAGCAATTGCATTAAAATGTGAATCAGATAACATCATCCTCTTTTTAAAACCCCCTTTTTGGTGGCTATAATTTAATCCAGGGTTCTTACCATGGCCTTGAGGCTGTGCATACCTGGCTCTAATTACCACCTCAAGTCATCTAGACCACTTAAACTACACTCTCTCTACCCCAGGAAAACGGACCACTCTGTCCCTCAAACAGCCTGGCTCTTTCTTTGTGTGGTCTGATCCCTTTGGCTGGAGCACACTTTCCCCGGTTCTCCATCTCTTTCTCAACCTTCAGTGCTCAGTGGAAAGGTTGTCTACTCAGAGAGGTCTTCTTAGACCACCTTGTTAAAGTAGTGTAGTATTTTATGTCCATCACTGTAGTCATTGGTTCTTGCATTCCTATAAAGAACTACCTGAGACTGGGTAATTTATAAAGAAAAGAGGTTTAATTGTCTCATGGTTCTGCAGGCTCTACAGGAAGCATGGCCAGAGAGGCCTCAGGAAACTTACAATCATGGCAGAAGGTGAAGGGAAAGCAGGCGCATCCTACATTTCTGGAATAGGAGAAAGAAAAAGAGGGTGAGGTGCCGCACACTTTTAAGCCATCAGATTTCATGAGAACTCACTGTCACGGGAACAGCAAGGGAGAAATACGCCCACATGATCCAATCACCAGGCCCCACCTCCAACATTGGTGATTACAATTTGACATAAGATTTGGATTGGGACACAAATCCAAACCATATCAACTGTCATTCATGGCCAGGATGTTCTACTGCACAGCAGCCTGCTCCATTTGAAAGTACAGAGTTCTTTGCTTATTTCTTGTTTTATCTGCTAGATTGTAAGCTCCGTTACAGTAGGGACCATGCTTGTGTGTTCTCCACTGCGTGCCCCCTCATCACCTTGCTAAGTCTCTGGTGCACAGTAATAAAAATCAATACATATTTGCTCAATGAAGTTGATACAAGGAATTCTTCCAATAGGGGAGTGGACATTACAATATAATGTAGATGTGTGATATGACAAAGGCATTGATATGCTAGTAAACTGGCTCTTCGACAGCAACAACAACAAAAAGAAGCCCTGATTTGTCATTTGCTGATTTCCATGGAGTATTTACACACACACACATTACAAATCACAGCAGATTTCAAACTACCAATGGCTTAAACCGGCTTGCAAAAATTCCTGAACATCTAACAGTTGTCTCTTTAAAGCTGGTATGAGGCTGGGGGTGGTGGCTTATGCCTGTAATCTCAGCACTTTGGGAGGCCAAGGTGCAAGGACTGCTTCAGCCCTGGAGTTCGAGACCAGCTTGGGCTACAGAGTGATAACTCGTCTCTATTAAAAAGTTAAATAAATAAATAATAAATAACAAAGTTGGTATGAGCTGGCTCTAGCATATCACTGGAAGAGAGGCCAACATGGGTGGGATGAGTGTCCAGGAAAGGAGCACTAATTTGTCTTGGTGGGGGTGGGGGGCCGAGTTCAGCAAAGGCTTCCTGGAGGAGATGATACTTGACTTGTGTTTTGAAGGGTGGGTATGCTGGCTCTGGCCTGATACCTCTAAACTGAATAACATAGTCCAGTTCCCCATAGGCCACATTTCACTGTTTCTGGGTCCCCTACTGAGCCCACTGCTGTAATGCCTGAGGCTTATCATCTGACTCAGCACAATCCTCAGAAAATCCTTTCGTGTGGCTGGTGTTCTACTGGGTTTCCTCTGAATCTCACAGAGGAGAATTAGATAGCAGTATAAGTTAGTCAAGGGAGAAGGGAGAGGGTTTTCCAAACAGAGGGACAGCTTATACAAAGGTTAAAGACCAAGCGCTACAGCAGTTTGGTAAATCTAAGGTGTCTATGGGAGGGAGAAGGAGGAGATTAGCTCCTGACAGGCTTTGTTTGATAGGGTAAGGAACATAAACTGATTCCCAATCTGGGCTGGGGCAGGTGGGAGAGAAGGGGAAAGGGACCAATTATAATACTTTTCCTCCATAATTCTTATTACAGCTGGTAACTATGGGTTTTTTGTTGGTTTTGATTTTTGGTATGAAATCATTTAATATCTGTCTCTTCCAAGAGAATGTAAACTCCACAAGGGCAGGTAATATTCTGTTCACTGTTGTTTTCTCAGTACCCAGCACTGGTACATAGCAAGCAACAAAATGTATTTTGTTGAATGACTGAATAACCAGGGAACTTTATTTTATTTTTAATTTTTTTGAGACAGGATTGCTCAGGCTGGAGGGCAGTGGCACAATCATGGCCCACCATAACTTTATTCCTGGGCTTAAGCAATCTCCCCACCTCAGCCTTCCAAGTGGCTAGGACTACAGGCTTGTGCCACCATGGCTGGCTAATTAAAAAAATTTTTTTTTTGCAGAGATGAGATCTCCTTATGTTGTCTAGGCTGGTCTTGACCTCCTGGGCTCAAGTAATCCTCCCACCTCAGCCTCCCCAGTTGCTGGGATTACAGGCATGAGCCACCACAGTGGGCCTCCTCGGGAATTTTTAAAAAAATGCCCATGTCCACCTACCCTACAGTAAGATTTGCTATAAATCTTCTTTCACTGAACCTCCCAACCACAATACTGGATTCTGATTGCCTGGTGAGTTTTTCCTGCGCACTGCACAGACAAAACCAATTCACTGAGACCATGGCAGAGCAGTAAAGAATTTAATTGATGACAGAGTTATCTTAAATCAATCTCCCTGAAGGTTCAGAGGTTAGGGTTTTTATGGACATTTTGGTGGGCAGGGGGCTAGGGAATGGGTGCTGCTGACGGGTTGGGAATGAAATCATAGGGGTGTGGAAAACAGTGCTCATGCTCTGAGTCCACCTCTGGGTGGGGCCACAGGAGCAGCTGAGTCATGAGTTAAGAGTCCTGAAGAAGGAACAGATTCAAGGAGTACTTGGGAGATAGTGAGAGAAGAAAGAGACCCTCTCATATTGTTTTATATTGTTTTATACTCAGTACCTGTTTTAAGAAAAAAAACAAGGAAGTGAAACCAAAGGCAGGCAGCCCGGCACCAGGCACCAGACCCAAAACCAGACCTGAAACCAGGCCTGGGCCTGCCTGGTCTAAACCTAGTAGTTAAAAATCAACTCATGACTTAGCATAGATTCCAGGCATTGTATGGAAGAACACTGTGCTCTGTTCTGTTTCACTCTGACTACCACTGCATGAAGCCCCTGTCACATACCCCCCAGATTGCTCAATCAATCACGACCCTTTCATGTGAAATCTTTAGTGTGGTGAGCCCTTAAAAGGGACAGAAATTGTGCACTCGGGGAGCTCGGATTTTAAGACAGTAGCTTGCCGATGCTCCCAGCTGAATAAAGCCCTTCGTTCTACAACTTGGTGTCTGAGAGGTTTTGTCTGTGGCTCGTCCTGCTACAATAGAATCTCCAAGATTTGGTGACCATTTGAATATTGGAGGAAGAGGAAGTGAGAAAGGAGGAATCAGGTTAAAGAGTGAATATTAATGAATAGGGAGGAGGGGTAGTAGTTTACTTTTCTTTTTTTGGGGGACGGAGTCTCCCTGTGTTGCCCAGGCTGGAGTGCAGTGGTGCAATCTTGGCTTACTGCAACCTCCGCCTCCCGGGTTCAAGCGATTCTCCTTCAAGCAATTCTCCTGCCTCGGCCTCCTGGGTAGCTGGGATTACAGGTGCCCACCACCACGCACAGCTAATTTCTGTACTTTTAGTAGAGACAGGGTTTCACCATGTTGGTCAGGCTGGTCTCGAACTCCTGACCGCAGGTGATCCACCTGCCTTGGCCTCCCAAAGTGCTGGGATTACAGGCATGAGCCACTGTTCCTGGCCCCAGTAGTTCACTTTTCAAGGACACTTGAGATGCCTGTGGGCATGGATGAGGAGAGGTCTTGTCTAGGAAGTTGGGAATACAAACAATGAGCTCAGGTGAGAAGGGACTGGAGTGTCCCCTCTCCCACCCCAATTTTAAGAACTCTGGAAAACACCAATATTTTAGAGGTAAGTTAGAGGAAACAGAGTAGAATGAATTCAGAGAAGGAAAACCTGGATAGTGTCATAGAAAATAAGTGATAATGCCCAATAGCGTCAAATGACTAAAGCTTGAGTTAGATGAGTCCGGAAATACCTCCAATGAGTTTGGCAACAAGGACACTTATGACAACAAGGCATTTTCCATGGGGGCGGAAGCTGCGATGAGGAGTGAACACAGATGAGCAAGTAGAGACAGTGTAGATTATCTTTTTCAAGAAACTTGGCTGTGAACGGAGGAAGTGAGATGGTATAATTGAGTGGAATGTAAGGAGATTTGAGCACGTATATAGCCGAGAGGAATGAGGGAGGGTTGAAGGGACAGGAGCAGAAATGCTCTCCGGCACTCGCCATTTTGCCAGCTTCTCCCCTACGTGACCTGAACTCAGCGGGCGCGGCCGGGCCATGCGGAAACTACAACCCCCAGAAGGCCCCACGGCGTTGGGGGCGGAGCCGAGGCCTGGCGCGCGCCCCAGCGGCGCGAGCGGAAGAGATAGAGCTTCGCGGAGACGGCGGAAGCGGAGAGCAACACTGCGCCGGTAACAACCAGCCCCGTATCCCCTCCCTCTGTACCCCAAGCTAGGATTTTTAATCCCCACTTCTCCCTTCACAGCCCGGGACAAGACTTCCATTCCGTCGTTTGTTGCTGGTATTTTTTTTCCTCATGTGACGCGAGGGGCCGCCCCCTGCCTGGGGCGGAGGTTACTGGGAAGCTCCCGCCTTCTGACCCCTGCGGGCCCGCGGTTGAGAGGGACTCTCCCGGGGCTCTTTTGCACTCACTGGGGCACGTGCTCGCTTTGGGCGCTCGCCCCAAATGATCCTGGCGGAAAGGACGTGCTTTTTCTGGGTTTCAACAGGTATTGAGCGGGGTCCCTGGTTACCCCCTCCGGGCTGCGGGGGCGTGGGCCCCCAGGGCTGCCGGCGGTTTCCGGGCTTCGCTTCGAGCCTTGCCTTTGAGCCTCCTCCGCTGCCCGGGAGCCCCGGGCTACGGGCTGGGAGTGAGCAATCTATAAAGGAGCATGTACTTCCTGCTTTTTCTTGGCAGGCCTGCGAAAAACCCCAAGTCCGATCTTTAAAGTTTGTGAGTGCAGCCCCCTCTCAGTTGTGTACGGGAAGGAGCACAGGATTTGGAGTCTGATATCCTGGGAGAAGTCTCAGTCCGCCACTTGGCTGGACCTGTGATCTTTTGTACAGTAGTCTGTTTAGCGCAGCCTCGGTTTCGTTGTCTGAAAAGTGGGGTTAATGTTCTTTGCCCTGCGGCCTTCCAGGGTTGTGGGCTTCAGCAGAAGTGATATTCCTGCAAAAGCTTTGAACTCTAAAGCATGTTTCGGGTATAACCTTGCCATCCCCCAGTCTCCAGTCTAGGTCAGTTGAGTTTTAAAACCAGGTTCATGTCTATACGAAGATCAAATTAGTTAATAAATAGGGGGAAAGTGTCTTTGGAAACGAATCTGAACCATACAAATGTTTTTATGCCAGGTTCCTAGTGAAGAGGTGACCTTAGGGCGTTACCACCTGTGGAGTCAATTTAAAACTTCATCTGGATTTTAAGGCCCACCAGAATTTAGACTCTTCTTCCTCAGCACACACAACTATCTCTTGCTGTTATAACCTTCCTTCAGTATCACACAGGTACAAGCATAAAGCAGTAAACGTTCCTCAGATATGGTTGAACTACAACTAATACCTGTCCCCAGCAGGTCTTGTGTCTTGTGTCACAGTTGAAATTCAGAATATAAATAGCCAAATATCCCATCTGTTTAATTTTTTTTGACATTAAGCTTTGAGATGAAGCAAGTTGCTTATTGTCTTATTTTCCCCCTTACAGAGAATGCTAATTCTGCAATCAGGTTTTTTTTGGGGGGGTAGAATCAGGATTTCACTATGTCGCCCAGATTGGTCTAACTCCTGGGCTCAAATGATCCTCCCGCCTCGGCCTCCCAAAGTGTTGGTATTACAGGCGTTTGACACTGTGCCCACTGTGCCCGACCTCTGCAATTAATTTTTAAAGGGGTAAGAAAGTGTAGTTAGGTATTTTTAGTCTGTGTTTATTCTGAATTTATTGATTGAAGAATACTTGAAAATGGTCCAAAAAACAAGAGAGGATGACAGTAAGTTGCAGTAGCTTAGTGTACAAATTCGAGCAAATTTGAGTTCAAGTCCTGGTGCTGTGTCTTACTACAGGTTGGAGTATCCTTATCTGAAATGCTTGGTACCAGAGTGTTTCAAATTTCGGATTTTGGAATATTTGCATATACATAGTTAGATATCTTTGGGATGGGACCCCAATCTAAACATGAAATTGATTTAGGTTTCATATATACCTTATATACATAGCCTAAAGGTAATTTTATATAGTATTTTTAATAATTTAATAATTTGTGTCCAGACGCGGTGCCTCACGCCTGTAATCCTAGCGCTTTGGGAGGCTGAGGCAGGCAGATTGCCTGAGCTCAGGAGTTCAAGACCAGCCTGGGCAACATAGTGAAACCCCATCTCTATTAAAAGTACAAAAAATTGACCAGGTGTAGTGGTGCACGCCTGTAGTCCCAGCTACTCGGGAGGCTGAGGCGCGAGAATCGCTTGAGTCCTGGAGGTGGAAGTTGCAGTGAGCAGAGATTGGGCCACTGCACTCTAGCCTGGCCGATAGATTGAGACTCTGTTGGGCATAACACTAAGTTTGGATTGCATTTTGACTAAGACCTGTCACATAAGGTCGGGTGTGGAATTTTCCACTGGTGGTGTCAAAAGTTTTTGGGGCTGGGCGCGGTGGCGCACGTCTGTAATCCTGGCACTTTGGGAGGCCGACGTGGGCAGATCACGAGGTCAGGAGGTCGAGACCATCCTGGCCAACATGGTGAAACCCCATCTCTACTAAAATACAAAAAAAATTAGCTGGGCGTGGTGGCGTGCGCCTGTAGTCCCAGCTCCTCAGGAGCCTGAGGTAGGGGAATCGCTTGAACTCGGGAGGCTGAGGTTGCAGTGAGCCGAGATCACACCACTGTGCTCCAGCCTGGTGACAGAGCAAGACTCCCGTCTCAAAAAAAAAAAAGTTTTTAAGCATTTTGGATTTCGGATTTTCCGATTAGGGATTCTCAACCTGTAGTTTTTGATTTTGGGCAAATTAGTTGACTTCTCTGAGCCTGTTTCCTAATCTCTCAAATGGAGGTAAATGGCATTATGTCACAAGGTGTCTACAAAGATGAAATGAGATGTGACCATAAATGGCTTACTAGTGCTGGGTACAAATAAAGTTCTCATTATTTGTTGCTGTTGTTATTGATGATTATGATAATAGTGATGATGATAATTTTAGGTATTTTCCTGAAATTCCATTTATCTGTAAAATGAGGATAGTCATCCTTAATTCACAAACTTTAAAAAATACTGTAAATAGAAGTTGTCAGATTGCAGTTTGTTTTTTAGCAATTGCATTTTATATAAAAATTATATTAGATTTTTTTTCAATTTTAGAGGTTCCTAAAATGCTGTTGTGCAAGGTTATTGGGCTTTGCTGTGTTTCTGTTTTTCTGGAGATTCCAAATGTTGCTTTGTACCTAGTTTGTTGAAATTGAACTGGTGCTTCATTTACAACCTGTAGTAAGAATGCAATTCTGTACATTGTAGTTTGTAGCAGAGCAATTATCTATCTTTATGACTCAGATATTGACTAGGATAGACTTTTATGGAACAGTTTTGTCTTCCTGCCTTATTTTTATTTTTATTTTTTTTAAGCCAGACTATTTGACTTTAAAGTTTAAGCTTATTGGATAGGGTCCGGGAGACTTGGTGACCTTCATTTTTTCAAGATGGCATTTCTTAGTGACTGATGCTAATGATGGCATTGGTATGTGTGTATCTGCAGGGAGTGAGAGTTGAGAAAAACCAAGGAGGAAAGCCTTATAGAGAAAAATGGTTTGTTGGTCAAGGCAAAGTCTTGGAGTTTAGAATTGAAGTATATATTTTTTACTTTCTTCAAGTGCCATGTTGACCACCAGATATCTGCAGATTCAGATGCTTAGGAAATGTTTCCTTTACTCTCTTTTTTGATGTGGTATGCCTGTGCTATGTTTTGCCAGCTTCTTTGTTACCTTTAGTTATGAATCAGCAAGATAACTATTTTTTCACACCAGACTTGTATACAAAGCTATGACAATAGAAAGTCACTTCCATTAAAATCTACTTTGTATGCTATAATGTGTTATTTTTTCCTTTATATTTTAATCTTAAACACTTTTGGCTGGGCCTGGTAGCTCACTCCTGTACTTTCAGCATTTTGAGATCCTCTGAGGTAGGCTCATTTGAGGCCAAGAGTTCAAGACCAGCCTGGGCAACAAAGCGAGACTTCATCTCTATTAAAAAAAAAAAAAAAAAAATCAATTAAACACTTTTGTTCCTTGACTGTTTTTTACTTAAAAGGAATTTTTGGAAGGTATGCTAATTCTCATCTATAGTGTGTGAGTATGTATAGTGGATGCTCAGTAATGAGTGTGCTGAATAGTTCTGAATAGGAACATTTTGTTGATTGTCCTAGGTTACTGAGGTGCACTCTGGAGAGGCCATGTAGCATTGTGGCAATAACCTATGCTTTGGAGTCAAGACAGACCAAGGTCTGAATCCAGGCTCACTAGATGTAACTTTGGTTCATATGATCATTCTGAATTCAGTTTCTCATCATCTGGAAGACAGATTAGACTAACCCTGCATGGTTGAGAAGATTAAAGATTATTCGAATGAGGCACATATTAGCCAGGTTTAGTATAATATTAAAGATTGGGGTGGTGGTGTTATTACTATTTTTAATTTTTATTTTTTTTCTGAAAGGTATGGATTTTGTTGATACATCTATATTCATTCCCCTAATGCTTCAATGATCAGTGTGTTTCTTAGCCAAGGTTAAGGTTGTTGACTGTGACCATGGAACCTAGAAACACACAGCAAAGCTAATTGGCCAGCATGGAGTTTGAGTCTGTGACCTTGTCCTCATTAGCTCCATAAGCTAACTATTCACAAATATCTCACCAGAATGAATGAAAAGACTGGTATATTTTTTATTTGGCCCTAATGCAACTCATTAGACATAAGTAAATGAACTAGTGCCAGAAGCAAAAGTATGGATTTTTCATTAGCTTATATAAATATATGATTAGCTGTCACACTATGTATAAAACTCGTGACCTGTAGGATGATCTTTGACAACCCCAGTAACCTAAGCTTATAATTTAGACATTTCTTTTAGTTGTTGAATTATATTTGTTGTAGACTTCTCACCTATAGGAGAAGTGAGAAGAAATGGAGCTAGGCTATTCATGCCTTGAAAGAGTACCCTCCTTCTGTTGTGCTACCCACGAGGAAATGTGCTCTTAGCTAGTGCAGAAAACATTTAGAATTATCCAGTAATGAGCCCAGCAGGATGGATGAAGCTTGGGGAACTCCTAAGAGCTTATTGAATTACAGAAAAATTCCAGTTGTCAAAGCATTAGATAGAGGAAAAGTTATAGGGTGTTACTTAGCAGCAGTAAGCCTGCATTTGGAGAGAATTTTCTTTTCTCTTAATAAAACATGGACCAATTGCTTCGAGTTTGTGGTGTCCATTTTTCACTGTCTCATGCTAGCCTTCTGTATAGTTTTTCATTCTTCAAATTCACCCCTCAGTTTTATTAATATTTGTTGTCCTTCTTGTATCTTTTTTTTTAATGCCAGATATAGCTGGGTTGGGACTAGGGATAAAAACAGAAGCAGAGAAGCACTGTTGGAAAATAGATTCTAGTATCTAGTATCGTGAGGTTTCCAAATAACATGGGTCAAACTGAACATGAGGGTACGGATTTCTGGGATAGGCAAATGGCTGACAGTTCATGACCATTTAACCTGTGCAGAGTGAATAATGTGGGCAAAAGGTGTGTAGCACTCCTTAATATCACATTTGTCTCTTAGAAAAGAATCTGAATGCGTGTAGTGTTCATATTGGCTTGCAGTTGTGCTGTTTCAAGTTCTTTGCCATGGAATGCCAGAAGACTATTAAAGAAAGAAGGGAAGCAGTTGGATTTACATCCTGACTTCTCAAATTGTATGCCAGTCGTCCTGTTTCTGTTTTCTTGTCTTTAAAATAGGGTTAATAAAACCAACTCTGCTTGTTTATAAATATTAAAAGGAAAAGTAAACAGCAAGGATGTATTAAAAATGAGGTGGATAACTGGGGGAGAGATGGAAAGGCAGAATCCAAGAGAGGAGCTCAAAGACACCTACGCACATAGTCATAGAGACACATGCAATAGGCAGAGAGAGAGGAGGGTCAGTCAGAGACAGAGAAGTCAAAAACAGAGAGGGACAGTCACCTAGGCAGAGTTAGAAAGCAGGGTAATCAGAGATGTAGACAGACGGGCAGAGTTAGAAATGAGGGACAGACAGATACAGGGAGGGAGACAGAAAGAGTGAATGTCATGAGTAAGATGGAGAGCTTATTGGATTTTTGTCTGTTATTTGAGAAGAACATGTAAATATTTATAGTTGGCTAGGAAAGGGAAAATAAACAGATATTAATAGTAAATCAAGTAACATGAAATTTTTATTACACTAACATTTTTCCTTAAATACTAAGTTTATTTTACATATTCAGCATGCAAATATCAAGTCAATTTATGTATTACCTGTTAACTACTTACGTGACCTCTCAGTGTAGTTTAAACACGTTTTTTAAAAAATTAAGATTAATATTAATTTTTTCCTCAAAAAATCTAATGTATAACTTACTATAGAAAACATGGCAAATACAGGAAATTTAAAAGGAGAACAGAAAACACTCATAATCTCACAATCTAAACATAACATATAATGAGGCCCACATTTTTCATGTTTTTTTTTTTCCCCAGTCTTCTTTTTCTAGGCATTTACTAAAGCCCATCTACTTTCCTGAAGGACCCAAAAGCTGTTTATAAGTCCAAAATGATGCTGTAACTATTTGTGGCAGAGTTAACTTTATAATCCCATTTTGGCACTTAGGTACTTTCATAAACTAGTGTGTACCCATTGTATTCTCTTCCTAGATTGTAAACTTTTAACTACAGACTATATGTTATTCATCTTTGTGTCTTAGCAATCTAGGAAAGTATCTTACATATCATAGGTATTCAGGGTATATATGAGATGAATTGTTAAGCCTCCTAAGTAGAAACTGTCTTATTTAAACAGGTCTGCCAAATTGCACATTGGATTGGACCTTGCTTAAAGTTGAGAAAAACTTGATTTTAGGGGTGGTGTGTGTGTGTGTAATGTAAAGCTACCAAACTGGGAAAGGGCACTTTTTTTCTGGTTACCTTTTGTTGTGTTTGTAGCAAGCCATTCCAAAACATAATGGTGTAAAACAACCATTTTATTGTGCTATGGATCTGTTGGAATTCAGACAGGACAGTTTCTGCACAGATGGCTTGCTTAAGCCTTAGCTGGGAAGATTCAAAAGCTGGTGGTGACTTTATGGCTGGTACTTAGAACCTGGAGGCTTCTTCACTCACATGGCTGGTGATTGATGTTGATTGTCCCTCAGAACACCTACCTACCCAGATAGGCTAATTTGAGTTTCTTTGCAGCATGGTGGTGGCTGTTTTCTAAGAGTGAGCATCTGGAGAGAACCAGGTGGAAACTGCATTACTTTTTGTGACCAAGCCTTAGAAGTTCTGTAGTATCACAAGCTTGCCAGATTCAAGGAGAGAGTGACAGTTACATGGGATCTGCTTCTCACAGGAGTGTCAGAGTCACTGTAAGAAAAACATTGTGGGGGTGGGAGGTAGCAAGTTAAAAAATGAGTTAATAAAACAGTATCACTTTTTAAATGTCAATGAATAAATGTTCTATTGAAAGTAAGGGTTTTTTCCTACTGCTAATGGTGTTATTTTGTTAAAAAATTTGTACTAAACTTGTAAAAACTTTTAAACCTAAAGCAATTTTAAATTATTTTCTTGGCTTTTAAGCTCTGAACAAGATCTTATTATTTCTTTTTAACTGAATTTGCAAGTTGGTCAATTTCTATACTTGGGTCTTGCCTCAACCCCATTTACTAAAACAGGTCTTGTTTTATAAACGATATGCATGTTCACTGCAGACAGTTTAGAAAATCAGGAAATAAACAAAATCAACTCATGATCTCACCTCTGAGATGTAATCAGTTCCAGGTTCATTTCTTTCTTTTTTTCTCTCTCTCTTTCTTTTCTTTTTTTATACCTGTAATCCCAACCCTTTGGGAGGCTGAGGCGAGTGGATCACTTAAGGCCAGGAGTTCGAGACCAGCCCGGCCAATGTGGGGAAATCCTGTCTCTACTAAAAATACAAAAATTAGCTGGGCATGGTGGCATGTGTCTGTAGTCCCAGCTACTCGAGTGGCTGAGGCATGAGAATCACATGAGCCCAGGAGGTGGAGGTTGCAATGAGTGGAGATTGCATCACTGCACTCCAGTCTGGGCGACAGAGTGAGACTCTGTCTCAAAAAAAAAAAAGTAGGCCGGGTACGGTGGCTCATACCTGTAATCTCAACACTTTGGGAGGCTGAGGCGGGCAGATAACTTGAGGTCAGGAATTTGAGACTAGCCTGGCCAACATGGCAAAACCCTGTCTCCACTAAAAATACAAAAATTAGCCAGGTGTGGCGACACGTGCCTGTAGTCCCAGCTACTCAGGAGGCTGAGGCAGGAGAATCGTTTGAACCTGAGAGGCAGAGATTATAGTGAGCTGAGGTTATGCCACTGCACTTTGGCCTGGGCCACAGAGTAAGACTCTGTCTCCAAAACAACAACAACAACAACAACAACAAAAAAACAGAAGAAGAAGAAATACTAATGTGTTTGATTCTGGTTGGAATATTTTGTGACATATGGAACATTTACCATATTAACCTTTTCTAAATCTGAAAATTTCTGATTTCTGAATCTTGTCTGGTCCCACAAGTTTTGGATTAGGGATTTTGGACTGCAGTTAAAAACTTAGTGTTAGGAAAAGATGAGATTATTAGCTTGTTTTGGTAGTTCTGAACTTTTTTATCACATGAATCTTCCCAGAACTTTTGTGCTTTCATTTCAGGAGAAGATCCAGAAGGAAAAGAAATAGTCTTGATTTGTTTATATGATCAGTAATTCTCTCTTACCATCCCACGTAACTGTTTCAAACTTGTGACCATCTCTCAATACGTTCAGAATTTCTAGTGACTTTTTATGCCTCTTGATCCTTCGTGTGAGAACCACTGATTTAAATTAAGTACTGGAGTTGACAAGCCCCAGGAGCCATGTAGTTCTTGGTTTTTGCCTCCAGTATTAGTCACTGTGACACTGCTGTTCTTTGCCTTTTTGCCATAGTATTTCTTTTTTGTACCGTGTTTCTTGTTTGCTTCCTTGGGTATCCTGAAACTGTTCATTGCTTCTAACACTTTGGTGAAGGACAGTGCTTCAAAAACTAGGATAAGATCTTGGCTGCAGTTTATTAACTTGCAGTTTGCCCCCTCAGTGGAGAGAAAACATTAAAATCAGGGTTGAGGAATGTATCTTTGACTTCATAATGTCATGTAGTTTTAACTTTTTGAGTTATTACTACTGTCATAAATTCAGTATATGACCGTACATTATAAACTATTCCAACCAGGGTCTAGGGCATTACTTTGTAATTAAACATATTAATAGTTCATATGTATTCATTATAGAGGATTTGGAAAATACAACCATATTTTCACCACCTTGAAGTAACTGTTAACATTGGGGTTATTACCCCATTCTGTTTTCTGTGTGTCTATTACCGTAGCACACACACATACTTAAATTGTAATCTCTTGCTGTTATATATAAACTTTGTGTCCTGCTTTAAAAAATATATAGTGGGTCGGGGCAGTGGCTCAGTAATCCCAGCATTTTGTGGGGGGTCCGAAGCGAGAAGATTGCTTGAGCTCAGGAGTTTGAGAGCAGCCAGGGTGATTTAGTGAGACCCATCTCTACAAAAACAAAAATGTGGAATGTAGCATGAGTTATATTACTGGGCAGTAATATTTATTTATTTATTTATTTATGCATTCATTCATTCATTCCCGAGATGGAGTCTTGCTCTGTCACCAGAGCTCGAGTGCAGTGATGTGATCTCAGCTCACTGCAACCTCCGCCTCCCAGGTTCAAGCAATTCTCCTGCCTCAGCCTTCCGAGTAGCTGGGATTACAGGGGCGCACCACCACACCTGGCTAATTTTTGTATTTGTAGTAGAGACGGGGTTTCACCATGTTGGCCAGGCTGGTCTCAAACTCCTGACCTTGTGATCTGCCCACCTCGGCCTCCCAAAGTGCTGGGATTATAGGCGTGAGCCACCGTGCCCAGCCTGGGCAGTAATCTTTAGATTTGTCTTTGTTTTGGATGGAAACCTAGGAGACTGGGGTTCAAATTCTGGCTTTGTCCTTGCCAAACTGAAAACTAGGGCAAGTTAGATACCTCTGGGCTTCCATGTGTCAGCTGTCAGATTTCCAAAGTATTGACACAACAATCTTATGAAAGTTAACCCTCTGCTTAGAACATTATTCATACGCAAAAGAAGTCCTAGTCTGGTCTATCTTTGAGATTCTTCTGGTTCTGCTACTGAATGATCTCTAAGTTGAGGAGTGCAAAATACAGCAGTATTTATGTCAGGTTATTTAGGCCTAATGGAGGAGAAGGATCTTGAATGAAATGAAAGAGTAACAAATTGACTGGAGGGGACAGAAGAAAACTCTGGAGGGAATGGTGTGAAGTTGGGAGCAAGAATGAGTACAGTATGTGAACTGAGACAAACAAGTGATCTTAACAGTACTCCACAAATAGAATGATTTTTACTGATGAGTAGTAAGGAGATAGGATTTGTTAAGTTTATATGTGTGTGGGGATAATGAAGAAGAATTAAGGGACAATATTGAAGGCTAGGCTGAAAAACTTAAATTTGATCCAATAGGTGACAGGACTTCTGTTGAGAGTCATATAATGAAAACAGTGTTTGACTAAGGCTGCCTTGGCAACTTTGTATGTTTGATAAACTCAAGTAGAGGGAATTGCTGAAGAGTACAGTATTTCAGTTGTACTGTGGAATAATGTGGAAACAGAAGTAGGAATAATGTAAAAATAGAAAACATGATATCTCTTGTGGAAGAAGAAGAGTAAGATATGGGGTTAGAAATGGGAGTCAGAATACCGCAAAATTTTGAGCCTGACATATGAAGTGTACTGTGTCATTGATAGTGGCATTGGGAAAGGATCTCAGATAGGTCTTGGAGAAAGATAACGAGTTCAGTTTCTGATATATTCAGTTTTAGGCATTAGGTTATTTAAGTGGTAGTTTTAAAAGTCTGGTGCTTTAAAAATTTATTAATCTAAATGAATGCTGCCCCTTTTAAAGTAATGTTTTTGGGGACATGCATTTATTCTAGCAAATAAATGTTCTTTGGAATTTGTCTTTTGAAACTGCTTTTAGAACCTGTAGAGCCACATAAGAAAACCATTCTCGCTGGGCGCGGTGGCCCACGCCTGTAATCCCAGCACTTTGGGAGGCTGAGGCAGCGGATCACGAGGTCAGGAGATCGAGACCATCCTGGCCAACATGATGGAACCCTGTCTGTACTAAGTATACAAAAATTAGGTGGGTGTGGTGGTGCATGCCTGTGATCCCAGCTACTCGGGAGGCTGAGGCAGGAGAACCACTTGAACCCTGGAGGCGGAGGTTGCAGTGAGCCAAGATCACTCCACTGCACTCCAGCCTGGGAGACAGAGCGAGACTCCATCTCAAAAAAAAAAAGAAAACCATTTTCATGACTTGATGGTCATATCCCTTGTCCCCAAAAGAATATGATCTTACTTGGTCACCCATCTATTTACCATACATATTTCTAAGTAATAATTGGCAATTTCTAAAAATTAATCTGCAGAAACATCAAATTTATTACTATGGAGGATATTTTAATGATTATTGTGATTGTTGGGGACATTAAAAAGTCTTAAGCTGTGATAGCATCTTTTTTTTGGTTACAGCTCTGTTGACAAATAATTTGCATACTATACAATTCACCCATTTTTTTGGTGGGGGGGACATGTGATAATAAATTTATATAATTTGTAAAGATCTAATAAGAGTAAGTAGGGATATCCATCACCTTACACAGTTGTCTTTTGTTTTGTTAAAAACAGTTGAAATATGTAATTATTGTAAACTTTAGTCATCCTACTGATCTATCAAACACTAGGTCGTATTTCTTCTATCAAATTGTATGTTTGTACCCATTAATCAACCTCTTTTTATCTTCCCCATCCCCACCCCTTCTTGGCTTCTGGTACCCACCAATCTGCGTTCTATCTTCAAGAGATCCACTTTTCAGATCCCATGTATAAGTGAGAACACATGATATTTGTCTTTCTGAGCTTGGCTTGTTTTACTTAACACAATGACCTCTAGTTCCATTTATGTTGCTGCAAATGACAGGATATCATTCTTTAAAACATTTTTTGTTTTACTTTTAAATTATTTTTATCAGGGCAACCTTCTGAACCAGAATAGATTCAGAGAGACTCCCAATTTCATTCTTCTTCATGACTGAATAGTATTCCACTGTGTATATGTACCACTTTTTCTTCTTACATGTATCTATTGATGGACACTTAGGTTGATTTCATATTTTGGATATAGTGAATAGTGCTGTGAAAAAATAACATGGAAGTGCAGATGTCTCTTTAATATATTGATTTCCTTTCTTTTGGATATATATCCAGTAGTGGAATTGCTGGATCATATGATGACTCTATTTTTCATTTTTTGAGGAACCTCCATACTGTTCCCCATAGTGGCTCTATTAATTTACATTCCCTCCAACAGTGTAGGAGAGTTCCCCTTTCTCCATATCCTCACCAGCATCTGTTATGCCCTGCCTTTTTTATAAAAGCCATTTTAACTGGCATGAGATTAGATCTCATTGTGGTTTTGATTTGTATTTCTCTGATAAATAGTGATGTTGAACATTTTTTTAATATACCTGTTGGCCGTTTGAATGTCATCTTTTGAAACATCTATTCAGATCTTTTGCCTGTTTTTAAATCAATCTGATTTGTTTGTTCTTTTGCTGTTGAGTTGTTTGAACTCCTTGTATATTCTTGTTATTAATCCTTTGCCAGATGGATAGTTTGCAAGTATTTTCTCCATTCTGTGGGTTATCTCTTTACTTTGATTGTTTCCTTTACTGTGCAGAAACTTTTTAGCTTGATGTAGTCCCATTTGTCTATTTTGCCTGGGTTGCATGTGCTTTTGAGGTCTTACACAAAAAATCTTTGCCTAGATCAATGTCCTGGAGCAATTCCTCAATGTTTTCTTCTAATAATTTGATGGTTTCAGGCCTTACATGTAAGTCTTTAATCCATTTTGATTTGATTTTTGTGTACAGTGAAACATAGGTCCTAGTTTCATCATTCTCAATATAGTTATCCAGTTTTTCCAGCACCATTTGTTGAAGAGACTCTTCTTTCCCCATTTTATGTTCTTGGTGCCTTTGTCAAAAATAAATTGGCTGTAAATGTATGGATTTATATTTGGATTCTCTATTTTGTCCCATTGGTCTATGTGTCTGTTTTAATGCCAGTACCATATTGATGTGGTTACCAGAGTTTTGTAGTATAATTTGAAGTCAGATAGTGTGATACCTCCAGTTTTCTTCTTTTTGCTCAGGATTGCTTTGGCTATTCAGGTTCTTTTATGATTCTGTATAATTTTTTTGATTGTTTTTCTGTTTCTATGAAGAATGTCATTGGTATTTTGATAGAGATTGCATTGAATCTGTACATTGCTTTGGGTAGTATTGTCATTTTAACTGTGTTACTCCCTCTAATTCATGAGCATGGAATATCTTTCCATTTTTTGGTATCGATTTCTGTTTCCTTCATCAGTGTTTTATAATGTTCCTTGTATAGATCTTTCACTTCTTTGGTTAAATTGATTCTTCGTAGCTATTGTAAATGGGATTGCTTCCTTGAATTCTCTTTCAGATTCTTTTCTATTGGCATATGTAAATCTACTGATTTTTGTATGTTGATTTTTGTGTCCTACAACTTTACTGAATTTATCAGTTCTAAGAATTTTTTGGTGGAATCTTTAGGTTTTTCTGTATATAAATCGTTTTGTCTGCAAAGAGGGACAATTGGACTTCCTCCTTTCCAATTTGGTGCCCTTTATTTCTTTCTCTTGCCTTATTGCTCTGGCCAGAACTTCCAGTATTATGTTGAATAAAAGTGGTAAATGTGGGCATCCTTGTCTTGTTCCAGATTTTAGAGGAAAGGCTTTCAAGTTTTCCCTGTCCAGTGTGGTATTAGCTGTGGGTTTGTCATATATAGCCTTTATTATTTTGTATATTCCTTCTATACCCAATGTGCTGAGGGTTTTTATCATAAAGGGATGTTAGATTTTATTGAATGCTTTTTCAGCATCTATAAAAGTGATCATAGGGTTTTTTGTTCTTGGTTCTGTTAATGTAATGTGTCATGTTTATTGATTTGCATATGTTGAACCATCTTTGCCTCCCTGGGATGAATCCCACTTGATCATGGGGAATTATCTTTTTAAAGTGTTGTTGAATTTGATCTTCTAGTATTTTTACGTCTATGTTCATTAGTGATACTGGCCCATAGTTTTCTTTTTTTGTTGTGTCCTTGACTGGTTTTGGAATCAGGGTAATGCTGGCTGTGTAGCATGAGTTGGGAAGTATTCCCTCTCCTTCAGTTTTCTGGAAGAGTATGAGCAGAATTGGTATTCTTTGAATGTCTGGTAGAATTCACCAGTGAAGCCATCAGGTCCTGAGCTTTTCTTTAATGGGAGACTTTTTATTATGGCTTCAATCTGGCGATTTCTTATTGGTTTGTTGAGTTTTTCTGTTTCTTCATGGTTCAATCTTGATAGGTTGTATGTGTCCAGGAATTTATCCATTTCTTCTAGGTTTTCCAATTTGTTGGCATATAGATGTTAATAATAGTCTCTAATGATTCTTTGTGTTTATGGTCTCACTTGGTCTCACTTGTTTTGTCTCCTTTTCATTTCTGATTTTATTTGGGTCTTCACTTTTTTCTTAGTTTAGCTGAAGTTTTGTCGATTTTGTTTCTCTTTTCAAAAAACCAACTTTTTATTTCATTGGTTTTCCGTAGTCTAAATTCTATTTATTTCTGCTCTGATCTTTATTATTTCTTTCCTTCTACTAATTTTGGGCTAGGTTTGTTCTTTTCTAGTTCTTTGAGGCACGTTATTAGAGTATTTGAAGTCTTTCTGCTTTTTTGATGTAGGCATTTATTGCTATAACTTCCCTCTTACCGCTGCTTTTGCTGTATTCTATAGATTGTGGTGTGTTACAGTTCCATTTTTAGTTGTTTCAAGAAATATTTAAATTTCCTTCTTAATTTCTTAATTGATCATTCAGATGTTGCTTAATTTCCATGCATTTGTGTGTTTCCTGAACTACTTCTTGTTATTGATTTTTAATTTTGTTCCATTGTAGTCAGAAAAGATACTTCACACGATTTCTGCTTTTTTGAATTTGTTCAAAGATATAGTCTGTTCTGGAGAATGTTCCATGTCTGGATGAAAAGCATGTGTGTTCTGTGGCACTTGGGTGGGATGTTCTAGAAATGTCAGGCTGATTTGTTCTAGTGTGTAGTTTAACTCTGATGTTTCTTTGTTGATTTTTTTTGTCTGGATGATCTGTCCTTTACTGAGAGTGGAGTGTTGAAGACTATATTGTTACTGTATTGCAGTCTATCTCTCCCTTTAGATCTATTAACATTTGCTTTTTATACTTGGCAGCGCTGGTCTTTTTTCTTCTTTATTGTGTATCTTCAAATAGCCTCTTGAGTTCACTGATTCTTTCCTCTGTGTGATCCTTTCTGCTGTTGAGAGCCTCTAATGACTTTTTCAGTTCAGCAAATGTATTTCTGAGTTCCAATATTTGATTTCTTATACTATTTCAATCTCTTTGTTAAATTTCTCCAATCTGTTTCTGAATTGCTTTTCTGTGTTATCTTGGTGATCACTGAATTCACTTAAAATGGCTATTTTTGAATTCTTGTTTGGAGGGTTCCCAAATTGCTGTCTTGCTAGGGACAGTTGGTTCCTCACTTTGCTGTTAGAGGAGGCCTTGGTTCCCTGTTTGCTGTTGTTTCTTGTGGATGTGCATCTGTATATTTGCATTGAAGGATAGTTCTTTGTTCCAGTCTTTTCTTTTGGCCTTGTTTTCTGTTTTTCAAGCTCCCATGTTTGGATCTACTTGTTTTGGTTTTTATTATGTGTTTGCTTAGTGATTCTTTGTAATACATCTCTTGATTTTCTTTTTCTTTTTTTTTTTCCTGCTAGATTGCTGCCTCCTTTTCGGCACCAGCTGGCACCTTAAGCCCAGGTTTGCCTCGGTTCTAGTAACCAATCAGTATGCTGCCCCTCCTGCATGGGGGGCGTCCCACAGGAGATATTCCAGTAGTGTGAGAAGGCTGGCTATGGGTTCATGCCCAGGTGACTTGTGGAATGAACCTCCTACAGCGTGGTGCTGCTGAACAGCTGTTTTGATTTGGCATCTCGTTTGGCTGAGTCACAGAGCAGAGTTTCTAGGGCTGGGAATAGTAGTCCCCCCTCCCCTCTTTGTCTCTGGCTGTCCTCAGGGATACTTCTTCCTTTACATACTCCCAAAACTGCCTGTAATTTGAGGCAGAGACAGGTCTCCGTCTCCTGCCAGAGACCCTACGATGGTGGGAAGCTGGTTGTCCAACTTATTCTCTTTTTCCAGTGTAGTGATTGTGAGTCGGGGGGAAATTTTCTGCATTCTTGGTGCTGAGCATGTTGGTGAAAGGGGCATCATGGTTATGGAAGTTCGGTTTTCCTTTCCTGCTTAGATTTTCTCACTTCTCCATGGCCCTGAAACTGTCTCCTCCTCATTTTTGAATTCTGGGATATTGCTTGTGATAATCTCAGCACTTTGTATTCGTTTTTGGTTTTCTATGGGCAGTTGAGTGAAGCCAGCTTGCTTCTACGCTGCCATTTTGGAACTGGAAAAATGTGTGATAGTACTTTGGAAGAAGGTCTAGTGTGCGCTGGTTAAGAGGCTGGGTTCTGGAGACCTAGGTTTGAATGATCTCTTTAGTGCATTGTGTCTTGAGCAATTTATTTAATTTGTCTGGGCCTCATTTCCTCATTTGTAAAATGGAGGTGGTGATAATACTCTACTTTGTAGGATTGTTGTGAGGATTGGCTCTGAGAACAGTGGCTGGCAAATACTAAGAGCTCAGTAAATATTAGCTATTTATTACCACCACCGCAACTACTATTATTGTTTCTACCACCACTTTGTCTGTTTATCTATTTTGTTTTAAAAATTAGTTATGTTCCTATATAATTATGTCGCATGCTAGTGGAATGATAGGCAGCTGAATATAAAATTGGAGCTCAATAGATGAGACATAGAGATATGTTTTTTAAGACTGTTTGGCCTAAACCTTAGAGAAGAGCAGAAAAGACTAAGGATGAAGAATTAGGGAATACCCATAGTAAGGGTGCAGGAGGCAGAAAAGGAGCCAGTAAAAGAGTAGAGGGAGATTGTTTAGAGGAAAAAGGAAAACAAGGCACATATGTTAGTGTAGAGGTTATATGAATTGGGATTAGATTTAGTTGCAACCAAGTACCAGAGACTTAAATGTGATAGAAGTTCATGTCTGTTGAGTAAGAAATTCCAGCTCGCTCTCTCTCTCTCTCTCTCCCTCTCCCTCTCCCCATGGTCTCCCTCTCCCCACGGTCTCCCTCTCCCTCTCTTTCCACGGTCTCCCTCACCCTCTCTTTCCACGGTCTCCCTCTGATGCCGAGCCGAAGCTGGACTGTACTGCTGCCATCTCGGCTCACTGCAACCTCCCTGCCTGATTCTCCTGCCTCAGCCTGCCGAGTGCCTGCGATTGCAGGCGTGCGCCGCCACGCCTGACTGGTTTTCGTATTTTTTTGGTGGAGACGGGGTTTCACTGTGTTGGCCGGGCTGGTCTCCAGCTCCTAACCGCGAGTGGTCCGCCAGCCTCGGCCTCCCGAGGTGCCAGGATTGCAGACGGAGTCTTGTTCACTCAGTGCTCAATGTTGCCCAGGCTGGAGTGCAGTGGCGCCATCTCGGCTAGCTACAACCTCCACCTCCCAGCCGCCTGCCTTGGCCTCCCAAAGTGCCGAGATTGCAGCCTCTGCCCGGCCGCCACCCCGTCTGGGAAGTGAGGAGCGTCTCTGCCTGGCCGCCCATCGTCTGGAATGTGAGGAGCCCCTCTGCTCGGCTGCCCAATCTGGGAAGTGAGGAGCACCTCTTCCCGGCCGCCATCCCGTCTAGGAAGTGAGGAGCGTCTCTGCCCGGCCGCCCATAGTCTGAGATGCGGGGAGCGCCTCTGCCCCGCCGCCCCGTCTGGGATGTGAGGAGCGCCTCTGCCCGGCCGTGACCCCGTCTGGGAGGTGAGGAGCGTCTCTGCCGGGCCGCCCCGTCTGAGAAGTGAGGAGCCCCTCCGCCTGGCAGCCGCCCCGTCTGAGAAGTGAGGAGCCCCTCCGCCTGGCAGCCGCCCCGTCTGAGAAGTGAGGAGCCCCTCCGCCTGGCAGCCGCCTCGTCTGAGAAGTGAGGAGCCCCTCCACCCGGCAGCCGCCCCGTCTGGGAAGTGAGGAGCGTCTCTGCCCGGCAGCCACCCCGTCCGGGAGGGAGGTTGGGGGCAGCCCCCGCCCGGCCAGCCACCCCATCCGGGAGGGAGGTGGGGGGTCAGCCCCTGCCCGGCCAGCCGCCCCGTCCGGGAGGGAGGTGGGGGTCAGCCCCTGCCCGGCCAGCCACCCTGTCTGGGAGGGAGGTGGGGGGTCAGCCCCCGCCCGGCCAGCCGCCCCATCCGGGAGGGAGGAGGGGGGTCAGCCCCCACCCGGCCAGTCGCCCCGTCTGGGAGAGAGGTGGGGGTTCAGCCCCCGCCCGGCCAGCCGCCCCGTCCGGGAGGGAGGTGGGGGCCCGCCTCCGCCCGGCCGCCACCCCGTCCGGGAGGTGGGGGGCGCCTCTGCCCGGCCGCCCCTTCTGGGAAGTGAGGAGCCCCTCTACCCGGCCACCACCCCGTCTGGGAGGTGTACCCAACAGCTCATTGAGAACGGGCCATGATGACAATGGCGGTTTTGTGGAATAGAAAAGGGGGAAAGGTGGGGAGAAGATAGAGAATTCAGATTGTTGCTGTGTCTGTGTAGAAAGAAGTAGACATAGGAGACTTCATTTTGTTCTGTACTAAGAAAAATTATTCTGCCTTGGGATGCTGTTGATCTATGACCTTACCCCCAACCCTGTGCTCTCTGAAACATGTGCTGTGTCCACTCAGGGTTAAATGGATTAAGGGCGGTGCAAGATGTGCTTTGTTAAACAGATGCTTGAAGGCAGCAGACTCGTTAAAGAGTCATCACCACTCCCTAATCTCAAGTACCCAGGGACACAAACACTGCGGAAGGCCGCAGGGTCCTCTGCCTAGGAAAACCAGAGACCTTTGTTCACTTGTTTGTCTGCTGACCTTCCCTCCAGTATTGTCCTATGACCCTAACAAATCCCCCTCTGCGAGAAACACCCAAGAATGATCAATTAAAAAAAAAAAAAAAGAAGTTTAGACACAACAGCTGACCAGCCTTAATGTTGAAACAGTGATCATAAGACAGACAGAATGGACTGTTTGTGGCAATAAGATACCAAATTATAAACAGGATCTAAGGTCATGCCAAGCAAGGATTGAGTTACACACCCCTGCACTTAAAGAATAAACTGTTTTACATCAAAAAAAAAAAAAAAGAAATTCCAGAAGTAGTCAGTTTAGGACTCACGTGGTTTGCCGTGGTGTCACGTTTCCCCACTGTGTTCAGATTCTATTATTTTCCAAAGACACTTTAGGGTCTAAGAGAGCTACTAGCTTCAGCTATTTCGCATACATTGCAATCATCAGAAGGAGAAAGAGAAGGACACATCTCACTTCCTTTAAGGATACTTCCTGGAAGTTATATATTACAGGTTGAGTATCCCTTATCCAATATGCTTAGATCCAGAGAATGGTTTCACATTGTTTTCACATTTTGGAATGTTTGCATTACTCTGTGGATATCATGCAGGCCTTTTTGATACTTTCAACCATATTGTTATACTACAGAGCAGAGAATAAGCAAAAAAAAAAAAAAAAAAAAAGGAAGAAAGAGCATAGTGAGTAATAGTAAGGCAGTACATCTTAGCCCCATGTGAGGCATTGTGAGAAGCCTCCCATTGGTGTATCCAGCGTGTACACGTGTCATTTTATTACCCTTTGTGGGCATGCTTGTATGGAGGAATCTGGTGTGTGCAGATATATATTGCAGCTGATGGCAGCTGGGAGGGTCTTTCTTTCCTTGGGGACACTGAATAAACTATGTGTTGGGTACCTGCATTGTGACTGCAACCTGTCACATGAGATCAGGTTTGGAATTTTTTACTTGTGGCATCATGTTGACACTCAGAACATTTTAGATTTTGTAGCATTATAGATTTTGTATTAGGGAGTTCCGTGTATACTACTTTTGCTCATATTCCATTGGTCAAACTTAGCCACATAGCCACACCTTGCTGCTGGAGAGGCTGGGAAATGTAGACTTTATTTTGAATGGTCAGTGCCTGGCCGTTCAAATAAAGAGCAGGAACAGTGAGAATAATCCCAGTGTAGCTAGATGAAGAATACAGGGTAGATAACAGTTAATTGTCTTTAGGACAGTTTAATTCATTATTGATTATTCTTGATAGAGTTTTTATAATTACTGAACTATGAGTACAAATTCACTCTTGTCAAATTGCATCAACAGGATGTTGTTTTTAGGATGTAATCTCTTCATGAATCCTTGCTTAATTAGGATTATCAGTTTCTCATAAAGAAAAAAATATCCGTATATATACATATGTATGTGTTTATGTGCATGTGTGTGTATACATCCCCCCATTTAACATGAGTGTTGGCCAAAATTATTTCATGTGACAACAGTGTGAAGTAAAATTGATGGTAAATAAGCTGCTGATAACCCTCTTCTGTTGTTTTAAGCCTGTAATTTTACCCAGTCTTCTATTTGGAAATACTCTCCAATTTGGTTGTTTTTTTGGCCAATGTTTTTAATCTGTCTCTGTCCTTTTATATTACTACTCTGTCTCACTGCTGTTAATTATACTTCCTAAAATAAATGAGCAGATTTAATTAAATGTGTTATTTGCACTGTCTCCTGATCATTAATGAATTTGTAAGTAAGGTCAGACCTATAATCTTTCTAGTATTACAATTCCTGAATCTTTACTGTCTACTCAATTGGTAATTATTTGCTTAAATTTTTTTTTATTTTTGAAGCTTCTATATTTTGTGTGTTTGTGCTCTTTCACTATTAGAAATATAAAGATCTTCTAACAAAAAGGAAACTTTTTCTGTAGGATGTTTTGTCCCTTTCGGTTGAAAATGTTTTCTTTAGACATGTTTTTGAATGATGAACAATTAAGTTTATATGTTGCTATTTGGCTTTTTAAAAATAATTTAAAATATTTTATCAATAGATGTAGAGTTTAAAATAAACATGTTTTAAAAAGTCCAATAGTGGGAAAAAAAAGGATTTGTAACAAAATATAGTGAGTCATTTTTGTCCCACCACTCCCCACTCTCTCTAGTCCTCTCCCTAAAAGTAACTACTTTCAGCTCCTTAAGCTATTTCTTCTGGCATCAACATATCTCTGTATGTAAAAATAATGTATGTACAATGCTATCTTTTGATTTACCGGCTTTTTTTTTTTTCATTATATTTGGAGTTTCTATTATGGTAGAGAAAGTTTTAGTGTTATTAAATACCATCTCCACTGCTGCTTCTCCCTAGCTTCTTAATTTAGTTATATTAAAATAGTTGGTTAAGTCTAATAGTTAATGTTATATTTACATTACTATGCCTGTGCAAATTTTATTTGCTGATAGTGTCTTAAATAGACCCTCGGTGCAGTTTTCCACAAGGTCAATCACAGTAATCTGTCAGTTTGAATTTTTTTTTTTTTTTTAATTCTTGGAAATTTCTCTTCTAGAGACTTCCAGTGTCCTACTATTGAAGCCTGCACCTGCTGCATTGCTGTTTTCCTGGTATGATTTCCACTTGTTGTTATCCTTAGATTTTTCTCTCCTGGGTTTGGTTCTCCGAATATCGTTAGAACTCATATCTTCTTCAGACTTCATTTACCTCTTGCTTAGGTGGAGCACATCCTCTAGTAGTTGTGTTGGATTCAAAAGATGGTACCATGCCAGAGAGCATGAGGATGACAGCCTTCAGCATGCCTGCCCTCTCACATAGCTTCAATCTCGATTGGTTGCCTTCTGCTGCTGGTGCACAGTTACCATCCTAGAGTCCCATTCGCTGGTATTCCTTCACTTCTCTCTTGTGTTGGATATCTTGTTTTCCATATCTCATCTCTTCTTTCCTTTGGTTTGTTTCCTTGTTTGTTGTCAAAGGATGATGAGACCATCACTATCTAAAATATCTAATCGGCACAATCTCCTGGAACAAAGCAAATTGCTAGTTTTATATAATGTTTTGGGGGAGTGTGGTGCTCAGGGATTAGAAAATTTTAAGAGGCAGCAGAAGCAGATTAACATAATCTATAGAGGAATGATTACGTGGGTGAGACCGTTGTTGATTGGTTGGCACTTGGGTATTTTATGGTAGTGACTTTCTTCCTAACTTTAAATTGACTGACTTTCAGAAGTAAGGGGCTAAGCTAACACTGATTGGCTTGTAAAAGAAAAGTAAGTTGTTTTTACAATCGAATGGGTATAAGTAGTCTTTGGTAACTTTTTACTATAGTTACGAACACTCAGTCTTTCCTAAATTTGTAAGAACTTTAAAATTCTCAATCTTCTAGTAACTTTCTAGGAAACCATACATGGTAGATAATTTTTTGAGCCTTTCCATGTCTGAAAATATTTTTGGTTTCTATTTTCACATTTGATTAATATAGTTTGGGTAAGTGTAAATTCTAGATTGGAAATATTTTTCTTCAGAATTTTGAAGGCATAGTTTCTTTTTTCTCCTCATCCTTTGTTGCTTTTGAGAAGTCTTAAGTCAATGTGAACCCTCTTCTTTCGTTTGGATCTTTTCACTGGAAACTTGTTAGATCTCTGCTTTGTCCCCAGTGTTCTGAAGTTTCACAGTGATGTGCTTTGGTGTGGGTCTGTGTTTATTTTTATCCACTGTCCTGGGTGCTTGTGGGTACCTTTCAGTATAGAACAGTTGGCATTTTTCTGGGACCTGGTGTATGGAATGGGGGTGGGGCGATAGATTTTAGGTTCAATATACTTACTTAATCACCAATTTTAAAGACCACTGCACTTCCAGTCAGCCCCTGATCCATAGATGGTCTATTCTGCATTTTAGAGATAATCCCAAACTTTTTTTCACAGAGGAGGAGGGGATCTCAGGATCGCTCCTTTCACCCAGTGCCCTCCCGGCATTTCACTTCGAGTTCCAGAGTTGGTATGGCCAGTCCCTGACTCTCATGACGATTTCTGATGGTAAATTGGGTTGAGTGGTAGCTTTCTCTACTGCTGGTTTGGAATTTGGCTTTTTAAGTTCTGCTACACATTGAGCATTCATCAATATATAACTTCCAAAGCTTTGTTACTTTTTTTCTCTTCTCTGCTGTCTATCCTTGTGGATTTATGTTTTAAGACAAAACAAATTGACTTATTTCAGTAGAATTTTTGGAGAGAAGCAAAATTATATGTGTAGGTGTATTCCATTCTTTTAACACAAAAACAGCTATAAGACTAACTGGATATTCTTATGTGAAATAATATTACAATAGTATTACATGATTATTATACTTCTGATATGTGAAAGGTAGAGGAAGAGAATATGTTGCTGAAATGCAGTAACTAAGCATAGGTCTGCAGAGAGGGCACTGCTACAGAAAAGGAATAGTTATACCTTCCTTGATTGTGAGCTATTCCTTTAATTTCTAAAAATCATCATTGGAAAACCCACAAAAATGTTACATCTGTATTGTAAGAAAACTAGAATACGCTGATAAACGTGAGGAAGAAAATAAGAATCACTTTAATTACACTACCCAGAGCTGCCCACTATTAACAGATCAGTGTATATATTTTTCTAGTCTTTGTTTATGCATTTGCCTATGTATTTGTGGACGTATGTTTAAATGGGGCATACTATATGCATTATTTTGTTCCTTCCCCCATTTTTTCCAACCATAAATGGCTCTTGAGTCGAGAATTTTTTTGCACAGAATCCTAGAGATTATATTCTCATTAACAATATCTAACTCCCATTTACTTGATTGCACATTATGTGCCAGGCACTGTGCTGACTGACATCTTTGTTTTTCTGTTTAATTTATGTTGACATTATTTCAGACCACAGAAAAATTCCGAGAGTGGTACAGAGAGTTCACCCAAATACCCCAAATGTTAACATTTTACTACATTCCCTTTCTTATTTCTCTCTCGTGAGAGTAAAATGTAGATCTTACTCCCTTTTATACCTAAATAGTTAAGTGTGCACTTTCTAAAAACAAGGACATTCTTGTATATAAGCCACAGTATAGTTGTTAAAATCAGGAAATTAACGTTGATTTAATATTAATTAAGTAACCTACAGACATTCAGATTTTACTCATTGGCCCATTGTACTTTATAGCAAAGGAAAATTCCAGGTCATGAGTGCACTCAGTTGTCATATCTCTAGTTTCCTTTAATCTGGTGCAGTTCCTGTTTTTTTCATGACATTGACTTTTTTTTTTTTTGGAGACGGGGGTCTCACTGTTGCCCAGGCTGGAGTGCAGTGGTGTGATCATGGCTCACTGCAGCCTTGAACTCCTGGGCTCAAGCAATCCTCCTGCCTGAGCCTCCTGAGTAGCTGGCACTACAGGCATGCACCACCACACCTGGCTAATTTCTTATTTTTTGTAGAGACAGATTCTCCCTGTGTTGCCCAGGCTGGTCTCAAACTCCTGGGCTCAAGTGATCCTCTTGCCTTGGCCTTCCAAAAAGTGTCGGGATTACAGGTGTGAGCCACTGCATCCAGCCAACATTGATATTTCCGAAGAGTGCAAGACAGTTATTTTGTAGAACATGTGCAGTTTGGGTTCATCTGATGTTTTCTCATGGTTTAATTAAGGTTATTCATTTTTGGCAGGAGTACCGCAAAGTATTGTTATGCTTTTACATCATATCAGGAGGCACAAGATGTTCAAATACTGGTAATATGATTTTGGATCACTTGATTGTTACTGTTTTTCCTTTTGTAATTTTTTTGTGGTAAAATATACATCATTTATTTTTACGTTTAACCATTTTTAAGTGTATAGCTTAGTGGCATTATATTCTCTTTGTATTCATAGTCACAGTCCCTTTGTAATTTTAAAGTATTTTGTGTAAAAATACATAGATACTTGGTAAATATCCTGTCACTGTTTGAACTTTCACTCACTAATTTTAGTATCCATTTGTTGTAAACATCTTGTTACTCCTTGAACTTTTGCTCACTAATTTTAGTATCCATTGGTGATTTCTGCCTAATTTTCATAATGGTCCTTAATTGGTGATATTCTAATTCCATTATTCCTTCTACGCTTATTTATAATAGTACTTTATTTATTTTGACACTGTCCCTGACTTGGCCAGTAGGAGCCCCTTCAGTTCTTTTGACATGCCCCTGTCATTCTTTGAGCATGTATTCTAGGCTCATCTTGCATGTTCCCAGCCCCAGCCTTGGAATAAGGAATTTCTTCTCAGAGCCCTGATTCCTTTTAATAATGACTTTAAAAGCCACAGTCTGGACTCTAGATGTCCTGGTTGCAACTGTTATTGCTTCTAGGCCTTCTCAGCTGACGTCTGGGAAATAGGTATATGTGAGAGGAGGAAATGTGTGTGTTTGTATGTGTGCACACACTAGTACATCTTTATTAAAAGCAGTGAGTTTATACAGATACCTCAGATTCTGACCCAACACTACAGGGTTTATTCTTTCCTTTCCTCATTCCGTATTTATAGCTCTGTTTTCCAACACTGAGAAACCTGGCCCTATTACTCATATTTTTGCTTATTGGTTCAACTCTAGAATATAAGAAAATAGTTTAAGAATTGTTAACTCATACCACCACTTAAAAGATACCTCGTAAGTAGAATTCAATGTTTGTTTATAGTGTTTTTCGTTTAGCCTAAGGGCAGGTAGTCTAAATCTGTGCTGTGTAATAATAGGGTAGCTACTAGCCACATGAATAGAGATGTGTTACAAGTGTAAAATGTACATTGGATTTGAAAACTTACTACAAAATAAATATGAAATATCTCACTCATATTTTAATAATAGTTTATGTTGATTATGTGTTGAAATATTTTAAGTGTATTAGATAAAATATATTAATAAAATTAATTTCACTTTAATGTGGCTACTAGAAAATATTAAATTACATATGTGGCTCCATTATATTTCTATTAGAATGTGCTGATATAAAAACCGTGTTCAAAAGTTACTTGGATTAATTTTCCTTCTCTAACATTCTTTCCCTTCTCCCTGGGGTTATGTTACTCATTTGAAATACAGTGTACTTCATTTATTTCTATTTGTATTCTGTCTTTTTCACTTGATCCTAATTGATCTTATTTATTCTTCAGTATGTGAAACATCAACATGTTTCCAAAAGTCAGAACTCTACAAAAATGTTTATACTCAGGGCACTGTCACCCATTCCTTCTGTCCTTCACACTCTAACCTGACCTCTGTAGGTTACCAATCTCATGATTCCACCAGTTATCCTTCATGTGTTTTTCCCCCCTCAGGATCGAGGAGATAGATGCACATTTTCTAATTTGTCTTTCATTCTTACACAAAAGGTAGCATACTATAGATACTCAGATACTCTTTTGTACTCTTATGCTGTTTCTAATATTTTGAATTTACAAAAAGTGCTGCAACTTTGTCCATATGTATTTTGGTATGTTAGAGATGTATTTTTGGGTAAATTTTCAAAATGGAATGGTTGGGCCAAAAGTTAAAAGCGTATGTAGTTTTCTTAAATATTGCTAAATCCCTTTCTGCAGAGGTTGTACGAATTTGAATTCCCATCAGCAGGGTATGAGAGGGTTAGTTTCCCCACAACCTCATCATCAGAGTGTGTTGGCATACTTTTTAATTTTTGCTAACTTGATAGGTAAGAAATAGTATCTCAATATAGTTTTAATGTTTGTTTCTCTTGTTATTAGTGAAGTTGAACATCTTTTCATATGTTTAAGGGTCATTTTTATATCTTTTTGTGTGAAATATATCTTCATTTTTCCATCAGGTTTTTGGTCCCCTCCCCTTTCTCAGTTGTTAGGAGTTTTTAATATATTAGGAATATTAGCTCTTTACTGGTGATGTATGTTATAAATATTTTCTCCCAGTTTGTAGTGTTTGTGCGTAGGTATGAATGTTTAGACCTTTATGTAGTCCAGTTTTAGAGTTTTTTGTTTTATCTGAATTTTGGATTAAATTTAGAGGCTTTCCTTGGACCCATGGTAAATAATTCACCTGTGTTTTCTTCTAATACTTCTGTAGTTTTAGTTGTTAATTTGGATCCTTGATCCATTTGGAGGTACGGTTTCTTTAAAAAGGAATAAAAAGACGAATTTTGCCCCAGTGTTCTTTGATATGCTACCTTTATCATATATGAAATTTCCATTTGGTTTACTTCTGGACTTTCTATTTCTGTGCCATTATCACACACTTTCAATTATAGAGGCTTAATAGTATATCAAGGGCTAGCTTTTAAAATTTTTAGTGTTTTCCTGACTATTCTGGCATGTTTATTTTTCTGTTGAACTTTAGTATCAGCTTTTCTGTCTCAATGAAAAAGCTTGCAGGTGTTTTTATTGGGGTTATGTTAAATTTATAAATTAACATGGAAAACTGACTTTTTAATACTATTGTTTTGTGCTGAGATTTCTGTCCAAGAACAAAGAATATCTTTCCATTTGTTCAGATCTACTTTTGTGTCTTTCAGGAATGTTTTAAAGTTTTCTTCGTATTTAACTCCTCGATAAATTCTCCTTTTTTTTTTCAGCTCAATAATATGCCTTGTAGATCTTTCTTTTGTATGTCTGCATGATTTTCTACAGTGTGGATGTACCATAATTTATTTAACCTGGCTGATATTGGTGGACATTAAAGTTATTTAAAATTTTTCACTATTGTAAACAGTTCTGGAATAAGTAAATATCCTTGTAGAAGTCTAGTTACTTCCTTATGATAAATTTATCAAAGGAGAATTGCCTCATCAAAGGTCTTTTGACACATAAAAGTTTCTGAAACATATTGTTAACAGCTTTCCATATTAATAAAATGTATACCTCCACTAACACTGTGTTTGAGCCCTATTCTGTTGACATTCAGCAAAACAGAACCTTATTGCTCTTTTTTAATATTTGCCAGTTTGATAGCAAAGCAAAATATGTTTATATTGCATTTCTTTGCTAACTGATGAGTTTTATTTTTTATCCATCTACCATTCAGCTGGCCAGCATATACTTACTGAGTATCCACCATGTTCTGTAAGCTATCCCATGTATTAAAACTGTAGTAATGACTAGAAGTTGAACATCTGTTTGTGTGTGTGTGTTTGTGTGTGTGTGTGTCTGTGTCTGTGTGTGTGTGTGTTTGAGATAGGATCTCATTCTGTCACCCAGGTTGGAGTGCAGTGGTGCCATCACAGCTTACTGCAGCCTCGACCTGCTGGGCTCAAGCAATCTTCCCACCTCAGCCTCTTGAGTAGCTGGGAGTACAGGTGCATGCTACCATGCTTGGCTGATTTCTGTATTTTTTGTAGAGACGGAGTTTTGCCATGTTGTCCAGGCTGGTGTCGAAATCCTGAGCTCAAGTGGTCTGCCTGCCTCGGCTTCCCAAAGTGCTGGGATTACAGGTATGAGCCACCACGCCTGGCCTCTTTTTGTGATTTTTGTTATTTTGTGTCTTATCTCTTTTTTTTGTTGACAGTTAGTAGACTTTCCTGTCCTCAGGTCTGAGAATGGCATTTCCTTATTCCATTTGGTTGATGAGCTTCTAAAAAGTGCTTTTGTATGTGTGTCTTCATTGCACATTCTATGGCAAATCACTGTGTTAAACTCTTAGATTTACAAAGTGAGACAATGAAAGTTAAGTGCCTAGACAGGTGTCAAAGAAATAACTGTGTATTTTTATAAAAATAACTTATTATTACTATTTTTCAGGTGAGGCTGCTGTCTGAAAGGAACTTTTACACAGTTTGCCTTCAGAGACAGTCTATCGGCATGTTGTAGAGTTTTATTACTAAGAAAATAAATGTTACTTATATGGTAAGTTGCCTTTACTTATGCATATTTTATAGAAATACTGTCTGTTTACTCTAAAGATTTGTTTGCTTGTATTTTGTTTCTTCAGTATCATTTTATTTTGTAACTGTCATGTAAAACAGGTTTGAAAATGGCAGTTTCCTGAAAGGTATAGGGTCTTTTGAAGATTTTCTTACTTCTATTTACTATCTGTCTTAATTTTATTGTTTGTAGTAGAGAGGAGAACAGGGGCTGTTTAAATATTGGGATTCGTTTTCAAAGTTGGATCACTAGCTTTGCTCTCTTTCCACTGTAACAGCTGAGAGTTAACATCCTTCTTGTCAAGTCCTGGCTTCCCTGTAATTCATATAGTGAGCAGCAAAGATACAGTGTTATTTTAAGGGTTTGATTAACTGATTCAGGAAGAATAGATGGTCATTTAAATAGTAAAGTATTATAAAACAGAATGAATAATGTTATTAAATCACTTAGAAATGAAAAAAGATAGCTGATTTTAACTTTTAAATATTACCCTATAAGTATTTGTTGTCAGTTAAAAAAGTTTTTTTTTCAAGGAAGATTTAGTAAGTTGATATGACCTGCTGTTTTGTGAGAGGCTTTCTTACTCACATCTAATGATGATCTTTTGAGTATATTCCAGCTTCTGACTCTCCTGTGTAGCCAGTGACGATGGGCCAGCCGATGTGCAGGGTGATAGCTTTAGGGGTAACCAGAGGGTTGGTCACAGCAACCGTCAGAAGATAAATATACTCATGTGCTGTGACGCACATTGCAAAAATTGGATGGAAACTATGACATGATAATGGTGATTTGCCGAATTTTCTCTTAAATAGTTTTGTGCAGCTAAACACAGTGAGAAATAAATGTTGATGTTGAGAGCTGAGTTCAAACAAATTAGTCTCAAATAGAATCCAGGGATGAGGAACTATAGGCACAGAAAAAAGAGAGGAACAAGATTATCCTTAGATTTGTTTTTTCTTAGTCTTCTTGCTTTTGTCAGCATCAGAATACTGTCTTAGGTATTTCTGGATGTTTTGCATGGCTCATGTGAGTAGAAGCATAGGATTTCATTGTGAATGACTGAAAAGGCCTACATCTCAGAGCAAATCAAAGTGAGTTTTAATCTTGGTTATTTGAAATCTCCTTGTACCTGTCTTATTAGGAGTATTATTTTTTTTTTTTAAGAAGAAACTAATTTGCAGCTGGCTATAAAGAGTGACATTGTGTCTGGGAAAATGCTGTACTAACACACTGTGCTGTCCCACAAGAGTACTTCTCAAGTCCCCAGATGCAGTGCTGACAATCTGTGACAGCCTGTGAATTGTTGGGCAGCAGTTGGGGAAGATGGACAGCAGAGTGAGGTGGTTGTGTGTAAGTTAGAGGAGGTGGGGAGGGGAAGAAGTGAGAGAAGAGCAGAGCAGTTTCTAAGTTTTGTGGGCAATTTGAATGGAAGGTGTTTTAGTTGTTGGGTTCTGCTAATACAGCTGTGAAATAAACAGCTAGAAGGTGGGGCGGAAATAGTGTATTTCACCTTTCCTTTCAAGGTGTTATTGATTCTGTCATCAAAACTGTAAAGTTGCCTGGGCATGGCAGCTCACCCCCATAATCCCAGCACTTTGGGAGGCCCAGGTGGGCAGATCACTTGAGGCCAGGAGTTCGAGACCAGCCTGGCCAACACAGGGAAACCCTGTCTCTACTATAAATATAAAATATTAGCTGGGCATGGTGGTGTACGCCTGTAATCCCAGCTATTCCGGAGGCTGAGGCATGAGAATTGCTTGAGCCAGGTAGGCGGATGTTGCAGTGAGCTGAGATTGCGCCAGTGCACTTCCAGCCTGGGCGACAGAATGAGACTCTGTCTCAAAAAATCAAATAACAAAAAACCCTGTAAGGTTCTATGTTCTATTGATGAAAGTATGGGTTGGATGGAATTAAAACTTTTGAGGAGACTAGAAATACCACATCATACCAGGAAATGAAACTATAAAGGTAAGGGTAATGGGGATAGGGCTTATCTTTTCCAGGAATTATTATAGTAGTAGTAAGGCCAGTTACCATATCTAGATCCACAATGGCTAGGCCTTTATCTCAGACAAATGTACATCTTGTTATTTATTTATTGGATTGATTTGATACATATGCTATCCGCTGTTACTGTTTTTATAGCAAGCATTGTCAGACATCAAAGACAAGAATTTCTGGATATTATTTGGATTGTGGAGTGGAATTTAATGTGGGCAAGTTATGGTTCAGTTCTTTCTTTCAGTATGAGAATAGTTATACAAAGTAAATAGCTTTGCTACAATGAACCTTTGGCTGTAGCCAGACTAATATTGGGGACTGAATGTTTGTGTTCCCCCTAAACTCATATGTTGAAATCTGGTCCCCAGTGTGATGGTGTTGGAGGTGGGGCCTTTGGGATGTAATTTAGTCATGAAGGTGGAGCCCTCATGAATGACATGGCTTCCCCTATAGGAAGAAGCCAGGGACCAGGTGCGATGGCTCACGCCTGTGATCCCAGCACTTTGGGAGGCCAAGGCGGGTGGCTCACCTGAGGTCAGGAGTTCGAAACCAGCCTGACCAACATGGTGAAACCCCATCTCTACTAAATACAAAAAATTAGCTGGCCTGGTGGCACATGCCTGTAATCCCAGCTGCTTGGGAAGCTGAGGCAGGAGAATCACTTGAACCTGGAGGTGGAGGTTGCAGTGAGCTAGGATTGTACCATTGCACTGCAGTCTGGGCAACAAGAGTGAAAACTCTGTCTCAAAAATCAAACAAACCAAGAAGAAGCCAAGGAGCTAGCTTGCTCTGTTTCTGCTGTATGAGAATACAATGGGAAATCAACCTACTGCAACCTGGAAGAGGGCCTGCTCCGGAACCAGGCCATGCTGGCACCCTGATCTTGGACTTCTAGCTATTAGAATTGTGAGAAATTTTTGTTGTTTTTAAGCCACCCAGTCTGTGGTACTTTGTTATAGCAGCATGAACTAAGACAACCAGTTTCTGTAAGTCTCCAAAATAACACTCCGACTTTTTGCGTCTTCACATGTTGAGTCTATTCTTTCCACTTGTAATATCTCCCCTCAGTTCTGTGTCTGAACTTCTAAATCTGCTTCTAAAGGCCTAGCCTCAGTTCCACCCACTTTATGACATTTTCCTCACCCATTCCAAGCCCTTAGTGATATTTTTCTCCTCTGGTTTCTATCATTTACTGCTTTTCTCTTTATTTGGTAGTTAGAGACATATATTCCCTTAAAACAACATTAAAACAATCTTTCCAATTAGGTAGAGACATCTTAAGGGGAAGCTTCATTTTTACTCTCTCGGCTTACTGCAACTTCTGCCTCCCAGGTTCAAGCGATTCTCCTGCCTCAGCCTCCCGAGTAGCTGGGACTACAGGTGCGTGCCACCATGCCTGGCTAATTTTTTGTATTTTTAGTAGAAATTGGGTTTCACCGTGTTAGCCAGGATGGTCTCGATCTCCTGACCTCCTGATCTGCCCACCTCAGCCTCCCAAAGTGCTGGGATTACAGGCGTGAGCCACCGCGCCTGACCCCTACTTTATAATTTCTACTACCCCAGCAGTGATGTCAATACAATATGTGCACTTAATAAGTATTGGATGGTAAAAAAAAATGCCATTGCCTGTTGTTAGCTTTTACCCATCTTTAACAATTATCTTTCTCTTTGTATCATAAGAATACTAGATAAGAATTCAGTTTAAATACCTGAGCCATGTTCGTTCAGGACATGATTCTTCTTGAAAGCCTTCTGTAGCCCTGTGTACAGGCATTCTGTTCCTTAAAGTAACGTTGCTTTGAAGATTTTACTGTATTGTAATTATTTGTTATTCTTGAAACTCTAATGAATAAACTTTGAAACTGCATAGAAGAGAAACTCTTAAATTTATTAACTTGTTAATGTTTTCTTTGCCTGAAACTTGCTTTTGGTTTCTCAGTTTCTCACCAGGCACATTTCACACCTCCTGGTATAGCTCCAAGGAGGGAGGTGATAGATACGGAGCTGTAGCTATTTCTCTAACAGACAGACTCTACCTCATTTATAAGTATTCATTTTTGTTGTTACTGTGATTTGGTATTTTAAAAATTAAACTGTTCTGTGCTATGCATTTTTACAAACATACATACAAAATAAATAGCTTTGCTACAATGAACCTTTGGCTGTAGCCAGACTAGCATTCTGGGCTATGCATTTTTACCCCAACATAATTTTTAGAAGATATGTGTTTTAGTCTTACAGTAGTATTTAGATGCAGGGACTTTGAAATCCAATCCACGGACTTTGAAATCCTATCCAGCACTTGGAAACTGTGTAATCTTAAGTAACTTAAGTTTCAGATTTTTCATCTGTAAAGTTGGGATAATAATAGCTACCTCTTAGTATTGTAGTTGGGATCAAATGAGATAACATATATGACACTTAGCTGAGATTGAGTCTGGTGGCTTCTACTTTCAAAATTTACCCAGTGGTTTATTAGCTTTACTCTGTGAATCTTAAAGAGGAAAAAAAATCAAGTTTAATGCATGTCAAGGTTGAGGTAAAGCCCCCAAAGCTTTATCCATTTGAGCTCCTTTATTGTCAACTATAGGATGTCAGTTAAACCCAGAATAGACCCAGGAGAGGAACTAATTTCAAATAACTGTAGAAGCAGACCAACCTCCAGATGTGTAATGAGGGAAAGAAGTTTTAAGAGGGAGTTTTTTTCTTCTCTCCCTGCCCCCTACCGCCAGTTACATATGCAGAGTAGGAAGCAAACTTTTCTCTCTACCTTTCTATTACATATTATATTGCCATTGTTCGGTATATTAAAGCTTTTATCTGACTGCCTTTTGAGGTGGTCAATAATAGGTGCTAACATTAAACTTGGAGCAGTTAAGTCGGTGAGCTGTGTGGTTACCTTGTCAGTGGAGTGTGAAAAAGACTAAGCTGCGGACTGTTTCCCAGCCTATAAAGCGTGAAATCAGTTGGTGCTGATGCATGACGACTATAGCCAGTGTAGTATAAAATAAGCTGGGGGCATGAATTGTGTTATGTCGTGAGAAAGACCTTTTCATGCCAGTTTATTTATATATTTTGGGACCTCCAAGATCCTACTGGAATCATGTATCTTGTATCTTTTGTTGTCTTGATACTCAGTTTTTTCATGAAATGTTTCTTCCAGTTGTGCAAGCTGTATTCTTTGTCCAGCTGCAGGCAGAGAGGCAGAGGCAGTAAATATAAATGTCCAAGGCAGAGGCAGACTAATATTAAAATACTGTATTATATTCTGTTTAAGATTGCATCTGAAAATACCATCTGCAGTTGGTATTTGATGTACAGGTTTCTTCTGTTTTAGACCCAAGATTTGAACGTATACTCTACATTCTACTTTGAGCTTCTGCCAGGGTGAGAACTGTTACCAGTTTCACTGGTTGGTGGTCCCATGTTGAAATGTGCCTCTGGAGAAGGAAAGTAGAGAAGGGCAGCATTTTCAAATGCTTGGAGGAGTTGGTAGGAAGAAGTATAGAGATTATTCTTATGGGGAATAGAAGAGAGGGTGTTCCTCTCCTGACACCTGGTGAGGTTCTTTACCATATGGCTTTTGAGGGTGAGGCAAGGTGAATGAGGAAGTTTCAGAGACAACAGTGAATTATTGTCAGGCTTTTTAAGTCTGGAAGGTTATTGGAAATAGGCATGCCATGAAAGCATTAAAGATCTTTCATTCTTATCTTACTTGGTTTTCTCTTTTTACGGCAGCAGTCTTTGAACTCTTTTTGGTTGCTTTGCAGTTACATGGATTCTAAGCAAATTGTGAATATTTATGAAACTAATGCATCATTGTGAGACCATTCTGCTGAATATCAGGCAGTCTAGTCTAGTAGTTAAGTGCAGGGACTTTGAAATCCTAACCAACACTTAGAAGTTGTGTGATCTTTAGTTATTTAAGCTTCAGATTTCTCCTATATAAAATTGGGATAATCATAGCTATCTCTTAGTACTATAGTTGGAACCAAATGAGATAATGTATATACAATGTTTACCACAGTCCCTGTCATGTAGTAAGCACTCTGTAAATGGTAGCTGATTATTCTTCTTTCTCTTCCTCTACTACTACTAAATCACTGCTCTACCACTACTTCACTTTTGCTTGTAGGGCCTAAACTGTAATGAAACAGAAAACACAATTAGACATGGTTCATCGCGGCAGATTTTGAAAAATACGTCATTGTTCTCTTGGGCATGGCTTAATAGTTCTTTCTTAACTAAGTAGAAACTATAAAAAGACTTTTTAAAATGAAAGATAAGAATCTTTGTCTTGGTTTAAGATAGTTTTGCAAATGAGTGTACAAAACTAGTTATTCTAAAATGTATTTGCTTAATGCAAATAAATCAGCCTTTATATGAGCTTAGGGAATATGTAAAACTAACAGTTCGAAGAATTGTCATTCCTTATTACTCACCTAACACAACCTTTTTTTTTTTTTTTTTCCGAGTGAGTGCTTTTTTTGGGAATTGTTTGAAGTTTTTTTCTTGTGCCAAGAATAGTCACAGTAGAAGTCTTGTCCAGTGTATGAGGCACATTTTTGGGGGAATGGGATGGAAAAATCACCCTGATCATTTATCCTTAATGGTAATGAGTATTAGTGTGGATAATATATTTGGATTTGATGTGCATTATGTGATTATTTCTTCAGCACAATTAACTTCCTGATTAAACTTTGCTCAGCATATATCGTGAGCATATACTCGGTGGAAAACTGATAATACTGCTATAATGGTGGTAAAACTGCTAGTTTAGTTGATAGACAATCTGGGTTCTGGTCTTAGTTACTACCACTCTAATAGTCTTAGATAAATCCCTCAACCAGATGGTTTTCAAACGCTCTTTTCAGCTATAAGCTTTTTGTTTGTTTGTTTTGAGACTGGGTCTTGCTCTGTCACCCAGGCTGGAGTACAGTGGCACAATCATAGTTCACTGCACCCTCAAATTCATGGGCTCAAGCAGTCTCCCTCCCTCTCAGCCTTCCAAGTAGTGAGGGTTACAGGTATGTGCTACCGTTCCCAGCTAATTTTTTATCTCGTTTTAATTTTTTAGAGACAGAGTCTTGCTAAGTTGCCCAGGCTGGTCTTGAACTCCTGGCCTCAGGCAGTACTCCCACCTCGGCTTCCCAGAGTGCTGGGATTGCCTGCGTGAGCCACTGTGCCTGGCTTCAGCTATAAGATTTGAAGATAGGTATGCAGGTGGCTTAGAAACTGGGAAATGTAGTAGTGACACATTTTGGCCACCAGAGGGTGAAGTCCAGTCATTGAAGTTGTGCTCTGTATTTGACCAGAATGTGGCATTCTTGGAAATGAAGAGGACACATTGACCCTCTGTTCATTTAGGTTAAGTCATAGAGCCTCTTGCTCTCTGATTCTGCTTTCACTTATTATCTTTCTAAAACTTTCTGGGTAGGACTGGGGCAGATACTAAAGAAAGGAGAAGAAAGGAATAGAGGTATCTAATTGTCAGCTATTCATCCAATTTTGTTCTGTAAGATAGTGAATAGCTTTCAGATGACCTATGGGCAACCTTGATGGGAAGCACAATAGTATATAGGTCACCACACTTAATTATTTGTGGCCACCTTCCTTCCCCAAAACACATAGACATGCACACAACACTTAACCCTCATTGCCTTCACTCTCTCTGAAATTCCAAGGATGAAAACAGAATGTCTGAGAAATATAGTAGCATGAGCACAGCCCTTATAATTGTAACCAAGGTTCCAGTCTTGCATTGCCACTTAATATCTGTGTAACCACAGACATTACAATTTTGAATTCTCAGTATCTTTATCTGAAAAACTAGGATGTTGAATTCTGACCTATACAATCCCTTTCGGTAAGTCTAATTCCAAGGCTCTGTAAAAATTCTTTAGTGTTTATTTGAAGGGCAGTGCTATTCTTAATACAACACTTTAATAAAGTAGTATCTTTAAACAATAGCATGTTCTTTTTTGATAGAAACAGAGCTCTAGATGTTGTTAAGGCATAGATATTAAAGAAGTAAACTATCATGACATCAAATAGAAAGACAGTTACTGCTCCACCGTGGCATTTTTTTAGCCCCATAAACAAATACAAACTAATTCTCTGTGAATATAGGCTCAGGATAGCAGTGGTTCAATCAAGAGGGGCCAAGACTAGGAGGAGCCAGGCCAAGCTGATTTCGGTTATAGTTAATAGTGAAACATTATGAGAAGAAGTCATTTGGGGATAAGTAAGCTTAGCAAAAGAGAGCATGTAGGTTCTGGGAACCTATGTCATGAAGCTGGAGTCAGAATCCATTTCTTCCAGCCACACCAGTGGAAATAACTTTGACACAACATTCAATTATACAAGTCCAAGTTGCTGTCTGAGAGCTCAGGATGATAAGATGGAAGGAACAAGGAAAGGCACGGTAGTCTAAATACCCAGACAAGCTGAGATGAGTGTCTAGAATGTGATAGAGCAAATGGACTCAGAAGTGTGCTTGTGAAAGCAGGCAAGGATTAGTACTTACTATTATGTTTAATATGTATGCAAGAGAGTAGAAGCCAGTCAGGCTGACTGGGTAGAAACAACATTTTAGGATTATGTTCAAAAGATAATTTTAATCTGTCCTGGTTTTAATCGCTATCCTTGGTGTTGGTAGAGAAGGTCTATTTGGTATGTCTGAGGCTCTGCACATGTTTGAGGCTAGTGATTATATCACTGACAAACTCTAGGTTGTTTGATGGTTCTAATAGCTTTACACTCCACGGGATATACACGTATTCACAGATGCGCTCACTACTGCTGCAGAGTTCATTTCACAGAAATGAACTGGCTAGTAAAAAATTTGGCAGGCAAACTAGCTTTTCAAGTAGCTGCTAGGAATGGAGCCCAGCTATTCCCTTTGGGCTTGAGCTGTTGGAATTCATTGGGTTAGCAGCTAGAAAGAATGAAACTGTAACATTTTTAGCGTGGTTCATGACAGCAAAGCTGAGGTGTTAGGATTTCTGTTCTAGAGGTTTACACTGCAAGTAACTTAACTTGATTGTGTGTCTTAATATTACTGGGCTTCTGACTGCTGAAATATGGCTTGGATCGATGGTGGTTTGGAGAAAGTAGAAAGAGGGCTATCCATCATCTGGAGGCTCCATAGAAGCTGGCTGATAATGCTGCTTTCACCAGGCAGCCATCTGTCCATCCATCCATCAGTAGGATGAAATGAGATTTAGCGGAACAGGCAGCCGTAACTCTGAGATACTTTCTAACCAACAATTGCAGCCCTGGCCTGAGTCTGACCACAAAGCACAGCACTGGGGTTTGGCGGGATGTGGCAGCAAGTGCAGTCTCCTTCCCGTCACTGCCAGCCTAGTATGTATTCAGTATGAGGCTGTAGCCCAAGCTTACTTCCCATACAAAATTTGACTAAACTTGGGATGACAAGTAGACAGAAATAGTCTTTCAGCTCCAGACTAAAAATTTTACAAGTTGAGCAGACCCTTTCGGTGGGGAATTTTTTTGCTTAACACTCTGGGTACTTATAGTAATTCTGTCATTGTGGTACTTAGGGATGAGGTAAAGGTAATTTACTGATTTCATTTTATATAAATTCTTGTTTTTCTTAAATCAAAATTTTTACCTAGATTGTTAGGTTGCAGAAATGGAATTTTCATTCTCTTATTTCTTTCTTCTCTCTTTGGTGGTGCTAATATGAAAGGAAAGAAAATGTAGATGGGGAAATGGGTAAAAAATTCGAAGCAAGAAAATGGATGATCCCTAAAATGGACAGTTAGGCTCTGAATAATTGGTTGTGTACCATGTCTTCCTGGTTCTTTTGCAGGAACATTGAGCCTTCTGAGAGAGCCTCTTAGTATAGCTCTGTGCTCATGTTGCCTGTCCTGGTACCATCCCTAGCCATGGCCAGCTTCCTTGACTGCTTTCTCTCACTGATCACTTTAGACCTCAGCTCCTGCTCTTTGTTCTGAAACCTTGCTTTTCACTTCAGACTGGGGGAGGGGTAGAGGGAGCCTAATGTACCGGAGATGCTTCGGAAATGAGAGCCTTGGATGAATTCCTGGGCCTATTGATCCACCGGCAGTTTATGCATCCTGACATTCATAATCTCAGTAGGCTGCTGATGTTCCTGATTAATGGGCCCAGGGGCTGTCCATCCGTCACTTCACATTAATTACTGAAGAGGTGTTTTTCCAGTGATTTACCTGACAGCGGGCTGTGATAAATACCCCTAAGCAGAGTGGGCAGTGATTAATCACAGGGCCACACCCCTCCCCCTACTCTTTTTTCCCCCTAACCACAGGTTAGCATTGGGACCTGACCAAATAGTGCCCCCTCCCCATAAGCTATCTATCTCCATAATTGCTTGTGGATGCATATTTATTGGGGCATGGGGCCTGGCAGATAGCATTCTAGAACTTGTGCCAAAGATGATGAAAAATAAATCTTCCCAATAGGAAGAGTATCTAACGTGTTTTTACATGGGGCAGAGAAGTGTCTGTGAGCTGCCTGTATGTTGCTTTTTAAGAAATCTGATAGGAATATTGCCCACCTGCTATGCCTGCACTCAATACTGTAATGGTTGCTTTTTGAGCTTTAAAAAGAGGAGATAGAACAACTTTTATGTTTGCTATACTTGTAGTATATTCAGGGAGAATATGTGAACAAATATGAGAAATTAGAGAACATTTCAAAGTACTAATACAATCTTGGGAGAATTGGACTAGAACTTCAGGATTCCATTTCTTACTCTGTGGCCTTAGAAAGTGAAATTTAGTTAACTATTTAAGTGTTTTAATGTTTTTCATGTGTCAGGCATTGTATTCATCTCTGGAGATACGAAGATGAATTGGGCTGAGATCTCAGGGAACAAATTCTAGTGCCCGTTGCCTCTGTTTCTCAAAGTACAAAATAAACTTCCAGGAAGTTATTGAATTAATTTAAAATTAGTATAAGATCTAAAGTAATTTAAAATCAGTTCTTACATTAATTTTTCTGTGAATATTTATTGTATTCCCAGGGATAAAAGCAGCATATGAAAGATACTATCTGCCCTCATGAAACTTGTAGAGTGTGAGATGGCATTCATAAATGAAACAGTTGAATAAGAATATAAAGGAGTATATAATGAGAGTGATATAACAACAATGAGATATCTCAGTTTAAACACAACTCATTTAGGAGGGCGTTAGACATTATCAAGGAGGGCATTTCAGAAGTTGGAAGGAGCAGACAATGAGGCCATCCTGCCCAGAATGGAGACTTTGTGTCTGAGAATGATAGAAATATTATTGAAATTGTAGATTGACACCAAATCATGGAAAATCTTAAATGCAAGGTAAGCCTAGTTTATATATTGTATGCTCTGGTGAATCTAAGGTTTTGAGTGAGAAAGTCTAGAAAAAAATGTATTTTAGAAAAAATTCTTACATATTGATGTTCGTAATGTTATTTGGAATTGCCAGATTACCTTGGCATTCTCGGAGCCCTCTTTTCCTCTGTAGTTCAAAATAAAACCGTTCAAATTAAAAATATAGTTTTCTGTATCTGCCTGAGTGCAGTGCAAAGGATTGTGTAGTTCGATTATATATGGAAGAGATGATAGAGTTGACAGTCAAAGGAGACCAAGTTTCTCATCGTTAACGCGTGCAAAGTTGAGTAAGTCAATGAAGTTTTAAGTAATGACTGCAGAATTAAATTGGGAAAGACTATGGCCTCAAGATTTAAGAAAGAAACCGTCAGTCTTACAGATAACTTCATTAAGGCTATACTGATTATTTCCTGGCTACTAGACAGGCATATTTTAAAGCCAAGAATCAGAAATTAAAGGGTCAGTGCTGTCAGCTGTATTTTAGCAGGAATTTTAAAGAGATGTCATTTTTTTCATTAAAAAACTTAAGATTATATATGGCAAACTTCACCTTTCATAGAGTACATTTTGTGAATTTTGACAAACATGCAGTTATGTAACTCCCACACAATTAAAATGCAGAGAGAGCAGTTCCATCCATCCAAAAAATTCCCTTGTCACTTTATAGTCAGCCCCTTACCTGACCCCAAGCTTCTGGCAACCAGTGGTATGTTTTCTGTCTCTACAGTTTTGTATTTTCCAGGATGTTGTGTAACTGGAATTGTATTTCTCTAATGATAAATGATTTTGAGCATCTTTTTTGCCATCCTTATATCTTCTTTGGTGAAGTATTCTTAAATTATTTTGTTGTTTTTTTGACACTGAGTTTTGAGATTCTGGATGAAAGTTATCAGATGTGATTTGCAAATATTTTCTTGCGGTTTGTGGCTTTTAAAAATTCTCTTACATGTCTTTGAAGAGCAGAAGTTTGAATTTTGATAAAGTCGAGTTTATTGATTTAAAAATTATTTTATTTTATGGGTCATGCTTTTGATGTTATATCTAAGAAACCTTTGCTAAACCAAAAATCACAAAGATTTTGTTCTATATTTATTTATAGAAGTGTTAAAATTGTAGGTTTACATTTAGATCTGTGATTCGTTTTGTTAGTTTTTATATGTGGTGTGAGGTATGGATACAGTTTTTGTTGCAAATGAATTTCCACTTGTTTCGGCACCATTTTTTGGAAAGACTCTCTTTTTTCATAGAATTTCCTTTATACATTTCTTGAAAATCAGTTGTTCATATATGTGTGAGTCTTCTTCTGGACTCTTATTGCGTTTCATACATCTAAATATTTACCCTTTCTCCAATATGACACTTACCTGAGATTATTGTAGCTTTATAGTAAACTTGAAATCAGGTAGTGTGAGTTCTCCATCTTTATCCCTTTTCAAAGTTACTTTGGCGATTCCAGTTCCTATGCCTCTTCATATCCATTTTAAAATCAGCTTCTTAATTTCTGTAGAAAGTCCTTCTGGATTCTGATTTAATTCTAAAGATCATTTTGGGGAGAATTGATATCTTAAATATTGAGGCATCTCATTTATGATCTTTCTTTCGATTTTTGATGTCTTATCAACATATTTTAGTTTTCAGCATAGATTGTACACATACTCTGTTAGATTTATGCCTAAGCATTTCATGTTTTTGAGTGCTGATGTAAATGATACTCTTCGATTTTCAGTTTTTTTCATTGATAGAATATAGAACTGCTTGTATCCTCATAAACTTGCTAAACTTACTTAGTTCTGGTAGCTTTCGTAGAGATTCTATGGGATTTCTATGCAGAAGATTATGTCATCTGCAGATAAAGACAGTATTACTTCTTTCTTCCAATCTGGATGTCTTTTATATTTTTTTCTGCCTTGCTGCACTGGCTAAAACCTCCATTTTAATGTCAGATAGAAGTGACAGGTGTGGTCATCTTTACTTTATTTTTGCATCTTACGGGGAAAGCATTTGGTTCTTCATCAAGTATAATATAAACTATAGGTTTTTATTGCTCTGCTTTTTTTTTTAGATAACATTTATCAGGATGAGGAAGTTCTCCTATTCCTAGTTTACTGGATGGATGTTGAATTTTGTCAGATATTTTATGTACATCTACTGAGATAATCATGTATTTTATTTTTGTTAGTCTTTTGTTATGGCAAATTACATTTTGCCTGAACATTTTTAAAAATTAATTTATTAATTAATTTATTATACTTTAAGTTCAAGGGTACATGTGCACAATGTGTAGGTTTGTTACATATGTATACATGTGCTATGTTGGTTTGCTGCACCCATTAACTCGTCATTTACATTAGGTATTTCTCCTAATGCTATCCCTCCCCCATCCCCCCACCCCACAACAGGCCCCAGTGTGTGATGTTCCCCTTCCTGTGTCCAAGTGTTTTCATTGTTCAATTCCCACCTATGAGTGAGAACATAAGGTGTTTGGTTTTCTGTCCTTGGAATAGTTTGCTCAGAATGATGGTTTCCAGCTTTATCCACGTCCCTACAAAGGACATGAACTCATCCTTTCTTTTGGCTGCGTGGTATTCCATGGTGTATATGTGCCACATTTTCTTAATCCACTCTATCATTGATGGACATTCGAGTTGGTTCCAAGTCTTTGCTATTGTGAATAGTGCCTCAATAAACATATGTATGCATGTGTCTTTATAGTAGCATGATTTATAATCCTTTGGGTATATACCCAGGAATGGGATGGCTGGGTCAAATGGTATTTCTAGTTCTAGATCCTTGAGGAGTCGCCACACTGTCTTCCACGATGGTAGAACTAGTTTACGCTCCCACTAACAGTGTAAAAGTGTTCCTATTTCTCCACATCCTCTTCAGCACCTGTTGTTTCCTGACTTTTTAACGATCGCCATTCTAATTGGTGTGAGATGGTATCTCATTGTGGTTTTGATTTGCATTTCTCTGATCACCAGTGATGATGAGCATTTTTTCATGTGTCTATTGGCTGCATAAATGTCTTATTTTGAAAAGCATCTGTTCATATCATTTGCCCACTTTTTGATGGGGTTGTTTGATTTTTTCTTGTAAATTTGTTTAAGTTTTTTCTTGTAAATTTGTTTAAGTTCTTTGTAGATTCTGGATATTAGCCCTTTGTCAGATGAGTAGATTGCAAAAATTTTCTCCCATTCTGTAGGTTGCCTGTTCACTCTGATGGTAGTTTCTTTTGCCGTGCAGAAGCTCTTTAGTTTAATTAGACCCCATTTGTCTATTTTGGCTTTCGTTTTTTATGTTTTAAATGCTTTTGGTGTTTTAGTCATGAAGTCCTTGCCCATGCCTGTGTCCTGAATGGTATTGCCTAGGTTTTTTTCTAGGGTTTTTATGGTTTTAGGTCTAACATTTAAGTCTTTAATCCATCTCGAATTAGTTTTTGTATAAGTTGTAAGGAAGGGATCGAGTTTCAGGTTTCTACATATGGCTAGCCAGTTTTCCCAGCACCCTTTATTAAATAGGGAATCCTTTCCCCATTTCTTGTTTTTGTCAGGTTTGTCAAAGATCAGAGGATTGTAGATATTGGTATTATTTCTGAGGCCTCTGTTCTGTTGCATTAGTCTATATCTCTGTTTTGGTACCAGTACCATGCTGTTTTGGTTACTGTAGCCTTGTAGTATAGTTTGAAGTCAGGTAGCGTGATGCCTCCAGCTTTGTTCTTTTGGCTTCGGATTGTCTTGGCAATGCGGGCTCTTTTTTGGTTCCATATGAACTTTAAAGTAGTTTTTTTCCAATTCTGTGAAGAAAGTCATTGGTAGCTTGATGGGGATGGCATTGAATCTATAAATTACCTTGGGCAGTATGGCCATTTTCACGATACTGATTCTTCCTATTCATGAGCATGGAATGTTCTTCCATTTGTTTGTGTCCTTTTATTTCATTGAGCACTGGTTTGTAGTTCTCCTTGAAGAGGTCCTTCACATCCCTTGTAAGTTGGATTCCTAGATATTTTATTCTCTTAGTAGCAATTGTGAATGGGAGTTCACTCATGATTTGGCTCTCTGTTTGTCTGTTATTGGTGTGTAGGAATGCTTGTGATTTTTGCACATTGATTTTGTATCCTGAGGCTTCGCTGAATTTGCTTATAAGCTTAAGGAGATTTTGGGCTGAGTTGATGGGGTTTTCTAAATATACAATCATGTCATCTGCATCAGGGACAATTTGACTTCCTCTTTTCCTAATTGAATACCCTTTATTTCTTTCTCTTGCCTAATTGCCCTGGCCAGAACTTCCAACAATTTGTTGAATAGGAGTGGTGAGAGAGGGCATCCCTATCTTGTGCCAGTTTTCAAAGGGAATGCTTCCAGTTTTTGCCCATTCAGTATGATATTGGCTGTGGGTTTGTCATAAATAGCTCTCATTATTTTGAGATACATTCCATCAATACCTAGTTTATTGAGAGTTTTTAGCATGAAAGGTTGTTGAATTTTGTCAAAGGCCTTTTCTGCATCTATTGAGATAATGGTGTGGTTTTTGTCTGTGGTTCTGTTTATATGATGGATTACATTTATTGATTTATGTATGTTGAACCAGCCTTGCATCCCAGGGATGAAGCCAGCATGATCTTGGTGGATAAGCTTTCTGATGTGCTGCTGGATTCGGTTTGCCGGGATTTTATTTAGGATTTTCGAATCAGTGTTCATCAGGGATATTGGTCTAAAATTCTCTTTTTTTGTTGTGTCTCTGCCAGGCTTTGGTATCAGGATGATGCTGGCCTCATAAAATGAGTTAGGGAGGATTCCCTCTTTTTCTATTGATGGGAATAGTGTCGGAAGGAATGGTACCAGCTCCCCTTTGTACCTCTGGTAGAATTTGGCTGTGAATCTTTTTGGTCCTGGACTTCTTTTAGTTGGTAGGCTATTAATTATTACCTCAATTTCGGAGCCTGTTACTGGTCTATTCAGGGATTCAAATTCTTCCTGGTTTAGTCTTGGGAGGGTGTATGCGTCCAGGAATTTATCCATTTCTTCTAGATTTTCTAGTTTATTTGCGTATAGGTATTTGTAGTATTCTCTGATAGTAGTTTGTATTTCTGTGGGGATTGGTGGTGATATCCCATTTATCATTTTTTATTGCATCTATTTGATTCTTCTCTTCTTTATTAGTCTTGCTAGTGGTCTATCAATTTTGTTGACCTTTTCAAAAAACCAGCTTCTGGATTCATTGATTTTTTGAAGGGTTTTTGTGTCTCTATTTCCTTCAGTTTTGCTCTGATCTTAGTTATTTCTTGCCTGCTGCTAGCTTTTGAATTTGTTTGCTCTTGCTTCTCTAGTTCTTTTACTTGTTATGTTAGGGTGTCGATTTTAGATCTTTCCTGCTTTCTCTTGTGGGCATTTAGTGCTATAAATTTCCCTCTACACACTGCTTTAAATGTGTCCCAGAGATTCTGGTATGTTGTGTTTTTGTTCCCATTGGTTTCAAAGAACATCGTTATTTCTGCCTTAATTTCATTATTTATGAAATAACGTCATTCAGGAGCAGGTTGTTCAGTTTCCACGTAGTTATGTGGTTTTGAGTGAGTTCCTTAATCCTGAGTTCTACTTTGATTGCACTATGGTCTGAGAGACAGTTTGTTGTGATTTCTGTTCTTTTTGATGTGCTGAGGAGTGCTTTACTTCCAACCACGTGGTCAGTTTTGGAATACGTGCCATGTGGTGCTGAGAAGAATGTATATTCCGTTGATTGATTTGGGGTGGAGAGTTCTGTAGATGTCTATTAGGTCTGCTTGGTGCAGGGCTGAGTTCAAGTCCTGGATATCCTTGTTAACCTTCTGTCTCATTGATCTGTCTGATATTGACAGTGGATGTTAAAGTCTCCCATTATTGTGTGGGAGTCTTGTAGGTCTCTAAGTACTTGCTTTATGAATCTGGGTGCTCCTGTATTGAGTTCATAGATATTTAGGATAGTTAGCTCTTCTTGTTGAATTGATCCCTTTACCATTATGTAATGGCCTTCTTTGTCTCTTTTGATCTTTGTTGGTTTAAAGTCTGTTTTATGAGACTAGGATTGCAACCCTTGCTTTTTTTTGCTTTCCATTTGCTTGGTAGATCTTCCTCCATCCCTTTATTTTATGCCTATGTGTGTCTCCGCACGTGAGTTGGGTCTCCTGAATACAGCACACTGATGGGTCTTGACTCTTTATCCAATTTGCCAGTCTGTGTCTTTTAATTGGAGCATTTAGCCCATTTACATTTAAGGTTAATATTGTTATGTGTGAATTTGATCCTGTCGTTATGATGTTAGCTGGTTATTTTGCCTGTTAGTTGATGCAGTTTCTTCCTAGCATTGATGTTTTTGCTGTGGCTGGTACCAGTTGTTCCTTTCCATGTTTGGTGCTTCCTTTAGGAGCTCTTGTAAGGCAGGCCTGGTGGTGACAAAATCTCTCAGCATTTGCTTGTCTGTAAAGGATTTTATTTCTCCTTCACTTATGAAGCTGGATATGAAATTCTGGGTTGAAAATTCTTTTCTTTAAGAATGTTGAATATTGGACCCCACTCTCTTCTGGCTTGTAGATTTTCTGCCAAGAGATCTGTTAGTCTGATGGGCTTCCCTTTGTGGGTAATCCGACCTTTCTCTTGACTGCCCTTAACATTTTTTCCTTCATTTCAATCTTGGTGAATCTGACAATTATGTGTCTTGGGATTGCTCTTCTTGAGGAGTATCTTTGTGGCGGTCTCTGTATTTCCTGAATTTGAATGTTGGCCTGCCTTGCTAGGTTGGGGAAGTTCTTCTGGATAATATCCTGAAGAGTGCTTCCAGCTTGGTTCCATTCTCCCCGTCACTTTCAGGTATACCACTCAAACGTAGATTTGGTCTTTTAACATAGTCCCATATTTCCTGGAGCCTTTGTTCATTTCTTTTTACTCTTTTTTCTCTAAACTTCTCTCTTCATTTCATAAATTTGATCTTCAATCACAGATACCCTTTATTCCAGTTGATCGAATCAGCTACTGAAGCTTGTGCATGAGTCACATAGTTCTTGTGCCATGGTTTTCAGCTCCATCAGGTCATTTAAGGTCTTCTCTATACTGTTTATTCTAGTTACATTTATCTAATCTTTTTTTCAAGGTTTTTAGCTTCCTTGCGATGGGTTCAAACATCCTCCTTTAGCTCGGAGAATTTTGTTACTACCGACCTTCTGAAGCCTACTTCTGTCAACTCGTCAAAGTCATTCTCCGTCCAGCTTTGTTCTGTTGCTGGCGAGGAGCTGTGATCCTTTCGAGGAGAAGCAGCGCTCTGGTTTTTAGAATTTTCAGCTTTTCTGCTCTGGTTTCTCCCCATCTTTGTGGTTTTATCTACCTTTGGTCTTTGATGTTGGTGACCTACAGATGGGGTTTTGGTGTGGATTTCCTTTTTGTTGATGTTGATGCTAATGTTATTCCTTTCTATTTGTTAGTTTTCCTTCTAACAGGTCACTCAGCTGCAGGTCTGTTGGAATTTGCTGGAGGTTCGCTCTGGACCCTGTTTGCCTGGGTATCACCATCAGAGGCTGCAGAATAGCAAATATTGCAGAACAGCAAATATTCCTGCCTGATCCTTCCTCTGGAAGCTTCATCTCAGAGGGGCACCTGGCTATATGAGGTGTCAGTCGGCCCCTCCTGGGAGGTGTCTCCCAGTTAGGCTACATGGGGGGTCAGGGACCCACTTGAGGAGGCAGTCTGTCCTTTCTCAGAGCTCAAACACCGTGCTCGGAGAACCACTGCTGTCTTCAGAGCTGTCAGACAGGAACGTTAAGTCTGCAGAAGTTTCTGCTGACTTTTGTTCAGCTATGCTCTGCCCCCAGAGGTGGAGTCTACAGAGGCCTGCAGGCCTCATTGAGCTGCGGTGGGCTCTACCCAGTTTGAACTTCCCGGCCGCTTTGTTTACCTCCTCAAGCCTCGGCAATGGTGGACGCCCCTCCCTGAGCCAGGCTGCTGCCTCGCAGTTCGATCTCAGACTGCTGTACTAGTGGTGAGCAAGGCTCCGTGGTTGTGGGACTTGCTGAGCCAGTCAAGGGATATAATCTCCTGGTGTGCCATTTGCTAAGACCATTAGAAAAGTGCAGTATTTGGGTGGCAGTGTCCCGATTCTCCTTGTATAGTCTGTCATGGCTTCCCTTGGCTAGGAAAGGGAAATCCCCTGACCCCTTGCGCTTCCTGGGTAAGGTGATGCCCTACCCTGCTTCAGCTCGCCCTCTGTGGGCTGCACCCACTGTCCAACCAGTCCCAATGAGATGAACCAGGTACCTCAGTTGGAAATGCAGAAATTACCCGTTTTCTGTGTCAGTCACACTGGGAGCAGCAGACTGGAGCTGTTCCTATTCGGCCATCTTGGAATGGACCACAAGGCTGAACATTTTTTATTTCTTCTTCAATTTGAAATATATTTTCATGGATATAGATTTCTGCATTGACAGTTTTTTCTTTCAGCACTTTAGTGGTGTCTGGCTTTCAAAATTTCTGAAAGTTCTTATCCTGTTCCACTGTATTGTGTCTTTTTTTTTTTTTTTTTAAACTCTGGCAGCCTTCAAGGTTTTCTCTTTATCTTTGATTTTTTCCACCATCAGTTTGAATATAATGTGTCTAATTGTGGATTTTTGTTGTTGTTGTTGTTGTTGTTTGTTTATTTGATGCTGCCTAGTGTTCTCTGAGCTTTTTGGATTCTTTTGTATTAATTTTGAAAAATTTTGGTTATTATCTCTTCATATTTTGTTTCTGTCTTATTGTCTCTCTTTCTGGAATTCCAGTTACACATATGTTAGAGTATTTGATATTGTCCCATAGCACTTGGATGTTCTCTTCTCTGTTTTTCATTCTCTTGTCATGTTTTGTGGGAGTAGTTTCTGTTGATGTCTTTACTGATTCTGAGACTGTCTTGGTCTTCTGATAAGGTTGTTGAAAGCTTTCATCTCTGTTACTATATTTTTATTTCTAGCATTTCCATTTGATTTCTTCTTACCGTTTCCATCCCTCTGCTTAAATTACACATCTGCGTATGCATGTTATCTACATTTTTCGTTAGAGCATTTAACGTATAAATTCCGTGTTTGATAGTTCTAATATGATGGTTGTATCCGAATCTGGTTCTATTGTTTTGTTTTTTTTCTTTGCTCCTTTTTCTGTTTTTTTTTTTTTTTTTTTTTTTTGGTTGAAATCTGGACATTTTGTGTAGAGAGCCAGTTAAATGGTATTTATGCCTGGAAATGGACATGCTTTGTCTTTTCCTGAGACGTGTGTGTGTGTGTGTAGTGGGGAGGAATGTTGAGGGTTTTGTTATTGCTAGGTTACCTTTAATTTACCACAGGCTTAAAGTTTCTCTAGCATTACTTTGTGTTTAGGGTAGGATTTAGTTTGTCAGAGAGTTTTTCTTAATGTCTACCCTCAGCTTTAGGTCGGTCTTCCCTTTGAACTTGCATCTCAGAGAAGGTATTTCTCCATGCTTTAGCTCTTTGCTCACAAACAGTCATGCGCCACATAACAATGTTTTGGTCAACAGCAGACTGCATATATGATGATGGTCCCCTAAGATTATAATACCATATTTTAACTGTACCTTTCTATGTTTAGATAAAATACTTACCATTGTGTTACAGTTGCCTACAGTATTCAGTACAGTAACATGCTGTACAGGTTTGTAGCCTAAGACCAATAATATACCATACTGTATAGCCTAGGTGTGTAACAGGCTATACTGTCTTTGTCTGTGTAAGTATACTCTGTCATGTTCTCACAATGAAATCACCTGATGATGCATTTCTTAGACCATATTCCTGTCATTAAGTGACACATGACTGTAGTACATTGCTGTTACATGTTGTTTGAGGCTTGCTAGCCTGCATTTGATGGGAGATGGGGAGGACATTTTGTGTTGGATTTTTCCAGTCTCCATTTTAGCTAGGTGTTTCCATTTTCTCTGGGTCTCAAGTATGGGGCTTTTTCAGAGATCTTGCCCCTTCTTTAAGCAGGGTAGATTTTGTTTGCTTCCCCTAGCTGCAGGTCCACATTTGGCTTGTAGTAATTACAAAATTTTTTAACCAAGTTCTTATTGGCTTGTATGGTGTCTGGTGTTTACTATAGGTAAAGTAGTGCTCATGTCCCATCTCTCCCTTTAAAATCCTGTCTTTCCTTAGATTTCAGATCAATTACTTAGATTTAAGGTTACCTTACTTTTGTGCTGGGTTCAAGAAAATTTGTGATTTTGCACAACATCCATCTTTTACTTTGTTTTAATGGTGAAAATGACTTTCTAACTTTCTTCATCCTAAGCAGCACCTAGAAGTCCCATTTATTTATTGAGGATGTCTATTGATACGGGATTTTTGATGGTTAAAATATCTTTTAAATCTGTTCCTTTCAGTTTTTTCCTCCAAATTTGTATTTTTGTTTGTTCATTTATTCAATATAAAAAAGTCAAGTCTGTGCTATGTGTCTAGGCACTGTGCTCAGTGTTGGGGGATATAGGGATGAGCAAGTACCCTTAATAATACTTTCTCTAATGAGCATATAGTTTAATGGGGAAGACCGGATAATTAAAGAGGTAATTATACTAAAGTAATGATAAGAGCTGTAGTAGGAGATGTATATGGAAGGAGGCACCCAGTCTTATCTAGAATGATTAGGTAAGGCTTCTCAGAGAAAGAACTGTGATGCAGACCTAAAGATTATGTAGGAATTAGGTTAAAGATGGCTGGGAGGCTGTAGGGAAGTAGAGTAGGTAGAAGGAAGAGATTATCCAGTAGCTAAGATGGAAAACAAACAAACCCACAGAACCAACATGAAGAGTTTGAGAATCTGAAAGAAGAGCCATGTGGCTATAAAGCATATGAAGACAGAAGTGACAAAAGGTAAGACTGGAGAAATTGGTTGGAGCCAGGTTAGAAAGAAGAGTCTTCTAAGCCATGTTAAGTTGATTTTATCATGAAAACAGTGGCAAGTCATTGAAAGACTTTAGGGAGGGTGACATCTGAGTAACTAATGGTTTTGAAAAAGTCATTTTGGATGGAAGGTGAAGAGTGAATGGAAAGAAGCAAAGCAGTTACCAAGACTAGTTAGATAGGTTACCTCAGTAATCCAGGCATTTGTATGTGTTGTTTTAACTTGGAGTAGTGGCATTAGAGATAGGGACAACCAGGCAAATTAAAGAGATACTCAAATGTGAAGATCAGTGGAACTTTTCCATTGGTTGAATACAGAGAGTGAGGAAGAGGGAAGACTTGGGATGTATCCAGTAAAAATCTTGGTATGTTTCTGTAGAACCTCCAAGTTTCCTTCCTTCTTTCCAGAGGGAGAGTAGAAGAAAGGACCCTTGGTTTACTTTCATAATTATCGTTTATGTATGGCCCAAAATTCATTGAGGCCGTGGAGGTAAGTCAGAAAAAGAGAAAAGGAAAAAATATCTAAGTAATATGTAAGTCATGGTAAATGAACTTCTCTTGCCTGATTGTCTTTGAGTGTTGAGAAAAACAGGACAGTTTGGTTCCTTCGGTTTTGATGTTTGGCTTATTGGTATATAAACAAAAAATCTGCAAACCTTGCTCTTTTGGAACAAAAATAGCATACAATTGATCTTCTCAAATAGCTGTTCCATGTAGAGAGACATTTAACTATATTTAATCATATAATTTCCTTGTTTTTTCCAGATGGTTTTACTCAGCATTTGGTGTGGTGGATCTTACATAAACCTTTAGAACTTACATTAGAGTGTTCAAGTCTTCTAAGACTCCAGAGTCACCTAAGGTAGTGATCATTGCCACTAACAGCTGTGACAAGTTTTATACACAACATTGCTGTGGGTGCCAATAATGTTTTTCATGGCAGTGGAGGGGCAAAGTATAGTTTTCAGAAAAAGGATGTTAGTGATAAACAGCTCTCATATGATTCAAGATTTCAGTGCTTAAGGTGGGAAAGTAGGCATGAAGCTTATGAAGGCCATCAGTTTTCCTTCTCAGAATGATGTAGTTAAAAGCAAGTATGGTGTATTATTACAATGTTAGAGTTAGGCAGTCATGATTTAGAAATTTTTTTGCTTTTTTGGGGGTGTACTGTGGGATAGAGTTGTGAGTAGCTAAATAACTCAGGTATTAGTCAAAGCTGGGTGTGCATTCTGGTTTCTGTACTTAGTAAGTACAGATGTACAACCTTGAGTCTTCATTTATTTGTCTGTAAAATGGTGATAATAATTATATACACCTTGAAGAGTTGTTACAAAGGTTAAGTGAGATGATGTATACAAGCACTTAACCCAGTGCTTCATTCATTGACTTATTCGGTAGGGTACAAGTTTACATTATATTGCCATGTACAGTTTGTTAAATCCAACATACTACAGATTGAGTAGCCCTTATCTGGACTGCTTGGGACCAGAAGTGTTTTTGATTTTGATTTTTTTTTTTGAATATTTGCATTATATTTAACAGTAGAGCATCCCTAACCTGAAAATCTGAAATCTGAAATGCTCCAATGTGCATTTCCTTTGAGTGTCATGTCGGTGCTCAGAATGTTTTGGACTTTGGAGCATTTTGCATTGCAGATTTTCACATTAGGGCATATCAGCCATATAAGGTTTTTATAATCTAAGAAACAGTCATAATCATAGGTCTCTTAATCATTTCTCATAATTGGATTATGTTTACATATTTCCCATCTGTAAAAAGGGCTAGTAATGTAAAAATACAGAGTATCATTTCTTTGATGGTGGCAGGAAATTATGGTTTACAAGAATGAAGTAGGTTTTGGATGGGGGGCTTAAGTCTGGCTCCGGTTTAATTTTGCTGTTATCATTAGTTTGCACATAAGGTCTCTTTCTATAAATAGATATGTATCATATATACAAATTGAGAAAGGTTTGCTTTAGTAGGAAAATAGCTAGTGAGTTGAGTCAAACAGATAAGATGTAACAATTCTTTTTTTTTTTTTTTTAAGAGATAAGGTCTTGTTCTGTTCTCCAGGATGGAGTGCATTGGTCTGGTCTTAGTTCACTGTAACCTCAAACTCCTGGGCTTAGGTGATCCTCCTACCTCAGCCTCCTAAGTAGGTAGGGCTACAGATGTGCACCACCATGCCCAGCTAATTAAAAAACAATTTTTTTTTGTACAGATAGAGTCTCGCTATGTTGCCTAGGCTGGTCTCAAACTCCTGGACTTAAGTGATCCTCCCATCTTGGCCTCCCAGAAGTCCTGGGGTTATAGGCAGGACCCATTATACTTGGCCAAAGGAATTCTTAATGTTGTTCAAGAATACACATACCTTTTACATACACACACACACAATCTCAAATTAAGGAGAAACATCTGAATTGATACTGCTTTGTGCCAGGCACATTTGCTTTTGTGCTCATTTATTTAACAAACATCTTATTGAATGCTGTATGTGCCAGGAGTGGTGCTGGGTATTGAGAAACTAAAAATGATAAGGTATTTCTTGCTTTCAAGGAGTTGTAGGTATGATTGTTAGTCAGACAAGCTTACAGTTTGGTATGGCAGTAGAGAGCGCAGAATACCCAGCCCGCATTTACTCAAGGAATATTTATTGAAAGCTAAAATATACAAGTATTCAGTAGGCATTCAGAGATCATTTAGAACTACATCTCAAAAGGAACAGCCCTAAGTCATCCTTGACAAGTAAGTCTTCAAATGGCAGTGGAGAGTCCTGTGTTTGGATCCATTATAGGATAGGCTCAGTGTAATGCTAAATAAGGCTAGACTGTTGAAAACTTTCTTTTTTTTTTTTTTTTTTCTTCTTTTTTTTTTTCTTTTTTATTGATCATTCTTGGGTGTTTCTCGCAGAGGGGGATTTGGCAGGGTCACAGGACAATAGTGGAGGGAAGGTCAGCAGATAAACAAGTGAACAAAGTTCTCTGGTTTTCCTAGGCAGAGGACCCTGCGGCCTTCCGCAGTGTTTGTGTCCCTGGGTACTTGAGATTAGGGAGTGGTGATGACTCTTAACGAACATGCTGCCTTCAAGCATCTGTTTAACAAAGCACATCTTGCACCGCCCTTAATCCATTCAACCCTGAGTGGATACAGCACATGTTTCAGAGAGCACAGGGTTGGGGGTAAGGTCACAGATCAACAGGATCCCAAGGCAGAAGAATTTTTCTTAGTACAGAACAAAATGAAAAGTCTCCCATGTCTACCTCTTTCTACACAGACACGGCAACCATCCGATTTCTCAATCTTTTCCCCACCTTTCCCCCCTTTCTATTCCACAAAACCGCCATTGTCTTCATGGCCCGTTCTCAATGAGCTGTTGAGTACACCTCCCAAATGGGGTGGTGGCCGGGCAGAGGAGCTCCTCACTTCCCAGTAGGGGCGGCCGGGCAGAAGCGCCCCTCACCTCCCGGACAGGGCGGCTGGCCGGGCGGGGGGCTGACCCCCCCCCCTCCCGGACGGGGCGGCTGGCCGGGCGGGGGGCTGACCCCCCACCTCCCTCCCGGACGGGGCGGCTGGCCGGGCAGAGGGGCTCCTCACTTCCCAGTAGGGGCGGCCGGGCAGAGGCGCCCCTCACTTCCCCGACGGGGCGGCTGGCCCGGCGTGGGGCTGACCCCCCCACCTCCCTCCCGGACGGGGCGGCTGGCCGGGCAGAGGGGCTCCTCACTTCCCGGTAGGGGTGGCCGGGCAGAGGCGCCCCTCACCTCCCGGACAGGGCGGCTGGCCGGGTGGGGGGCTGATCCCCCCACCTCCCTCCCGGACGAGGCGGCTGGCCGGGCGGGGGGCTGACCCCCCCCACCTCCCTCCCGGACGGGGCGGCTGGCCGGGCGGGGGGCTGACCCCCCCACCTCCCTCCCGGACGGGGCGGCTGGCCGGGTGGGGGGCTGACCCCCCCACCTCCCTCCCGGACGGGGCGGCTGGCCGGGCGGGGGGCTGACCCCCCCACCTCCCTCCCGGACGGGGCGGCTGGCTGGGCGGGGGGCTGACCCCCCCACCTCCCTCCCAGACAGAGCGGCTGGCCGGGCAGAGGGGCTCCTCACTTCCCAGTAGGGGCGGCCGGGCAGAGGCGCCCCCCACCTCCTGGACAGGGCGGCTGGCCGGGCGGGGGGCTGATCCCCCCCACCTCCCTCCCGGACGGGGCGGCTGGCCAGGCGGGGGCTGATCCCCCCACCTCCCTCCCGGACGGGGCGGCTGGCTGGGCAGGGGGCTGACCCCCCCCACCTCCCTCCCGGATGGGGCAGCTGGCCGGGCGGGGGGCTGACCCCCCCACCTCCCTCCCGGACGGGGCGGCTGGCCGGGCAGAAGGGCTCCTCACTTCCCAGTAGGGGCGGCCGGGCAGAGGCACCCCTCGCCTCCCGGACGGGGCGGCTGGCCAGGCGGGGGGCTGAGCCCCCCACCTCCCTCCCAGACGAGGCGGCTGGCCGGGCAGAGGGGCTCCTCACTTCCCGGTAGGGGCGGCCGGGCAGAGGCGCCCCTCACCTCCCGGACGGGGCGGCTGGCCGGGCGGGGGCTGACCCCCCCACCTCCCTCCCGGACGAGGAGGGAGGACGCTCCTCACTTCTCAGACGGGGTGGCTGCCGGGCGGAGGGGCTCCTCACTTCTCAGACGGGGCGGTTGCCAGGCAGAGGGTCTCCTCACTTCTCAGACAGGGCAGCCGGGCAGAGACGCTCCTCACATCCCGGACGGGGCAGCAGGGCAGAGGTGCTCCCCACATCTCAGACGATGGGCGGCCGGGCAGAGACGCTCCTCACTTTCCAGACTGGGCAGCCAGGCAGAGGGGCTCCTCACATCCCAGACGATGGGCGGTCAGGCGGAGACGCTCCTCACTTTCCAGACTGGGCAGCCAGGCAGAGGGGCTCCTCACATCCCAGACGATGGGCGGTCAGGCGGAGACGCTCCTCACTTCCCAGACGGGGTGGCTGCCAGGCAGAGGCTGCAATCTCGGCACTTAGGGAGGCCAAGGCAGGCGGCTGGGAGGTGGTTGTAGCGAGCCGAGATCACGCCACTGCACTCCAGCCTGTGCGCCATTGAGCACTGAGTTAACGAGACTCCGTCTGCAATCCCGGCACCTCGGGAGGCCGAGGCTGGCGGATCACTCGCGGTTAGGAGCTGGAGACCAGCCCAGCCGACACATCGAAACCCCGTCTGAAAACTTTCTTATCAGCTTTGTTGAACTGGTGTTCCTTTGGCTTTTCATTTCTGTGCCTCAGTTATGTCTTTCAGAGTAGCTTTTGGAGAGGTTAAAGAAGGCAATTGGGGCTTCTCATCTCCTAACATTAAGTAATTGATATAGTTATTTATGTATTTTTTCCTATAAGATTGTTAAAGATATTTAAGTGGGGAGTACTAACCACACTGATATAGTCATATTGCCATAGGCATTTATGAGCACAGACATTGGTCTCAGAGTATCTAGATTAGGATCTAGATAATCCTCTGCCATATTCTAGTCCTTTGGCCTTGGTGGACACAATTTAACACCCTTGTTCCCTCGGTTTTATCATTGGTAGAATTGGACTAGTAATAATTCTACTTCATAGGGTTGTTGGGAGAAACAAATGAAATGTTACTATTTTGAACATAAAATAGTCAAGTGAGTTGTCAGGTGAGCAAATAAGATCTGATAAGTGGCCAAAATAAATATAAAGTTCATGTATTAAAGTTCATATATTTTGCTCAATTAGGAAACACCTCAGATCCTTACTTAGAGGCCTTTTATTGTTACTTTGTATGTAATTTGGACACTCTGGAATTTGCATTGCCCTTTAGGTTGAGAGAAATAGAAATGCCTAGAGTAGCAATAAGTGACAGATGGTGAAGAGAAAGAAACAATAAAAATCAGGTACTCTACTAAAACAAAAAATAGTGATCTGGAGGTTGTAGTACAGCTGTGCATTGCATATGGGGTGAGGACAGCATTTCACAATGAAGAAGGCCTTGAGGCATCACCTTATACATGGCGCAGTTTGGCAGTTTGAACAGAACTGTTTGACTTCTCATTCTGCTTTCTACTAGTGATTCTGTTTCTTGCATGCCTTTTAGTAAGGTCTATCTATGTAAGGTCTCTCAGTGAGTGTCTACCTGGGTTAAAAGCTTATTTCTCTTTAGTCCAGATAGGTTAAAGAGAAGACCTATAGAGTAATTTCTTTCACTATAGACTTTAATTTTAGAAATTATTGTCTTATTCTTTTAAATTGTAATATATATTTTGTATAACCTGGTTTGAATAGAAGTAAAAATGAATCTCCAAGCAGATACAGGAATTATTTTGTGTTTTCAAGTGTGAAATATATCATTGTATTATAATAACTAGTGCAAGTGCATTTACGGAAGGATGCATTAAGAAAACTACAGCAGAATCAGTTGTGGTTCATTAGCAGATTTTATAGTTTTTAAAATATGAAGCCATTTCTCTGCTGTCCAAGTATAATTTTTTATGTTATTATATCACACACAAGTGCCTCTGTGCTGTGTTTGTGTTGAATCTCTTTTAAGTGAAGCGCCTGTGCAGGAGAAGGACATTTCTTGGTTTCTTATTTGCAAATGCAGTTGACCCTTAGTATCCCTGGAGAATTGGTTCCAAGACTTTCCTTGGATACCACAATTTGAGGATGTTCAAGTCTCTGATATAAAATGGCAGTATTTGTATATAACCTATGTACATCCTCCTTTTTACTTTATATCATCTCTAGATTATTTATACCTAATACAATATAAATGCTAGGTTAATATTTGTTAGACTTCATTGTTAGGGAATAATAACGAGGAAAATCTGTGCATGTTCACTACAGACACAATTTTTTTAACTGAATATTTTCCATCTCTGGGTTGGTTGAATCCATAGATATGGAACCCATGGATATGGAGGGCCAGTTGTACTGTACTTGTGATTGACATTGAAAGTGGGAAGACCTTGAAAGTGTGGAAAGGATTGGGTATATTTTTTATTTTATTATTTTATTATTCTAATTTTATTCTGCCAAAGAATCTTCCAATTTTTTACTCATGTTTTCTCTTTTACCTTGCTCTACAACCAGAATTACAAATTATTTGAAACAGAAAATATTTTCTATGCCTGTTGTATACTTTTCTGACATTGAATATGCTGTTTAGAATAGTATTTCAAAACTTTTATTCAAGTGAAATCAACTTAGTGAATAAATAGATCTTAAATTGTAAGAATTTTAAAAGCCTTAAATTGTAAAAAGTGAAGAAGAGTTCTAGATTAAAAGTAATAGTAGTGCATATATTAAAGGTAAGTATTTTATGGACTTTTTTATTATTATACTTCAAGTTCTACAGTACATGTGCACAACCTGCACGTTTGATACATAGGTATGCATGTGCCATGTTGGTTTGCTGCACCCATCAAATTATCATTTACATTAGGTATTTCACCTAATGCTATCCCTCCCCCAGTCCCCCACCCCCAGACAGGCCCCAGTGTGTGATGTTCCCTGCCATGTGTCCAAGTGATCTCATTGTTCAGTTCCTACCTGTGAGTGAGAACATGTGGTGTTTGGTTTTCTGTCCTTGTGATAGTTTGCTGAGAATGATGGTTTCCACCTTCATCCATGTCCCTGCAAAGGACATGAACTCATCCTTTTTTTCAGCTGCATAGTATTCCATGGTGTATATGTGCCACATGTCCTTAATCCAGTTTATCATTGATGGACATTTGGGTTGGTTCCAAGTCTTCGCTATTGTGAATAGTGCCGCATTAAACATATGTGTGCGTGTGTCTTTATAGTAGCATGATTTATAATCCTTTGGGTATGTACCCAGTAATGGGATCACTGGGTGAAATGGTAATTCTAGTTCTAGATCCTTGAGGAATCGCCACACTGTCTTCCACAATGGTTGAACTAATTTACACTCCCACCAACAGTGTAAAAGCATTCCTATTTCTCCACATCCTCTCCAGCATCTGTTGTTTCCTGACTTTTTAATGATTGCCATTCTAACTGGCGTGAGATGGTATCTCATCATGGTTTTGATTTGCGTTTCTCTGATGACCAGTGAAGATGAGCATTTTTTCATGTGTCTGTTGGCTGCATAGATGTCTTCTTTTGAGAAGTGTCTGTTCATATCCTTTGCCCGCTTTTGATGGGGCTGTTTGTTTTTTTCTTGTAAATTTGTTTAAGTTCTTTGTAGATTCTGGATATTAGCCCTTTGTCAGATGAGTAGATTGCAAAAATTTTCTCCCATTCTGCAGGTTGCCTGTTCACTCTGATGGTAGTTTCTTTGCTGTGCAGAAGCTCTTTAGTTTAATCAGATCCCACTTGTCAATTTTGGCTTTTGTTGCCATTGCTTTTGGTGTTTAATCATGAAGTCCTTGCCCATGCATATGTCCTGAATGGTATTGCCTAGGTTTTCTCCTAGGGTTTTTATGGTTTTAGGTCTAACATTTAAGTCTTTAATCCATCTTGAATCAATTTTTGTATAAGGTGTAAGGTATGGATGGAGTCTCACTCTGTTGCCCAGGCTGGAGTGCAGTGGCGTGATCTCGGCTCACTATAACCTCTGCCTCGCGGGTTCAAGCAATTCTCCTGCTTCAGCCTTCCAAGTAGCTGGGATTACAGGCACCCGCCACCACGCCCGGCTAATTTTTGTACTTTCAGTAGAGATGGGGCTTCACCATGTTGGCCAGGCTGGTCATGAACTCCTGACCTCAGGTGATCCACCCACCTCAGACTCCCAAAGTGCTGGGATTATAGGTGTGAGCCACTGTACCCAGCCTGGACTTTTTTTTTAAGTCACATATATGTATGAGTCTGTTTACTGTGTTATTATATGAAATGCTTTTCTTACTGTGGAATGCAGGAAAAAAATTGGAAAAACTGGCTTAGGAACCTATGCTTTTAGGTAAGTCTTATAAAGCTTTAAAAAAAAAGGTCTTGGAAATAATATAGAGCAGAAATAAACAAAATAGAAAATAGGAAAATAATAGAAAAAAGTAAAGAAACTAAATAGTTTGGCATTTTGAAAAGATCATAAGATCAATAAAATTGACAAACCCTTAGCTAGGCTAAGGAAAAAGAGAATAGACTCAACTGAAGTCAGAAATGAAAAAGGAGACATTGCAACTGATGCCACAGAAATACAAAGGATCATTAAGTGACTATTATGAACAATTATACACCAACATATTGGCTAACCTGAAAGAAACTGATAGATTTCTAGAAACATAACAAGACTGAATAATGAAGAAATAGAAAATCTGAGCAGACCCATAAGCAGTAAGGAAATTCAATTAGTAAGCAAAAATCTCCTAGCAAAGAAAAGCCCAGGACCACATGGCTTCATTGGGGAATTCTACCAAACATTTAAAGGAGAATTGACACCAATTCTTCTTAAACTCTTCCAAAAAATGGAAGAGGAAGGAACACTTCCAGACTCATTTAATGAGGTCAGTATTACCCTGATACCAAAGCCAGAGATACTATAAGAAAACTACAGGCCAGTATCTCTGATGAATATTGTAAAAATCTTCAACAAAATACTAGCAAGATGAATTCAATAAGACATTAAAAGGATCTTACACCATGACCAAGTGGAATTTATCTCTGGGATGCAAGGATGGCTCAACATATGAAAATCAATAAATATAGAATATATACAATATTAACAACTGAGGACAAAAATCACATCATTTCAACTGATTCAGTAAAAGTACTGACAAAACATAATACCTTTTTATGATAAAAACACTCAACAACCTAGGAATAGAAGGAAATTATCTCAACATAATAAAGGTAATATGTGAAAAACTCACAGCTAACATAATCATTAGTGAAAAATGAAGTTTTTCCTCTAAGATCAGGAACAAGGCAAGAATGCCCACTTATCACTTTGTTCAACATTGTAATAGAAATCCTAGCTAGAGCAGTTAGATGAGAAAAAGAAATAAAAAGCATCCAAATTGGAAAGGAGGAAGTAAGATTATCCCTAATCACAGATGACTTGGTTTTACATGTACAAAACCAAAAAAAATAAAAAATAAAAAAAACTGTAAGAACTGTTAAACCAATTCAGCCAAGTTGCAGGATACAAAATCAACTCTCCAAAATCACTTGTGTTTCTGTGCACTAACAATTAAGGAAATAAAGAAAATCTCATTTACAGTAGCATCACAAAGAATAAAATGCATAAGAGTAAACTTAATCGAGGGGAGAAAGACATACATTGAAAACTATAAAACATTGCTGAAAGAAATTAAAGATACAAAAATATGGAAAGACATAAATTGGTATTATTATGCTGAAACTAAAGCCAGACAAATACTACTGGTTGAGCATCTCTACTCCAAAAATCCAAAATTCAGAATGCTCCAATGAGCATTTCCCTTGAGTATGACCTTTGAGCACTGTCAGCACACAAAAAGTTTTGGATTTTGGAGCATTTTGGATTTAGGATTCTTGTACTAGGGCTGCTCAATCTGTACAAGAAGACCAATATTCTTGATGAATATTGATGCAATACTGTTGTGGATTGGAAGACTTAATATTGTTAAAATGTCCATACTGTCCAGTCTACAGAGTCAGAACAATCTCTGTCAAAATCCTTACAGCGTTTTTTGCAGAAACAGATAAAACCATCCTAAAATTCGTATGGAATCTCAAAGGAGCCCAAATAGCCAAAGCAGTCTTGAGAAAGAAGAACAAAGCTGGAGGCCTCACACTTCCTGATTCCATAGCATATTACAAAGCTATAGTGATCAAAACAGTGTGGTGTTAGCATACAAGCAGACATATAGACCAGTAGCACAGACTAGAGAGCCCAGAAATAAACCCACGTATAGTCAAATGATCTTTGATGAGCATACCAAGACTACACAATGGAAAAAAGGATAGTTTCTTCAATAAATCGTGTTGGGAAAACTGGATATCCACATGCAAAAGAATGAGGTGTACCATATACAAAATTTAATTAAAAATGGATTAAATATAAGAACTGAGAACCTAGAAAAAAACAGGGGAAAAGCTTCTTGATATTGGAATTAGCAGTGGTTTCTTGCATATGACATCAAAAGCATAAGTAACAAAAACAGCAAAAACATGTACATCCAACTTAAAAAACTAAAAATGTAAAAAACATACATCCAACTTAAAAGTCTTCTATACAGCAAATAAACAGTCATCAGAGTATAAACACAGCCTAAGGAATAGGAGAAGATATTTGTAAACCATATATTAGACTAGGGGTTAATATTGGGAATATATAAAGAACTTGACAACTCAGTAACAAATAATCTGAATAAAAAATGAGCAGAACCCAAATAAAGATTTCTCCAAAGAAGATACGTGCATGGCCAGCAGGCATGTGAAAAGATGTTCTACACAACTGATCATTAGGGAGATGCAAATAAAAACCACAGTAAGATATTATCTCACACCTGTTAAGATGGCCGCCATCAAAGAAGAAACAGAAAATAACAAGTGTTGACAAGGATGTAGAGGAATTGGAACCCTTGCACACTGTTGGTGGGATTGTACAATGGCACAGCTCCTATGGAGAACATATGGAAATTCTTCCTAAAACTAAAAATAGAGCTATCATATAAGCCAGCAGTCCCACTACTGGGTATATATTCCGAGGGAATGAGATTAGATGTTAAAGAGACATCTGCACTCCCATGTTCAGTGCAGCATTATTCACAGTAATCAAGATGTGGAAGCAATGTAAGTGTTCATCAGTGGATGAATGGATAAAGAAAATATGGCATGTACCTACAACAGAATATCATCCAACCTTATGAGGAAGAAATTCCTGTCATGCTGCCTCATGGTTGAACCTTCAGGACATTTTGCTAAGTGAAATAACCCAATCACAAAAAGTTGAATACTTGCATAATTTCACTAATATGAGGTATCTAAAGGAATTAAACTCATAGAAACAGAAACTAGAATGGTGGTTGCCAAGGAAATGAGGAATTGTTCAGTGAGTGTAGAGTTTCAGTCATGTCAGATGAGAAAGTTTAGTGATCTGTCATACAACAATGTGCATATAGTTAAAATACTGTGCTATACACTTGAGAATTGTGAAGAGGTAAATTTATGTTCTTTTTTTTTTTTTTTTTACTACAGAAAATGCACAAAACGTCTATAAGCATACAAAACAAAATGTTACAGTGGTTTTCTCTGGAAGGAGAATACAGATTTTTAGTTTTTGCTTTTAGGTTTATTGTAAAGTCCTTTTGTATTAAAATACAAAAAAAAAAAAAAACTCTTTGTTAGCTATTAAAACTTTTCCTAAAAGTAGATTGTACCTTCCATTGTAGACCTTTGAGCCATCTATTATTTTTAAAACTGTACCCTGTTAAACCCCATCTTTTTTTACTTGGAGACCTCATTCTTCAAGTAGCCTGTAGTGGCCAAGAAAAATAACTTTGTATCTAGTTTTGTCATCAGAACACTGAGCACTGTATAAAAATTCATCGATAAATATTAGCTGCTGTATCCATAAAGTCAGCCAGTATTCCAAAGCTGTATACTGACTATTGCTAAAGAAGCAGAGTTTATTTAAATATGTGTTCCTTAGACTGAATTCAAATGACTGGAGAACTGATTTTGTACAGGCTTTAATACTGAACTTTGCTAAGTCAAGAATAGCTTTTAAGGAAGATTTTGAATATGTGACATTTATTTATGTATAAACACTGAGTCTCAAGGTGCTTTGTCATGTGGTGAATAGAGGAGTGCAAAATATTATATTCTACTTAGTACTACCCTTGCATTTCTAATAAAGGTATGACAAAGCAGGTATTGTTAGAATTTCTAATCTCATAGTTGCTCACTTTTTGTTCCAGGATTTAAAAATTATTTATCTATGCCTTTATTACAGTTAACCCATTCATCTCCCATTTACATCATCAGTTTTTACCTTCCTATTGGATTAGTCTTCCTCCCCTCATACTTGCTTCCTAGACTGTTCCAGTGGGATATTTATCTCCCCAATTCCATGAAGCCATTCCAGTGTTAACGACAACCCCATCTTGCTAAATCCAGTGGAAATTCTCAGTTCGTCCTACTTGACCTTCCAACAGCATTTATCTTATTTTATTTGTATTTATTTATTTATTTGAGATAGGGTTGAAACCTCAACCTGCTGGGTTCAAGTTTTCCTCCAACTCAGCCTCCTGAGTAGCTGGGACTATAAGGCGCGTGCTACCATGTCCAACTAATTTTTGTATTTTTTGTAGAGAAAGGGTTTCTCCTGTCTTCTTTCACATCCCATACAATCAGTCCATAAAGTTTTGTTAGCTTTGCTTTCAGATTCTATGATTAATCTGACCACTTCTTATGACCTCTGCTACCACCCTAGACGTGCTGCAATAACTTCCTAACAGGTTTCCTTCCTTCTACTCTTGTCCCCCTGTACTTACATATTAGCTAGAATGATCTTTAGCAAAAGTAAGTCAGATCATGTTGAAACCTTCCAATAATTCCCCAGCACTCTGAAAATAAAATCCGAAGCTCTTGCCATAACCTACCAGCCACTACTAATTCTGGCCCTTAGCTGTCTTACTGACTTCTCCGCCCCTTCTTTTTTTTCTTGAGACAGGGTCTTACTCTGTCACCCAGGCTGGAGTGCAGTGGCACAATCTCAGTTCACTGCAGCCTCCACCTCCCAGGTTCAAGTGATTCTCCTACTTCAGCCTCCCAGGTTCAAGTGATTTCTCCTGCCTCAACGTCCCAAGTAGCTGGGATTACAGGCGTGTGCCACCATGCCTGGCTATTTTTGGTATTTTTAGTAGAGCAGAGGTTTCACCATGTTGGCCTGGCTGGCCTTGAACTCCTGACCTCGGATTACAGATGCAAGCCACCATGCCCCCCATCTCCACCCCTTCCTATTCTGCTGATACCACACTTGTTTTCCTGTTACTTCTTGTCCATGCCAAAATTGTCCTGCCTCAGAGTTTTTGCACGTGTTCATTCTTTTTCCTGGATTTCTCTTTTCCCTGATAATTTATGTGTCTCTCTGACTCGATTTAAACATCAGCTCAGGTGTTAACTCCTCAGAGTGGTCTTCCTCACTTTACAACATGGTCTTCCCTGTATTTTCATCTCTGCTCCATTTTACTCTGTAGCCTTATACATTATAGGATGTGTTTAAATGTTTGTTGATTGATTGATTGTCTTCACCAGTAAGTTCCATGAGGCCAGGAGCTTTGTTCATTACTGTGTTCCCAATGCCTAAGATGGGACTTGGCACACAGTAGTTAATAAATATTTGTGGAATGAATGAATATTTAGTGATATAAAGAAATGATATTTATTTAGTACCAAATGCAGTGCAATGGCATTGTAGATACAAAGACAAAAAGAAACTAACTCTACACTGAAGAAGAGAGGCAGATGTGCAAACAAGTAACTATAAAGCAGTATGATAATTGCTTTAACGAAAGTGTTTGTATGTAAAGGTGTATGTATAGTGGAAACTTACAGGAAGGACCTTAGACTATCAAGGAGAGTCATAATGAAGTTATAGAAAAGGTAACCTTTTCTATATAGTAATGAAGTTATAGAAAAGGAAGTTTTGAAGGTGGTAATGGAGCTAAATTTTGTAGGATTGTATTTGTTATGCAAAAAAGCTTGTGTGTGAAAAACCACTGAAGAATTTTGAACTGGGAAATGAAGAGGAGAATCTGATTGGTCTTTTAGAAAGTCACTGGAAGCAGTGTAGAGGTAGGTGAATAGGACTTGGTAAATGATTGAAATATCAGGGATGGTGACTTCCCGGGTTTTGGCTTGAACAACTGGGCTGACAGTGATACTGTTCACCAAACTATGAAGTTAGGGAGAGGAGAGCAGTGAATTTTTTTTTTTAAGAGGATGGCTAGAATTTAAAAGTGTATAATTATCTTAGTGCCCAGAAATCTTATGATTTGCTTGTATCACTTAATATAATTTTTAATACTACACTAAATTACAAACATACTAAATTTGCCTGTAAGGTACTTCCATGCCTTTACAAATGGACATATACACTGCTGAATGGCAGGACCAGGACATCTCTTAGTTTTGCCAGTTTGTAAGTAGACCAATGAGAAGAAAGAATACTTTTGATAGTGTAGTGAAACCAAGGAAGTTATTTTTTTAATATGCAAAGAAATGATTTGAAATTTAGGGCCTTCCACAGTTTCAAACATAATAAAAAGCCTTCGTTTTCAGGAAAAAAAAAAAAAAAGTTGGGAAAAATGCTTCTAAATTTGTTGGAGCTGACTTTTACCTCTCAGATTGTTATCTAATTAGTTTTGTTTTCTGATTTATGGAACATGAATAGACTTTACTTCTTTGGATCCTTTAAAAAAATCATTATGAACTAAAGTGTTTGTATGCAGATAAGCTTATCTGTACATTCATGGTTTAGTTGATTTCTTGATTTGGTGTGTTCCCATGCTGCTGAAGCCAACAAAACAGAAGGAGAAAAGCAGATTATATTTGTCCTGTGGCATTAGGGATATGGCAAGATCTTAGACCAGTGCTAACCCATTAGAATTATTTAATGTGGACCGCAAATGTGAACCACACATGTAATTCTAAATTCTCTAGAAGCTACTTTAAAAACTACAAAAATAAACAAATGAAGTTAATTTTAATGTTTTATTTAATGCAGTATATTCAAAATAGTATCATTTCAACATATAATCAGTATAAAAATAATGGACATTTTGCATTTTTTTGTATGAAGTCTTTGAAATCCAAATGTATTTTATGTGCACAGCACATCTCAGTTTAGACTAACTACACTTCAAGTGCTTGATAGCTACTTGTGACTAATTGGACAGTATAGTCCTAGATCATTCTTAAACTAAAGAGTAGAGGTTGCTCAGCATTCTGCAGCATTTGAGAGTATCTTTCCAACATCGAGTAATTTATGTGCTGCTTGTTTCATTTTCCTGTCAAGTATATTAAAGAGTTTCTTTTGTCCTCTCATCATTTTCTTGCTTACAGTAATTTTGTCCAATAAATATCTGCTTATCAATATTCATTGCCTTTGCTTTCTCTTAACATGTTTATAGTAATGTCCTATTATGCTAAAACAATAGCGTATCTTTAAATTTTAGTGATTTTTTTTAAATTACAAGAATACTGCCTGTTCTTTTTGTAACAAATTTAAACAATACTGTGGCATATGTTGTATAAAAAGATGATAATTCTTTATAATTCTTTTTCCTGTTTCAGTTCCTGCTCTCCCAGTTGTAATCAGTGTTAGCAGTTTAGATAATAGCTTTTTTTTTCCTCATTAGGAATATACACTTAAGAGAAATTCTTGCTAATTGAGAAAATTAGTATTTGGAAAATACCTCTTAAAAGTAAACCTATTAAAAATGGAGACAAGATTTATTAGTTATTAATGAAAAAGATTTGTTAGGGACAGTATTCAGAAATGAAAACATTTTACTATATGTATATCATTTTTCTATATGTTTAACAAAATTTAAATTGTAACTGCAGCTGTGCTAATTCTCAGAATTAACAAAGAATGATGTGATATCTTCCTGGCATAATTTTTCCAGTAGAATTGTATAATAGTCTGATAGCATCCTTCATTTTGTGTTTCATTTATCTAACATTTGTTATATAAAATAGACTTGTGTATCAGTTTTATCAAAACTCTTGAGGGTTTTACCAGTTTCTCAAGATATTTTCTTAACCCTTTCTCAATTCTTATTCTATCATCGTCCTTCTTTAGTTGTTGAGTGAATTGTTCTATCTTTAGTTGTTGAGTGGTTTGATTCTGCCAGAATCAAAGGATGTTGCTGTGAGATGAGCATTTTCTTTAATATTATTTTCATAGACTTCATGAAATCCTGCATTCTTTTGAGGGTTTGTATTTTCACATTACTACTGAGTTGCATTGTATTTACTTTGTGTGATTGAGTATTTACAGCAATAGGCTATTAGTGAGAAATTGATAAACAAAACCAGGATACATGGTTGCAATAGGTGTTAGTGTCTAGTAGAAACAGATATCAGGGGACATTATGAATACTAGTGTATCATAAGGGCCTTGACTCCATCTGCAAACTTGTAACTTAAGGGATTCAATGTCCATTTAAGTAATAATAGCTAACTTTTATGGAGACTTTTACCATGCCTGGCAAATTTCTGTACATGCATATTTTTAGGTAATCTGCTCAGTGTGCCTATAAGTCTGTTATTATCCCCATTTTATGCATTAAGTAAACTAAGGCTTGGAGCAATAACTTTTGTAGTATAGAATCTGGCCCATTGAAGACTTATAAAATAGACTTCCGTCGGCACTGCTCAACACAAAAGGAAGAAAGCACAAATAAATAATATTAAGCACAAAAAAGGGGACATATAGCAGAGCTAAAGCAACAACAAGAACTTACTGTGAATAACTTTTATATCAAATTTGAAAAGCTAGGTCAAAGGCAGATTTTCTAGAAGAAGAAAGAGAAACTAGAATAGACCTTTAACATTAAAGAAAATGAATGATTTCTAAACATCTTCACCAAAAAGTATGAGTCCCAGACAGTGCTGCCAAGGAATTCTACCAACAGTAAGCCCACCCAGCCTTATTTTATAAATCTTTAACTTACATATTGTGTCTTGCAGTAACCTTGGTAACCCAATCATATAACTCCCAGTACTGGGAGGGAAAATCGTAGACCAGTCTCATTTGAATATACACGCAAAACCCTCAATATTGACAAGCCAAATGAACAGCTAGGCATTTGTACTGACATTGAATGTTCCATATTTTTCCATTGATTTGAAGTGCCACGTTTATTATAAAATGAATTCCATATAGATGTGGATCCATTTTAGGGGGGTTTACTTGTGTGCTTAATCTGTCATCTTGAATTAAAAGCCTGTCTGTTGAATCTTAACATTCAAGATATTTGCATTGGCATTTAAATGTATGAGAATTGTAATGGTCTGGTAGTGGTCTGGTAGTGAATGCTTTATATAAATATCTTTCTGTTGCATAGTTTTTTGCATATCATTTGAAGAGGATGCCAGGATTAGAACTCAATATACTGAATACCTCATTTGAGACATTTTATAATTCCAAAGAATATATTGTCATTCAAACATATTTAAGTTGATAAAACTTAAAGATATTATTCAGAAAATAGATTTGAAATGAATATACTGTCTAAGTATTTTCCACAAAAATATTTTCCTTCCGTACCCTCCCATGTGCCTTGCCTCCTTCTCAAGGGAATTGGAGATGACTTTATAAAGGGACAGGGAAACAAATATTATCAGACACCTGAGATGCATTAGTCATTGCATTTGAACACCAAACTTAATTCTGTATTTTCTAGAAAAGAAAGCAGAATGAGACACATGTTATGCTATGTCTGGTAAAGGAACTATATGACTTTGTCAGAGAGACAGCTTTCTTTCCTTTGTTTTATAAGTGAGACACTGGAAAGATGATAGTTGCCTTCAGCCTTGATTTTGCAAAAGTTAGGAAATGTTTTTTGGATGGATATTTTCTTTATTGACCAATGACTATGAAAGATGAGGTTTTGTTTTTTTGTTTTTTTTTTTTTTTAAAAGAGACGGGGTCTCACTACCTTGCCCAAGCTGGAGTGTAGTGGTTGTTCATCCACAGGCACAGTCATAGCACACTGCAGCCTTGAACTCCTGGCCTCAAGCTGTCCTCCCACCTCAGCCTTCCAAGAGCTTGGATTACAGGTGCGTGCCTCTGGCTGAGATTTTAACATTAAATTTTAATTTAGGGAATCTTAGCGTCTCTAGTGAGCTAAGATAAATGATTTACTTTTGCTTTCAGAAAAATTCCAAGGCCTGACTGGTAAAATATGCAGGGACCCCTCAAGTTGGAAAATCATCTGTTTTGCAACCATCACAGTAAAGATGGAATCAGAGAAGAATAAACAAATTTAGGATGCTACCTGGTTTTGATGAGGAAGCAGAAAATTTGCATGCTTTTAAAGTGCTACCCCACACACCGCTTATTAATTGCAAGAGAGAAAATACATAGTAATTATACAGTAGAAAAATTGGACAATACTTGGACTGGATGATCAAAGTTAAGAGCATCACTGAAGGACAGGTGGAAATCATGTGCCTCAAGATGTGATGCCCTGAGGACACATCACCACCATGAAGTGTTCTGGCTGAAAATGTGTAACCTCAGTCTCATCATGGGAAGACATCAGACAAACCTTACATAAGGAGCATTCTCTTAAATAATAGAGTGGGGGCCAGGCGCGGTGGCTCATGCTTGTAATCCCAGCACTTTGGGAGCCTGAGGCGGGCGGAACACAAGGTCAGGAGTTTGAGACCAGCCTGGCCAATATGGTGAAACCCTGTCTCTACTAAAAATATAAAAATGAGCCGGGCATGGTGGCAGTCGCCTGTAGTCCCAGCTACTCACTTGGGAGACTGAGGCAGGAGAATCACTTGAACCTGCGAGGCGGAGGTTACAGTGAGCTGAGATTGTGCCACTGCACTCCAGCCTGGGTGACAGAGTAAGACTCCGTCACAGGAAAAAAAAAAAATAGAGTGGGGAGGGGAGCTGTTCTCCCAAAATGTCAGTGTCATAAATGACAGCTTTCACTGTGGAGGTGTTCTAGAATGTCGGAGGCTTAAGACACCTGGCAGTTAATGGCACTACCTGACCCTAACTGGATCCTGTATGGAAAGGGAAATATTCTATAAAGGACATTACAGGATCGCTTGACAAAACTGGATTACTTAAGTTAAATGAAAGTATTATATTAGTGTTAAATATGCTGACTTTGATAACTGTATTGTGGCTGCATAAGAGAATATCCCTATTTATAGGAAATACATTATACTTTGAAGTATTTAGGGCAAAGGGCCATGATGTCTGTAATTTGCCCTCAAAAATATTCAGGAAAAAAACTGCATGTGTGTGTATGTGTATGTAAAGAGAGGAAGAGGAGGAGGAATATATGCATGATTCCAAATGATAAATGAGGTGAAATATTAACCATAGGTGAATATGGGTAAACAGTATAAGGGTACCATTTGTATTATTTTTACTTTTGTAACATCTATAGGTATGAAATTATTCCCAAATAAAATGTTAAGACAATATATATAGTTTAGCTATGGTGCATTCTGATGAACTAACAAATACAGAATTTGTTCTAGAAGAATGAATAGTATGCTCATTAGGCAGTTTCTCTCAAATATCAGATGTCTCATGTGAGTCTTTGGTAAATACTGGATTAAATCAATTCATGGTTGAATTACCCAGTGAGTGCCTTAAGTGCCAATACTCAGTTGTTGATTGAAGAGGGATCCATGTGTTTTAGATACCAAATATGGGACAAAAAGCGTTGACGTTCTGTTGTGAAAATATGAAAGCCCAATTTATTTTGTGCTTGTTCAATTTCTCATGAAGATGGATCAGAGAGGTACTTAAAGGAAGTTACCAATATTTTCTCTCAGGGAGCCGTGGAAACTGTAGAAGTAATTGGACAGGTGCTCAGGTATGATCCCAGTGTTCAACAGTATAACAGAAAAAAACGATTTGGCCTAAAATATTTTAAAGGCATGTGTTAGCAATTGACTGACCTCCATTATGAAGGAATCTGAATTTTTATCCCCTTTAGAGAGTGTGATTTTTGAACAGAGTGCATGCTGATGGTCCTTCAAGCATAAATTAGCTGCAAAATGCACCCCAAATAATGGATTCTGTCCAGTTAAGAAGCAAATTAGATGGATAAAAAGCACTTAGAACATTGGGAAAAGGTTAAAACTGTGTTAAAAGAGAGAAAATAATCGGCCCAGCACTGTGGCTTACACCTGTAATCCCAGCACCCTGGGAGGCCGACGTGGGCGGATCACCTGAGGTCGGAAGTTTGAGACCAGCCTGACCAACATAGAGAAACCCCGTGTCTACTAAAAACACAAAATTAGCCGGGCGTGGTGGGCACCTGTAATCCCAGCTGCTTGGGAGGCTGAGGCAGGAGAATAGCCTGAACCCAGGAGGCAGAGGTTGTGGTGAGCCAAGATCGTGCCATTGCACTCCAGCCTGGGCAACAAGAGCAAAACTCGGTCTCAAAAAAAAAAGAGAGAGAAGATCAAGTGCTATTAGTAAATAGCAAGTAGCAGGATGGGAAAAGTTTAATCCAGGGTACATTTTAAAAAATTGTATGGCTGGCAGCCCCACTCCCAATGTGAAAAGCGTTTCTTGCCTATAGTTGCAAAAGAAATTCATAAAAATGCAATAAGGCTTTAAATTAAATTGGCAATATAGTGTTCTCCTCTTTTCCACGGTTTTGCTTTCCATGGTTTCAGTTCCTGTGGTCATCTATGTATGAAAATATTGCATACTATAATATACTTTGAGAGACCACATTCACGTAACTTTTATATATTATATATAACAATATTACGTATTGTTATACTTGTTCTGTTTTATTAGTTATTGTTAATCTTTTCCTGTGCCTAATTTATAAATTAAAATTTATCATAGGTATGTATGTGTAGTAAAAGACAATATATATGGGGTTTGGTACTATCCATGGTCCAGGCATCCATTGGGGATCTTGGTACATATCTGCCGCAGATAAGAGTGGGGACTACTGTATCCTGACAGTCCACAAGAATGGGGATGCTTCTCCTTTTTTGTGTCTGTGAGTTATGAAAAAATGGGCATACTGGTGGATTGGAGTGTCTCCTACTGGCCTGAGACCTGATTGTTAAAATTTTAGGAATTCTGCAAACTGATTGTTAAACACAGCTATTATTAAAAACTAAAGAACATAGGCTTACTATTAAAATTACATTTTAAAAGCTAATAAATACTTCAAGCTCATCACTTCCTAATTATTTTACTACATTTTATTATAATCTATGCTTTTCAAGCTATTTATGTAAGTATATCGTACCTCTGGTTGAAATAATAGAATGGTGTGCTTTTGTACATTTTTTTCCCCAACTCTGTATTTGGTGATGTCACAATGATAACTAGAAATTAGCTATGGGAAGAATGTTTACGCTACAGAGATTGTCAAATGCCATAAATAGGGCTTGATTTATTATTTCTTGATTGTCTAGACTTAAAGTGATGGAGAAAATGCTGCTAATAAAAATGTGTCATGCCTTTAGTTATATTGTAACTAAAAAAAAGTATATATTCTTCCATTCTTAAAAAATGATTACTTCAGCTAAGAAGTCGCTCACATCATTGACATCAGTGACATAAAGAAAAACATCAAGTAATACTACAAAGGACACTTGGAAAGCTGATTGCTGAATATTTGCCAGCACACTGCTGGTCATGGCACAGTCGAAATCATTGCTTTGGTAGGAAATAGATAATAATATAAATTTATTATACTGATTTTCAGCTATAGGAAATAGTATTATATGTGAGCATTATTTAAGAAAAAATGGTTGAATTTGTAAAGTCATTAACTGTGGCACATAATAATTTTAAAGTAGATAATTTGAAGCCTTTGATAGGTCTATTGCAGATTAGAAATAGAATCATAGAATTTAGAGTTTCTCTAGTATATGTCAGTCATCCAGCCTTTATCTAAATTCTGCTAGAGACAGCTCATTTCCTGGTAATAACATTGGAGAAATCTAGTAGTAGAATTCTTTCTTACTTTGAGCTAAATTTTGTTTTCCTTTTATTTCTAACAATTGGTTCTGGTACTGACTTCTGGAGAAACAGAAACATAAACAAGAAATCTTGTCTCTTTTATAGAGCAACTGATCTTTCAGGTATAAAGTTAGCTGTGGTTTTTCATTGAGACCTCTTTGGGCAAGAATTATACCTTTAGTTCTTTTAGCTCTACATTGTATGACATATTTTCTAGACTCTGTAATCTAAGAGTGTGTTACCTTTTTAAACATCACATCACTATTTTGGGGCTTTTATTGACCTTGTGAACGAAATAAAAGCCTTTAGATCTTTCTTTATGCAAATTATACAGAAGTCACGTCTTCTGTCTTTTGTTTGATTCTTTAAAAAAAAAAAAACCTCCAAAAGAGATCCTTGTATTTACTGCTTTAAACCTTCATATTGCTTTCAGCACAGCATTTCAGATTATAGAAATGATACTGAATTTTAATTTTATAATTTTTGGTATTTATTAGTTCTGTCATTTTTGTGTCAGTTGCAGACTTGATAAGCACTCAGTGTTTATTGTTTACATCTAAATTATTGTATAAATTGTTGAATTTCAAAGGGCTATATAATCCTCCTTTAACTAATCTCTAAATTCATTTCTACCCATTATTATTATTTTTTGTTTAATCTTTTGTGAGTCCACTTATCAGTTTTGCTAAGTAATCCCCATTTCATCATTTTATATCCAGAAGTTCATTATGATATATTTTGTCAGATGTTTTCCTTACTGTAATCCAGGCGTGCTATGTCTCTGGTATCCCTTTCTATGAAACACACTTCAGTACTTCTGTCTTTGAAAATTAGGCGTTTTTTGAAAAATCCTGGCATGCCTAAATGTTAAGGTCATATTCTTCCTCAAATGGAAGATAAAAAATAATGAAGAATGTTGGGCTAGATGTTACCTAAGATACCAAAAGAGAAAAGGAACAAGATAATCACTGGAGATACTTGATGATCAGGGCCACGGTATTACTTGGGCTGAAAGGAAAATAACCTGTGCCATGAGAATAGAGCTTTTTCATCAAGGAAATATTCTGGACCAGGTGAAATTTTAGGGATCTGGAATAGAGTGGACAGGATGCGTTAGCCTTTTTTCCTCTCTGCCTTCTCATTATCTCCTTCTTTTGAAATGTATGTTGTGAAATGTTAACAGTGTGTGCATCTGTGTGTATGTGGGTGTTTCTCTGTTGTGTATAGCACCTCCTTATTCTCTTTGTCCTGGACAAACTTATCCCTACTTTATAGCATTATTTTGAAAATTAAAAGAATAATTCAATATGAAATTCCCTAGCACATTTTCTTGTATTTTAGTAGATAGTAGATAAAGATTTGTTTAACTTTTGTTATATTTCTTCTTGTTAAATTCCATTGAGCAACCATGGTGGAGGTTGTCAGGGAGTTACTAGAGTGAATTGTCTCATCACAGTTTCCTTGGTCTTCTATCCTCCTTCATCCTAGCCAGATCTGTTTTATTACTGCTGGAAGCAAGGGAAATTGATAGCAAGTCATTTGACTAAATGGTATTAATAGAATAATACTTTTCTCTTTTTCACTACTTTCTCTTTTCTAAGAAATCTTAGATCAAAAGCAACATCTTCTAGAAAGCATTCTCTGATAAGTCATTTCATTTTCTAGCCAACATTCAAGTTACTCTCAGAAATCACTTTATGTGTATGTATATTTATGTTGAACAACAACAACAAAAAAATTAAAGAAAAAAAAAAAAGGCCGGGCACAGTGGTTCATGCCTGTCATCCCAGCACTTTGGGAGACAAAGGTGGGTAGATTGCCTTAAGCTCAGCCTGGGCTTGAGACCAGCCTAGGCAACATGATGAAACCCGGTCTCTACCAGAAATACAAAAACAAACAAACAAAACCACAAAGCCAGGCATGGTGGCATGTGTCTGGTCCTAGCTACTCAGGAGGCAGAGGTGGAAGGATCGCTTGAGCCTGGAAGGGCAGAGGTTACAGTGAGCTGAGATCGCTCCACCATACTCTAGCCTGGGTGACAGTGTGAGACTCTGTCCCAAAAAGAAAAAAGAAAATATTTTGGTTCAATACATTGTAATTAGTGTCTAATAATTAAATCATTCTTCTCTTGCAGATTGTGGTGGTGCCATGCAGCAAGAATCAGAGAGATGCAGAGTTAGAGCCAGAAGGCCTGACATGGCACTTTATGTACCTAAAGCTCGTAGGGGTGCAGTACTCCTTAAGACAGGTGATGAAGAAGAAAGCTGTGGTTCACCTAACTCTGTGGTGAAAGAAAAGCAAAAAGAAAGTTCTCTCTCCCAAAAAGAAGTCTTTAAAGATAAACCGGAGGCTCGAAGACTAAGTATCAATCCTGATAGAAAGGAGCATAATTGTAGAGAAGGAAAGAAATCTTCAACAAAATTAAGAATGGACACATGCCTTCAAAAAACAAATAGAGTTTGTTCTAAGAGAGGAACCACTGAATCCAAAGAAGTATTATCCCAAGGACAACAGCAGGGAGCCCCAGATGCTGGGGTTATAACTAATGCACCTTTACAGAGACATTTTAAACCAAAGAAGGTGGAGTGTTTGGAAGTTGAAACTACGGATGTGACAGGACATGAGAGGATACTTCTTTCACAGGCCTGTTTAGGAATCAGCGAGGCTCAAGTTCCAAGCAAACCATTCCAAAATGTGGAATTCTGTGACTTCAGTAGGCATGAACCTGATGGGGAAGCATTTGAAGACAAAGATTTGGAAGGCAGAATTGAAACTGATACCAAGGTTTTGGAGATACTATATGAGTTTCCTAGAGTTTTTAGTTCTGTCATGAAACCTGAGAATATGATTGTACCAATAAAACTAAGCTCTGATTCTGAAATTGTACAACAAAGCATGCAAACATCAGATGGAATATTGAATCCCAGCAGCGGAGGCATCACCACTACTTCTGTTCCTGGAAGTCCAGATGGTGTCTTTGATCAAACTTGCGTAGATTTTGAAGTTGAGAATGTAGGTGGTATAGCCAATAGTACAGGTTTCATCTTAGATCAAAAAGATACAGATTCCATTCCTGCAACTATGGGTCACATCTCTCTGTCAGAGAGCACAAATGACACTGTTAGTCCGGTAATGATTAGAGAATGTGAGAAGAATGACAGCACTGCTGATGAGTTACATGTAAAGCACGAACCTCCTGATACAGCTGTCCTTGCTCATGAAACACATAGAGATAGTGGATTTAAGAATGTAGGTGACATTACCAATAAAGCATGTATGATGGACACTACAGGTATGTCCTGTAGTGATCATGTAACTGTTGATAGCCCTTATGTAGTTGCAGTTAGAATAGCTGATGAGACCTCTATTAATACACGAAGTTTCTCAAAGTTTGTAGGAATGAGTGCAGATGCAACCCCTCTTCATGTAGCTAGAAGTGGGAATGACACTGAAGATTTCAGCAACCCTTCTGCTTGCTCAGATATTTATGCTGAGAGTATTTCATCTCATTTTACAGAGTCAACAGGAAAGTTGATAGAGAGCTTGTCAGATTGTGCTTCCTCCTTACCTATAAAAAAGATTGCTGGTAGTAATTATAACACTTTTTTGGACTCTGAACTCAGTATGTTAAATGGGACAAAAGTTCTTTCAGACAGTGCCGTGGGCATTGACCTGGGTAGTACTGGTGATACAACAGAAGCATTGCACGAACTAAGAACTGCCGAAGAGTTCAAAACAAAAGAGCAAGATGACTCAGGGAATATAGAATTTGGTGTATCTTTTCCTGATAGGGAATCATTATCTATGGAAACATCCATCGAACCAAAAGCAACTGAAACTTCTCACACAGAGGGAATTACTGCCACTGAGGAGAGCTGGGAGTCTATGTTTAACGATGATGGTGACTGCCTGGATCCACGTCTTCTACAAGAGGTATGTTTAATTGAAATTGCTTGATGCTTAGTTAGTTTATAAATTAGGATTTCAGTGGTAATTTTGATAGACAGTGATGCACATTCACTGATATTTAAGAGTTCCTGTAATAAACTAATAGGCTTGTAGATTAAGAAGAGAATATCTGATAGATCTTTAAAAAATAAAATATACAGAATTGAGCTGTATCTATAATAGCCAAGCCCTGAGAGATTTTATGGAATAAAGATGAATTTAATGGATTTTAACTATCTGTCGAGGAAATACAAAGGAAAACTTCTTCAAAAAGGTTTTTCTGTGTTGACAAGGTATCTTTTACATGGGCCTATTTAAGGGAAGGAGAATAATTTATTACTATTGTTATTTATATTTTATTTTCTAGTGGATGTTGGAGTGTTAGACACTGTAGAGGGAAGGAAGTAGAGAAAAGAAGGGTAAAATACAAGAAAGTATCATTGTTTTTTAAGGAGTTTATACTGGGTTAAATTGAAGAATGAATTACCCATTTAGCATAAATAGAAGATGTAAGTGAATAATGATATGCTGGCCAATTAGAATTCATAAATAAATGTTAGATTTGAGGCATCTTAGAAATTACTCAGTTCAGTCTTTTTGTTTTCTTAATTTAAATGTTTACTCTGTATCCAACATTTAAATTCCTTACCTTAAATAAGAATCACTGGTTTTAAGTAGTAGAACACTCCCTCTTTCCTTCCCTATAGTGGGTTCACATAACTTTGCCTGGAAAGGAAAAAATTATTTTCCTATAAGAGCACCAGTTTTATAAATGAGGAAGTTGAATCTCAGTGGTCACACCTTTAGGAAAGGCAGAATCAGGATTTCAGTCTAGTTCTGTCTTAATCCAATGTTTATGTTCTCTCTACGAGACTATTTCCTCACGTAAAGGATTTCTTTTGAGGCATTCCAAAGACCCTTTTGAATACTAAGTGATGAGTCTTTTGTTCTGAGAATTAAGCTGGAAGTATAGAAAAATTATCACATGCCTGTAAAAGAGCCACATAATACTGAAGAGGGCGGTCCATTGGATAGAACTGACTTTCCAATACCAAGCAATCCCACCTCATTCGTGGGAGCTGTTTGCACAGAAAGAATTTCCCTGTACCACAAACGAGCACATCCTGTCAGGTCAGGAAACACTATATCTTAAACATTCCTTAGAACAAAATACAGAGCGGAGAATACCTATGAATGAGCATCCATGAGCCCCTTGAATTACATGCAAAATTATATGTACGTATGTGTGTTTTTTCATAGCTTTCATCAGATTCTCAAAGGCAGTGATTTCCAAAGTATGGTCCCTAGACCAGCAGCATGAGTATCACCTAGGAACTTGTTAGAAATGCAAATTATTTAGCCCAGCAAACTGTCTATTTACAACTTTTTCAGGGGATTCTGATGCACATAAAGCCAGAGAACCACTGCTCAAAGGTAATACACTTAAATCTATATCAGAATGTGAGTAGGGAACTGCAAATGACTGTCAGCCCATAATTAGAAAAATACTGTTCAGTAGAGGTTTGAGATCCAAATCAGGTTAAGAAATAATAATAAGGTGGGAAGCTAGGTGAATATAGAGATGTTATTAAGAACTAAAGCATTGAGAGAAGGCTTTAGTCTGAGAAAAGAAACAGTGTTCGCAAGAGTTGGTGAAAGGACTGCATGAGGAATAGAGAGAGCACATGAACATGGAGGAGAGATGAACAGCTTCCTCCAAAAGAAGAGCATGGCTCTCATGGCCTTTTACACATGGTGTAGTACTCAGTAAATATTTATCCAATGGATGGCGTTGATAGGGCAGAGTTGGGGGCTCTGTCTTTTTAGGGTGGCTTCCAGGGGCTTTCAAAACATCAGGGGCTGGAACTTGGATTCGGTGGGGTAGCTTTTGGATATGGCTTGTGTATTGGAAGAGGGGGAGTTCAGGTGTACAACTCAGTTTTTCAGGTCTTCCCAGTGTTTAGAGTAGGTGTAAGATAATTTAGGCAACAACTCAGTATTTTGAGGAGCATAGTAACATAAAGAGGACATTGGGATGACCTAAAGCTGGGATTGGGAGGAAAACAGAGAATATAGTATTTTAAGCTGAAGATGGACAGTGTCTGGGTGTTGTGTTTGGCTTTTGTTTGGAGGTACTTGGAAAAGAGTAGGGTCTGTGTTGAGGAATGAGCATAACTGAGAGCAGGAAGGAGGGAAATGGATTGAGAATGCAAGTAGCAGATCCAACTCCAAAACTATGGGCTCCTCTGCTTTGGGTTTTAGAAAATGTAATAATGATAATGTTATTAAAAGATGTCACAAATCCAGCAACATTAATAGCCCTTTGATGACTTCTGGTTTATTATTTTTATTGCTCCAAACATACTTTATTAAGTGCTAAAGCAGAGTGAGTGCCTGCCTCCCTGGAAAACTTTCCAACTAAAGGTTTTTGGCTATCATCCCAGCTGGCCTGTTTCTTGATTGATAACAGCTAGACATATGGAGGTATGTCTAATACTTCTGATAGTCAGGTATGCTGTAGAGCAAGGTGTGACAGCCATTGGCTTGTGAAGCAATTTCCTGTGACATTTGAACCTCCAAAACTGCCTTAGGGGGTTAGAGTATAAGTAGGTCATTATTGAGCTGCCAGAACTGCAACTCTTGATGAGTCTCCAAGAATCACACTTAGTCTCCTAAAGCCACGGTATGGAATGCCCAGAAACTTAAGGTGGTAATTGATGAAGGAGATGATATTGGTATGACTTTTTTTAGCCCTCTGAATTCTTGGTAGAAGAACACAGGAGTTATTTTTCATTAGAAAATACTTTCATAGCCCTACTGCCATCTGTACTGATCATCAGATCTATTGATAGGAGGATTAATGGGATACCAAGAACATAACATTGATGTTGATAGATACCAGCATTTGTTACCTTCATTGTCATTTCTGGCACTGATTTGAATTTTTAGATAGGGGTAAATATTTAAGTAGGTATCTCCTAAACTTTTTAAGAATTTGAGGCCTTCCCTTGTTTACAGAAGGCCACTAATATTATACCACCATATTCTATAATAGTATGTAGACCATAATGGGTAAGAGAAGAGTAAAAGGAATACCATCTTTTCCCACCCATCTTACTTCTCAGTGTGTGCTAACTTACATTGTTATACTGTCTGTGTCTCCCTATAGTCTTTTGCAAAAATGGTGTCCATGTTAAGTGGAAAACCCAAAACCGAAAGGAAAAATTTATAATCCAGTCACTAAAAGCAAATTATGTAACATACAAAGAGAGGAAAACCCTTCATATCCCAACCCCTTGAGGCCTCATAAATAGTTGGTAGCCCATCACCTTTCAGTTAAATAGCACATATTGAACACTTAGAGTTTGATAAACTATAAATCCCTAATAGCTAGATATGTGTTGTTATCACTGCTATGTTAAAGGCACTGTGCTGCATGCCATCTTTTGCTCTGAAGTTGTTCATGTTTTATTTGGAGAGACAGTATGTAACTATGTGACTAGTCCCACAGCAATCTGCAGGGAAATTAATATAAAACAACCTTATAACAGATGTACTAAAACTGTATTTCATTGCCTGATAAGTGACACAGAGTATGACTTCAAAAGGAGATTAGAGGGATAGGACAGGGGAAAAAGAACAAAAGGGGATTAGATCCCCCAATGCTAGACTGGTTGATGCAGTTTCATGTTGGTGAGGCTATAGAATTAAACAAGAGATTATAGTTCCCACTTTTACTATGCTGTTCTGTTTCTAATTTCTGTTTTCTATTCCATTTTAAAAAAATCTATAGACTTTATTTTTGAGTAGTTTTAGATTTATTTAAAAAATTGAACAGAGTACAGAGTTCCCTTATACCCCCCTCACCTGTCTAGTTCTAATTTTTTTCACAATATCTTTTAATAGTTCCAGCTCATTTTAACAGATTTCTAATTCATATTTTATAAAAATGTCTGAATTGACATGTTATTTACTGCCTAAGTGGGGATTTATTGACTCACTTTCCAGATGCTGTATATTCTAATGCAGTCAGTTGGGACATCCAGTGAAGAATCTAAGTGAATTATGTACTCTGTTTTTATTGTTCAATCCATTAGTGAATGATGACTAGATCTCTGGTCCAAACAGAAAGAGGGAACATTAAGTAGATTCCATCACTCATAGTTTTTGTTTTTGTAACCAGGTGACTCCTAAAATTAAAAATCTCTCTTTGAGCTCTGTTATATTTGTTGCATAACATTTTTTCCTCAGAATCAGTATAGAAGCCAGCAGCATTTTAATTTCTGATCCTCTTTCAAAACTGCAGAAAGGTGAACAGTTCTGGGCCTGTATTGTCAGTACAAGGAAGCTTTTATTTAAGGATTCTTGCCTGAAGATTCAGATTCCTAGTGTACCTTGCTCTGTCCTTGGCAGTGCTTGTTTCAGTGAATTCCATGAGATATGGCATGTGGAGTATGGTTAGGGCATTTTTTAATTTGTCAGGGTATATATATAGTAAATCATAAAATCTTAAATTGATTTTCTTCAGTAGAAAGTGAGTTAACAAGCAGTTAAGTGGAAGAGAAAAACAGAAATGAAGGGCTTGAATAACCTCACCTACATAATTGAGAATTGATTATATGGGTTAATTCTATGTAAATAGATTTTTGAAGCAACTGTAGTAATTTTACACCACCAACTTGTGCCCAAATCTTGTTGTCCTTGTCACTGTAACCCCCAGTGCCTCTCATTTAAATTTGTTTTACCTATAACTGTAAAGTGGTTTATTATGTTTAATTGTGTTTAATTAAAAGTACCCACGAAAACGTTCTTATTCCTATCTTCCAAGATGAGCCAGAATTTATAGTATAGTCCTTGACATATAAGGACTCAGAGCTAGAGCTTTATCCTGTCTTAGAGATAGAACTGCACAAGTCATTTTTTAAAAGTGGAATGTTAGCATTTAAAATCATTTCTGAAAATAAGTCTCATTAGTTCTACAAGACTATCAACTCCTTAAACATTGATTTAGCAGTCTAGTCTAGCTCTAGTCTAGTCTAGCCTACAATCTAGTCTGGCCCCTTCTTATTTTATAGATAAGGTAACTAAGGCCCAGAAGGGTTGTAGCTAAAGTAAGTTCATGCCAGAGTTGGCATTAGAATCTGTGCCTCCTGGTTTCTAGCCCTGCGCTGTTTCCATGACATTAAGCCTTTGTCTCTACCTGACTGGGTCTCAGCCAGTCAACAGATATTGAACAAATATTCTGTGCCCAGCGCTGATCTTAGTGATGTTGGGGGTAAAAGAGAAGGATAACAATATTTAAACAGTGTACAGTCCTGTGGAATAATGAGACTTATTTATTCTCAGGAATGACTAGAAAAAAAAGAGTATTCTATTTAAATGAATTGGAAATGCCTTTGTGAAATATACCATTATTTTATGAATTACTAAGATAGAAAAAACTTTGACACAGTGCTTTTCCCTTAAAATTTTAATTTTATACATATTGAAACAACTCTACTAATTAGACATAAATTTTTTTTATCATATTTCATCTTCATACATAAAAAATGTAGTAAAATAAATTGGTTAAGATTTTCCTAATACTTCACGTTCACAATCCAACTCTTTCTAATAATTTGTTGATTCAGCCACTGATATTGATGCTTTTCTATTCAGTGTCATCCATTTTGCCATTAAGAACTTTGATGATGCAGCATTTCTTAAAAGAATACATAAAAGAACCAAAAATCTTTGTTGCAGAATTCTTAAGACACCTTTGTACTTGTGTAGAGCTGTTCTGATACTTAGAATTTTCCTCCACATTACTGACCATCCTTTCTGCCAGTTTTGGCACTGGTGCTTCTGATACACATGTGCAGGAAGCAATAACAATATGTTGATTGTGATGCGTCCTAATGTCAGTGTTGTTAAAATGTGAAAAAAAGGATATATCTTAGAATTGATGAAATGTATATATCCAACTACTGAGTGTTAGGAAATAGTAATATAGGAAAGGAAAGATCGCCAAATTGGAGTAAATTGGGAAAGAAGCATCAAGAGGAGTTTAAAGATTGAAGCTGGATCTTGGGAGAAGACGGAACATGAGCAGAAAAAGCATCTAGGTTGTGAGAACAGCTTGTGAAAAACAGAATCAGAATCAAGTCCTAAGTTTGTCACTATCAGAAGTTTAGATGATTTATTTTGAAATTTTGTTTTCTTTTTATAATTTATTCTGAATTTTCTTCATGATTAACCAGGGCAGTTGAAGTTTATTGGTAAAGGGAAAGAAAAAAGTATCAATTTTTTCCCCCCAATTTTAGAGTACCATTTAGAATCATTTAAAAAATATATGTTCTTACCTGAGCAGGGTGGCTCACACCTGTAATCCCAGCACTTTGTGAGGCCGAGGCAGGTGGATCGCTTGAGTGCAGGAGTTTGAGACCACCCTAGGCAACATGGCAAAACCTCATCTCTACAAAAAATACAAAACTTAGCCGGGCGTAGTGGCATGTGCCTGTGGTCCCAGCTACTGGGGAGGGTGAGGTGGAAGGATTGCTTGAGCCCAGGAGGCAGACGCTGCAGTGAGCCAAGTCATATCCCTGCACTTCAGCCTGGGCAACAGAATGAGACCCTGTCTCAACATACATGTATTTGTTGTTGTATAAATCAAATAAGTCTTGGGTTTTTTTGTTCGTCTGTTTTTTAGGTGGTGGGGGTTGAGACAGTCTCACTTTGTTGCCCAGGCTAGAGTGCAGTGGCACGATCTTAGCTCACTGTAGCCTCAAACTCCTGGGCTCAAGCAATTCTGCTGCCTCACCCTCCCGAGTAGCTGGGACCACAGGAGTATACCACCATGCCTGTCTAATTTTTAAAAAATTTATTTTTTGTAGAGGAGGGCTCTTGTTGTCTTGCCTAGGCTGGTCTTGATCTTTTGGCCTCAAGTGATCGTCTCACCTCAGCCCCCCAAAGTGTTGGGATTACAAGTATGACCCACCGCACCCAGCTTAGAATAAGTCTCGTTAAGCATGCGTTTGGACAAAATAATTAACTTGAAGCATGTACATTTTATTCATTCTATAAATATATACTGACTGCCTAGTTTGCAAGATAATATGTTCAGTGGGGGAATATAGGAATAAATATGACATGTCAGTTATAGTTGAATTTAAAACCAAAATGTTGGTAAGGAAATTGAAACTCCATCCTTCTTTTCCAGCCTTATTTACTAGAATAAGGTATTAGTTTGCTAGGGCTGTCATACAGAGTTTTATAGTTTCAGGTCTTACGTTTAAGTCATTAATTCATTTTGAGTTGGTTTTTGTATATGGTAAGAGATAGGAATCTAGCTTCATTCTTCTGCATATAGACATCCAGTTTTTTCAGCACCATTTATTGAAGAGGGCGTGCTTTCCTCAGTGTTCTTGGTGCCTTTGTCGAAAATCAGTTGGCTGTAAATGCATGAACAGAATAGGGTTCTCTATTCTGTTCCATTGGTCTGTATGCCTGTTTTTATACCAATACCATGCTGTTTTGGTTACTACAGCTTTACAGTATTTTTTGAAATCAGGTAGTGTGATACCTCCAGATTTATTCTTTTTGCTCAGTATTGCTTTGACTATTCTTTGTCTTTTGTGGTTCCATTCAAATTTTAGTATTGTTTTTTCTATTTGTATGAAGAATTGTCATTGGTATTTTGATAGGGATTGCATTGAATCTTTAGATTGCTTTAGGCAGTATGGTCATTTTAACAGTATTAATTTTTCCAGTTCATAAGCATGAGATGTCTTCTGATTTGTTTGTGTTCTCTCCAGTTTTCTTTCATCAGTGTTTTATAGTTTTCCTGGTAGAGAGCTTTCGCCTCCTTCATCAGATTTACTCCTAGGTATTTTATTTCATTTTTTGTTTTTATTATAAATGGGATTTCTTTCTTGATTTTTTTTTTCAACTAGTGTGCTATTGGTGTACAGAAATGCTGAGTTATATTGGCTGACTTTGTATCTGGTAATTTACTGAATTTCTTTATCAGTTCTGAGAGTTTTTTGGTGGAGTCATTAGATTTTTCTATAAGATCATTTCATCTTCAAAGAGATACAGTTTGACTTCCTCTTTTCCAATTTGGCAGCTCTTTATTTCTCTTTCCTGTTGCTCTGTCTAGGACTTCAAGTACTACGATGAATAAGAGTGGTGAATGTGGACATTGTTGTTTTGTTCCCATTCTTAGAGGAAAAGTGGAAAGCTTTTCCCATTCATCATAATGTTAGGTGTGAGTTTGTCATATATACCCTTTATTATGTTGAGGTATGTTTCTTCTATTTCTAATTTGTTGAGGGTTTTTATCATGAAGGGATGTTGAACTTCATCAAGTGCTTTTTCTGTATCTGTTGAGATGTTTATATGGGTTTTGACCTTCATTCTGTTGATGTAATGTATCACATTTTTTACAAAAATCAACAAAATACTAGTAAACCAAATTCAACATAAAAAAAAAAGATACCATGATCAAGTGGGGTTTATTCTAGGAATGCAAGGATGATTCAATGTATGCAAGTCATATGATGATTTGACCATGGTTAGTCTAGCTGGTGTTTTATTGATTTTGGTTTTTGTATTAAAAAAAAACTTTTGTTTCATTGATACTTTGTATTTTCTTAGTCTCTCATTTAGTTCCAATGTTATCTTTATGAAGTCTTTTACTAATTTTGGGTTTGGTTTGTTCTTGCTTTTCTAATTCTTCGAGGTGCTTCATTAGGTTGTGCTGATGAGAATGTATCCTGCAGTTGTTGGATAAAGTGTTCCAGTAATGTCTGTTAGGTCCATTTGGTTTACAGTGCAGTGTAAATCCAATGTTTCTCTGTTGATTTTCTGTCTAGACGATCTGTCCAATGCTGAGAGTGGGATGTTGAAGCCCCCAGCTATTATTGTATTGGAGTCTATTTCTTCCTTTAGATCTAATAGTATTTTCTTTATATATCTGGGTGCTCTTCTGTTGAGTGCGTCTATATTTACAATGTTATATCATCTTACTGAATTGATCGCTTTATCATAGACTTTGTTTCTTTTTTTTTTGGAAACTGTCTCCCAGGCTGGAGTGTAGTGGCATGGTCTCAGCTCACTGCACCCTCCACCTTCTGGGTTCAAGCGATTCTTCTGCGCCAGCTTCCTGAGTAGCTGAGATTATAGGCGCATGCTATTATGCTCAGCTAATTTGTGTATTTTTAGTAGAGACAGGGTTTCACCATGTTGTCCAGGCTGGTCTTGATCTCCTGGCCTCAAGTGATCCACTGCCTTGGCCTCCCAAAGTGTTGGGATTACAGGTGTGAGCCACCATGCCCAGCCAGGCCTTTTTAAAGTTTTTGACTTAAAGTCTGTTTTATCTTATATAACTACCCCTGCTTTGCTTTTAGTTTCTGTTTGTGTGGAATATATTTTTTCATCCTTTTACTTCCAGGCAATATGTGTCTACAGGTGAAATGTTTCTTGTAGGCAGCATATAGTTGGGTCATGTTTATTAATCTGTTCAGCCAAATTATATCTTTTAAGTGGAGAATTTAACCCATGTACATTCATGGTTATTATTGATAGGTAAGGACTTATTCCTGTCATTTTATTGTTTTCTGTATCTTTTGTTTCTTTCTTCCTATCTTATTTATCTTTGCAGTTTGATGGTTTTCTGTGGTGGTAACATTTGACTTCTTTCTCTCATTTGTGTCTGTTCTGCCAGTGAGCTTTCTGCTTTCATGTGTTTTTATGATGGTAGATAGCATCCTTTCACTTCCAGGTCTAAGATTTCCTTAAGCATTTCTTGTAGGTCCAGTCTCATGATAATGAATTCCCTGTTTTTGCTTGTCTGGGAACAACTTTATTGTCGTTCCCATCTGATGGGAATCCCTTCTATATATCCCTTCTATGTAACTTGAAGATTTTCTCTTGCTGTTTTTTAGAATTCTTGGTCTTTGACTTTTGACAACTTGACTACAGTGTGCCTTGGAGAAGACATTTTTGGGTTGAATCTCTTTGGGAATCTTTGAGCTTCCTATATTTGGATGTCTATATCTCTTACAAGACTTGGGACATTTTCAGCTGTTACTTCATTAAATAGGTTTTTTGTGCCTTTAGCCATCTCTTCTCCGGAACTCCCAAAATTTAAATATTTGTCACTTTGTGATGTCCCTCATTTCATGTAGGCTTTCTTTATTCTGTTTGTTTATTTTCTGACAGGGTTATTTCAGAGGGTCTGTCTTTTAAGTTCAGAAATTCTTTCTTCTGCTTGACCTAGTCTACTATTGCCCTCAATTGTATTTTTTGTTTCATTCATTGAGTTCTTCAGTTCAGGATTGATTTAGTTCTTCTTTATAAACTCGAACTCTTTGTTGAATTTCTCATTGAGGTCATGAATTGTTTGTCTGATTTCCTTGTATTATTTATCTGTGTTTTCTTGTATCTCACTGACGTTCTTTAATATTTTTGAATTCTTTGTCAGGCATTTCATGGATTTATTTTTCTTTTTTTTTTCCCATCTTTTTTTTTTTTAATACTCTAAGTTTTAGGGTACATGTGCACATTGTGCAGGTTAGTTACATATGTATACATGTGCCATGCTGGTGCACTGCACCCACTAACTCGTCATCTAGCATTAGGTATATCTCCCAATGCTATCCCTCCCCCCACCCCACAACAGTCCCCAGAGTGTGATATTCCCCTTCCTGTGTCCATGTGATCTCATTGTTCAATTCCCACCTATGAGTGAGAATATGCGGTGTTTGGTTTTTTGTTCTTGCGATAGTTTACTGAGAATGATGTTTTCCAATTTCATCCATGTCCCTACAAAGGACATGAACTCATCATTTTTTATGGCTGCATAGTATTCCATGGTGTATATGTGCCACAATTTCTTAATCCAGTCTGTCATTGTAGGACATTTGGGTTGGTTCCAAGTCTTTGCTATTGTGAATAATGCCGCAATAAACATACGTGTGCATGTGTCTTTATAGCAGCATGATTTATAGTCCTTTGGGTATATACCCAGTAATGGGATGGCTGGGTCAAATGGTATTTCCAGTTCTAGATCCCTGAGGAATCGCCACACTGACTTCCACAATGGTTGAACTAGTTGACAGTCCCACCAACAGTGTAAAAGTGTCCCTATTTCTCCACATCCTCTCCAGCACCTGTTGTTTCCTGACTTTTTAATGATTGCCATTCTAACTGGTGTGAGATGGTATCTCATTGTGGTTTTGATTTGCATTTCTCTGATGGCCAGTGATGATGAGCATTTTTTCATGTGTCTTTTGGCTGCATAAATATCTTCTTTTGAGAAGTGTCTGTTCATGTCCTTCGCCCACTTTTTGATGGGGTTGTTTGTTTTTTTCTTGTAAATTTGTTTGAGTTCATTGTAGATTCTGGATATTAGCCCTTTGTCAGATGAGGAGGTTGCGAAAATTTTCTCCCGTTTTGTAGGTTGCCTGTTCACTCTGATGGTAGTTTCTTTTGCTGTGCAGAAGCTCTTGAGTTTAATTAGATCCCATTTGTCAATTTTGTCTTTTGTTGCCATTGCTTTTGGTGTTTTAGACATGAAGTCCTTGCCCATGCCTATGTCCTGAATGGTAATGCCTAGGTTTTCTTCTAGGGTTTTTATGGTTTTAGGTCTAACATTTAAGTCTTTAATCCATCTTGAATTGATTTTTGTATAAGGTGTAAGGAAGGGATCCAGTTTCAGCTTTCTCCATATGGCTAGCCAGTTTTCCCAGCACCATTTATTAAATAGGGAATCCTTTCCCCATTGCTTGTTTTTCTCAGGTTTGTCAAAGATCAGATAGTTGTAGATATGCGGCGTTATTTCTGAGGGCTCTGTTCTGTTCCATTGATCTATATGTCTGTTTTGGTACCAGTACCATGCTGTTTTGGTTACTGTAGCCTTGTAGTATAGTTTGAAGTCAGGTAGCGTGATGCCTCCAGCTTTGTTCTTTTGGCTTAGGATTGACTTGGCAATGTGGGCTCTTTTTTGGTTCCATATGAACTTTAAAGTAGTTTTTTCCAATTCTGTGAAGAAAGGCATTGGTAGCTTGATGGGGATGGCATTGAATCTGTAAATTACCTTGGGCAGTATGGCCATTTTCACGATATTGATTCTTCCTACCCATGAGCATGGAATGTTCTTCCATTTGTTTGTATCCTTTTTTATTTCCTTGAGCAGTGGTTTGTAGTTCTCCTTGAAGAGGTCCTTCACATCCCTTGTAAGTTGGATTCCTAGGTATTTTATTCTCTTTGAAGCAATTGTGAGTGGGAGTTCACTCATGATTTGGCTCTCTGTTTGTCTGTTGCTGGTGTATAAGAATGCTTGTGATTTTTGTACATTGATTTTGTATCCTGAGACTTTGCTGAAGTTGCTTATCAGCTTAAGGATATTTTGGGCTGAGACAATGGGGTTTTCTAGATATACAATCATGTCATCTGCAAACAGGGACAATTTGACTTCCTCTTTTCCTAATTGAATACCCTTTATTTCCTTCTCCTGCCTAATTGCCCTGGCCAGAACTTCCAACACTATGTTGAATAGGAGTGGTGAGAGAGGGCATCCCTGTCTTGTGCCAGTTTTCAAAGGGAATGCTTCCAGTTTTTGCCCATTCAGTATGATATTGGCTGTGGGTTTGTCATAGATAGCTCTTATTATTTTGAAATACTTCCCATCAATACCTAATTTATTGGGAGTTTTTAGCATGAAGGGTTGTTGAATTTTGTCAAAGGCTTTTTCTGCATCTATTGAGATAATCATGTGGTTTTTGTCTTTGGCTCTGTTTATATGCTGGATTACATTTATTGATTTGCGTATATTGAACCAGCCTTGCATCCAAAAACCCTTCAAAAAATTAATGAATCCAGGAGCTGGTTTTCTGAAAGGATCGACAAAATTGATAGACCGCTAGCAAGACTAATAAAGAAAAAAAGAGAGAAGAATCTAATAGATGCAATAGAAAATGATAAAGGGGATATCACCACCGATCCCACAGAAATACAAACTACCATCAGAGAATACTATAAACACCTCTATGCAAATAAACTGGAAAATCTAGAAGAAATGGATAAATTCCTCAACACATACACTCTCCCAAGACTAAACCAGGAAGAAGTTGAATCTCTGAATAGACCAATAACAGGATCTGAAATTGTGGCAATAATCAGTAGCTTACCAACCAAAAAGAGTCCAGGACCAGATGGATTCACAGCTGAATTCTACCAGAGGTACAAGGAGGAACTGGTACCATTCCTTCTGAAACTATTCCAATCAATAGAAAAAGAGGGAATCCTCCCTAACTCATTTTATGAGGCCAGCATCATTTTGATACCAAAGCCAGGCAGAGACACAACCAAAAAAGAGAATTTTAGACCAATATCCTTGATGAACATTGATGCAAAAATCCTCAATAAAATACTGGCAAAACGAATGCAGCAGCACATCAAAAAGCTTATCCACCATGATCAAGTGGGCTTCATCCCTGGGATGCAAGATTTATTTTTCATTGGAATGTTGGTGAATAATTACTGTGTTCTTTTGGAGGTGTTATGTTTCCTTGCTTTTTTATGTTTCTTGTGTTCTTTCATTCATATCTGTGCATCTAGTATAATAGTCACTTCTTCAAATTTTATGGATTGGCTTTCATAGGGAAAATACTTTTTCCTGTAGATATATCTATTCTTTTGGTTGGGTCAGGCACTTTGGTTTTGATTCTGGGTGGGTAAAGTAGCATAGTTTCTGTATGATTTCTTGGGCTGTAATCAGTTATTTGTGTCTGTGAGTTTTTCAATGGCTTAGGTTGTGGTGGTTAGTGCAAGCTGTAGTAGAACTTTGCTGGGGATGAGGACACCAGGTAGAGGCCAGTCCTTGGACAACAGCAGGCTGAGTGTGCTGATCCTTAGGGCTTCAGGCAGCGTTCTGTGCACCAAAGGTAGTGAGTCTGGACAGGCTGATCCTTAGGCCTCCAGGCATTTTACTTGGGTGTCAGCAGTGGCAACAGTGTGCTGGGTGAGCATATGGGTCCTTGGGCTCCTGGGCAATGTGTTTTGGTGATGGTAGGAGCAGCAGTGGGCTATCCCTCTGGCTCCCAAGCAGCACGCAGAATAATTACACAGGTGGGGGGTTGTGGCGGGTCAATCTCCAGGCTCCCTGATGTTGCACTTGAATGCAGGCTGTGGCAAGTGGGGCAGGCTAATCCCTAGCCCTCAGACAATGTGCTTGGGTGCCGCTCATTGTTGTAGCAGCGGAAAGCTGTGTAGGCTCATTCTTAGGCCCCAGGAAGGTGTGCATGAGTGACAGGTGGGCAGGTCTGCTTTCAGGTTCCCCTCATGGTGTGTGTGGGTGCCAGTGGCAGCAGCTAGGAGGGGCATAATGTGGCATTTTTTTTTTTTGTCTGTGGGGAATAATTGGTATGTGACTTCAGAATTTCTTGTTTTTTTCCTTTTATATGTTGAAGAACTAAGTATTAAATAAACAGAAAACAAAAAATAAAAACTCAATGATGCATGCCTTGTTGATCTTGTGCTCTCTCCCCTATCCTTTTATCCCTCTGCAAATAGGCATCAGGGCAATAACATCATTACTAGTTGGGTAATAGTTTATAGACTTGTTTTCAAGACCAGACTGCTAGGCCCTAAGTGTCTTCAAACCCTTTATTTCGGGAAGTTAATTTTAATTTAGTTGAATGGTTTTGTGGAAGCTAGTTGTGCATATGAAGGAATACTCACATATCATTTATGCTTTATAAATAGCAACACAGACCACTATTTAAGATCCTAAAAATATTTGTGATTCATAACTCAAAATTGTTTTCTCTGAATCATTTGTAAACTTTCCCTTGGTCTATAATAGATAGATCAGAATGAATGAAATTCTAAACCTCTACCATCTGTTTTTGCTCTATCAGACATTCTTAGCCCTAATAAAAAATATTATGAAGGTTTCATATTGTCTTTATAGGAGGGATTGCCCAAATACATGTGATTCTTAAGGTAAATGTTTCTGTTGTCTACAGTATAAATACAATGCAAGTCACAAATGTGAACCACATGTATGGTTTTGAATTTTCTAGTAGCCATATTAGAAAAGTAATAACAGGTAAAATTAATAATATATTTTAACCTTATATGTTCAAAATACCATTTCAACATGTAATCGGTATAAAAAATTATTAAAGACTTTTTTTTTGTATTAAGTCTTGAAATCTGTGGGATATTTTATACTTACAGCATATCTCAATTTGACCTAGCCACATTTTACTTATTACATAGCCACATGTGACAGGCAGCTACTGTATTGGACAGTTCAGGCCTACTGCCAAAGTACATAATCGGTACATCAGATTGTAGAGCTTTTTCTTAAAGCTTCCCATACTGCCATGTCTCATCACTCTGTGTCAGTGGTCCTACCTCCCCATCCCTCTTCACAGCCTTTCTTTGCCTCACTTCCATCTTCATCCCATGTTATCCTCTCTTTGACACTTTCTCCCTTTTATGCCACAAATCCTCTCCTTCTTTCTGTCAAGTTCTCTTGCATAAATTTTGCTGAGATTCTTAGGAAAGAAAGTTCCATTAACAGTATGATATCCTACCTCCACAAAAAAAATGTGTTACTGGGGAAATGTAAGTTGATCTCAACAATATCAGTACCCTGGGGGAAATGAAGTTCTTCCTCCTCTAGGAAAAGTTAGGAATCTCTGATGATTGTGGATTCTGAGTGATACAGGAAGAACTGATCAGAAGTATGTAACTCGTGGCCTTTGTTTGTTTCATGAAATGAAACAAGAATTATGTTTTTTGCTATTATTAACACTGTTTTTAATCAGTGTCAGAAGCCAAATGTTTAATAGGTACCTCGGAAATGAGATATAAGTATACAAGTTTAGCTTTGCTGACTAGATTAGAGCAAAGGAGCATAATCAAATTTTCTTGCCAGACTATCCTGTCATTTCCTTCCTTTTTATAACTTTTTTTTTTTGGTACAAAGTCTTGGCTCGGTAACCCAGGTTGGAGTGTAGTGGCACAGTCTTGGCTCACTGCAGCCTCGACCTCCCGGACTCAAGCTATCCTCTGGCCTCAGCACTCCCACCCTGAGTAGCTGGGATTACAGGTGTGTGCCTCCATGCCCAGCTAATGTTTTGTATTTTTTGTAGAGGCAGGGTTTTGCCATGTTGCCCAGGCTGGTCTTGAACTCAAGCAGTTTGCCTGCCTGGGCCTCCCAAAGTGCTGGGATTACAGGTCTGTGCCACCATGCCTGGCCTATAACATTTCTCAGGATTTATATTTCTAAGATATTTTGTGATTTGCATTGTATCTTTGACAGTGTATTATTTAGCCCCAATTTATGAATGTACAAACATGCAGTTCCTTGTTTTGTTTGGGTTTTGCAAAGTAACTCAAAGTCAATGCAGAAAATGAAGAAAACAATTTTACAATAACCTCAAAAAGAATAAAACATTTAGGAATACATTTAACAAAAGAGGTATAAAACTTATACTCTGAAAACTATAAAACTGTTGGAGGAAATTAAGGACTTAGAGAAATGGAAAGACATCCCATGTTTATCTACTGGAGAACTTAATATTGTTCAGATATTTCCTAAGTTGATTTACATATTCAGTGCAATCCCAGCTGCCTGGTTGGCAGAAAATTTTTTGCAGAAATTGACAAGCAGATCCTCAAATTCTCTGGAAATGCAAAGTGCCCTAAATAATCAAAAGTGATTTTGAAAAGAACAAAGTTGGAGGACTCAGGCTTTCTAGTAAGCTTCTTGATTTCAAAGAGTACTATAAAGCTACAGTAACCAAAACAGTGTGGCACTGGCATAAGGATTGACTTGCAAGTTATTGCAGACTCCTTTTGTCCCTGGTCTCTGAGTTATTCCAAACTGTTAACACTAATCTACTCTAGACGTTTAAGAATTTATTAAAGTTTAACTGATATCTTCTTGCCCACTTATGTGGTGATCACTTCTTCCAGTGGTCTGCCAAAGGCAAAACAGTTTATGTATTCTGTTTCTCTTTGGGAGAGACTTGTCATTGTATGGATTTTAAGATAAGCAGTTTCCCTTGTTATCTTACAAACTCAGCTCTCTGGTAAACTCAAGAAAAGTTATGATTTTATAGATCAGCTGGTCTTTTCTCTTGTTACAGTGGGAAGAACATTCTCTTCAGCTTTCTACATCCTAAGCAGAGTGGAACTAATATGGTGTTTGGCATGTAACAGACTTAGCACTTGGTTAAAATTCATTTAAAGTGGGTTTAATTTACTGAATACTTATGTGCCAAGCAGTATGCTAAGCACTTACCATATCATCTCCTTTAGTCCATGCACTTATCTATGAAGTATAGGTACTGTTATTATTCCCATGTTTTACATGTAAAACTGAGGCTTAGTAGAGAAAAGGAACTGGAGGCACAGGAATAAATAATAATTTTTATTGATATTATCCAAATCACCTTCCTCCTTCTCCCAATAAAACTCTTGAATCCATTTTTCAACTTCTCCAAGGAAAGGAGATATATATTCCTGGCATTGCAAGTTCTTATTTTCCTCATTTCATGGGAAAAGAGACACAGTATTAAAACCAGAGAAAGCTTGAAGGGACCTGGTTGAACTTTTGATTAACAGAGAGAGAGAGAGAAAAAAAAGAATATTATCTAAGGATCTGGTGGCTTTGGGTCATCAGCAGTGTGTTTTTTTTTTTTAATTATACTTTAAGTTCTAGGGTACATGTGCATAACGTGCAGGTTTGTTACATATGTATACAGGTGCCATGTTGGTGTGCTGCACCCATTAACTCGTCATTTACATTAGGTATATCTCCTAATGCTATCCCTCCCCCCTCCCCCCACCCCACAACAGGCCCCAGTGTGTGATGTCCCCCTTCCTGTGTCCAAGTGTTCTCATTGTCCAATTCCCATCTATGAGTGAGAACATGTGATGTTTGGTTTTTTGTCCTTGCGATAGTTTGCTGAGAATGATGGTTTCCAGCTTCATCCGTGTCCCTACAAAGGACATGAACTCATCATTTTTATGGCTGCATAGTATTCCATGGTGTATATGTGCCACATTTTCTTAATCCAGTCTATCATTATTGGACATTTGGGTTGGTTCCAAGTCTTTCCTATTGTGAAAAGAGCCGCAACAAACATATGTGTGCATGTGTCTTTATAGCAGCATGATTTATAATCCTTTGGGTATATACCCAGTAATGGGATGGCTGGGTCAAAATGGTATTTCTAGTTCTAGATCCCTGAAGAATTGCCACACTGTCTTCCACAATGGTTGCACCAGTTTATAGTCCCACCAACAGTGTAAAAGTGTTCCTGTTTCTCCACATCCTCTCCAGCACCTGCCGTTTCCTGACTTTTTAATGATCGCCATTCTAACTGGTGTGAGATGGTATCTCATTGTGGTTTTGATTTGCATTTCTCTGATGACCAGTGATGATGAGCATTTTTTCATGTGTCTTTTGGCTGCATAAATGTCTTCTTTTGAGAAGCATCTGTTCATATCCTTCGCCCACTTGTTGATGGGGTTTTTGTTTTTTTCTTGTAAATTTGTTTCAGTTCTTTGTGGATAAAGATATTACTCATCTTTGTCAGATGAGTAGATTGCAAAAATTTTCTCCCATTCTGTAGGTTGCCTGTTCACTCTGATGGTAGTTTCTTTTGCTGTGCAGAAGATCTTTAGTTCAATTAGATCTCATTTGTCAATTTTGGCTTTTGTTGCCATTGCTTTTGGTGTTTTAGACATGAAGTCCTTGCCCATGCCTGTGTCCTGAGTGGTATTGCCTAGGTTTTCTTCTAGGGTTTTTATGGTTTTAGGTCTAACATTTAAGTCTTTAATCCATCTTGAATTAATTTTTGTATAAGGTGTAAGGAAGAGATCCAGTTTCAGCTTTCTACATATGGCCAGCCAGTTTTCCCAGCACCATTTATTAAATAGGGAATCCTTTCCCCATTTCTTGTTGTTGTCAGGTTTGTCAAAGATCAGATAGTTGTAGATGTGTGGTATTATTTCTGAGGCCTCTGTTCTGTTCCATTGGCCTGTATCTCTGTTTTGGTACCAGTACCATGCTGTTTTGGTTACTGTAGCCTTGTAGTATAGTTTGAAGTCAGGTAGTGTGATGCCTCCAGCTTTGTTCTTTTGGCTTAGGATTGACTTGGCAATGCGGGCTCTTTTTTGGTTCCATATGAACTTTAAAGTAGTTTTTTTCCAATTCTGTGAAGAAAGTCATTGGTAGCTTGATGGGGATGGCATTGAATCTATAAATGACCTTGGGCAGTATGGCCATTTTCACGGTAGTGATTCTTCCTACCCATGAGCATGGAATGTTCTTCCATTTGTTTGTATCCTCTTTTATTTCATCAAGCAGTGGTTTGTAGTTCTCCTTGAAGAGGTCCTTCACATCCCTTGTAAGTTGGGTTCCTGGGTATTTTATTCTCTTTGAAGCAGTTGTGAATGGGAGTTCACTCATGATTTGGCTGTTTGTCTGTTATTGGTGTGTAGGAATGCTTGTGATTTTTGCACATTGATTTTGTATCCTGAGATTTGCTGAAGTTGCCTGTCAGCTTAAGGAGATTTTGGGCTGAGACAATGGGGTTTTCTAGATATACAATCATGTCATCTGCAAACAGGGACAATTTGACTTCCTCTTTTCCTAATTGATTACCCTTTATTTCTTTCTCCTGCCTGATTGCCCTAGCCAGAACTTCCAACACTATGTTGAATGGGATTGGTGAGAGAGGGCATCCCTGTCTTGTGCCAGTTTTCAAAGGGAATGCTTCCAGTTTTTGCCCATTCAGTATGATATTGGCTGTGGGTTTGTCATAAATGGCTCTTATTATTTTGAGATACGTCCCATCAATACCTAATTTATTGAGAGTTTTTAGCATGAAGGGCTGTTGAATTTTGTCAAAGGCCTTTTCTGCATCTATTGAGATAATCATGTAGTTTTTGTTGTTGGTTCTGTTTATATGCTGGATTACATTTATTGATTTGCGTATGTTGAATCAGCCTTGCATCCCAGGGATGAAGCCAACTTGATCATGGTGGATAAGCTTTTTGATGTGCTGCTGCATTCGTTTTGCCAGTATTTTATTGAGGATTTTTGCATCAATGTTCATCAGGGATATTGGTCTAAAATTCTCTTTTTTTTGTTGTGTCTCTGCCAGGCTTTGGTAGCAGGATGATGCTGGCCTCATAAAATGAGTTAGGGAGGATTCCCTCTTTTTCTATTGATTGGAATAGTTTCAGAAGGAATGGTATCAGCTCCTCCTTGTACCTCTGGTAGAATTCAGCTGTGAATCCGTCTGGTCCTGGACTTTTTTTGGTTGGTAAGCTATTAATTATTGCCTCAATTTCAGATTCTGTTATTGGTCTATTCAGAGATTCAACTTCTTCCTGGTTTAGTCTTGGGAGAGTGTATGTGTCGAGGAATTTATCCATTTCTTCTAGATTTTCCAGTTTATTTGCGTAGAGGTGTTTATAGTATTCTCTGATGGTAGTTTGTATTTCTGTGGGATTGGTGGTGATATCCCCTTTATCATTTTTTTTGCGTCTATTTGATTCTTCTCTCTTTTCTTCTTTGTTAATCTTGCTAGTGGTCTATCAATTTTGTTGATCTTTTCAGAAAACCAGCTCCTGTATTCATTGATTTTTTTGAAGGGTTTTTTGTGTCTCTGTCTCCTTCAGTTCTGCTCTGATCTTAGTTATTTCTTGCCTTCTGCTAGCTTTTGAATGTGTTTGTTCTTGCTTCTCTAGTTCTTTTAATTGTGATGTTAGGGTGTCAATTTTGGATCTTTCCTGCTTTCTCTTTTGGGCATTTAGTGCTATAAATTTCCCTCTACACAAACAGTGTCTAGGTTTTATAACAGGTGAATGACAGAATGACTGTCATGGCTTTGCTGCGGCTTTCCACTTTCCCGTTTTCTTTCTTTTGCTTCCAGTGTGAAATTCAGCTTTTTTTATAGGACGGTAGAATTTTAATTTGTTACCTCTTTTATTAATTCCTTCACTAGCCTGCTATATGCGCATTCCTTAAGGTAGGTCTCATGCTAAGGACATTAAGTATAACTACTTGTACCACTTAATTTGTCTTAACAAATGCCTTTGTAAGCTGTCTCCTCACCCTTTAATACATTCAACAAAAAGTGAAGTAAAAAAGTTTTTTTGAATTTTATTTAAAAACTTTTTTTCATTTTTGTTCACTTCCAGAAAAGAAACTATGAGCCTGGTCAGTAAGCTCAATTAAAACAAATATTATTAATTAATCTCTTCAGCTATTATCTAAGCTTCATTTTCCAAGATGTGCCATTTATAACTCACAACAGTATTCAGTCTGTGTTTTCTCGTGTGCTGGTTAGAGATGCAAGTTGAGTTTCATGCATTGCCTGTCTGCTGGAATTTCAACACTTTTTCAACAGTTCCATATGTATAGTATAAACTGGGCGATAAGCACCTGATCATTATTGTATCTGTGAGTAGAATTAATACAGAGACTATGCCAAAGGTTGAGGAATGGGAACTTGTAGAGAAAGGGAGGAGGATTGTTTATATATAGGAATATATTTTACAATAGCCAGGTTTAATGTAACCGGCACTTAACGTGCTTCTTCCTTTCTAGTTATCAGGGAATACCAAGAGCAGAGAGAGCATCCAGGAACCTAGATTTGATTACTACAATCATGAAGTTCCTGATATTGACCTCAGTGATTGTGAATTCCCACATGTCATTGAAATTTATGACTTTCCCCAAGAATTTCGTACTGAAGACCTTCTACGGGTTTTCTGCAGTTATCAGTGAGTATGCAAATGATTGTGGATGTTAGGGAGGGTGAGATGAAGTCTTTAAAAAATGTTTTCTGAGAAATCATCTCTTGTTTTTTATATCCCCTGTTTTTCATATTTTAACATCAGGCTGGTTTATTGTCTTTTCCAGGTCCAGTAGAAATTTTCTATATTAAACTACTGTTCTAAGTTCCTTAAAAATGTCAGGTAGCCTTTCTGGCCCCCATTTTAGCATTTAAGAAGACTGTCATCAGTGATGACTTCATGGTGCATTTAGTCCATTAATATATATTGTAATTGTTGATATATTTGGATGTATTGTCAGATTGCCTGCCATCTTTATGTGTTTATTTGTCCTATCTTTTTCTTTCTTGCCTTCTTTTGGGGTCACTGCAGCCTCGACTTCCTGGGCTCAAGCAATCCTCCCAGCTTAGCCTCCCAAGTAGCTGGGACCACAGGTGTGTGTCACCATGCCTGGCTAATTTTTGTATTTTTTTGTAGAGACAGGGTTTCACCATGTTGCCCAGGTTAGTCTCAAACTCCTGCACCTAAGCCATCTGCCTACTTCAGCCTCCCAAAGTGCTGGGATTACAAGTGTGAGTTACCACGCCTGGCCTCAACTAAGTTTTTATAGACAAAATAACTCTTCTTTTTTACGCTCTGCTCCTGTTTCATTGGTTTAATTTTATTTAATTCCATGGTGAAAATATCAACTCACACTGATATATGTGGGTTTGAGAACACTTGCACTAACCCTTGGTATGTGTATAGCTGATACTTATATAGGAGAAGTTAAAAGAGTTAGAAGTATATACCTTTGTATATTTAGCTTATAAGAAAAAAATAAGCTTCAGGAATAAAGAGATGATAATCCAGAAAGAAAGTTATTAAGAAGATTTTCAGGGTCTGGAAGAAAGTCAGTATCAAGAAGAATTATACTTTAATGTTTCAGTCCTGATATTTAAAATGAACCAGGTCTGTAGTGTGATATAACAAATTTAAATTTAAAATTCACCTTGAATGTGTAAGATTCTATATAAGTCAGGGTATAGCCCTTAACTTTTTCTTAAAGGATAAGTAAATATTTTAGACAACTCTGCCATTGTTAAACAGAAGCAAGCAAAAACAATACATAAATGAGCATGGCTGTAAACTAAAACTTTATTTATAAAAACAAGTGTTCTGTTTTCATATGAAGTCTAGAACAGGCAAAACTAGCAGCCATGTACTTGTTTAATCAGTTAAACTTAATTCGGTGGGGAGCATCAGTTCTATAACTAACAGAAAGAAAGGGTGAATGGATCCTGGATGACAGTTAATCTCTGCCATAAACTTTAAATGTATAGTGTGTAGGTCAGTCTTACTTATTAGAATTAGGTTAAAATCTAGTATCAGAACCTGTTCAACATAAAATTCATAATAGATTTTTTAAAAGCAGTCAGAGGGATCAAATCCTGTTAGAACTACCGTAGACTGTCATAAATAATGGTGATTCTTAAAACTAAGGATCAGTTTGTTGATGTCTAGAATTTCTTGAAGATCAGTTAACTCTTACAAACTATTTACTTCCCTTTGCTTTGTTTCTTGATAATCTCACCTGCAAGACCATGTTTCTATCAAATTCAAAAACATTCCCCAAAGAGAAAAATTTTAAAGGATTATGAAATTTTGAAGTATAAAAGGCCCTCTAGAACCCATCTGTGATTTATAAAAATGAAAATATTAATATTGATGAACATTGCTATTAATAATAAAAGTAATGAACACCATTAATTTATTAGATGCCCATGAAGTGCTCAACACCATCTTCTTTGCCTTGTCATGGATGATCTCATTTCCATTTTCACAACAACTGTGTGGGGAACATACTTTCCTCGTTTTTACAGATGAGCCGACCTAGCTTCAAGAGAGGTTAAACTTGCCCAGGGTCTCAAGGTGGCAGAACCCTGAGTCCATGAGCATTTTTAAGCTCTTAGCTGAAAAATATAACTGTTATGTCATCATCCTGACATTCCTTGTGCTCACTAGGTAGCTGTTCTCCAAAATAAAAGTGTTTTTCTAGTACTTAAATGTTCATTCTTTTGATGCTTTCTAATCTGGTCTGATATTTCTCTTATCATGATTCCTTTCATCCTGAATTTTTCTGACTTTGCCACATAATTCTTTCTAATTTTTTCTTATTTTTTTAACCTCCCTTCTGCACAAGTGAAGAATAGATCAGCTTCTCTGATTATAGTTGCCCCCTTTTTTCCCCATTACTTGACTTTTTTAAAAAAATTGAATGACATCTTCAGTATAATCTCCCCTACCCCATTCTCTTCTCTTTCTGTCTCTGTCCTCAAGGACAGAGTTTACATTTGCATTAAATCCAGGTGACCTTCCCTGCCTACCTACTCCTCTTATATTCTACCCCTCCTCTGCTTCCTCTTTCCATTTCTTCTCATTCCCTGCCCATAAGAACATCTCTTGTAAATAGTGCATTAAATACTTTACATCCCCAAGGGACTTGTGAGGATTAATTAGTTGATGTCTATAAAATGGCTGAGAACGTAAAATACTCCTGGGTACTTGTTTATGATGGTATTATTGCTTTTAAAATTCAATGGCTTCTTCTGTCCTCCAAGCTGTTTTCTGTGTCATTATCCCCATTCCACCTGTGCACTCGTTGAGTGTTTCTATCTTGTGAAATGCTTTATGAGATTCTATTTGTGAGATGTTTCATAAAAGTAAATTTTATTTTAGGAAATAAAATTGTTTTTTTGTGTTGCAGAAAGAAAGGATTTGATATTAAATGGGTGGATGATACACATGCCCTAGGAGTATTCTCCAGTCCAATTACAGGTATTCACCCAGTGGCTTTCAATCTTCCTTTCTTATTGTTCATTTTCTCATGCTACTTTTTCTATTTCCCTTCTATTTGAGCAAGTTGGCATCTTATTCAGCCAGTGTAGGTAATAGGGCAGTTAGTGGTTTTTTTGAGGTAAGGTACTTTGGTACCCATTCTCACCTTTCACCTTAGTCCAGTGGTATTTGGAGAGATAGAGTCAACACCTTCCAAGGTTATTTGTACACATAACTGTCTGTCATGATAGTACGTAAACAGATTAAGGTAGAGATTGAAGAATCCAATGGGGCTCTTAAAATATTGGTGATTTTTTTTTCCATCCTAGACAAGTGAATTTAATTAGCCCTTTAACCTGTCTAGTGAGAAATTATAATACATACCCTCTGAATATATGATTGGGCCTTCTTACATATACCATTGGCCTCATGATAGATCTGATGCAGAGGCATTCAAAGAAAATAGAGATATTGAAACGTTAGTTCCTATCTGAACCACCTAGAATATGGATCTGCAAAATTATTCTATAAAGGGCCAAACAGTAAATACAATATTTTAGGCTTTGTGGAGCATCAGGTCTCTGTCACTACTTAACTCTGCTGTTGGAGCAAGAAAGCAGCCATAGACAATATACAAACCAAATGGGCATGGCTCTGCTTCAGTAAAATAATAAAATTACTTTGTAAATAAATATAAAAACAGGTGGTTGGCTGGATTTGGTCATGGAGCCATAGTTTGCTGATACCTGATCTAAAATAATTATTGCCACGTTGATCTTTAGATTTGTCTCTTTTGCTTGCTTTGAAAAAAAAGCATAACATCTAGGAAATACTAAGAGCTATCCCTAGTTTTTCCTTTGCATCACTCTACTTCATGTCTTCTGCTTCCTTTTATTCCTCTTTGCAGCTCGTGATGCGTTGGGTATTAAACACACCATGGTGAAGATTCGTCCCTTGTCACAGGCCACAAGAGCAGCCAAGGCCAAAGCTAGAGCTTATGCTGGTGAGTCTATAATCTCTGGGTTTTTTTCTTGCTGATGGTGGTATTATTGTTCTTTCCAGAAGTTTTATAGCATCCAGACATCTAAAGACATATCACTTTTATTTTTAGTGTTAAAAGAAATATGTTTTTAAGAAAAAATAAATAAAAGGGAAATGACCATGTTAGAAATATGGCATCTGAGCAGCCACTTGGAGTGTGTGAGAACTAACTGCAGGCAATGCAGCAATCAGTTTCTAATGACATCCCTACCTAGTTTACCTCTGTGTTTAGCTGCCTGATAGAGTCACTGTAAGATACTTTGTTAATGCAGATAATGAAGCCAGGGTTGTTTGTGCTTTGCCATGTTAATTTCCTCTGATCATCATCTATCAGACTTGTATTAATTACTGCTGATGCAGCCCTTGTTAGTCTACTTTGTATGTTAATTACTGAGTTAAATCACTTGAAGCTAGAGTGCTCTCTCTTCTTGACTCCTTCCTACTCCCTTCCTTTCTTCCATTCAGAGTTCCTCCAGCCAGCAAAGGAGCGTCCTGAGACTTCAGCAGCCCTAGCCAGAAGGTTAGTCATCAGTGCCCTTGGGGTTCGAAGTAAGCAGAGCAAAACCGAACGAGAAGCAGAGCTCAAGAAACTGCAAGAAGCCAGAGGTGAGCTGAAAGGGTGGTGTTCTTCTCTAGGCCCTTCAGAGCTCACTGTAAGGCATGTGTTTAAAAAAAAATGAATGAAGCCCATTCCATTTTTGTCGTTTCTGTTTCCTAGAAGCCTCCTAAGTGTATAGAAATTTTCATGCCTTACGTCCAGGAGAAGATGTTTCAGGATTGTCTGCCTGTTTCACGCACCAAGACATTCTAATCCACGCTCCTACTGTTGTTTTCCAAGAGATAGGTTTGGTCTTCTCAGCTCATCCATGGCTTTTCCTACAGTTTTTCTATGAGAAAAATTTTCCTGTGAAAACAGATAGTGTCCTAGGCAGAAAACATTTGCTATGGTTTTACTGGGCCACGATTGCCATGGTATTGCCCTAATGTTATCAAATGGTTTAGATCTGAGGTAGAAGACAAATTTAGGAAAAGCCAGCAACTGACGTTGATGGTAACAACTGTAGGAGGTATTTTTGTCTTTTTAAGACAGTCCTGAGTGGCTCCATTAGAGTACATCTAGATTTACCTGTCTTCTGATTATTTTCCAGTATCCAAGAGTTCTCAGAAAAATATTTCCCCTGATCCACAAGCAGAATTTTTCTTTCTTATAGTTTGGAGCTGAAGTTAAAATCTCTCTCTCCTCTACAGGCTGTTGAATTGTATGTAAAGGCTTGGGACTCTGGTGTGGCACTTAAGTACTTTTTATCAACCTTCAGGCTTTAGACAGTCTCATTGCCTTAGCCCACAATTCCTGGAATCTATGAAGGCAATTTATTCTGAAAATTCCACTTACCGAAAAGTAACTTCATTTTTCCATTAAACGAATTGAAGTTTCAAACTCCTTGTTTATTGCTGGTCTAACAAGGCCATTAATACTTCCTGTCCTCTCTGCTTTGGTGATAGCAGGCAGCTTGCGGACTCCCAGCTGCACTGGCCAGATAACCAGTGACAGAGTGTGTCATGGCAGGTGCTAGAGTTTCAGAGTTGAACCCAACTAATTTTTGAAACTTTAATGATTATAATGAGGCAGTTTCCATGTTTTCCAATCATTGTTTACTCAAAGGCCTCCTACAGACTATAGAAACATAACCGGATTCCTTGGGTTTTTATAGATGGCAATAACAGAACTAGATTAAAGATGAATGTACAGTGTCCTTAACCCTTTGTTAATTGGTTGTCTCTGAAGAAAATGATTTCTGTGTGATAACAGTGATATCTATAAAAGGGGATATGACTCCCTTTGCCATGTTATCATGCTTCTCTGTGGGTGTATATCACCTGTATCTCTACAGATCCTGCAGCAGTGGTTTTGCGTGGATATCATCTTGAGTATTCCCTTTTCTTTCTCTAGGTGCATCAGCATGCAGCTCCACTTGAAGTATTTGTTTTAAATGTCTGGCTATGCAAAGGACATTTCAGTGATGCAATTAAAAATGATTCTGTTGACTAAGCGGGTACCCTATTGCTTTTCTAAAGAAGGCCTTTATTTGTGAATAGAGACCCACTGTGATAAGTTCCTCCTACCTATTGGTGCTGAGGCTGTATGGATTATGAGGACTCTTTATTATGCTCCAGCGTGCTACCATTCTTTATATCTGAGGAAATGCATCTGGAAGATTTCCTGATGTATTTCTTTCTGGCATCTTTCTGTGTTGGGCAGATACTTATATGCTTGCCTGCATGGAGCCCAGGCTTTAAATATTTTTTTTCAGTGGAAACTTTACTGTTTTAGGTATTAGACTCTGGAATCTCACTTCCTGGGTCCACATCTTAGGTCTGCCATTTACTGTCTGTGTGACCTTGAGAGGGTAGGTAAGTAACTTACTTACTTTCTGGAGGCCTCTGTTTTCTCATCCTTAAACAGAGCTCAAGCAAGTTAATCCATGAAGGATACTTAGTCATCTTCAAAAAACCATAGGTACTCTCTTGCTCCTGTTTCTATAGGCCTATAATGAGTTATATGGTAAGTGTTAGCTGCTGTTGTTTTTGTTAGTAATAATAGAAATATCATTATATGGTGAATCCAGCACAGATTTCAGTGCATATTTTTGTCATTACTCTTTTTATTTTAAAATTCCTGTAATCATCTGTTAGCTCCATTTGGCATTCACTGAGCACCTGCCCTGTGCAGAGCACTGTGTTCCCTGTTTAGGAGAATTAGAAAGATGGCAAGATTTTGTTCCTCTCCTTAAGCCTTACAGTCTAGTGAAGATAATCTGCCTTGAGTAGGGAAGAAAATATGTTCCTCTTTTAGGTATTTTAAGCAGTTGTTTTTCCTCTCACTTCAGTTCTGAAGATTTTAAGATTAAAAACCATAAATGGTTTTTGTTGATTAAAAGGACAGGAAGGAAACTCCATCATAACTTACAAGTTATGATGATATTGCATTATGATAACTCTGTGACCAGTGATACCATCTTGAGTTTAGAGCTGACCTAGAGAAGTTAAACTGGCCTAAGGTCACCCAGCTGGTAAACTGAAAGAGAAGGCATCTGAATCTAGGTACCGCTGATTAAAACCCATGCTTCTTCTGTAATACTGTAATCCCCCTTAAAGGACTTTTGCAGTTACTGACATTTTCTCCCAGAAAAAAATACTCACATAAAACATTTTTTAAAGTCTCCAGGAACAAAATATGACAAGCTTCTTTGTTATCCGTACCAATGGTTAGCAGCTTTTCACCGTCAGAAAAATCTTCCTTAGGTCTAACTTAAATCTGCATGATAGTTTAAACCAGTGTCCTCTTGTTTTTTCCTTAGTAGAAATAGAGAATATCTGCATACTATTTTGTTCTAACAACTTTAACGCTAAAGATTAGGGGCAGATTGTTTAGAAATGAGGAAATCTGGGCTCTAATAGAGCTTTTGCCATTAACTAGCTGCGTGGCCATGGGCAAGTCAGTTATACCTCTCTGTGCCCCCTGGTTTCCAGCAAAGCGAAAGTACTCCTCAGCCTACCTAATCATGGAGAATTTTTTGAGCACAGAATAAGTTAACATATGTAAAAATGTTTGGAAAAGTGCTTTACAAATTCAGGATATGATTGTTGATATGACTGTTAAGAATTTAATGTTCATTATAATATGAGCTTGTAATGACAAATACGTATTATATACTGCTACTCTCCATCCATTACAAGTGGCAGATATTGTTAAATCAGTCATGACATTCTTTCTTGGTGAGTTTTGACATGACCATTGCCAATTTATCAGAATTAGCATGGGAATTGAAATCTATATATCATCCTGTTATAATATGGTATAATAATCTCCCAGCCTTTCTTTCTCCCGCTTGAAGAGTTCTGCTGTCTGGCAACAGTGCCTGGTACATAAAAAGATACTCAGTACATGTTCATTGACCAAATACGTGGATGACATTGGTTACTCTAATTTTTCTTTGTAAATCTTGACTCTACTCTGAATGCTAAGTCCTCCATGTTTTTCTTTATAAAACCCAGAATGTGAAACCTTCCTAATTAAGAATTTTGAATTTGTGATTTTGAGTTTTAAGTACTTTTCTGCTATATTTTTCACTCTACTTTGATTATTTATTTATTTATTGAGACAGGGTCTCACTTTGTCACCCAGGCTGGAGTGCAGTGGCACGATCACAGCTCTCTGCAGCCTCAACGTCCCAGGCATAAGGAATCCTTCCACCTCAGCCTCCTGAGTAGCTGGGACTACAGGCATGTGCCACCATGCCGGCTAATTTTTTCCTTTTTGTAGTGATGGGGTCTCTCTATGTTGCCTACGCTAGTCTCAAACTCTTGGACTCAAGTGATCTCCTGCCTTGGCCTCCTAAAGTGCTGGAATTACAGACCTGAGCCACTGTGCCCAGCCTAAAACCACATTTTAGAGACCAAACTCAGGGCCAGGCATGGTGGCTCACTCCTGTAATCCCAGCATTTTGGGATGCCAAGGTGGGCGGATCATCTGAGGTCAGGAGTTTGAGTCCAGCCTGGCCAACATGGTGAAACCCTGTCTCTACTAAAAATAGAAAAATTAGCCGGGCATGGTGGTGCGCACCTGTAGTCCCAGCTACTCAGGAGGCTGAGGCAGGAGAATCGCTTGAACCTGAGAGGCGGAGGTTGCAGTGAGCCGAGATTGCACCACCGTATTCCAGCCTGGGCAACTGAGCAAGACTCCATCTCAAAAAAATAAAAAACAAAATAAAGACCAAACTCAGGAATGTATATAAAATTTTCCCATGTTCCACTCATCCAGATATTTGATTCCCACCTAAAACTGGACTTAGATATCATTACCTCTCAGAATAAGCTATCTTCTCATTTTCAAAGCCTGCTACAATTTTATTTTAATTTATTTTCATTTTATTCTTGAAGGTAGGTGATTAATTGGCTGGTTCTGAAAGGCCATCTTTTGGGTCACAAGCCTGAAAGGCAAAGTAAGTAAACAGTAGCCCGCTCACCTAGTTTGATTAATTAAATCACAAAGAACTTCAAACCATCTCTATAAGATAGTAATAAATTTAATCACAGTTCATACCTTCTGAAAACCTTCTTTAGACTTTCCATTATTCTGCCTTAAAGGGCAGTGTGGCATTGCTGATTCATAATCTAGGTCTTAGGGTATTTTCTTGGTGTCTTTTCTCCCCTGATGTCTGAAGTTCATTTCTAACCACATTTTTTTTTTTTTCATTTTAATGTGACTTTTTTTCTGTGATGTAGCGTTTACTCATTTTTTGGTGTCAATTGCTGTTTAATAAACCTACTACCTTTGCCTAGATCAGAGATGAAAATGTTAACCTAGGACTAACTAACTGACCAGGTCACCAGCTGTTGCTAAAATAAATAGTACATGGTTCCTTGTGTTAACACTTAATACATTGATAATTATTCCACTCTCTAGAGTTAAATGCCCCCTTATGGGATTCAGACTGTATTTTTCCATATATTATGATTATATAAATATTTAGTAAACTTAAAATCTAAAACTTTGCTAAAATTAAGAGGTTATTTAGATTACTTCTCCTTGATCTACTATGTCCGTCACTCTATAAAAGAAGGGAATAAGATTCGTTTGACCAGACGCGTTCTTCACAAAGCATGTTGTCTATTGTTCTGTATGTGACTACAGTAGATTTTGTGATTATTTTTCATAGATCTAGAATAAATTTTGAAAGTCTTTAATTTACATCCTCTCTCTGCTTTTTTTAAAACATGACACCAAACTGGCCCTTTTACAATCTTCAACGCTTTACATTCTCTTATGTAAAGTCTTGACTGCACCGTGATTGCAGGCAACTCATTTAATATAATCATTTCTGTTGATTGATTTATTATATTGGAGAATGAAAGTTTTCAGGGCCAGCCAATGTGAATGTTTTAGGTCAATCATTTTGTGCTGAATTTTCTATTTTTTCTTAATTCCTTGCCCTTGTGTCTACTGTTGGGCTTTCTCTTTATTCTTTTAATTGTTGGAGGTCAAGTTAGTAGGAGCTTTGTTTCATGCAGTTTATCAGCTATTATCTGCTTTCCTTTCTCTTTAATAAAGGGACATGTTTCTTTGTCTTTCTGTTTATACAATTTTTTTCATATTTTTTCCCTTGTAGATATTTTCAGATGTCAGGATAGTAGAAAGTGTGCTGGTGAAGAATTAAGGATCTGGGTCCCAGATTCAGTTCTTTCACTGGCTGTGTAACCTTAGGCAAGTCATTTCAGCTCTCTGAGCTTCTGTTTCCTCATCTTTAAAATAAAGAAATTATTATTTCCTATCCTGACCTACATTTCTCTATTCTATTCATGTTCTTGTATTTCTAAATTTACACCTCACATTTTCACTATTTCTTTGTGCTTCTCAATTTGTCTTCCTACTCTTACTAGTTTTTTCATATGGCTTACCATTAGAATCTATTTACTTTTATTAGAAAGTGTTAGGAAATGTTTCAGGCCGGGCACAGTGGCTCACGCCTGTCATCCCAGCACTTTGGGAGGCCGAGGTGGGCAGATTACCTGAGCTCAGGAGTTCAAGACCATTCTGGCTAGCATGGCGAAACTCTGTCTCTACTACATATACAAAAAAATTAGCCAGGCATGGTGGCATGTGCCTGTTACTCAAGAGCTACTCAGGAGACTGAGGCATGAGAATTGCTTGAACCTGGGAGGCGGAGGTTATAGTAAGCCAAGATCACACCACTGCACTCCACCCTGGGTGACAGAGCGAGACCCCATCTCCAAAAAAAAAAAAAAAAGGTTCAGAATTCTGAACTTTCCAGATTTTAGAAAGGTAATATGGTATCTGTCTTATAACGCCAAAATCAGACACATTAATATTTCTGCAGCAGAGTGTGTGACTGTTCACACTAAAAGGGATATGTAAAGACTATAAATAGCTTCGTATCCTTTCAAGTTAGATTTGCCTCCATCGATTAATTTTGGCCCCAAGCTTTAAAGAAAGCAATAACTTTGTTTTCAGAATTGTTTTGATTTTGGAATTGTGTGTTATGGGCCTGTTATATTTTTCTACTGCTCTCGGATCTCTTCTCATATTACTCTTAAAGATTTAAGTTTCACACCTTATTGAAAAATTGGAGTTCTAATAATTTACTTTTCTGGTTTCTTCATTTTTCCTTGGGACGTAGAACCAGATTTTGATTGCTTTCATCCATTGCCTTTAGATCTCCTCCTAACTTCTCCATGTTTGTAAGAATCAAGACCATGCTGCCTTCCTAAGAAATTCTGGAATCCATTAGACAAACCAGTTATCCTTTGTGCTGTCTCCTAGAGAACCCCAGTGCAGTTCAAGGCCTGCCTCAGTTCCAGGGCACTCTCTACCAGCCTTCATTTTGCAATTTGCAGACCACTGTTTTTTGCCTCTTATAACTTTGCTGCTATATTCAGATAATGCCACAAGATGGTGCCCAAATAGCAGTGAATTTCTTTTTCTCACATTTCCAAGTGCCAGTCAGCTTCATAACTAACTTCTTTGCCCTTAAAGTACAGTCAAATACAGTATAGGAATGTTGTAAGGGATTCTGCTGATGAGGAAAGGTATATCAGAATAGCAAGTGTTTATTCTGAATTCATCTCGATTTCTGTAATCTCCCTGGTTCATGACTTGCTAAACCTTATACAGGCATTATCAATTTGGAACAGTAAGAAGGAAGCATTTAGGCTTACCATCTATGATGTAGGCTTATCCCCATTTTATGGTGTCAAGATAAATGACTAGCCATGCAATTGGAACTGGTATTGTGGCACCTAAAGGAGCGCTTGGGTCACCAGACTGTTGTATGGTCCATATTTTCTCAGACCTTGGTGAAAGTGTTATGGAGAACCAAGCTTCTATATTAAAAATTGAAGATGAATTATCCAGATTTGTATATTTTTTGTTTTTAGAAATAGTTTTAGTTTTCCATATTGTAATTGTATATTCCAGAAGATTTCTGGCTCCTGGAGGTGCTCTGAAAATATTGAAATGTGGTTTGCCTCTGAAATATTTTTTCAATAAAGTTTTAGAGAGGAGATAAGAGTAAAGCCCAGGGGCTACCATTTCCATTTAAGCAACAAAATAGAAGAATATCAATACATATCCTTGATACTTACTGAAATATTTGTAAAGATCAGTAAGCTGAGAATAATGGGCAATTGTGTTGAAGCACTAAACATAGTTGAAAAGTAGAATTTAAATATGTATTAGCAAGACTAGAATCTGAGTCCCTACTAGATTCTGACTTATTCCATATACTTCTATTAGCCTCAGATATTTTTTATTATATAGTAGTAAATGTAATGACTTACAGTAGTATCATTTTCACTTACAAAGCACTTAGGAAATTAAAGGAATTAACTCTTGTTATCAGGTAAGAGAGACCAGGATATCCACTTGTCTCATGACTAAAGTTTGCCTTGTAATTTGGATTAAGGGAAAGTCATTGGTTATATGAAGTAGACAACTGTGGTTAATACTGCTCTTATTTACAGAGAGAAAGCGGTTGGAAGCCAAGCAACGGGAAGACATCTGGGAAGGCAGAGACCAGTCTACAGTTTGAACATCACTCAATGAAAGGGATAATTCCATGAATCAGAAAATGTTTCCATAGCCTTCAGATAAGATGATCCTTCCAGAGCTCTATGTACATGCAGATGTGCATGTTAAAGAGATAAAGTGATCGAGACAAGGACTGACTGGGTATAGAAGGAAGACAGACTCCTGTCTTCACTCCTAAATGCAGTTCTTTGGAATCACCCTACTGTGGTGGGCGTAGTAGGGAGCCATCAGCCAGGAAGAAACGTGGGAGATGTGAATTCCAAGAGTTCCCTGGACAGGGCAAGTCATGTTAGCGTGGGTCACACTTCCAAGATATTTAAAGCAAATACAAAACAGAACAGAGGATTCAAACCGCAAGTATGGGAGATTTAGGCCCTGCAGAGGCAGACCATTCCTTAGTATCTCACAAAGCAGAGTAATACTGGAGGCAGAGTAGGGGGTGGGTAGAGAGCAGTTAGTACAAAGAGGCAGAACAGTGTCTGGTTTACTTGGCATACACAGAATCTGCACTGCCGGTTCCAGAACTCCAAAGTTGGTGAACTACAGGAGATGTGGGTATTTAGACTCCAAAGTTTATACTGAGCTCAGTGCCTGGGACCGCTCCAGCTGCACTGCAGCCAGGGGGGATACCAGCTTCATTCCTCAGAGTAAACCAACCTTGGGAGCTGTGTGCCAGTCCCAGTGTAAGCAGTAATACCATGTTGTAAGAGGGAACATTAAAGCCCATTTTATGACATATATCACTGTGGTGTTTGTTGGTTTTTGTCATTCCAACAAAGAAATAGGAGAGCAGCTTTCTTCTTATCCTCATGCCTATAAGGCTGTGCATAAGTTAAATGGATCTGTTGTTTTTATTGAATCCCAGTGAGTAGAGAATTGATCATATCTCTGCCTCAGTATACTACAAAAGTGATTATCCTGGGACTGGTATGTGGTAGCTCCTCTCTCCCCTTCATATCTTCCTTGTACACCCTCATTCCAACCTTTTTCTTGCTTTCTGCTATCTCTGCAAATCTGATACCCTGAAGAAGACATGTGGCACACCAGCGTGTTCTTGGTATGATCTTCTCAACCTATGCCAGAGGTACTTGGCAAGCAGCACCAGACCATCCGTTACAATGACAAGCAGCCAGGATAAAATAAACACCTCTGGGCAGTGAGAGATGTCCTAAAGGATGTGGACAAGTCAAAGCCATCAACTCAGGCTTTATCCATCTCATGTCTGCATTCTCAGTGTTTTTGGAAAGTAGTTCTGCACTGAAGAAATGGTAGCACTAGACCTTAGGATGCTGAGGTGGCAAGAAATAGTGGCTCACTGTGCTTTCAACTAGGGCAACAGCCTCATCTTTTAATGATTTAGTGCCCATGACGATGATGAATTATTAGCATTACCTAGAACATGGTGGAGTAGGATTCTATTCAGATGTTTCTCAAATGACCCTGGCCTTGGATCTTGATCCTTACCCAACTATCCCTGCTGCTATTGAGATACTACAACCTTCTCCCAGTTCCTCAGCATTGTTTTCCTCATTCGTGGTCGGTTCTACTAGTGTCCTTTGTTCATGTTCAGTGACTCCATGCCAAATTTAGGGATTAAGTAAGTTGTTCTCTTGACCCTCTCCACTAGTACTTTGTCCAAGTGCCCCTCTCTTTGGCCTATAGCAACAAGACTAGTGCTCTCTGTCTTCATGGAACAGACTTCTCTAAGATAGGTCTGAACAGTGCAGCTCCATTTGAAAGGAAATGCAGGGAATTGCAGTCTGACTTCATACTGAATGGTATACCTCTGAGTTATACCTTTGCTCTGCTTTGATTCTTCAAGGCCAAGAGTGACCTTGGGCAGTACAAAAGAGATGACTACTCCTGTCACTTGCCTGTGAGGATGCTTCTTCCTGGCTACACTTTAGCTTTTAAAGGCATTGTTAATGGTAACATATAGCCCCATGTTTATTTCCCAGTTTTCTTGTAATCTTCGTAATTTCAATAACTTATTTTGGTTCTCATTCTAATGCTGTATGCTAGTAGCCTGTCCTTTTTTTCAGCCAATAGTCAGCCACCTCTAACTTTCAGATTTATCCTTATAACCAGACCCAGAGAAAGGATTTTTTTTTAAGCCTACACTTGAAAATTATGGAGTGTTGCTGCTTCTACCATTAGTAGAGAATGTGCTTTTTAGTTACATTATTCAAGTAGTTGGGATTGATGTACGCTAGCTGGAGGTAAGAGCTCCTGCTATGGCCCAGCACAGACTATATTGAGCTTTTCCAGATGGGAATTAAATCCTTGGGCACATCCAAGCCATGCTTTCTCAAGCTGAGTTAGCTGGAGAGCACCCTGTAGCTGCCACTGGCGCCTTTGTTAGATATTCAGGAAGACAGCTAATGTACTCTGCTGTGCATATGTGTTGAACATCTAAATCTCAGGATTACCTGGAATTTAGTAGAAAAGTACATTTCCCATTAGTTATGATATGCTCTTCATAGAGTGAAAGTCTTTGTAGTATAAAGGTAAGTTAGGCTTCTGAAGAGTAAGCTGACATTCTTAGCACCTTAGTTTCTCTGAGGCTAAAGTATGCTGAGATGAAAGTCTTTTGACATTTTTGGTTCTACCTGGAATTTGGTGGTTGGTATTCTGTTAACATTCCTCATCTAGTTATAAGTCATGCCAGCCACCAGTCTTCCCATGTCCTTCCCTTTCAGCTCAGAGTTGTAACAGCACAACCCTTGTATGGCCTTTTCCAAGAATTAGAACTGGCTGCACCTATCAAACGTGTGATGTGGGCAGCAAGGCTGAGACCAGAGCCGGTGGCTGGCTGCCTGGCCTGTTTTTTTGGTCCCTCTTAGAAACTGGATCCAGCAAGCAGCTGTGGGTAACTTCCCTGCTTGAATCTAGTCATCAGTCACCACATGCTCCCCTGCTAGCTGCACATTCTTTCACAGACCATTAGCTGCATGTGTGAGCATAATGTTGTTACTGTTTGGGGGATGTCTGCTGGATCCAACAGGAAATCAGTCCTTCCCTTGTTTACCTAAACTGCCATGCCAAAATATAGTGCTCCCTCTGCCTAATGAAGGAGATGAGGGAGTTGAGGAGAGGGAAGGTCGGGGATAAGGAAGAAAGCACTTCTTTGTATTCACAGAGGGTTCCCCGGAACATGTCCCTTTTTACTCCCTAAGGAGGGGGTAGCTCTTGTGATGTGGTGGGGGTAGTGCTGTTGTAAATCTGCTCCATCTGCTACCATTTATTTTGGCTTCGCAGCCTTGATTATAAAAGTTTACAATCCTCAGACTTTACCTTCTTGCCCCTATCCTTCACCCCTTAACCTTTCTAACCCGTGTTTCAGCTCTAAGCCTGGGGAGGCTGACTGGGAAGCAGACTTATGTCTGATTGGAGAAATGTAGATGGGCAGTCATGAGAAGCATGTGTGCCCTGTGTATCCCAGGCCCTGGCTCCATGGGAGGCAAAAGGGTAGGTCTGTGGTTCTGGGGTGTGTACATAATCACAGCTGGTCTGGTCTTTGTAGCAGTCCATAATGAGCAACTTTTATTGGCATTAGGGTGTCAGTCCTGTAAGGATCATCACTTAAGTGTGTCTCAGTGGAGAAAAGATCAAGAATCATGTCAAGAAGACCATGGGGTTTTATTCCACTTGAGCAAGAGCAAATCAGAGCCCCATCAAGCAGGAATGGTGGCCTTTCCCAGGTTCCATCCTTAACTAAACTGACTGTTCCCCCTTCTGATTTCTCCACGGTCTTCTGTCTCTTGCTCTGCCAAACTTGTTTTCTTATCTCTGTAGAGATGAGTGGCTTGTTTGATGTTCTTTCCATGGCAAAAATTTATTCAATGCAAAGTTCACTTCAGACACTTGGTTGAGACTTGAAGTTTAGACCAATCCTGAGATGCGTGGTGATCCTGAGAGAGAGCAGACTGCCTGCCAGGTAAATGGTCCATATTATTTCCTTGGCAGAGGCCCTGACAGGGGCTGGGGTCCGTGTTACCTCAGCAGTCTTTCTGCTTGACCTACTCTTGCTGCTCTGTAGGAAGGCCCTATCTGGCCATTTCTGTGAAACTTGCCCCTTCTCAAGCACTCCGTAACTGTTGGTGTTGGCCCATCAGGCAATAAGGGGATGCCCGAGGTCTGTGCTTCCAAGGATAATAGAAACACCCATGTGTGTGGTAAGATAAAGGTAAGGATACTAAAGAACAGAGTGTGAGAGGTGAGTTCTAAATAACAACAGATGAAGAAAGGATTGGATCCACCAGCTTCTCTGCCAGTTGTGATTTTGATACAAGTTGTGTTGCTTTGAGCTCCTAGCAGAGAGCTAACACTACCTGCTGTGTATTTTGGTCCTCTGTCCTATACTCCTCCAAGACATTTGCAAAGCACCACTTAGATGGGGGACTGGGCCATAGTCCATCCCTAAGAAACTGAGAGCTCCTGAATCCCGGATCTCTGTGGCAAGATTCAGGGATGACTGGGTTTCCTTATAGAAGAGGAGCTCAGCTGAGCAAAGCCTGGAGGACATATTCCATAGGCCACAGGCCCTTAGGGGCAGGCCCAGAGCCATCCTGAGGGAGCAATACCATCTGGATTGGTGATCTTGCCATCAAAAGGCTTCCTGAGCAGGTTCTTGGTGCCCCTTGGCACTGGCCCTTTTCCTCTGAGTTGGGACTCTGTGAAGGGCATGGCTCCAATAAGCTGAGGTATCTGGTGTATCGGCAGCAGCTAGGAGTGTGCAGTGACAGCTTCAGATGAGGTTGTTCCTGAGACGCTGTTCCTGCTCCAGGGAGAGTTCTGCATTGGCTGGGTATGAATTCCCTGTGGGCCAAAGGAAAACAGGTAAGTAGCCAACCTTACCACAGTCTCATCCCTTCCCTGACAACTTACATAGATCCACTCTGCCCAGCTCATCCTTTATATCAAGTCATGGCATGGGTACAGACACCAGTCATTCTATAGAAATAGGCCTGGGACAGGTGTGTGGTTTCAGGAACATCAGGAAGAACAGGCTATTGATTGGAAAGAGTTGTGCTAGTTATTCTCCTTTGCCCCCCTCCCCAGGTTCATTCTCTGCCCTTTTTTTCCTCTGTGCCCTAGGAAGCTGATGCCTAGCGATTACATCACTCTGGCTCCTTTGTCCTCTTTTTTTGTTTGTTTGAGTTGGGTCAATGGAAAGCAACAGCAGAAGGTCAGAGGGTGGAAGGAGAGAGGCCGGATATTCCTTCCCCTACTTTGGCCCTGTGGTTCTGGCAGTGATGGTCTGTGACTCCTGTTCGAGCTAGGTTCACCCTCCTTCGCAACTCTGGCTTGCACCTGGCTGCAAAGCAGCCCTTGCCCCTCTTCAAGCCTAAAGCAGATAACGGTTTTCTACTTTCTTTATGCTTGATGTCTCAACACTCCTTGTTTTCTTATAAATAGTCCTTTAATTAAATAACCTCAGACTCTCACCCGAGTGTGCCTTCTGTTTTCCGCACACTTCTGTTTAGCCCTGTTGGATCCTAAACACTGGCAAGAGGACCTGCAGGACTGCATTATTTTTCTTGCCCTTGTCACTGCCGGGGAACCCTTGCAGCCTGATTCCAGGATTATGGAGGATCTGCTGTCTCCGTGTGCGTAGCCTTGGATTCCAGTTCCTGGTTCCTCTCAATATCCCTGTTTCATTTAAGTGGCAGCACAATCTACTCAGCCACACAAATTCGAAACCTTAGACTGTTCTTCCTCTTCTCATTTTCGTCCATCTGTTGCCACAGTTATTTTTTGAAAACCTAAATGATCTTTTGCCTCCTTGACTGAAATTTGTCAATAGTTCCCAGAAGCCCATGGGATAAAACCCATTATCTTAGAACTATCACAACCCTCCCTGCGAAAAGCTCTAGTACTTAGTAAGTTTGAAGTATACAGCTCCATTTTACAAAACAGAAAACTCAGGTCGTGATTTCCTCACTGTCCTCCAGCTAGAAAGTGGTGGGACTGGATTCGGGTGATGCCTTCCAAAGCCCAGTCCTGTGCTCTTTCTCTACTCCTCCCATGTTTGACTTTGGCTCCTCCTTCAAACCTCAGATCAAATACTACTTCTGTGAAGCTTGTGCTAGCCCCCAACAGGTTGCTTTCTGTCTGTGCTTGCTCAGCATTCAGTCCACACATTAGTAGTATTGGGGCTATTTGCATGTGTGCATACCCTATCTGACACTTACATTCCCAGTTTCTGGGGCACAGCGTTCAACACAACAGTAAGCCTTAGTAAATGTTTGTTGACTGAATGAACAACTCTGCCCCATCCCACTGCACATATGCAAGTATGAGTGAATGCATATCCCATAGCAAATACGGGCATTTTTAACCCTTGAAGATAGAGGGAGTCTTTACTGACAGAACAGCCCCTCTTCTCTGCCCCCACTGGATCATGATGCTTCCTTTGACTGATGCTACCAATCCTGTAAGTGGCTCTGTTTTCCATGGTCCCCTTCTTGCAAGCAGTGATCACAGCTGGAGACAGCAACACAGAGCAAGAGGACTTCTACTTTTGCCTGTGAGGACCCTAACCCTAACTTCTATATGAAAGAGAAAGGAAAAATAATGGACTTGAAAATCCTGACATGGCTTGAGGTGACAGGAAAGATTCTAGGACAGATTGGAAACTGAGTTTACAATCAAACAGCCTTAAGTGCAAACAGGGATGTAGAAGATGTAGTTACTGGGTGAAGCCGATGGTCTGACCAGTTCTAGAAGTCTGCCTTGTAAGATGTCAAAGGAAATGCATCTCTGTTCCATCCATAGCCTTTTGCACACCACACACATACAAGTCACACGCTGGAGTGTGGGAGCAGAGGGTACATTTACAGTGTTCCAGCTCCCTGAGCCTATAGATGGCTGATTCCACAGTGGCTCGGAGTTACCTGTGTGGCAGTTGTGCAGCCAGACCCGGTGCCCATCATACTTGCAGCGGCACTGCAGCATATTGTTGGAGAAATCTGACTCTGCCACTTCATAGTGGGGGTTCACAATCACCTGGAGTGAAAGAGGGGACAACTGAAAATGGGCGATTTGGTTTCTGAATGAGTTGACTGTGGCTGTGATAATCCTTACATGTGTTTCTATTTGCTTCATTAATTCTTACAATTACCTAGGAAGTAGGTACTGATGTTCCCATTTTACAGATAGGGACTGAGAAGTCCCAACTGAGAAACTGATTTATCCAGTGTTCACTGAATCAATACTCAAACACAGGTTCATTGGACCCAGCTTGACTGTTACTTCCCTAACAGGACAGCTCCTTTAAGTGACAGGCCTGTCGGAAACCCTGTATGGGAAATTCTTCCCTTCATTTGCCCTCAGGGAAAGTTGTGGAACATCTGGAGGAAATCAGGCTCTGTGGGGAATCCCCCAGCCGCCTTACCTGGAAGATATAATTCCCGGGGCCCACGTCTGTGATATCCACCCACTGGCAATCAATGTCATGCCGGTAGGTGTCCCAGCAGCCTACAGTCACTCCCTGTTCTCCAAAGTTGGCACATGCGTAGCGCCGCTGCAGTCCTGTAAGGAAGGGGACAGACAGGTTTTGAGGCAGGACGAAGCACTCTGCTAGGTCTTTTATTTCCTTTACCAGTTCAGTGTCATCATGCCCAGTTCACAGATTAAGGACCGCCAGAGCTAGAATCCTGCTGTGAATCCAGCACCATAGCAAACCACATTTGTGACAAAGATAGGATTTGTTTGACTGCTCCAGTGCAAATCCCTGTTGAACTAGGAACTGTGGTTGGGAGATTCCAACGCTTCCGTGCTAATTTACTTGTGCATCCGCCTATCCATCCTTCCAAACCTCTAAAGATCCAGTGTTTACCATGCAGTTCCTAAGGGTTAGGGACTGTGGGTGTGCAGACAGGAAGCAGGCAATGCTTGCCCTCGGAGAGCTCAGCAGAGATAGGACAGGTCTGCAACTCTTCTCCAAGATGGAAAGTGCTGAGTGTTTTAAAAGAAGAACAATGTGTGGGGAATTCAGAGGAAGTAAAAACCTCCTGTGTAAGATTTCAGAAGGTAGGAAATTGCCTTGAATGCTAACTTTTCAAGCCAGGGTCTCCAGGTGCCTTGGGCTGCTGAACAGGGCAGAGAGAAAGCCTGATCCCAAAGGGGCTGAAGAACATAACAAAAGGAGATGCTGATAGGTGCTGACAGGAAACCACATACCTGTGGGGCAGTTTGTGTCCTCCAGACAGAAGCTGGCCTTGTGCCCCTCAGCCACCTTGGAGCCATTGAGAGTGAGGAGGTCGTAGTGGGTGAAGACCTCAATGCTGTGGTAATGCCTGCAGAAGGGGTAGATCTGTCAGTGCGGCAGCAACAGGAGAGGGTCCTCTCTGGAGGGGCTGGTAGGGAAGACAGGCCCCAGGCCCCATCATGACCCGAGAGGAAAGTTATAGTAGGCAGTGCCCTTCTCCCTCCCAAACCCGAGATTAGTGTGACGCACAGCCTCCTTTGCTGGCACCCCTGCCAGGCAGCAAGTACAGCTGCCCCCACCACCTAGGGTCTCAACCCAGGCGAGAGGTAGAAGCCCTGCTCTGGTCGCCTCCAGGAGGCTGGTGCCTGACAGCAAGGCCTGAACTCGGGGGAGAGGCGGGGCACCGGGTCTGTGAGCAGCCTAGGAGCTGACCTGCTGGGAAGAGGGTCCCTGTAAGCCTGGGACCAAATTGCTACCATTGTTTCCAATCCAGTTATAATGACAGCTCTTTTCATGCTACAGGGAAAGGTGCTTATTATCTCAGGCGAGACCAAGTCCCAAAGTCATTGCCCATTCCTCTCCACTTTCTCCACCCGTGGCTGTGTTCTGAAGAAGAAAAAAAAATTCTGCCTTTGTCACAGGCATTGTCTCTCCCTCTCTCTGGTCTGGAAGCTCCTGATAGGAAAGAATGTTCATTGTCACTTTTTTAGTGGCAGTCTGTTCATGCTGTTCTTTGAGGGCCTTGCCTTACTGCTGAAGGAATCAGCGAGCTTTTCCTGCAGAGCCAGCACCCTGGATGGGATGTCTATTTTGGGCCCCCGGGTTCCTGGGAGTCCCCACTTCACCTGGCTTCTGAAGACAAGGCCTATGATCCAACATAGGAAAAGTGTCAAATACCATTCTAACAGAACAACTCTGCTGGCGGTGACGCCTCTATGGGATGTTGCTGTGGGAAACAGAACCCACGGGCACCATTGACATAGTGAAGGCGAGAACGATGGAGGGGCAGGTGGATGCCGCTGTCCTCACTGCCTCCTGCAGGCAAGGCCAGCAAGGAGAGCGCACACCCCTCCCAGGAAAACTTGCCTGTGGCCAGGGAAGGGCCAAACTGCTCCCTGGACCCTGCTTTTTCTTCCTAACCCTCTAGTGCCAATGCATGGGCAGGCTCTAACCTGTGGCACTGGTGCCAAACCCAGCTATCGCGTCCAGTCTTTGGACGAAAGTCAGTCCGGCCCAGATTGTAGATCTGTGTGGAGAAGCGCAATAGGCGGCGGTATCCGTAGGGCCAGTCCATGTGATCTGCAGACTTGGAGAGGCAGTTCTCCTCGTGGGCACAATACAGCTGGCTGAGCGGGCGGTCCTCCAAGTAGGCCGTCTCCTGCACTAGCTGGGCGTTCATCACCAGGTCTGGTGCACCTGGGGCGGCGGAGGGCATGGCAGTGACTCAAAGGGTGGAAAGGCAGCCAGTCTTAGTCTCCAGCACAGAGGACAAGCTTGCCCCCAGATTAAACCCTCCGAGAGGACCCCACAAAAGAAGGGCAGTTTTAAGAGTCAGGAGATGGTGAGTTCTAATAACATTTAAAGGAAGTCTATCACCTTAACCTGGGAGGCAGCTACAGTGTCATGGTTAGGCTTGCTGGTTTTGGAGCCAGGCCACCTGGGTTCATTCTTGGCTTACTTTCTGACTGTATAATTCACTAGCTCTATAACTGCTTAACCATTTTGTCTCTCATTTTCATCATCTGTAAGATGAAGATAATGGTGATATTAATCTGATGACACCTGTAACATGTGTGGCCTAAGTAAACATGCAGTTGAAGCTAGTATTTATTTTGTAAAATGCTTTTAAGCATGTAAAGTGCCTTTATGTAGCTTAGTTCATATAATCCTCTCAAAAAGCTCTGCTGATACCTAACCTGGATACTTTGCCTGTACTGTCACTAAAAATCACTATCACTAAAGTAGTCCTGGGCGGAAGTGAGGCCCTGTCACACCACTGACTACAGCATGCATGCCACCTGGGCAGGCCGGCCGCAGCTTGCCCCAGGCTGGAGCCATCTGCATCTGGCAGTTGGCCATGTAGGGTCCTGTGGTATATATTGGAGAGAGCCAGGAAGTGCCCACTGACAAACCTAGAGTTTCTTGGTGAAAGAAGGCGAGCTTTCAGAGAGAATGAGAAGAGAGAGTAAAGGAAAGAAAGCAATGTGAAAAGCCAGGGAGGAAAAACAGGTGGTTACAGAGACTGCAGATTGGCTGACTGTGCCAAGTTGTCGTGAAGGATCAAATGTGTTCAAGAAGAGCGTTCCCACTGTAGGCAGTGGAGCAGGGAGGGGTTTGAGGTTCCCAGGAAGGGGAGTCAAGTGAGGAGCAGGCTCCCCACATGCTGGGAGGCCTTGGTGATGGGGAGGTCCACTCTCATGCCCCATCCCTGCAGGGGAGGGTCTGATGGATGGGCCCAGTGTTCTCCCCAGGGTGCCCTGGACAGAGAGGAAGCCAGGAGCTCACTGACAAAGATGAAGGATATCTTGGTGTCGAAATTTGGCCAAGAACAAGGTCAAGTGGCCACTTGGGTTGATGCTATCTGTAACCTTTGGGCTGGATATAGTCCATCTTGGCACTGACCTGGCTGGGAGATGTCAGAGATGCTGCTGCCCTAAGAATCTGCGTTTGTGGGGCAGAGCAATGCCACAGATGGCCTTGTCCCAGAGTCTTTTGGGTAAATCCCACAGCTCAGGAAGAGAACACACAGCTGGGCCTTGGCCCCGGGTGTGCTCATATTTGTATGTCCTCTACGACAGCTTTCAAACTGCTTTTCTGACTACAAACCACAGTAAGAAATACATTTTATGCTGTAACCCAGTACACACATAGTTCCAAGGAAAAACTGCCCTTGCTGTTTTCTGTCCTGTTTCATTGTTTGTAACTGTTGGTCATAACCCAAAGTTGAAAACCGCCGTTCCGTGTCCTTGTGCTTTCTCATGTTCTCAGTGTTCTTTCTCACAATAACTCCGTGAGGGGGCAGGGTATGGATCCTGATGGGATGGGTGATTTGGCCACACAGCTGGGAAATGGCAGAGCTGGTACTTTCATTCCCCCATGCTGCTGGCCATAGACCTGGGACCAGCATGCAGGGCCCTCCCTGAAGGGGAGCACAGGCCTACCTGTCCCCAGCCCTGTGAGCCCTCCGTCACTCACTGTCCATGCAGGAGACTCCAGCCAGGAAGCGCCCGCCACCGTGGGAGCAGTGCACCGGCCCGTGCCTCTGGCACTGCTGCAGGGCCAGCTCTGTGCCTGAGCAGCGCACCCCACTCATCACCACCTCTTGGGCCCTTGGCGTCCCCGACCAGAACCAGGTTTCCTAAGAAGACAGCCAGCGTCACCCAGTCAGCGTGCCTTTGGAGTCACCTCCTGACTCCCATCTGAGGTGTGGCATCAGTCATACCACCCCCACCAGGTTGTGTCCAGCCTGGGCCTGAAAATCTTCAGTGATGAGAACCCGTATTCCCTGGGGCAGTCCATGACACATTTGGACCCTTCTGATGTTAGAAATCCCCACCACATATGGAGGTAAAAATCCACCCACCGTGGCTTCCACTACTGGCCCTACACCCCTCTCTCTTCCAGATGGCAGAGGAGGGTCCTGTTCCCCGCCCCTCTCCCTGGGGGCTGTGCTCACATTTCCCCAGCTGCTCCTCAAGCGGCCCAGATCGTCAGTTGTGCTCAGGGTTGCCCAGTCCACACTGTGCGGCAGCCAGTGTGGGTGCAAGTGCAGAGGTTTCTCTGTTGCGGTCATGCCTAAGTCCTCTTGATTTTATTTTTTGATGTATTTTAGATCTATCCACTTATTTCTCCTGGACTACCTGGTCCAGTCCAGCTTCATTTCTCACCTGGGCTACTACAGTAGCCTCCTGAGTGTGTTTCCTTGCATTCATGTTAATCTCCACCCAACCGTTTTCCAAACAGCAAAGGAAGAAATCTTTCAAACATGTGGATTGCAAGCTTTGAGTGATCTTGCCCCTGCCACCTCTGCCCTCATGTTTGACAGCACTCTTGAGAGAGAGCTACACTACAATCCCTGGCCCTGATTTCCTCAGCTGAATCAAGCTTTCTCTGGCCACAGGGCTTTTGCATAAGCTGTTCATTCCTCCTCCACCTTGTCTGACTAATTTCTATTCATCTTTCCTGCAGATGCAAATGTGTCCCTCATTGACGATTTCATTAGGACTATGTCTTCTTGTTTACCACACTGTTCCCAGCACTCAGCATCATGTCGGCTCATAGTTTCACTCAGTAATGAATTGCCAAATGGGCAAAGAGGCAGCAGCTTTAGCACAGAAGTTTTGGGCCTCAGAACAGGAGGGTGAGAGGTCATACGGAAGAAACAACAGAGGGACCTACCTTGTAGGCATGGATGGCAAAACCCAGGCCGAGCTGTCGGCAGGCCACCATGGCTTCGGTGAGCCCCCAGTTTTCACTGCACACGCTCCCCCAGCGTGGGACCCCGTTCACCTCCACCTGCACCTCCAATAGCCCCTCCTCAGGGATACGCCCACCAGCCAAGCGCACCTGCAATGGCGAGGGGTGTGTGAGGAGTGGGGTAGCCTTGCAGGGAAGAGCTCAGGGCTGCGAGCCTGGAGGTCTGCCCAAGCCAGCTCACTGTGTCACCCTAGACAAGACAGTCCCCTTCTCTGCCTTGGTCTCCTTCTCTGTAAGGTGAGGACAGTGTAGCAGGTAGTCTCTAATGTCCCTGCCTGCTAGAGAAATCTGACTCAAAGTGCCTGGACCAGGGGCTCCTCCTGCTCTGGCACTTGCCCTCCACCATTAACGACAACTGGCAATTTGCAAAGGGCTTTCATGTCCCTTGCCTCATTCACAGTGACCCCCTGAGAGCGTGAACCCCATTTTACAGTGGCACCAGTGACTTGCTCACAGTCCACGTTAGCACTGACACTTTGCCCTGAGCATCCCACACAGACTCCCTTGTGCCGACAGCCCTGTGGCCCTCTTTCCCAGGTACCTTCTTTCTCAGCTTCACAGGGGACCCAAGATGGGTATGGGAGAGCACATCCATCTGCAGAGCCCCTGTGGCCTCTTGACATTTCGGAGGGGCTGCAGCCAGGTCGGCTCTAAGGGAAGGCAGACTGGTGCCCAAAGCAGAAGCGCTAGCCGCTTCTCCTGGACCTCTCCCCGCTAGCTCGATGTGGTGTCCTGGGGACTCCCCAGGGTTTCCCGGCCCCCAGCCTGAGGCCATGCTCAGACCCAAACTCACCTGATTCTGAAAGCCCATGTTAGGGACATTGCACCTGACAGCAGCATCATTCTCATGTTGGCAACCATTCTGGGACCCTTCCAGGGCAGGGCAGTCGCTGAGGGTCCGCTCATATCCCCTGCAGCGCACCTCACTCAGGTGGATGGGCCCTAGCCCTAGACGGGGAGAGAGGTGCTGTGTGCGAGGCTCCATCTCCGTAACCCCACACTTGTGGCTTCCCCTTCACAGAGGGGGATAACTTTCTGTCCTGGCCCTGTCACCCCAGGGCCTTCAAGACATGGACCAGTGGCATATCCAGGCCTTCTAACCCCTCCCCAGGCTGTCTCACTCACCTTGTCCCAGCCGGGCCCCAAAGAGGGCCTCCCGAGCAGAGCCAAAGCCCAGCTGACGACACACGACACTGGCAGAGATGAGGCTCCACCTGTGGTCACAGACCGTGCCCCACTGGCGGTTCATGAGCACTTCCACCCGGCCCTCGCCCACCTGGGCCCCGGAGCGCAGGCGCACCCTCGGCTCCTGCTGGGAGAAACCTGCTTCAGGGATGGCTGAGGAGGAGGCACCAGCAGGGACTGAGCCCCCACAGCGGGATCCCCAATGGGGCTCCTTCAAGCTCCATGGCGGTGGCCAGAGCCAAGGATGGGGAGTTCCAGTCCTGCTTCTGACTTCCCATAGCTGTCACCCTGAATAAGCTGTTTTTCTTGATCTCCGTTTCTTCAATGACCAATCACCCCCACAGCCTCATCAAGGATGCCGTCTCAAGTGTGGCGCTAAGGCATCTGTACCACCTCACAAGTCCATCTCAGTGTGGCACTAAGGTATCTGTACCACCTCACGAGGCCATCTCAGTGTGGCACTAAGGTGTCTGTACCACCTCACGAGGCCATCTCAGTGTGGCACTAAGGTGTCTGTAACACCTCACGAGGCCATCTCAGTGTGGCACTAAGGTGTCTGTAACACCTCACGAGGCCATCTCAGTGTGGCGCTGAGGCATCTGTACCACCTCACGGCATCTGTACCACCTCATGAGGGCATCTCAGTTTGGCACTGAGGCGTCTCTACCACCTCATAAGCACTTGCTCATCTCCTCTTTAAAACAAAGGAGCAGGCTCAGGAGCAGGCTCAGGATCAGTACCGGCCCTCAGTGGAATGTAGTTAGGATTTAATTACTGTTTTTACGGTCACCTTCTATTCAAGGCGGGTGATGTCAGCTTTCCATTTATGGTAGGGCTATAAATGATCCCTTTTAAATACATTCCAAAGTTCTACAGTTCTGTGATTCACTCTCCTCCTCCCAGTCTGGTTCCTCTCTCCTGCGTGTCCTGGACCTCCCCACACCCCCCACCAGGCAGGGTCCCGCCCGTGCCTCCAAGCTGTGGTGTGAGTGCAGGATGCCCAGGGCTCACCTCTGCCCAGGACCCTTTGCGTTGTGGCTTTGTCTTCGGTGGGCGGAAGTGAGGCCCTGCCACACAGCTGACCACAGCGTGCATGCCACCTGGGCAGGCTGGCCGCAGCTTGCCCCGGGCTGGAGCCACCTGCACCTGGCAGTTGGCCATGTGGGGCTCTGTCCCCAGGCAGGTGACCTGGTGGATCCAGAAGGAGTTCTTATTCGTCAGGCTCTTCAGCCTAGAGGACAAGGGAGACTGAGGGTGGAGAAAGGGCTGAGGGAAGAGCTTCAGGACTAAGGGAGGCCAAGGTAGAAGGGAGGGAAGGGGAGGGTAGGGGATGGGATAGAGGCCCTTCATGCCACACCCCTTTGCCTCCTCCCTCTAGGGTGCTGCTCCTCACCTAGACTTAGGGTCCCTCATCTTCAGATCCCAGACTTTCCTGTTATGGGAGAAAACAGATAGGAGGTGGAAGGGGTGTGGAAGTCCCACCCCCTGCCACCTGGTTCCTCATAGTTGTCCTTAAGTTTGCACAGGACTTTACATTTTGTAAACTTATGCACTAATCTGATTTCAATGCTGAGCTTCACAGCAGCCCTGACGGGGTGGCCACCTCACAAATAACCATTTTACAAGGAAGGCAAGCAAGGTCCCTCAGCCAGTCCTAGAGTGGGGACAGGTGGATCAGGCTTGCCCTCTCCGAAGTCCAGAGGAAGGGGAGCATTTAGGGAGGGCCCAAGAGAAGGGGCCCTCTGGGGACAGGTGGGAGGTGAAGGCCTTGCTGGTGGGGGCGGCCCGCCCAGAGACACCCAGGCTACCATCAGGCCTGCCCTCCTCATGGGTGGCAGGCGAGTCAGCAAGACCCAGATGTGCAATTACCAGGCAGGGGGAGTCAGGCTGCATCCCAGGATCCCCAAGGATGGAGCCAGGGGCTGACCAGCACCCCTGTTTCCTCAGAACGGGGTTCCTCTAAGTCAGAGACACAAGGACACTGCAACAAGGGCCTTCTAACCCTTTAGGGAAGCAGGATCAAACTGGGGTGGCAGATGACTCAGACGTACTACGGGAGATTTCTCCCTTGATGGGAAACACACAAGTCCTCCCTGACACGGATCTGGCAGAACCATGATTGTGGCTGTCGTTTACTGGTTGATGCAATCAGCTGTGACAGTTCCGCCTTGTTTCTGACAGAATATTTTATGTCTCCTCTCTCCAGGCGCCCCACCCCACGCCTCGCTTACACGCAACCCAGTCACAGCCTGGCTTGGATCAGAGCTGAGGAAATTCAGGAGGGAAGCGTTGGGCTATTAGCAGTGGAATTGAGGATGGAGGCCCAGAGCCCCTCCCCAAAGCCCTAACGCCAGTCACTGGCTGAGCTGAGGCCAGAACAGTTTGTCTAAATTCTACACGTGGGTGTCACCACAAGTATCTGCAGGAAAGTCTAGTGTTCTAACCAAGGACACGCGGTTTTATGTTCAACTGTTTTCACCGGGGGCGGTGGGGGGGGGCGTTCTGTACCTAGTTAATTCTGTTTACATAATTCGAGAGTGCAGTGTTTGTTTTCTGACTGTTTCTAGGTATTTCCCAGGATCCTGAAGGTCTTCCTCATTCACTTTCCTGTTTATTATTCTGAGGCACCCATGAAGCAAGAAATCTGGGCACATTCCTCAGTAGGGCCTGTTTTCTCTCCCCCAATCCCAACACCTGCTGGATGTCCTGCCACAGACAACACCACTGCCAGTCAGTCCTCACTGAACTCTGCGAGGTCCCACATGCCACACACATCACACACTCGCCATGTGCACACTTACTTGCCCCTCACATGGGTCCACACTCAGACTCATGCACACACCCTACATCACATGCACGCACATAAACACACACTCAGTCCCTGCCCCACAACCCTGCCTCCTGTGGGGCCTACACCAGCCGCCCTCCTACCTGTAGTAGTGGCTGTCGACAGGCACCTCGCTGGGGAAGCCCAGCATCCCGCACACCACCCTGCTGTTGTTCATGGTCCAGCCCTGGTCACACACCTGCCGCCAGTGGCCCTCATACTTCACCTCCACGGCTCCCTCGGTCACTGGGCTATGCTGCTTGGCACTGGCAAGGATGGGCTTGAGCCGCACCTCCTCCAGCCGCCGGCCCTGCGGGGTGCACAGTCACCTGTGGGCCTCGGGGCTCCTGCTCCTCCAGTGGAGCCTGCTGCAGATCTTCATGCAGAAAGGCTGGGGCTTGGAGCTTTTGGAGACCATCCCACCCAGCCCGGTCATTGAACAGGCCAGGAAACTGAGGCCCAGAGAAGGGGAGGCATTATCAAAGGCCACAGAGTAAGTGCAAGGCAGAACCTCAGCTTGTCTAAGCCCTTTCCCTCAGTTCCTCGAATTTGTCAAATTGGAGAGAACTAGGCAGATCTGGCCCCCGCTGGGATCAGGATGGGAGCCCTTGGAGTTTGGGAGGCTTTTGCTGGGCATGGAAGGGCCTTCTCTGTACCACCCTGAGAGAGCTGAGATGGGCATAGACCAGCTGCTTGAGACCACAGCAGGATCCTATGGCCCACAAGAACCCCCAACCCTAGCCCTGGGATGACTTAGACCAGTACAGAGTCCCCATCACAACACGCTGCATTCAGTGGCCATGGCCCGCTGTCCTGAGGCTGGAGGCTGCCTGGCAGCAGAGCCCTGCCCTGCCCGCTCCTGTTGTTTGGCTTGGGCTGTTTTTAGCTCAGGGTTGTTTGTGCTGGGAAGAGGCAGCAATTGTGGCCAGGCGTCGTGGATGAGGGAGCCCCTTACCCACTGCTGTCTCCCTTATGGGAGCAGCTTCTGCGATTCCCAGTGGGGTCAGCTCTGGTCCTCTGGCCTGCCTTGCCTCAGTCTGGGGCCCTCTATTTATGCACCTGCTGCAGGGCACACTCAGGAGTCGGGGGCCTGGGGATGATGCTCAGTGCAGACTGCACCCTTTCCCCTCGCTTATCCTCTAGGCCCATCTTCTGGGAGGCTCTCTGTTCTCTGACCCAGCCCTTGGCTCAGACCAGAGCCTGAACAGCCTCCTCACCTGGGGCCCAAGGGCATTGGAGACAGTTTCAGAAAGGTAGCCACGATGGCGCCGGGGGTGGCATATCACCCCTACGTCTTCTGAGTGACTGCAGTCACTGACTCCCCAGCCATTAGACCCGCACTGGTCCAAGGAGCTCTCTGTGCCCACACAGCGCACATTGTCCAGCCAGATGGGTCCTGTGGAGTGGGGGTGATGCTCAAAGATGGCACAGAGAGGCAGGTCACAGGCTCTGCCTCCTGCATAGGACCCCACACTTACCAAGTCACCTCTTCCAAACCCTGGGAGAAAGTGGCAGGGAGGAGGAAGTTTGGGTCTCCTGGGGAATTAGTATTTATAACCCTGCCTGCTACCTCCTTTGGGCGCTGGCTCTTAGACAATCTGTTTTTGGAAAATGCCGGGTAGCTCTAGGAATCAGACCTACCTGTTTGCCCATTTTTTCATTCAACATTCTCTAAGCACCCACTGTGTGCCAATTGCTATGTTCAAGGAACTTAGAGTTTAGTGGTGGTGACGGCGGTGGCCTTATTACAAGAGAGAATGGGAGGGTGGGAGCAGGGGCCATGTGCAGCTGAGGCACTCAGGAAATGCCGTGTGGAGGAGGTCACATGAGCAGGGTATTAAAGGATGGGTGGGTGTCAGTGAGCCCAGCCCGAGAAGACTGTTACCATCTCCTTGCCATCCCACTAGGTGGCAACAGTCACTCACCCTCCCCTTGGCCGTACTTGGCACTGTGGGCCCAGGTCAAGGCAGCTTCGAAGCCCAGCTGGCGGCAAGCCACTGTGGCCTCCTGGATAGCAAAGTTGTCGTCACACACGGTGCCCCACTGGCCCTGGTGCAGCACCTCCAGGCGGCCCTCCTCTGGCTTGCTCTCTGGGCCCACCAGCCGGAGCTTAGTGGTGCCCAGTGACTGTGGCCTGCTGGGAGGGGGCTGGCCTAGCAGCAGCAGGAACAGAAAGAAGGTGGCTGGTGGGGACCATGCCATGGTGACTTCAAGGACAGCTGAGGCCAAGATACCTGAGGAATGAGTAAACATGACAGTGATCACCACCTCTACCCAGATCTCAGACCTCTGCAGCAATTTGGCAGCTCCTGGCAAGACAAAGGAAAGAAAACCCCCCTCAAATGTGTGTGTGTGTGTGCACGCACACACACACACACACAGTGGCATTAATTGAGTCTGGGCCAGGCTAGCTGATTTGGTTCAAATCCACCACATTCGCCATGACCTTGAGGAAGTTTAAACTTAACCTCACTGAGTCTCAGTCTCCTCATCTGTAAAATGGGGATAGTAATCTCCATCTCACGATGTTGTTGAGTGTTAAATAAAACACCGTATGGAAAGTGCTTAGCAAAGTCCTAGCATTGGTGAGTACACAATAAACAGCAGCTCTTATACACCTAAAATCTTATGTGTAGGCAGACGAGGTGGTCCACCATTTGAGTCAAGCGGATGCCCCCAGGGTGCCCTCAGGTCAAGACTATCTACCCCAGGGACACTGCCACCACCTTCTGATGTTCCTAGCACCCTAATCAAATGTGTGAAGTGCCGCCTTCACCTAGAAGGCACATGGAAGGCTGGAGCAGAAAGGGCTATTAGATGGGCATCAAGGACTCCACCACTCATTGGCTGCATGGCTTGGGCAAGTCTCTTCAACTCTCTAGGTCCTGACTCTTTCTTTCTTTTTTCTTTCTTTCTTTCTTTTTTTTTTTTTTTTTCGAGACAGAGTCTCGCTCTGTCGCCCAGGCTGGAGTGCAGTGCTGCAATCTCAGCTCACTGCAACCTCCGCCTCCCAGGTTTAAGCAATTCTCTGCCTCATCCTCCTGAGTAGCTGGGATTACAGGCGCCCACCACCACGCCCAGCTAATTTTTTTGTATCTGTAGTAGAGACGGGGTTTCACCATCTTGGCCACGCTGGTCTTGAACTCCTGACCTCGTGATCCATCCGCCTTGGCCTCCCAAAGTGCTGGGATTACAGGTGTGAGCCACTGTGCCCGGCCCTGACTCTTTATTTCTAAAGTGAGGAGATGGAACCACATATCATCTGGATCCCTCCTGCAGCTTGGATAGCCTGTGATAGCCTCACATCCATCTAGGCATATGATTCATGCAGATTCAATACACATTTTTGGAATACTTGCTTCAGGCCAGGTCCTGGGACACAGAAATGAAGACATCGAACACCCTCCCTACCTTCATGAAGCTCAAGCAAGAATTAGGGAAGCCTTTCAAAGAAGGGACACTTAACCTGAGCCTTATTGGGCAAATAAGATTCTCCTGGGTGAGAAAAGGGGCATTCGAGATACAGAGAAGAGGATTAGGAAAGAGGGAAAGAGGTGAGTTTGTGCAAGAGCAGGAAGTGCCCTTCTCTTACCCCCAGACTACAGTGTGGGGGTTTGGAGGGGAAAGAGATGGAGGGATGAGCTGGGGCCAATGATCAAGGGCCATGTGTACTACACAGAGGGTTTGCCTTCATCCTGTAGGAAGCGAGGGGCCAGGGGAGGGTTTCAGGCGGTAAACAGAGAGGGCCCCTGTCTCCAGGAGGCTGTAATCAGACGTTCTTTGGGTCTTTAGAGAGGGGATGAGGCTGGGGGCAGGTCCTCTCCCCCTCACACAGCAGCCTTGGTCCCGGGACCAGCAGGTGGAGAAGGGCATAGAGGAGAGAGTCTCAGCTGGTTAGAGCTGTCAGAGACCTCTGGAGCCACCGAAGCTGAAGCTCCTCCACCCCAAGGCTCTGCTGCCGATGGAAGCTAAGGCCGACCTGGAACAGGGGATGGAGAAGATGGGCTAAGAAAGCTCGTTCTGATGAGACCTGCCTCTTCCACGGCCATGGCTCCTCTTGGGGAATCATGCAGCTCATCTGCTTGAGTGGGGAGGCTCTCACAGGCCCCTGCCACTCTCACTTCCATGGATGGCATCTGCCCTACTCCCTCTCAACGGCCTTGGCCAGCAGGGCTGGGTGGAGTGGGCTCCTAAAAGTGCACTAAACAAGTTCTGGGAATGAAGCTCCATGGGAGTGGGGATGTGTTGTGTCCCCAGTTCCCAAAATAGTGTCAGGTGTGTAGGTGGCACTCATTCATATCTGTGGTTGCATGGATGGGAGGTGGCAGCACAGTGCTTGAGAGCACAGGCTGGGCGGTCAGACTGCTGGGGTTCGAATCCTGCCTCTACCAGTTCATTTGGAAGTGATCTTGGGCCAGCGATTTAGTTTCTCCCTGCCTCAGTGTCTCCCTCTGTAAAGTGGGGATAATAATAGTAACTACCTCATAGGATTTTTGTAAAGATTAAGTGAAGAAACATTAAACCCTTAGAAGAGCAAGCCTTCAGTAACAATGAACTATTATTATTATTATTATTATTATTATTTTTGAGACAGATTTTTGCTCTTGTCACCCAGGCTGGAGTGCAATGGCACAAACTCGACTCACTGCAACCTCCGTCTCCAGGGTTCAAGTGGTTATCTTGCCTTAGCCTCCCAAGTAGCTGGGATTACAGGCATGCGCCAACACGCCCAGCTAATTTATCTGTATTTTTAGTAGAGACAGGGTTTCACCACATCAGTTTTTGAACTCCTGACCTCAGGTGATCCACCCGCCTTGGCCTCCCAAAGTGACGGGATTACCAGCGTGAGCCACTACACCGGCCAACAATGAACTATTATTAACAGCTACTGTGACAGCGATGATAGAACTGTTGGTCTAGATTGGTCCCACCTCCTCTCTGTACAAAGAAGGAAATGGAGGCCACGTCCGATCTCAACTGCAAGTCCTTGGTACTCCTCTTTGCAGCATTCTCTAGATTTGCCCCTTTTCCCTCCACCCACACTGCAGAGCCTAGATGCTCCCCTCTCCACTCCCTGAGGCTGTGCAGGGGCTGCCTTCCCATTCTCACCTCTGCAGCTCTCCCCCTCTGACCCCTCCCACGCTTCCTTTCCAGACTGAAACACTGTCTTCTGCATGTCACTCAGAGGCTTGTGGGGGCTCCCAGCTGGCTGTCCCATGAGCAGAGTGCTCTCCATTGTTTCCCATTCCCTCCTCCTTGCTCCCTGGAGGAGGAGGTAGACAGCCAGGGACTGAGCCAAACCACTCCCCAGATGGCAAGAAAGGATGGGACAGATCAGCCTCAGGTCTCTCAGCTATTAGGACCCAGTGATCACATGGGTCTGGGCTGAGTGACAACCACACCTTCTCTACCACCCCCAGGAGTTGGAATGCTTCTATCTCTGCCGCCAAATTGTGTCTAGAGTCAAATATTTTCCTTTCTCTGAGTCTCAGCTGAAAAACCTGTAAAATGAGGGGGTGGCACTAGACAGCCCCCCTATCCGACATGCTCTGATGGGGCCCAGGGTAGGCTGGGCAGGTCTGCTGTTTGGCTCCTGGCTGAAGTCCCTGACACACTGAGGAGGTCTTGTTACAGGCTGTGGACAGTCCCAGGCCAGCAGCTCCTTCCTCTCCAAGGGACCAACCTGAGGGCATGGGAGGGCTTCTGCTGAAGGACCCTGGGGTCTGGGCCAGGGAAGCTCCCTTCCATGAACGCTGCTGGAAGGTGGGGGGACGGCAGCGGGAACCAAGAGTTAGATGCAGGGAGAGCCCCTCTTATTGGCCTTCCTGCCCACTATAGGCCCCCGAGAGCTTTTGCTCACACCAGACTATAGCCTTCATCTCCCAGCCTCCAAGCCTTTGCTCTCACTGTTCCTTTCCCTCTATCTAAGATTGTTAAACTCCTACACATCCCACAAGGCCAGCTCAAATGCCACCCCCTCCATTAAGCCCTCCCACAAAGCCTTCCACAAAGCACATTGTGTGTTTGCTTCCTGACCCCACAACCAGACTCCACCTGTCTGTTCCCCTAGCACTGAGCACAGAGGACCAAGCTGTGCATCCTCCCTCAGAGAAGGAAGCAGCCTCAAAAGTGGCCGTTACTTTCCGAAATAAAGGAGAAGGGGACAGAAGAGGGAAGGAAGGTGGAAGGGAAAGAGGAGGGGAGGGAAGTGAGGATAATAATTATACATTTTAAATTACGGATTAAATACTTATCTCCATTTTACAGATGAGAAGGTAAGGTCCAGGGAAGTCAAGTAACTTGCCCAGCCAGGATTCAAACCCAAGCAGCCTGGCTAGACGCCGGACTCTCAAAACCACCAAGAATGGATGTTGGAAGAGGGGGAAGAGGAAAGGAAGGCCGGGAGCCCACTGAAATTCCACCCTGTTCTGGTGGATTTATGACCCAGGCCGTGGTGTGAGGGCACTGGGCAGGGTGCTCTTAGCTGAATGCCGAGTGACAGATCCAAGATCTTGCCAGCTTGAGGCACAGAGGCACCTGCTCCAGGTGTGCCAGGAGATGCTGGGACCTGGCCTGACCTAGCGCAGGTAGGGAGGGCTGAAGACAGCAAATGCCCGAGTATTCAAGAGAGAGCATGGGGGGTGCTGTCCTGAGGGTGCAGCAACTTTAGGATGGCTCACCCCTTCTCTGCCGTTGGGCAGCTCTTCTCAGCAGCCTCCTCTCAGCCCTGTAGCCTCCCCGGGGTTACTGACTCTGTGGACCTGAAGCAGTGCCAACAAATGGTCTCTGAGCTGTACCTGTCCAGGCTAGGAAAGAGGGGGCTTGAAGTCTCCTGCCCCCTTCCCTTCGGTGTTTCTGTCACACGCCGACCCCCCAACATAATCAGCTCCGGTCTGGAGAGCCCAGATCAGCCCTGGTTCTTTGTCCCCCAAGTCGTAAGTGTGACATCTGAACCCGCCTTGCCCCTTCCCTGTCTCCTTCCTGGAAGAAGGCAGAGCAATGGTTACACACGGCGTGTACACAAACAAGACACGCAGGCACCCCTGAGGCCTGGGCGCACCACTCAGGGCGGGCCTTGGGCAAAGCTCCCCAGCGTGGTCACTTGTCCAGTTGGAAGCAGGTTGGTGAGCGACTGGAGGGCCGGGCTGAGGGTCCACGGGATCCCCCATGCCCCCTAGGCCCAGTCTCCAGGAACCCTCAGAGGCCTGCAGACCCACAGAGAGACAGAAGGACAGATGGGACAGCAAGAGGCAGACCAAGAGGCAGACGCGCGGCCAGGCGGGGGCTCACCAGATGGAGCGCGGACAGTCCGGGGCTGGGCGGGCGCCGCGGCGGAGCAGCGCTAACGGGCTCCCTCCCCGGGCGCCCTGGGGCCTTTTTATCCGCCTGCCGCCCGCGGCCCCCCAGCCCCGAGCTGGCCGCGGAGGAGGCCCCGCAGGCCCCGCCCCGGGCGGGCCTGGAGTCCGCGGGCGCCCCGCCCGGCCTTCCGCGCGGCGCCCCCCGTCGGGACACAGGCTAGGTGGCGGGGGCGCCCAGCCGCAGCCGGCGGGGCCGGGAAGTCCCGGGGGGCGGGGGGAGCGGGGGGGCGGCGGGGGGTCGCGGGGAGCGGAGCTCTCGGGAAAGGGCGGCGCTGGGCCCGCGGCTGTTTTGCAGGGAGGGCCGCGGCGGCCTCGGGAGTCCCTCTCCCAGGCACAGTTTCCTCTTTTGCCGAACAAGGTAATGACGCCCACCTAGAGTCCCAGTCTGTGAGTCCTGGTGGGTGCCAGGGCCCCGGCACAGCACCCTTCGCACGGGAGCGCCCGGCTGTCACAGGGGCCGAATCTCACGAGCTCGGTCACTTAGGACAATGTAGACGCCCTTTCTGGGAGGCCGGGGCTCAGTTCAGAGAGGTCGAGGTGGCGCGGTGCAGCGGTGCTCTCCTACAGGAACAGGCGAGTCACCCAGAGTTTACTGAATACCGCCCCCCCCGCCCTCCGTGTGAAACTCTGCGCTGCCCATTGTGCAGCTGGGAACACTGAGCCCCAGGCGACATAACTTGCTCCTCCAGGCAATACACAGTGAATGGGAGAACCCCTTCACAGAGCTGAATGATGCAGTCCTGGCCCTTGTCAGACTCACGGGAGGAGGGTGTTAGTGCAGGGAGCAGGGACTGTAGAATTAAAGAAATGTGGACATGGCTGACAGAGAGGAGTCCCATCAGCTGAACTGAGCACCTAGGTGCCTGAACCCCAGTCCAAGCCCCCAGTTTCTTTCCCCTAGACCTGGTCCTGCCCTCAGCCTCACTGGCCCCATCTGTAAAATGGGCAGAGGGTTCCAGCCTCCCGGTTTCCTCCCTAGGCCCACAGCTGCCCAACCTGATTCCCCCTCTTGCCCCCACCTTGCCTAAACGTCCTTCCAAAGGTTCATTCATCCCACAAGCCTTTATTGATTTTCTCCTACATGCTAGACAGGGTGCTGGAGTGCTAGACCCTGGAGGGGGCCTTCCCAGTCTGGTGGGGGAGGCAGATGTGCAAGTAAGAATAAGCCCGGACAGGCAGAGTGTGATAGAGCTAGGATGTCAAGATGGACCTTTTCAATCCTGGGTGACAGCCAGGTCTTAATGACCCTGCTGCCAGGGACCTGCCATCCACTCCTGGCTGCCCATGTCCAAGATGTCCCCCCAGTGCCCCTGCCCCACCCCAGCTGGGCCCAAAATATTCCCCGTGATGAATCAGCAGGAAAGAATGCTCCCAGCCTCGGGTCAGTGGCAGCAGCCCAGCTCCTCCCCCAGGGACAATGAGGCAGCTGTGGGCTTGGGTGCCAGGTATGCCTAAGCCCCCTCCTAGGGCCCAGCCACCTCTCATGCTGAGCCAGAAGCAACACAGAGGGTTCGGAAACGTGGGCTCTGCCTGCTGCCAATCACTCACCAGGCCTGGCTGCCCAGAACTAAAAATACCCTGGAGCGCAGGGGTGGGCGGGGGATAGAGACCAGGGAATGAATGGATGTTGCCCGGAAGTCCTTTAATTTGCACAACTCTGGGCAGAGGCCAAGGCTGGGAAGCAGTGGAAGTGGGGATCTCTAAGGCATGCGCTGTGAGCCCCCAACCCTGAGAAGTGAGGGGCTCTGGTCCCAGCCCCAGCCCATGGAGTACTAGCAGTGGGATTTTCTCGGCTGAGTTGTCATCTCCTCATCCTTAAATGTGATTGCTGTAGGGGTCAGATGGGACCACTGGATTCATCTCAATCAGCTTTGATTTGATTGAGAAAGCCCTCTTCTTCCCTCCTGCCTGGCTATGTTCACCCGGCCTCAGCCCAGCGCCTGTGACCCTCTCCATACTCTTTATATAATGGTCTGTGTCTGCCTTAACTCTGGACACCCCCACCCACCCCCGAGCTTCTTATTTATCTCTAAACCCAGATCCTGTCACAGAGCTTGGCACATAGCAAGTGCTCCAGAAGTGCTCACGGATTGAATAAATGGACCTAGTGGTGCGTGCCAGTTTCTGGTCCCCAAGGCGATACAGACAAGCCAGAGGTGCTTCCTATCTTGTCCTCAAGGAATTTGCAGAGTGGTGGGGGAGACAGAGCCACAATCAACCAGCAGGACAAGGCATCATCACCATTATCATCATCATGGCTGGCTGGGGTCGAAAAACCGGTGGACAATGCTTTCATCATCTCCTGTTTACACAATGAAACTGGGACACAAAGGGGTTAAGTGACTTGGCCAACATCACACAGCTGTAATCTGCAGATGGGAGCAAGTGATCAATGACAGCGAAAGCACAGGGCTGTGTGGATGCCGAGCAGGGAAGTCTGAGGGTTGAAGCCTTCCCAGAAGTGCCTTGGAAGGTGGATCTGATACACTGGGTAGAGAGGGGGGAAAGTGGAGTGGTCAGGAATAACACTTTACGAGGCTGTGGAAGCCGTGAAACACCATGCAGGTGTCTGGAGTTACCGCAGCTCCCCTCATCCCTCAGCCAGTACCCAGGGACTTGGGTGTGTAAGCATCACCTCTCCCTGCCTCCTCCCGGGGAAAGGAGCTAACATGAATCTCTTCCCCATGGGGTGCTTCTCAACCCTCCCTTCCTGCCTAAGTCAGGGTCTGTACTTTCCTCCCAAGTGGGAAGGCCAGAATCTCCTGCAGAAAGTGGTGGCCTCCAGGGTGCACCTGGGTGAACCTAGTAGTGACCCTGGTGGAGTGCCCAGTGCCCATGCCTGCTGGCAAACTTCCTCCTCAGCAGCCTTCAGGACTCAGTTCTAGCCTCATCTCCTCTGTGACTCAGTATGGAGGAAACTGTACAGCTTTAAAACTGGGCAACCTGAGTTCTAGCTCTGCTTCTGAATTGTGTGGCCTCGGGTAAGTTATTTTGCTGTGCCTAAGGTACTGCCTCCTCCATCTATTTGTCCTGCCGTTGCATTCCTGCCTCCTCTAACACTCAGTGCTGTGGCAACAGCCCCCAAACTGCTCTCAGTTTTTCCCTGCATCTCACCGTTCCTGACGTCAGTCTTTCTAAAGTGTTGTCTTGCTCTAGCTCAAGAATCTTTAATTGCTCACTACTGCCCACAGGAGAGAAGGAATCTCCTGTTGCCTCTACTCACTTCATTTTCCATATTCTACCTACCCTTCAGGCCTAACTCAGATTCCAACTCCTCCGTGATATCTCCCATGAAAACTTGCATGAATGCTCTCAAAGTAGAAGGTGCTGGAAGAGTCACAGAACCAAACCAGACACAGTGTTTGCCCTCAAGGAGCTCACTGTCTAGTGAGAGAGATGACTCAAAGACATAGCTTGATGGAACGTAGATTGTAATAACAGAAAGTAGGACAAATGGGGAGAACAAGCCATTTTGGCCAAGGACAGGCTTCTCCCTTATTGAGAGCTGTTTATCCAGGAACACGGCTTTTGTTCAGGGAGAGGATGGGAGCTGAGAGGGTTTTGTAAGATCATGAAGTTGGGGGAGTGGGGAGGGTGGATCTAGGAAGGCTGGAGGGGCTAGTCAAGGATACGGTTTCTAGGGAGAAAGGAGAGATGAGCTGGTTGCAGTAAGGAGAGGAAATTTGGCGGAAGAGCAGAGCTGGTTAAAAAGAAATTCTAGGAAGTTTGGGTTTGTGATAGGCAAAGTCACCCTCTCCCCTGTTCTGTGAAAGCTTCAGAAACCCCGCATAAGTCAATCAAGTTTGGAGCTGGACAGGCCCACCCCAGCATTTGCAGGGCCCAGGGCAAGACTCAAGGGAGGCCTTATGCCATGAGTCAAATATTTTAAAGCCATCAACCAAATGAATCCATTGTTAAGTCAGTCATGGTCTAGCCTCCCACCTTGACAAATATACCTTTGGAAAGACCTGGAAGGTCAGGTTTGCATTCACAACTTTCCACTCCTCGGAGTTCTGTATGGAACATGCTATGACAAGAGTGTCTGCCTCTGGCCTTGCACCCTGGTGTGTCCCTCCGCACCATATTCTGCCCATCCCACACAGCAAGGGGCCTTCTGCTGTGACAGACATGCAACACCGTCGGCTCTGTGCAGACCTCCCACAGACAGCTGTCCTGTGGCTGCCCCATGCCTGGGTGCACACTCTGGCACAGGCACAGGCTGCACTCAAGAGGAAGGTCTAGAATTGGGCTCTGGCCTCCTGGGCAAAGAATTCCAAGAGCATGGGTTTGAAAATCGAGTGGAAGTTCCTCCTTGCCCTGTGACGGGGGGTGGGGGGCGTGGAGGGAGTGTAATTGATGCCCTCTGTAGCAGGAGGACCAGAGCAGGGACCCTTGCCCAGGTCTAAGGGCAGCATGGAAGTGGGATTGTGTGTATGTGTGTATGGGGCGGGGAGAGGATGTGACGTGAAGGTGGGAATGTGGCTCAGAGGTGGGCCCTGGGGGAGAGTGAGGGGGCTACTCTGTCACTGAGCCTCCTTAGGGTCACACACAATGCTCCACGGCTGAAAGAGAGGAGAGGATGCCCCCAGTGCGGCGAGTGGGCGAGGCGGGAGAGGAAGGCAGAGGCATTTGGTCTGGGCTCAGGTCGAAGATGCTGGCAGGGAGAGGGTTGAAGGGGGAGCAGCCCAGCCAGGTTACCTTTAGAGAGCTGCGAGCCACCTGAGCAAGGGCCTTAGCTTGGCAGGTAGGAGGGGCCGCTGCAGCTTTCCGAAAGGGTTGGGGTAGGAGTGGGATTTGGTTAGAGTTGGGCTACAGGAATCTTAATCTTGCCAGGTACTGTCCTGAGCTGGTTTAACGCTTCACAGTCATACCTTTTTGTAGGAGGTGGGGGGGACAGGAACTGATAAGGGGGTTGGGGTGAGGGGACAGGAAGGAGTTTAATAAGCTGTAAGCTACTGAAAGGCAGAGAATAGGACTCAGATTCCCCACTTCCACCTCCAGGAATGCCAGCACAAATGCCCTGAATTCCCAGAGAAGTTTGGACTTTGTAAGATCAATCGCTCAACACACATTTCTTCCCCAGAGTCTCTTCCTGCCCCTCAGGAAGACACATGATGTCACCCCATTTCTCATATGTAACTCCTCCTTGCCTGGGGAAGCTCAGTGTCCTGGCTCTCCTCTCCCCCTCCTCCTCCTCTTCTTCCTCTCTCCTCTCAGGACCTCTTCCTGCCCTGCTGCCTTCCCCACCTTCTCCCCTCTCCGTCCTGGCCACACACCCTTTCTAAACTCACCTCCAACCACTCTCCAGTTCTCTTAAGAATATATCTCCCCCTGCCAATTTCCCTCTTCCCCCTGCACCCCCAGTGCCACCTGCAGAACCCCGCTTTCCCTGTCTCAGCAGCTGGACACAGGCGCAGCGCCTGGATGTGCTTCTATTCAGGTAAATTAAAGTCATAAGTTCTGGGGGGAAATGAGGCGGAATGAAGACTCAGTGCCACAGCCACGCAGCCCCAGAGGTCCCTTCGGGAGCTCATGCAAGTCTGCACCAACCTTCTCACTTGCCAGTAATTGAACCCCTTTTTCCTTAAGCAACACCAGACAAGTTAAATTAAAAGACATTTCTTATTCTATGCTGTTTTCCTGGGTCCTTTAAAGCCACTGGTGTAGTAACTGTGTTGCATCTCCCATGGTGGATGAGGTCAACAGGCCTTAGTGGGCTAGCCTGGGAACTTCCCAGGCTACAATGTTCTCTTCGCAGGAGAACAATGTTCTTCCTAGCCCAGGGTTTTGCCTCTTCTTGGCCCCTTTGGGAAGATCACTGACTATTTGAGGGCATAGCCAAACTGAATGCTTAAGTGTTAGGAGCCACTCCCAACCCTAAATCCACTATTTGTGAATTATGTCTGGAATTAATTGATATTCCATGGGAAATAATTTCAGGAACAGAGGTATTGATTAAAGAGAGGTACACGTGAACTTAACACAGATATCTTCAGTCTTGTATTATCTTAGTTTTTCTTTTCTTTTTCTTTTTCTTTTTTCTTTTTTTAGATGAAGTCTTGCTCTGTCACCCAGGCTGGAGTGCGGTGGTGTGATCTTGGCTTACTGCAAACTTCCCCTCCCAGGTTCAAGTGATTCTCCTGCCGCAGCCTCCTGGGTAGCTGGGATTACAGGTGTATGCCACTGTGTCTGGCTAATTTTTGTATTATTAGTAGAGATGGGTTTTCACCATGCTGGCCAGGCTGGTCTTGAACTCCTGATATCAAGTGATCTGCCCGCCTCGACCTCCCAAAGTGCTGGGATTACAGGCGTGAGCCACTATGCCTGACCCGGTCTTGTATTATCTTGCATTTTGGTTTGTTGATGTAGAGCTTTCTAAACATTTCAAAGACTCTTTGTTAGGAATTGGTTTTATCTGCCAGCCAGAATGTATGATCATTCAAGACTGGGACTGACAGATTCCAAAGGTTAATTTTCATGTAACCAGCTCATCTTTAGCTTCCAGGAACCGTGAAGGGATAGACAGGAGCTGTCCTGGTGGGGAATTCCCTTGACCTGACTTGGAGGGGCAGAGAGGCAGGGGACCTGACACAGAGGTCAAGGGAGATCCCTGGATCAAGCAGGACCTAAGCCAAGACCAGAGCCAGAGAGCCAGGAGCGAGATGTAGAGCCATTGGCATCAAAGTGTTATCAAAGTCCAAGCAAGAAGTCAGGACTGAGGGTGGAAAGGAGAAGGACAAGCCCTGTCAGAAGCCAGGGCTCAGTCTGATGAACCTGTTCAGATGCCACCAGACAGAGCAGGAGGGCAGCAGAGCAACCCCCACTTCTAGTCCAGCGGCTCTTCGAGTGTGGTCCTGGATCAGCACCATCAGCATGGCCCAGGACTGTGTTTGAAACGCCAATTCTTAGGCCCCACTGCAGAGCCACTGAATCAGAAACCTGGTGGCGATGGGGCCCAGCATCTGTGTTCTAACACATCCTCCAGATAATTCTAATGCCTGCTATCATCTGAGAACCTCTTTTCTAGACCACACCTTTGGACAATGTTTGGTCTGACAGAGTCTGGAGCCCTGCAGGTGCCATTCTCCTTGGAGTCCCAGACCTGTCTGGCAGGCAGGGGCCCTCTTGCATTCTGAGGAACCTCTTCCACAGATGTCAGGCTGAGTTTTGGGGAAGCACAGTTTTTGGGAAGCACGGGCTTCTACATCTCAGTTATTTCCAAATGGGTTCCAACCTCTTCATGTGGAGTGGGAGAGCCATGTTCTGCTTAGAGTTCTATAAGGACCTCCATTTCCCCAAGGAGCCCATCATTGTGGTGGTGGGAATTCCTCTTGTTGTCTTCAGGGGGCCCTACCTTTGCTGGGTCAGGAAGGGGAGGCCAGGCCAACATCTAGATTCTGACAGAATCTTCCTGCACGACGGGAATTTCAACATCTATTCAACAACACAAAAGTCAGTGCCACTGTGAACATCAGACTGAAGTCTGAGATCTTCCCGGAGACCAGCTGGCCAAAAGATGTCATTGATGCCTAGCTCTGGGCAGGCAGAAGAGACCCGGAGCCTGTTACAAATGCCTTCTCCTTCTTCTTGGAGTTGGTTCTGGCTTTCATAATTCACAGTGGATCCAGAGTTGCAGAGATAATTCTTAGTCTTGGGCCATTCTGGATATATCATTCTTCATCATAGACCATTCTGGATACGTCTTTGTGGCCAAAAAAGAGTTAAATAGCTGCAAGGTTGTTGATTTGTTTACAAAAAAGAAGAAGAAGAAGAGGAAGAGGAAGAAGAGGAAGAGGAGGAAAAGGAAGAAGAAGAAGAAGAAGAAGAGGAAGAAGAAGAAAACTGCTCAGAAAGGACAAGAAAAGCTTCATTTCCTAGCCATTAACTGAAAACCACCTTTCTTAGGACAGGTTGACCTCTAAAGTGTTGACTGATCCATCCAGAAAAAAATGTAGATAAATGATGTCTCTTTTTAGCATTTCATACCAATAAACAAGGTGGGAAAGAAGGAATTTCACCAAGATATCAGCAGAAACATAACTTTGGAGGAGAAATAATTTCCTCTTCATTACCAGTTAATGAAAACAAGCTTCTGCCCACCAGCACTCTGAACTGCCGTCACTGTGGTGAGGTGGTGTGACGGGAACTTGGGGTAACACCTTAGGCCTCTGGCAAGGATTCTTACATCAGAGCTAATAGGTGAATGTGTCTCATTCAAGGTGGGTGCTGCTCTGTGCTAAGTCTTGGGCATGGAGCCATTGTATCTGTACAGAAAACACTTGACTAGGCACCATGGGGACACCAAGAGAGAAAGACCCGGATCCTGCCCTCGGTTTAAGTCATGGATTATGTTCATATCACTATATGAATTACATAAACCAGTGAAATCTATTTGTATAGATGAGATCATTCATTCGCTTATTCATTCAGCACATATTTATGGAGCACCCATGATTTATGTAGCCACTTTGGGGGTCCAGAAAAGTCAACATAACCCAAGTTTCCCAGGCTCCAGGACAGTGCTGGGGTCACACTAATGATAATGGCCATATTTTCTGGTTTTTGTCTCTACTATTCAGTGAGCGCTTCTAGCACCATGCCCCCCACCCACTGCTCCAGTCAAATTCTCACTCAGTTTGCATCTAGGAGTTTTCAAGCGTGGCCAACATGTACTCATAAAGCAGGCTGTAAGCCACGGTTAGATTGCAGCATCTTCCATAATCTTCCCACCCAGCTTTGCACCCTCCCCTCCCCAACCCTTGATGTTCATTACCTAAGAAGCTTTGTAAAAAAACTTTTCAAGTATTTGTGGCTAGTGCCCACTGCAAAAATTGCTGCTGTCCACGCCAGGGGGTTAGCAGCTCCTAAAGCTGCCACCTCTCAAGGCACAGAACAGTGCTACCTTTCCTCTGTAATGAGGAAAATGCCTGACTCCACCCTGTTCTACAGTGTGCCATCTGTACTATATTCTGTTCCATTGGCCTACGGCCTGTTTCTTCACCAGTATCACACCATGTTGGTTATTATAGTTCCATGTAAGTCTTACATCAGAATGTGTGAGTCCTCCAACTTGCTTCTTTTTCAAAATTGCTTTGTTTATTCTAGCTCCTTTGCCTTTCCATATATATTTTATTTGTTTATTTGTTTATTTATTTATTTTTAAGACAAAGTCTCACTCTGTCACCCAGGCTAGAGTGCAGTGGTGCAACCTTGGCTCACTGCAACCTCTGCCTCCTGAGTTCAAGCAATTCTCCTGCCTCAGCCTCCCGAGTAGCTGGGGCAACAGGTGTGTGCCACCACGCCCAACTAGTTTTTGTATTTTTAGTAGAGATGGGGTTTTGCCATGTTGGCCAGGCTGGTCCTGAACTCTTGACCTGAAGTGTTCCACTCACCTCAGCCTCCCAAAGTGCTGGGATTACAGGCGTGAGTCACCACACCCAGCCTCCATATACATTTTAGAATGTCTTTCCATATATATATTTCAGCCTGTCAATTTATTTAAAAAAAAAAAACCTGCTGGGATTTTCATTGGGATTACACTGAATTCATAGATGAGTTTGAGGAGAGATGACATTTTAAGAAAATTGGGTCTGCCAATTCGTGACCAAAGTTTGGTCTTTGATTTCTTTAATCAGTGATTTGTGGTTTTCAGCATAAAGATTCCACACAAAACATAATTTTTTTAGACTTATGCCTCAGTATTACATATTTTGGTAATATTGTAAATGGTGCTTAGAATTTTTAAAAATTTCTGATTGGTTATTGCTGGTACCTAAAAATACAATCGATTTCTTTTGTATTGACTGTATATTTTCTGTGAAATTGCTAAATTCATTTCTAGTAACTTGTATTTTCCTTGGACTTTTCTACATAGAAAAGCGTGTTATCTGTGACTAGAAACAGTTTTATTTCACTTTTCCCACTCATGTGCCTTTCATGTCTTTTCCTTGCCTGATTGCACTTTCCAGGCCCTCAAGTGTAAAGATGAGAAGGAAGGACAGTGAACGTCCCCACCTTGCTCTCACTCTTAAGGGAAAAGCTTTCAATCTTTGACCATTATATATGGCTGTTACCTGCAGGTCCATTTCACTTCAGTTGTCAAATTTATATGTGTAGTGTTATTTATAGCACTCTTTCATTATCCTTTTGATGCGTGCAGGGTCTTTAGTTATATCCCTTACTTCATTCCTGATACCAGTAATTTGCGTCTTCTCTCTTTTTCTTTGTCAGTCTTGATAGAGGACTGTCAATTTTATTGATGTTTTGGAAGAATTGGCTTTTTGTTTTATTGATTTTCTCTATTGTTTTTGTTTTCAATTTCATTGATTTCTGCTCTTATCTTTATTATTTCTTTCTTCTGTTAAAACTGTGTTTATTGTTTATTTTGTGTTTTTAGGTGCTTAAAGTGGGAAATTAGATGATTAATTTGAGACTTTCCCTCTTTTTTAATGTAAGTATTTAGTGCTATACATTCTCCTTTCAACACTGCTTTATCTCTGTCTCACAAGTTTTGATATGTTGTATTTTCATTTTCAAAGCATTTTAAAATTTCCCTTGAGATTTCTTCTGTGACGCATGAATTATTTAGAAGTTTGTTGTTTAATTTCCAAGTGTTTGGATGTTTTTCAGTTATGTTTCTTTTGTTGATTTCCATTTGATTCCATTGTGGTCAGATAACACACTCTGTATGATTTAAATTATTTTAAATTTGTTTAGGTTTTTGTTTTGTTTTGTTTTGTTTTGTTTGTTTTTTGTTTTTGAGACAGAGTCTTGCTCTGTTACCAGGCTGGAGTGCAGTGTGGCGTGATCTTGGCTCACTGCCACCTCCACCTCCCGGGTTCAAGCGATTCCCCTGCCTCAGCCTCCCGAGTAGCTGGGACTACAGGTGCACGCCACCATGCCCAGCTAATTTTTTGTATTTTAGTAGAGACGAGGTTTCACGATGTTGGCCAGGATGGTCTCGATTTCCTGACCTCGTGATCTGCCTGCCTCGACCTCCCAAAGTGCTGGGATTACAGGCATGAGCCCCGCGCCCAGCCTGTTAGGTTTGTTTTATGGTCCAGGACATGGTCTAACTTGATATACTTTCCAGGGACACTTGAAAATAATGCGTATTCTCTGCTGGTGGGAATGTAAACTAGTACAACCACTATGGAAAACAGTGTGGAGATTCCTTAAAGAAGTAAAAGTAGAATTACCATTTGATCCAGCAATCCAACTACTGGGTATCTACCCAGAGGAAAAGGAGTCATTATACGAAAAAGACACTTGCACACACATGTTTATAGCAGCACAATTCACAATTGCAAAAACCTGGAACCAACCCAAATGGCCATCGATCAGCAAGTGGTTAGAGAAACTGTGGTGTGTGTATATATATATATATATATATATATATATATATGATGGAATACTACTTAACTGTAAACAGTAATGAGTTAATGGCATTCACAGCAACCTGGATGAGACTGGAGACTATTATGAAGTAACTCAGAAATGGAAAACCAAACATTGTATGTTCTCACTCGTAAGTGGGAGCTAAGCTTATGAGGATGCAAAGGCATAAGAATGACACAGTGAACTTTGGGGACTCGGGGGAAAGCGTGGCAAGGGAGTGAAGGATAAAAGACTACAAGTAGAGAGCAGTGTATACTGCTTAGGTGATAGATGCACCAAAATCTCACAAATCACAGCTAAAGAACTTACTCATGTAACCAAACATCACCTGTTCACCAATAACCTATGGGAAAAAATGCACGACATAAAAAGAAAATAATGCGTATTCTGCTGTTATTGGGTTGTTGGGTGAAGTGTTCTAAAAATGTCAATTGGATCTTGTTGGCTGATGGTGTTGTTGAATTCTATATCCTGTTGATTTGCTGTCTAGTTGTTCTATCAATTATTAAAAGAGGAATGTTAATGTTTCCAACTATAATTGCGGATTTATTTATTTTTTATTTCAGTTCTGTCAATTTTTGCCTTATGTATTTTTCAGCTCTCTGGTCTGCACATACATATTTAGGACTGCTATGTCTTTTTAGTGGATTGACCCTTTTATTACTATGTAATGTCCCTGTCTGTGTTTGGTCATTATCTTTGCTCTGAAATATACTGTATCTGATTATAACATAGCCTCTCCTGTTTTCTTTTGATTAATGCTTGCATGGTATGTCTTTTTCTATCATTTACTTTTAACCTCCCTATATTGTTATATATAGGGAGTCAACTAGTCAACTAGTTATATATAGGGAGAGCAACTAGTCAACTATGTTGCTGACTACATCAATGCTCTCAAAAAGGCACACAGTCATGGTGGCAAAGACGAATACTACAACTCAAAGATTATAAAAATGAGATTCTAAACATTTTACTTTCTGATGCTGCTCTACCAGAAATGGCAGATTGCTCAGATTTCCTTAACCAGGCTTCCACATCTATTTTTCAGTGTATCTGTTTGCAAAGCAATTTTAAGTGGTTGTTTTAGGTATTACATTTGAAGTTTCTTGTAGACAGAATATATAATAGTTATGTCATGTTTTTAAATCTACTCTGCCAGTCTCTGCAATTTAATTGGTATATTTAGACCATTTACATTTAATGTAATTATTGATAAATCTGTGCTTAGGTCTGCCATTTTATTTTTGTTTTCTGTTCTCTCTGTTTTTTGCTTATACATTTGTTTCTTGTCTTTTTATGGGCTAATTGAACATGTTTTAGAATTCAGTGCTGATTAATCTGTACAGTTTTTCAGTGTATCTGTTTGCAAAGCTATTTGAAGTGGTTGTTTTAGGTATTACATTATATATACCTAATTCATTATAGTCTGCTGGTATTGCCATTTTCCAAGTTAGAGTGAACTGGGGAACCAAATCTCCTTTTATGTCTCTTTCCCCTCCCCCATTTGTAATTGTCTTAAATATTTATAACCAAAACAGTGTTTTGCTGGATGGGGAACCTGGACTTATACCCCCACCTAGCAGTAACAAATGATGCCACTCTTCCCCTGATGGAGCACTATCAGAGAAACTCAGTTAAAACAAAAGGTTTAAACAGTATCCAGAGTGTCATAACATAGTACCCAAAATTTTTAGGTTTTGATGAATCACTCATTATACTGAGAATCAGAAAGCCCTCAAACTGAATGAAAAAGACCATCAGGAGATACTAACACTGAAATATCACAGATGTTAGAATTTTCTGACAAAGATTTTAAAGCAGCCATTATAAAAATGTCTCAACAAATGATTACACAGTTGAAACAAATGAAAAAGAAAACAGTCTTAGCAAAGACATAAAAAGCTTCAGAGAAAAAATTAGGAAATATAAAGAAGAACCAAAAGGAAATTTCAGAACATAAAAATACAGTAATCAAAATTTGAAATCTCAATGGATGTGCTCAAGAACAGAAGGAAAATGGGTATTTATTCATCTCTTTACTTTTCTGTTTCTTTTTCTTTCTTTCTGACATTCCAACATTTCTTCTTTTTATTATTTCCTCCGTGTTTAGAAAATAACTCCTAGCCATTCTTTTAGGATAGGTCCCCTGGCAACAAATTCTCTGTTTTACTTCACTTGAAAATATCTTGATTACCCCTCCATTCCTGAAGGACTCTTTTGACTGATATAGAATTTGGGGTTGACAGTTTTTTCTTTTAGTTATTTTCTGTCTTGAGAATGTGCCATTTCTTACCGGCCTCCATAATTTCTGATGAGAAATCCTTTGTCATTCAAATTGTTGTCCCCTATAGGTAAGGTATCATTTCTCTCTCATTGCTTTCAATACTTTTCCTTGTTTTTGGTTTTCAGAACACTGACTATGATGTATCTTGGTATGGAGGTACTTGGTTTTATCCTATTTGGGATTTATTCATCTTCTTGAATTTAGAGGTTTATGTATTTTGCCAAATTAAGAGAATTTTCAGCAACTATTTCTTTAAATGCTTTTTCTGGCCCTGTTTTCCCCTCTGCTTCCAGGAGTCTGATGACAAGAATGGTGAATGTTAGATCTTTTGTTATAGTCCTATAGTTCCCTGAGGATTTGCTCATTCTTCTTCTTTTTTTAAGTCTAGCTTCTGTATATTGTTTAGATTAGTTAATATCTATTTCTCTATCTCTTAATGCATTGATTCTTTCCTTTGTCTCCTATATACTGTTCTCAAGCTCATCCATTGAGATTTCAAATTTTGGTTATTGTATTTTTATGTTCTAAAATTTCCTTTTGGTTCTTCTTTATATTTTCTATTTTTCCTCCTCTGGGGCTTTTTATTTCTTTGCTAAGACTGTTTTTCTTTTTTTATTTGTTTCAACTGTGTTTGTAATCATTTGTTGAGACATTTTTATGATGGCTGCTTTAAAATCTTTGTCAGAAAATTCTAACATCTGTCATATTTCAGTGTTAGTATCTCCTGATGGTCCTTTTCATTTAGTTGGAGAGCTTCATGGTTCTCAGCATGATGAGTGATTTTTCATCAAAACCTAGACATTTTGGGTGTTAGGACACTTTGGATATTGTTTAAGCCTTTTATTTTAACTGGCTTTCTCTGATACTGCTCCATCAGGGGAAGAGTGGCATCATTTGTTACTGCTAGGTGGAGGTATAAGTCCAGGTTCCCCATCCAGCCTCCCTTGACCCATGAGGGGGAGAGCTTCTCATTACTCCTGGGTAGGAATGGCCGTTTGGCTTTCTACTATGCTTTCCCTGACACTTCCTTGGCTAGGATGAGTAGGAGTTCTTGTCACTATTCCTTACATGGCCTTCACTGACCCCACAGGAAGGGGGTGGCCTCATTTTTACTGGGTGGTAGTGAAGGTCCTGACTCTCCATTAGACCTTATCTGACACCACCCTGGTGAGGAGGGGAAGGACTGCCTTATTACTGCTGATTAGGAGTGGAAATTAGGCTCCACTGATACTATCAAGGGTATCAATGGTGGGGAGAGGCTCATTACTGCCTGCTGGGAATGGAAGTCCCAGCTCCCTACTCAACCTTTTCTGATACCACTGTGGTGGAGGGACTGGGTGCCTGTTATAGCTGGGAAAGAATGGAGGTCCAGACTCATTGCCTGATCTTTGCTGGTGTGTGTGTGTGTGTGTGTGTGTGTGTGTGTGTGTTTCTGTGTGTGTACATGTGTGTTGGCCAGGGATGGGGGTAGGGGACAGAGCCATAGTTTTTTCTGTGATGTCTGGCTAGAGTAGAGCAGTCATTATCTGAACATTTTCTGTCTTGCTAACCTGCCCTTTTCCTGATCTTTTAGCTGGAGAGAGCAGGTTTTTGTTTGACCGCTTTGTTTTTCTTGTCTATGCACGTTGGTGCAGCCAGGTTGCTTGCCTCTTCAGCAATAAGTCTAGGATATACATGAGGCAAAAATAACACCCAGAGAACTCACCGTCATTCATTCCTTGGGCCCCAGGGTCTCTAGCTGGGTTGCCTTATTCTCTCCACCTTCAAGGGTCTCCTTATGTTTATTTTATATATAATGCCCAAGATTTTTAGTTGTATTAATACTTAAATTCCCACTTAGTGGGAGAGACAGAAAAAAGTGCTTCTATTTCATCTTCCCAGAGGCAGAAATGTTTCCTCCTAGTTTATTTTCTGAAGAGTTTATGTAGGATTGGTATTATTGCTTCCTTAAATGTTCGGTAGAATTTTCCAGTGAATCCGTCTGAGCCTGTGGTTCTCTTTGTTGGAACGTTTTTTTTACTGTGAATGTCTTTACTATATCTAGGATTACTTACCTATTTTTCTTTTTTCTTTTTCTTTCTTTCTTTTATTATTTTTTTAGACGGAGTCTCACTCTGTCAGCCAGGCTGGAATGTGGTGGCATGATCTTGGCTCACTGCAACCTCTCTGCCTCCTGGGTTGGAGCAGTTCTCCTGCCTCAGCCTCCCGAGTAGCTGGGATTACAGTTGTGTACAACGACACCTGGCTAATTTTTGTATTTTCAGTAGAGACGGGGTTTTCGCCATGCTGGCCAGGCTGGTCTTGAACTCCTGACCTCAGGTGATCCACCCATCTCAGCCTCCCAGAGTGCTGGGATTACAGGCATGAGCCACCGCACCGGGCTGAGTTACCTATTTTTCATGTAAATGAAAGTTTGGCAGCTTGTGATTTTCAAGAAATTTATCTATTTTATCTAAGTTTTCAAATTTATAGGCATAGTTTTTTTTTAACATTCTCTTATTTTTAATTTCTTAGGGTCTACAGGGATATGCTTTTTTTTTATTCATATTATTGTGTCTTCTCTCTTTTTTTATTATTAAGCCAGATCTTGAGGAGGACAAGCATTATCTTGCGAGGTGTCTACCTCAGCTGAGGACTTCGAATAGTATCCATTCAAGGGGCTGGATCTTGTAGGTGGGAAGATCTTCTTGAATAAGGGAGAGGGGGATGTCTCAGCCAGGCCAGAGGCTTCAAGTGAATCTGAGGGTTCATTGTTCTCATACCCATTCTCCTACGTGTGTCATCCTAGATCTTAGGGTCCATTTATTCCCTATCACGGTTCAGCATAAGAAACTAGTTAAAAATGCATCCATATCCTTTTCAGTTTTACCACTCTTACAATTAAACCCTGTGCCTAATTTTCAGCACTCTCCCTTATGGCTACAGGGATGAGAGTCTCTTTAAATGCTTCTAGGGCAGGCTTCCGGCTTTCATGGAATGCTGAGTTGGTAGTTGACTGAGCCTGTTGTTTTCTTTCTGTAATATTTCTAGGATAATATTTAAAAAAATCATTCAATTCCATTATCCTTATTATTACCATTGCCACCACAATATTCAAGTTCTAGAGTACCGCATGAGCCAATATTTTCCCTTCTGTTTGTTATCCCAATACACTGCTGGCAAGAGCCTTAACATTTGTGAGCTGTAACATAGTACAAAGGGTTTTAACGCCCACCCTTACCACCATTAATGCAGTCATTTTGCTGTGTGAACCAGTAAATAATCCAGTTTCAGAATCCTATCCTGACGGTGCACTTTGGTACCAATGGAATTAGTTTGGGTTCTCCTGAAGGCAGTGCCTGAAATAAGGACTAGTGTGCAAATTGTTTACGTGGCAGAACATTCCAGAAGGCAGAAGTAAAGGACAAAGAAGAATGATACCAGCAAGGGAGAAAAGCCAATAGATGTGTTATTGAGCTGGTTACCATAGTGAGTAATTGAGGATCTATCTACTAGGGACTCTCTTTGGAAGGATACAACTAAAATTTTTCCCAAAAGGATGTGAGGCTGGGACATTTATTTCCCAATTCTTTCTCCATTTGTGTCCTCTCTGGCGGAGAGTTGCCTTCGGGGCATTAGCTACCTAGGGGGATACAGCATGGATCATAAAAAACATCTGCTGGACCTCCATGCTGCAAGTGTGGAACCTGGATGCAATGACAGGCATGGCCATAGTCCTTCAGCTACAGTATAGTTTGAGCTTGTGTTATGACCCCGACAATTGTGCCTTGGTTTATTCTAACCTGTCTCTAACTCTGCTGGTCTCTTAGTCAACCAGGCTTCTCCAGTGCTGGCTCTCTCCTATGAGATGCAGCCTGCTTTTCTGGGGTTTTGATGTCCTGCCTGGCTCTGATGAGGGTTTGGGGGAAAGTTGGGGTAGGCAGAGGCTGATTCTATTCCCAGATACCCGCTGTATCAGAGGGCTGAATAGTGGCCCAAATAAGATATGTCTAAGTCCTAACTCCTAGAATCTGTGAAGATGACCTTATTTGGTAAAAGGGTCTTTGCAGATACAATTAAGGAACTTGAAATTAGTTCATCCTGGTTTTAGGGTGGACCCTAAATCCAATGACAGGTATCTTTATAAGAGAAAGGAGAGAGAGATTTGAGACACATGGACAGAGATTGGAATGATGCTGCCACAAGACAAAGAGTTTCTAAGGCCACCAGAAGCTGGAAGAAGCTGGGAAGGGCTTTCCCCCTAGAGCCTTCAGAGGGAGCTTGGCTCTGCTGACACCTTGATTTTGGACCTCTGGCCTCCATACTCTGAGAGAATAGATTTCTGTTTTAAGCCACACAGAGTGTAATAATTTGTTATTGTGGTTCTAGGAAACTAATACATAAGCCACAGGCTGAAACTTTTGCTGTGAGAGGGCCAAGTACCCCAAAGCTGGAGCAGCTGACCCGTTGCTGTGTTACCTCTTTTGGCTGGGAAATGGCCATTCCTGTGGTCAGCCATCTGCTGACCTCATGGATCCCAGCCCACTACAGCTGGAACTTGGCCATATCTGAGGTCTGTAAATCCACTCAATATTGTCCTGACCTGTGTGATGCCTCCACTAAAGTGGCTTAGTTGCCTGGGCCCTGCCTGGCCAGAGACATGGGATGCAGCCTCACTACCAATCACCCCTCAGATCTCTCCTAGCAGGACCTTGTGGGTGATATGGATCAGAGCTTGTGTTGCTTAGAAAGGATAGACATTGACTTTGATTAATTTTAACAAAAAAGGAAGTTATCAGAGGGATATATGAAAAGCTAAACAATCCAGTCTGGTAAAGGCAGACCAACGGCCCAGGAGACCTGGTTATTAGCTGGAATGAAAGACTAGTTGAGCCAGGTTGCTGCCAGTAAAATGGCCTGACTGGGCCAGATGAGGTTCTGTGCCAGGCCTCTGGGGGAACAGGGATGCAGGCGGTAAGGGGACACTTTAAGAGTCCAACCAAGTCCCAGAATGGGTGGGGGGTTCCTCAAAGGGAAAGTGAAGTGTGGTACCAATAAAAGGAGAAAGGACCCTGGGCAGAAAAAAACACCAGCTTGCAGGCCAGGGACCAGAGCCCATTTTACTGCCCCTCTTCTTGGCCTGATTTCCTCCCTTGCAATCGCTACTGCTTTCCACTCGGTTCCTCAGAAGGACTAGGGAGAAGCCAGATGGTTTTCTTTTCTAACATTAGAGGATCCCTCGAGTCAGCAGTGAAAGATAATTAGACTGTGATCGTTCTATTTAAGCACTTCACTTAATCAATTACAATCACCTATGCTGTCTCCTAGTATCGATTATAGATTCCCTCATTCTGGAAATCATAAAGTTCCCTCCTGGGATGCTACCGCTGGCACCATGACTCTCGTGGACGCATGAACACCCCGTGCTGAAGCAGACCTTTCTATGCGGCTGCTCGAGATCCTTTTTCATCTTAATTGTTTCTGAAGACAGGACAGAATACCAGCTCCTTCCATGCCTAACCTGAATCTAAGTGGGAAGGAGCAGCCCAGTTCATGGGGCATACAGTGGCTCCCAGGTGGGCAGGATGAGGTTGGTGGCTCCAGACGCCCTCTCAGAGGAGACACAGGACACGGACTACAGATTGGCTGTGACCCTCTGTAAGGACGATAACTGGGGAAAGGTGACCCTGGACAAACACCAAGCCACCTCACCCATCATAGTCATCGTGGCAGGAAACAATGGCTCAGGCCAGAACAGAGTGCAAGTCAGCAGGAAGGTCCCAGAGCTGCCTCAGGTCCAAGCAGCGTGGAAAGGAGAGGAAGGGCTGGAGGCGGAAGACAAAGTTGCGGTGGTTTTCAACCCGGCTGCACATTTAAAAAGACCCATGCCTCGGTGGGTTAGGAAGAGCAAGCTAGCTGCACAAACTGGAGACACCTGAGTAGGGAGAATAACTGGGAAATTATCCCAGGTCTATTAGCCAGGGTTCTCCCGAGAGACAAATCCAGTAGGAACTCTCTCTCTCTCTCTCTCTCTCTCTCTCTCTCTCTCTCTCTCTCTCTCCACACACATACAAACACACACGCTTAGTGGAACTGGCTCACGCGGTTTGGAGGCTGAGAAGTGCCACAGCAGACTATCTGCAAGCTGGAGACCCTGGGATGCTGTAGTGTGGCTCAGTCTCAGAGCCAAGGAAGCTGATGGTGTAATTCTCAGTCTGAGGCTGATGACCTAAGAAGCTTGGGGGCTGCTGGCATAAGTCCTGAGTCCCAAGGCCTGACAGCCTGAATTTCTGATGTCCAAGGACAGGAGAAGAAGAGTGTCCCAGGTCCAGGAGAAAGAGAGGCGATCACCTTTCCTCTGCCCTTTTTCGTTTTATTCAGGCCCCCAGCTGATTAGATGGTGCCCACTTACACTGAGGGCAGACCTTCCCCACCCAGTCCACCCACTCACATGCCAGTCTCCCCTGCAAGCAACCTCACAGACACACTGGGAAGTGATGCCTTACCAGCTCTCTATAGAGTCCTTCATTCAGTCAAGCTGACGCTTAAAATTAAACATCACGCCAGGTATGAAGCAATAAGGACCCTCCACTGAGGTGTAGGCAAGTTCGTAGAGGTGGTCATGTTTGAGCGAATGGCCTGTTAACGGTTTAAAGGCTTTTATTGAAGTATGGGTGGTGAACAGAGCTGCCTGCCCTCCCGTGATCAATCCCAGTGCTGTCTGCCTCCTCTCAGCACCTAGTCCTGTGCCTGGGCCTGGGAAGTGCTTGATAAATTCTGAATGAACCCAAGGACCCGGGCAAAGAAACATGGTTCATTACCAGGAAAAAAGGAAATTTAGACTTACCTCAGTAAAGGAGTGATCAAATAATCCATGGTATAACCCTGGTATGGAACATGGAGCAACAGAGAAAAAGGATGAGAAAAGCAATCCCATTATTGGGTGTATACCCAAAGGAATATAAATTGTTCTGCTATAAAGACACATGCATGTGTATGTTCACCAAAGCACTACTCACAATAGCAAAGTCACAGAATCAACCTAAATGCCCATAAGTGGTAGACGGGATAAAGAAAATGTGGTACATATATGGAATCTACATGGCCGTGAAAAAGAACGAGATCATGTCCTTTGCATCAACATGGATGGAGCTGGAAGCCATTATCCTAAGTGAACTATCACTGGAACAGAAAACTAAATACTGCATGTTCTCACTTATAAGTGGGAGCTAAACATCAAGTGCCTATGGACACAAAGAAGGGAACGACAAACACTGGGGCTGACTTGAGGGTGGAAGGAGGAGGGTGAGGATCGAAAAACTACCTGTGGGTTCTATGCTTATTACCTGAGTAGCCAAGTAATCTGTACACCAAACCCCCATGACATGCAATTTACCTATATAACAAACAGGCACATGTACTCTTGAACCTAAAATAAAAGTTAAAAATAAAAAACAAATAGAAAAAAAGTATAAGAAAGACATGGAATGGTTTCCAGACATAAAGTGAAAAAAGCAAGTTCCTCACCAATGTGAGTAGAAGGACGCCATTTGTGTAAAGAAGGAGAAGCTCAAATTATGAGTATGCAAATGTGTTTGTTTGTTTGTTTGTTTTTGAGACGCAGTTTTTGCTTTTGTTGCCCAGGCTGGAGTGCAGTAGCATGATCTCGGCTCACTGCAACTTCCACCTCCCAGGTTCAAATGATTCTCTTGCCTTAGCCTCCCAAGTAGCTGGGATTACAGACTCCCACCACCACGCCCAGCTGATTTTTGTAATTTTAGTAGAGATGGGATTTTGCCATGTTGCCCAGGCTGATCTCGAACGCCTGACCTCAGATGATCTGCCCACCTCAGCCTCCCAAAGTGCTGGGATTACAGGCGTGAGCCACCGCGCCCAGCCTGCAATTGCATTTTTAAAAAGTATGGAAGGACGTGCAACCAACGATTGACAGGGGTTTCCTCCAAGGAAGGAAGTGAGATGGGAAAGGAGGACATTCACTTTGTGTGCTTTAAGTTTTGCTGTGTGTTCTGCTTTTCTTTTAAAACAACTAATATGCATTCCTTTATTACCTGTATAATTAAGACTTTTAAAAATTAGAAATATAGTCAGCTTTCTGTGTCTGCGGGTTCTGTATCCTCAGATTCAAACAAGTGCAGATCAAAAATATTTGGGAAAAAATGATAAAAAATAATACAATAAGAAATAATATATATAAAAATACAGTATGACAACTATTTACATAGCATTTACTTTGCATTAGGAATTATAAGTAATTTAGAGATGATTTAAAATAAGCTTGTCCCACCCGCGGCCCACAGGCTTCATGTGGCCCAGGACAGCTTTGAATGTGGCCCAACATAAACTCATAAGCTTTCTGAAAACATTATGAGATTCTTTTGTGGATTTTTTTTCTTTTAGCTCATCAGCTATCATTAGTGTTAGTGTATTTTATGTGTGGCCCAAGGCAATTCTTCCAATGTGGCCCAGAGAAACCAAAAGATTGGACACCCATGATTTAAAGTAAATGGGAGGATGTGCATAGGTTATATGAAAATACTACACTATTTCACATCAGGGGCTTGAGCACCTGTGGATTTTGGTATCCATGGGGGGCCCAGAACCAGTCTGCACATACGAGGAATGCCTGCATAGTTATGAAATGGGTTTGAGGAGGCCACGATACTCAATTTTGTTGTGTAGTTGAGGGAACAGTGGTGGCTGACTATGCATGACCAGGAGGGGGCTGAGATGAGAATACCTCCCATTGCAGGGAATCTCAAACCCCAGTGTGCACCAGAATGAGCATCAAGGGGCTGCTTAAATGCAGATTTCTCAGCCGTACTGACGCAGGATGTCAGAGTGAGGGATCTGCATTGCAGCCAGCTTTCCGCGATCCTGACACCGGTGGGTCCTCGAAGCACTCCTGTGAATCCACAAAACTGCCTCCCTCCCTGGGCTTAGCAGCCAGACAGCAGGCCACCAGCCCTGCTGGCTACCTGGGCAGGGCGACTTCCCCTTCAGCTGCATCTAAGCTGAGGCAGGAGAAGCTGGTGTGTGCTGTGTGGGGCAGCCCCGCCTTCAGAACGTGTGGTTCAGCGGGGTGAACCCCATCCTTTTTCACCGCTCCATGCCGTGAGCTGGTGGCACTGCTCCCCTCGGGATCTTCATTTATTGAGGGACAAAGGTAACAACTTAAGCTTCCCTGGGCCATTCTTAAAAGACACCCAACCTGCCCAAATGATCCATTCCAAATTCATTTGGAATTCTAAGCAAGTAGGGCAAACTGGTGTTAATTAAATGTTTAATTCATGTCCATTAAGGCTAGAATATTGGTTTTCATTCAAATTTATGGCCTGGTTGTATTTTTTATAGCTGCCCATATATTGCATATAGGTCATTGGTTCCCTTCCCTCAGTGAAGTGTTCAGTGTATTTACGCCCATTTTATAGGACCTGGAGCATAACTTGAGTATTTTCAGTGGTTATAGAGACACACAGTATTCACTTTATGACATTGTTGGTCACATCAGTGATAAATTTGCTGTCGAGTTACCACTGATCAGGCTAGTAACCACCAATTACAACCCTGTGGCTATGGGAAAATATGGGCTTCTTTACAGCAATCTATTTTATTATTCGATTTTCAGGAACCTGTTGAGGTTCAAATGTGAGTCCATTTGCACATTTACAAGGTAGGGGGCAGGGGTTGAAGGGCCCTTTACCTCACATGGCCAAGGCAAAGTCTAGAAGCAGACTTCTGCAGTTTCATACATGAGTTTTCAGAGTCCCTCAAAGAGTTACAGAGAGTTACAGAGGGGCCTCCCTCCAGAGTCCCTCTCATGAGTTACAGAGAGTCCCTGTAGAACAGAGTGACTGACTGATCTGTGCAGGTGGGAGAGGAACACAGAGCCTCCCTTCCTCTGTTGTTCAGGCTTTCGGAAGCCCTGGCCCCGGACCTTTCACCTTTCAGGAGTGATTCTTCTATCAGTGATGGGGAGCTCTAGAACCCCGTCTCCAACAATCCACAAAACAGATGCAGAGGTCAGTTTGGGTTCAGTGGCGAAAATGGGGCCCGAACTGACCCTTCTTTCCTGGTAGCCCTTGTTTCCAGAAAACTGATGTGGCATAGCTTTCAATTTCCAGAATGCATGAAGTAGGCCACCCTCTGTTTCGTGTAACATAAGAGCTGGGAGAGATCTTAGAGATCTGAGAGCCAATGTTCTTCTTTGAAGATTTTTTCAAAAGAGAAAAAAATTTTTTTAAAAAAGAGAAAAAAAAATAACCCAACAACATACAAACATAACTAATTTTTCCTGCAAACATACCGTGTACCAGACCTACAGTAAGGGCTGTGCAGGCATTGCCTCATTTAGTCCTCAGAATAGGCTGCTGACGGAGGCATTCTTATTACCCCCATTTACAAATGGGAGATGTGAGGTCCAGTGAGGTTGAGTAATTGATCCATCGTTACCCCAGCGAGAAGGTGGCTCAGCTTTAAACTAGGTCTTCCTGATTCACAGCCCAAGCTCTCAACCTTATGCTCTGGAGAATTCGTTGTTTAGTTGGGGAGTGGAAGTTGGGATCCTGAAGATCCCAGGGAGACGAGGAGGGGCAGAAGGCATAGAAATGGTCCAGAGAGAAAGTTCAGAGACACAACCACAAACGTATTCAGCCACTTTCTCCAGAATGGAACTGTATTCTCTGCATCAGATCTGTTCCTGGCCCCACACATCTGAGAACAGTTCCCACACTACTGGAAACTTCTCTGTTGTTAAGCAAAGCATTTTTGGATTTTTGCATGTTTACAAAGTATCTTTGCCTCAATATTTCTGGAGGAGTTCTTGCTTCCACATGGCATGGAAGCAGGCTGTGTGCATCCTAAACCTTTATTTAGAGCTTCTTCTGATGTTCACCACAAAGCCTGGATCACGTAACAATTGAAACACCACAAATTGTGACCTTATCAAACCTGCAAGAGTTGATCCCAGTAAACACTTGAGGTTTGGAGCAGCAGAGTAACCTGCCCTCAGGCACACAGCAGAGCCCTAACTAAGACCCAGTTCTCCAGGGACCTGCCCTATCTCTTCTCCCAAAGTTCACATCCCACTGTGTCCACCTGGAGCTTCAACTTGAGGTGCTTTCAGCCTTAAGAGCACCTGGTATTTTGGGAAAGCCACAAGTGGCTCACAATCACTCTGTATTTCATTTCTGGACTTAGTTTTTATTTCAGTTCCTTGTGTCCCTACCCTTCACCTTGGCGGGAAGATGACTTTGTTTTCAAATAAAAGTAAAAAAGAAAGGATATCCATTGCTGATGAGAATGCAAAATTGTAAAACCACTCTGGAAAAGAATTTGGCAATTTCTTATGAAGCTAAACACACACTTACCATAGGATACAGCTCACGCCTAGGTATTTGCCCTGAAGAAATAAAAAACTTTTATTCACAAAAAAACCTGTACATGAATGTTTATAGAAGCTCTATTCACAAAGGCCAAAAACAAAAACAAAAACCCACCTTGAAACAGTACACATGTCTTTCATCAGGGGAATAGATGAACCACGGCGCGCCCATGCAGTGGAATGCCACTTAGCAACACAAGGAACAAACTACTGATACAGGCAATGACATGGTGCATCTCAAAGGCATCACGGAATAGAAGAAGCGCGTCTCAAAGGCTACGGACTCGATGATTCCTTTATAAAGCATCCTGGAAAAGACAAAACCATGGTGATGGAGGACAGATCAGTCGTTACCAAGGTTATGGGTTGGGGAAGAGTGTGACGAGAAAAGACAGCATGAGGTGTTGGGGTGACGGAACTGCCTGTACTCCTGAACTGTGCTGGTGGGTATGTGAATCTATCCATGTGTTAAAACTCGTGGAACTCTACACCAAAATGAAAGTAAAAATGAAAAAGGAAAAGCTCCATTTCTGCCAGAACAATCTAGCTCTGACAGCACAGGAAGAGGGATTTCATGTGGAGGAGGTTGGTGCTCGGCCAATCTCTGAGGATCCCGCCTTTCCGCCCTCCAGAACAGCAAGACAAACCCTGGTGTAAGGCTCTGGCTCCGGCAGGTGCGTCCATCACCAGCAGTTCCCTCAGTGCTTGGAGGACGTCCACATGGCTGACAGTCCATCTCCACCTCCCCATGCAGTTGGGGGGCAGCAGGCTACCAGATCCAAGACTTTCTCTGGACTCCTTTGGGAGTGGCCCAGAGGCTCTGAGGCTCCTTTTCCTCTGGATGCTGGGGGCAGCTAGATGGCTCCAGGTGACAGAGGTGTCTCTTACACATGGTTGTTCCTTTGAGCTATGCTCCACTCCTTGGGATTCCAGAGAAAGGAAGCCTCCCTTCCACTTCCATCCCCCAAATCATACACATATCCACAGGAACCAAGCAGCAGTCACTTCATGCTGCTACTACTGGGAAAGGTCTTCCAGAATCAAATTAGCTTGAACTGGCCAACCTAGCCAGGAGCCCAGGCACACAGACATGAATAACCTGAGGATTCCAGGAAGAGGAACTGGAGGACGGTCAGCTCCCAGAGCAATGGCACCGAGGTTGGCAGTGCCTTCTGGCCCTGTCTGAGCAGGAACACATGTCTGCAGCTGGGAGCTCTGTGGATGGCCCTTGTACCACAGAGTCATATCAGGAGGCAGGAGGAGAAAAGGCCAGGTGGTGGCTTTAACCATTTGTGGTCCCAAGGGAGTGGTCCTCAGAGTGGCAGCTCATGGCACAAGTGACTGGCAAGGCCATGGTACAGAGCTGGGCAATCCTGGGCAGGCTGGGGCTGATGGCTTCGGTTGCTAGTACTTTTCCCCATTTACTCATCAGACTGAAAAACAACTCAGCCCACTTGCGGTGAGCTCTGCCCTGCATTTTTCACCTTTGAGCTATCATTCCAAGGAAGAAATACCAGCCCAGGAGGAAAGTTTTGGCCAAGTTCAAAGGGAAGGGCTTGGGGAATGGAAAGTCCTCTGAAACCTTGCTTAGACAGTGACTGCCTGACCCAGATTTTGCCTTTTCAAAAATATGCTTGGAGCTCAAAGGCCGGGTGTCATGCAGACATGGGCGTGACAGAGTCACAGGGAAAACACATCAACCAGAGCACAGCTGGATCCTCACTCAGAGAAACCTCAAGCCTGAGCATTGGGCAGGACTCCAAAAGTCAGCCTGGCTGTCACATGTTTCTGCAGGGGCTTCTGGGGACACCCACAGAGGTGAGGCTTGAGCCCACCCAGTGTTCCTGGCTGGGTCTTCTCTTAGGGCCAGTTCCTGTCCAAACATGAGACTCCTCTCCCCTGTCCCCATCTCCTGGGTGTCTTATTTCCCATCCTCTGGCATGGATGCTGAGACCCAGGAGGTGACTCCAGGAGGCACGCAGTGTGGCTGCTCCACTGGGCGATGTTTCTGCTGCCTGGTCTATGTTGACAGGTGCTTCCCTAACTTGACACTCCTACAGGGATGGAGCTGGAGAAAATGGGCCAGTGCAAAATTGTACATGTGTCCTCCCCCAATGCCCCAACACACACACACTTTACTGGCATCTCTATGACAAAAAGAAAAGCCCCTACCCTTTCTGTTTCTAGCAGGGCAAGTGAGTTTGACCCAGTAAAAACAATGTCTGGTCTCATCCTCATCTGCTTCGAGGAGTTAATTCCTCACTATTCCCCCTGCCCCTGGAGGAAGGAGGGGAGGAAATGCTGAGACTGAAAGGGGTGAGCCTGTAGGCTAGACTTTTCTGGTTCCCAGTCTCTAGAGTATGGTTGTTCAGCCCTGAATTACTTGGGCACAAGCTGGTGCCCAGTACCATGACAAGCTTGGGTGTCACCCCAACCCCAGCTACCTGGGGCCCCTGCAGTTCCATGATTTCCAAAGTGTCATGTCAAAGCAAACTTTATTTTATTATTTATTTAATAAATAATAAATAATGTCACCCGGGCTGAAGTGCAGTGGTGCAATCACTGCTCACTGCAGCCTCAGCCTCTGGGCTCAAGCGATCCTCCTACCTCAGCCTCCTGTGTAGCTGAGACTACAGGTGCATGCCACCACACCTGGCTAATTTTTAATTTTTTCATAGAGATGGTGTCTCACTATGTTGCCCAGGCTGATCTCGAACTCCTGGACTCAAGTGATCCTCCTGCCTTGGTCTCCCAAAGAGCTGAGATTACAGGCATCAGCCACAGTGCCTGGATAGGGCAAACTCTAGCTTCTTAGCTTTCATGCTGCACCCCTGGACTTCTTTAATTCTCTCTCACCTGCTGTGGCCCCCCCAGCTGTAAAGCAGACTGCCAGATAGTGTCTCTCAGCCCAACCCCACTGTTCTATATTCTGCTTTGTAGTGCCTAGGCTGGGATGCTGCAAACCACACATTCCCTTTGCCAGCCGCTCACTGGTAGGTGCTGCCAATGGGGAGGCCAGAAGGAAGCAAGAGGCAGGAGGAGGGAGTTGGGCCTGGCCCCTTCCTGATTTGGTCTTGGTCCTGGCACCATTACCCAATGATTGTTCTCCATCCTGGCAGCAGGAGTCAGTTCCAGTTTCTAGCCGTTTTTGTTTTGTTTTGTTTTCACACTTCTAGAATCAGCCTCAGCCTCACTGTGCCTCCTCAGATACACCAGCCAGGCAGCACCCACCTCTTCAAAGTCTGGGTCCCAGCTCCTCCCCCATCACAGGCAGCCGCTCCTCCCAGCTTATAGGTTCTAATAACCCCTCCCTTCCCTTTATTCCTGCACTGGGGGTGCTAGCTACTTTTTGTAGTTATTTACTCTGTTACCTCAATGTATCCCTCACTTCTTTTTTTGCCTTTTCAGCCATCCAGTACAGGTTTAACCAATTCTCCAGATTAAATTCTCTCTGTTAAAATAACTGCTGTGGTTTCTGTTTTCCTGACCAGACACTGACTGATACAGACCCCACGGCTGCCAAACAGGCTGCATGAGGAAGCTGTAATTTACCATCTGTTTTTCCTCCTTCAAAGGAGTAGGTGGCTTCCAGCTCACCCAGTTACTACACTGCATCGAGGTCATTCCAGCCCAAAGCAAAAAACCCTGAAACCTCGGTCAGCCTGTGTAACCTGATCCTGGGCAAAGTTATGGTTCCTTTCTGTCCTTATTGGTGACTCCTTTTTTGCAGATTTCCTCGAGATCCCTGCAGGAGAGGGAGGAAGGCCACGATGGGAGTGACTGGCCTCGGGTCTCCTTAGGCTTGTAGAACCCTCTGCTCCCCAAATGGCTACGAGGCACCCCTGCAGGCTCCCAATCTCCATGGCTCCCTCCCAGGTTGCCCCCGCCCCTTGGTGCTCACCTCTCTCCTCCTAACTGGTTACCAGGGGATGGTCTCCATGTTTCTGAGTAGGCAGGGTCCCCACAGGGCCCAGACTGGGAGTACAGAGGAGATTCCAACACATGCAACAGTTAGGGTTGAGCTTTTCCCAACTCAGTGGCAACATCCCTCACAGATCCTCAGAGCTGGAAGAGAACCCAGAGATCAACTATCCCCACCCTGCCATTCTGCTAAAGAAACCAGAGCCCACAGGGGTTAGGCAGCTTGTCTAAGGTTACACAGCTTGCAGAGGCAAGTCTATGGCTAAGGACAAAACCCCTGTCTCTGGAGAGCTCCCAGCTCTTCCCAGGAGCCATGCTGAGATCACTCAGTCTACAAGTCTCTGCAGGCCAGCAGAGGTCACTTGTTTCTGCCCAGCATCCTCTCCTAGATTTCCTGAGAAGTGGGGAGAGCGCTTTGCTTCCCCTGACTTAGCTCTGAGCTTCCTCTGAGTTCCCTGACCCCTCAAGCTCTTTCTTATCTCTATTTCTGGTCCAGCTCTCTGATTCTCTGCCTGTCCTAACTGCCCTTCCCGACCCAGCCCCAAAGGTTTTCTGCCCCTCTTAGGGGGTTGGGCTCTCACTTTCCCATTACCAATGGACCTTAGTAGTCAGTCCTGCCTGTTGGATTATGTGAACACTGGCTTCATGTAGGGTACACCCCTGGAATCACAGGCAAGTCCCAGCCCCACTGCCCCAAGGCATTGATTGAGCCGCCTCTCATGAAAACCCTGTTTTTCTCAAATTGCAGGTCTGTAAGTACCATCTTCTGAGCATTCTTGGGAAGGTGGGGCAACATCCTTAAAAGTCCAGACATGATTGCTCTATTGATCAGCCCAGGTTACTCCCCAAAGCCTTTTTCTCTGGCGGATTTGTCTGTGCAAAAGAAAGGAAAGACATTGTATCCCTTTGAGTGGTGGAAGCAGAGCCAGTTCTGAGAAATCACATCTGAAGCTGTCACCCCAGGCACAACATAACAGAACCTCAACTTATGTTTGTGGTGCGAGGCAGTTTGCTTTAGTTCAGGGGCTCTCATGTCTGATGTAAATCAAAATCACCTGGGAAGCTGTTTAAAAATAAGTTCCTGCCCCCACCCCTGAACTTTGAAAACAGAGGCCCTGGGGGTGGGGTTCTAAGGATCTGTGTATTTTAAAACACTCTCTGAATGATTCTGTTGCTCAGCCAAGTTGAGAAGCCCTGCCTCGACAGGTAACAGAGGATACAGGAAGGCTGGTAGCACATTTTGGTAGAAAAAAGCATGCAGTGAAGGGTCTGAAGTGCATGGAGAATGAGGTTATATAGTTAAAACCTTGGAGGCTGAACATTTGTCCTAGAACAGGCTGTGTGGGGACAGATACTGGGCTCATCTCTCTTTGCATGAGTAGTCTTTCTTGATCAGGAGTGTCTCTTTCAGGGTCATGCCACCTCTGGAACATAGACTGAGAAACCAAGAGACCTGTCACTCTGGCATCCTCCCCTGCCAGGGACACTGGGTGACTGGGACTGCACACACCTTTGAGGACTTCTATGCAAATAGGATGTCTGCAGTGTTTCCCATTATGGCCCCCATGCAGTGAGAGTTATCGAATGGCATTGGTAGGTCCCACTTTGACAGGGACCGTTAGCTTTTTATTCTGCATGAGTCTGATGACAAGAAAAATACATTTAAAAAATATGTGACTGAAGCATCTTTGCTGCTATCACTTCTAAAGTTCTATCTATCTATCTATCTATCTATCATCTATCTATCTATCTATCTATCTATCTATCTATCTATCTATCTATCTATATATCATCTATCTGTCATCTCTCCATCTATCTATCATCTATCTGTCTATCCTACAATAATTTAACAATTTTTATACATGGATCAGCATTGGAAGGTGGTTTGCACTGGGAGTTAAAGTGACTTTGTTGGACGTCTGTTCATCTGTCTGTCTTCCCTGGGAATGGCTCCCCTGCTCAGTAGCCACATTCCTGCTGGGTGACCTTTGAAGTCTGGCCTGTTTGCACCAGGGGTGATTCCAAACAGGCTCAATCAGATTTTCTCTTCCAATAAATTGGAGTTGGGACTGAGAAAATGAAGCTGATCTGGTCCAGTGTCTGTTCTGGCTCTACAATGTGATACTCATGAACAACGGAGAGCACAATGGGCTGAGAGGATGGAAGAACAGAGACAACTGACCTACAGAGGGAATAAGGAGACCCTGGGGAACGGTGGTCATTCCCAGGGAAGACAGATGAACACATGTCCAACAAAGTTACTTTAACTCCCAGTACAAACCACTTTCAAATGCTGATCCATGCCTAAAAGTTGTTAAGTTGTTGTATGATAGACAGATAATATATAGATGACAGACAGATGATAGATAGACAGATAGGAGATGGTGAAGGGGCCTGGTGACCTTACAGCTCCTAGTTTACAGCCCTACTGAGGGGTGGGACACTCATGTTCTTGGCTTCCATAAGACACCACCATGTCCTAAGGCAAGCCCCATTTTATTTTACATAAACCCACACCCGTATTTTGTTACTTGCAGCCATTGAGCCCTAACTCATGAACAGGAAGAGGGCCCACCAATCCAGAGATTGGAAGGCTACAAGAGCAGCTTAGGCAGAGCATTGAGGCTATAATGGATATTAATGTTAGGATTTTCTTTTTGAGCACCTACTACATGCCAGACACAAGATAAGTATTTTATATTCACCAACCTTTTAAATCTCCTCAACAACCTTGAAGGGCAAATGTTATTATCTTACCTTACACAAAAGGGGCTGAGGCTCAAGGAGAAGACACACCTTTCTCAATTCACATAACGAAGGATAGAACGGAGACTCAGACCCAGGTCTGCATGATTTGACAACCTATCTTCTTTACACCACGCTGCTTTTCTGTGTGGTGTAAGACTGAAGCGGATGCGGATGCTGGCAGGCTGTTAATATTAGATGTGGCTGGTGTATGGAGGGCAAAATCCAGGAAAGCAGAAGCGGCAGACCCAGCTCAAGGTCTGAGGGTCCACTGGGTCCAAGAGTATCGAGCAGAGCCTGTCCAGTACCCTGGAGAGCTCCCAAGAAGCAACAGAGACTACATACATTTGCTCTTCGGAGACACAGGCCTGCCTGGCAGCTCCACCTCTGGAGGCTGGAGGGAGGGATTATTCACACACATGAGGAGGGGTTATTCCCTGGAACCCCGGGATTATCTTGGATCATTTCCTTTCCCTCCCCCCAGCCCAACCCCACTGTATGTTTTTCTCCGCATCAGCTTTGGAGAGGGAACGCTGTCTTAGGGTGCCCATGTCTTCACATCCAGAGTTGAAAATAACTTAAGCGGTCTCTTTCAAACCAGCCCACATTTTCATAGATGAAGCAACTGGTAAATGTGATCTGTTAATCATGCCAGCTCTCCTTTGGCAATGTAAAAACCAAACTGACTGCTTTGCATAATAAAAGGTTAAAATTATGAGCCGTACAGGGAACAAATAAAGCTTAATCATTCAGGCTCGAAATGTGCGACCGAAGCTTCTTGCTCTTGCCTTTCACTTTTGCTCCTTCGTCACATGTCTGACCTCAACTACAGCTGTTTATTTTTAATCCGCGTTTCCCCAAAATAGATATTAATAATTTTCCTGCAGCTTCTCTGGCAACGCCCTCTACATCGACCAAGAGCAACGATATTTCTTTAACTATATGCATTTGGGGTTTTCTTTGACACCATAAATGGATCTTTTGCTTGGTATTTAAGTTGACTCTTTGTGGGAAATGTTGGCCAGTTCAGACTTCCTTAATAAGTTCTTCATGACTGCATTTGTGATGACGTTAATGAAATCATTCTGAATATCAGTGGGCAGATAATGAGCCCAGAGGCAGAGAGCAGGGCGAGGGTCCAGATGGAGGGAGGAGTGGGGTTACTGAGGAGAAGCGGGGACAAAGTGGTCTTTCTGGTTCCTAAAGCAAGGTGATATGAATTCAAAACCCCTAGAGCATGACTTTTCTCCCTCCATTTGGAGAGGTTTTGGAGGGGGATATCCAGGAGTTTAATGGTTCTGTCCCCAGCCTGTGTAAGAGAATGAGACTCAAGACTGTTCTCCTCCTGGAAGAGAAGCAAGCTAGGACGTTTCCTTCCACACTCATGGAGAGAGCAGGGCCTTGATGCTCTTTGGATGCACTTGGCTTTGTGCCCCTCTTTCTTGTTCTCCCTGCAGACCCCTATGCTGGCCTACCTCCCTATCCCTGACCCCAGCACCCCACACCTACACTGCCAGGAGGAGCGCCCAGCCTCCCACCTCACTCTTCCCTTTTCAATAGGTGTTGGCCTGGGCTCCTGTTCCTGCAGCCTCTGGCCATTCTCTTGTACTGTGGAGGGTGCAGAAGGTACCAGGGGCCCCTCTCAGGTCTCAGGGCTTCATCAGTCTACTCCCTGAGTCTCTAGGTGACCGTGGGCTCTCTATTCTGGGCCAAGCCAACTATCCAGAGAATGGAAGGGAAAAGTCAAAGGTCTTGATGGGCCGTGTTGGAGGGATCTGAGATGAGAGGCAGAAAGAGGCACTGTCCCCCATCCAGGCTGCCGCATTCAGATGATGCGTTGCACAGCGTGGAGGCCCCATTCATGTCTTATACGCTGCAGATGTGTAAGTGAATGATGACAGGTTCCCGGCAATCAGGCATCTTATACTAACAAAATCAATACATGACAGCACTTTTTCAACAATTGGAAGTAAAGGATGTTGTGGAAGGGGAATCTTTCTCTACTTTGCCTAAAGATGTTATATAGGCTGGGGTGACCCTCTATTTGGGAACCCCATAAATTCTGAGGGACTTTCTGCATCACATACGAAGTAAATCTCATTCTATCAGTTTTGCCTCCCTGCCCCAAATGGGAAACTACACTGGTTTCCAAAGCTTCCATTCAGGGTAGGGAAAATAGGAGCCATAGACTGGGCACCTGAGTGCTCTTGAAACAGTCATGTGACTGCTCAAATCTCAGCTGTTCATCTGTATGTAGACTGTGGTGGCTGTTATACCCATTGACCTTAACTCCTGGGGACATTAGGAAGTGCAGGCGGAGAAATGATGCCCATGTGCTTTGGAATCTGAGACGTGGAGTTGTTTAAAACCTCTGACACCATAAGATACACAGGGCTGCAGCAGGGGACAGCTCATTCCTCGCCCCGGCAAACAGCAGTTCCATTTCATCCTAGACATTCCAAAGCTGCTGGAATAACAGTCTGCTCTTCAGAAGGGCCATTCAATAGCTGTGGCCCTGCCTGGCCCCGCTGGCTCTTCCCATAAGAAAACAAACAGGAAGGCAAGTTGGCAGTAAACAGAGTGGGACCAGGGGCCAACAGGCAGCCTCAGAGGGTGCTGTTGAGCCAGATGTGGAAGTGTTCCTCTAGGCAAGAGATGACCCGGCTGAGCAGCCCAGTCAACGAGTCCCCCAGGGAGGTCACTGGGAGGCCGGGAGCTGTGGCTTTGCCTCACAGTGGGCTCAGAGAGCATTTCCTCCTCTCTGCCAGATGCCAGGTGACAGTATGGCTCACGTGTGGGTTTGTGTCCACCTTGGCCCTGTCCCTGGAGCCTGGAGCTCTCAGGTCAACCCCAGGCAGCTTGGTTAAACAACTTCTTTTCCATCTGGGAGCGGGGCATGCCCCGGCCCGACCCCGTGGTCCCAGCTCCCAGACAGCTGGTCTCCCAGCTGGAGCATGCAAAGGTGCCAGAGCAGCAGAACCACTCAAGCAATTGATTTGAAAGAGAGGCTTGGAGGTTATGCGTATCCCATATGTACCCCCCAACCCACCCCACAAGCTGTTCCCTGTAGCCAAACGTCTCAGCTCAGGGGATTGCAAAGCTGATAAAAATAGATTTTAGCCAGAGCGGCAGAAATGGGAGGAGGGGACAGAGGCTCAGCACCCCCCTCCTTCCTGAAAAATCGCACAGGCCATGTGCTCTACCCTGGGTGAGGGGCTGGTGCTCCTTACCATCTTCCACCTCCAAAACCGCTGTGTGACAGTACCCAGACCAGTGTCCTCATGCAGGGAAGGGCAGCAGGGGGAAGAGGCTCGTGTCCAGAGGGAAGGGTATGTCATCAGTTAATAGAGGATGAGAGCTTGGTTGTCAGGAATAATAATAGTGATCATGGTAATAATAGTAGTAATAGCTAACATTTATTGAGTGCTGGCTATTATGTTAGGTACTGCTATATGTATTAATTAATTTACTCCTCCTAGCACAAGTGTAACAGTTATGGTGTCACAGTCAGTTTGGGTTACCATAAAAAGATACCGTAGACTGTGGAACGGGGGTTGAGGGCTTATACACTTGGTTCTCAAGGTTGGAGGGTGCCAGCATAGTCAAGTTCTGGTGAGCATTCTCTTCTGGATTGTGGACAGCTGACTTCCCATTGTGTCCTCACATGGTGGAAAGAGTGAGACAGCTCTCTGGGGTGCCTTAGAGAAAGGCATTTGTCCCATTCACAAGGGCTCCACCCTCATGACATAATCACATCCCAAAGTCCCCACCTCCTAATACCTTCACACTGGGGGTTAGAATTTCAGCAGATGAATTTGAGGGGAAACAAACATTCAGTCTACTGCATTTTATCAGCTCTATTTCCCAGATGAGAAACCAAAGCTGAAAGAGAGTGAGTTCCTGCCTGAAGCCACCCAGCTGGTCTGTAGCAATGCCAGGATTCAAACGCAGGCCTGTCCAATAGTAAAGCTCACATGCCTAGCCATGGGGCTGTGTGGGAAGTGGACCTGCCTGTGGGGCTTGTGGATCCAAGCTGTGCAGAAGAGAAGTTGACCAGCCAGGGACTCTGGGGAACAAGGGCACAGGGATAGACAGGTGCTGGTGGCTCAGACAGATGTTCAGTATCTGAGAGGGTGCCCTCGAGAAATAGCCTGGGGTATGGTCCTAGCAGATGTGCCTCATGCCCCAGGAGTCTGGGGAGTTGGGGAAGGCTGGGCAGGTGATGCCTGGTGGGAGGGTGAAATAGGTGATCCAGCAAGCAGGTGGCCGGCTCGGGGAAAGGTTCCAATGCGGTGACCCCCAGCCTTCCATTCAAGGGCTCTTCTGAAGGCTTCAGGGGCTTCTACAGATTTAGAACCCCAGGTCTGCCCAAAGAGCCTCTTTGGGGAGGGGGCTTGGGAATTTGTTTTATACAAGCTCCTTGGATGATCCTGATTCAGATGCTCCAGGGACCACACTGCCAGAAGCTCTAGCCAGGAGAAGTGATGAGAGCAGGGCAGGCCCCAGGGTCAGAGACAATGGGGCTGCAGGGGAGGCAGTCAAGCCTGAGCTCAGGCAGCAGGAGGTGAGGTGGGGGCTGGCCACAAGGGCAGACACTGGCTGCCAAGAGGAGACTCCAGTTGGGTGGAGTGAGGGCTTCAGATTCTTCCATGTAGGGCTGATGGGGCAGAAGTTAGGATTCAGGCTTAAAGCAGTGGGAATGAGAGGAATCTTCTCATTTCCCTGCTTACAACTTTATAGGGACTTCCTGCACACTTACAATAAGTGCAAACTCCTTCCGTGGCTATTAAGACTGCATGGTGGAGCTCTTGGCCATCTGACCTCACCCCTCCAGCTTCCCCATCCTTATTAGGCTCTATGCACATTGCTGATCTTACCTCTGAGCCTCCGAACATTCTGGTCCTTTTACCCTGATGGGTTTCCTCTCAAGTGTGATGGTGTTTTCTAGAGGAATTTCCTCAGACAGACTTTGGACCCCGCTCTGAGATTGACACCCTCCCCCTCTACCCCAACAATTATTTTCCGTCTCAGCCCCTTGCTGCTTTCTTGCAGGGTTCTCACCAATATTCATAATGTTTTGCCCCCACTGCTCCCAATAGAGTATGCACTCCATGAGGTCGGGAACATATCAGTCTTGTTTACCTGTGTATCCAAGTACCTGCCACTTGGTTGGTACCTGATTGTATTTGGGATGGGAGGATGTGGGGAAACTGCAAGCCTTCAGGAAAATCTCTTTGGACACTTTCTGAAACATTTTCTTTTACACCAACAGTGATGGGAAAGTAGGGAAAATCCACATCACCTCTGGTTTTGTTGTCCAGGTCTGAAAAAGATGATGGGGTGGGGAAGAGGAGGTAAGTTCTCTGTCTTGCTGAAAAAGGTAAAATAAATAAATACAATAACAATTGACAGGTTATCCTTCTTCAAGGCTTTGCTTCAAATGCCACCTCCTCCAGGAAAGCCTTCCTGATCACCACCTGCATTAGGCAGTTGGGCGTGATGTCTCCCTCCTCTGAATTTGTGCTCCCCCTTTGATGTGTCTTCTGTGGTGCTTATCACACACTGCCTGGATTGTGCTGGTTGTGTGTGCATGTCTCATGTGTTATATATGTGTCTGGATTCATCAGGATGCTTTTGATTGCAAATGACAGAAACTCAACTCAACTAGCTTAACCCATGAGAAATTTATCAACTCATGTAGCTAGGAAGAAAGAGGTGGTGCTAGCAGCAGAGGAGCTGGATGGATCTGGGGCAACTCTGATGAGAGCCTCTCTCTCTCTCTTTTTCTACCTCTTCTTTTCCCTGTTCCCCAACACTTCACCTCCCAGCTTTTCTCATTGTCTTCCATCCAACGGTTCTCTATGTGGGTAGGGAATATGACCACTGCCCAGCTCCAGGCTTATCACATCATTGGTCACTATCCATGGCAGATGAGCCTGTCTCCCAGTCCTCATGGCAGATCTCATGGAAGTGTCCCAATTGGCCCTGCTTGTTCATATGCCCAGCCCTTTGGCCAATCACTCTGAATGGGAAAGGGAATTGACAAAGCCTTGTTACGTGTCCATCCTCTTAGCCAGGGCACAGACCACTGTGATTGGCAACCTCACTAGAATCATAATTAGAGAGACGGAGGAGTAGTTGCCAAAAGAAAGGAACATGAGAAAGGGGTGCTGGGCAGATAAACATCATAGAAATTTACTAACTTATCTTATAACGGCTTCTTTTTTTAAAGTGTCTACATGTTAGACTTGTTGTAAGACCTTTTCCATAAGCTATTTCTAATCCCTTTAATTGCCAGTGAAGGTGGGTGTGTTAGGCTGTTCTTGTGTTGCTATAAAGCAAGCTTGTCCAACCCACGGCCCATGGATGGCTTTGAATAGAGCCCAACACAAATTCGTAAACTTTCTGGGCAGTTTTATTTTTTATTTTTTTTTAGCTCATCCGCCATTGTTAGTGTTTGTGTGTTTTATGTGTGGCCCAAGACTATTCTTCTTCCAATGTGGCCCCAGGAAGCCAAACGATTAGACACCCCTGTTATAAAGAAATACCAGAGACTGGGTAATTTATAAAGAGAAGAGGGCCAGGCACAGTGGCTCAGGCCTATAATGCCAGCACTTTGGGAGGCCAAGGCAGGAGGATTGAGTCCAGAGGTTCACCACCAGCCTGGCTAACATGGCAAGACCCCATATCTACAAAAAATACAAAAAGTAGCCAGGCGTGGTGGTGTTCGCCTGTGGTCCCAGCTACTTGGGAGGCTAGGGTGGGAGGATGGCTTGAGCCCAGGAGATTGATCAATTTGCAGTGAGCTATGATTATGCCACTGCACTGCAGCCTGGGTGACAGGGTGAGACCCTATCTCAAATAAATAAATAAATACATAAATAAATAAGTGGTTTAATTGGCTCAAGGTTCTGCAGACTTTACAGGAAGTGTGGAGCCAACATCTGCTCAGCCTGTGGAGAGGCCTCAGGAAGCTTTTACTTATGGTGGGAGGGGAAGTCAGAGCAGGCCCATCATATGGCAGGAGCAACAGCAAGAGTTGGAGGAGGTGCCACACACACATACCAGATCCTGAGAACTCAATCGTTATCATGAAGACAGCATGAAAGGGATGGTGCTAAACCATTCATGAGAAATCTACCCCCTATCCAGATACCTCCCACCAGTTCTCACCTCCAACACTGGGGACTGCATTTCAACATGAGATTTCACGGGCACATATATTCAAATTAAATCAGTGGGTATTATGCATCATATTTTTAAAGATGAGGAAAACAAGTTCAGAGAGGCTAACTTGCCCAAGCCACACAGCTAGTAAGTGGCTAGTCCAGGATTCAAACATGGGTGTGTTTATCTCCAAAGCCCAAGCTTGGGTGTGTTTATCTCTAAGGCTCAAGCTTGTTCCACCACACTGTCATTCCTGGAGGCAGAGATGATCTATTACTAGAAGTAAACAGATGGATAATCTCACATATTCTTACTTGGGAATTGTATCAGTCAGGATAGGCTTGGTTAAGATACAGTAACAAACAGCCCCCAATCTCAGTGGCTTAAAAACCACGGTTTTCTTTCTTACTCAGTCGACATGTCCATGACAGCTCAATAAGAGAGCTGTGCTCATCACAGCAGCTCAGGGAGCTGGGCTGCGGGAAGAGCCATGATTTGTAATGTTGCCAGTCACCATGCCAGAGGGAAGAGGAGCTCTGGATGGCCCAGAACCTTCCACTCACAAGTCACTGGACATAAGTAGCCACGCAAACTTGATCCACTACAGGGGCCCCAAAAAGTACAAATCTGCCACGAACCCAGAAAGAGGAAAACCAGAAAGATTTAGAGAACAACACTAATAAATTTTTAAAAACCATTTTGTATTTTTTGTGGTATGAAATAGAGTGATTTTTAAATGTAATAATTTCATTTTAGATCAGTATATTATGATCAATTATATTTTAAGGTATATTTTAATCACTCTTTAATTATAACCATAATGTATAAAGACGAATTTGAGCATTTTCCTCACTGAGGAGGTGATAAATGCTATTTAATTTAATCATGCAAAAAAGTGATTTGTTGACAAATTTTAATTTGATATATGTTTCATTTGAGGGCCAAATGTATTTTAAAATGCATGTTGTAATTATAACTTGCAGCATAACAATGTTTTTTAGGACCTCATATTTGAACTTAATTAAAATTTTGTATTTCAAAAAGCAAGATTTTTTTTTTAATGTAAAGGATTTTCTCCCACTGGATATTGAGATTAAGGGTATGAAACCACTATTTTTTTGTTTTGTTTTGTTTTGATTTGAGACAGAGTCTCACTGTGTCCCAGGTTGGAGTGCAGTGGCGTGATCTCGGCTCACTGCAACCTCTGCCTCCTGGGTTCAAGCGATTCTTGTGCCCCAGCTTCCTGAGTAGCCGGGATTACAGGCGCATGCCACCACACCAAACTAATTTTTGTATTTTTAGTAGAGATGGGGTTTCACCATGTTGGCCAGGCTGGTCTCGAACTCCTGACCTCAGGTGAACCACCCACCGTGGCCTCCCAAAGTGTTGGGATTACAGGCGTGAGCCACCTCACCAGGTCAGAAACTGCTATTTGTTAGCACTTCTCAAAAATACATTACAGGACTGGATCATCTTTATTCTTAATAAATAAAAATGCCAAATTGGCCGTAATTGTCAGTGTGTTTTCTCTTTTTAGCATTGGTTTATGGAGTACTAGAAAAAATTTTAGAATTATTCTATTTTTTATGTTCCTTATTAACTTGATAGTGTATTTCCTTCTCAGTGTTCCTTATGCTTCTTGTCTTAAACCAATGGTCCATCCATCCTGGGTGTAAATTAAACTGAGTATGACTACATAAAAAGAATTTAATGCTGCATGATAGTGAAACCCACCAGGATGGTTAGTGGTGTTCAGCTGAGTGCTGAGCCAACGGCCTGGAGACTGAGTCACAGCCAAATTGATCTCCACTCCCAGGGAAGGTGTGCTCTCCTGGCATGCCTTCAGAGCACTCACGCCCTTCCATTTAGAAAAGTAACTATTTTATTATTGATTTAGAAAATAAATGGAAACATACTATCATTGCCTTGAAGCACGCAGATGCTTGCAATATCTTCAGGAGCCCGTGAGGATCACAAATAGCACACTGGGAAATGTTTCACCACGCCAGCTTCCACCGACTGTAGGCGCCTGGGGGTACATCGGCACTCAGCCATCTCTGCAGGTGACAGCCTCGTGGTGCCCAGCCCAGTGGGTTTTGCATAGGCTTAGATGCTTGCTATTTGTAGATTGTTGCTGATATTGCTTGATATTTGGAAGGGCAAAGAAAAAAAGGAGGGAAAGACCGACTACCTCCTCTTGAGTATATTCTGCTTCCCAGTTTACAAGGGGGTTGACTGCATTGCCCAGGTCTGGATCATGTCCACACAGCCCGAGGAATGAGAGGTGGTGGTTGGCAAGATGCAGCCAGGGCCGGAAAGAGATGCAGAGATCCCCCAGGAACCAGTGTGTGAACTCTCTGGCCGTGTCCTCCCCCTGCCATGAAGAGCCGAGATAATGAAGATAGAACAAGCTCAGAGCAGGGCAGAGAAGCCATCCAGGAGACATGACTTACGGGAGGAGAGTTTAATTGGTTTAGCCTAAAAAGCCCATTACGCTCTCTGGTGGACACGGTAATGCTATAAATATCCACAAGGTGACAACAAGGGAGAGAGGATGGAATCCGTCTCGCTGATAGACTGTTAAGACCGGCGGCGCAGGGGGAGGCAGGCCCTGCTGGGGGCTTGAGCTCATTTCAGGGGCTTGGAGATGTTTTTACAGTGAGAATCCTTTGTTCAAATGAAAGCATACATGGAACTCTGTAACATGAAACAGATGGATAGCTAAGCTTCTCTAGCAGAAGCGAAGGTCATTCTTTGCCCCAACTCCTGCAGATACCTCACCTCACCCTCCCTGCAGCCCCCCGGCATCTCCTCTAGGCTCAGCTGGAAAACCTCTAGGTGAGCTACTCAGAGGCTCCCAGCTCTGACAGTCCTTGCTGGGGAGTGGCCGTGTCTAAGCAGGAGATGAGGGTGAGGCACCCGAAAAGACAGTCTGTGGGGATGCAGCTTAAAGCAGGGCCCCTGTGTGGAAAGGGGTTTTTGCTGCGAAGAGATCCTGGGAGTGGTGAGACAGTACCCATCAAGCCTCGGGAAGGACTGAGCTCATTAAATCACAAGTCGTATCTCACTGGCAGCTGCAGTCTTGGGAGCAGGCATTGGCAATGGATTGTGAGCAAGCGCATGCCTGTGGGGTCTCTCACATGGTCGGGAGGGGAGCTCAGCTTTCAGGGAGCATCTCAGAGTGTGCAGATGGGAGGGTGTTAGGGAGAAGGAGGCAGGGTGATGAGCACGGCGGCAGTCCCGGACCCAGAGTGTGGAGGCTGAGCTCCAATCCCTGCTCTCTGTAAATCTGCCATGTGACCTTGGGTTGTTTGGCTCTCAATTTCCTGATCTGAAACACAAGGTTGGATAAGAAGAGGGAGTGGGATGGAGGTGTAAGCTGCGGCCGCCCATTCCCAGCCCTCTTCCGCCCTCTTATGGCCACCCCTGAACCAGCCTTTGCTAGGAGGCTTCCCAGGGCCTCCAGGGCCTGCGAGCCCAGTCTGGGAAAACTGGGCTTGGCAATGACCCTGGCAAGGGCATCCCAGGCCGTGGCTCCTGGATGAGAGAGACAGAATCAAATCTGCCCTGGGGGGAGGGGAACTGGGAGAGCTCCTTTGCCAAGGGACCACACTTGGGGGCCACCCTTGAACCTCTTTCTAACAAGGAACAAAGGCAGCTCCACGAGTGACTCCTCTGCTCAGAAACACAGCTCTCTGCTGCCTGGAAATCACAAAAAGACACTGAGTGATGGGGTGCCCTTCTATGCTCTGGTTCCCTCCCAGTTTCTTTCCTCCCAATTTCCCTCCTCATCTTCTATGCCTCTATTTAGCCCTCAGGACGTGACAGTTCCCAGATCTCTGCTGGATGCCTCCCTTTATCTGAAATGCTGGTTCCAGCCTCCAGCACTCCCCCTAACAGGGAACAGGTACTCACTCTCTCCTCCCTGTGAGACACAATTAACACTGACATACAATTTTTTAATGTGAAAATCAACCACCAAGCAGGCCAGGCATGGTGGCTCACGCCTGTAATCCCAGCACTTTGGGAGGCCGAGGTGGGAGGATGGCTTGAGCCCAGGAGTTCAAGACCAGCCTGGGCAAAATAGCGAGACCACATCTCAGAAAAAAAAAGAAAACCAGCCACAAAGCCTACTACTCACACCTGTAATTCCTCAGTAGGAGCCATGGTGCACCTGGCCTTTTGTTCTTGGTTTTTCATCACTGTACAATGTTTTTTTCCTGCTGATCCATAATCCTTATGGTAGTAATTTAGCAGCTGCATGATTCATCATTATACAGACTGGTGGCTGTCAGTCTGAGTCTAGGGGCTGTCCAGGTGATGGCATCCAACTTCTCCTTTCACCCCAGGAACTCTGCATTTACCTTTCTCCCAGCGTCATTGTCTTGTTATAACACACTGGGGGTTTCAGGAAAGATTTTATTTGGAAAAAAAATCTGTGATTTAAGACACTTAAAAATCACGGAGCTAGATTAACAAATATGCACATAACCAAATGCATAACAAATATGCACATAACCAAATGCATCATTTCAAAGAATGGTTTTGCACATGCAGACTTTCCCTCTTTTAAAAGTGTCTCGCTGGCATTTTTTTTTTCTCCCCTGCCTGGCGTTGTCCTTCTCTGGAGAATGCGTTTGCCTCGACCCTTCTATTAGAACAGGACTCCTGAGAGTCAGGGTCTGGGTCCTGCTCATTTCAAAGCCTGGCAAGGTGCCCCGCACACCGTGCATGCTCCCTTGTGGAACTGAATATGAAGGTGGCTCCACGGGGGAACTGGGACGTGCCTATGTTGGATGGACAAGACGTTCCAGTTCAGAATTTCTCAGCACACCAGGGAATGGCAGAGGTTCTCCAAGATAATTTTTGTTGTCAGGGTAGGGCCAAGACCACCTCCCTTGCCAGGCTCTGGGGGGACTCAGAGAGTCCTTGCCCCGGGAAGGGTTTTGTCAGGAGCACCAGGTGAAACAGACCACGCTGGCCTCCCTCCAGGGCTCAGGACAGGCCTCGGCCTCGGCATTCATCGCTGGAGCCTTTCCCACATCCTCCACTGCACACTCGCTGGTCTGCGCCCATCACTGCACCTGAATGTCCTGCTGGTGAGGCACCTAGCTGAGAGAGATGTGTCCCTGGGCTCTGCTTGGAGGAATAACCCTTGGCCCATCTCCTGTGCTGTGACCCTCCACGCCTGCCCTCAAGTCATGTCCCCAGGAGGAAACTGCCAGCCAGTCCCCAGCAAGGGGGAATAGTGAATCAGAACACAAAGAGGCTTTTGGCTGGGTACAGTGGCTCATCCCTTCCCAGCCCTTTTGGAGGCTAAGGCGGGTGGATCACTTGAGGTCAGGAGTTCAAGACCAGCATGGCCAGCATGGTGAAACCCTGTCTCTACTAAAAATACAAAAATCAGCCAGACGTGGTGGCAGGCACTTGTAATCCCAGCTACTCGGGAGGCTGAGGCAGGAGAATCGCTTGAACCCAGAAGGCGGAGGTTGCAGTGAGCTGAGATCGTGCTATTGCACTCCAACCTGACACAAGGAGGCTTTAGCAAGCCGGCCTACACCCTCATTTATTGATAACCTAACAGGGCAAAGGCTGGCTCAAGGCAGGGTCTAGGGTTCCTGGTGCCTTCATCAGCATCACAGTGTTAGGTGTGGCTCCCGACCCTCTTCCTTGCATCTTTCACTGGACAGGAAACAGGAGAAAAACACCACCGGCCTAGAACCTGGGAGACTTGATTTTTGGAGATCCCCATCAGAGTGAACTCGGGAACAGCACCTGAGCCCTCTTTCCGCCTTAGTTTATTCAACTATAAAGCAAGCAAGTTGACTCGCAGGTCTCCAAGGGGCGCCCAGGTGTGGTGTCTTATCGTTTACACGTGGGGAGTGGGATTGGTAAGGGATTCCATTTCCTTGGTTGTGGCTCCAGGAAAATGTCCTAAATCAGGGAGTACCGTGTGAGTTATCCAACCTGGGACACTTCTGAGAGTAAAAGGGAGTTTTGTTTATAAATACATAGGGACAACAGGTGGAAACCAGGCAAACTGGTGCATATGGGTGCCTGGGTGATGGGATGTAGGTTAAGCCACAAGCACCCACACAGCTCACCTCCCAAGAACCCTGTAGGTTGCTTGCTGACAGGAACAGAAGAGCAGCAAGATTAGTAATGCCGAAGACCAGACCTGTTTCTCCCTCTTCCCACTTGTGGCATGGCTGATACTGCAAGATCCATTCCAGAGAGATGAGCCTCCTCCCACTGGGGAGTCCATGGGGCACATTGGATGCCCTGGGCGCATCACTGGGCTTCTTCCAAGAAAGAGCACTATGACAGCTTCTCTCTGAATGGCAGAACCTCTTGTTGGTTTATAAAGTCCTTTCATTGCACTTGAGCTCACTTCATCTTTATGGCATTCTCAGCGGGAAGGCATCGTGATTCCCATTGTACAGGCGGGAAAATTGATGCTCAGAGACATTAGCTTGTCCCAAATCCCATGGCTATAAGTGGCCAAGTTGGGCCCCAGCCCAGGTGTGTGGCCCACTCCTCTGGCCCTCCGCAGTCCACCACACCCTGCTGGCCATGAGCTGCGGCTACACAGCACAGGCGTAAGTGCTTAGAATGGGAAGCAGAGTTTGGCGGTAGGGTCATAAATTATTTGCTAAAACCTCAGGCTAAGTACTAGGCATTCTGTGGTTTTTACTAAGTGCAAATGCCTTCCCTCAAGTAGAGGACCTCTGTAGGCTGGGCTTGCTCAGCCAGGAATTCACCTTGGGATTCTGAAGATATGTATAGCTTCGCTGTTTGTGGATTTCACATTTATGAGCCCTTCCTTCGCACTTGTCATAACTGTCCGTTAAAAGTTTGCATTTTTCCCATCTGCAAGGGCCCCTCTCCAGCCTTTTGGGTTGAACTTGTCTCTACCTTGTTCAGGATTTTGGAACTATAACAAGGGAAGGAATTACTAGTGAGGAAGCACTTATTATTTGCAGGATCCATCACTTCTGTTAGCTAGTTAAGTCCTCAGTGTGAGCCTAGGAATTAATTGAACTTATTTTCAGATGTGAAAACGGAGTCTGTGATTTGGCTGAGTCACTCTAGGGAAGGGAGAAGCTGGTTCTTAAACCCCTGTGGAGTGGATTGCTTCTCCCTTCCCTGTAAGGGTGAGGGCCACCAATTCCAGGGAGTAGTTCTCAGAAGCCAGTGACGTCCTAGACAGGACTTTAAGCTACATTTAATTGAGGCCAAGGTGGAAGCTGTTCCAAGAACTCGGGGACACTTGGGAGTGTTAAAATCTGTTTCTAGAATTCCAAGGACAAAGACCTTGGAAAGCTGCTGACAAATGCCCATTAAAGGGCCTGTAGAATTCAATTAAATCCAATGAACTTTTATGACTGCCTCCTATAAGCCAGGTGCTGTGCCAGGTGCTTTGGGGAAGCAAAGCTGAATGGGCAGGTCCCTGCATTTATGGAACTCCCTGGACAGCGACACTGGCATTTCTGGCCTCACCACACAGCAGCCCCATGCCACCGAGATGGAAGAACAGAGAATCCTCTGGCAGGGGCCATCAAACGTATTTGTGAAGCATTGAGTTCTGGAACCTTCTCCTGTAGCCCATCCACCTTGGCATTTTCAAAGACTTAAGAAGGAAGAACATTTGTTTAACTTTCTTTAGAGTTTCCCGAACTTATCCGACAGTGGAGCTCCCTCCTCCTATATCCTCTTGCCCCTGGTGGAGTATTTACTAACATCCTCAGAATATTCCATGGAACACATTTTGGGATACGGCAGCCTGGGGACAGCTCCATGGTGGGCCTGGGAGGCTAATGGACACGTTCTCTTCTTTTAGAATAAATCATTTGGGGATGTCATGACTTCTTGCTCTTTGCTCTCTTGGACAGAAGATGCATCTGCGGATGCTTGGGTTTAGCTTTGGCAGCTTACTTAAAAGGGCGTCTTTCAAAATTGGGGATTACTCAGGGCTTTCAGCCTTTTCGCTAAAGAGATCCCTTGGGTCAGCATACGAGTGTTTGGGGCACACAAACATGGCCACAGCTTTCATAACATATGCAATAGCACAATTTCCAACAGGGGACTGATGCAGCCTAAATTTTAACAGAGAAAACACACTGGAAAACAACACGGGGAGGGGCCATTTGGCCTCTAGCTTGGGGGCTTTGGTCAACAGGGCTCCACTTTCATCTCTACTGAGGTCACCCTGCCCCACTGGCCAGACTCCAGGCACTTATTTGCAGGATGAAAATGGGTGGGCAGCTGTTGACAGTATCACAACATCCAAGCCTTGGCCTCGTGTATCTGTGGCCTCTTCTTGGAGGTGACACATTGATAAAGCTGTTTACCCAGCACAGCCAGTGCAAGGAAGTAACTTAGATCCCCAAGGCTGTGGCAAAATTAAATGCCTTCATGGGTGTGGTGACATTTTTCCTTGGTTGAGAAATAGCCTGGCACCATGACTAGGGCACGTTCTCCAGTGTCACACAGGCTTGGCCCTGCCTTGGGCCTGTTGTGTAATCTTTCTGAGCCTTGGGCTTTTCTGTAAAATAAGGATAATTCCTACCTTGGAATGTCCAGTTCTTGATGAATTTAGAGGCCCCCTGGGGTCTACCTTTAGGATTAGATTGTCAAGTCAATGTGAAAATGCTTTATAAACTGTAAAGCTCTGTACAAATGGAGAAGATTGCAGCCAAACTTTACTGAGTACTCACTGTTTGCTGGAGTCTGTTCTCAATGAGTTACACGCATTGTCTCATGGAAGACTCATAACAACCCTATGAGGTCAGATACTATGATTCTCCCCATCTGACAGACGAGAAAACTGAGCCTCAGAGAGGTTGAGTAACTTGCCTAAGGTTACATGTGATGGAACCGGATTTCCTCCCAGGTCTGTTTCTTTGCAGAGCTTCAGACCTCAGTTCTGTAATCTTTGCTGGAGAAGTATTCTCCTATTGGGGGCTGGCCAGGGGAGAGGGGAGTCTGAACATTCTGAAGGAGGCACAGGATTCTAGAGGCTCTGAGTTCTTTCCTGGAGTCTTTTATGTTAGGTACCCCCAAAGAGAGAAGCAGCCTTCTCACCCTGGCCCCTGCAGATAAGGGTCCTTCCCTTTTTCCTGGTGATGAGGTAGGAGCATGATGAGGGTACTGCTTCTGCTGTTGCTGTGATGTTACTGGTAATATGGAGAGTTATGGAACCTTTTGTCTTGCTTCATCCTCACAACAACTATGAGGGAGAGAAAGCACAACACCCCACTTCATAGTTGGGGAAACTGAGGCATAGAGAAAACTTGTGCCTGGTAAGCTCCAGAGCTGAGACCCAAACCCCGATGCTGGCTCTCGAGCCTGAACTTCACATCCTCAGAATGTTGGGGTTTCAGACCCTCTGGAAGGCCCCAAGGTGAAGCACCTCCTGTGGTCCAGTTCCCAGGCCAGGCCTGGAGAGAAAGAGGTGGGCTCTCCATATATTTCCATCTTACCAATCTTTACAATTGAGGTACATCTGACTGTGCTGATCTCACAGATGAGCAAAGGCAGGTTTAGAGAGTTTACAGAGATGTGTCCAAGGCCACCCAGCTAGGAAGGAGTGCCAGTCTGCTGGGCTCCAAAGCCCACCTTTGTCCCTCTACCTCTCAGTCACCCTTAGGAACCCTTCTGCTCTCTGAAGTTCTCATCCAAGCACACTGTGTGCTTCTCAGTGGGGCACCCATGGGACCAGGACTCTCGGCATATTTACTTTAAGCCTCTTTCTCAGCAGCTCAGACCCAAAGACAGGTGGTAAGAAGAGAGGGGGAAACATGGTAATGAGGGGAACCAACTCACCCATCTTACCCCTGCGATGGCCACACCCATAAGAGTCTCTGCAGATAACTTTGGCCTCTGGATGGACATTTTCCTGTTCAGAAACTATGACCTGCTCTTCTCCTCCCAGAATCTCATGCTCCTCATGCATCGTAGCAGCACAGAAGGCACCAGGACCAGGAACTTACAGGAAAACTCAGGTCACGAGATCTGAGGCATGGTTGCAAGATCCAGGCGCAGAGTCACTGTGCTGGGAAGTGCTGATGGCGGGAGGGGTGTCTGCACAGGCTGAGCTGAGGGAAGCAGGGATAATGCATTCATTTATTTACTTCTTCCTTTCACTATGCTTTATTAAACACCTACTGTGTGCCAGGCACCGTGGTGAGTGCTGGGATTAAGAACAGAGGCTTTGGAACTCATTGGACTGAATTCAAATTCCAGCTCCATCCCTGGGCAAGTCACTTAACCTTACTGCTCATCAGTATCCTCAGCTTCAAAATGGACACAGTGGCAGCACCCCACTCACTGAGCTGCGGTGAGGATTAGATGAGGTTTTGTATATTAAGTACTTACAGCAGTGCGTGGCACATAGTAAGAGCTGAATAAATGGTGGCTATTAGTGCTATTATTGTCTCTGTCCTTGGGAGTTCACAGTCTGGTGAGGCACAGGCATTAAAAGAAACAGATAATTTCCTAATGACTTGGGCCAGGAAGTGAGCTACACTGAGTAATAAGTGTCAGAATTTCCTGCCTCCCTGCTCTCTATGAAATGCACTGAGGTCACATTCTGTGCTTTGTTTCAGGATGGAGTCTGACTGGAAGTACTCCCTCTGCCCTGGGTGCTAGGGGGCTGAGGTCCAGAAAAGGGGTCCTTGCCATCTTTCCTTGTTTGGTTTCACCTTCTGAAAGGAGAGAAAAACTGTTGGGATTGGAAGGAGTAACCAAGGCTCCTTACAATTCTGCACTGCAGACAAGAGACAATGAGATGGGAATGTTCAAATGGCCAAATGAATATATAAGAGCAGGAAGTTTGACAGTTTTGATGGCAAGCAGCACATGAAATGATAATCCCCTGGTGGGAGACAGCATTTTGGAAGCAACAGAGCAGAAAAGGATTAGTGGGGTGAAGTTAGGGACCCTTGCTCCCTGGTCTGGTGGAATGCCTCTGGGGGAAGGGGGACCACGTCCACTTTCTAGACTTTGCAAGGGGCTTCGTCACCTGAAAGGATCACCCAGAGGCCGACTATTCTCAAGCGTCACTGCTTTTATTATACTCATGATCTTAAGGACAATATTTGCCCAGGGGCAGAGGGAACTAGACTTTCCAGGGGCCCCAGAAAGACTCAGTTTTAATCAAAATGGTGAACACCTTTCTGTCAGATCCTAACTGTAGAACATACACACTTTATTTTGTTCTTTTGTATTGTCAAATTTGTACCCAAAAGATCATCTCTCAGGAGCTATCTTTAAAGAGATTTTTTTTTTTTTAATGATGTCTCAATTTAGAGTCAATCATAGTCTGGATGGAAAATTCTCCTTCCAGGAGGTCAGGTGTGCTGATCTTAGGATGAGATAGTACTGAAGCTAAATGTGCCTCTGAGGTTTGCCTGCTGGTGGGGCCAGTCCCCACCAGCTACTGACAGAGTCCAGGCAGGTTCTAGGCCCCACAGTTATATTAAGCCAAGACTCTGGGCAAGAGTCAGACGGAGGAAAAGAGACCCCCAGAGGAGGGATTGATGGGTGAACCAGCATCACCCCAGGTAATGACACTTCCCATTCGGAGTGATCTTTTCTTGGTGGGTATAATAGTGGCCCCCAAAAGATATGTCCACGCCTTAACCCCCTGGGACCTACGAATGTGACCTTATTTGAAAAATGGTTTCTGCAGATTTGATCAAATTAAGGATCTTGAGGTGAGATTATCCTGGATTATCTGGGTGGGCTCTAAATCCTTACGAGAAATAGAAGAGAAGGGGCCATGTGAAGACAGAGGCAGAGCTGGAGGGGGGCAGCCATGAGCCAACGGGTGCTTGGAGCCACGAGGAGCTGGAGGAGGTGAGGAAGGCTTCCGTAGAGCCTTTGGAAGGAGGGCAGCCTTGCTGATGCCTTGATTCGGACCTTGTGTTACTGATTTTGGACTTGTGGCCTCCACAATTGCGATAGAATAAATTCTGCTGTATTCAGATTCCATGCCTGTGGTCATTTGCTATGGCAGCTGTCGGAAATGGATCCAGTGGGGACAGAACTAAGTGATGAAAACATTCATTGAAGAGCTGAGCCCATGAAGACCATGGCTAACAAACAGGCAGGAGGCCCAAGGTGGGTTGTTGAAGACAGAGAGGAAGAGGGGTCCACAGCCTCTCATCCTCATCCTCGGCCAGCATAAGCTCAGGCCAAAGATGAGCTCACCCTGAAGTACCCAGGCGAGCACCATCCCGGGTGACGTGGGCGGTCATGGCGCCTCTCTCTTCGAATCTTGCACAGATGGCCCTGGTGCCTCTCTCTTTGATTCTTGCTTTTCCATCCTTCCCATTATGCCCACTGGCTTGCCGTGGTTACAAGGAAGAGATCTGCTCAGGTGATTTAAGAAAGCGTGAGCACATGGGGCTCAGACATATCATCTCAGCAGCAGCCCAAGTCACACTGGAATCCGGTACTTCAACCATATGCTGGTGGCTGCTGGGCTCAGGACAGTGCTGGTGACCCTGGGGGAACTGCCCTCAGTCCTGGGGCACTTCTGACACCAGAGTCCTACATCTGGGGAGCTGGAAGGGGCTTTCTGAACTCTCATGGACTGGATTCCTACACACAACAGCTCAGTCTTCTCACCCCCAATCCTTAATTTTTTATACATACTGCTGCTCCACTGCTGGGCAGACTTAGGAGCCCACAGCATGAATGAACAAGCAGCAAGCAGATGCTAAGAGAAACTTCGCACGCAGCCAGTCTCAGCTTGGCAGCTTATTATTTTTTTTCTAGAACACGTGTGTTTGTGGTTGTGATATTATATTGCACACATTAATATAGTCATATTTTCTGGTCGTAAAATTGTTCCTGCCTCATATAATGGGATTAAATATATCAGTATTTCATGGTGTTCCACAAAAAGCCCCATAACTTCCAGGTGCTCAGCCACATGGGCAAGTTTGAGAACCACTGATCTATAATAAAGTAAAATCATCGAACACATAAGTAAGCAGGAGGTCTGAAAGGAATCATTTGTCACCAATCCATCAGCATTCTGGGAGGTGGTAATTGTCCATGTGTACAGGCAAACTGATAAATGAAAGTTATTTTAAATTTTCAAAAAGTATTTGATTATACTTTGCATCTAATAGAATCGATATGAAACACTGAAGACCTCTCTTGGCTCTCAGGGCCAAGCCAGAAAATCAGCCTTAGGACTTCATGAAATAAACATAGCCTTGTGACTTCATGGCCACGCTTTGATTTGTCCATCTCATTCTGTCCACGTAAATGGAGGCTGCATGTGTAAACGCCACATCACAGATGCTGTCCCTGGCCCCAGAGTTCATAGGGTCTGCCGCTCAATCAGTTGACTTGGGAAGTGTCCTCAGGAGAAAGGAATATCCTGGCATCTGGGTCATTGTCTCCCTAATCTGAACTGAATCCTACTGAGGTATCAAATTCAACCTGCAAAGGGTCCTCAAGTCCCTGAAAACTATTCTCAGCAGTTATTTGCAGGAAGACATTCTTTAAAGGCCAGGAAGCCTGGATGTTGTCCACCTGCTGGAAGACATTGTTCTGCCTCCTGCGGAACCCAGCAATGGACTGGCTCCAGGTGGAGCGTGGAATGCATGTTGGTCACTGGGCATCCTCGAACTGGAGACGGTTTAGAGAAGTCTGCTGAAGACCAAGGGGGTAATGATTTGTGATAAGAAGACAGAGAAATAACAAAGAATAATCATGCAGTAATAATAAAAATAAAATAAGCCTCTCTTAATTATAATGTAGTAATATCATATGATGAGGATGAGAAAGAAGAAAATGGCTCAGAAAAAGCAAGTTAAGCCAAGAATGCACTTTAGGCCTGGAAAGGGTGACTCCAACTTTGGCAAAAGGAATTGTGCCTTTGTAAGATGGAGTTCATGATGAGAAAGCATAGGCAGAAAACTTAACAAGAGAAAACAAGATGCAGCAAAATCTTCCTTTGATGGATCCACAACTGGCTCTTAAAGAAAATTCTGAGTTCAGAGGCGTGTTGTTTATTCCGTGATCATTTATTCAGACCCTATCCCTACCGTGTGTTAGACACTGGGCTAGGCCCTGTGGAAACAACTGTTCAGAAGACAGACACTGTCTTGCCCTTTAAGGAATGAACTCTTCGGTGAGGAATCCATTAACACAGGTGGTAATTACAATGTCATGTGATAAGGGTTATCACTAGGAACCCAGGATCCCCCAGTCGAGGGAGCAGGGATAAGGGTGGCCATCCCCGTGTCTCTGCTAGAGAAGGAACCTGGCTTACTGAGCCCTGGGCAGTGTCTCTCACACTAGGACGCATCATGGTCCCTGGAGAGCAGCTACCAGGATCACAGATCATTTTGAAAGCATTTTAATGACTGGGTCCATTCATAATGCAGCTACTGCAGCCCCAGAAACTCAGACAACGGGCAATACGATGGAGTCTACACTATTATAAATATTTGATCTCCTAAAACAATATTACCGTAAATATTATTCACTGCCCTGGAAAGCTTCAAGCTCATAGTTTAAATTTCCCCCATTAGGAGCCTAATGAAGAGGATTTCAAAGTGCACTGTCTGGGGACAGGGCTTCCTGGCAGGCTCCACGCTAGGCCCTGGGGAGGGAGGGTAAATGCAGGCCAGGTGGTGCTGGCTCTGGGTGAGGAAGACAGGCAGGCCCAGAGGGAGGAGTACCGCAGATGTCAGTGGAGAAGCCTGCACTGGGGCCCCTGGGGATCTGGGGGAACCTAGCAGGGAGGCTGCACTTTATCCAGGGTCCCAGAGAGGAGTATGGGACTGCGGCTGACTCTGCTTCAGATTCACTGGGTGGCCTCAGGCTCGGTACAAAGTCACCTCATCTGCAAAATACAGACAATATCCGGCCCTACCTTCTGTGGTGAACATGCGGGAGAATGTAGGGACCTAGCACAGGGCTCTGCACGTATTAAGTGCCTAGGAAATACCAGCTGTTAGCACTGCAGCGAGCACGGCTCCTGCATTCTGCTGCTGCTGCTACTGCTGCTAATTGACAGCCCACACCCTTCAGGTTACAACCCACCCCCCTCAGCATGGCCCACAAGCCGCTCCTCCATCTTAACCACCTCTCTGCTGAGACAGGCCCCAGGCCCTGGCAGACACTTGCTGTTGCCCCTCATGGCACTCACCCTCCTTGCGCTTCCCCTGCTGCTTGTTCTCTGTGGCTGGAATGCTCACGTCCCCCTCTGCCTGGCCAGCTCCTTCGGGTTCATGATGCTTTAACTGCCGGTGCCCACTCCGTGGAGCCTCCCTGACCCTCGGGCACCCGGGAGACCTCTTCTGTGGGCTCCCCGAGGGCCCTGATTCTCTGTGATAGGTGCTTGCTGGCCAATTCCCTCTCCATGCGGCCATGAGCCTCTGGCAAGCAAGGATGGAGCCTCACTCATCTTTCTACCTCGAGGGCCCAGCAGAGTGCTTGGTGCATGGGGCTCAGTAGTTGCTTGTTGAATGAATGAATGTATTACACAGAGATTTACAATCTCCAAAGGATTTTCATACCTGGTGTGCTTTTGCTCTATGGATGTCCTGGGAGCATTGTGGTGCTTCTCAGAGGCTCAGGGAGGCTAAGCGAATTGTCCAGAGGTACTCAGCAAGTTAGGAGCGTGATAGTAACCCAGGTGCATCTATACCCTGAGCCCAAGGGATGCTGAGTGATTACAGGGTATTCTGGGGCCTGGGTTGTGTGAATGGACTCAGGGCATCTTTTTCTGACTGTGAGTGATTTAAGAGGTGGGGACTCTGACAGAACTATTACTCCTGGCTCTCCTGCAGTTCCAGGTTATTGGGGGTGAGGTGGGAGTGGAGGGGTTCTTCCTGGAGCTAGAAGCCATCAAATCTCTCAGAGTCATCAGATCCTATGACAGGGCTCTTGGAGGAGGAAACTGAGGCACAGAGAAGTTGGTTCACCTGCTCAAGATAACACAGCTAGTCAGTGGTAGAACTTGGCAAGGAGCTCAGGCTCTTATCCACTGTTCATTTCCATGGGTCTTTGACACAGAGATCACGCCACGGTCTAAAACAAATCTAGCCCCCAGGATAGCTGGCGCTGATGATTTAAAGGGCCTGGAAGTGCTTAATCTTTCTGCCCAGCTCCCTCATTTTAGAAAATGTTGAGATTTAAGAGCTCATAAAACTGAGCTATAACAGTGCCCTGCCAAGAACTCTGCACAGGACTTTCTATCCTGGGCCGCCCAGCCCAGTGGTCTCAGTCTTGTCCCCAGTCACCCTGGGAGAGTTCTGCAGTCGATTACAGCTGCTGAGCTCCTTGGGCCCTTAGGAGGCCCATCAGGTCATCTATGTCCTTGCCAGGGCTAGAATGACGTGCGGCGTGGCAATGTACGCACTGACTGGCTAAGTTCATAAATTATTCAGGACTCCGGCAGCAGTGGCAGCAAGACTGGGCATCAGGGTTCTGCCTGTCACCAAAGCAAGTGAGCATTGACAAGCATTTGCACAGGGACCACCTTTCTGTGGCCACAGCAAGGCCGAGGTGACAGATGCCCATGGAGGAAGCTCTGTGGGCACTTGCGGCCCTACTAATCCATTTTGATGGTGGTTTTCTTTTGGTTGAAACTCCCTTCGAAAGTCTAGGGCTCATGTCACCAATATATACATTCTCCAGCCATGCCTCCAGCACCTAGCATGGTCCTGTCCAACAGCAGTATCCAATCAATGTGTACTGGGTGGAAGCATGGATGGATAGAAGGAAGAGAGGGAGAGACAAAGGGAAGGATGGTAAATTGATTATGAAAACGACCCCATTTCTTCATGTCTCTCTGTATTCACACCGCTTGCAATGTGACTTTTCAGCTTCTCACATGAAGAAGTGGAGGGCTTTCCCCCCTATCCCTTAAGTCTAAGTAGCATTTGTGACTTGCTGTGGCCAATGGAATGCAGTGGAAGTGACAATGTACCAGCTCCAAGCCAAGGCCTCAGGACCTCTTGCGTACTTCTGCTTTTTCTCTTGGCACCTGGCCAAGCCACCAAGTGACTAAGCATGAGCTGGCCAAGTGCATGATGGCAGACACATGGCCCAGCCACCCCTCCACCCCCGCCTGTGGCCAGCCATCCCCCAGGCACATGTGTGAAGGGCCTCAGGCTGCCCCAGCAGCTGAGCTGCAGATGCAAGAGCCCAGCTGAGGTCAAACAAGCCTGGTTTAGATCTTCCCTGTGGAATGATAGTCTCATGAGTGATAATAAATGCTTGTTGCTTTCAGACTACTGAGCTATGGGGTGGTTAGTTATGTAGTGACAGTTAACTGATTCAGTATAGAAACCTTGGGAAACTATGCTCTCCAGGTTCCGCAGAGCCCCAGTGTCTCCTTTTCAGAGGCCTCTTCCTTGTCCCCTCTTATCCTATGCCATTCTCTCCTGCCACTCCAGCCAGAGCCTTCCATTCATGTTTGGACTTTCTTTTTCTAAGTCCATATCTAAGATGTTGTGCAAGCTCTTTCAATTCAATTCAGTCAACATTTATGGAGCACCTGCTGCGCAAAAGACGTCATTCCAGGTGCTATGGAGATGGAGAAAAATAACACATGACTCTTGCTTTCAGTACGTTTAATGGCCATAACAGCAGCAGTATTAAAGATAACTGATATTTGCACAGTACTTGACACTAAAAGCACTTTCACACGTTATCATATATTTGAATTTATGATTTAGGAGTTGACACAGAAGGTCAGAAGCAGATTCAGCTATTACTGAGTATCTACTGTGTATACAGCACCATGACAGATGCTGGTGAAAATAAATGTCACAGGGGCACTGTAAAGATTCGAGCTTCACTCAGTGCTGGAGTGGTTACGTCCACTCCCTTTTAAGCTGTATCCCTCCTTGTAGAGGAAAATTGAGATGCCAAACCAAACACTACAAGGAACACAGGTAAATTTCCACCTTGAGGTTCAAAAATCAGTTTTGCAAGTGCAGTTAGGGGATCCATGGCTCAGCATCAGTCCTTGTGGAAAAGATCCGAGAGAGGTTTTAGTTGTCATAGCAACTGAAAAGCCAATTCTGTTTTAGATTACAGAATGAACATGGTAATCATGTTATAGGACTATGGGAGGGCGCTGGGCTTCTCATGCTACATCCAGGCCCAGCTCTACATTTCTTTTTTTGGAGATGGAGTCTCGCTCTGTCGCCCAGGCTGGAGTGCAATGGCATGATCTCAGCTCACTGCAACCTCCACCTCCCGGGTTCAAGCAATTCTCCTGCCTCAGCCTCCCGAGTAGCTGGGGCTGCAGGCACATGCCATCACACCCAGCTAATTTTTTGTATTTTAGTAGAGACAGGGTTTCACTGTGTTGCCCAGGCTGGTCTCGAACTGCTGAGCTCAGGCAATCCGCCCACCTTAGCCTCCCAGAGTGCTAGGGTTACAGGTGTGAACCACCACACCTGGCCCAGGTCTACATTCTAAGAAGCCTGTTAATTAACCAGAGCGTGGTCGGAGGGAAGACTGGGATGAAGAAGTGTTAGGAAACTGGGTCTGGATGTTTGAGGGAATTTGGGATATTTAGCCTAGAGAAGAGAGGGCCCAAGAGAGATGGGAGGGCAACTTTAACTGTTTGAAAAGCCTGTTGTGTTTAAGAAGGCTAGACCTTCAGATTGCTGCCAGTGGAGAAAAAAAAAAAAAAGGCTAGACTTCCCCACTGTTGGCCATGAGAAAAGAATGAACAGGGTGAGAGGTGGAGGAACTATAGAGAAATACATTTCAGTTCAACTTAAGCAATAACTTTCTAATCTCTGGAACCATCCATCAGCGGAACAGGCTCTTCCTCTGTGGAGAAGATCTTCAGTATCCATTGGCTAAAGGTTGTTGGGCTTGGTAAGAGTTTGAGTTTGATGACTTCTAAGGTATCTTCCACCTCTGAGTCCCTGTGAAGAGCTCTGCAAAAGTGGCTTCTGAGACCCCAGGGTGCAGCCACATCCTTGTGTAAAGACAGCTAAAAAGAAGGTTAATTAGAAGAACGTTCCATCAGCACACTAGACTCTGGTGGCTGCTGAGAACATTTGAGAAATTGGTCTATGCCAGGAGAATGTACATTAGCCTTCCTATAGGAACCCATATAAAGATTTTATCTATATCAAAGTTCATATGTATATGTTATGAAAATGTGGCCTATAATTATATAACTACATGGTATCTATATAAATGTGATGTTTAATTCTGCTCTGAAGAGGTGGGAGTGAAAGCCTGGCTGGGCCCCTCTTTTCATTATGATGAGGGGCTCCTCTCTCCCAATTAAAGGGTTCAAGAATATGAAGCCACAGTGTTAAGCAGAGGGAGCAGGAGAGGAAGGCAGACAACAGAGGGAACTGACAAGGAACACCAAGCCAAAGGGGTGGTCAGATTAACAGTGCTGCAGCAGGCAGACACGTCAGCTGGGTGAGGGGTTGAGGTGGGAACTGCGTTCACTTGTTTCTGGCATGCAGCTTTGGGATGTTGCTGTTGTTGTTGTTGTTGTTTGAGACAGAGTCTCACTCTGTTGCCCAGGCTGGAGTGCAGTGGCATGATCTCAGCTCACTGCAACCTCTGGCTCCTGGGCTCAAGTGATTCTTGTGCTTCAGCTTCCCCAGTAGCTGGATTACAGGCACCTGCCACCATGCCCGGCTAATTTTTGTATTTTTAGTAGAGACAGGGTTTCACTATGTTGGCTAGGCTGATCTCAAACTCCCGACCTCAGGCGATCCACCCACCTTGGCCTCCCAAAGTGCTGGGATTACAGGTGTGAGTCCCCCAGCCCGGCAGATGATTTTGTTGATGATAATAGTGCTAATGGTTGATGTTTACCAAGAACTTACTGTATGCCAGGAGCTATGCTTTACATGTTATCTCATTTAAACCTCACAACAGGCCAGTGCCATAGGTGCTCTTGTTACCTCTATTTTAGAGAAGAGCAATTAAAGCACAGAGAGCTTAAGTAATTTAGCCAAGGTCACACAGCCAGGAAGTGGCAGAGCTTGCATTTGAACCCAGATTGTCTGACTAAAGCTTGCACTTTTAGCCTCTTCCCAGTCACATCTTGTCTGTCTCTGTAGTGCTAGTGGAAGGTTGTCCATCTGTCTTTCAGGCATCTGCAGTCCCTAGGGTGTGATAGGACAGCGTCAAAAAACAGTTCAAGAGTGCCAAGCAATCCCACCACCTCAATATATTGATTTCTCCTCTGGAAAGAGACAGGAGAGAAAGATGAGTTCTGCCTGGTGGCATAAATTAGCTCTGTGCCCTTGGGGCTTTGTCTCACCGTGCTGCTGCCTTGCCATTCAGGTGGCAGGCCTGCCTGCAGCAGAGCTGTTGCTAGAGGGATTCGCGGCCGGCACATAGCAAGTGCCGGGACAGCAGCTTCCACATTGAGCCTGGACAAATGGCAGAACACAGCAGAGGGCAACGCAATTTACAAGGAATCTTAGCAACCAGGCAAGGGGCAATAAACCAGAAAATCGCTGGGGAAACTCAGCGGAGCATGAGCTAAACGAATTGCAGGATTTGTGAACCAATTTACACCCATCAGAGGAGGGGTGAGAGGAGTACCGTGTGGCTCCGAAAGCCACGGCTGGAGAACTGCCAGGCGGTCACCCGTGTCAGACTTGTTGAAGGGCAGTGAGGACATAGAGTCCTTGCCGAGGGACGGCTGGACAGTGGTCTCTGGGGACATTATGAGAGGACCTTCAGCTGCCCTCTCTGCAAGGGACCTGGGGTGCCTCATCCCGCTGTGGAGAGATGGATGTCAGGGAAGGGGGAAAGGTATGGATGGAAGGCCTCTCTTCCTTGCTTCCAGGGAACTGGTAAAAGACAGATGAAATGTTCTTGACCAGAAATGAAGCCCACCTTTGGTTTCCATTCCAAGGAGTAAATCTCCCGGGAAGTGAACACCGTTTCTCACATGAGGCACCCCGATGGGAGGTGGGAAGAGTCTGGTGAGGACGTGGAAAACAAGCAAAGGAGTGAGCAGCACCTTCTCCTCCAGGTGACAGTGGCACATGTCTGTGCAGAAGCACACTCCCATCCTGGGAGAGCTTTGGGAGGGACAGATTCAGCTGTCCGTGGACCTGTGCAGTGGGGAGGGCACAGAAGGGGCCAGGTTTTCCCATATAAACATCCCCACCTAGTTAAACCAGAGGTCCATGACAGCATGTGAGGCAGACGTGTCCCTTTCAACCACACAGGATCTAGGACAGTGTCTGGCCCCATGGTGGCCTGGCATGTTACAGGCTCAGATGAATGATCAAGCACTCTAACAGTAATAAATGTGCAAGGTCCAGAATTGGTATTAAGGGCTAGAATCTCAGGTTAAATTAAAGACAACAGTGTATAGATATTTTAATAAGGAGACGAATGCATTGCCCTGACAGCATGACTCTTGCTGATACTCCTGGGAATGGGAGTGAGACACTGCATTGCAAAGAAGTGGGCCTCAGTCTCCCCATCTGTAAAGCAAGGTGGGAGGTTGAAACCAAAGTTCTCTAGGGCCATCTCCAGCTCTGTCTTGCTGTGGTTTTGCAATTCTCAGCAGCACCAGGGGTCTTGGACTTTTCCCTGGAGGATCAGTATGATCCAGTCTTCCCACAAGCTGCATGGTGCTCCCCCCAAAAGCTTCTGGAAAGCCTCTCTGCTCACCCCACTGCTCCCTTTCCTCTGAGTTCTAAGTTCTACTGGCCACAGAATGGCTCCCCAAGGCTTTGCTGCTGCTCAGCAGGACGCAGCACAGGGGATCTGTCCTTTTCAGGTTCCTGCCACAGTTCCTGTCTAGGAATCCACCTGCAGTGCAGGGTCCGGACTGGGAGGAGGGAGCAATAGCAAAAATGGCAGCCACCACCGACCGAGGGCTTAGCTTTCTGGCCCTGAGCACAGATCGGGAGAGAGCTCAGCTGTGATTGAAATGGCCTTGTCTGCCAACCTAGTGTACAGGGCACAGAGTGAGTCACACAATTTAGGTCAACCCAGGGCAGTCGCATGGTGTGGGCTCTGGAGCTGGACACAGGTGGGTTTGAGCTCTCTCTCCACATGGCTGTGAGGCTCAGGAAAGTCCTCTGAGTGCATCAGTCTTTTTGTGTGTACTAGAAGGCTGAGGAGTACCCGAAATAACACACGTGGCTCCTGAGTGTGGGGCCTGGCACATTGTTAGTGTATGCTCGGTAAGTGTTAGCTATTTTTAGTGCCCATAACCCAAATCCCAGTGACTAAGATGCACATGGTCTTTCCTACTTGTCGTTAGGACATCCTAGAGATTCTAATCCTATGGGACAAGCTGGAGGCCCAGGACTCTCACCTGAGCTGAGGTCCTTGGCACAGGCTGGGACTGCACATAGGAGTGGAGTCTAATTTCCAGATGACTTAGGAGCTAGCTGAATGGTCCAAAGAATCAAGGCCAAATGGATAAGAACAAGAAGAAGAATCAGATCTTCCAGGAAGGATCTGTTACAGAGTGTATCAGTCAGCTTTTGCTGCATAACAAATAGCTGCAACATCTCAGTAGCACACAACACCAAGCATGTATTTTACTCATGAATCTGTGAGTTGTCTGGGGTAGCTCTGCTTCATATGGTCCCCAGGCTGAAGGAGCAGCAGCTACCCAGGAAAAGCTGTGCTCACGGCTGTGGCAGAAGCATGAAGGAGCAGGCAGAAGCTTTCCAGGCCACTTAAGGTTTAGGCTTGGAGCTGGCACACTCATTTCTGTTTCATTCTATTAACCAAAGCAAGTTACTGAGCCAAGCTAAAAATCAAAGAGCAGGAAAGTGGCTGGGCATGGTGGTTCATGCCTGTAATCCCAACACTTTGGGAGGCCAAGGCGAGTGGATCACTTGAGGTCAGGAGTTGGAGACCAGGCTGGCCAACAGGGCAAAACCCCATCTCTACTAAAAGTACAAAAAATTAGCCAGGCGTGGTGGTGCACGCCTGTAGTCCCAGCTGCTTGACAGGCTGAGGCACAAGAATCACTTGAATCCCAGGAGGTGGAGGTTGCAGTGAGCCGAGATTGTGCCATTGCACTCCAGCCTTGGCAACAGAGCGGGATTCCGTGCCCCCTACCCCGCAAATAAAAGGAAAGTATACTCTGCCCATGTGGAGGCTACAGCAAGGATGTTGTTACAGGGAGGGGTGAAGAATTGCAGTCTCCAATTTGACCTTTCACTTAAAGAGTGAACCCTAGTGCATAGGAGTAGATGTAGGAGGCAGAGAGATCCCCAAAGAAACAGAGACCAAAGAAGGTCTGCGGTGGGGCTTAAGGAAATGTTAAGTGAGCAGAACTGCTTCAGGTAGAAACAACAGTGTCCACTTCCATGGGTCCCAGGGCACTACCACGAAGCCACACTGGCCAGGACCTCTCCATTTCACTTTATCAGTTGCCAAGTGGGCTGGCATAAAAGTGGAATGGCTCGCATCCTTGTAGGGAAATCGCCCAGCGTTATATCAGAAAGAGGCTGTATTTGATCAGAGACTTACCAGGACTTCAGGTATACCGGAAAATGACTAAGTGATATCACTGTGTAACAATTCATTCCGTAAAATTTCCATGCCTCTCAGGCAGGCCAAATGTACCCAAATGCATCTTAAAATGGCTCTTAAAGTGCACTTGCCTGAAAATGCCAGGAGGGAACCTGGTATTGGTGAAGGGGATTATTAATTACTAAGGTAGGCATGGCTTTAAAGAGATGGCCTAGGGGTCATGATCATTGTTTTTTTATTTGTGATTTGTATTCCTCTTAACTTCCAAACAAATTTGAGATGACTGACAATTAAAAATATGGGCCCCAGGACAGCAAGATTAAAGATAAAATATCGAAAGTCATAGGGATGAAGGGAAGAAATGATTAACCCAGAAACCTAGCAGAAGATAGTTACTGCAATTGCACATTAAATTGAGCTAAAGCGAAAGGGAAAATAAGATGAGTTATTGGATAAAGGGAAGTATAGCTATTTGTCAGGAGAGCCAAACTTTTCCCTGACACTCAATGTGAGCACAAATTTATCATGAGAATCTCAATAGAGGGGGACAGTGAGGCCCGTAACAGACGCTCTCCTCCAAGACTCCTGCAGAAGATGCAGAAGCATTCTTCAGACGGTCGTTTATTATATCGACCCTGGATAAAAGCTGAGGTCTTCGGGATGAACCCTTCTAGATTTAATATAGCCCCAGCTAATGGCTTATAGATTGTTGAAGAGACAGGCCCAGTTAGAGCATTAGAAGGTCAGCCCTGGAGCAGAGGGCAAACACTGGGAGCGATGTGTGGCTTTCTTCCTGGAGCCAGGCTGAGAAAGGACTCCCAGATGGGCACCGCATGGCCCACATCCTACTGGAAGCATGATCGCTAAGCAAGGCAGAGTCCTGAGTGGGTGAAGGGCAAGAAAGCCCTTAGTATAGGAAGAAACATGAATAATCAGGCCACAAAATGGACTACAACCATCTCATTTCATTTATGTGAACAAAACATATATGCAAAGACAAAAGACTAAAAGGAAATTCACCAGCATGTTAATAGTGGTAAACTCTGGGTTGTGGGAACTTGGAGGATTCTTTCTCCTTTTAATTTTCTTTACTTTTTAAATCTTCTAAGATTGATTGAGCCAGTATAATTTTATAAACAGAAAAAAAAGAGAAAGAAAATTTCTTTCCTAAATCCTGTTTCTGAGGTCTTTAAATTGTGGAGAGGAATCACTAGCAATGGTCCGTGTCTTCCTGAACAGACATCCTTCCGAGCAGGTGGGAATAAGACGTTCAGAGCCATGGAAATCTTCATTCCTGTTTCTGCTTCTCTGACAAGCTACTAAACCTAACCCTTCCCTTCTGCATCGTGTGGTTTCACAGATGGTAAAGAAGACGTGGAGGAGCTTGGCAGCTGTGCCCCCTGATCATAAGAACATTTTGCTTTATTGGCACAATTTCTCTGGCAGGAAAACTGGCAATATGTGGCAAAACCTTAAAAACGTGCCTGCCCTCACTACGTTGATTTTACATGTGGAAACTTATTCTAAGGAAATAATCATGGCCACATGGGAAGATTGAGCTGTAAAGGTATTCTTTACTGCATTATCTGTACAGCAAAATGTGGGGAAACCCACTCCACATTTAGCAAACCTAAATCTTCACCATTAGGGATGTAGTTAAATAAATGGTGGTCCTAAGGAACACAGTACAACCTTCACAGAGGACAGTTTGGCAGGATGCCTAGTGGCAGGGGGCTGTTTTATGGGCCTCTGTTAAATAAAAAGTGCAGGTTTCAAAAGCTCATGTGCAGGATCTTTCTATTCTTGGAAAAAGGAAAAATGTACATATCAGTAGGATTATAGATGATTTTCATTTCTCCTCCCTATTCCTATTTCTGGTTTATCTGCATTTACTAAATTTTCTATTATGACTTTTTTTTGGTAATTAAAAAAATGAAAGAAAATGCATTTTTTTTTCAAAGTAGTACTATTTCATAGTTCTGTTTTCTGGAGGAAGATTAGAGGAACACTCGTAATGTTGGGATGATCTTTAAGGACCCCATTGGGAAGAGGCTTGCCCTGTTTCAGAATAGGAATTTGGAGCTGAACAGGATGAGGCATCTCTGGGCCATTTGTCTCTTCTGTCCTTTAATTTGTGTCCCTCCCTGGGTTTGAAGCAATTTGCATGAGAGCACAGCACGTCCGCCCTTCCCTCCTCTCTCTCCTGCTCCTCGGGTAGATGATTATGGGGCTTGCTCTGAGACAGTGGCATGTGGGTGATGCCCCCTACTGGAGGTGGAAAATGCCAGGAAGCAAGAACAAGAACAACAATCGCCAACCCTGATGTCAGGCCAGCTTTTGAAAGATGACATGTTCTTCTCAGGGAAGACCCGCTTTAAGAGACAGGGACCCAAAGCAGTGCCCCTGCATCTCGTGTGTACCCTCCATGAGATTTGTTTGGCTTTTTGCTATTAAGTTCAGCCCTTTGAAAATTCATCCCGGTTCAATTTCTTCCCATGTTGCTCCTCTTTGTAGACAGGCTAAGACAGACGAACATTTTTCTTCTTGGTCTCCCTAGGTTATAAGCCACAAAAGTGAAAGGATATGTCTTCAACAGAAAAGAATACATTGGGCATGTCACAAATATTACCAGGCCTTTGTGCCATGAGATTAAGGGATGTCTGGTTGAAATAAAGACAGGCAGGAAAAAATGTCATAAGAGTGAAAGAAAGAAATCACAGGTGACAGGAGTCCTGGATTTGAAGAGACCCAAATGAAGCTGGTGACATGTCTCCTTGTTAGAATGGTTCTTACAGTGTGGCCTGGGGGTGTGGATGGGACACATGGGTTCTCCATGTGTTTTACAGAAAGGAAGGGAACAGGTCTATATGGAGGTCTTCTGAATGCGGGCCGCTTTGCACGTGCCATCTCACCAGGCTTCCTACAGCCATGGGAAATAGTTGCTGTCCTCCACACCCCATAGGAGAAGAGACCAAGGTTTAGAAAGGCTGAGTAACTTGCCTGTAGCCATGCAGCTAGAAAGTGGAGGGGTCTGAATGTGAACCCATCACTGTCTGACTCCGGAGACTGAACTCTTTCTGCAGTACTAGGTCCATCTCCCTTGGTGTCAATATTGATAACATGACTAAAGCAGAGGAAAATGCTTAGCCCGATACTTTTGGCCTTGGCATGAGACAAACAGCTCCAACTGTTTGCCAGAGGCACTTAATTCTAAAGTTTTAAATGCTTTCTGTTTCCGGCATGAATCAGTTGTTTGCTTTTAACTTTGTAAACAAAGGGTTACTTTATAGTCTCTTACCAAAGCAGTATCGGGTGCTCATTTATTCTCGTGAGAGATTTTAAAATTTATTTTATTTGGTTTGGTGTTTTGCAGCAGTCAGCAGAAGAGGGGGATGTGCTTGGTTCACTGAAGTGGATAATGGCTAGAACTTTTTAGGAGGCTCTGCTCAAACAGGAGAGAAGAGCTCCCTGCTCTTTATCAAGAGTCTGGTGGGCATGGATAGCAATTCCAGCACTTTGTGGTTTTGTAAACACATTTTAAATATTTATATTGAAGCACTTTCAAACTTACAGAAACATTGCAAGAAGAGTATAAAAAACTCCCATATCCATGTATTCAGATTCCTCGGTTGTTAACATTTTACCCCAATTGTTCCATTGTCTTCCCTCTCTCTATACATCAACCCATTAGCATTAGTCTCTTTCTGAACTTTCGAGAATAAGTTGTGGACCTCATACCCCATACCTTTAAATACTTCACCACATCAAGGACATTCTCCTACATAACAATCACAAACCTTCCAAATCCAGAAAAGATGCTGATACAACATGACCATCCAATTCACAGACCTCATTCAGAATTTGCCAACATTTCCCATCCATGAATTTCCGATCAATGTTTCTTTTTTTCCTTCTTTCCTTCCTTCTTTCCTTCCTTCCTTCCTTGTTTCCTTCCTTCCTCCCTCCCTCCCTCCCTTCCTTTCTTCCTTCCCTCTCTCTTTCTCTTTTTCTTTCTTTTCACATGGTTCCAATCCAGGATCATATGCTACTTTGATTGTCATGTTTATTTCCTTTCAATATGGAACAGTTTCTCAATCTTTCCTTATCTTTCTTGACCTTGACATTTTATGAAGAGTACAGATTTCTCATTGTTTTTTTCCAGCGCTTCCAGTGCCTCGTGCTCAGGCTGTGCATTTTGATGGAACATCACAGAAATTAGGGCTCTTCTCAGTGCATCTCATCAGGACACGTGATACTGACCCTTCACACCACTGGGATGTGATCCTTGAATGTCTGCTGGTCACGGTGTCTGCCAGACTTCTGTACCATAAACTCACCATTTCCCTCTTTGTGATTGACAAGTATTTGGTGGAGAGATATTCCAAGGCTACACCAATATCAGGGGCTCGGTAGAGGATCAATGAACATGATATTGGCAGAGCCTCTGAGTATCTCCCCACCAATTACTATGCCTGTTAATGCCTTTATTTACAACCTCAGTGATTGTTGCCAAATGGTGATAATTGATTTCCACCATTCCGTCTGCATTTATTTGTTGATATTTCATGGCAAAGAAGAGCCATCTCTTCTGATTTACTTATCTACCTATCTACTTACCTATCTACCTATGCATGTCAGTATAGACCAAGCTTGTCCAACCCACAGCTCACTAGCTGCATGCGGCCCAGGATGGCTTTGGATGCGGCCCAACACAAATTTGTAAACTTTCTTAAAACATTATGAGATTTTTTTTTTTGCAATATATATTTTTGAGCTCATCAGCTATCATTAGTGTTAGTGTATTTTATGTGTGACCCAAGACAATTCTTCTTCCAATGTGGCCCAGAGAACCCAAAAGATTGGGCACCCCTGGTATAGAAAATGAATTGTAACCCATGAATACCATTATTTTTTTCGGTGCTCAGTTGTCACAGATTTGACTAATGAGCCCATTCAAGCTGCCTCCTGTGTCCTTTTGACAGGTCTACATCGTTCTTTGACATAAAGAATATCAAAGAACTTTCTGGAACAAGATGCTCCACCCTTGTCTTGTACTTTTCTTGCCTCAGCCCTGGAATCAGTCATTTCTCCAAGAAGCTCTAGTTCCTTTTAGTGGAGGGTGGTGTTTAGAAACCAAACACTGGATGCTCCCTCCTCCTGGAGTGCTACTGTTTTCTAGGCCCTCTTGGCAGGCAGAGCTAGGAATTATATGTTTGTATATATGTGCACACACTCACTGTGTAGTATATATTTATATGTATGAATACACATAAACACATCTATCTATCTATCATCTATCATCTATCTATCTGATCACAAGGTTACATTGACACTTTTAATTACAATCTTATCACCTCAGGATTCTTTCTATTTTCCCCCTTTCCATATATGTCAATCCCTTCTCCAATGGTGAAAAACCTAGCTCCAATTAACCTCAATTTATTTATTCCTTCAGTCAGTCCCCCTAATGTAACCCAGGTCTTGACGATGCCAACTGGCTCTGAGTCCCTGGCCCTGCCACTGCCATCCAGCTCACAGCCACTTCCAGGGCCCTGGCCCTGCACCACCTCTAAGGAAAAAAAAGAGAAAGGAAGAGGGAGAGGAGGAGGAAGAGCAGCTTGAAGCCTTGATCATTTTCTTTGGGGTCTTTCTGTCTTGTTTTCTTGTGTAGTTAACACAATCTGGAGCCACCATTGTTTGGGACCACACTTACTCCCAGGCTATGCAGAGAGGACATACTTTTTTTTTTTTTTTTTTTTTTTTTTTTTCTGTAAACAGGGTCTTGCTCTGTTGCCCAGGATGGAGTACAGTGGTAGGATCACGGCTCACTGCAGCCTTGACTTCCCAGGGTCAAGTGATCTTCCCACCTCAGCCTCTTAGGTAGCTGGGACTACAGGCACACGCCATGCCAGCTAATTAAAATTTTTATTTTTAATGTTTTTATTTTTTTTAGAGACTGGGTGTCTATATATTGTCCAGGCTGGTCTTGAACTCCTGGGCTCAAGCAATTCTGCCTTGGCCTCCCAGAGTGCTGGGATTACAGGTGTGAGCCACCATGCCTTGCCTGGACCTATTTTTATACCAAAAGATTCCTGTCCCCTCCACTCTTCCAGGTCATTGGATGTGTGGCGGGGAGGGGCAGTCAAGGTATTGGTAGGTCAGCAATTGGCTTGATCCTTTCCATCAAGGATTGGAGCTGAGGGTGGTAGAGACTCTGGGCCACGAAGTCGGGCTTGATTGAATGGCACATAGTCTGGCCTGAGGCAGCCACTTCCGCCACGGCACACTGGAGGAGGGACCCCTTGCAGAGAGCACAGAGGCATGGCACACAGAATGCCGCCAGCTTTTGTGGGCCCTGAAGCTTGTACAACTTGTGGATCCTCTTTAAGGAAAACAATGTGAACATGAGTTACATGAGTCTGTGGCGTGGCCTTTAGATGCCTCTTGCTCTTTCCATAACTGTTTTATGGAAATTCGCCCAAGTGAATTTCTACTACTTGACCAAGAAGCTAAGGCACCAACAACAAAGCAAAAGCCAGCTATTTTTTTCCCCTCTCAATTTTGAAGGCAAAGTCAGTTCAACGTTTTTGTCCCTGAAAAATGTTCCCCTTAACTAGACCACTGAATTGCCAGAGAAGATTTGGGATTTTGCAGCAGTAAATAAAGAAAAATCAGAAGTTATAGTTTTGGCATTGCCATCCCAGGGTTTTAGTCTGATTCACAAAGATGCCTTCTAAATCAAATGTCTGGGTATCCTTCAGGATTGCTGTTGATTCAACATTCCTGGGCATGCTTTACATCCAGTGCCAAAGAACTTCAGAGTTCATATCAGAAAAAGTTTGCAGATTCACTAGCTGCAACTTTTGGAAGTGAAAGTTAACCCCTTTTCTAGGAAGTAGTGGATGGCAGATGAGCAGAAGACTGCTAACTAGAGGGGCTGCTCAGGGTTAGGAGTCTTGCTAATAAGGGGCACTGTGCCCCTGGGAGTGCCACCTGCTCACCCCTCCCCACATCCTTGCCAACAGGACAGTGTAGCACAAAGGGTCCCTCCTGCCCACTCCCCTCTCATCCCTCCCTGTAAATCCAAGAGTCAAAAGGGATTTGGAGGACCTTTTATGAAGGAGATTACAAAGTTATCATCACTGACGTCAGGAAGAAGAAAGACTACAGAGTACTGGATCAAGAGGACACTTTTTCATTATCTAGTCAATTCCTGGCTCAAGTTCTAGCTCTGTACTCCTTAAGCAAGTTACTTACACTTTCCCAAACATTAGGTCCCTCTTCTGTAAAATGGAGGTAAAACTAACACCTAAAGTCCTTGTGAATGGCAAAGTGCAACAACGACTCCCCCACAGCCAACAGATCTGTCTGATGCACCAGGCTCTGTTCTGAGCACTTCGCTTACATTTTTTCATGTAGTTCTTACTACAGCCTTATGAGTTAGTTGCTATTTGTATCCCATTTTACAGATGAGGAAAATTAGGCACAGGGAAGTTAGGTGATTTGCCCAATGTCATTTAACTAATTAATTGTTATTTTTATTAGATCTGAAGAAACTGGACGACTGAAGCTCAAGTTCATGCCCTTCGTCTGATTAGAGGATCCTTTGCTCATTTCAGAGGGGAATTTGCAGCAGGTCCTTTTGCCACTACATGGGGAAAGCAGAGGGTGGGAGAATAGTTGGAGACTTACCGGGTGTGAGCCAAACTAGCCTGTGGTCCAGTAAGAGAGAAAGAAAACCTACTCCTCCTCCACGTCGGGTGAGAGCACCCGGCTGTGGAGAAGGCATGAAGGGTTCTAAGATCCTGAAACTTTCTCCCCTGGTGGGAAGGGAGCAGCCCTTGTGTCTGTGGGCCCTGAGGGCCAGCATCAGTGGCACCGACCTCGTACTGTAGTCATTACCTTGGCTGCCCCAGGTAGGGGGCCGTCAGGGACTCTTGCTGAGAGGGGCCAGGCACTGAGGGGCTGGCTGCCCAGAACAAGCAACCCACCCATCCCTTAAAAGTATACAGCTGAGGTCAGATGCGGTGGCTCACGCCTGTAATCCCAGCACTTTGGGAGCCTGAGGTGTGTGGATCATGAGGTCAGGAGTTCGAGACCAACCTGGGCCAACAGATGAAACCCCTTCTCTACTAAAAATACAAAAATTAGCTGGGCGTGGTGGCGGGTGCCTGTAATCCCAGCTACTCCGGAGGCTGAGGCAAGAGAATTGCTTAAACCCGGGAGGCAGAGGTTGCAGTGAGCTGAGATCACACCACTGCACCCCAGCCAGAATGACAGAGCAAGACTCCATCTCAGGGGGGAAAAAGAAGTATACAGCTGAAAGCCCAACGCACCTTTCAAACCTCCAGTGACTCCTAAGTTCAAAATGATACACTGTACTTATGAGATATTAGCTAGCTTTCTATTTAAGACCTACAAGCTTTGACTAATTTGGGGTTGGTGACTTTTCCCCCAAAGAAATTCTTATAAAGAGATATTGCTTGGGGATTATGTAGGTTCCCAAAAGGATATTTGCCTAAGGACCCTCCCAACTCAGTCATACGGCCATTTAGTGGTACAGCCAGAACAAAATGCTTCCTTGGATTTCAGAGCTTGGGCTGTGGCGTCATTTTGACATGGATCCAACCCCAGCTCCACTGACCCACTGAGGGAATCTGAGCAGACTACTCATCATCTCTACACCTCCCTTTCCTCCTAGGGTTGTTTCAGGATTAAATGAGATAATGCTTGTAAAGGCATAGCACGGGCCTGGCATAGTGCTGAAGGTGAACTATTCTTACAGTCTAGTGACCTTCCTGTGACTCAGGAATAGCACCGCCTAGCGAACTCACTTTTGGAGTAGCCTTTCTTTTTTCCAGCTTTGTTGTGATATAACAGACATACAATAAACTACACACATTTAAGTGTACAATTTGATGAGTTTTGACATAGGTACACACCTGTGAAAATCATCACTATCAGAATAATGAACAGATCCATCACCCCAAAAAGTTTCCTTTGCCCTTTTGCAATCCATCCCTCCCTTCTCCTTGTCCCCCAGCAAACACGGATCTGCTCTCTGTCACTATCGATTAGCTTGCATTTTCTAAACTTTTTATAAATGGAAGCATACCATATGATTCATTTTTTGTCTGGCTTCTTTTACTCAGCATGATTATTTTGAAATCCATCCATCTTTGGATGAATCTCAACTTGGTTTCTGTTTTTTTTTTTTTCTTTCTGCACATGGTGGATAAAGTATTTCTAAATGAGAGATGCAGGCCAGTGGGGTGCTTCTCCAAGGTCCTGGCTGGGGTTTCTAGTGTATTATTGCAGCTGCCTGGGGTTTCTAACACTTGTCTTTTGAGCACTCTGATGCTCCCTGTGTCCCAGTATGTGCAAGTGTAGCTGGTTCAAAAGCCACAGGACTTACCAGGGTGCACACCAGAATCTTGGACGCAACTTTTTCACATTGCGTGTGCCTAGACTTCATCCCCAGGTCTTCAAAGGTCTGAAGTGTGGCCTGGTTGTGAAACTCTGTTTTGAAGTAATGCCACTAATTTCCAAAACTCACCTGGGCAGTGAACACATAAGCAAAAGGAAGGGAGTTCAGGCTGGGTGTGGTGGCTCATGCCTATAATCCCAGCACTTTGGGAGGCCAAAGTGGGCAGATCACTTGAGGTCAGGAGTCCAAGACCAGCCTGGCCAACACAGGGAACCCCGTCTCTACTAAAAATACAAAAATTAGCCAGGCGTGGTGGTGGGTGCCTGTAATCCCTGCTACTTGGGAGGCTGAAGCAGGAGAACTGCTTGAACCAGGGAGGCAGAAGTTGCAGTGAGCTGAGATTGTGCCACTGCACTCCAGCCTGGGTAACAGAGTGAGACCCTCTCTCAAAAAAAAAAAAAAAAAAAAAAAAGGGAGTTCAGGTAGCACCTGATGGTAGGAATCACATTCCATAGAAGATCTGCTATGGGCTGCTCTGTGTACCTGAAAGACCTTGTAAGACATCTGTGGGCCAAGGTGAGTGTGGTACCCACAGTTTTAACAACCACATGTGAAAATAAGTCTGCTCCCTGGGTTTATTTCAGTATTTAAGCACACATGACCAGAGGGCCACTGCGTGTTGTGTGCATCCGGAAATAAACAGGGTGGTACCATCACCTGCCTGCCCATGCAGTTCCAGAAAACCACACTCAAGAGGACACAGAAATCAATATTGAAAATGAGACACTCAAGTTACCACAAAGAGCTATTTTTGCTTATTCCAAATTGCTCTGTTTCTTTAAGCAGCTATTTGCAGTCAGCCTCTTCTCTGGCTATGTATAGGCATGGCTCAGGCAATCTAAAAAAGAGAAAGGAAAAAGAAAAGAAATCCGCAAATAGGTTCACACCCCAGGGATAAATCTGGGGCACTTGCAAACATGGTACAAGTCAGTTATTTTCCCAAATACCCAGCCTCTCCGAATTCTACCCACGGGTTGGGAACCATCAAGAAATAAATACCCGGGTACATTAGCGGGTCACTTTCTAGTAAGTGCTCAGAATTTAAAAATAGAGATTTGAAAGGAAATGTCTCCTTTGCCTCTAGTAGGGGGCAGCTCTCTGCTCTGTCTTTTGCTCTGCTATTCTGAGACCACATTCTGGTGGCAGGTGAGGGGAAGCTCAGGTCTATTTTTAAAACCTTCTGCTTCTCTGACTGTTGCCAGGGAGAACTTGGACAAAAGAGCAGTGCAGAGAAGGGAGGGAAGATCACCGTGAACACTGGTCCAGTGAGTCACTCGGCAATTGTGTGCTGGTTCTACCACCCCCAAAGACATCGGATCTCCCCCCTCAGCTCTATCTCCTTTGCTGCCACCTTGTCTGGGTCACTGTTATTTTTCACCTTGGCCAAGTGGACTTCCTGTTCTTACCCCTGGCTCTTCCAGTCTGTCCTCCACCCTGGAGCCAGAGAGAGCTTTTTAAAAGTGCAAATCGGACTGAATCACAGCTCGCATTAATATAAATGCATAATAAAAAGTCTGGAAGCTGTTAACAGTGAGTGTCTCTGGGGCAGGGGCGAAGGGAGACTAGAATGTTTTTACTATGCCTGCTTCTGTGCGGTTTGAATTTTATACCAGCAGCTTGTATTTCTTTCATAATTTTAAAAGAATCTCAAACGTTTAATTTGGTCCCTGCACTCTAGGAGTTCTTAATCTTGCATTAGAGTCCCCAACACTAAAAAGTCTATGAATTATGCTTGTTCATTATGGCCTTAAGGAGCAGAAGCTGCCATCACCGAGTGGAAGTGATCAAAGTGAGTATTAAGAAAGAGTGTGCTGATAAGCAGAGCTGCCTGAAGGTGGGCTGGTGAGCCAGCACAGGCAGTGTGCCAGGGCCAGGGCAGATGTCCCAGCTGAGGCTGGTGCCCTTTGCTGCAAAGTGGTCACTTGCCCTTGGGGTCCCTGCAGTTCTGTGACTCCATGGGATGCCCTGGCAGATACTTTTTTTAGCCTGACAGCTTTCTTTCATTTCTACCTCTAGTTTCTTTTTTTTTTAATTGTTATTTTTATAGATTCGGGGACTACAAGTGTAGTTTCGTGATATTGATATATTGAGTGGTGGTGGAGTCTGGGCTTGTAGTGTAACCATTACCTGAATAGTGTACACTGTACCTATTAGGTAATTTCTCATCCTTCATTCCCCTCCCACCATCCCACCCTTCTGAGTCCCCAGTGTCTTTCTACTAGGTCCATGTGTACACATTCCTTAGCCCACTTATAAGTGAGAACATGCAGCCATCTGCAATTTCTTTTTTTTAAGTGAGAACATGTAGCCACCTGCAATTTCTTTTCTTTTTTTTCTTTCTTTTTTTTTTTTTTTTGAGACAGAGTCTCACTCTGTCACCAGGCTGGAATGCAGTGGCATAATCTCGGCTCACTGCCACCTCTGCCTCCCAAGTTCAAGGGATTCTCTCACCTCAGCCTCCTGAATAAGCTGGGATTACAGGTGCCCACCACCACGCCCGACTAATTTTTGTATTTTTTAGTAGAGACGAGGTTTCACCATGTTGGCCAAGATGGTCTCCATCTCTTGACCTCGTGATCTGCCCGCCTTGGCCTCCCAAGATACTGGGATTACAGGCGTGAGCCACCGCGCCTGGCCAGCCACCTGCAATTTCCATCAGACAAATACAGTCCTGCAAGTCATAACTTAATCTTGTAGTTTCATGTGCCCTGAAGGTATGCACAGCAGTTCTTTTACAAGAAAAAAGAACACACAAGATCTATATGGAGTCAAATTGGATACTAGAGTTGGAAGGAGGAGACTCCAGGAACCTCCTTCCTGCCAGGGAGGAACCATCAGCACAAGCATTCCCAGCTAACCTTCCCCCTGCAGCTTCAACTATGGAAGCCACTTCACTTGTAAGTCAAGTCCCATGGGTGCCTGCCCGTGCCTGCATCCCCCGCCTGCATTCTGGTCCCTCCACTCACTCCCTCGGGCACAGTGATGCCTCTGGATGCAGCTCATTGTTTGGCTTCTGGAAGAGAAGTCATACACCTGTCCAAAGGGATGACATATCTTTCCAGCTGTCATTATTCTTATTGTGGAATAAATAGAGATATTAGTTTGATTGGACAAGCACTTTATGGAGTCTACCTTGTTCCCTGTAGTCTCTCAGACGTTTACAAATCGGTTGAACCATGTTTTTATTTTCTCCACCACCTCAAGGCCATACCATTTCTCTTTTTAATATACAGACTATGCCTTGCACAGAGTAAGTGCCAATAAATATTTGTTGAATTGATTTTCCTGTTCAGAGATGTGGCAGAAAGACCCTCTTGTTTTGTGTGCATAATTCTTCTGTGTGGCGATTGTTGAAATCCTTTCTTATGGATACTGGTCATATCGGCCAGCACCAGGCCAAGTCTCAGGGTCTGAGCTGAATATTACCTGGGTCAACAACCAAAGGCGACCTAAAGCTGAGCACAGATTGTGGTGGGAGAAGGGAGACCACAGAGGGTAAAAGGAGAACAATTCCAGTCCCTCACAGACAGGGATGAATATATGCTGCAGGCAGGAGTCAAGGTAAGAGGCTGAGAGCCCATGAGATGAGGAGCGGGTGACGGAGTAGAGAGAAAAGAGGGATGATATGATGGGTTCAAGGTCAAGGTGGTGGGCAAGGGCGGCCAAGCCAGTCATCCTGGGTTTGCATCCTCGTTCATGCTAGATGCCACTTTGGACAACTCTCTTAACTCCATAGAACCACATCAGCTCCATCTCTATAAGACCAGGGGGCTCATAGTCACTGTGGGGATTTAACAAGGGAACTAGTATTTGTGAAAACACTGTAAACTGGGAAATGTAAATGCAAATAGAAGGCAAATTTGCAACATTTGGAAACATCTCCTAGCCTTAAATAATTTTTTGTAAGTCTTCCTCTGCTTTCTCATTCCTCTTGAAGGTTTATTCCCAGGAACCTGGGGTCTTCAAGCTTGATGGGACCTTGGGGTTCACTTGGTTCATCCCTGTCGTGTCACAGACAAGGAAATAGGCTCAGAGGGCTAATGAAAGTCATCCAGGGCTAATTAAAGAGCACATCAGGCTGGGCGTGGTGGCTCACACCTATAATCCCAGCACTTTGGGAGGCTGAGGTGGGAGGATCACCCGAAGTCAGGAGTTCGAGACCAGCCTGGCCAACATGGTGAAACCCTGTCTCTACTTAAAATATAAAAAGTAGCCAGGCATGGTGGTGCATGCCTGTAATCCCAGCTACTTGGGAGGCTGAGGTAGGAGAATTGTTTGAACATGGGGAGGCAGAGGATACAGTAAGCTGAGATCATACCACTGTACTCCAGCCTGGGTGACAGAGCAAGACTCCATCTCAAAAAAAAAAAAAAAGAAAAAGAAAAGGAAAGAAAAGAACACATCAAAGGCCATCCCCATCAATCACAGCTTCGCTGGCTTGGATCCCTAGTTTACATTTTTACTTTGCTTTTGACTCCCTGGTTTTCATTTTACTTCCACCCCACATGTCATTTTAAGGACAACTCATGCTGCTCACTATAGACCAATATGGTCTAACTATTGAGTGCATGGTGGGGATGCTCATTCAGTTGGCCCCAGACCCTAATAATAACAATTACCACAGCTCAGAGCCTTGAATCTGCTACTGGGACCAGGCTACTTGGAAAAGATGACCTTCTGCAGGGTCCAGATCCAGCTGGTGAAGGTGGGAGGGAAGAAGATGAAAAGCCTCTGCTCCCCTCTGTCATGCCGCTTCATCTTACCTTCCCTTGCAAAGTTAAAGTCTGCTTCGAGTCTATTTGGTTCCTTGTAGAGAGCCTGCTTCCCACTATGCCTCTGTCTTACCTGGTGTCTTTGGCAGAGCCCCGAACCATCTCAGTGTCAAATCCCGGGGCTCCCCTATTTGGCCCTGGTCTAGGTAACTGAACAGTCCCTGCAAACACGAGGGATTGATGTATGTCCAATGCAGGTATGTCATGAAAAGGTTCCACAGCAGAACGACTAAGGAACCAATTAGGAGATGAATAAAACATGTCCTATGTAGGTTATTCAAGAAAAGACTAATAATGAGAAATCCGAAGAAAGACGGGTGCATTCATTTTGGGATCGTCCCTTCTTGAGCAAGTAGAAGGAAGGCCTGAGAGTCAGTCCTTCAGGGGCACAGCAGCCAGGGGAGGTGCTGAGTGATGGAGGCAGAAACATTTTTTGCCCCTCATTTAGCAGACTTCCAAACACTGCCTCCTCCTCCTCCTCCGTGGTTGGGAGATGTCACATTTTGCTTGTCCCAAAGCCCCAGGACCCGCTGACCCAGCATGGTTGTTTCCTTCAGCTGTTGCTATGACCTGACCCCAAATCCTGGCTATTGACTGAGTGGCCACTTGACTTCGCCAGATGTCTCACTCTGCACTTCCTGATGTGGAAATCTACCCCCTATCCAGAGTAGGGCCTCTGGATGCTGGCCAGCCTCTTCCTGGCTCCCTGCATCAACGTCCTCCCTACAAAGGCTGAGATGCAAGATCTGTTTTCCAAACCACCAAAGTCATCACATAAATGTGTGAATGCATACATTTGCCAAAAAACCGGCAGATAATACTACTAATGACTAAACCAGAGCTGGCTTGGGAAATGAGGGTAAGTCATCAGCAAACTCGTCAATGAGTGGCGGTGAGGCGCTGTAGAGAGCAGCTGGTGTCAGAGGCTATGAGTTCCTGCACACTCACTGGCTGCATTGCTACTAAAATAAGTCTCAGTTTCCTCATTTGCAAAGTGGGCTTAATAATCAGAATAATGCTTATCCTGTTTACTTTACAAGGTTCTTGCTAGGATCAGAGCCCTATGAACTTTTTTTTTTAGAAAGCTATACTTGCATACAAGACTATTCGTTTCATAATTAACAAAGTGCCTTGCTGAAAATAAGTGCTCACTAGGCATTAGAACTGTAGTCTGATTGTGAAAGAAAACATTATTATTTCATGGCATTTCCTACCTGACTTTCTTCTTTGTTTGCCTGTCTTCCCTGCCTCCCCCATTAGACTGTAAACCCTCTGAAATCAGGAACTCTGTCCATCTTGCTCAGAGCTATGTTCCTTGTGCCTTGGGGGGTACTGGAACAAAGAAAATATCATTAAGTGGTTTTTGAGGGGATGAATGGTGGCCTTATGGCTCAGAAGGAAGCAATGTAGGGAACAGTTAAAATGAGCTTAATTCTGGGGAATGCAAGCTTTTTCTTTTTCTTTTCTTTCTTTCTTCTTTTTTTAAGACAGAGTTTCACTCTTGTCACCCAGGCTGGAGTGCAGTGGTGCAATCTTGGCTCACTGCAATCTCTGCCTCCTGGGTTCAAGTGATTCTCCTACCTCAGCCTCCATGCCCAGCTAATTTTTGTATTTTTAGTAGAGATGGGGTTTCACCTTGTTGGCCAGGATGGTCTCAATCTCTTGACCTCGTGATCCACCTGCCTCGGCCTCCCAAAGTGCTGGGATTACAGGCGTGAGCCACTGCGCCCAGCCTGCAAGCTTTTTAAATGAGAATTTGCTGCTGGTGTAAAATGAAATATATCTTAGAAAGTAACCAGGTCATCTTGGAGATCAAAATATGGAAGGAAACACCAAGTGTGAAGATCAGATAAGAGATCTGTGGATATTGCCAGGTGCAGTGGCTCACACTTTGGGAGGCTGAGGCGGGTGGATCACGAGGTCAGGAGTTTGAGATCAGCCTGATCAACGTGGTGAAACCCCATCTCTACTAAAAATACAAAAATTAGCTGTGCACCTGTAACCCAGCCACTCAGGAGGCTGAGGCAGGAAAATTGCTTGAACCCAGGAGGCAGAGGTTGTAGTGAGCCGAGATTGCACTAGTGCACTCCAGCCTGGGTGACAGAGTGAGACTCCACCTCAAAACAAACAAACAAAAAGAGATCTGTGAATATTGAGTAGGACAAGATTTGTTCTGTCTTCTAAAAAGCTGGCTCTATTTTTATTGCCCCAGAAAGTAGAACCAGGACCCACAGAGAGATGGCGTTTGTTTCGGTTAAAGACACTTGAGAATAGAATGGGCTGACTCAGGAGGTGGTGAGTTTCTAGACAGAGGAGAAATTCAAGAAGAGGCTGGATGAATTTGTGGCACTAATGTTGTAGGTAAACTGAGGAACTATGTTATTAAATGAGATATAATAGGGCCTCCATGGCCACAATTTATTCTAATCTGCAGGGTTCCAGAGGCAAAGTCCAAAATAAGTTAATGAATTAACTAATTAATTAATTAAAGGGAAAGGGGGAGGAAAGGGAAGAGGGAAGGGAAAAGAGGAATGATCTGGGATCTCTGCCATTTCCCTTCCTTGAGAATTCTTTTCATCTTCAACTCACGCCCCTTGATAAGGAACATCAGACACCACCCTCACCCATCTCAGAACAACTCATGACTTGCATCCTCCTTCTCCAGCCAGACTATACCTCTCACTGGTACACATGGCCTCGGCTCCCATCGCCCCGTCTTCAGCCAGGCATTCTCTCTTGGTGTAAGGAAGACCACTGTTTACTCCATGCTGAACTGACCCTGGAGGTTCTTTGTTCATGACCTCCACATACCATGTGGAACAGGAACTGGCAGCCCCCTTTTACAGGCTGAATGTTTTGTCCCTCAACACCCCCAAATTCACATTGTTGGAAATAAGAGCTCAGAGTTGCAAAGAAAATGAGCACTTAAATAAAGGATATCTCAACAAGGCAAACTTACTTCTGCAGAAGGGTGCTGCTCGTTCTTCTGGTCACTGCAAGAGCACACCGAACAAAGGAGGGAAGGGGTTTTTATCCCTAATGCAGTCAGTCCCTACTACTGTGTCCGGTCTCCATTGGCTGGGGTCGCACCATACCATCTAAGCTGATCCCGACTGGCTACTTCAAAATTGAGCAGGGGTGGGGGCTACAGTGGAGGGAAGAGCAGTTTCTGAACTAAGGGTGCCAAATAAGGAACAGATGTGGGTTGTTACAGATTGGGAACAGATGTGGGTTACAGACTGGGAACGGATATGGGTTACAGATTGGGAACAGATGTGGGTTACAGATTGGGAATGGCTGGAAGGTTGTTTACCATAACTGGGGGCAAGGAGGCAAGGAAGTTAGGCTTTGAAAATAGAGGACAAGCTGAACCTTTGAAGAGGAACTCACTGTTTCCAACAATATGTTGAAGCCCTAAACTCAGTGTGGCTGTACTTTGAGATAGGGCCCTTAAGGAAGTAATTAAGGTTTAAAAAGGTCACAAGGGTGCAGGCCTGACTTGATAGGATTAGTGTCCTTACAAGAAGAGACACCAGGATGCGCTTCTGTTGTCTCTCTCCTCTCTCTGCCACAGAGAAAAGGCCATGTGAGGGCATGGCAAGAATGCGGCTGTCCACAAGACAGGGGGAGAGCCCTCCCTAGAAACCAAATGGACTGACACCTAAATCTTGGACTTCAAGCTCCCAGAACTGTGAGAAAATTAATTTCTGTCATTTAAGCTGCTTGGTCTGTGGTATTTTGTTATAACAGCCTGAGCTGACTAAGACACTCCCTTGGTAAAAAAAATTTCAAGGAGGAAGCATGATTTGGATGCTCATTCTGCCACTTACAAGCTGAGGGGCCTTGGGCAAGTTATTTTTCTCTCTGAGCCTCATTGTGGTCATTGGTAAAATGTGGATCATAACACCTACTGCAAAAGGCTATTATGAGGATCAAGTGAAAAATCTGCATGTGGGTATCTGGGGCACAGTAAAACACTTAGAAAAAGTTAGATTTAAAGGAAGATACCTACATCTTGAAACTAGAACATTTTGAGAGACAGGACTAGCTGGATTTCCTAGGCCGACTAAGAATCCCTAAGCCTAGCTGGGAAGGTGACCACTTCCACCTTTAAACATGGGGCTTGCAACTTAGCTCACACCTGACCAATCAGATAGTAAGGAGAGCTCACTAAAATGCTAATTAGGCAAAAACAGGAGGTAAAGAAATAGCCAATCATCTGTTGCCTGAGAGCACAGCGAGAGGGACAATGATCAGGATATAAACCCAGGTATTCGAGCCAGCAATGGCAACCCCCTTTGGGTCCCCTCCCTTTGTATGGGAGCTCTGTTTTCACTCTATTTCACTCTATTAAATCTTGCAACTGCACTCTTCTGTGTTTGTTATGGCTTGAGCTGAGCTTTCGCTCACAGTCCACCACTGCTGTTTGCCACAGTCACAGACCCGCTGCTCACTTCAATCCCTCCAGATCTGGCAGGGTGTCCGCTGTGCTCCTGATCCAGTGAGGCACCCATTGCCACTCCCGATCGTGCTAAAGGCTTGCCATTTTTCCTGCATGGCTAAGGGCCTGGGTTCATCCTAATTGAGCTGAACACTAGTCACTGGGTTCTACAGTTCTCTTCCATGACCCACAGCTTCTAATAGAGCTATAACACTCACCGCATGGCCCAAGATTCCATTCCTTGGAATCCGTGAGGCCAAGACACCCAGGTCAGAGAACACGAGGCTTGCCACCATCTTGGAAGCGGCTTGCCACCATCTTGGAAGCGGCTCGCCACCATCTTGGGAGCTCTGTGAGCAAGGAACCCCAGTAACAATTTCTCGGTGTGATCACCTGATAAAACAACAGCAGCCTGCCCCCTTCGAGGCTGCCTCCTCTGGACAGTGGCCTTGAAGTCCCCATTTGCTTATCAGTTACCTTTTGGGTTGGCATAAGAGTGTTCGTCTCTCAGCAATACCAGCCTCTCCCGTGTCTCCAGGATTCACATCCCAGAGCTTCTTGTGCTTTTCTCCACAGAATTTTGGGATCACAGCTAAAAGAATCAACCAGTCTGTTGGAACATTTAAGTTCTCCTGCCCTCCTGGTATCTGCAGACATAGGTAACAATTCCATGTGCAAAACTTTCAAGTAATGATGAATCCGCTGGGGCCATAACTCACACCCTGAGGCCACCCCCGAAGGATGGCTGGAGGTACCTCACTGAGGAGTCATCCCGCCCACTAGTACCATGAGTCACGCCCTCTCATTAGATCAAATCAGAGGCAGGGAGAGATTTACAGCTTATCTCAAAACATCTGGACCGGCAATGTCGATTCCAGACCAACAGCAGGAGAGGGTACTTGGGGCCACATTACAAGCCTTGCTTCTGAAGAGCAGCTGCCCTGAATGTTCACCTCGAACACTTCTCAGCATGCTGCCTCCTCAGAGTGTGCACATCTGGATTTGAAACTAAAAGCAAGAACTATACATTTTTCTTGCTGTTGAAATATGGCTCCCTGGGGACCCAGCAGGTCAGGCCAACACAGACACTTCCTGCATCCTGACCTCAGACAAGCCCACATTCTCTAGGATAACTGAAGGGAACGCTTCCAAGTCTGCAAGCTGCCGTCAACTAAGAACTCAGGCATCCTCACTTCGTGCTGAGAGGAGGCTCTTAAACATCACTGCCTGGGCTGAGCTTAGGGGAGAAGGAAGTAGAAAATGTGATTAACATGTAACCATAAAATGTTGCAGCCATAAAAAAAGAGAGAAGTTATGCATAAGTTATGGCTGCGTGAATGGCCACATCAAGCCATTTCCAAAAGCCCATCTCACTAAACAGCAGTTATCTTGCTCCTCAAGTGGAAACCGCTTTGAGACATTTCAAAATTAGTGATTTTCTGCCAGCAGCTACACTGACTGCACCAGAGATCCTGACCACAGTCCTTGCTAGAGTCTCAAACAGACTTGGATTTGACTTTTTTTATTTTTTATTTTTTTTGAGACAGAGTCTCACTCTGTCACCCAGGCTGGAGTGCAGTGGTGTGATCTCAGTTCACTGAATCCTCTGTCTCCTGGGTTCAAGCGATTCTCCTGCCTCAGCCTCCCGAGTAGCTGGGACTACAGGCACCTGTCACCATGCCCAGGTAATTTTTGTATTTTTAGTAGAGGCCGGGTTTCACCATGTTGGCCAGGCTGGTCTCAAACTTCTGACCTCAAATGACCCACCCACCTCGCCCTCCCAAAGTGCTGGGATTACAAGTGTGAGCCACTGCACCAGGCCAAACAGACTTGCATTTGACTTTCAAAAAATATGTTGCAGCTGGGCACGGTGGCTCACGCCTGTAATCCTAGCACTTTGGGAGGCCAAGGTGGGAGGATCACAAGGTAAAGAGATTGAGACCATCCTGGTCAACATGGTGAAACCCCGTCTCTACTAAAAATACAAAAATTAGCCAGGTGTGGCAGGCGTCTGTAATCCCAGCTTATTTGGGAGGCTGAGGCAGGAGAATCGCTTGAACCTGGGAGGCGGGAAGGGAGCCCCTTCCAGAGCACACCTGCTGAGTGCTTTGGTTCCCTTCCAACTCTCATGCTATATGGCTCTTACGCTCACCCATCTGCTGTTTCAGCCCCTGACTCACAACTCTGATTAAGCCTGCCCTTTTTTGTTATCCTGGAGAAAATGTGCTTCTTGCTTGATCTTGTTCCTTACAAATTCATTCTCTTGTTTAGGGTCGATGCTCCTTAATGATGCTGTTGTTCCATTGTCTGCCACAAACCACTTTCCACTCTAAAGGTTTGTCAACATGAACCCGTTTGTTGATGAAATCAGACAAGACAGATGTGAGGATGATATTCTTCTCAAGGTGTCCAGTCCAGCTTGATACCCGACAGATCTAGACTAAAAGCATCCTCCTGACCCACGTGCAGAGACAGTACATGATGCTTGGCTGTGTAATGGAGACACCAAGACACCAGCTTGAGTCCTCTGCTCTTATTACCCATGAGAATGTGGGTGAGAAACATGACCACCTTGAGCCTCAGTCTTCTGATGTGTGAAATGAAGATAATTGGAGACCCTATTTTCTAGGGTGTTTTAGGAAGAAACAAAATCATGCTTAGCATGGTAGCTGGAATACCTTTAGGGTCCAATAAAAGGAATAGCTATACTCCTGGTAGTGATGAGATAGTTCTGTATCTTGAGTGCAGTGATGATTACACAAATGTACACATGTGAGGAAATGGCATAGAGCTACACACACACTGACCTGGTGTCAAATTCCTGGTTCAGATTTTGTGTGATAGTTATTCCCGTAACCACTGGGCAACTTCCTATCATTATTTCAAGATTAAAAAGAAAAGAAAAGAAAAAAAAAAGACCAGGAAGGTAAAAAAGGAGATGGGGTGGGAATAGCTGTGGTGGGATTAGTACTGTTTGGAGACTTCATTTCCTTCCCTGCTCTGCTGTATGACTGCTGAGCGCTGGCTGCAGACCCTGCTGCACTTTCACGGCTGCCCTGGTCTCCAGGTTCATTACTATCTCTCAGACTCACAGCATCAGCCTTCACCCTGGCTCTGCTGGAGACTGCCTCAGAGCTACAGTCCCCTGGTAACTCCCTGGTGTATCACTGCCCCAGGCAGCTCCACCACCCCTGCCCCACCCCAGCAAGACCCCAGGCAGCTCCACCACCCCTGCCCCACCCCAGCAAGACCCCAGGCAGCTCCACCACCCCTGCCCCACCCCCAGTAAGACACATGCAGGCTATGCAGGGGGAATCTCGTGCTGAAGGGCGACCTCGCTACGTGAGCAGGGCTCTCCACGGTCCCACATGCCTGGCCCTGTAGGGAAACCGAGGATAATGGGTTTTGCTGGTGGCCATAGGGTGTGGACTGTGGGGATGTGCCAAGCTTGTGAGCATGAGCTCAGGCGAAAGTCCTGTCTTGAAAGATGTGATGGCTCGAGCTACGGAATTCTGTTCCAGCAAGGATGAGAAAACATTCTGTGTCTGTCCAAACCAAGAAGGAAAGCAACAAGTATGGAGGGTTTTAAACTTTGACAAGTTCCAGAGGCTCAGTGATAAGAACCAGGGAGAGATTCCAGGGGGTAGAGGCAATCAAGGGAAATGTCTGAGCCCAGGAAGAAGAGGGGAGGTGAATGGCAGGACCCGGTTACCAAGGATGTTCGTGTCTGAGTTAGACCATGGAAGAGACCTCCGTGTGAACCTGATAGGTAGTATTTTAAAATGTTCATAAAGGAAAAGTAGATCCTATCTGTGGCAGATTGTAAAATGCAGGGGCTGTTGCAGTCTGCGGAGAAGACGCCTCAGGATTTTGATCAGGTTGGAGTATTGGGGGAGCGTCACTTAAACCAGCTGCCAGAGGACCTCTGATCCGAGATGGGAGCTTTGGTTGCAGATGAGCATATGGAGAGGCTCTAACTCCTTTCTTTCCTCGTTTGTCTTCCATAAAGAAGAGAAGACCTGAAGCCCAGGATCCTAGGAATAAGAAGAGCAGATACCATCTTTCCTTTGCAGGAATAACAAACAGGCAGCCCAAATCCTACCCTTCCAATTTTGGTGAGCATGTGGAGAAACAGACACACTTCCAGACATGATGGTGGGGGTGTGCATGGACAATGCTTTTGGGGAATTCAGTTTGGAAGATCCACACATGTCTACAACTGGGTCTTTGTGGAAGAGTGTGTCTTGCATATCTCAGGCTTTTGCTGGTAAAGATCAATGAAATGAAAGGAGTGGGTGCTTCTGAACTGCAGGCACCTGCTGCATGCTCCTTCCAATGCCTCTCACCAGTGGGGAAACCTCAGGAGTCCGTCTCTGAATTTGTTTCCCTTGCTGTGAAATAGGGATGGCAAGAATAAAATCTCTTTCTGGGGTGGCTGGGAGGTTCACTTGGAACAGTGAACAGGCCTTGAACATTGAACCACACCTCTGGAATGCTACTGAATGTTGCTATTGTGACATGTGAAGAGGCAGAGGTTTTGGTGTCTGGGAGCATTTTCCTGGGAGAGGGAAGGGGTAAGGAGGCGAGGGAGGTGGGTCATCTACAATCATCCCTTTACCCAGCTGGCTGGAATTGCTGTATAGGAATTAAAATCAACAGAGGAAGTCATTGTGAAAATACGCATAGACGTGAGCTCTGGACAGAACAGGTTCAGGAAACGGAGGAGATCCCCAGGAAGTCTTCCAAGCACAAAGAGGAGGAAATGGAAAGTATGAAAGTACGGATGCAGGAACCTGTGATTAAAGCAGAAATGAAAGAATGAATAAGGGAACTATAGTTCTGCAAACAAGAAAGGGAGGAGGAGGGAATAAGACCAGCTCTCTTTGCAAGTCCTTCCTTCATCAAGCCATAGGAAGGAGGGAGCGGATGGCACAGGAGCTCTGAAGAACAAAACACGGCAAGTCACAACCAAATCACTATTGAGATAATGAGAGGTTAATAAGAGCAGTTTCCAGATCTGTCAGCAAATGTGGGTGTGACTAAGACTGGTACACAATTTGGGGGTCCCTGTAAGATGCTACTGCTGGAAGGGGAAATGGGGATTTTAAAGCAGAAACATTGCCCAGGGACACAGAAGCCCTGGAAGGGGACTACTGCTTCCAGAATGGTTAAGTTCATTGAAGAATTTTCCACTAGCAATTGACTCATCATTCATAGAGGGAGAGAGCTGGAGACAGAGCAAAGGCTGGCCACGCTGGCAGTGGTAGGTATGACCCTACACTCACCTGCTGGGGTCAGCTTCCCTGTCTGCTTCCCTTACAGGTGGGAAATCCAGTTCCCCTGTCCATACCATCTTATATCTGCAAGGACTTTAATTTGACACCAGGGCTGGTGTTTGAACGGCATTACTGTTAGTGGAGGGAGCTGACGGAATGACTCAAGGCACAAGTATATCATCTGAAGAAGACTAGAGCCTCATTGCCTTAAAAGAATCAGCAACAAGTGAAAAGTGACAGTGGCTGACCACGTGTCCTTGGACAAGGTACTTATCTGCTCTGAGTGTACTTGCTGAGTCTGTTTCAACTATACAATGGAAATGACACGACCTCCTGCAGAGGATGATAAAGACCACCTTAGAGAGCAGGTGAAGTGGCCAGAGTTACACCCTAGTACTGCCCTCAAGAAACATTTTCCTTTCCCTTGCAGTGAGGGAAGCCAAGGTGCCTGGATGAGCAGATAGAATCTTTGTTTGCGGTTGTCCAGGCTGTCCCTACCATCATCATTTAGATGTCGATGCAAGCTCAAAGAAAGCATGTCTGAGCTTTATCCCTTTATTCCTCTCTCATCTTGTCAAGCCCAAGGATGCCTTTTAAAAAATAGGAAAGGCCACACCATTTAAAAGAAAGGCCAAGTGCCAGGCAAGAGCCCTGGTGAGTGCTGGGGTGCAGGGAGAGCTTTGCAGACCCTGGGACTCACCTTCAGGCCTTGCACTGACTCTGTCTGTTCCTGACAAGCCCTATGCACTCTCCTCTGGCTCCTGGTGGCTTCTTTCCTGGTTCCAGCCACTCCATTTGTCCTGGACTTCATCTTGGCCCATCTGTTCTGGTTGGGCTTCCCTTTCTGAATTCTTTTCCCTGTTTTTGCAGCCCAGAAGCCTGAGCTGCCTCCTGGATGTCCAAAGTCTTTCATCTTGCCTCGGGCTAGCAGACTGCACTAATTGACACTGAGGGGTGAATGAGACTTAATTAGGGAATGTTTCCAGCCCAGGAGTACAGAAGGGGTGAGGAAAGGAGAGGTCATGGGTGGAGTGCGGTGAGGGGATATGGGCAGCACCTGTCTTCAGTGTGATTTGCCCAAGAGCATCGCCTAACCCCACCCCAAACATTCTCCAGTGCTGTCAAGACAGAGAATAAAAAACACCAAATGCAGGAGTCAAATGTCCCCCCACCTTTGGCAGCCTCTGCCTTTTAGGTGAGGTCAAGGATAGAGTCCCCACATGTGAGGCTGTGTCAGTCACCAACCAGAGATTCCACTTCCACCTCCACAACTTCCAGGGCACAGACTCCTCATCTGACAAATATGACCAAAGACCTAGCTGTGGTGAGCTCAGCATTTTGTTCTCCTGCTCTGACATATCAGTAATATTGGTATTTGAGCTGTGAGATCCCATTAGCTCTCCTCAGACCCTGAGGCTTTAAATTTCCCATTGAATTCATTTTAACCCACATTAATTGGGTGTGTACAAAGCTCTGGGCTCAGCACAGTAAAGAAAATGGTGAATTGGCCCCACAGGGAGATCATGACATAACAGAAGCAAACTGCAATCTCTGGCTTTCACTATAGGGTGGGATACATGGGGGCTAGAGGGCAAGAGGGCTGGAAGAATTTATTCCTGGGTTGGGGTCAGGGCAGTGGGTGTGTGGCTGGCTGGAAGGAAAGTGAGATTTGGCATGGGCCTTAGGAAAGTATCTTCAGACCGAGGGAACCTCATGAGTAGAGGCATGGAGGAGCAGGTGTGACAGAGCCTATGATGGGGAGTTGGGGAGAGCCTGGATAGGTCAGCCCAGGCCACAGAGGGAATTGGTTAACACATGAACCTAAAGGCCAGAAGTTTAAGAGACATCAGGGTCTGTAACTGCTCAAATAATATGCAATTATCTGAGTGCAAATGTATTTTTTAAGAGGAGAGTCTACATACTCCTTCAGGGTCACAATGAGATCCAGAGCCATCAATGCTGATATAGGCCATGGGGGACCTATTGGAATATTGTTTTTCATTTAAAAAGTTATTTATTATAAAGATTTTCAAACATACCAAAAGTAGAGGTAATAATATAATGAACTCAATGTCCCACCTTCAACCATGATCAATTTGTGGCTGGTCTTGTTTCACTTGCACCTTCACCTCTTCCCACAACCTCAGGCTTGATTTGATGCTAATCTTAAAGAAAATATTCAATATGTTTCTGGATTAAAATATAAGGATTTTTTTTAAAAAAACACACAACCACAATACCATTAAGTCATCTAAAATGTTTAACAATATTTCCTTAATATCATCAAATATTCAGTCAGGTGTTCACATCTCCCTAAATGTCTATTGACTTTTTTTTTAAACAGTTTGTTAATTTGATTTAGGGTCCATATAGAGTTCATACCTTGCTTTCTTTAAGTCTCCTTCAACCCGTAGAGTCCCTTTCCATCTATTTTTTCTGTCATTTGTCCTGTAGAGTTTCCTGCAGTCTGGATTTTGTGAGCTGCATCTCATGATGTCATTTAACATGTGCTTCTATCTGTGTGCTTCCTATAAACTGGAAGTTTGAGCTACAGATGTCATTATATTCAGGTTTGATTTTTTTTTCAATACAACTTCAAGAGGTTCATAATGCCTGGTTGTCCCTCTTGTTTCCATCACAGTGACTTTTTTTTTTTTTTTTTTTTGAAATGGAGTCTCACTGTCACCGAGGCTGGAGTGCAGTGGCGCGATCTCGGCTCACTGCAACCTCAGCCTCCTGGGTTCAAGTGATTCTCCTGCCTTAGCCTCCCGAGTAGCTGGGACTACAAGCACGTGCCACCACGCCCAGCTAATTTTTTGTATTTTTAGTACAGATGGGGTTTCACCATTTTAGCCAGGATGGTCTCGATCTCCTGACATTGTGATCTGCCCACTTTGGCCTCCCAAAATGCTGGGATTACAGGTGTGAGCCACCACAGTGATTTTAAGCTTGGGAGATGTATTAGTCCATTCTTACACTGCTATGAAGAAGTACCCGAGACTGGGTAATTTATAAAGAAAAGAGGTTTAATTGACTCACAGTTCCACATGGCTGGGGAGGCCTCAGGCAACTTACAATCATGGGGGAAAGCACCTCTTCACTGGGCAGCAGGAGAGAGATAGGTGCAAGCAGGGAGAATGTCAGATGCTTATAAAACCATCAGATCTTGTGAGGCTCACTTACTATAATGAGAACAGCATGAGGGAAACCGCCCCCATGATTCAATTATCTCCCCTGGTCCTGCCCTTGACATGTGAGGATTATTACAATTCAAGGTGAGATTTGGGTGGGGACACAGAGCCAAATCATATCAGGAGAGAAGTGTAGGCATTTCAGAAAGGTCAGTCAATGGTGTGGGGGTCTGAGCAGAGGCAGGGACCAGAGGCAGGAAGACCAGCTGGGAAGCTGCTGCAGTGGTCTAGGCGAGCTGCCACCTTCCAGCCGCACGAATAAGCCTGTATAAATGAGGGGTGCTTTTGTGCTTGCATGTGTAGAAGGCCCCCTGGAGCTGCAGGCAGCACTCTGGCACTAGATGCTTGTTTCTGTGACCTGGGGAACTTGACAGCCACATGAGGACCATCAAGTGGCTAAATACAGCAAAATAAATGAGGCACTTTTACTAATGTATTTGCTTTTTCTCTATCTGCCTGAAGCTTTGCTAGGTGAATTAGGTTTCCAATGTGTTGCCCCTCCCTAGAACCATGAAATCCCCAGGGGATGGGAAGTGAATGGAAATGACTGGAGCACAAGGCGAACCCCTGGCCTGTGTGGTTTCTTCTGCATGTTGCAAAGGAGAAAAACGGCAGCTGTATTTTAATGGGAAATGCTTAAACAGTGAAAAAGCCCCAGATTGCAAAACCTTACCCTCCCCAAAAGGTACAAGAAATTTAATGTTTGAAAATGGTTTTACATTTCTTTGAGGACCAAAACTATTCCTCTTGTTTCTAATGCCCATGAGCTAGTCTCTGACTCTCCTTGAAATTTGAGAGGGGTGGGCAGTGCGGAGAAAGAGAGAGATGTATTATATTTCCTTTTGAAATGGGTACACATAAAAGTGTCCAGTAATGTAATTTTTGAATGTGTAACTAGGCTTATTTTCTGATAGTCTTGAGTCATAAAATTATACCTTAATTTTAGAAAGCATTCTGATTCTGAGATGTAATAAAATCATATTTAATGCTGTGAAACATTTTAAAGTGTGTTTTTAAAGGAAAATACTATTTTGGATAACCATTAAGTAGCTCAGCTATTCAAAATAAACTATAAAATGCAAATAAAAATGTGCTTGGGTTATATTTTGAAGTTTGGTACAATACCTTAGAAATCTGTTGAAGCTACAAGAATGGTAACTGAATCAAACAGATCCCACTGGACCTATCTGCCGTCACGGCATCACTGCCCAAATCCTGCAGCTTGATCTAGTGAATCTCATAGCTTGATGGCTCCGTGGTCTATATTTCTGAGTGTTTTGAGGAAGCTGCTTTTAAGAACAGCCAGCTTTGTGTGGCATGGAGAGGACAGAGAATCAGGCAAGGCTCAGCCCCAACCTACACATTTGGGAGACTGTTGGGCAGCAGTCGATGAGGGAAAGGTAGATTCTAAAGTCTGATGAACCAACTTAAGGTTTTATAACGTGACTACCACTTCCTGGCTGAGTGACGTTGGATATGTCATTTAACCTCTTCTGTGGTTTCTTTATCAATAAATGGAAGATTAAAAACTCCTTGTTTTAGGCCAGGCGCAGTGGCTCACGCCTGTAATCCCAGCACTTTGGGAGGCCGAGGCTGGTGGATTACAAGGTCAGGAGATCGAGACCATCCTGGCTAACATGGTGAAACCCCATCTCTACTAAAAATACAAAAAATAGCCGGGTGTGGTGGCAGGCGCCTGTAGTCCCAGCTACTCGGGAGGCTGAGGCAGGAGAATGGCGTGAACCCAGGAGGCAGAGCTTGCAGGAAACCAAGATAGTGCTACTGCACTCCAGTCTGGGAGACAGAGTGGGACTCCGTCTCAAAAAAAAAAAAAAAAAACCTCCTTGTTTTAATATCCAATAAGTGGGGCGTAAAAAGAACATATAGAAAAATTGGCTGTGTGTTAGGAACTAAGCTGTTGCTCAAGAAATGATAGATCTTGTTATTATCAGGACACATAAGAAAGTAAATCAATAATAGAGGAATAAATTAGCTAGCCTTTATAACTGAGGGAATATTTTAATCTCATTTTGTTATTCAGTAAAGCTAATATCATCAATTTTCCCTGATTAATGAATACTGAAAATCTGTGGTATGGTAACCAGCTTCAAAGATGGTGCCCAATTATCCTCTTGGTCTTCATGACTAGAAAGAGACATGTGGTTCTCATCCTTCTTGTAACAGACTTGGCCTATGTGGCCAATGGAATATGGCAGAAATAATGATAAATGCCTTCTGAGATTAGGTTATAAAATACATTGTGTTCCCATGGAAAAGAATAAAGTTGGATCCTTATCTCCACCATATACAAGAATTAACTCAAAGTGTATCAAAGACCCATTTTAAGAGCTAAAACTGTAAACTCTTAGAAGACAACAGAGAAAATCTTCGTGATTCTGGATTAGTCAATAGTTTCTTAGATATGACACCAAAAGTACAGAGAACAAAAGAAAAGCAAACTATACATCACCAAAATTAACTTTTGTGCTTCAAGGCAAAAGTCTTGGTCAAGAAAGTGAAAAGAAAACCTAAATAATGGGAGAAAAATTTAGCAAATCATATCTAATAAGGATCTCATATCTAGAGTATATAAAGATCTCTAACAGCTCAATAATAAAAAGCCAATAACTAAAAAACAAGCAGAGGATCTGAATAGACAATATACACATGGCCAACACACAAAAAGTTGTTTAACATTATTGACCATCAGTGAAATGCAAATCAAAACCTGGCAGACACCACTTCATACCCATGCAGATGGCTATAATAGAAAAGGTAGATAATAACAAGTGTTGACAAGCATGTAGAAAAATTGGCACCCTTATACATCGCTGATGGGACTGTGAAATGGTGCAGCCACTTTGAGAAATAGCCTGGCAGTTCCTGAAAATGTTAAACATAGAGTTATCATATGACTGTGCAATTCCACTCCTAGGCAAATACCCAAAGAAATAAAAACACATGTTCACACAAAAAGTTGTACATAAATGTTCATAGCAGCATTATTTGTAGTAGCCAAAAAGAGGAAATAACCCAAATGTCTATCAATTGATGAATGGATAAATAAATTGTGGTATATCGATACAATGGAATATTATTCAGCAATAAGAAGGAATGAAGTACTGATACATACTATAAGGATGACCTTTGAAAACATTATGCTAAATGAAAGAATTATAAAATGCCACATATTTTGTATGATTCTATTTATATTAAATGTACAGAATAGGCAAATCCATGTAGACAGAAAATGGCTTACTGGTTAGCGAGGGCTGGGAGGCTTAGGGAGAAATGAGGAGTGATTGCTAATGGTTACGGGATTTCTTTTTGGGGTGATGAAAATGTTCTAAAATTAATCACAGTGATGATGCACAACTCTGTGAATATACTAAAAACTGAATTGTATACTTTAAATGGGTGAATTGTATGGTACACAAATGACATATCAATTAAGCTGTTATTTTTATTTTTATTTATTTATTTATTTTGGAGACAGGGACTCTCTCTGTTGTCCAGGCTAGAGTGCAGTGGAGTGATCTTGGCTTACTGCAACATCCACCTCCCAGGTTCAAGCGATTCTCATGCCTCAGCCTCCTGAGTAGCTGGGACTACAGGCATTTGCCACCACGCCTGGCTAATTTTTTGCATTTTTAGTAGAGACAGTTTCACCATGTTGGCCAGGCTGGTCTCGAACTCCTGAGCTCAGGTGATCTGCCTACCTCAGCCTCCCAAAGTGCTAGGATTATAGGTGGGAGCCATCATGCCCGGCCTGAAGCTGTTATTTTTTAAAAATCACATTGCAAAATATTTTTTTAAATATTAAAAATTATAAATAAATAAATTAACAAAAATCACATTGCAAAGTATAGCAGATCTCTATGATCTGGTCTGAACTCTAATGTCAAACATTAAAATCGAGTTTGTCAGTATTACTATGTATGGTTTCTGAAAATACCAAATAAAAGATAATGAGGAATCTGAAAATATTTAAAAAGACATCATGGCTTTGGCGTTGCTCGCTCTCTCAGATCACTCCCTCTGGGAAGCAAGCTGCCATGTCATAGAGGGACGCCCACATGGTGAGGAGCTGAGGCCTCCAGCCAATAGCCGGCAAGGAACAAGAGCCTTCTGTTACCAGCCCTGGGAGTGAGCTTGCAGACAGATCCTTCAGCCTCAGGAAAGCTTCTTGATGACGCGGTCCTGGCTGACAACCGGACTGCAACCTCATGAGATACCCTGAGCCAGAACCACCAGCTAAGCCACTTCTCAAGTCCTGACTCACAGTGCTGCAAGATAATAAACGTTTTGGAGTCATTCGTAACACAGCAAGTGATAATGAAGATACGTGGGTTGAGTGGGGCTTTGCCTAATATGCCCTAGCGCCTCCTGAAAGTGAATGATGCCAGCTGGGATGACTAGGCACTGCTCAGAGAGCTGGGGTAAGGCCACCGTGTGGTTTCCTAAAAGGAGTGAAAGTAGAGAGAGCCTGAGATGAGCATCTTCCGGAGGGAGGGACTATGTCGCCTGGGAGAGAGTCACACACACCTGATTTCTGGGGCTCTGGGCCCCAGAGGCAGGTGTCGTCTAGGGATAAAGAACGAGAGGTAATGTCCAGAGGAGGAGGCCCCTTCTCTGACAGCCTGGGGTCGGAGGAGGCAAAGCTTTTGTTAAGAGGCAGTTCCCTGGCTTGATCAGAAGAGGAATGTCAGCCAGCTTCTGAGGACTGCAATACCAGAGCTTCTGAGGCAAACTGGGACATAGGAAGATTGAAGAAGGCGCCAGAGGCACAGAGACACACTACTGGAGCCTTGGAGATGGTGGTCATGGAAGCCATTAATAAAACATGGAACTTTCTGGAACATTGGTATTCATCATCATCATCTCTCACCCTCATGTCAACACTATTTATTTATATATTTATTTATTTATTTATGACAGGGTCTCACTCAATTGCTCAGGCTGGACTGCAGTGGCACAATCACAGCTCACTGCAGCCTTGACCTCCCGGGCTCAGGTGATTCTGCCACCTCAGCCTCCACAGTAGCTGGGGCCACAGGCATGCGCCACCGTGCCCAGCTAATTGTTGTATTTTCTATAGAGATGGGGTTTCACCATGTTGCCCAGGCTGGTCCCAAACTCCTAGGCTCAAGTGTTCTGTCTGCCTCGGCCCCCCAAAGTGCTGAGATTACAATCGTGAGCCACGGCACCCAGCCATGTCAACACTTTAATGCAGGCAGTTGCTATCCCCATTTTACTGAGGAGAATCTAATATTGTAGCAGGCCAAGTTTCACACAGGCCTCCATAACAACCGCTTCAGTACTGACTGAGTGGTTAAGTTAAATATTAAAAGCCAGTGCCTTTATACAAAGGCTAGGATGTAACAAAAGCCCACCAAGAGTTTTGTCTAGGCCTTTCCTGGGCCTTAAAGCATCACAGAATAATGAAGGAATTCTTAACAGGACCCATTTAGGATTAAACAAGTTTATTGGGGGTCTGGAGGAACTCCTCAAACCTGTGATTTAGCAGGAGAGAAGATAAGGGTAATCACCCCAGCAACTGGACCCATTAAGAGTAAGTAAGCTGGCCGGGCGTGGTGGCTCATGCCTGTAATCCCAGCACTTTGGGAGGCTAAGACGGGAGGATCACGAGGTCAGGAGATCGAGACCATCCTGGCTAACACAGGGAAAGCCCATCTCTACTAAAAAAAAAAAAAAAAAAAAAAAAAATTAGCCAGCCGTGGTGGTGGGCGCCTGTAGTCCCAGCTACTTGGGAGGCTGAGGCAGTAGAATGGCGTGAACCTGGGAGGCGGAGCTTTCAGTGAGCCGAGATCACACCACTGCACTCCAGCCTGGGCGACAGATCGAGACTGTGTCTCAAAAAAAAAAAAAGCAGGAGTAAGTAAGCTTACTGAGGCTCCAGAGGAAGGTCTTCAAGACTCAGACCTTAGTTATAGATGAAAAGAAGTTAATCACTTATGTCTTTAGATGAATGCACACCTCCATGTAGACATGTAGCTTAGAAGGTATAGAAGCTCTGGAAAACTTTGTAATTTTGAGTTGGTCTGGTGATAATTTCCAGGCCTTCTCCCTGGTTGCAGAAATAAAAATTATCTTCCTCCCTAGTTCATCTGCATCTCGTTATTGAGCCATGAGAAATAGCAGCCTGACCCTCAGTTTGGTCCGGGAACAATAATGTCAACAATAGTAAAATGTGGATAGCTAATAAGTGGCAGAACAGGTCTTCCAACTCCAAGTCCTGGGTCGCTACTGCCACACAGCACTGGAAGTCATGAACGGGCCCTTCAACTAGGAACCAGACAGGAGGTGGCCCTGGAGGAAAACGCCCAGCTGAGACAAGGCTGATGTCAGACATTGTGCCCAGTCTGTTATTTCTCTTACTTGATCTAATCATGTGACTGTGCATTTATATGTATATGCAAAATATATTTTTTAAAGTGCATATGAAATCCATACAAATCGTAACAAATATCCAAGCACTTACCAGAAAGCTTAAAAGACAGAATTATCACCAGTAACAGATACTCTTGTAAGCCCTCCCTAGTAGAATTCTCCTTCCTCTTCCCAAAAGTAAGTCTGAATTTTATGTTAATTTTGTTATTTCCATCTGTTATTCTCTAGGGTTTCTGGCTGTTCCTTTGTTTGCCCGTGGTGGCCAGCATGTTTGCAGTTGGGAGGATTCTTCACCAGTCTAACACATGCCTCAGTTTTCTAGGTGAGAAACCCAGACAAGGTAAGTATAATACCTGCCTCTCCCCACCCTTGATCACTCCAGGTCACATGGACTGTGGGTGCCATGGCCGTATCTAAAAACCAAGTGCCATTAGTCAGGGACTGTTAAGATCAAAGGGACTTTGTCACCCAGGTCAGAGAGGGCACACAGAGGGCCTGCTGCTGTCATCCATGTGTGCAGACGCTGTCCATCCTGGATGGCCCCCTTTTGCGCCGACCTGTCTTGATCCAAGGCCAAAAGCTTTTTTCTGTTATTAAATTCTAATCACTTCTCCTGGTCTGACTCTAGGCTTTCTCCTCCAGACACGTGTACTGAACTATTCGGCTCCTACTTCTTTCTCCATGTATTGCCCTGAACTTACGTTTCTGGATCTGGTTGGCATGGTTTCCAGGAGGTAGCCTGTAAGCCACTTAAGGCAGGGGTCTCAGCCTGCTCTTTAACCCCTAGCCCAGCCTTGGGCAGAGTGCCCAGTTGGGCACTCCCCATTGGTTGACTAATCTGCTGAGATCATGTTCAGCCAGGCCTGGAGGGGTCTCTAGTGATTGAAAAGCCAAGGATCCATTGCCCCAGGACCAAGCAGTGGTGCCACATAGAGAGAAGCCTCTGATACACTCCCAAAAGCTACAGCTCTTATCCTAAAATAATTTACTGTGCTCTGCTGGGCTCTCCACTTCTCACGTGTTCCTGATTTTCCTTTCACTACTGTCCCACTGGCCAAAGCATCAGTGTGGGAGGCCAAGCCCAGAGTCAGTGTGGGAGGCACCACCAAAGGATGTGGGGGCAGGGAGCAAACTGTGGCCTTTACTATCATCAGTCAACCATGGAAAGGGAACTGATATTTATTAAACACCTGCTATGTGCCAAATGCTTTACTTTTCATCTTATTTAAGCTTCACAACAATTCTCTGAAGTGCTGGCATCCCTGTCCCTTGATGAAGAAGCATCACTCAGAAACATGGGTCACTAGCCCATGTGGTTAGCAAGTGCTGGAGTGGGGATTCGTACCTGCTGAGTTGGGGAGCGGGGCGGAGCCTGCCCCTCTGAGAGTGACTCTGAGTATGACATAAGTGAGTCACAGTGAGAATTACAGGAGATCAAACAGAAGCCTGTGAATGAAGCTACGAAGTGGATCCTGCTCCTTACTTAAGGGGGCATGGTCTCTCTCCAGGCCAACATGTATCACCAGCGATGATATCCTGTGGTACACCAGTTCTCTATTCCTCACCACTGGGGATGAAGAGAAAAAGGAGGGAGAAGGGGAAGCGATGTGATGCATGGGACCAGAGTCCCAGATGCCGATGGCCTCAGCGGTGGGGGTGTGTGAAAAAAAACCTTTTCCTTTTTCCTTTTCCAATGTCAGGCTTTGCCCTCTGAGGGCTCACAGGCCACCTAAACCCTTTCCATGCTTTCAGACACAGTTGAGGTTTTGTTTGTTTGTTTGTTTTGTTGTTTTGTTTTTTAACAATTTTGAAAGTGCTTACGTAGAGACACAGTTTTAGATGGGCCACATGAAAGGCCCCGTTCAGACAGCTCTCATCTGATACAAAGTCTCAGAATGCCCACTGACATGGCCCAAACGATGGTGCTCACTTGGGCAGGTGCATCTGAATTTCACAAGGTCCCCTGATGGAGGCGTCATCTGAGCTGAATTCTGGCTCAGAACAAAGGAAGTGCAAGTCAGGCCCCCTGTCAGAACTTCCGTCCGTCTTTCTGCATAGAAGGATCCTGCCTCCTGGGTTGTTGGTGGCTGTGTGGAGCCAAGTCAATTGCTAACTATCATTGAAGACCAAAAAAAAAAAATTGCAGTTTTCAAGTTCAGTGGACAGGGACTCAGAGGAAAGCAGGTGGGAGAGAAGAGCAGGAGCTGCTCACAGCAGCCAAAACAGCAGGATGGGATCTGCGCAGCCCAGGCCTCCAGTGCCAGGCAGCCCTGGTGTCTCAGTGGCCAGCTGACCTCCTGAGGCCTGGCTACAGCCAGGAGCCCACACACCCCACTGGGTAACGCACAGAGGCCTGCACACAGCCTCGGTGACCCCTCATCTTACACACACCCTGAAATAGAAGCACAGCAGGAAAGACCTGCTCAGCCGCACACCGCCTGACCCGGAGCCAGCCTGACGAAGCCGGAACTTCCCACTTCACCTGAACCCACCCGCCACCCGCCTGGCCACAGACTCACTGCCCTCTTTATCCCCAAATGAAAAGGGGTAGTTGTCTCGCTTGGTGCCCAGGGTGCCAGCTTTTTTACCCTTCTTCGTAGGGCATATTTCTGGGCCTGTCCTCTTTTTCTCCCAAAGTACCTAAGACAATGCTCCCTTTCTAGGTCAGGGAAGGAGTATAGATCCTGCTTTCATTCCGTTCTCTTCCCCCAGGGCAAACAGCTTCACCCTCAGCTTTATGAATTCCTTCCTATTCTTACTTTTCTCCCAAGCTGTTTCTCATTGACCTGACGTCTCCTGACCTGTTGACCAAAGCACCATTCCACGTGTCCTGTGTGTGTGTAGCTCACTGTGAACTTGCTGTTAAGCTGAGGCCTGGCCCCGAATGTCATCAGCTTGCTGGTTACTTGCTGAGACAGGAGATGGAGGCACTACAAGAGAGGGAGATGAAAGAGGAAAGGAGAGAGAGGTGGACAGATGGAAATGACCAGGAGGGGGAGGGCGGGGAGCAGAGCTGAAAAGTAGGAAGGAAGGAAGGTGCGAATATGTGCTGGGTGCTACCCTGGGGCCTGTATATATTACCTCATGTAGCCCTCACAACACACAGGTGACATTCTCATCAGCACTCACATTTTTCGTGAGTTTCCAGAAAGGTTAGTTTGTCTGAGATCACTCAGCTATGAGGTGGCAGGGACTAGATTCAAATTCAGATTTTTGGCTTCGATTTCAGGACTTTTTCCTTTCTAATCTTCTGCTCCCCCTGAGAGGGGACTAGAGGAGAGAGAAAATGAAGTGAAATAGAAGGGAAGTGGAGACCACCAATTGTTCTCTGGTTGCAAGCAACAGAAACTGATTCTAGCTATCTTAGATGGGAAAGGGTTTGATTGGAGGGGCGCCAGGTGGCTTTCAGAATCCAGTAGACTGTAGGAGAGCAGGGTCAAGAACCACAGTGTTCTGGGGTCTGGGCAGGAGAAATTAATTGACAGCTTACTTGAGATTCTGCCCCTGAAATAAGTATGCTCCAAACATTTCCCCCACTCTCTGTGCAGGAGAGAATCCCAGGAAACAGTCTGATTTGTTGTATTGGGGTCACTTGCCTACCCTTAAGTCAAGGGAGCTAAGAACACCAACATGTCACATGATGGAGGAGAGAGCTCCAACTCCCAATGCTGTTACCAAACAAAGGGGACACGGACACAGAGCACCCAAACCACAGATGACAACCACGCAGGAACTTTTTAGGAGCTGCCTGCAGGTATCAGGGGCTGATTCTATCTGCCCCAAACTGCATTAGGGCTGAGCCCCGCAGGTTGAGTCTTTCTCATGACATTGAAATGGCCACCACTGTCACCACCAATTCCATCTGACAGAGACGGGCTGGGCCCCCACCTCTTCCAAACCTGGCTTCTGGGAGGAAGCATTTCTCCTCTCAGGAATTAGTCCTCATTCAAAAACTCCGTGCAGTAAGTTTGCAGAACAATGAGCAGCTTACAATCAACACTCTGGACACACTGTTTTATAAAGACTCCTCCTAGGGCAGTGGTCTTTAGAGTGAAACTTCTTGAGTTGGAATTCTAACACCATTACCAGCTGTAAGAGAGAAAATGCCCACCTCCTCTCTGAGCCTCAGTCTGTTCTGCTGCACAGTAGGGGGATAACGCGTACTCCACCTCTATCTGTATGTTGTTCTATCAAATGAAATAAAAATTGTCATCAGCTTGTAAACGGTGAGAGCCATACAGATACAAAGAGGCATTGTTGTCCTTTTCACTATTACCAAGCGAGGCCAGGCTGCTCTGGGAGTGTGGCAGGAGGCCGAAGGCGGCTGCACGCTGCCCTAACGAGCGGGGGTTGGAGGAGTTGAGGGTGAAAGTCCGGGCAATGGGGCCCTCTGTGCTTCCAGCTTGCTCTCTACTTCAAGCACTGTGAATAGATGAAACTCCACCACATCCCTTCACCCATTCCAAGGCCAAATGGCCCAAGGGCAGAGTTATACATTCAACCAGTAATTTGAAAAGCCCTGATTAGCCTCATCTAAGCTCTGTCTTCTTTACTGAGAACCCAACTGCTAAGCCTTTCCTGGCAATGAGGCTTCTTGAGGCTGAGCCTTCACAAAGCTGGGTTGTCTCCAAGTTTCCCTTCTTTTCCTTCCACAGGCTGGCACTGCACAGAGATGGAACCTGATGAAACGGCCCCATTTGAGCGCCTGCTGTATCGCGTTGGCTCTGCTTCCTGCAGCTGTGCTCCAAGATGAGCCTTTCAGACATCGCTCCCTAATAGCTCCATCTCCCCCAATCCAGGAGGATGCGCATTCCTCTCCTCATTCACATGCCCCACTTCAAGCCATCTGCACGCTCTACAGGGGACTTGCCGCCTAACATCCTAATGTGCAACCCCATCCAAATCCTCTGCTGGAATCTCACTATTTGCACCACTTATGCTCCTGGAGTGTGAAACAGAAGGGCCAGTCCTCTTGTCTCTTTATTCTAAGTGTTTAATACAGATTCCATGGACTTGGTCCATAACAATATGAGTGTGGTCTTACATCAGTCCTTTTACTAATTTCTCATCATCTCCCTCATCCTTGTCCTTTAGTGATTGTTCCAGACCTTCTCTTCTTATCCTCATACTCTCCTCTTTGGTATAGTAGTGAGTAAAAGAAAGAAAGAAAAAAAAGGTCCTAGTGTGACTCATATCTTCATGGTTTATTTACTACCTGGAGGATTTTTGAGGCTATGAACATTGTTTTATTTTTTGCTGTATCCCCAGCACCTAGCACAGATATGTGTGTGTATCAGGGCCTGTATGTATAAGCTCTCCGATGCTGCTATAACATGTAGTTCCCCAGTCAAAACTAAGTATTATTAAAGCAGCATTTTGGACAGGGTTTAAATTACCTGGCCCTTGACTTTGGGAATTGGAATTTTGTCTACTGCAGTCGCTTGGGGGACCCTCCAGTAGAGATTTATAATTAAAATGATATCATCCAGTAAGGCTTTTACCACAGGGCTTCTAAAAACAATAAAAGGATTGTCTGAGGCAGAATCTGCACTGTGGAATGAGAATTATATATGGTTTACTATAAAGTAAACTTAGGCATAATTATATGTTGTGAACTACAAATGCACAGTGGGATTCTGAGATTAATTTCCAATCACTCCTCACCACGGATTGGTGAAAATCCCAGCCAAGTGTGGTGAAGGAAGTGTCTCTGTTTCTGCCCGGTTTGGAGGTATTGTCTGTGCGTTCGTTGCTGGTCTCATATCCCAACTTCCAGCTGCTGCTGCTCCACATCAGTCACTGCAGAGATGTTCAGTTTTTCATGCCAGGATTGCTCTGTCAGGATTTGTGTTAGTAATTGCAGAGACTTCGTAGGTTCTGTTTGCAATCATACATAACTCAGATTTTAAATTAAAAAGGTAAAAATGGAATAATTTGGAAAAACATTCACAGAATATCAGAGTTAAAAGAAGATATTTAACACGATCAAGACCAGGAACAGCAAATAGTTTTCTGTCCTAGCTGCCAGCCCTATCAACACCGTGTCTAGGCCTTGCCCGTGAGAATGCAGTGATCATCTGGTGACGCTGGCCACAAGCAAGGGAGGAGGGGCAGCGTGGCCTGAACCGCATACTTGCCCTCCTTGCAGAAAGGCAGGGATGTCCCATGGATGAAGGGAGGGCAGCAATCATGTTGAAAGTTTTTTAGGAAAATGGAAACTTAGTGGCAGAAATAGTGTTTCTTTTACTATCAATTGACATTCAAAATCACTTTCAAACCAACAAGGCTAGTAGCAAATTGAAAAATAGGAGTGAGAATGCCTGGCCCAGACATGGATGGTGTGGGGCAAAACAGGGGTAGATCCAAATGAAACAATCAACTGCGACTCAAGCTGATTTCCAGCCGGCGAGTGTCAGCAGGCACAACGGTAGGGGGTTGGGGAGAAACCATCCGTCCACCTCCTGCCTTGGACCAGGTGCAGCGAACTTTATGTACCAGACATGTTACAAGAATCTGGCTCTAAACAAATTTCTGCAAGCCCTCTCTCAACCTCAGCAGGAGGGAAGTTGCCACTCCCTGACAGCAAATCAAACTGGATCTTGGAACACAAAATGTTGGAGACGTTTAAAAAATTGTAATTGAAAAAATTGAAATTTAGGCCAGGCGCAGTGGCTCAGGCCTATAATCCTAGCACTTTGGGAGGCCAAGGGCCGATCACTTGAGGTCAGGAGTTTGAGGCCAGCCTAGCCAACATGGTGAAACCCTGTCTTTACTAAAAATACAAAATTTAGCCAGGCATGGTGGCACACGCCTGTAGTCCCAGCTACTTGGGAACCTGAGGCAGGAGAATCGCTTGAACCTGGGAGTCGGAGGTTGTAGTGAGCCGCGATTGCACCACTGCACTCCAGCCTGTGCGACAGAGAGAGACTCCATCTCAAAAAATAAAATAAAATAAAAAATTAAAAAATTGAAATTTAAAGAAAAGGAGAGAACACTGTTTAACCATAAATAAATACATATGTGACCACAAAGAGTTACATTGTAAATTATTGTGTATCAATCAAAATAAACCAGTGGGGTAAAAAAAGATAATGCAACTTGTAAATTGCCTGGCTCTCTAAGTTTTGCTGCTAGAAGTAAAATGTAACATTCCTAATTTAAAAATTCCAAGCTTAAAACTAAAATGTTCAATTATAAGGACTTTAAGTAAGTAACATATAATAATGATGAACGAATGGAAAGGTTTAGAACACCATGGGGAAATGCTTGATAGCATGTTAAGTGAAATCACAGTATTGTAAACACAGGATCATCAGACTAGAGGAAAAAAGTGTTTCACTGGAAAAAGCATCTTTATCCTTTCTGGAGTAAGAAAGGGTTAATATTGTGTATTATGTGTAGCTATATCATTATGTCTCTCTCTTTTGGTGTTTTTGTTTATCTATCAGGCACTCAGAAATATGAACAAAATTTGCACGCAGAAGCCGTAACCATGGATAATTTTTGTCTTTTGGCCGTTTTTATTACATCATTCCTTCCTGTTTATAGCAGCAATATTAGAAAAGAGATAAACAGAAGTGAAATAACATTTATAATTCTCCCCTGGATAGATAACATTTGGCGCTTTCTTTCCAGACAATTCAATATGCAGATAGACACATGAGTGCATTTATTTTATAAAACTGGGATCATACTCTGCATCTGGTGAGTATTTATAAAGATCGACCTTGCCCTGGCTGGTGCCATCCCAGTCCCTGGGGGCTTGTGCTCGCCTCTGGGTGGAAGTTCACAGGCAGGCAAATCACAGAGCTGCAGCTCAACCAAGTCTTTATGTTGCCTCTATAAGATGTTAAAGGTAAAACAAGGGAAGGTATACCATGCTCAGTCTCTACAGAGGCAGGCCCCTTCCCCTGTAATCTGATGAGCTCTTTGCTTTTATCCAAGAAAAATACAGCAAAGGTCAGGATGGCCCATCGGAGCTCTCGCCCTTGCCAAATGGTGTGTGGACAGGAAAATGTCAAGTGTCTCTGCTGGAAGCACTTGACCGGGAAGAGGCATTCATCCTCCCAGCACCCTCAGGGACAAGGGGTGCCAGCCGGGCTCCCCTGCCCTCCTGTTGCATGACACGGTCTCTGATACCGGGCCACCCGCTCCATGCCCGAGTTGCGTCCCCTCCCAGGGGCACACTCTCTGATGCTACTAAGGCAGGCATGGAGGAGACATGGCAAAGAGAAACCAGAGGATCTCTACTTTTCCCTGAGGCTTTTGCTCCCAACCAGCTGCAGAGAGAGTGTGAGAAGGAGAGTACCCAGGCCAGGCATGGGGAGCAACTGCGAGTCTCTGTATTTGTCTTCTGGGCTATTATGACAAAGAACCACAAATTGGGTGGTTTAAATTTATTATCCCACAGTTCTGGAGGCCAGAGGACCACAATCGAGGTGTTAGGAGAGCCACACTTCCTCTGAAACCTCCTGGGGGGTGGCGGGGGGATCTTTTCTTGCCTCTTCCATGGTCACCCCAGACACCCTTGGCTTGTGGCAGCATCCCGCCCATCTCCACCTCCACTTCACACAGCCGTCTTCTCCCTGTGTCTGTGTCTTCATAAGGCACTGTGTGTGTGTGTGTGTGTGTGTCCCAACTTCCCTCATTTTATAAGGACATGATCATATAGGATTAGGGCTCATCCTTAGGACAACTTGACTCCATGTGCAAAGACCCTGTTTCCCAACAAGGTCACGTTGATTGGTACTGAGGGTCAAAACTTCAACATGTCTTTTTGGGGGACACAATTAGACCCTAACAGGCCCTATGAGGGTTCAAGAGGACCAATGCTCTTTCACTATGTCAGATGTATGTGGAGGGAGTGACTAAGACAGACAAACTATTTTAAAATCCTACCTCTGCCCCTAACACACCCCTCCAGCCCTCAGAGAACCTTCCGTGGAGGACCCATGGCACCTGTAGCTTTGGAAAAGTCACTTGACTTCTCGGGGCCTCTGTTTTCTCATTTATTAATTGAGCTAATGCAGTGACTCTCAAAGTGGGACCTGAGTATCATTCTGATGACTATGAAGTGACCCAAGCACGCAAATCTTTCCTGTGGTTCCTCCAGGTGGGTCACAGAGGTGGCCCCCAGACTTTACTTCTTATGTACAAGTAAAGCCTTTAACCCACAAAAATTTGGTATTCATAAACTAAAATTAGTGTTCCTGGGATTTACTGAGGACTCCAATTTGTTATTCTACACTATACTTTACATAGTTGGAATTTCCCCAAGATTTGGAAAAACGCTGTTTCGTTAGCTCCTCAGCAGTTATTTTGAGCTATCATGGTTTTCAACCGCTTTTATTCATACTTTATATTTATAAATTACTATTGGTTTTGTGCCCTCATTATCCATTGAGTCTGGCGAGAGTTTGGGGTTGTCCTAGAATGGGTAGTAATAAGTATTTACTTTGATAATTTTTGGCTTTTATTATAAAATTGTGCAATTTCTAGACATTATATGTAAATGAATTGCAGTTGAATAATTAATCACTCATGTACCCCTACTGCTAAGGGAGGTGTATACATGATCCCTTTATATTTTGCTTGTATAGTGGTTTGCCCAGGACTGAGAGGTTTGCCGGAATGTAGAATTTTCAATGCTAAAGCTGGGAGAATCCTGAGCAAACTCCCACGGTCGGTCACCCTATTATAGAAGGACACTTCATTGGTGGCTTCCTTGCCGGTGAATTTGTGCTATTTTTTTTTCATCACTTTCGTCTTGCAATCAAGGTTAGCATAATAAAATTAGTAGGGTTATTTTGAGATCATGGGGCGTTCATTTATAATATAAAATCAAGTGTACAATGGCAGATTTTTCTTTAACATAAATAGGAAGTGAACCGTGTATACTGCCTGCTCAGCAGGTTTAGTGCAACATGTCTGTTTGGTTCCTCTGCAATCCTCTTCTCCTTCCCATAAGCCCCACCCCTATAATTACCGAACTCAGGAGAGAGGGGGAACTGGTGAGACATTGTGTCCTTTGGCCCCACTCAAGTGGATATAGTCAAAGAAGTTTAGGAACCCCCGAGTTAAGGACTCCTAGACTGCCCTACCTCTTACAGCTTGGGGCTGCAGATCCACCCTGACCGTGCTCAAAATCCTAAGCCAATGCAGAGTCAGAAGCAGCTCAGAAGCTTCCCCGGAGGTCCTTACTGAGAATTCCCTAACGGGCAGGCAGTTCCTCCCGCCCTAGGAAGATTTTGTGTATAGCCTCCTTTGCATAGTGTCTGCTATGAATTCTCTTCTCTGGCTCCATTGCATGACAGGAAGGCAGGAGAGGAGGACAGAAAGCTGCTGCTTATTTTCAAGCTTATCTCCAGCTGTCAGAACTCTCATTAGGGGCTTTTTGCTTTGGACTTAATTTACCTTAGTCCTCACAGCAATGCTGTGATGTATGACTGACCCTACTTTGTAGATCTGGAACCCGGCTGCCCTGACCTGGCTCACCTCGAGCCCTGGTCTCCCCTCCATGCTCCCTCAGCCCCTGAAGTCCCAAGGAACCCAGGACTCCACTCACCTGAACAAAGGTCACTTGAAAACTGGGAAAGGGACAGAAGCTTTAAAAAGCCCAAACGAACAAACAAGAGGTTGACAATTTAAAAATAAAGCCAACACAAACTCAGCCTGGAATGGAAGCTCCTGATGGAGTCATCCTTAGAATTCACCACCCACAATTTACCCCGAATCCTGGGTGACCCCTCCTCCACTGCTCAGACTGTTCTTAGGTACAGCTGCTTCACACAGCATCGTGGCCCTGTCATAGATGACTAAGCCATCAGTGGGAGGCATCTTTCCCTACATACCATCTCTTTTTCCCGGCTCAGAGTGTCTTTTCTAACCTAAGCATGTCCTTGCTTTACATTTCCAGGGGTTCGTCCTTAACAGTGGGTAGGTAACCCTGTGGTGACCTGATTCCTGCTCAGCTGTGAGCTTTTTCTGTCCTCTGGTGGGGGACAGACACTCAGCATTCCAGACAGGGTTAGTGGTGGGACTTCTATTTATTTAACTACTAATCCTACTTATGTGAAATTAATTTGCTCTCCTATTATAACTCACCTTGCTTCCTGCCCTGACCCTCTCCTGTAATTGACACCTGGCTGCTCCATTGTGCTCCTGCTTCCTGGGCTAAGGGGCAGCGGTTGGAAGCCAAGTCTTGGAGTGACTCACATTAGGAGGCTGCTCTATACAGAAGAGAGGTTTGCTCATTATAGACTGAGGAGGGTTACTGTAAAAACAGCGGTGGGTTTTTTTTCTCCTAATAACCAGTTCCCCTTTAGGCTAGCCCTTTCCAAGGAAGTTTGTGTACTATTATTAAACTTCTTCCGAACTCCAAATATGGGCTGCTCCAGTTTCTGCAGCGTGCAGATGAGTCTCTGGCTTCTGTAGTAGAAATCCAGGCCCAGGTCCCCATCTGCCTCGGTCCTTGATGAGATGCAGGTCATCCACAGTCTCAAAGCAGGTAGAGGTGTCCATGCTGCCCCAGGGGACAATACCTACAAGGTGTTACAAACACCTCCAGCCAAAAACAGGTGCTGCCACTAAAGCTTCCCAGATCCAGGTTCCATGGCCAGGATCCGTCTTCTGTCTGTGGCAGAGGTGAATGAGGAGCTGTTTGCATTGAGGCTGCAGAGAACATGGCTGTATTATGGAGATGAGAAGGAGGCACGCTGGCCTCTGTTCATGGCCCTCCACTGAGCACCTGGGCTTGGCAGACAGAGGGGTGTAGTAGTCTGAAGATCTGGCTCTAGCCTCCAAGTGAGAAGCTCCCACTCCCAACTCATGTCCATCTCTCAACTGCTCATTTGAGTCCTTGGGAGAGGGCGAGGGGAGGTGGGGAGGAGGAAGCCCAAGAGTTTGTCCCCTGGCCTCTGCCAACACTGCAAATGTGGCCACTTTAACAGGCTAACAGACTGGACGTCCTCCCATGTGTGTAAAATCCCCATACCTCCTCCAGCAAACTCCATGTTGGCTGTAGAATGAAGGCCACCTTCTGCCCGGCATGGCGTCTGCAGCTTGACCCTCTTATCCGGCCTTATTCTCGCCTTTGCTCTTCACAATCCTCATCCCGTCCGACTGTGGCTCTGAACTCTCTGCCCATCCCTCCATCCCACCGTTGTCACATGGTGCCCAGAAGACCCTGAATGCCCACCTTATTCTTTTCACTCATCATGTCTAGTGCATCCTTGACCCCACTCTAGCTCAGTCCCCTCTGCTGTGAGAAATACTTCCTGACCCTACCAATTAACAGGCAGCTTGTCTCTCCAAATTCCACTAGTGTGCTCACACAGATTCATGCAGCTGGAGTTGTTAATAATTCTTATATGAGTGTTCTTTGTCGTCCTCCACTAGACTGTAAATGCTTTGCAACAAGGAACCATTCCTTAACATTCATGTATAGCCCTACGCAGGTGGCCAACAACTGATGGAACTTGATGACCCTACAACCAGTTGTCCACTAGGTGTGTCCAGAGTGTTGTTTCTTGCTTAGAGCATGATTTTTGCTGTCAGAAGGACCTCAGTTCAAATCTTGACTGTGTCAACTACCAGCTCTGTGACCTCAGGAAACTATTTAACCTAACCGTGTTTGTTTCCTCATCTGTAAAAGCAGAGATGTACAGTAATCGGCCCCCAGGTTTATTGTAGATTTAAAGCATGGGAAATTCTTGCTTGGTGCAGTACCTGGCATGAAATCAAGGCTCACTAAATAGCAGCCATTATTATTATCGGGTTAGTTTGGGGCTAGTGCCTCTGCTACAGTGAGTCTTAACAAGCATCAAATTAATGGAGATAGATCCTGGTTTTAGGGGAGGCATCCTGGAGAGAATGTTGAAGTGAGTTTTGGAAATCCGACAAGGAGAGAAATCAGAAGTCAACCCAATTGCATTTCTCCCAACTTTTCAACAGGCTTCAGGCATACTCATTTTTAGTTGATTCTCCAGATATTGCTAGAACTTTTCCCAGAGGCAGATGCAGAGTGACTGTGCAGACTCTGAAAAACAGTGCTTGTCACCTGACCTTAAATGTAACAAACAACCCCTGAGGAAGGTAGCTCCAATTACAGTCATGAAGTTGGAGGAGCCCTTTCAAGGCAGATTGATTTACTGAACCAGAAATACAGCTCAACATCCCACACACAGATTTCTGCCTTTGGCAAACTGCCCTGCCTGCTTCCTTCTCTCTTGCCCTGGCGTATTGATCTGCATGTGTGAGTTGGTGTAGTTTATTGTATAGGGTTGTGTGTGTGTGTTTGTGTGTGCTGTGGTCCCAGGATGGAAGCTCCTAGATTGGGAGCCCTCTAATTGAGTGATGTCCAAAGCCTTAATCGAGGGAAATCTTGCTCCATTTCTTTTTGTGGTGGCTTTAATTTCATCCCTCTGCTTCAGGTTGGCATACAATATTCCAGAAGGCCTCTCACTGTGTCTTATTCCTGTGCTTCTGAGTATATGTAGTAACATGTTGTTGTATAAGGAAGGAAAAAAACTAGTTTTTGCTGTGTGCCTTGTGCCAGACAAAAAAAATTACCATCTCCATGAGTCACATAAGAAATTGAGACTTGGAAGCATTAGGAACATGCCTAAAATCCAATGCTGGTAGAGCCAGGATCCAAACACAGGTGTGTCTGACTTGATGCCCTCTGTCATAGTGACTCCAGGCTTGGCCCTGCTGGGAGATGGATGCCCAGCCACTATGGGAGTGAAGTCCAACTCATAGGGTCATTTTGAATGGGAAAACTTTGAAATCTAGGGGCATAATTTCAATTCATATCATCGTATTTTGCACCCATCATGTGCATGGCTATGTGGCCTTCTCCCTTGTATTAGTTATTGATTGCTGTGTGAAAAATTAGTACAAACTTGGTGGCTTTGAACAACACACATTTATTATCTCACAGTTTCCACTGTTCAGGAATCTAGGCACAGCTGGACTCCCTGTTCAGGGTGTCACAAGGCTATACTCACAGTGCCGGCCAGGCTGTGTTCTCATCTGGAAGCTCAACTGGGGAAACATCCATTTCCTTGCTCACATGTGTTGGCAGCATCCATTCTCTGAGGTAGTAGGTCTGAGAGCTTCAGTCAGCTGGAGGCTACTGCAGTTACTTGCCACATGGGGTTTTCAACAGGGCTACCTGCCTCCTCACGGCCAGCCAGGAACTGAAATTCCTGCACGATTATGCTGTGTGTGATATAATCACATACCTCCTTTCACCTTTGTCATATTCTGTTGGTTAGAAGCAATTCATAGACCTCACCCACCCTTGAGGGGAGGGGAGCACACAAGGCCATGGGCACCAGTAAGCAGGAGTCCTGGGTAGGGGGCACCCTACAGGTCTGTCCACCACATCCCTCTTTCCCTTTCTCCTCTTCTCCTTCCTTACCCTCTTTCTTCATTTCCCCTTTCAAGTCTAGCCTCAGACATAGGGCTTTGCCAATAAATATTAGCTTTAGAGTAATGATGTTAATAAGTGACATCACCATATTCCAGGCACTAGTTTTTTTAACTTTCTATTGAAGTATAATATACATACAGAAAACTGCAACATCCTAAGTATAGAAATCAATGAATTCTTCAGAAACTGAACATGCCTATGTAACCATCACACAGATCAAACAGGAAGATACACTGCTAGCACCCTGAAGCCCTTCTCAGGCTTCCTTCTAGGCCTTAACACCCTCAATGGTGAACTTTTTTTTTCAATACAGCATCTCATTCTGTTGCCCAGGCTGGAATGCAGTGGTATGAGCATAGCTCACTGTAGCCTCCAACCCCTGGGCTCAAGTGATCCTCCCTCCTCAGCCTCCCAAGTAGCTAGGACTATATGCATGCACTACCATGCCTGGCTATTTTTTTTTTTTTTTTAGAAATGAGGTCTTGCTACATTGCCCAAGCTGGTCTTGAACTCCTTGCCTTAAGCAATCCTCCCACCTCAGCCTCCCAAAGTGCTGGGATTATAAGTGTGAGCCACTGTGCCCAACCAGAGGTGAACTTTTAACAGTATAGGAACTATTAATTTAAACTGTTTCTGTATAATTTATAAGCAGAATCCTACAACATGTATTATTTCATTTCTGGTTTCTTTGACTCAAAATAGTTTTGTTGCATGTGGTTCTAGATTGTTCATTCTCATTGCTGAATAGTAGCCCATCATGCGAAGGTGCCGCAATTTACTTATCCGTTCTACTTTCAATGGGCATTGGGGTAGCTTTCTGGTTGGAGGTATTACAAGTAGTGCTGCTAGGAGCAGCCTAGTATGTATCTTTTGGTGAATACCAGTAAGCATTTCTGCTGGGTATATCTGGGAGTGGGTGTGCTGAGTCACACAGTGTGCATATTTTTTGAGCTGTGTTTATGTATATACAATCCTCACATCCCTCTATGGGAGGCAACGTCATCCTCTTTATACACAACAGCCTTCTGGGTCAGACCTACACTTTCTCCATGGGTCCTGAAAGATCAGACAGGAAGGAAGGCCGACAGGTGCAGTGCAGAAAGTGTAGGTTTCACCTATCTTTTCACTATTGACAACCTTCTTTTTTTTTTTTTTTTTTCTTAAGAGACACATTGTTTTGAAGACTTCTGCATACCAATCAAATGTCCTTTGGTTAGTCTCATTTAATTCCTCTTGTGATTCTCTTATTAGTCAAAGACATATATAGCCAGCTGCAGAGCTGCTGGTCTGACAACCTACATAACAGCATTGACTAGTTTCAGATAAAACCAGACAAAATCCAGGTTCAGATCCACCTTGGTCACCTCCTTACAAGAACACAGGATTTCTGTTGGGCTGTGTAAACACTAGAAGATGCCGCCCTTTCCCTTTGTGATGCTGCAGGGACCTTAGATGACCAAAGACGCCACGTCTCCACTGAGGATCTCTTAGACCGAGACCAGGTCTGAAGCGCTCTGACTTATGCCAATCGATATATATCAATGCATAAGCCATTCACACGCCATTTTGACCAGGCACAGGCCATCATTTTTAAACAAAAATTCAAATTCCCATCCATTTACTTTGGGCTGGTTCTTATGCTATGATAGGTTCCATGAAGGTAGTGAGGAACATTTTCCAAGCTGCTGCCAAGTGGTCAGAAAGACTTCAGGCTACTGCTAGCAGACTGTACTTTGGGGTATACTTTGTTCTTTCCCATTTGTCTCTCTGTTTCTATCTCTCCATCTCTGTCTTTCTCTCTGTCTCTGTCTTTCTCTGTCTGTGTGGGTAAGTATGTTTTTTATAGTTAGTATATATAATGTATATTTACATATATATGAGAGATCTGTCTACCCATCTATCACCTATCAATAAAATTCAGGTCTCATTATATCTTACTTTTTATTAGCATATTTTTTCCATGTGATAAAAGAAAAGTACATTCAAAAATGTAACTTTTAAAGTTATTGTTTGATATTCTATCACGTGCCGTTACCATGATTAATTTAACTAATTCTCTATTTTGGGACATTTAGGCTGTTTCCAGTATTTTGCCATTGCAAATAATACTGCATGAATATCCTTCTACCTAAATCCTCAGGGACACTTCTGATATTTTCCTTAGGCTAAGTGATAAGATGCAGAACAACCCACAAAGCACACGGATGTTGGCTTTTGAGTCTCATGATCAAATACAAATTTATGCCGCTGTCAACAGCATAGAAGAGTGTCTTTTTTGCCCACACCAGTAATTTTCTATACAAATATTTTTTCTCAATTTTATAGGTAAAGCATGATTGTTTGGTTTTCATTGCATTTAACGGATTCCTTGTGAGTTTAAATATTTTTTTCAGGTTTGCTGTCCATTTGCGTTTCTCCTTGCTTTGCATTTTGCATTCCTTTTTCTCATTTCATGTGTCTCCACTCCCTCACAGAATGACATCCTGTGCTCAGCAGGTCTCTTTTCCCCTCATTCCAGACATCAGGGCAGGAGTATTACGAAGGTTCCACGGAATAACTTGGTAATTGTCACCTGCCTTGCAAATTGAACATATGTTAGAAAGATGCACGCTCACAAGCCCACAGCCAGCTTGGTCAGCCACATCTGTCATTCCTCCCACCAGGAAGGCCAAATTCCTCCCAGAGCTGTAAACCTCACATCTCACTGAGTCTCTGGACACCATCACCCAGGGGCTGTGAGATCAGGAGGGCCTGCTGGTAACGACTTAAGCAGCTGAGGTTCCAGCGCACTTCAGAGGTGTACAGGACTGTGCCTCGAAGGAGGTGTTCCCTGCTGCTCTGGGGAAACAGGCAATTGTAAATCAGGTAACAATGAGGCCCTGACTTATTTATCCTTCTAAAAGTTTTACATATTAGGGCCAGCAAGGGACACATTTGTCCAGTTCATGGCTGATTTGCAGAGTCAGCACTTTAGGTAAGACCAGCCTGCCTTGCTCAGCAGGGTCGGCATGTGCTGGGGGCTTGGAGGAACCAAGGCACCCTGTAGTGCTGAGGCCTTATCTTGTCTCTCGGTCTGGACTAAATGTCATCTTTCAGAGACATGAGACACAGGATGGGAAGTCACCAAACAGTGGGAAATTCTTCCTCTTGGTGCTAAAGGTGCTTTTTTCCCTCTCTCCCTGGCCTCCTCCAAGTTCCTCCTCCTTTACAGGGAACATTTGCCTGGAGAACAGCTGCACCCTTGTGATCCCAGAAATGACAGGGAACCATTAAAACAGGAACAGCAGCGATAAAAGAAGCTTTCGGGCCTTTGGCTTATACTAATTAGCAATCAAGGCCAAAGCTGAACCCAATGTCCCATAATAAATTATGACACATCCTTACAAGAGAATATTAGGCAGCTATTAAAAATAATGTTTTCAAATAATTTTTATGGCACTGAAAACTGCTTATGACATGAAGTGAAATGAAGGAAAGATGTAAAGCCCACATACAGAACACGGAATACCAATGACCTGAAAGACTACCTGGAAATATTGTAAAATGGGAACTGCAATTATCTCTGCAGGAAAAATTATGTGTGCATTTTATGTTTCTCTCTTATTATATTTTTTAAATTTCCTACATTAGGCATTTGTAACCTTTGTTTACCAAAATAAATAAATAAAGTTTTTTTTGTTTGTTTTTTATTTTTTGTTTTTTTGAGACAGAGTCTCTTTTTGTTGCCCAGGCTGGAGTGCAGTGGTGCGATCTCAGCTTACTGCAACCTCCACCTCCCGGGTTCAAGCAATTCTCCTGCCTCAGCCTCCAGAGCAGCTGAGATTACAGGCATGTGCCACCATACCCGGCTAATTTTTTTTTTTTTGTATTTTTAGTAGAGACAGGGTTTCACCGTGTGAGCCAGGATGGTCTTGATCCCCTGACCTCATAATCTGCCCACCTCAGCCTCCCAAAGTGCTGGGATTACTGACGTGAGCCACTGCACCCGGCTAAAAATCATTATTATTTTTAAAGACCAAGTCTGATGTGAGCTGCCCCAGGCCTTTGAAGATTTTCTATGTTCATTTCTCCCTCCCTCCCTCCCTCCTTTCCTTTCTCCTTCCTTCCCTCACTTTCTTTGTTCCTTCTTCTCTTTTTCCTCTTTCTTCCTCCCTCCCTCCCTTTTTTTCTCTCATTCTTCCTCCCTCTCTCCCTGTCTTCCTTCTTTCCTTCCAGAAAACCAGCAATATTGACCAAAAACAAATTTTCAACAAGATCAAGAAGTTGATGGTCCTGATGCTGAATGAGGGAGGGGGCTTGGCTACTTTCGAAAAAGCTTAGGGATCCAAACATTGTTCTGCACTGTCCTGGTCACAATTCTTCTAGGGGGCTAGTTTCAATTCTGGGTGCCAGGTTAAAAAGTATATAGAAAAGATCACCTTCTGCAGAATACAAAAATGACAAAAACGATTTCATCAATAAAAGCCGCAGCAGCAGCTCCACCATGTACTGAATGCTTATCATGTGCTAGATACTGGATGGAAACATGATCTATTGTTTGATGTGAGCTTTAAAACAACTCTTTTACAGCTGAGAAATCTGAGTTTACCAACATTAAGTAATGAGATGGATCTATTTGAACCTGTATAAATTTGCCCAGGAAATGGAGGAAGGGAAGCTTTCCCAGGGAAGATCCTGCCTTATCTGCAGATGGGACGGCTTGGACTGTGGCCTTGGCTGCCGGAACTGGAGAAGCTGGCTGGGAGGGCTGCATTACCACGGGAACTCTGGATGGATTTTCCTGGACAAGAGTGACAATTCAACTCTCTTTAGAATTATAGAGGTTTATATTGAAAGGTATTGGTGATGCAACAGACTTAGCTCATGGGAGGCAGAAGCCTGAATGCTCTGGAATCAGGAAGACCGGGCTCCCAGACGGCCTCAGTGGAATCCACTTTGCAGTCACCCTTGGCTGCTTTTTGCCTGACTGGAGGATTCTGTGGCTTGAGATGCCCAGCATTGTTCAGGACCATGGCCTTTGAGGGTGACTCTGTGGATCATGGGGAAATTGGGTCCATTCTTATAGCTTGCCAGGAATGTGACAGCGGTTGACTGGGCCCCACCTGGGCAGTCCTCCAATTGTTGGTAGTGGGGGTCCCAGGCAAGGACAGGGGATGCTTGGATCAGACTCTTCTACTGGTTAGATGGACTGTTTTTTGTTTTGTTTTGTTTTGTTTTGTTTTGAGATGGAGTCTCTGTCGCCCAGGCTGGAGTGCAGTGGCACAATCTCGGCTCACTGCAACCTCTACCTCCTGGGTTCAAGTGATTCTCTTGCCTCAGCCTCCCAAGCAGCTGGGATTACAGGCGCCCGCCACCACGCCTGTCTAATTTTTGTATTTTTAGTAGAGATGAGGTTTCACCATGTTGGCCAGGCTGGTCTTGAATTCCTGACCTCAAAGTGATTTGCCTGCCTGAACTTCCCGAAGTGCTGGGATTACAGGCATGAGTCACCACGCCTGGCCTTTAAATGGACTGCTTCTTAGCTGATGTAAGAATTATGAGTACCCTAGAGAAGTCTATCCCACCAACTAACACAGAGAAAAAATACAAGCAAAATAATCTGTATGAAATATTAGTTTTAATAAAACAGAACCAGTCCATGTATGGAGGCATGGGCATAAGGTCAACTTGCACTAAATGTAACTCGTATGTTTTTTCTAAAATAATTTCTTGAGCATTGTGGTGGCCTTATGTACTAACCCGAAGCTGAACTTCCTGGGAAGCTGATCCAATGGAGCACTTGGAATTCAGGGGTGGAGTCTTCTTCCTGGGTCAGAGCTGGTTCAGGGTCACATGCTCTTGAGGTCCCTAAAGGCCACATGCGCTGCATTTCGCCCAGCAGCTCCTATCACACCTCCTCCTGGAAGGGAATCTCCTATGAACCAAAGCTCCGCTCAAAAACCCGCCAGGGTGGGGGTGGGGACAGGGCTTACAGAGATCCAGCAACAAAGCAGAGTGGGGCTGGTTACAGGGGTCCGGGGGCATGGGCACTGGAATCACCTAAGACAGCCACTCAATAGATTCTGGCTCCCTCCAGGCTTCCTGCACCAAAGGTCTGGGGAGGGGCCAGGTCCACAGCCCACAGTCTCAACGGCTGAGGGTGGACGTGCTGGATGGGCAGACGCTTAGTAAGTGAAGTTAAAATTTCAGAATAAGGGGCTGGGGGGAGGGGGAAGATGTGTAAGCCCAGACTCTTTCCAGGGTACCAAGTCTACACAGCTGAGAGAAAGTGTGCATAGCAAATGACAGCCTCAGCCAGCTCCGTTAGGCTTGGAATGCACACAAGAAAGAATTGTAAAGTTGAAGAAGTTAACTTTATCCATCCTTCCTGGTCTGAAATATGGATGGAGGCCTCTAATCCCAGCACTTTGGGAAGCTGAGTGGAGAGGATCACTTCAGCGCGGGAGTTCGAGACCAGCCCGGGCAACCTAACAAAACCCATCTCCACAAAAGAATAAAAAATTAGCCAGGCATGGTGGCACACACCTGTAGTCCCAGCTACTCCAGAGGCCGAGGCAGGAGGATCACTTGAGCCCAGGAGGTTGAGGCTGCAGTGAGCTGTGATCATACCACTGCACCTCCAGCCTAGGCGATAGCGTGAAGCCCTGTCTAAATATATATACGGATGGGGAATTTAGGGACATGGGTCTCTCACAACCCCACATTGGAATGTGGTGAGATGCCTCCACCAGGATGCATCCCCAGGCCTCCTGAAGGGGAGGTGTGAGCTCAACTGTGGGCTGTGGTCAGCCTGGTGGAGGCAGCGGCTGTGTGCTCACCTGTGCATGGATAATTCTGAACACAGGGCAGCTTATGTTGGGAGTTCCCTGCTGCCCTCCCTCTCTGCCACCTTCATTGCTTAACTTCCTCCTTCTCCAAGTCTCTGGCCTCCAGTGAGCCCTCCCAGTCCCCACAGGGTAGTGGGACTCCAGGTCACTCACCAGGATGAGCCCCACTTCCACAGAGATACAGGCCCTGGAGAGGGCAGCGGTAGCCAGAATGCAGGGGCACGGGCCGGGCGAAGTAGAGCTGGTCCAGGGACATGGCGCAGTGGAATATGTTCTGCAGAGGCAGGGCCACAGTCATCAGCACAGGAGAGTTACAGCCTTTCCTGCTCTGGCTGGGTTTCTTCCCCTCCCCTGTTCTTCAGCAAATGTTCTTCTCCTTCCAGGATATTTTCTCGGGTTTTAAAATGCAGAAAGGGAAGGAGATGAGACGGAATGGGCACATGCCCTGGGGCTGGGAGTGAAGTTTTCCAGAGGCTTTTTGAGGAAGAAAGCAGGGTGGGGAACACGAACTGAACGGGAAGGAAAAGAGGGTTTTGCTCTCTACTCTGCATCGCTCTCACTCTGTTGGAAAAACAGAATTGTCTGACTTATTGTGGCTGCTGGCATGCGTCTCTGCGAGAACTCCCTTCTCTGGCCAAGGCATCCACCTGAGCCCGGACCCCAGTGTCCAAGCTCCAGCAGGATCACTGTGAATGGCAGACAAGGGGCAACGGAGCCCGAGCACGGTTCTGCCCTCCTGGCTTGGGTGAGACCAGCCCCAGGCTGAGAAGGGAGGCAGCATGGGACAAGCGAAGGTCAGACTCGGGGGGCAGGTCTGGACAAGAAGCCTGACGTCTGTTGGGCATCCTCACAGGAGTGCCCCCCCACTGCCCTCCTCACCTTTCCCCAAACTGAGGCCATCGTCTTCCCTTGAGTCTGCTCCTCCCCATCCTCCTGCATAAGTGAATGACACCACCTTCCTCCCCCTGGCCTCTGTGCCTACCCTTCACATCACCTCCACCCTGACTCCTATGTGCACACTGTCACCAAGGCTTCTCAAGTCTGCCCGCCCCATGCCTGCTGTACCCAGCCATTCCCTTCCTTCCTGCTGCCTGGCCTTCTTTCCTCTATACCTGGACCAGTGCTGTTCAGTGAACATGTAATGGGAGCTACATATGTAGTTTTTGATTTATTAGTAGCTACGTTTTAAAAGTAAAAGCAGAGCCGGTTGTGGTGGCCCATGCCTGCAATCCCAGCACTTTGGGAGGCCAAGGTGGGAGGATCACTTGAGCCTCAGAGTTTGAGACCAGTCTAGACAACACAGGGAGACTCATCTCTACAAAAAGAAAAAAAAAAAAAAAATTAGCCAGGTGTGGTGGTGCATGCCTGTGGGCCCAGCTACTCAGGAGGCTGAGGTGGGAGGATCGATGGCTTCAGCCCCAGAGGTCGAGGCTGCAGTGAGCCGTGATTGCACTACTGCACTCCAGCCTGGGTGATAGAACGAGACCTATCTCTAGAAGGAAGAGAGGGAGGGAGGGAGGGAGGAAACAAGGAAGGGAGGAAGGAAGGAAGGAAGGAAGGAGGGAAGGAAGGAAGGAAGGAGGGAAGGAAGGAAGGAGGGAAGGAAGGAAGGAAGGAAGGAAGGAGGGAAGGAAGGAAGGAGGGAAGGAAGGAAGGAAGGAAGGAAGGAAGGAAGGAGGGAAGGAAGGAAGGGCAAGCTGATGAAACTAATGTCAATAATATATTTTATTTAGCCCAATATATCCAAAATATTATAATTTCAACATGTAATCAATATATAACTTATTGATGAGATAGTTTACATTTTTTTCTATACTGTGTGCATTCTACACTTGCAGCACATCTCACTTTGGTCTCAGATCTTTCTTTTGCTTTTTTTTTTTTAATTTTCTTTCTAGAGATAGGGTCTCATTCTGTTGCCCAGGCTGAAGTGTAATGACGCATCACAGCTCACTGCAGTCTCAAACTCCTGGGCTCAAGCGATCATCCTGTTTCAGCTTCCTGGGTAGCTGGGACCACAGGTACGCACCACAACACCTGGCGGGGTTTTTGTTTTTGCAGAGATGAGGTCTCACTACGTTGCCTAGGGTGGTCTCTGATCTTTCAAGTGCTCAGTAGCTGCAATGAGGTGATGGAGCCTGGCCTCCTATCTGGTCTCCCTGTCTCCAATCTCTAGTTTTTGATAAATTGACAAGTCTGAGGTTGTGCTGCTGCCTTGAGAAGGGGGTGCTCTCTCTGAAGAAAGTCAGATGGCAGAGCCAGCATAGTTGTCAAGGCAGAGGGCCACAATCCTGGTGACCTTCTCAGTGGGGGCTGCCTGCCTGTGTTTCTGAGCCCCCACTAGGGATCCCCCATTCCCTCGGTTTGACTGCTTCTCTGCCCTCTCTCAGCCGGGGTCCCTGCCACTGTCCTCCCTTCCTGATGAAAGCTGAGTATGGAGGGACAAGATAAAGCAGAGAGGTCACAGCCAGGAAGTGAGGGTGCAGAGGGAAGGCTATGGTGAGAGACCCCCTAGGCTTATACGTACCCCTCCAGGAAGCCCGAAGATTCTCTCCAAATCTGGTGGTGTGAGGATGTCTCTGCCAACCACAGAGTCCTTGAAGCCAGGGGCATAGACCTCGATGCAATCGAACACTGGGGTGCCAAAAACAGAGAAATGAGATGGTGTTAGGAAGAAGAGGAGGCACTATGGGTGTACAACTTGGCAAATTTACTAACAGTCATTAAATTACACACAGAAATGGGCTTATTTTATCATATGCAAATTATGCCTCAACAGGTGAAAAACAAAAATCAGTCCACAAGCAAATGATTAATTCATCCCAAAGATGCATGGGTAGGCCAGTCCAGTTCCCAGTTTTCCCCACTTCCCTACCCCAACCTTAAACATGAAGCTGCTGATCTCCTTTTGCATATGCAGCTTTTTTCACCTCTTCACTTTTCTCAAGCTGTTTTTGCTTTTTTTTTTTTTTTGAGACGGAGTCTCGCTCTGTCACCCAGGCTGGAGTGCAGTGGCGCAATCTCAGCTCACTGCAACCTCCGCCTCTGGGTTCAAACGATTCTCCTGCCTCAGCCTCCTGAGCAGCTAAGATTATAGGCATGTGCCACCACACCCTGCTAATTTTTTTATGTTTTTAGTAGCGACGGGGTTTCACCATGTTGGTCAGGCTGGTCTTGAACTCCTGACCTCAGGTGATCCGCCTGCCTCGGCCTCCCGAAGTGCTGGAATTACAGGCATGAGCCCCCACGCCTGGCCTGATCAAGCTGTTTCTCTTGCTTGGAATGCCCTTTGCTGCCTGGCCAGCTCCTAGTCATCCTCGGAAACCCAGTTTGACCGTCCCTTCCTTTGAAAGCCTTCCTTGTCTCTCTGGCTCATGCTTCTCCTTTGGTTCGTGCAGTCAGCTGTGCTGTAATAAAAGGTTTCTTAATTAGTCTCCTCCATCCCTTGCTAGACTGTGAGCAACTGGAGGGCAGGAACTGTGTCTTCTTGACTTTCTTAGCCCAGTTCCTGACCCCTGCAGTCAACTATGTTGACTTGAGGTTCCCTTGACTATTTCCTCCGTTTGGAACGGCACCTGCAGTTGTCAATCCTGAATGGGGCAGTGAGGAGGAGCAGGCCCAGTCGGGTCGCATGCCCGGCTGTGGCTCTGGAGGCAGAACGTGCAGCTGTCTTTACCTCTGTCTGCATAAGCGTCTCTCTCCTGCTCGTCCCAGGCCTTGCCTCCAGCCAGCGTATAGGGCGTGTACTGAGTGAAGAGGGAGACTACATGGCAGCCAGGGGGAGCCAGGGTGGGGTCCAGCGAGGAAGGGATGCAGAGCTCAATCACAGGCCTGTGCGGGCAGGGAGGAGAGACGGCAGGTCTAAAGAGCAGCAGTGCGGAGGGTAGGGCATCTGAGATGACTTGGGACACAGTGGAGGCCCTGAGATGACACCAATTCTGGGCGATTGTCACTGTACAGCCACAGTGGTTGTCCACCTGCACGGGCTTAGCAGCTGCTAGCGTGGTCCAGAGCACCTGTGAGGAGCTCGCCTGACCCCAGACCCCCGAATGCATGGCCTGTCCTTGCCTGCCTTCATCACACGCTGTGCTCTAACCACAGCTCCCAAACGCAAATGTCTCGAAGGTCCACACAGACAGTGGGAGTGTGGAAAGGGGCCAGGCCTAAGACAGCAGGTGCCCAAGCAGCCAGATTTCAGCCAGGCTTTAGTGGCCTGACTGCCTTTTCCAGAGCAGACCAATGGAAGACAGAGCTGCTAGGGCTGCCCCGAGCCCCAGCAGAGCTGTGACCTGCTTCCCACCCCACCACCTTTGCCTGCCACACCTTTTCTACCTGGAGCATGTTCTCCCTCTGATCTCCAAATATGAGTCTCCTTCAAGGCCACAGGAAATGCCCCTTCTCCCTGCGTCCCTCAGCTGCAATGTTCTCGCTGAACTCGGATGTCCACCAGGGATCTCAAACATCCCCTGTTCAAACCCCAATGCCTGATTAGCCTCTAAAATCTGCTCCACCCCCACCGCCTCTTCCTCTTTTCAGTAAATGGAGGCATCATTTCACAGTCGCTCCTTTTTTTGACCCACGTCCCACTCCCTATCCAACAGCAAGTCCTGTTGGCTTCACCTTCAAAATATACCCAGTCTTCCAACACTTCTCATCACTTCCCCTGCCCCCACCCTTGTCCAAGCCACTGTCCTCTCTCCCTTGGATTCTGCAACAGTAACCCATTGCAACAGATGCCTTAACTTTTTCTGCATACAGTGTCCAGGTTGGTCTTTTTAAAGCATAAGGCAGGCTCTGCACAAACTTTCCTGGAGTAAGAGCCAGGGCACTTGACAAGACCCAGCACCATCTGAGACCCTTCATTCCCAGGTGCTCTCTCTCCAGCCACTCTGGCCTCGTCCCTGTGCCTCCTACACAGCGGCACACTCCTGCCCCAGGGCCTTTGCACCTGACCCTCCCTCTGTCTGGACGTTTTTTCCCCAGATACCCATAAGACCTGTATTCTCACTTCCTTCTGGTCTCTGCTCAAGTGCCATGTTATTAGAGAAGCCTTTCCTCCCCTTCCCTGCCTATTTTTCTCCACAGTGCTCATCATCAGTGCTTACTTGTTGATTGTCTTCCTCTCATGGATAGAGAGTCAACGACCTGAGACTTTCTTGGCTTTGCTTGCTGATCTGTGCCCACTCACTGAACCAAGCCTGGCACAGAATAGAGACCCCAGAATATTTATAAATGGATGAATGAACTTTGCCCTATACCCTTCTTTCCAGGCGCACATCCTCTTTACCACATGCTACAAATATTTGTGTACCTGTCCTATCATAAGCTTTGTGTTAGTTTCATGCCCCTGCCCCGCTAATTCTCCCAGCCCATACCCAGTACAGAGCCCAGCACTGAGTAGGTTTTCAACAGTGTGTGCTGGACAGTGGACAGGATGGAAAGGCGCTTGCTCCTATAGCGCCCCTGCCTGTTCCAGAAGAATGGAAATACAGCTGCAGTGGGAGGTGGGAAATGCTTTTAGAAGTTTTGCAAGAAGGCAGATTATCAGAAAAAGAAAGGCTACGGAGCAGGGGACTCGGTGAGTGCGTGCTCTCTGACGGGCTCTGAATGAGAGAACTTCCTTTGCTCTCCCAGAACACATTTTCTCCTCTTCTTCCCCAGCCCCAGCACTTTCCTGGGCAGCGCTCTGCCCCTCTGCCCCTTCTGCTAACCTGAACCGCTCTTCACCCCTTACCTGCCCTCATCCTCAGATTTTTCACCTGGAATGCACTTCCTGTCCTTAGGAGTATGGATTTTGGCAGATCCTAAGTCACTGTGAAGGTTGAACACCAGGCCTGATCCCTGCTGTGCGTGGCATGGACAGCCCCGCCTCCCAGGCCCATGTGGAAGAACATCAGGGAACATAAAGTCCAGGGCCCCTACCTGTGGGAAGGCAGGCCATCCATGGCATCTTCAAAGGCCTGATGAAGGAGGAGGGTGTCTTCACAGTTCAGGTGGATGGAGCATTGGTGATGGGGCAGCGGCTGGCCCCCGGGAGCATTGGGGGCCGCCAGGAAGCTGGGCAGCCTGTCTACAGCCACTGAGGGACCAAAGAGGAGGGTCAGGTCTTAGCCCCACAAGGTCCTCCCTCTACAGCCAGCACCCTGCTACCCTCAGTGGCGGATGGGAGTAGGAAAGTATGAGCAAGTGTTTCACCTTCTGACCAGGCTGCAGGGGGACACAGGCTGGAGGTCCGGGAATGGAGATGATGACTGAGTTCAGCTGCCCCCAGCCTGGAGGTTTCTCACTCAGATGGGTCAAAGGAGACAGTGCTGCAATGTGGTGTGCCTCTTACCATTGATCTTGGTGACAGGCGACCGGGTGTCCAGCTGAGAGATTCTCTCCAGGAACTCCTCAGGAAGCCACTCCTGGAAGGAGAAGGCTCCATGAAAGGCCTCAGATGTCCAAGGCCCCAAGGAAGCTGCCTTCTTTCTTTACTCAGGAAGTTCCCTCAGTCGCTCCCTCCGGAAATCCTCTTCATCCTTCAAAGCTCAGCCAAAACCACCTCCCCTGTGAAGCCTTCCTAGATCCCCTCCCACTCAGCTCTAACCACTTCCTCCTCCGCGCTTGGCCAGCAGTTCTGACTGTGAAATAGTCCGCACCCCTCCCTGCTTGCAAAGGGGTCAGTGGTTTGCAGGCCTCTTTTCACTACTGGTCTGTAAGCTCTTGGAAGCCTCGACGATCTCAGAATTGCCTTAACAAGTTTCTTTTTACTGATGTTTGTTGAATTTTAGTAATGGAATCACTCAGAAAAAGTAGTGCTTTGCCCCTAAGAATTGCCCCCAAGAATGGCTGGGAGCTTCATGTGCGTATACATGTTATCATATCTTTTGGGCACAGGGTAAGTCAATTGCAAAAACTGGCCCCAAAGCTCACCCCTCCCTGTTTGCACACCCACTTCTGTGTAACCTTGCAGTGCTCTCACACTCTGACTCTAGGCTTGGCCATGAGACTTGGTCTGGCCAATGGTAGCAAACAGGATGCAAAGAGATCAAACCATGTGATGCTTGCATGCATGCTTGAGCTTGCCTGCTTTTGCCCTTTGCCAGACCCTGAGAACATGCCTGGACTACCGTGCTGGAGGAGGACAGACACATGGAGCATAGCCGAGTCCCCCACCCGGTCATCCCAGCAGAAACGGTCCTGGACCAGCCACCACCAGCCAGCGCCCAGGCACATGAAGGAGTCCTGCCAAGATCAGCAGCCGGCAAGCTGACCCACAGCCAGCTGCAGATGCATGAGCAAGCCTTAAGCAGCTGAAATCCACCAAGATCAACTGAAGTCTCCAGTTCTGGGTGCCAGTATTTCTTGTTGTATGCCCAGAAGTTTTGTGGCTCTTTGTTAATTGATTAATTAATAATCATGGATAATACAACAGATCATTGACAAAGACAATGGAATTAGAGCTGGTGAGAGGGGAGAAATCAGGAAAGTAGGAAAGTTGTGGAAATAACTCTAGATTGAAAGTCAGACCTGGGTTCTAGCTCTGGCTCTGCCAATGGCCGGAATCTTGGTCACTTCACCTCTCTGGCCCCTTCTCCTCACCTGTGAGGCTTCTTCCCCATTTGCTACCTGCCCTTACCCGCCTGTTTCCCAAATGCAGAGACTTGGCTTTTGCATCTCACACCCTGATGCAATCCTGGCTCCCTCAATCCCCACGATTTCTAACCCCTGTTTTGGCAGACATCTAAGCTCCACCCTCCTGCCCACAGCCTCACCTGTGGCGTCAGCTTCAGGAAGGTGATCTGCGGTGATGTGTTGGACAGCACCATTTTGCTTCTCACCTCTGTGCCATCTTCCAGCACAACTCCTTGAACACAGCCTTCACTGTTCACCTGCACCTTCGCCACTGTCTAGAGCCCACCAGAACAAGGCCCCACAAACCGCAGGAAAGGAAATCCAGGTTAGATCTTCTGGGATTTCCATGGTCTGTGCTGCTCCTAGGCATTCACAGCTTCTTCATCCCAAACCCATCCCACCAAGTTCTGCAGCTTCTCCATGAAGCCTCAGCTTCTCCATGAAACACTCAGTCTCAGTTCAGTGACCAGGGAATTCCAACGGGGTGGTTAGCCACTAACAGACTGCATGACCTTAATCTCTTGATTCTGCAACGCATCCCCTCACCGCCCCTCTGTTCATCGGTAAAACAAGGGACCTTCCAAATCTGAGACTTTGTTCTGTCCTGGGATCCTTACCAATAACTGGGGTGGAGTAGAGGGGCCGTTCACCTTTTCAGTGAAGATGCTTGCTCCATGCGTGGTGGCTGAGCTTGCGATGGCATCAGAGAGGGCACCCATGCCCCCCTGGACGTAGCCCCAGGCCCCCTGCATTCCCTCCAGGCCCCCCATCACATGATGCAGCAGCACATACCTGTGGACAGACCATCCGACTCAGATCCTGGAGGTGGGATCTCATCTCCCCAGAGTTCCAGGTGCAACTATTCCTTTCCATCTTGATCTTCAGCCCTTCCCTGCCACCATCCAGCCCTCTCCCAGTAGCCTTCAATGAGCTCAAGTTCTTGTAAGAGCCCTTTGCCTTCTCTACACCCTCTCCCTAACAAGTGTGTCTATGTGCATAGCTTATTACCACAAAGAAGGCAACGATGCCCAAACCTGCAGCTCCAGCCCTCTCCTAAGCTCCAGCTCCGGTGCCCAGCTACCCACAGATATCTCCCTTTGGACCCTTTCTTGGCAGCATCTTAAACCCACCACCTTTTCCCCATTCTCCAGCTGCTTCCCCTTCAATCTTTCCCATCCCAGTGAACGGCACCTTTCAACAGGAGGTTCTGTTTCCGACAGAAATCCAGGTGTCAGCCTTGACTGCTACCATCCTTTCCCATCTACATCCACAAAGCAACACCAACTCAGCCTCCAAAGGGCTTTCAACGTCATCCCACCTCTCAGCCTCTCTTCTCTTCCTTATGCTGCTGCAGTAGTGCCCCTCATTGGACCCCCTCTCCCACACTTTCTCTCCTGCAGGTCTTGTCCACATATATCCTGGAGCCCTATCTTAAAGCCCAGCTCTGCTCCTGCCACTCACTTATCACCATTCCAAGCCTCCCCGGCTTGGTGCTGCTCTTAGGATAATGGCCAGTCTTCTAGCAGGCACTCCAGCCTCATCCCTCATCCTGTCCCCCTCTCCATATCCCATCCTCCAAACTAACAGAACCTCTCGATTTCCTGGGTGGATCACACGTTCTCTCAACCCCAGCATTTCCCCTGCTGTTCTGTCGGCCTGAAGCCCCTCCCTCCCTCATCTTATGTTTTGTTAACTCCTCTTTGTCCTTTGGGTCTCAGATCAAACACTTCTTCCATGTAGAGGCTTCTCTGACCCTAGACCAGGCTGTGTCCCGGCTGCTCCTCCTAGCATCACACTCACGCCACTTCATCATCATCACTCGCTCTGTGTCTCTCGCCCATCAGGACATCTGCTCCGCTCACTACCGTATCCCCAGCACCTAGCACAGGCAAGCGCTCATCCATATTTGTTGGAAGAATTAATGATGGAACAGATTACTTAAAGATCACAAACGGAGCACTGGTTAAGCCTCCCAGGGATCCGAAGAGAAAAGGGCAGGAGGCCCCAGCTGGAAGATCCAGATTGGCTGGTAGATCACAGCTTGGCCAATGTGTGGCAACTGCTGCCAAGCCCCCGTCTCCATCGCCCTGGGGGAATTTGGGGCTGGCTTAAAATGTGTTGAAAAACCACTTCCAAGGGTGTGCTCATCCCTTGAGAGAAAAGCCACGTCGACGGCTTCTAGCTTCTAGCTTCTAGCTGTATCTTCTGGTGCACTGGAAACGGCCCAACCCTTGGCTGCATTCTCCATCCCAACACACACACACACACACACACACACACACACACACACACACACCCCTCCATTCCTGCTTCTGCGGGGGCTCATTAAGTCAGACCACACTGCAGGCTTTGCTGTGTCTGACTGCCACCTCTCGGATTGGGCTGTCAGCACAAACCCTCACTCATAAAGAAAAAGGCAGCTTCCTGTCCATCCTAAGGTGTCTGTGTGAGTGTGTACCAGAGCCCAGGGGAAAGAACAGTGAGAGAGAAGGGAGAATGGGCGTTTGCGGGAGTGGAGAGGTGGAAGAGGGAAGGGAAGAGGAGAGAAAAGAAGATATTAATGTTGAGCTATCAAGCGGGAGGTGGGAGAGAGGCTTTTCTTAGTGAAGCAGTAGGGCACAGTCACTAAAAAGGAAGATTTTGGGGAGTCAGACACCTCAAGCTGGAAATCAGCCTTGCCACTTACCAGCTGAGTGGCTTTGGGCAAGACACTCCCTTCTCTGAACCGCAGTTCTCAGATGTTGCTCTGAGGGTTAAGTGGATCGTGTGTGATGTGCCTGGCTCGGTTCCTGGCTCACTGGGTGAGCTCTGTTAAGTGGCAGCTGTTGTTGCTGCCACTGCCACTGTTGTCCTCACTCCTGTTGGGGAACATGCCCCACTCCTGTGTCCCGCCTCACCCCCCTCACTCACCCACTCCCCGGAGTGTGGGGACTTGTCATGGCTCCAATCACTGCATCTGTGGCTAGAGTGGCTTTTAAAGGCTCAGACTCGAACCACTGATCCAGCACCTGGACAGCACAACAGCAGAGAGAAGGGCTTAGGAGCCTCGATGGGAGGAGGGCCCTCTCACTGCCTGGTCGGGCCCGAGGCTGGGGAACCACTCACCTTGGTAATGGGAGCTGTGAGGACCTCATAATATCGGGGAAGCTGGGCTCCCAGGATGCGGCCTACAAGAGAAGATCCACAAAACAGAAGTTGAAACAGGTGACAGGGAAACCCTCCGACCTGGCCTGGGGGATAAAAGCATGGAGGAGGCCGAGACTTCCTGCCAGGAGGTGGTATAGCACAGCCAATGCAGGGACAGATCCAGCTTGAGTCCTGGCCACACCTCTCACTAGCTGCAGTGCCTGGGACACATTTTTAACATCTCTGAACCTGCTTCTTTACCTGTAAAATGGGAATCCTATTTTACACCTCAAGGGCTACGGTGAGGATTAAATGAGCTAGGTAAAGCATTTGCAAGTTCATGGGTACTTAATACATTTAAGCAGTTAGCATTATTTTTGGAAAATTTTAAACTTGTACCTTATTCCCTTATTTCGAACTCTGGAAGGCCCATATCCTGGGAGATGGCTGGCATGGCTGATCCATTCCTATGACCCTGATTCAGACCATTTCAGAAAGAAACTAGGCTTTAAGGCCTTCAGGGTAGAAATCATGGTCTCTAGCCTTACAGCCCCTGGGCCTAGCTTAGTGTCTGGCACATAGTAGTTGCTCAATAAATGTTTTTTGCCTGTTTTTAACACAGAGCTCCTTGGACTGGTTATCTGAGAGGCAGTGTCTACTTTTTGCATTTGTAATAGATTCCACTGGCTCCATACTCTTTGCAATGTATAAGTCTGCAGTGCCTCCCAACCCACCACAACTTGGTTAACCTGCCCGGCTCCTTGGCTCTGGGCTCATCCATGTGATTTGGCCAGCCAGTGGAATGTTTGCCGATGTGACACAAACCCAGAACTGAAACAGGCCTGTACATTGGGGCATGCCCTCTGTGCTTGTGCCACTGATGTGAAAAGTCCACACCCAGATCAGCATGTGCTTCTACAAGGAGGATGAGAGGTACGTGGAACAGAGCTGCCTCCACTGAGCTGCTGCAGACACAAACACATGCCTGAGACCAAACCAGATCAGCTGAGCCAGCTGGAATCAGCTGAACCACGAAGACATGTGGGAAACAAATGATTTTTTTTTTCTAGGATATAGAGGTTAAACTGGTCTGTATACCCTCAAGGAGGGTAGAAAATAATAGCACACTTAATGAGCCTTCCATTCGCATACTCATGGCAGACATTACTAATTGATCACAGAACTTCCCCTTGCTGAGCCCAAATCTAGCATTCTTCCTGTATGGGGGCAGCTCTTCAAATCTCTTGGCCCCTATATCTTATTCTAGCCACAGCCATGATGCTGAGCTCCAAGCAGGCTTTGATCAGCTTCACACAGGCAACTCCACAGCAACTCACTTCAGTCCTGAAAAGTGAGCCTCTCTACTTCTTCCCTAGGGCTTCTCTGGCACCAGGGCAGGGCACTCATGGGAACCTACTTGGCACCCACAGATGCACATCCCAGAAGTGTGGGAGTCAATGCCCTGTGAGGCAACACTTGGCCAATGGGAGATAGAACCCAATGGATAAATAGTTCCCTTTCCATCTCCCGAGAAGGTTCCTCAAATGCTTTTCATAAGGCTTCCCAGAGGGCCCACACAGGTCCAGCATCTTGTCACCCACAGTGCTGGCTAGTGCGATCACACACTCTGGTATTGACTCTTTCTCTGTCCACTTTCACCCCAACTTTCTGCTATTTTTGTGCCTTGGGGTCACCCTTCCAAATGAACTACCCACGCATAAGCCTTGGTCTCAGGCTCTATTTTAAAGGCGTATCAGCCTAAGATGCTCTCAACAAAGTGCTCCAGGCTGCCCCTAATTGATCGCAGCATGTTAACTGATCCCAGCTGGCAGGCTGCCATGGAGGTTCAGGCTTGTGTCTAGGCATCGAGACAATGGGCTCACCTCCTTGAAGGTCACTCATCATGCCCTGGTGCCCGCACTTGGACTTACCTGCCTTCAGCAGGGGCTTGAGGGTGGAGAGCGACCTCATCCTTTGCAGCAAGGAGCCATGCTGGAAGGCCGCCATGTCCACGGGGGCCGCATCCAGCAGAGGGTCAATGGCTAATGCCAAGCGATGCATGAACTCCTCATATTTGGGAAAGACCTGGAACAGAGCTCTGCATTAAGGCCCCACTGTCCACATCCCTGCCCTCCATGCTGTCCCCAGATGGCCTGTCACCCCCCACAGCTTGACGGTTCCTCAGGCCTCATTCCCCGCTGTGGCTCGGCTTGGCTCTGTTGAGCTCCCCCAGTTCCAGGTCTCTGGGTTAACATCAACACCAGGAAGAGTGCATGGGGTGGGGTGGTGGTGGTCAGGAGACCCTGGGCAATAGGAGAGTCACTGGGAGTGGTGACAGGGACAAGGAGCTAATGCTGGCTAACACGAAGTGTCACCCACAGAAAACTGGCAACAATCCTAGGGTGTGGTCTCTGCGATAAACCATGAAACCACTTAGAAGTTTCTTCCTTCTGTCCTTTCTTCTTTTTTTTTTTTTTTTGAGATGGAGTCTTGCTCTGTGATCCAGGCTGGAGTGCAGTGGTGCGATGTCGGCTCACTGCAACCTCTGCCTCCCAGGTTCAAGTGATTCTCCTGCCTCAGCCTCCTGAGTAGCTGGGATTATAGGCACCTGCCACCATGCCCAGCTAATTTTTGTATTTTTAGCAGAGACGGAGTTTCACCATGTTGGCCAGGCTGGTCAAGAACTTCTGACCTCAAGTGATCCGCCTGCCTCGGCCTCTCAAAGTGCTGGGATTACAGGCGTGAGCCGCCACGCTGGCCTGTCCTTCTGTCCTTTCCTATATTATTGGTAGAAGTTAGACCTCTTTGCCTGTATTCTTTTCCAGTCTGTAGGTCGTCTCCCATGCCGTCTCATCACCTGCAGTCACAGAAGCCTGCCTTCTCTCACCCCACAAGCTCCCATGTCAGAATCCACTTTCGAAAGCCTGGTTTCTGACACCCACCCTCCTTTCCCTGGAGGGCACAGGAGCAGTGATAGAATCCTGTGCTACTGGAGGCCCTACCTGACTCTTCTTAGCCCTGGACTTTGAATTTTGGTCCATCTCTACCCATGGATATACCCATGGCATTTTAATAAGTGTTACATAAAGAAAAGTTCCATGTTAAAATACATTCGAGAAGTCTTAGTAAAAATGAAGTTAAACAGCTTTCTCTAAGCAGGCCTTTAATATGACAGCATGGAAAGACAAAACCAGAAATCAAGCTCCTTACTTTCCACGATGGGAAATGGGCACTTGCCTCCAGCGTGTGTGGTCGCTGGCATGTAGGGCCACAGCTAGTGTCCTGCAGGCCCGGGGACCTGGCCTTGTGCAGAATCCCCTCAAGTGCCTCTGAGATGGGTAGGATTTGGACGAGAGGATGCAGGTGGTGGTCTCCAATCTGCTGCACAAAAGAACCACCAAAGAAGCACTTTTAAAAAAGCTAAGCTCCTCAGGCCGGGTGTGGTGGTTCATGCCTGTAATCCTAGCACTTTGGGAGGTGGAGGTGGGAGGATTGCTGAGCTCAAGAGTTCCAGACCAGCCTGGGCAACATAGTGAGATTTTTGTCTCTACAAAAAAATTAAAAATAACTTAGCCGGGCATGGTGGTGAATGCCCGTAATCCCAGCTACTCAGGTGGCTGAGGCAGGAGGATGGCTTGAACCCGGGAGGCAGAGGTTACAGTGAGCCAAGATCGCACCACAGAACCAGCTGTGGCAGGGCCCTTACGGAACTCAGTGGCTCATCTAGACAAGGCCACCCAGTAGGTTCCTAGAATGCAGTTCCAAGGGAAAAAAGTGCATTCTCCATCCGACATGTGTTCATCCCGTCACCAGACCTGCACACCATCATGGACACTTTGTTGCCTTGGGCAGCCAGGAGGGAGCCTTGGGATGCCACATTGAATGAATATTTAGAACTCTCCTGTCCTAAGTTCCTGATTCAGTTTATTTATCCTTAATTTTCTCTGATCTTCCCTCATCCTCCTTTTTGGCTTTCATGTGCTTTAATGTGGACAAACACCTGGAACTCTGCCTGAAAGCTGGAGGGGCATGAAGCACACGCCAGTGTAAGAACGTGCCAGTGCATTTCTTCTTGAACTCAGCAGGCACAGCCCCTCTGACAGTGGCCCCATACTGAACACACGCAGGTGAGCAGGTCTCCCAGTCCACTGGTCTTAATCAGCATCCTCTACCCGCTTCTCTTCGCAGTGCCTGAGATCAAGAGCTGCCACCAACTGGAGCCCTCCTAGGAATGTGGGGTGGCCTGGCCCAGTGCCCATGGCCTTTGAACAATTGTTCTAGGACAATCCAACCAGGCCCATCTCTAGGCTGCTGAGGGAGCAGGAGCTCAGTCACTGGTCGCCTTCCCTACCTGGGCATCCTTCTGGGAGAACTGGGCGATCTGCTTCTGGTTTTCTGCCATGTCTGTGCCCAGCAGAAGGCACCTGGGCACCTTGCTGCCTGCACCCTCTTCCAGCATGGGGGTGAAGGAGTAGGGGTTTCGAAGATGAAGCCTCAGCCCATGTTTCTGCAAAACACAAATAGCATGGGACACATATTAATGGCTCTGTGGTCTCTGCCCATCATCTTTCTCCGATTGTGTTTGTGTGACCATTTAGGTACCTGTGTGTAGGTTCCCAAGTGTATGGTCCTGGTGTCTGTTTTTTAAATATAAGTTTATAAAAAGCCCTCTTGCCCAAGTACCCTATGGTAGACGATACTGTATCACATCGCAGTACACTATACCATTCTACACCATACCATACATACCACACATACCATGCCATACACCACGCCATGCCATGCCACATCATACCATACCACACTACATCACATCACACCACACACACCATGTCATACCACACCCTACCACACCATGTGATACCATACCATGCCATATCACACCACACTACGCCATGCCATGTCATACCACATCACAGCATGGCACACTCATTCCATGCCAGGGACTGTACTAGGGTTTACAATGGTTACCTTACAATAACTTTGTAAGTACAGTCTTGCATCACTTAACGATGGGGATATGTTCTGAGAAATGCATTGCTAGACAATTTCATCATAGTTTGAGCATCACAGAGTGTACCTACACAAAACTAGATCTGATAGCCTACCACACATAGGCTGTGGGGTGTAGCCTGTTGCTGCAAACCTGCACAGAATGTTACTGCACTGAATACTGGAGGCAACTGTAATCCAATGGTATTTGGGTATCTAAACATGTCTAGGCTGGGCACAGTGGCTCATGACTGTAATCCCAGCACTTTGGGAGTCCAAGGCGGGCAGATCAGCTGAGGTCAGGAGTTCGAGACCAGCCTGGCCAATATGGTGAAACCCCATCTCTACTAAGAATACAAAAATTAGCCGGGCATGGTGGCACGCACCTGTAGTCCCAACTACTCGGAAGGCTGAGGCAGAAGAATTGCTCGAACCTGGAAGGCAGAGGTTGCAGTGAGGCAAGATTGCCGCCACTGCACTCCAGCCTGGGTGACAAAGCAAGACTCTGTCTCAAAAAACAAAAAAACAAAAAAACCAAACATAGAAAAGGTACATTAAGAATATGGCATAAAAGGTAAGAAAAATGATACTGTATAGAGCCCTCATGATGAATGGAGCCTACAGGACTGGAAGTTGCTCTGGGCGAGTGAGTGGTGAGTGACTGAAGGCCCAGCACATTGCTGTACACTACTGCACACTTTATAAATACAGTACACGTAGGCTACACTACATTTATTAAAAAATTTTCTTCAGTAAGTTAGCTTACTGCAAACTTTTAAACTTTATAAACATTTTAATTTTTAAAACCTTTTTGATTCTCTTAAAAAGACACTTGGCTTAAAACACAAACATTGTACAGCTATATAAAATATTTTCTTTATATCCTCATTCTATAAGCTTTTTTCTGTTTTTAAAATTTTTTATTTTTATTTTTTACTTTATAACCTTTTTTTGCTAAAATGTAAAATGCAAACACACACATCAGCCTAGGCCTACACGGGGTCAGGATCATCAATGTCACTGACTTCCACCTGTACATCCTGCCCCACTGCAGGGTCTTCAGGGACAGTAACACGTGGCACTGTCATCTCCTAGAGAGCAATGCCTTCTGCTGGATACCTCCTGACAGACCTGCCTGAGGCTGTTTGACAGTGAATTTTTTAAATAAGGAAAAGGAATACTCTCTAAAATAATAATAAAAGTATAGTATAATAAATACATTAGCCAGTGACAAAGTCATTTACTATCAAGTATTATGTACTGTATATAATTATATGTACTAGACTTTTTGACAACTGGCCACACAGTAGGCTTATCACCACAAACACATGAATAATATGTTGCAGTGCAACTATGGCATCGCTAGGGGACGGGAATTTTTTCAGCTCCATTGTAAGCTTATGGGACCACCACTGTACATAGTCTATCGTTGACCAACATGGTGGCACATGGCTGTCTTATTATCCTCATTGTACAAAAGCAACACGAGAGGCTCATAGGAGTTAAATAATTTGTCCCAGGTCACTTTAGGAGGTAGGTCTGGGTTTCAAAACCACAGCTCTGTAACTGCAAAGCTCCAGCTCTCAGCACCGGTCTGTAACTGCCCCACTTCAGAAATAAATAATTAAATTTAGAAAGACACAATCAAGCAATGGTTATGTGAAAATCTATACTTACAAGGTAGATAAATTATTCACATCAGAACATTTTATTTACTTTGCAGACTCATTTACTCCAGGGTCACTTTAAATGGAAGTTTCTTTGATGCATTTAAAATATGATTTGATTTACAAATATTTGATTAGCACACAGAATTTTCCAAGAGCACATCCACTTCTTCAAAGCAGGCACAGATAAAACAAAAGGGGCCTGTGTCGCCTCCAGTTTCTGCTGTCGAGAGGCTTCCTTCTCCAGATCCGTGGCCTGCAACCTCACGACTCGAGGTCTTGGCTGGAATGCCACCTTATCAGCCAGGCCTCCCCCACACTCCCTGCCCCCTCACCCTGCAATATTTTTCTCCAAAGCACTTGTCACCACATGGCTAATCACATATTTAGTGTTTTCATTGTCTCCCCAAGTAGAATGTAAGCCCTGTGAAGTCAGGGGCATTGTCTGTTTTGTTCACCGCTGTACCCTCCGCATGTAGACACAGTGTAGTTAATAAGCATTCCGTCGACTCTGAATAAATGAATGCTACGTTGCAGACAAGGTATGGCCCCAGAGGAGAGAAATGAGATCTGAGAGTAGACATTTTAGAAAAGCACGAGGAAACCAAAAACAGGCTTTTCCAACAATTACCGCTGGAGTTGCTCCACACTGGAGATGCTCCAGGCGGGCAGGCTCGCCGCAGCTCTGGACACTCTGTGGAGGAGATTTCCGATGCTGGCGGGGGCCGGGGCCAGGAGACGGCTGGGGTCCCTCCTATCCCTAAGATGGAGACATTCTTTATTCTAAGCTAGAGAAACTTCCAGCTTCGTTCTTCTTAATGTAGTAAACTCACTCATACCCAGGAGGCATCCTTAGTCTCTCTCCTGGTCATCCTTGACATCCCACCCGCTGCCTCCAGAATCTGTGCGCGTCTCTCCAAGCCGCCATTTTGGGAACCGCTGCAGCGGCGCCCTCGTGGTCCACATGCGACCCCCTCCTGTTTCCGCCGAGTCCTCACCAGCCAGCAGGTGGGCTGACCTTTGTAAAGTCACAAATCCTAGCAGTGAACTTCCTGATCACACACCTCACTGGCTTCTCGCTGCACTTGGATAAAATGCAGTCCTGCCCCTCCCACCCCAATCTGGTGCTCTCTGCCTGTCTGCTCTGTCCACACTGACCTGCCCTCTGCTCACGCCTGCCTGGGTGGGTCCTTCTCTTCTTCCCTCTGACTGGAGACTGCTTAGATGTCCACATGGCTGCTGCTGGTGACCTCTTGGTACTTGAATACCAGCTCAAATGTCACCTCCTTGAGGAAGATGTCCTTCCTGGTCACCATCTAGGCTGGAATCTCCACTCTCTCTCTCTAATGCTGCCTTCTTTTCTTTTCTTCTTGGCACTCTCTCTGAAGTTCTCTGCCTAAGAGCAGCGTCCTTGCCTTCCTAGTTCACTGCTGTACACCCAAGGGCTTCTCTCAGTGCCTGGCACATAGCAGGTGCTCAGAAACATGGACTGAATGAACGAATAAACCCTCCAAATCAGGGACCTAAGAGGAATCCAAAAGTTATTTTAAGTATAACTAATTGACTATGAATCACTTTTCATTTGATTCATAATGAAACCTAAATGGAGGCTCTTCTAAATGGAGGCTCTGTCATTCTTAATGGTGTTAAATCAAATTTAGCTTAAAGCTGCCTCCTTAAATACTTTAAGCTCAACCTAAAGGTTTCTCTGTTCATAGTGAACTATAACCTAGAAGGAGGCATAAACAGACTGTAACCTACTCCTGTGTCAATCGCCGAGTTTTGGCCAATCAAAGGGGACCAACTGTTTAAACCGCGTTCAAATAAGGCAAACACTGAGCTGTAACCAATCCAGCTGTTTCTGTACCTCAATTCCATTTTCTGTACATCACTTTTCACTTTCTGTCTATAAATCTTCTTCTACCATGGAGCTGTGCTGGAGACTGTGAGCATACTCCAGCTCGGGAGCCTGATTCATTTATGAATCATTCTTTGCCCAATTAAACTCTATTAAATTTAATTTAGTGAAGGTTTTTCTTTTAACAATAGTTTTAATTATGTGGAGTCTGAATGAGAAGGGGAATGTTAAATAACCATCAAATTATATCCACAAGATTTGTTCGGATTATGAAGCTTTTTTCTTAAAAAACAGAAAAAAAAAAAAACAAAATGAAAGCAAACCCTTCTGTTATTTACCCCATGAGAGTTCTCAGCATGCACAGTCATCCTGGGTGGAAATTGTTGGAAAGGGTGTGTGTGTGTGAAGGGTGTATCTGTGTGTGTGTCTAAAGGACCAGAGATACAAGAGATTTAAAGGGTGTGCTTCTCAAAGTTATGTTCTGGGGGCCTCCTCTTTCAGAATGACCTGAGAATGCCATAAAAACGACCGTTTCTGGGCCCCACCACTGCCACAGAATCAGACTCGTGAGCAAGAACCCCTGGGGTTTCCCCAGCAGTTTCCCCAGCAGTTTCCCAGGTCATACTTTGTGGCCCTGCAAATTAGAGCCCTACCTTAGAGAGATTTCCAGGAGAAAAGCAAGAACAAAATGAATAAGGCTGAGTGAGACCCAGAAGGTCAGTGAGGGAGGGGAGGGAGGATGGGATTGCCTTTGGCAATGAGGTCAAGGCTGGCCCAGGGGGAGATGGGGAAGGTGGCTTATGGCTGAAGGGGATGAAAAGCCCCCCTCCACACCCCCTTCTCCGCCAGTGCAAAGGCTCTGCCCTTCCAGCCTGGATTCCATCATCCAGCGTGGGGCCGCTGCAAGAGCAAACTCATTTACTAGGTGGATGGAACCGGGAGGTGATCCAAGTCAGTGCTCGCATTGACAGCTGTGGAAACTAACACCCAGGAAGGGGAGGCAGGCCCTGGTGGGGACCACAGCGGGTCAGTGGAGGGTGCTTTGGCTCAAGGAGGGGAGGAGGGGCAGTGGTGCCAAAGCCAAGCCTCTCATTTTAGTTGAGGGCTCACTCTAATTGGATACAGCCTTATAAGTGGCAGGGTGGGTGAGTAGTCTCCAGCCATGGGTCTTTCTGGAGCCTCAGTTTTCTCAAGTGCCAAATGGGGGTAATAATAATAGCGACAAGTACTGAGCCCTCTGTGCACCAGGCACTGTGCTGATGTGGCCTTAGGAGGCAGCTGCTGTTACTATTCCCTGTTACAGATGAGGAAAAGAAGGCACCACGTGGTGAAGTCACGCAGCTGGTGAGCTGTGGAGCAGGGAGGCAGACGCAGCCGGCCGGTTTCCAGCAGCTCCAGTCTCAGCCTCTGTGCACACCCCGCTGGAGCTGCCAGGGGCACTCTATCACCACGTTCACCGCAAAGTACAAAGAGCTAGAGACGTGTGAGTCTGGGTGGTATCAGTACCAAGAGGCCTGAGCGCATCATAGCTCAAGAACAAGGAGTAGGAGACAGTCAGGCCTTGGCTTGAATTCTCCATCACTTTCTAGCTGTGTGAATTTAACCCCTGAACTTTAGTTCCCTGATTATAACATGGCTCTTGACTTACAGGTAAGGATCAATTGAGATAGAACATTAAAGGTCATAACCCAAGATGTGATGCTGGTAAAATAAACGCTCTCCATTATAGTCTTGGAAAGACAATATTCCTGGAAGGAGTTTAGTTGTCCTCCTGTCAATGCCCTCCAGGCTGTCAATGTCCTGTTAAAACAAGGTGCTCCAGATGGGGTGAGTCCTGCGGATCACACAACAGGACTGCTTTCTCCCTGCTCTGAGCTCCGTACTCCTATTAATGCAGCCCAAGGCAGAGGTTAAAGCATCTACTCAATTCACTTGGGAGCTTCTAGTTCAAGGAACACTATGACAAATACCATTTCAAATAAGTAACGTTTTTTAAAGAAAGAGAATAATCAAGTGAAAATGTGCATTCTGTGATTCTTAGTCTCTTAAATCAGGTTTGCCAAAAGAAGGGTCCCTGCTCCCCAACATCTGCCATTATGAATAAGTGGTGCATTTATAAACTGCCTGCTGCTATGGTCTGCTCTGGACTGGAGACCAGCGACCCATCCCCAGGCCTGGCTAGATTTCATCCAGTCCTGGTACCAGGATGCACATACTCTGTTTCAGTGGCTTGAAGAACTCTCTACATGAACCAGTTAGAGCAGCCAAAGAGCTGTGAACAACAGCTGGACATCTTACTAGTTTAAAATTTTGAATTTAGAGCAAAGATGGCACCAACGTGGCCGGGTATGGTGGCTCACGCCTGTTAATCCCAGCACTTTGGGAGGCTGAGGCAGGTGGATCACGAGATCAGGAGATCAAGACCATCCCGGCTAACACGGTGAAACCCCGTCTCTACTAAAAATACAAAAAATTTGCCTGGCGTGGTGGCAGCGCCTATAGTCCCAGCTACTTGGGAGGCTGAGGCAGGAGAATGGCATGAACCCGGGAGGAGGAGCTTACAGTGAGCCGAGATCGCGCCACTGTACTCCAGCCTGGGCGACAGAGCCAGACTCCGTCTCAAAAAAAAAAAAAAAGGATGGCACCAACGTGAGTGGCAGCTGCAGATGGCACCAAGAACCCTTTTCTCTGAGTGGTGAGTGACAGTGGCACTAAGCAGGTAGAAGCCAATCAGCCTCAAGAATGTGGTGACGCGGTTTATAAGACAGTGGGGGTGAAGGAGGGTGAAAGGGTGGGGGGCAGGGTTGGGCCAGGTTGTGGACAAAGGTCAGCAGACTAAGAGAGGCAAACAGTGCCAGATGAGACTCCCAGGAACCTTCCAAAAAGCCCGGGAGCCAGAAAAGTCCCCAGGCCCCACTTCCTGCTCCAGCTGCCAAGAGAGGGAAGCAGCTCTCAAGTTCAATGAGGGCAGAAATCGGGCTCATGTCCCAAGGCAGCTGTAAGCTCAGGCGCCCAAGGCTTCAGATAGGTGTCCCACGTGGGCCTGAGGGTGACAAAGCTCATTCTTCAAAGGAAGTCTGATTTTTGGATGAAATTTCCCACTTTTCAAGACACTACATGGACGAGACAAAACCCATCTGTGGGAATGCAGCAGGGAGACCACGTGGGATACACAAGACTTGGGTGGAAGAGGTAGCCCTCAGGGGCGGGCATCACCTCGGGCACAGAACAGGGACCCCCCACCCAGGTTGGGAAGATGGAACTGCCTCCTCCCTCCGTGCAATCGGGCCGGTGGAGGGGCCCTACCTTCAGCTCCAGATCAGTGTAAATCTGCGGCCTCAGCAGGCTGAGCAGGTAGGACGCGCGGGAGAACTTAAACCCTGAAACCGAATCCGATGAAGACTGTCACCAGGGGTCACCAGGGATGAGGACCGTCACCAGGGGTCACGAGGGATGAGGACCATCACCAGAGTCACCAGGGATGAAGACCGTCACCAGGGTCACCAGGGATGAAGACCGTCACCAGGGGTCAGCAGGGATGAGGACCGTTACCAGGGGTCACCAGGGATGAAGACCGTCACCAGGGTCACCAGGGATGGAGACCATCACCCGGGGTCACCAGGGATGGAGACCGTCACCCGGGGTCACCAGGGATGGAGACCGTCACCCGGGGTCACCAGGGATGGAGACCGTCACCCGGGGTCACCAGGGATGGAGACCGTCACCAGGGGTCACCAGGGATGGAGACCGTCACCAGTGGTCAGCAGGGATGAAGATTGTCAGCAGGGGTCACCAGGGATGAAGACTGTCACCCGGGGTCACCAGGGATGAAGTCTGTCACCCGGAGTCACTGCCCTCCACTCCCCCATGCCACATCAGAGCTCACCTGGGATGATCTCCTCAGTGACAGCTGCACCCCCGATCACATGGCGCCTCTCGAAGACGGCGGTGTTCACCCCCAGTCTCTGCAGGTACGCTGCCTGGGAAGTGGGGCAGCACACAGGGCCCTCCCTTTATCCCTCTGAAATGTCAGGGCTCCCTCGGGCTGACCCGCAGACTAAGGTCCTCACAATAGGCCAGTATGGCCCACACCCCATGGCCTCCCTGCCCCGCTCATGCTGTTCCTGCCTCTGGGAATGCCCTTCCCTGTGCTTCCCTTTCCACCCTCGCCTTTTCTAGATGTCCTCTAAGATCCGACAGGCCTGCTCCCGCCCCTCCACTTCCCAACTGAAGGTGGTCTTCCCTCCTTAGAGGCCTGGTGCCTCGGGGACTCACACTGCTTCCTACCACCCTGCCCTGGGATGTCGCTCTCCTCCAGGCAGGGAGCAAGCCTCATTTCTCCTACAAGCACAGCACAGTGAGGTGGAACTTGTGAATGCTGACCCTTCCACCCAGGTTCAGCCCCTCGTTCTCTCTCTGCTGCTGCAGCCTCAGTACCTGATCCGTCTGGCCTCAGTTTGTTCACATGCAAAAATGGGGCTGATGAAAGTAGTCCCGGCTTTACCCACTTCATAAGGCTGCTGTGAAGATTAACTGAGCTGGTTCCTAGACAGGGCTTTAAGTAGTCCCTGGCACAGAGAATGTACTCAGTAAATGAAGCGGTTCATAGCAGAGCTTTATTTTGGGAGAATAAATGATGCAAGGATTTCTATTAATTTTTTTCTAGCACTTAGTGGAAAAATCAATAAATATTTGTTGAACCAAACTGGTCATGAATCTACCGATCTAAAATGCTGGCCCTGTGACCACAGGAATGGTGCCATGCAAAAGTCGGACTTTTCAAAAAGCTCACTTGGCAGCTATTATGTGCCAGAAGCAGTGAGTACATTGTCTTGTTTAATTTTTCCCACCAGCCAAGAGGTAGGTACTATGATTCTCCCATTTTACAGATGAGAAGACTGAGGCCCAATGAGGTTAACAGCTTGCCTCAGGCTCACAGAGCTGACGAGTAGAGGTGTTGGGAATTGAAACCAGACAGCGTGAAACCAGCATCTATCCTCCTAACATAACCTCCTTTCATAACCTACTGAGAAAGAAAGAGCAGCTGTCACTCAGTGGCTGAGGCCTGGCACGCAAGGTGAGCTGCGTCATTCTCCTATTACACAGGAACGATCTCACAGATTGACAACCTCAAATAAGGTTTCTATGAGACTATGATAAAATGAGGCAAGCACAAACAAAAGCAATGTCTCTGTGCCATCCAGAAAATACCGAACACCCCTCTTGGCTGAAATGAGTGACTGCTACTTCTTTATCAATTACTGCTCTCTGCACACTCGTCTCTCCTCCCTACAGATCAGATTTCTTGAGATGCCCAGTTGCAGGGCTGTCCCTCCTTCCTGACAGTATCTAATCTATGGCAACCCCTATTTTCGTAGGCCTTCCCTCAAATCACCAAAGCTCAAATCCTGTGCTAGGTTCTTTCTAACACCTTCCTACTGAGGCAACCCGAGGTTCCCCTGATGTGAGTTCCCTCGCTGCAAAGAGCAAGAAACCAAACTAGACTAACTACAAGTGTGTTCCTGGTGGGCTCTGGGTGAAGGGCGTGGATGCCAGCCTTCCTTGGCCTGGAAACTTCCAGTAATAACAGCCACCATTGGGCAAGGCTGCATGTGCCAGGTCCTAGCAGCAAATGATCCATTACCTTCACAGCAGCTCTGTGAGGGCAGGTGCCATTGTTCCATTTTACCGCGACTCGGAGAGGCTAAGTGACACCTTAACCTTCACAAAGTGGCAGAGCTGGGAGATGAATCTTTGTTTATTAATATAAAATCAGGCCGGGCATGGTGGTTCACGCCTGTAATCTCAGCACTTTCAGAGGCTGAGGCAGGCGGGTCACCTGAGATCAGGAGTTCGAGATCAGCCTGGCCAACATGGCGAAACCCTGTCTCTACTAAAAATACAAAAATTAGCCAGGCATGATGGCGGCTGCCTGCAATCCCAGCTACTCAGGAGGTTGAGGCAGGAGAATTGCTTGAACCCGGGAAGTAGAGGTTGCAGTGAGCCGAGATCATGCCATTGCACTCCAGCCTGGGTGACTAGAGCGAAACTCCATCTCAAAAAAAATTAAACTAAAATAAAATAAAATCAATGTTTTAAATTACTGATCCATTGAGTTACAAAATGCCCCACGTAAAATGTTCAAGTAAAACTTAGACATCAGGCAAAGTATTAAGGTTTAACATCAGTCCGTTAGCACACCCACAGTTTCCCCCTATATTGATGTTCTAGAGCTGCTGCTGCTTCAAGAAGATGTTCCACATTTGTTTTGTGGCCTTGAATGCCTTCTGTGGCCTCCTGGAGGTATCTGGACTCAGGTTACAGAAGCATAAGCTAAGGATAGCTCTGGGATACCCAGCTCAGTTTGGGATCTTGAAGTCAGTTGTGTTGGGGACAGGGCACAGGCCCTTCTGCTAGACTGAGCTCCTCAATGTCTCCAGGGCACACTTTGGCCACATAGCAGCTATGTACTCCAAGGTGGTACCTGGCCTGGACCTGGCTGGGAACACAGGGCTCTAGACACAAGGGCTGCCTATGATCTGGAGTCAAGGGCCCCCACCCCGCCCCAGGTGCCCAATCCCCTGGTTCCCACCTGCTCCCATGCTATGTTGGTTACATGCTTCCCCACCTTGTCAGCTTGTTTCTGGAAGCTCCCTGACTCCCTCACAGGCCATGGGGAAACCACCTTTCCCCATTAGGGGAAGGGGAGGAAAGGAGCCTGTGATGTCCTCAGCTGGCTGCAGATGAGCATTCGACCCAGCCCCCAGTCAGCGCTGGAGAGCAGAGAGCATCGACTAGGCTGCCTTTTCCTTCTCTCTCAAGGCCCTTATCCCACCTGCTTCTTCACACTCCTTCCCAGGCTGCTGAGAGCCACACGCCCAGGGGCCAGTGAAGTGGGATCAAGTGGGGAGGTACTCACAGCCACCAGTCCGTTGTGTCCTGCAACAAAATGGGACAGGGAAGGAAAGCATCACTGGTCAGCGGGCGGGCAGACAGACAGTCCTTGAGGAATGTGCTCCCCGCTGCCCGTCCCCATGCCATGAAGATCCTTGGTGACCCTCCCCTCCCCTTCCCGCACTCAGATGTTGGAACAGCATCTAGTTCAACTCCATGAAACACCAGATCTTCAAGGAGTCAGAAGACCCTGGTTCTTGCCCTGGCTGGAAAAGTCCTGCTCCCCTGGCTTGGTCAGGGGCTCTGCTGGAGTGAGGGGCTCATGAGAGCATCGCCAGAGCTTCCATCGCTTGGGAGGCGCAAGTGATGGTGTCTGAGGGAGCAGCACGGTTGAGCTGGCAAGCAGGAGAAGCAATGGGTGGCTGGCATGCTGGTGCGCCAACGTCCCGTCTCGCATGGCAGCATCAGCATCCAGGGGAGTGCTGGTCATGTAGGTAGTTGCTGTCAAGCGCGGCTTGTTTTGTCCACGTGTGGTTCACAATCGGCACAGTGGTGCCCTAGAAGGCTTTATTCACATGGGTTTTTTTTTTTTTTTTGCCAATCCCCAGTGTTCCAAAAATAAAACATGAACAGTTCAACATGAAGTAAACATGCACAGCTTCAACATGTGCTGGAGTGACTAGCTGTGCTTCAGGGTGCCTTGAGCTGAGAGGCCTGAATTTGGCTTTGGCATCTCACGTTCCACACCAAGCCCCTGGGTAGCAAGTGCCTCTCCAGCTCTGATAAGCTCAGAATCAGCTGGGAGGTTGTATAAATGTCGACTCCCACAGACCCCCTTCCCAGGAGTCTGTTCAGCAGGTGTTTCACAGAACCAAAAGTTTCATGAGCTAAAATTAACTCTTACCATATGAGAAGCATGTGAGAAGCTAGTTGGTTACAGTTCATCTTAAAAAGTGCTGGTTGACATACTCTTTATTTGTATGGGCTTTTGAAAATGTTCATAAGAAAGTTTAAACAATGTGCCAGTGGGACTCATGAACAGATGGAATCTGTCTCTCAAAGACATGCAGCAAACTAAAGGCAGACAGTCCTGGGCTCAGCCCAGCCTCTGCTGTTTGCCAGGGCATGACCTGAGAGAGTCATCAGCTGCCCTGAGCCTGGAGTTTCTTCACATGGGGAACAGAGGGTGCCAGGGACCCTGCAGTGTGGCAAGGATGAGATAAATGGGAGCTATTTGTCTTTTAATTGGTGCTGATGATCGATCTTGGAAAACTCATAGTTTTCCAGGCAACTGGGTCCAGTTCAATCATGGCAGACCTCAAATGAGTAAGGTCAAGGATCCAAAGCACAAGACCCCCTCCCAGTGCCCACCCTCAAGTCCTGGCTGAGCCCTCCTTGGCTTCTGATGACACCTCTGTTCCCTTGAAGAGGACTTCAGCTGCGGGCTCTGCTAATCCCCAGACCTGCCTCAGGGGCCCCATAGCAGGCGCCTGGGCCCTTGAGGAGCTGCTCTGGGCGTGGGCTGTGCAGCTGCCTGCATCAGGCAGTGTTGGTTGGGTGGATGTGCTGACCTCTGGGAGTCACCTCCCGTCCTCAGAATGCTCGTCACCAGGTACGGGGCCAGGAATCTCCATTTTAACAAGCCCCTCAGTCACTCTCAGGCACATTTAATCAAATGACTAAATGAGATTCACCTTCAAGGTGGCGGCCAGGTGCCAGTGTGCCTTCAGGGACCCAGAGGTAACCCTTGTCTCAGAAGATGCCATTCTGTTCCTCACTGAGGCCCAAGATGCCTTTAAACCAGGCTTTATGGTATGTTTAGCAACTAAAGAAATCATGTCAAGGAAAAGCTCACACACTGAGACTCACTCGCACTTGTAGGCAAGTCACCAAGGCAGCTGGTGACCTAAAGTCAACCTTCCCCATTAGGAGACAGCAGGGTGAGCTGTGGCCGAGCACGGAAGGAGGCAGGGGGCTTCTCTGAGGCTAAGTGAGGTGCTGGAGATGGCTCCCACCAGCCCGGGGAGTTTGTGAGCCGGCTGTCAAACAGCCATTGATATAAACTAAATTATATAAGCTTACAATTAAAAACATTAAAAACAAAGGTAACAAATACTCAAAACACACTACCTCCTATTTGTTTTACTACATTTGACTGTTGCCCATGCCCTGGCAGTCACTGGCCTCTATGTACATATCTGCATGGTGGACACACTATACACTGTTACTCATGCCCTGGCAGTCACTGGCCTCTATGTACGTATCTGCATGGTGGACACACTATACACTGTTGCCCATGCCCTGGCAGTCACTGGCCTCTGTACATATCTTCATGGTGGACACACTATACACTGTTGCCCGTGCCCTGGCAGTCACTGGCCTCTGTACATATCTGCACGGTGGACACACTATACAATGTTGCCCATGCCCTGGCAGTCACTGGCCTCTATGTACATATCTGCATGGTGGACACACTATACAATGATGTGCTACTGGGTATCTCTCCTAAATCACATTGAGCAACCTCATCTTGGTAATAGAAAAGGCTATGGTGGGAGTATTTACACCACTGTCATCAGCAAATATTACACAGAAGGACTGAATTTATTTTTGTGGTCAGGCTTAAGAAAGTGATAGGAAAATGCTAATAATGCAGATTAAACCTAACAGCGTTAGCTGTTATAGCATGAATAAATAGCACAAAAATTGAAGGAAATATTCTAGTATTAGAACAATATTATCTTATTTGAGTAACATCATTCCTGTCATTTAAAGAAGGAGGCCGGGCGCAGTGGTTCACACCTGTAATCCCAGCCCTTTGGGAGGCTGAGGCGGGTGGATCACAAGGCCAGGAGTTTGAGATCAGCCTCGCCAACATGGTGAAACCCCGTCTCTACTAAAAATACAAAAATTAGCCAGGCGTGGTGGTGGGCGCCTGTAGTCCCGGCTACTCGGGAGGCTGAGGCAAGAGAATCGCTTGAACCCAGGAGGCGGAGGTTGCAGTGAGCCGAGATTACGCCACCGCACTCCAGCCTGGGCAACAGAGCAAGACTCCATCTCAATAAATGAATAAATAAATAAAATAAAAATAAATTTTAAAAAATAAAGGAGTAAGGTTGGGACATAAATCTTTGTTGTTTCATTTGTTTCACGATCATCCTACTCTTTACAGAAAATATGGAGCACCATTCTCTTTGGAGCTACCCTCATTTGTCATTTGCAACTATAGGTTGGCTACTGAGTTTGGCAAAAATCAAAGAAAGCCTTTGGTAAGAATCACTTGGGTAGACTGCATTTAAATTGAGAGTATTGTATCTTTATTTGTAAAATTGTGTGCAGTGTATCTTTCATTTCAATATTTAAAATAAGCATGTGTATATGTGTATATATATGTATGTATATATACACATATATGTGTGTATATATACATATATATATATACATGTACACACACACATACATCACACATTTTTCCCTGGAGAGGTGAGTGTTGAGTATCTACCAGCTCGCAACTGCTTTAGTACATATGAAAATGAAGGCATGCCCTCAAAGCTGCATGTTGAGTGCTGTCTGCTTTCGGTCCCGTCATTATCTCTGTATAGACCTAGTTGGCAATCATGCATTTGGGGCCCTCTGCAAGTGTGAAAGGAAGGCACTAAGGAAAGACCACCTGGTCCTGGGCCTGCCTCTTCCCCTAGCACCCAGTAGACTGTGATACTCTGAGCCCAGGGGTTGGCAAAGTGTGGCAGGATCACTGCAGATCCCCAAATGTCCCAGAGCTGCAAGGCAATGGGGTCCATCTCCCTCTGCAGACACGCAGTAGGAACTCTGGGACTCAGTTCTGTTTTATCCTAACTGGCCTTTATGAAATGACTGCAGTTTCTTGTGATGAGGGGTGGCCACAGTGGTAAGGTAGTGGTGACCAGAACTCAGGGCACTGAGGGTGCGGGGTGCTGGATTTCACTTGTCTGTTGGCCCAGGGCTCTTTCCAACCCTTACAAACCATAGGCTGAGAATGTGGTGGAAACTAGGTCACTTTGCAAGAGATATAGGGAAACCCCTGAGCTCACCTAGTCTTCCTGTCATTCTCCATGGGAAGATCCAAGCGCAGAGAAGGCAAGCATTTGCCCCAGGCCACACAGCAGAGCCAGCACCGGAATCCCAGGTGCCTGCCTGCCAGATGGAAGGGCTTTCCATTGCAGCCCCTGCTAGCGTATAAACTTCTGGCTGGGTTATGCCAGAGGAGAGAGCAGTGGGGCTTGGCTCCCCCTCCCCCTCCCCACCAAGCTCTGAGCAGGGCTGCCTTCCCGCCCCTCAGCTCTGGCCCGGCCTGCTTTACCACTTTACCTGCTCCTATCACCACCACATCATACTCAGGCTTCAGACCTCCCCTGGCTTCCGTGTTAGCTCGTCTCCACGCCGGGAAAGGAGAGGCGGCCACAGCCTTGCAGAGACCTCGGCCACTTGCAGCCATTTCTGCCCCAGGCTGGGCCTTGCTAGGCGGGGAGTTTGCTAGCGATTGGCTTTTGTGCTGCCCTAGGCACGGGGTGGAGCAGGGAGGAAGCAGGAAGAGGAGGAGCTGCAGTCCCCCTCCAGGCCCCCTCCACCATGCATTCTTGGCCACAGGCCAGCCTCCTGCTGCCCTGGGGCTGTGCTGGGCCGTCGGGAGTGTTGCCTATTAACCAGGCGGTGTCACCTCCAGGATGCAGGGGATAATGGCAAAACTGATAATCCACTGGGGTTCCTATGTCAGGCTGGCATTGTGCTGAACCCTGTAGGCAAAACTCCCCATTTTACAGATGAGGGCGCTGAGGCTGCGGGGTTAGGGAATGAGTGGTGGAGGCAGAGCGGAGCTCGAAAGGGCCCTCTCCTCCCCTGTGCATCTACCTTCTCAGTCAGAACTGAAACGCCTGGGATGGCAAGTGCTCGTGTCAGACTCTGCTCCAACTCCATGCTGAGTCTGCAGTGCAGAGTGGTGATGCCTCTACGCCCACAGGAGGCGCCCAGGGCGGCCATCTAGCGTCTCCACGACCAGGGCCTTCAGACACCGCAGAGGCGGCTGTGTCTGTCACTGAGGAGCACTGGAGTCCTCTCCTAAATGCTCAAGCACACCCCTCAACGAGGGCTTAGGGGCAAGTTCACTGTCTGTAATTCTCTGGGTTTTTTAATTTTGAAGGCCTGGCCATTTCTCCTCTTTTGGCACCTTGCCCATTTTCCAAGAATCCCCAAGGATTCGAGGTCACATCTGTAAATACCTCCAGCTAAAGTTCTTTCTGACCCTCCCTTAGGCCTGCCTTGAATTAGGAGCCCCTTTGTTCTCTGCCCATTACTTAGCAGAGTGTTCCCCTAGGAGGAAAAAAACCCCTTGGAGCGGAGAGTTCCTGCACTGCTCTGATATCGCAGTGTGATAGAAACCTGCTATTGGTAACGAATCTCAGAACTGGGAGAGTATGTGGAGATGATCCTAAGAGGGGGTTCCGAGGACCCCTCCACACACCATGGACAGTTACCCCGCATGTGAGCATCTCTGCTAAGATCTGATTCAGGATGTTCACTCCTGTGTTATTTATTATATAGAAAGATCAAGGGGACTGGTTAAACTAGACATATCACATCCAGCCGCTGCTGAAAACTAAAGGGAAATAGTAGGTGACAAAAGCAGGGGTCCTGAACAGTGGTGGGCTCAGAGGATTGGAGTTTTTTCCTTTATGTTTTTCTGTATTTTCCACAATCCATGCTTTTCATTGCCATTCCATCAGATGATGTTAAGGAGGAACACAGATCCAGTCACCTGAGGGGATGCTTCCTCACTGCCACCTTCTCAGGGTTTAGACCAACATGTGGGTTCTAGTTCCCCCAGCCCCAATGCTGTTCCCTGCAAGGAAGAGACCAGTCTTTGAGCAAATTTTGGCTCAAGACTGAAGACACAGAAGGCGAGGCTCCTGCGCGCACAGCACGCGGCCATCTGATCCTGTGCTGCAGTGGACGCTGACTTTCGCCACGCCGTCCTCTCTGGCCCAGCACCGGCCTCCTGGCCTCAGAGGAGCAGACACTCCCAGTCCCAGGGCTCTCAGGGTCTCTTGTCCCTGGGTCCATTCTGGGACAGGAACTTCTCGGTTGGAAGAGAGGGGCTGTACCCCTCGGGTGGTGGTTCTCAATCCAGGGCGCACCACAGAAGCTTTGAAAGACATCAAAGCCTGGGCTCCACGGCCGCCAGGGGAATCCAAATCTCTGGGCCAGGGCCAGGGGCTTGAGAACCCCAGCCCTAGGGCAGATGCCAGCCAAGCATGAAGGGGCTGGGACTTAGCAAGGGCTTATCAGCACTGACAGAAGGGTCTAGAAGCACTAGCATGTTGGGCTTCAGTGATAACAATGACCAACATTTATTGAGCACCTACCACATTGGGTAATCCTCACACCACCCTGGGAGGGAGGTGCCATCGCTTTAAATGTGGGGAATAGAAGAAACTTGCCAGGAGGTGCAGAGAGGAAGTGGCAGCACTGGAATTCAAACCCAGGCAAAGGAGCACCTTTTACCTGGGGTAGGAGAGAGCTTGCTGGGTGGGCTTCCTCCACGCAGGGAATAGCAGAGATGGGGCTTCCTCCCCATCTCCCAGGATAAAGGCAGAGGCAGCTCTGGAAGAGGAGCTGCTGCCACTGTTGTTTTACAAACAGGACCCCTGGGCTTCCCTCTTCCTCCAGAGAGAAGGATCTGGGGCCTTGCTCAGTACCTGACATGGAGGGTGGTCTAGGTGGGGTTTTAGAAACCCTGGGGCCACCCTGGGCACTCTGCCCCATCCTCAGGATGGCCACTGCAGACAGGAGGCTCTCGTCATGGGGAACAGTGGCAAGCAAAGGTGGCTGGAGGACAGGATGCAAAGGCAGACTGCGGCCACCTTGGCCTAGAGCAGGGGGATACGGGAGGCCTCCCAGAGGCGCCGGGCCAGCTGGCCGGCCTGCTGCACCAGCAGGTCAGTGGGGATGACAGACAGGTGCAGGGCCAGCAGCTCGTAGCACCTGACAGCCTCGGTTGGGCGGTTCTTGCTGTAGTAGCGCAGGAGCTTCCTGGGGAGGAAGGGGAGGATGGGATTCAGGAGTGAGGCTGTGGCACTCCTCCAGCGCCAGAGGCCTCTCTGGGCCCTCGCAAGCAAATGCCCATGCCCTCGGTCATCTCACTAGGCCCCTGCATGTGGGCCTTGACACCCGCTCCGGTTCCTCACTGACCTAACAGTGGCATCCTGGCTACGAGGTAGCAGCGGGGATGTTCTGGGCCGGGCACAGACGTTCCCCGTGCTGCCAAGACCATGCCAGCAGGAAGGTGGTAGGAACACAGATGTACCCTCCACACCTGTCCTCCCTCGCTGCACACAGGGCCAGCTGGGAAGGTGTTCCCAGCGTGGATTTCTGGGTCTGAGGTAGGGCACTGCTGAAGCAGAAGCTGCTCCCGGCAGAGGCGAGCACTTATCACCCAAATGGGGGCATCTGTCCCCAGTGGCTCCCAATGCAGCGTCACCTGTAGTAGTCTCCTCCCAGCATGCCGATAGGCACTGAGTCGTCGGAGAGGACGGGCACCTCGATCATCTGGAGTTTGTACCCCTGAGGAGGGAGGACAGGGAGGCAGTGGGTGTGGGGGGAGTGCAAGGGCCTGAGTCAGACGCACCGGGCTTGTGGCCTGGCTTGGCTCTGTCATGTGTGCTGGGTGCTTGGGAAAATGCCTGGACCTTGTTTTTTCATCTTTGAAGTCAGAATAACAACAGTCACCTTATGAACATTAGAAAAAAAGTATACAAAGCTTCAAGGGCCAGCAGGGTAGCTCTCATTACCATCAATACCTGGACCTGTACAGGCCACAAACACACGCTCAGGAGGGCACCCTGCAGGGCTGTCATACAGGTCTTGAAGAGCAGAGCATTCACAAAAGGCCCAAGCCTCTGCTCTGAAAGAATTGGGAATTCCCAGGGTGGGATAAGGTGGGGAAGGGAATTAAGATCTGCTGGACGTGCCCTGTGTGCCAGGCATGAACATGGCGCTTAGCTGATGCTTGCGTGGGCACCGTGGCCTGCCCTGCAGGGGGAGTGGACTCCATAGTGTGCAGGGCTGCCCCCACGGCACCGGCTGGGCTGTGTGGCTGGCATTCAAACCTGGCCTCTCCAGCCCACAGCTCTGCCTCACTTTATCACCCCATGGGGCCACCCAAGCACACAGAATCCTGTCCCTCCCTAGAAGTGAAGGTAAAGGTCACAGGAATTTTCAAGCACTTCTGTTGTACACACGTCCTGGGCACTTCTGAGGGCACAGAGGAAAGCTGGGAGCCTGCAGGCCGGGGGAGCAGAGCTTGGGCTCCGGCTTCCTCACTTACAGCCTCGGTGGCCCTGGCCATGGCGTCTGATCTCCGGATCATTGTGTCTCCATCCGTACAACGGGGTCAGGAATCCCTGCCCCAGCCACTTTACAGGGCTGTGAGGGGGTAACTGAGAGAACAGTGGTGGAGAGCCCCAGTAACCGCCCTGCCCTATGGAAAGGGATGGCTGTCACCCTCAGTGAACAAAGAGAGTGCAGGGTGGGTGCAGGGGAAGGCACAGTAGTGCAGGGACCCAGAGACCAAGGGCTGCGAGGGAGGAGGAACACTCCTGAGAGCTGGAACAACCACTCCTGAGAGCTGGAACAACCACTTATGGTGACAAGCGAGATGCAAATAAAAGAGAAACAGGAGGAAAGCGAAGAAAGGGAAAAGACAGAGAGGAGGGAGAGACACGAGGAGAGGAGCCCCAGCCACTGCACCCCTCACAGCCCTGTGCAGTGGCTGGGGCAGGGATCCCTGACCCCGTTGTATGGATGGGGACACAATGATAGTAAGTTCCCCTCACTGGACCCTACTCTGCAGTAACAGTGAGGCCCAGAAGAAGCAGTGCACCACACCACCAGTGTCTCCTCGGGCAGCCTGGCTCACTGCTTCAAGCAGGGGCCTATGCTCTTGAGTTCAGGGGCCTATGCCACAGGGATGACCATGTGCCACACTTGGCACGTGACGCTGGCGACATGGAAGCACTAGCGACAAAGTGTGTGGTCTGAGTCGCATTTCTCACAGTGGGGCATGTGCCTATCTGCTCACATGTGTGCCTGGATGCCACGTGGACAATGGCAAGAGTTTGCCAGAGAGCTGGGCAGAGGGATCACAAAGCAGTTAAACGCCCATGTGAAAATGTGACCTCTGAACTCTGGCTCCCAACCTGCTGGGCTTACCAGCAACAAGAAGAGAAGATGAGACAGACAGACAACAATTCAGAAGAAAGGAATCCAAGAGTTACAGAGCGGGAAGTGTGTGCGGCCTGTCCTGGCCCAGGGACTCGGCCTCACCTACCATGTCATTCTCGAACCACAGGAAGTAGGAGCAGTAGAAATCCCCCTCCTGGAACAGCAGCGTGGTGTAGCCCTTCTGCAGGTATCTGCGCGCCAGCTGGATCAGAGACCAGACCTGGGGAAAAGACAGCAAGCATTACCACTCTCCCAGCCTTGGTCTGCCTGGGCAACTCTCACCTCCGAAGGAAGGAAAGCGCACAGCCGAGAAGCTCCGTGAGTGCCAGGGGCCTCTCCTAGTACCTGGGCACTGCCTTGGCTCAGAGCAGGAGGCTCAACAATAAATCATTATTGGATGGATGGACTACCCTCCAGTTAGCGTGGGGGCAAAATATATGTAAAAAAGCTTTGTGTAACTTTACTATACACATATGCCATAAATTAGTGAACTGGGCTAGTGTGGTGGCTTATGCCTGTAATCCTAGCACTTTGGGAGGCTGAGGTAGGTGGATTGCTTGAGCTCAGGAGTTCGAGACCATCCTGGGCAACATAGCAAAACCCCATCTCTACAAAATATACAAAATAATTAGCCGGGTGTGGTAGCACACACCTGTAGTCCCAGCTATTTGGGGGGCTGAGATGAGAGGATCGCTTGAGCCCAGAAAGTCGAGGCTGCAGTGAGCTGTGCTTGTGCCACTGCACTCTAGCCTGGGTGACAAAGTGAGACCCTGTCTCAAAAAATAATAATATTAAAAAAAAATAAATTAGTGAAATGATCATTCGGGCCAGAGAATAGCCAGGGACATCATTAATGAACACAGGAGAACAAGGTGTGGTCTCCTGAATCCCCTCCTCTGCCTGGGGTCGCCCACTCACCTAGTACCCTTCAAGCTGGGAACTGATGGCACAGGTGAGTGACCCTGTAGGATGTCCTGAGCCAGGGGGGAAGTCCAAATCAGAGTTCACCAAGGGGTCAGATGGAAACACAGGGCCTGAGAAACCACGTGCCTTAGCTCCCCTGGGAATGTCCTCCTGCCTGACGCAGGGACTGTCACCAGTGCTGCCGGTGAAGTGCCCCAGGGAAGGCAGCAGGGACAGTGGGCTCTCTGCCACCTCTCAGGGCTGGGAAGAGACTCGAGGAGCCCTCTCCTCTACCCTTAACGGGAGGAACAGGCGATCTGCTCCAAACTGCATCGCCGTGCGATTACTCATTAAATCTGCCATGGATTGACTGTACTTTTCAGGAAAGTAATTTGACAACATCCATCAATAATCTTAAAAACATTCCTCCCATCTGACTTAATAATTCCATTTCTAGGAATCCATATTGGGGACATAATCAGAGATGGGGACCCAGATGTATGCAAGGTGTATACTGCAGAATTATTTATAACAGCAAAAGCCTAGAAATAATCTGTATGTCTAAACATCAGGGAAATGGTTCAATAAATTATGTTACATTCACATGATGGACTATTATGGAGCTGCTAAAAATCATGTCTATAAAGAGTTAATGGCATGAGGAAAAGCATCTGATATAATGTGAAATGAAAACATGGTAGCAAAGTTGCACATACAGAGTGATCTCAACTACAACAAACTGCACAGAAAACCAACAGAAAGAAACGTACCAAGATAACCCCAACTGTCTCCAGAATGAGGGGCAAGGATGAAGATGGTGATGATGATGCCACCAGTAAGTACTGAATGAACTGTATCTGTATTTTGTGCTACGTGCTATGCTAAATATTTGATACGTATCCTGTCATGTACTCTTCATAACTCTGTGATGTAAACAGCACTATTATTTCCTTCTACAGATGAGGAAACTGACCCTTGGGCTAAGTACTGCCCAAAGCCACATAACTGGTGGGAGACGGGGCTGGGCTTCCAACACATGCCTCCATCACCCATCTTCCCATCTTGTTTTAAACATTAGAATACACTTTACTTGCCTCCCCCACCAAAACAAAGAAAGAAAAGAACACACACACACACACACACACACACACACACACACACGTATAGTTTTTTTGGAGAGTGGCAGGGGTCCTCCCCCTATCAAAAATACAACTTTGTCATGAAAAACAGTCAGTTAAATAAGGAGAATAAAAGAATTTCCAGGGAATGCTTCCTTAACAGAAATCACCTTGTTTCAAATTCTGATGCCCAACTGATGGACCTTGCCGTTCTTTCCATTCTAGCTCATTCAACAAATACTTGTCGAGCATTTATTTATGCCGGCACTGGCCATTGCCTCCTCGGGCCTGCTGCCCAGCGCACTCTGCTAGCCCCAGGCATGTGGATCACACCAGGAAGGGCTACCCAATATTGGCTGAGGCCCACCCATCCCCGCCCTGGGTCCAAATGGTTACCTTAGTTTTGACAAAGGCAGCCAGCGGCCCCTTGCCCAACTCCGACGAGGTCTTTTCACTGCAGTTGAGGGAAGGCGCCACCATCTGCCCAGTGGTGCGGTCCACATAGATGAAGTGCACCAGGCCTGGGAAGTCTTCTAGGTAGGTGAAGGTCTGAGTTAAGGTGCTTACAAGCCAGGAGCTAGGGACGGCCTGCCTCTGTCCTGGGCTTCTAGCTGTGCCCAGTCATGGTGGCAGGAGGGCCAGGACTGCCTCTTTCCAGCAGCTTCCATTTCAGCCAAGCCCCCTGTATCCTTGCTTCCTCAGATCCCCCACTACCTCCCAGCTCCCCAGGCCTTGAAAAGCTGTAAGATCCTCAACACTTGCACATTTGACAAGGGCAGTTCTGGCCCTACAGGAACATGGTATGCATCATTTTCATGAGGGATGAATTTAAGTCAGACACACGTGAGGCTGGAGTGTGAGCACAGCCACTTGGTTCATGAGTGAGCCTAGCTGACTGCCCAACCTATGCACCTCACTGTGATCTTGCTAAACCCTTACACTTCATCATGAGAGTTTGGAAGGCTCCCATTTGGGAGGGGAAGAGACATCCATGGAAGGGCAGCAGCTGGTGGCTAAAGAGGCCCTCTGGCATCCTTTCACCTGCCCACTGAGGACCTGCCTCAGGAGACTGGGGGCTGGACATTTCAGAGATGATATGGGAAAAGCTGCTTTACATGAATTTTCATGGAAAATCAGTATTCGATAAAATTAGTGTTCCATAATAAAAGGGTCAAATAGTCTTAGGAATGGCTTCTGAAACAGGGATAAACATTTACTGTAGGCCTTCTAGAGCTTTTACATGCCACTGTGCACTGTCATGATCTAAGAAGGACAATGGCCCTTTCAACCAAACTAGACCACAGGAACCCACCCCGTCCCCACCCCTCGTGGAATACCTACTACCATTTTGCCAGCTGGGCAACACTGACATAAAGGGTCTTTATGGCTTTTGTGAATTAACTTTGGGACAGGAGGAATTCCTGAAATTTCAGCTTGAAGTATTCCTATAGACAAGGCACATGGGCCACTATGTCCCATTATTTTCCTTCAGAGAGCTGGTGAGCAGCTGATAGGGTGGAACATATATTCCCCTTCCCTGGGGCCCATAGTCCCTCCAGGGAGCAGGTGTGGAGGCAGCAGACCCAAGAGGCTTGTTGGGCTGGCTGGGGCCCCGGTGTCAGGATATGACACCATGGTGATGTTCCTCCTGCTCTTCACCAGCAAGAAGTCCTTCCAGTCTGTCAGCTTCTCCCTGCCGAGGCAAGCTCAGGCTGCGTGAAGGAAGTACGGGCCCCAGACCCTGCCCTGGCCATCCAGGGGGCCGCACTGCACTTACTGCATGAGCCTCTGCACTTGGTCCTGCAGGTGCTGGGGCAGGTGTGGGCCTCCCCTGCTGGGGGCTGTGGTCAGAAAGTTCAGCCGGTAGATGGCGCAGAGCTGCCGCTTCAGCTTCCCACATGCCTGGAGCAGCCTGAGCATGAGAGACGAGGGCATTACAGCAGAAGGGACCTAGGGGAGGCCCTCGCCCTGTGTGGACCACCTTGTTCCTGAACCCAGGACAGACAGACCTGGGGAGCCCCTTTCCCCCTTGTGGACCACCCCGCTCTTGTACCCAGGACAGACCAAGCTGGGGAGCCCCTCACTCCCAGGTGGACCACCCTGCTCCTGCACCCAGGACAGACAGATGGAAAGACCTAAGGGGGCAGCCACAGCTGATCAGGCAATAGGAAGGAGCTTCCCAGCTTCTCCACGTGGTGGTCCACGTATGTGGGAAGAAATCTCCTTTCTTGAAATTATTTTGCTGATAAATGAAGTGCAGTGGTGGAGGAGATGTGGCCTCCCAGGGAACAGTCCCCTGGGCACACGACCCACCCCTTGTCCTGAGGCCCACCACTCACTCCCAGGAGGATCCGGGCTCACTTTTGGAGAAAGCCTTGGCCTTAAACTCCAGCCAGGTGCTCTGGAAGGAAGACAGGGGGCAGGTTCGCATCCTGACCATATTTCCAGTGAGGTCCAGGCCAAAGTCCTTCCCAGATCAGGCTCTGAGAGGGCACAGGGCTCCCAGACAAATCTGCCCGTCTGGCCAATGCAGGCTACCCTGGCAGGCCCCACCAGCCCCCTGCAGACTTCAGTGTGCCATGTTCTAGTCACTCAGCAGCGTTTATTTAAAGGGCAGTTTCCAGGGGCTCGCTGTCTGACGGGCACAGGCACGCATAGTAGCACCGTCACAGCAACCAGGCCAGCCCCTCGGGGTGGGGGGCACACATAGGGCAGCGGCTGGGGTGTGCGGAGGAGGTGCTGCTGCAGGAGCTGGGAGGGCATGGGGTGGGCATGGGGTAGCCATGCAGGGGGCGGCCTCATGGGATCTCTATAAAGCAGAAGAACTTGGCGTTCTAGTGAAAGTGCTCCTTAGGACACCCTGAGGCACTGCGGGATGTGGCACTGCCTCTGCCTCCGTGAAGAGGAGCCTGGGTCTGGGGCATCAGCTGCTTGCTCTGCCTCCTCCAGCCAATCCTGCAGCCTTCAGACTGACAGGCACTCCAGCCACAATGGGTCCCAGCTCCTCAAACACCAGGCGCTGCCACTGCTTAAATCCAGAGTCAAGCCCCACCTGCCCCACTGCCGTCCAGGCCCTGATCTGGGCTTTGTCAGAGCACGGGGTGATGGACTGTTTCTACTGCCTGCACATTCTCACCTGTCTCCTGGTCTCAGCTCCCCACCTGGGCCCTAAGCTCACTGCGGGTGGGGTGGAGCCGTGACCTGCACATCCCCGTGTTGCCCTGCGAGCCCGGGGACACAGCCCCGCTGCAGAGAGGAAGCCCGTGACGGGCGGATCCCGACTGCACTTGCTCACGGCATCCGGGCTCTGGCTCCACTGCTCATGAGCCGCATAATCTTGGCCAAGTTAAAACTTGTCTAAGCCTTAGTTTCCACACCTAAAAAAGGGGAATTATAATTCGTATTCTGCCAAACACACATAAAAAGATTCTGAAAACCAAAAAGCAGCTAAGTTTTCAATATCATTTCATAATAGGGAAAACAAGGATCGTAGGCCCGGGGGAGGTGGAGCCCAGACAGGAACCCAGGCCCGCTGGCCCCTCAGCTGCTGTGGACCGGATGCACCCTGCTGCCAGCCCTGCCTCTTCCCCAGGTGGGGAGGACTGGAACTTGGGTCTTACCTGAATCTCCTGTGCCCCTCGATTCTTGACAAACTTGTCCATCCTCTGGCGCAGGTCTCCCACGAGGGGCTGGGAGCGCAGGGAGGCCCCGGGCTCCGGCCCTTCCTTCAGCTTCTTCTCCAGCATGGAGAAGCCATCCATCAGCTGGGACAGAACCAGGGCCAGGGGCGCGCTGGGGCTCTGAGGGTAAGGGCCGAGAGGTGGGTGAACGGGGCTGCCTCTGGGGAAGACGTGCCAGCCCTAAGCATCATCAGGGCAGGGTGAGGGGCTCTCCTACCCTGGTCAGGAGCACCAGGTTGATGCCCTGCCACAGGGGCAGGCAGTACATGGTGTGGGGCACTAGGGGGCAGTAGCTTTCCTTCACGTTGGCATCCAGGAAGATCCTTCTGGGGCCGGAAGGCACAGGGCAGTGGGGAACCAGTGTTTCGAGGGTGTCCTCTGCTATCTACAGAGGAAGAAGAGCTGCAGTGAGAGGTGGGATCCCTAAGTTGGACCCACCCATTGCGGCCCTATCTGTGAACCACAAGAAATAATCGTTTTTAGCTCCAAGAAACTCCAGTTTTTAAATTCCTGCACTCTGCTGAACCTGCCCTCGCAGCTCCAGTTTCGCTGTTGCCCCTCTCCCTCAGCTGCTCCTGGGCCTTTCTGCCCAGAGTCTGGCCCGGGTGCCAAGCAGGGCAGTGGGCAGGGGCAGAGGGGCTGGGTGGTGGCACAGAGGACCGAGAAGGCAGGGAAACACTCGTGGATGGGGAGTGGACGGGGAGAGGTTCCCTCCCCACATTTGCAACAGATGGAGGTATCTAACGTTCAACATTGTATCATTTCAATCACCCTCAGAACATCCCAACAGCCACTTAAATTGGGGAAACTGAGGCATAAAGTGACCAAATGGGCAAGGCTCCAGCCTTACAGAGGGATCTAAGCAAGAAAGCCTTTAGTGCAAAAAATTATAGAATTAAGGAAATCATGAGAGATGCCACAAAAATTCCTCTTCAGTGTCATACGTAACAGCAAACACTGGACACAGTGACGCGATTTTCCTGAGGATTTGCTAGATAAATAACATATGCATGTGATGGACTCCCAATCATTACAAACCACACTGTGGGAGTGCTTAGGAAACAGAAAAATGTTTAAATAAAAAAGTATAATGAAACACGTTAGTATCCAAATCTGATTTTTAAAATACACATGTGTACATATGTAGTTGTGTGTGTGTGTGTGTGTGTGTGTGTGTGTGTGTGTAAAGTCATAGGAAAAAAAGACTAGAAGGAAACACCCCAAGATGTTAATCTCATTTTGAGGACGGAATTAAGAGTAATTTTTATTCCCTTTTTTATAGTTTACTTTTGTATTTCCTGATTTTTCTACAATATACATGCTCACTTAAAAAAAATAAAAAATTCTATTGGACTTTCACTCCCAAGAACAATGGAGCTGAGGGACAGCACCTGGGGGAGGGGAGGGGCAAGTTCGCCACCCCTCACAGCCCATTCCTGGACCCTGCCTCTGGGCTGAGCTCTGGCACCAGGACAGGCACCTGCACTGACCAGCCCTGGGGTGGGCAGGAGGAGGGCTGGCATGGGTAGAGACACCCTGGAGGCGAAACCCTCAGAGCCCCCAATACTCACTGCGGCATCTCAGATCAGCTGGCGCCCAGGCAGGCATGGGAGAAACTCACCTGAAGGGCATCCCTGGGGGGGGTGCCCCCCTCCAGCCAGATGGTGCTACCTGCAGGCCACAGGTAATAACATAACGATGTAAGTACCATGAGATGTAAGCAATGGCTCAACAGCATGGGGTAGGGGGCCCAGGTACCCCCCACAACCTCAGCCCTTGGCCGCCAGCTCCATGCAGGGGTGCTAATGTGGCTGGGGCAACACCCCTTCATCCTAAGTTGGCAGGCACAAGGTGAACTCTGCAGTACCAGGGCTAAGGCGGCCTGGGCCGGGCAGAGAAGCCGCCCCCAGAGCCAGCTGCTGAGAATCAAGCTCCTGAGGACATGTTTGGTAATGGTGGTCAGGGCGTAGAGGGGCATCTTCCTCCCCCCTCCCTTGCCCCCAATCCCCTCCTTGTTCTGTCCCCTGTATTCCTTCAGGCCTCAACCCGCCCCTCAGGAGTCAGCACACACAGTCCACGTTTGCCCATTCATTTATTCAACCAGCAAGCTCTTACTGAGCACCTGCTGTGTGCTGGGAATTGAGGTGGATTTCCTTCCTAATATAATGCACAAAAACCTACTGAACCCACCACATATCTGAAATATTATGTGTCTGTAATAATACTGTTACCTCTTATATTTCATTGCAAACAACCCTCATTTATAATCATGTTTCTTTGGGGGAAGTGTGTTCCTACATCTTAAACACCTGATTTACAAATGGATGAGTGCAACCCAAACCATTTGTAAGTTGTGAGTTCTCTGCATGGTGGAACAGCATTATTTTTTACAGTTCTAAGGCATAAAAAACCACTATCAAGAGAGAGGGACTGGGAGGAAGATGGTGATGAATGAGGAAGGGAGTGGTAAGAGGAACTTCGGAGATTACCCAGAACTCTGCTTCTCAACAGGTCTCAGGCTCATCAAGAGCTCAGGGAATCTGAAGAGAGCTAGGAACCCTCACCCCAGGAATGCACAGGCATCAATGAGTTCGCACACAGTCTCAGGGGGTCCTAGGCTTCTAGCCAGACCTAAAGTTAAAAGCATCTAACCCAGTGGTTGTCAACCTCGGCTACACATGAAAATCATTTGGGGACTTTTACAAAATCCTGACGCCCAGGGCATAGCTCAGACCAACTGAGTCAGCATCTCTGGGTACAGGCTCAGCTTCAATAATTGTTAAAGATCCCCAGGTGAGTTCAATATGCAGCCAGGGGGCAAAGCATGCTGTAACCTAAATCTGTGCACAGCAGTGGTTTGCACCTGAGGCACACTGAACTCACCTGGGAAAATTTCCTAGAAGTATTCACACCTGGGTCCCAGGCCCACAGACTGTAACTTAATTGGGCTGGCTGAAGCTGCCTGGTGATTCCAATGTGCCAGGGTTGGGTTAAAAGCAGCCACATAATAAATTCCTTTCAAATCCTAGTCCCCAATAGGTTTCTCCTCCTGAAACCCTGGCCTTCTTTCTTCCATCAGATGATGTGGAGGGACCACAGGACACTTTTTTTTTTTTTTTTTTTTTTTTTTACCTAAGAACTTCAGAAATAAATGTAATGTTTATTCATAGTGACCACAACAGTCTGGATTTTGGTTTATCTACTTCTCTAAGCAAGGTTGTCCATTTTTTGTTAACATTTTGAATATTTGTAGTTTTGTTTTTGTTTGTTTTTTTTTGAGACAGAGTCTTGCTCTGTCGCCCAGGCTGGAGTGCAGTGGCATGATCTCGGCTCACTGCAACCTCCACCTCCCGGGTTCAAGCGATTCTCCTGCCTCAGCCTCCCGAGTAGCTGCGATTACAGGCGCCTGCCACCAGACCTGGCTAATTTTTGTATTTTTAGTAGACATGGGGTTTCGCCATGTTGGCCAGGCTAGTCTCGAACTCCTGACCTCAGGTGATCTACCCGCCTCGGCCTCCCAAAGTGCTGGGATTACAGGCGTGAGCCACCACACCTCAACCATTTTGAATATTTATAGTTTTTTTTTTATTGTTTACCCACATACTTTGGAGAAACAAAGTATAAACTACAGATGCTGAATATATTTTAGAATGTATAGAAATTAGATGATTATTACTAAATTTAACTTAATTTTTAATTTTAATTACAAAAAAGATGAGTCTGAGAATGCATGTACAGAAGTTTTAAATGAATCAACTTGTCATCAACAGCTTTAGGGATCAGTGGAGTGGTCTTAACAGTCCTTGAGTTCAGGCTGGAGCTGGCAGGGAAGATGGGGAGCCGCAGACAGTGTCCTGTGCTCTAGGAACACGGGTACCTGCACTCAAGCCTTAGGAGGCACGGGGGTCCACTGAAGCCTAAGACAGATGTCCTGGGCTGCCTGTCGCACGCAGCTAGCTATTGTTTCCTCCTGCTTTCCTCCGGGCCTCACCTGAGCTCTGATCGCCAGGGGAAGGAGCTGGTGTGAAGTACTCCTCAGGGAGGGAGAAGCTGTCTGTCTCCTGGAATGGAGAAGGTGGCTCAGGTTGAGAGGCTCTCCCAGCTGGCTCAACCCTGTCCCTGCTCTCCCAGGAGGGATAGGAAAGGCCTGGTCGCCTGCAGAGGCCGATCCCCTCCTGCCCCTGACTCCACGAAGTGCACAGCACACACCGTCTCTGCAGAGCTCCCCCCAGTTGGGCCCGTGGAGTGAGGGCTCCAGGCCTGCTGCACGGGGATGTTCTGGCTGCTCCGGGCCCTCCGCGGGGAAGGCTGTGCAGGGCAGGGGAGAGGCTGGTTAGCTATCTGACCTGGCTCCCTCCACCCCTTCTGCCTCCCAGCGCTTCACAGAGAAGCCTCCACCCCTCCACCCCTCCACCCGTTCCAGGTACAGTCCTGGGTGTGTGGTCCTCAGACTTCCCAGGGATTCGATTCTAGGCGGTCTGTTCTGTGGAAATTCGAGAAATTCCAACACAATGGTATCCAACCCACCACTACCCCTGGTGAAAGGGTCAACAGCGATGGTGGTGGCTGACACTCACTAAGCATTCACTATGCCCCAGGCAGTGCCGGGCTCTGTGGGAACCACCCCTTTTGTCCCTCCAAATACCCCTGAGAGGTAGATGCTTTGTTATTCCCATTGCACAGATAAGGGCATTGAGGCTCTAGGGGTGCAAGTACAGGCTCAGCTCACACAGCCAGGTGTTGAAGCTGGGTTTCGAACCATGGCTGACTTGAAAAATCCGCACTTTTAACCCACTGGACCATGTGCACTCCAGAATTCCCGTTACATCTGAAAGCAGTGGGAAAGAAGTCACGCCCAACCACACACCCAGAATTGTGACTTAGAAAACATGGAGTCCCCAGGGGGAGCCTGCTCACCATCTCCAGGCAGGTTTTCTGAACTACCTCCCTAATGGCCTCCCTCTGCCCAGAAAGCTGCCCTGAGACCTGAATGTCGTCCTCTGCTGTGCTCTCGCTGGGGTAGAGGTCCTGAACCAGGAGGATGAGGGCAAGCAGGTCGGCCGGGCGCAGGGAGCTGGCACTGTGGCTGCAGACACAGGAGCATGGCCACCCATCAGCACATGCCCAGCAGGAGACGGGGCAGGCAGGTTAAAGGAGTGTGGAGCCTGGCCCCTGCCCTGAAGGAGCAATGTACTTCTGGAGATGGGCAAGGCACAAATACAATTAATTAACTCGTCAAATTTCAAAATAAAACTTGGTTGTATAGAACAAAGAAAAGAAAATGATTCAGCACTGGGAAAGCACCAGGGACCAAGAACAACATAAAACGAAGTTCTAGATTGAGACTCTAAGACAGTGTTCCAGGAAGGAATGATACAGAGAAATGAGTGAGCTGAAAAAGGTTGGAGAATCAAATCTGGGAAGGTTTCAGGCTTCATGGAGGAGGTGATTCTTCACTGGGCAGGTGGTGCTTTTCAGGCAGAGGCAATAGGGGAGTGAGGCCAGGGAGCCTTTAGCCACCACACGCCGGACCTTGAGCTCACCTAGAGTAGAATGCCAGCAGCTTGGAGTGCACGAGCAGGAAGGCATGCAGGGCCTCCTCGCCTCCCCGCTCGGGGCTGGTGTTGACAGCCTGGATGACGTGCCGCTCCAGCGCCTCTATGCACAGCTCACAGAGCTGGGGGTGAATCAGTCGCTCCAGGGCCTAGCCAGGGCAGGAAGGGAGAGGAAGTCATATCACCAATAACCTTGCCCCACTCCAAGCCCTGGGCTAGTGGGGACATTCACTCTGTCCACAGTGAGCTTGGACTCTGCACCAGATACTTGGAAACAGGGGGACTAAGACCCACCAGGTCCCAGCCTTCCTGAGGCTTACTGTCTGGCCACTAGACTCCAGTGGATGAGGCAAGGCAATACACAAGGAAATAAAGTAAGTGCCATTTGTAAGTAAGCACCAAGTACAAAATACACAGCACTAGGCTAGAGAGAAATAGCAGAGACCTCCTTGGGTAGGGTGTCCAAAGAAATGTCCCTGAATTAGGTCACCTTTAAACTAATATCTAAACAACCGGATGGCCCACCAGAGAAAGAGGGAGAGAGAGAACACTGCAAGTCAAGGAAACTGCATATTCAGAGGCCCTGAGATGGGGAGAGAGTTTGGAATGGTGCTGTCCGACAGAAATAAAAGGAAGGCCCTATGCATAATTTAAATGTTTCCAGTGACCACATTAAAAAAGTAAAAAGAAACAGTTGACATTAATTTTAATGATATATTTCATTTTACTGAATATATCCAAAATATTATCACCATATGATATAAAAGCCTTATTAATGGAATGTTTTACATTCTTTTTTGTGCTAAGTTACCAAAATCTGGTATATATTTCACATGCATAGCATAACTCAATTTGCACTAGTTATATTTCAAATGTTCTACAGCCACATGTAGCTAATGACTATCATATTGGACAGATCTAAATATAGTTTTCCTGAAACTTAAAGAAGTTTCATGTGACTAGCACTCAGTAAGTGTGGACAAGAGAGGCATAAGATGAAGCTGGAGTGAAATAGGCAGCGATAGATCACACAGGGCCTGGTAGGCTTGGGAAGAGTTTGGATTTTATACTAATGGCATTAGGTCACCTCCTAAAAGAAGTCTTTCCTAATGTCCTAGAAAGAGTTTACCACTCCATCTCTTGTGCCACCATGGCTTTTGATGAAAAACCTAATATGGCACCAGGATTCTTTATTATATCTTTTAGTATATACATGGCTGATTTCCCCTCAAGGGCAGTGAATATGTCTTTATTCATCTCTTTATTCCCATGGCCTGGCACACCTCTTAGCATATAATAGGTACTATATGTTTATTGGAAGAGTGAATGAGTGGGGGTGTGAGAATGAATTCCTTCAGATCTATTTTCCAGCTCATTAATTCTCCCTCTAGCTATGTCTCATCTGCTATTTAACACATCCCTTGAGTTTTTCATTTTAACAACTATGTTTTCTTTTCTAAAATATCTGTACGTGTTCTTTTTCAAATTTGCCTGGTCAATTTAGAGTTTCTTCTTATCTCATTTTGTGATTCTACATTTCATATTTTTAAATATTTCATAGTTATTTTATATTCTATACCTAATAGTTCCAATGTATCAAGTGCCTTGGGATCTAAATCTGTTGGTGATTGATTTTCCTGACTCTCACTCATGGTGGCTTATTTTCTTCCATATCTGATTTTCTTCAGTTGTGAGTTCACGTTTGTTTGATCTTTACCTTTCCTGCTCTAGCAGTGGTTTTCAAAGTGTGGTTCCTGGACAACCACAATAAACAGCACCTGGGAATTTTTTAGAAATGGAAGTTCTAGGGCCGGGCACTGTGGCTCACGCCTGTAATCCCAGCACTTTGGGAGGCTGAGTGGGCAGATCATGAGGTCAGGAGTTCGAGACCAGCCTGACCAACATAGTGAAACCCCATCTCTACTAAAAACACAAAAATTAGCCAGGCATGGTGGCACGTGCCTGTAATCCCAGCTACTCAGGAGGCTGAGGCAGGAGAATTGCTTGAACCTGGGAGGCAGAGGTCACAGTGAGCCAAGATTGCTCCACTGCACTCCAGCCTGGGCAACAGAGCGAGACTCCATCTCAAAAAAAAAAAAAGAAAAAAAAGAAATGCAAGTTCTAGAGCCCCCAACCGAGACTCGCTAAATGAGAAATGCTGAAAGTGAGGCCCAGTAACCTGTATTTAACAAGCCCTACAGAGGATTCTGACACACACTGGAGTATGAAAACCACTGCTTGAAAGAGAATTTGGTTTACCTCTTTAGGAAGGCAAGGAGTGCTACTGACCAGCAGCCACTTTAGTTTTTATTTTTAATTTTTTAGTTTTTTATTTACTAGGGCTTTATAAAAGGACCAGTAGCCACTTTAACTTTTTGGGGCTGGGCTTAACCTAGAGTTGCAGGCTCAGCTCTCCTATGCTGCTGCTGGCCTAAGGCTATTTACTGGCTGTAGTGCTGGTATCATTTGCACTCAGGGAATCTTGCCTTTAGCGCTGTGTTTTTCTCCACTGCTTTCCCCTCCAGTTCCAGCTCAATAAAATTTTGTGGGAAAAGGAGGGGAGGGTTGAAGGAACTGTCTTCAAAGATTTCTGTAATTTACAGTGAACCCAAAAATTACATTAAAAGTCTGTGTTATCCAGGATCGAGCTGTTTTACCATGGGAAAGCCCATCAGGGTACCCAACCCTCCATATGGCCAGAAAGAACAACTCTCTCTGAATACACGAGTTTCAGGGGCTGCTTGTGCCTTCATTCATTAGGGTTAAAACATGGTCTTAAAGCTGGACGCCCCCTCTGACCTGACAGCTTCAAGTCCTGAGGACTCCCGCGCCCAGTAGTCACCTCCACGGCGAAGCACTGCTCCTGCTCCCGCAGGCGGCTGTAGGTCCACAGCAGGCTCTGGAAGTGCTCCCACAGCTGGACACGCTGCGCCAGGTCTGGGGGCCGCAGCCTGGGGGCAGAGCCAGAGAGGGTGGGAGAGATCACGAGAAAGCTGGTCTCCCCCACACCCAACCAAAGGACCACAGTCTCAGCTCAGCATCAGAGCTTGGTGAGCCCATGTGACCTGCCCACACAGCTGGGAAAGGGGGCCACGTTTCCGGCCAAGCTCTAGCTGTGGAGTGGGGTGGGATAGGCACGGAGCCAGAAGGCAGGCAGCTGAGCAAATCACCTCACTCCTTAGCCTCTGTCACACAAACACATGTCATACAAAGCCAGCTAGAGAGAGCCAGGGTGATGCTTAAGCTTCTCACACAGAGGCCACTGAACACAGAAAGATCTGGTCCATCATCAGGGCCCTACTCAGGGTCGCAGCCATCTCGGATGCTGGCAACGTCTGCACTGGCCACTGTGGTTCATGTAACAGGCATCCGCCACCTGCAGCATTTGCCACTGAAACCATGACCTATCTGGGCTAAAATGACTCATGAAACAATGTTTGTGCATTTGAGAAATGCCTCAATATGGGTAGTTGCTCATATCGCCACAAAACTCTAAAGTCCCAGAGCTTCACACTCCGCAGCTTCCCAATCCATCTTAGAGAATCAGGGGGTGGTGATACCATGAACTTCTCTTTTCTAGGTCTACATTTCAACTACAAGCCTTTTCTGGGGTCCCTCCCACCTCAGTGTATACTCTGAACCATGATTCTCTTTCCCCAAGTTCTTTACTGTGGGCCCAGAGACAGGTTTTAAGGTCTGTCTCCTGAGAAAACCTTCACGAGACTGTATGAGTGTGCATGGGCTTGTGTTTTTCTGGAGGGAGAGTCTGAAGCTTGAGAAGCCAGAGAGGACTAGCTCAGACCAGATTTGTAATGACGGGCGATGATGTTGGGAGGATGGAAAGAGCACTGGACTGAGAGTCCTGAGCTCAAATATCCAGTTTGGATGTGGCCACCAACCAGTCAGATGACCCCAGGCAAGTGAGTTCCATTCTCTGCTCTGTTTCACCAGATATAAAGTCAGAGGGTCAGACCAGATGGTCTCCAAGGTTCACTTGAGCTGTTTCTCTGACCTAGGGACCCAGCTGGGGGCAGTGTGTGAAAAATGGCAGCTTCACAGGGGCTGGGCACACGCTGCCTGGCCCAGCGAGGGTGCTCGGCAAAGGACAGAGGGGACCAGCTTTGAAGACTCACTCCTTTCGGATAAGATGACCGTCCACAGTCACCAGCCCAAAGTGCACTTCGAACAGGTACTTGAGCACATACAGCTTCCGCCGCAGGTCCCCCTCGCTCTCGGTGTGGTCACCATTGATGGCAATGAACAGGCATTCTCCAAACTGCAGGCACAGGCAGGCCAGTGTCAGCCAGCCCCAAGAGCACTCCCTTCACCTGCCCTGGTCTCTGCAGACAAGCCAGGGGAGGCTCGGGTACCAGGCGGGTTTGATAAGATGCCGTTTCTGCCTTCTAAAGGAGTCTAAAGTTCCAAATAAGAGAGGCCTGTGGACTCCCCATCAAGCTGAGGGAAGAGGAACATGGGCCCCAGAGCTATAGACTCACCAGGTGAAGGACATACAGGAAGTTGCCATTTTCTGTGGAGAAGCAGGTGTAGGTGTCCGAGAGCTTCTCCAGCATCGTCATGGAGGAGATGATGACCGGGGCTAGGAGGGTGCTGAGCTGGTCCTCCAGGGCAGGGAGCTGCAAAAATGGGGGAAAATTTCACAGCTTAGAGTGGGCCAGACACCAAGAACAAAGGAAGGGACAAGATCAGGCCTTGATATCAAGGGTTCCATAGTGTTAGACCCTCCTGGGAGGGTATCACTGTCCTGGTAGGGAGGGGGGCAAAAAGAGACTGTCCCCAACACTTTGGGTGGTGGTTAGGAAGAATGGGGAGGGCCAGCTGGGTAATGGTGCTGTTTAGGCTCTGAATCTAGAAGGAAACATTAAGGAATTGGGCCTCATTACAACAGTGGAATGTGGGGAGCACTGAACGGGGAGCTGGAAGGAAGTTTGTAGCATGTACCAAAGTCTATGCTGTTTTTTGCAATAAGTCTACTTTGGAAAATTTGTCCTAAGGAAAATGATCAGAGATTGGGACAAAGACACATGCACAAAGATGTTCACTACTGCATAATTTATAATAGCAAACAACTGGAAAAAAATGTTAACATCTAGTATCAGGGAAATAGTTAAATAAATAGCAGTACATCAAAATTATGGAAGGGTCTATAGCCACTTAAAATATTAGAGTGTTTCAATGACATGGAAAATTCCTCTGATACAATGTTGTAGCTAAAAATAAAACAAGAATGTGAATGCATAGAAAAAATGAAGTATTGATAAAATACTGAGAAAGCCAACACTATTAAAGTTACTTCTGGATAGAGGAATTAGGAGTGATTTTTTTCCCTCTATTTTTAAGTATGTTTCTGTACTTTTCCTATTTTGCATAACAAGCCTGCATTGACTTTGATAAGCTCTTCCTCCATCCATTCTCTCAGCTCTCCAAAAGAAGGAACAAAACAAATAAACAAAAACAAAAAGGAACTGGACAAGTTTGTTGCAAATGTGTGAATAAAATGGGATAAAGCCAGTGGAACAGTTACAACTCAAATTCTCCGTAGTGGAATAAAAAGAAAGGAAGAAAACAGCAGACTTCCCAAGAAGATTTCAGGAGACGTGAATGAAATATGGGGAAGGCACAGTCCTAACTTGGAGCTGGGGAAGTCTACAAGAAGCTGAGTAAGACCTTGCCTTGAAAAGAAAGACAGGCAACTGGCCAGTGGGAAGGTGCAGCATTGAAGTACAAGTGGGACACAGCACTATGGAGTAGGTTTTCCTGCCAACATTCGGGAACCAAGGACTCACAGTTAGTCTGTCCAGCTTTCACAGTGGCTCCTACTTATCATTCTGGTTCCAGCTCAGATTTTTTTTTTCTGGCCACCTCAGGCTACCGCCCTCCACCTCTGTCACTCCCCGTCCCATACCCCATTTAACTTCTCCAGACTATTTGTCACTATCTGAATTCATGGTACTTATTTGCCATCTGGTTCACTGTACAATGTCCTTCTTTAGACTCTGAGTTCCATGAAAGCAAGGATCATGTTGCTACGTTTACTGCTTTACCCCGAGAGACTGGCACATGGTAGGTTCCCAATTAATATTTGGTTAATGAATACCCCACAGATAGGTGAGAATTCCATAAACAGGCAAGAATTCAAATATTTGCTGAATTATTCATATACCATGATTTTCTTGAACAAATTTTATTAATAGAGAAGTCACTTATGAATCTAGATGTTGATAGAAACTCATCGTAAAAGCAGTATAGTCACATACTGAAGAGCAATGTTTTGGTCAGCAACAGACCACGCATGATAGTGGCCCCATAAGATTATATTGCTTTATATTTGCTATACCTTCTCTATGTTCATTCAGATACACAAACATTTCCATTGTGTTACAACTGCCTGCAGTATTCAGTACAGTCACATGCTGTAGGTTTGCAGCCTAGGAGCAACAGGCCATACTGTACAGCCTAGGTGTGTAGTTGGCTACACCATCTAGGTTTGTGTAAGTACACACTATGATGTTCACATGACAAGGAAATCACCTAATGATGAATTTGTTATTAACAGAATGTATCACCATCATTAAGCAGGGCATGACTATAGCTTTTTCTGCAGGAATAGAACTTTTTTTTGGTGAGGGGATGACATGGTTAAGCTTTGTGTTCCCATCAAATCTCATCTTGACTTGTAATCCCCATAATCCCCACGTGTCAAGGGAGACCTGGTGGAGATAACTGAATCATGGGGGTGGTTCCCCCAGGCTGTTCTCAACTTGTTCTCATGAAAATGAGTGAGTCCTCACCAGATCTGATGGTTTTATAAGGGGCTCTTCCCCACTTTTCTTGACACTTCTTCCTGCTGCCTTGCGAAGGAGGTGCCTTGTTTCCCCTTTGCCTTCCACCACGACTGTTAACTTTCCTGAGTTCTCCCCAGCCATGCTGAACTGTGAGTCAATTAAACCTTTTTTCTTTATAAATTACCCAGTCTCAGGCAGTTCTTTATAGTGGTATGAAAACGGACTGACACAGTAAATTGGTACCACAGAGAGTGAGGTGCTACTATAAAGATACCCAAAAATGTGAAAGTGACTTTGAAACTGGGTAACAGGCAGAGGTTAGAACAGTATGTAGGGCTCAGAAGAAAACAGGAAGATGTGGGAAAGTTTGGAACTTCCCAGAGACTCGTTGAATGCTTTTGAACAAAATTCTGATAGTGATATGGACAATGAAGTCCAGGCTGAGGTGGTCTCAGATGGAGATGAGGAACTTATTTGGAACTGGAACAAAGGTGACTCTTGTTATGCTTTAGCAAAGAGACCGGCAGCATTTTGCCCCTGCCCTAGAGATCTGTGCAACTTTGAACTTGAGAGAGATGATTTAGGGTGGAAGAAATTTCTAGGTAGCAAAGCAATCAGGGAGTGACTTGGGTGCTCTAAAAAGCACTCAGTTTTATGCATTCACTAATAGATGGTTTGAAATTGGGACTTATGTTTAAAAGGGAAGCAGAACATAAAAGTTTGGAAAATGTGCAGCCTGATGATGCAATAGAAAAGAAAAGCCCATTTTCTGAGGAGAAATTCAAGCCCTGGCTGCAGAAATTTGCATAAATAATGAAGAGCCAAACGTTAATCACCAAGACCATGGGAAAAATGTCTCCAGAGCATGTCAGAGGTCTTCACAGCAGCCCCTCTCGCCACAGGCCTGGAAGCCTAGGAAGAAAAAACTGTTTCAGGGGTTGGGCCCAGGGCCTTGCTGCTTTGTGCGCTCTGGGGACATGGTGCCCTGCGTCCTAGCCATGGCTAAAAGGTGCCAACATATAGCTCTGGCTGTTGTTTCAGAGAGTGCAAACCCCAAGCTTTGGTGGCCTACATGTGGTATTGGGCCCACGGGTGCACATAAATCAAAAACTGAGGTTTGGGAACCTCCACCTAGATTTCAGAGGATGTATGGAAATGGCAGGATGTCCAGGCAGAAATTTGCTGCAGGGGCAGAGCCCTCATGGAGAACCTCTGCTAGAGTGATTAAGGGAATGTGGGGTCAGACGCGTCCACACAGAGTCCCCATTGGGGCATTGCCTAGTGGAGCTGTGAGAATAGGGCCATCATCCTCTAGCCCCCAGAATGGTAGATCCACTGACAGCTTGCACCATGCACCTGGAAAAGCCGCAGACACAACACCAGCCTGTGAAAACAGCTGGGAAGAGGACTGTACCCTGCAGAAGCACAGGGGTAGGGCTGCCCAAGGCCTTGGGAGCCCACCTCTTGTATCAGTGTGACCTGGACGTGGATAGAGTCAAAGGAGATCATTTCAAAGCTTTAAGATTTGACTGCCCCACTGGATTTCGGACTTGCATGGGTCCTGTAGCCCCTTAGTTTCAGCCAATTTCTCCCATTTGGAATGGGAACATTTACCCAATGCCTATACCCCCATTGTGTCTTGGAAGTAACTTGTTTTTTATTTTACAGGGTCATAGGTGGAAGGGACTTGCCTTGTCTCAGGTGAGACTTTAGTCTTGGACTTTCTGGTTAATGCTGGAATGAATTAAGACTTTGGGGAGCTGTTGGGAAGGCATGATTGGTTTTGAAATGTAAAAGGGACATGAGATTTGGGAGGGTCCTGGGGCAGAATGATATGATTAGGCTTTGTGTCCCCATCCAAATCTCATCTTGAATTGTAATCCCCATAATCCCCACAATCCTCATATGTCAACGGAGAAACCAGATGGAGGTAATTGAATCATGGGGGCAGTTTCCCCCATGCTGTTCTTGTGACAGTGAGTTCTCATGAGATCTAATGGTTTTATAAGAGGCTCTTTCCCCTTCACTCAGCACTTCTCCTTCCTGCTGCCTTGTGAAGAAGGTGCCTTGCTTCCCCTTTGCCTTTCGACATGATTGTAAGTTTCCTGAGGCCTCCACAGCCTTCTGAACTGTGAGTCAATTAAACTTCTTTCCTTTACAAAGTACCCAGTCTTGGGCATTTCTTTATAGTGGTAAGAAAATGGACTAATACAGGGGAGATAAAAATATTTGGTGTATATAAAGGAGCATACTCATACATTACTTGGTGGAATTATAAAGTAGTACAATGTCTTTGAATGGCTTTTGACTCAACATTTTTATTTTTAGGAATTTATCCTAAATTTATCCGAGGAATTTATCTGACATGAGATAAAATTTAAGCACAAATGTTTCTTAAAGCAAGAGTGATATAGCAAATTAGGAGCAATATATATGTCCATATGAGGAAAATGGTTAAATAAAGGATGATACACTGATTCATGTACTGGAGTACAATGTTTCCATTAAGAATTATGCTTCTGAGACTATTTAAGAAAATAGAAGAAATATCTTGATATAATGGCAAGTGGAAAAAAAAAAACAGGCAGTAAAACTGTAAATGTGGTATAATCCCAATTATATAGAAAAAATAAAGACCCAAAGAAAGTATATTAAAAAGCTAATAGCTCTGGGTCATGGAATTATAGGTCATTTAAAAACTATCTCTTTGTATTTCCAAATTTCCTACAATTAACTCATTATTTATATGATGAGAAAAGAATGTGTTGCACATTAACAACAACAACAAAAAACTTTAAAGACCACCTTTCCTTTACAATACTCATTTTTAGGAACTGAAAATTCAGGAGTTCGTTCCTTTGCCAGGTTTTCAATAAAGAGGAAGAGAAAGGCCACCAAATAGTTTGCTTCTTAAGTTGACATAGTTGTAACAGTAGTTTAAAAACTGAAATATTTAAAAATTCTTAATTTAAATATTATATGTATTGACTGTTAAAAAATTAAAAAAGCCTAACAGTTAGCTTAAATAAAACCACTTGAATGTCTATGATCTCTGATATCTTGTGTTTGCCTAAAGACTGTGATGAGAACACGGGTGATGTTGATGGTAAATGGACTCCCTGAAGTGGAGTCAGCTCACTCATTGGCTGGATGATGAGACCCCTTAGAGCAGAAAGGGCAAGAGAGGCAATCAGTCCATGCTGCAGAAATGTAAGAACACCTTCCACTGCATCCCCAGTAAAAATATTTTTAACCCAAAATTAATCTGGAAAACATTTTCAAAATAAATTACTCCTTTAAAATGTAGAGTGGAAATTATGTAAGTGAAAATGACAAGTATTTCTGAGTTGTAATGTTAAAGTGTTGAACTGGATGTCCACGTGCAAAAAAAAAAAATTATCTTCAATCCATAGCTCGTACCACACACAAAAATTCAAAGTAGATCATCAGACCTGATATAAAACCTAAAACTATAAAACTTTCAAAAGAATATGTAGAGAAAACTCTTTGTAAGTTGGGCAAAGATTTCTTAGATATAACACTAAAAGCATAATCCATAAATGCAAAATGGATAAACTCGAGTTCTAATACTTCTGCTCTTTGAAAGATACCATTGAGAATACAAACACAAGCCACAAACTGAAAGAAAGTATTTGTAAAACATATATCTGATAAAGGATTTCATCCAAAATATATTAGAAGCTCTCAAAACTCAGTAAGAATAAGAAGAAGAAACAATCAACTCAAATAAAAACTGGGCAAAAGATATGGCAAATAAGCACATGAAAAGATGCTCAAAAGCATTAGTCATTAAGGAAATGAAATTTAAAACAGTGAGATTCTAGTGAACATCTATTAGAATGGCTAAAATTAAAAAGACGGACTATAGTGTTGGTGAGGATATGGAGGAACTGAACTCTCAAACACTACAGGTGGAATCAAAAATTATACAACCACTTTGGAAAAGTTTGGCAGTTTATTAAATAGTTACACATACACCTACATGACCTAGCCAGTCTATCCTCCAGTCTATCCTAAGTATCTGTCCTTGGACATGAAAGCATCCATGTATACATAGACTTGTACGTGCATGTTCATAGTTGCTTTATTTGTAATAGTCAAAAACTGAAAATAACACAGATGTCCATCAACAAGTAAATGAATGAACAAATGGTGGCATGCTGATACAATAGATTACTACTCAATGACAAGGAATGAACGATTGATACATGCCACAACACAGATGAATCACAAAATAATTATGCTGAGTGAAAGCAGTCAAACCAAAACCAAACTAAATCCAAGCACATACTGTATGACTCCATTTATATAAGGCCATATAATACAAACTAATCTACCATGACAGAAAGCAGATCAGCAGTTCCTACACGATGGGGATGGGAAAGAAGGGATTACAAATGTTTGAGGTGGTAGATATATTCCTTTTATTGATTGTGATAGAATCATAGGTATATACATATCAAAGCTTATCAAATTGTGCACTTTAAATATGTGCAATTTATGGTATGTTAATCATACCTTAATACAGCTATTAAAAAATTAACGTGTTCAGCTTACGTTAAACTTTTTTTTTTTTTTTTTGCTCTGTCGCCCAGGTTGGAATGCATGGGCACAATCTTGGCTCACTGCAGCCTCTACCACCTGGACTCAAGTGATCCTCCCACCTCAACCTCCCAAGTAGCTGGGACTATAGGCACGCACCACCACACCTGGCTAATTTTTGTATTTTTTTTGTAGAGACAGGGTTTCGCCATGCTGCCCAGGCTGGTCTCAAATCCCTGAGCTCAAGCAATTGGCCCACCTTGGCTTCCCAAAGTGTTGTGATTACAGGCGTGAGCCACCGTGCCCAGCCTTGTTAAACTTTTTAGGTTACAGAAACTGATGGCTCCAAGTTCTTCTGTTACATGATAAAATTCGACTTCTTCTTGCCCTCATTTAGTCCAGAGAGGACTGGTGGGGTGTGGGTGTGGGGTCACCGAGCTCAGAGCATCAAGAGGCCAACCTTGAGGATAAGGGTCTAGGTGTGAAGGATGCTGGACCCCACACAGCACCCTGCTCATGCTGCCCAGGACAGGGTGAACACAGGTTTTCCTGCCTCTCTGCCTGCTGGTAGTTTTGTATAGTTCCTTCCTATCCACCCCTCCTGGGACTGCCTACCCTGCACTCACCTCTTCTTCCTCATTCTCTGACTGCCCGAACTTCAGCCGGAGACTCTCTTCAAACTCCTCATCTGTCCAGTAGAAGAGGACCTCTGCGCCCTCAGTGGCCACCAAGACACACTTCATCTGCCAGGGAAAGGCAAGGTCAAGGTCAGCCTCCAGCCCCAACATCCATGAGCTCAGTCTGAGTAACGAAGAGGACCCCAACCTCAGCAAACATTCAGTGAGCCCCTTCTGCACACCAGGCATCACAAGGGACTTCCATTTTTGTTGCACCCTCACAACTGGACAAAGTAGGACTCTTCAGGTATCCCCATTTTAGAGAGCAGGACACAGGCACAGCCTGAAGTGGCAAAGCTGGGATCTGGACCCAGACATGTCTGATGCCAAGGCTGGGGCCCTTTCCTATGTGGTATCTGGTCCCTATCAGCACAGCAACAGACCCACCATGGGGCCTACTGGAACCAGACTGGAACACGAAGGGACCCAGGTCTTGGCCTAGACATGGAGCCAAATGCCCAGGGAGGCCATGCTCATGGCAGCCAGTTAGTGCCTGGTGTGGATCGGAGGGCACTGGTGCACCTCCATCTCTGGGCAGTCCAGAGATATCTCTCCCTCAGATAAAAACAGTTCCAGGGCTGGGCATGGTGGCTCACGCCTGTAATCCCAGCACTTTGGGAGGCCAAGGGGGGCGGGGGGGTGGATCACCTGAAGTCAGGAGTTCGAGACCAGCCTGGCCAACATGGTGAAACCCCGTCTCTACTAAAAATACAAAAATTAGCCAGGCATGGTGGCAAGTGCCTGTTATCCCAGCTACTCGGGATAATTGCTGAGGCAGGAGAATTGCTTGAACCCGGGAGGCAGAGGTTGCAGTGAGCCGAGATTACACCACTGCACTCCAGCCTGGGTGACAGAGCGAGACTCTGTCTGAAAAAACAAACAAACAAACAAACAAACAAACAAAAAACAGCTCCAGAAGATGAGCCTCAAAGCCCCTGAATTTACTTCAGCACCACAGAAGTTTCATTCAAATGCTGCTCTCCCTGTTCATGGTGAGAACAGAGGCTGCCTAAAGACCCTGTACCTAGTAGGCTGCAGCTTCTAGGGCCACAGCCACCAGTGTCTTCAGCCCTCCCAAATCTCCTTCCCCACCCCACCACCACCCCCGCCACACACACACACCACACACTCTGTGCTTGATTATGTAACAAACGTCTTAACTATTCACCCACTGGAAGATCTTTAATACAGCTTCCCACACTGTGTGCCATGGCCCTCTGCGTGCGGCAAACCCTTGATCTTCTAAAACTCTTGGGGCAGCCTGACCAGGCTGGTGAGGACAGTGCTCCAGGCTGGCTGCTGCAGCTAAGAGGCCTCAGGCAGTGGTTTCAAATCCTCTTATGTGCCTCAGGGTGTCACGCAGATATAATCATGTGGTATGTGTGCTAAGCCATGACAATGATTAGGAAGCTCTGCTGTAACTCTCACACAAGTGGATTTCCAGTTTTCTTGGGAGGATCACAGCATCTCCAGGTCTTGTGTTCCGTCATCCCCATGTCCAGCTTAGTGGTCCTTACTGAATTCCTCCCAAACTAACTCGGTGCAACTGGTCCCAAGGTATTTATGGCAAATGCCAGGAGACATAACAGCACAGTGAAGAAGGAATGCAGCCTATTCCCACAGAATTACTCAATGCCAAGGCAGACACTGAGAGTGCAACAGGTGTGAAAAGGAGGTTGCTGGGAGAGGCGGGTGGACCTGAAGAGGCTGCTCTGGGACTCCCAGGTACATGTGACAAAGCTGACCAGAGTGTATGGGTTAGGGAGCAGTGGGCTATGGAATGGAGGCTGTGGTTGTGAGCGGAGAAGTGACCGGCTGGCTGGAGATGGGCAGGTCAAGGTCATGAAGGCGGTCATCTAGGTGCGGGTGTCAGGTAATGAGTGCTCATCCCTTGGTGGGGGCCGGGAGGAGCTTTAAAGATTCAGCAGGCTGTGATGACCCACCTGGATTCGAGGGGTGAAGGAGAGATGAGGCATCAGGATGGGGTGGTCTCAGGATGCAGGGCTGGGGAGGGGATGAGCAGGTGTGCAGAGCCCAGGAGCACTCAGTCCACTGCCTACCTCATTCCATCTGCCTCCCAAAGCCCCAGGGTGGATGCTGCCTGCCTCCCTGTCCTCCCCAGGTGGGGCAAGATCATCTACCTTGGCAAGGAGCACAGTGGAGCATCCAGACGGCCAGAGGTTCAGAAAGGGCTGCAGCAGACAGACTCGGTGACTGGCTCATGGGAGAGCAGCACAGCATCCCTGGTCCTGCAAATGCTTAAAACAGAGAGAATATGAGGGCAGGCAGATGCCCTGGTCCTGACTGCTGCCCGTTGAGAAAGGACAAGCTGGAGAAGGGCTGCGTGGTCCCTGGTCTCTCCAGGCCCTGAGGCAGTCTGCTAAGAACATATCTGGGATCCTGCCCCTCACCTCCCACAATGGAGAATAGGAACCCGGCCAGCACAGCCCTTTGCACAGAGCAGGTGCCCACTTTTGTTCCTTCCTCCTTTGTTCCCATGAAGTGCTCTCACTTCTGCGGGTCACTCAGAGCTCCCCAAGCAGCCCCAGGGAGCTTGCTAGGAGTGACTGACGGGAGACAGCATAGCACATCCCAGGCGGTGAGGATGCAGTCCCAGTGAAGGGAGTGGGGATCCTGGGATGATACGATGAATGGAAGGAAACTAACAGGAAAGGCATCTGGAACCAGGTTCTAGTTTTGGCTTTGCCAAGTCGCATAAACCTCTCTGAGCCTCAAACTCCTGCGGAGAAACAGAGCAACATCCCCTACTCTACCTCCCTACAGGGTTAGATCATGGGAGTGACCAGGCAAGCTGCAAAGTAACCTTAGCAAACTGCGTTCTTACATAGGTGTGGGGATCATTATTCCTATTTCCCAGCTTCCCTTCTTCAAATAACAGGATTAACCAATGTGGTTCCGGAATCATTCATATTTGGATAGAGGGCAGGAACAATAGAAAACTTAATTAGGAAGTCAAGCACTGTGAGCGAGTAAGAGACAAGTGACTACCCGCCACAAAGACTGCTGTTACGAGTTCGGCCTTTAGCAACCGAACCCTGAGACGGGCTCCATCACCCACATGATTGGCCCGAATGCCATATTCCCGAAACAGGGGGATGCTTCCCAAAGGCTGCTGGGAAGAGAACCTCGCCGGTGTCACACTGAGACTTCCGCTTCACCTCGCTATCTTGCCCTAGAAAGGGAACTCGGAGGGGACTCACTGGCGAAAGGAACTCCAGATGGCGGGGGGCCAACCTGGGGCGACCCCCAGCGCCCACTTTCACCATCTGGACCCCAGCAAACCTCCCTGTGGCCCTTGGTCCCGTCTTCAGCAGCTCCTTCTGGGGTCCCACACCTTCGGAGCCCGGCCCTGCCCCTGAGTCTCTGGAGAGAGCGAGTCAGCGGTTCGCCGCCGCGGGGCTCCCGTTTGCCTAGCACGCCAGTTTCTGTCCAGTTTCACCCCAAATCCCCACTCCCCCCACCCCCGAACCTCACGGCCACCCTGGGAAGGAGGCTTGACTTGTGACATCCACCCCTCTTCACGGCTGAGGAACTTTGGCCCCGAGCGAGGAAGCGACCGGCCCACGGCCACACGCCCGGGACCCCTAGGGCCCCTACCTCACTTCCGGGAGGGTTGAAGAGGGGCTCCGGAGGGAGGATCGCCGCCCCCAGAGGGGACAGCCCGGAGGCCCACGTACCGGATCGCGGCGCGCACAGCGCCCCGCCTGCAGGAGCCCGGGCGCGCTTCCGGGTAGGACCGCGTGATCGCGCACGTGATCGCGCACGTGATCGCCCCGCCCCGGGAGGGGCCGGAGCCGCCGTCGCCTTCCGCGGGTTCGAGCCCCGCCCCTGCCAGGCCTTGCCCATACCCCGTTTTACAGAAGAGGAAACGGAGGCGCAGAGAGAAGAAATAACTTGCTGAGGGTCCGAACCAGGCTCAGAACCCAGGTTTCCTGGCTCCTCAGCTGATCCCTTCTCTCCTCCCCATGCCCCGGAACCTCAGGCTTTGCTTAATGAACTGAAGTTCTGGGGCTAGAGCTGTCCTTTTGTGACTGCTCTCCCTGACCTTTGGGGAGGTGACACAGCGCACAGAAGGGCTCAGTTGCCCCCAGAGTGCCAACGCTGGAATTTATAGGAGTTCTCAATCTATTTTGGGAGTGGAGTGCACATTAGGAGTTTTGTGTTGAACCTATGTTTGCAATATTTATTTAAAAAAATCGTATGTGTATTGGGGGTGCCTGGAAGTGGAGGGGGCGCTCTGGAAGGGCCTAAATCCCCGAACAGTCCACCCCTCAGTGCCTGGGTGCCACCTGGGAGCTTTGAGCCCAGCCCAGCAAGGTATGGGTTGCAGGAACTGGCTGGGGATATAGTAGATTGAGCATCCCTTGGGGGAAAGGCAGAGGCTAAGAATCAATATCTCCACCACCTGCAGATCAAAGAGAGCATCACTCCCCCCAACCCACTACCCACCCCTTCCAGCCCACCTTAGGGCAAATTCTTCCAACTCTCCATCTACAGCACATAGCCCTGCCACACGCATCTGTTTCCTCAGCCCACCGTTGAGATCGTTCACTCACTATGCTTTCAGTGGTCGAATGAATTCCATCAAATGGATATGCTGTTATTTACTTATTCATTCCCCTACTGGTAGTTTCCATTTCCCAACTGCAATGTATGAGGATTCTGATTTCTCCACATCCTCACCAATGCTTGTTATTGTTGATTTTTTTTTTTTTTAAGTATAGTAACCCAGCGTGGAGTGGTGTCTTGTGATTTTATTTGCACTTCCCTGACGTTCGGCATCTTTTCATGTGCTTTTTGCCTATTTGTGTACCTTCTCTGGAGAAATGTCTATTCAAATCCTTTATCCATTTTTAAATTGTCTTTATTACTGAGTTGTAAGAGTTCTTTATATGCTCTGGTTACAAGCCCCTTATCAGATACTTGATTTGCAAAAGTTTTTTTTCCCATTATGTGGCTTGTCTTTTCACTTTCTTAGTGGTATCATTTGTAGCACCAAAGTTTTATATTTTTATGTAATCCAATATAATCTATTTTTTAGTTATGTACGGGTTTTTTGTGTCAACATGTTTCTTTTTTTCAAATTTGTTTGTGGTAAAATACATATAATGTAAAATTGATCATTAATCATTTTAAGTGTACTGTTCAGTAGTATTAACTACATTCCTGATGCTATGCAGCCATCACCACCATCCATCTCCACAGCTCTTTTCATCTTTTAAAACTGAAACTATATCCATTAAGCAACAATGCTGGCCGGGTGTGGTGGCTCACACCTGTAATCCCAACACTTTGGGAGGTCAAGGCGGGTGGATCACGAAGTCAGGAGTTTGAGGTCAGCCTAGCCAACATGGTGAAACCCTGTCTCTACTAAAAATACAACATTAGCAGGGTGTGGTGGCACACAGCTGTAGTCCCAGCGACTCAGGAAGCTGAGTCAGGAGAATTGCTGGTACCCAGGAGGCAGAGGTTGCAGTGAGCCAAGATCATGCCACTGCACTCCAGCCTGGGCAACGGAGCGAGACTCCCATCTCAAAAACAACAACAAAAACAACAACAACAACAATTCTTCATTCCTCCTCGTAGCAACCACAATGCTACTTTCTGTCTCTATGAATTTGACTACTCTAAGTACCTCATATAAGTAGAATCATACAGTATTTGTCTTTTTATGACTGGCTTATTTCACTTAGCATAATATTTTCAAGGTGCATTCATGTTGTAGCACATGTGAGAATTCCTTCCTTTTTTCTTTATTTTTAAGCCTGAATAATATTCTATAGTCTGTATATACTACATTTTGCTTATCCATTTATCTGCTGATGGACAATTGGGTTACATCCATTGTGAATAAGGCCATTATGAACATGGGTGTACAAATATCTCTTTGAGACTCTGCTTTCAATTCTTTTGGGCATATACCCAGAAGAGAAACTGCTAGATCATATGGTAATTCTATTTTTAATTTTTTTAAGGAACTACCATACTGTTTTCCACAGCAGCTGCATCATTTTACATTCCCAACCTGGAACAAGTGTTCCAGTTTACCCACATCTTTGTCAACACCTGCTATTTTCTATTTTCTTTAAAATTTTTATAGTAGCCATCCTAATGGGTGTGAGGTAGTTCAACATAAGTTTATATTTCTCTTAGGTAAATATCTACTCATGGGATTGCTGGGCTGTATGGTAAGTCTGTGTTTAAATTTATATTAAACTGCTGAACCATTTTCCAAAGTGGATGTACCATTTTACATTCCTTCTAGCAACACTGAGAGTTGTAATTGCTCTGTAGTCTTGTTAGCACTTGATATTGTCCTATTTTAACTTTAGCCATTCTAGTAGGTATGTGGTAGTATGTTAAGTGTTCAAATTTTGCCTATTTAAAAATTGGATTGTTTGTCTTATTATTTATGTGTTTGAATTCAAGCCCTTTATTATATTTTTTTTCCCAGTCTGTGGCTTTGTCTTTTCATTTTCTTTACAGTGACTTTTGAAGAGCAGAAATATTTGTGCATTTTGTGTCCTATGTAAAGTCTCTGCTTAGCCAGGGTCACAGAGATTTTCTCCTGTTTTTTCTTTTTTGCAGAAATTTAATAGTCGTAGATTTTGTTTTTAGGTTCACAATCCATTTTGAGTTAATTTTTGTGTGTGATGTGAAAGAAGGTTGAGGTTTTAGTCTTTTGTGTGTGTGTGTGGTTTTTTTTTTTGTATATAGATGTCCAATTTTTCTAGAACCATTTGTTGAAAAAAAAATATTTTCTCAGCCAGGCGTGGTGGCTCACGCCTGTAATCCCAGCACTTTGGGAGGCTCAGGAGGGCAGATCATCTGAGGTCAGGAATTGGAGACTAGCCTGGCCAACATGGTGAAACCCCATTTCTACTAAAAATACAAAAAAATAAATTAGCTGGGCGTGGTGGCATGCACCTGTAATCCCAGCTACTCGGGAGGCTGAGGCAGGAGAATCGCTTGAACCCAGGAGGCAGAGGTTGCAGTGAGCCAAGATCGTGACATTGCACTCCGGCTTGGGCAACAGGAGTGAAACTCCATCTCAAATAAATAAATAAATAAATCTTTTCTCCATTGAATTAATTATCATGGCACGTTGTCTCAAATCAGTTGACCATCTGTGTGTGAATCTATTTTTGGAGTCTATGTTCAATAAATTTAAAAGGAGTTTATTGATTTTCTTAGAGGCAGTTTTTGGTTGAATCAATTTTTATTGATCCTGTTTTTTAATTCATCAGTTTCTGTTCTGATAGTTACTATTTCGTGTCTTCTGTTTACTTTGGGTTTTTTTTTCTTCTAGAAACAGAGGCTACTGATTTGAGACCTTTTGTCTTTTCTAATGGAGTTGAGTGCTGTAGATCTTCCCCAAGGTCCTGCTTTATCAGCATCCCACAACTTTTTATCTGCCATGTTTTCATTTTCAATTACTTTAAAATGCTAATTTTTCTTTTGATTTATTTAGAGTATAGTTCAGAGGTCAGTCAGATATTTGAGTGTACTTTGTACCAGCTTTTTAAGTTTCTCCCACCTGTTCCCTTTCCCTCTCCATTCAATTTTCAGCTGCTCTGGCAGTCTTGAACACCAATGTCACTCCACGGTCTAATATAATAGCTGCTTGCTGATGGACCTTGCTCTTTGTTGTGAAGTAGGGGAATTCCTTCAGGAGAAAAGCCAAATAAATGTGGATATCACCCAGTGTGATTTTCTTCATTCAAGAGCTATATCTCCTGCAGTTTCTGCCTGCTCTTAGCTGTACTGCATTGCCTTCAAAGAATTGTTTTTTCAAATTTTGTCTAAGGTTCGTAATTGTTATTGGCAAAAGGGTCAGTCTGATACGACTGTAACATTACCAGAAATTGGAAGTTCTTTCTGCATATTTTTATATGTAGTCTTTTCCATTTAGTTTGAAATATTTTCTTTTTATTGTGATTTCTGATTTTTTTCTCATGGAATATTTAGAAGTGTGTTTCTTAATTTTCAAGCACAGGGAGATTTTCTAGTTATCTATCTATCTATCTATCTATCTATCTATCTATCTATCTATCATCTATCTATAATTTCCACTTATATTCCACTGCTGTCAGAAATACATTGTATGTTATTATTCTTTGAAGTTTTTTGAAACTTTATGTCACAGTATATAACCACGTTTTATAAATATTTCAATGTGTTGTTGAAAAAGGACTTTATTCATTTGTTGTTGTAATGTTCTCCATATATCATTTAGATAAAATGTTAATTGTATTGTTTAAATCTTTTCTATTCTTTCTGATTTTTGTCTGCCTTTTCTCTCATTTTCTGAGAGAAATAGCAGTTAAAAATCTATTATAATTGCAAATTTTTCTATTTCTCCTTTTATTTCTGTTAGATTTTTGCTTCACATATAGGAGATGTCATTAGGTACATGCAGATTTATAATTATATATCTTACTGTTAAATCAAAACTTTCATCTTTATGAAATGTCCCTATCACTAGCAATGCTTTTTGGTTTTACAAAAGCATTTATTGTCTCATATAAACATAAGGACATCACCTTTTGTTGCATGGCATATCTTTTTCTTACTCCTTTTAATTTCTTATATTTTAGATATTTCTTTTGAAATAGCTTTTAATTGAACTTTCTTTTATCTTATCTGACAACCTTCATCTTTTAATCGGAGAATTTATTCCATTTACATTTAGTGCCATTACAAATAAATTTGGTTTTAAATCTATTATCTTGCTAGTTGCTTTCTGTTTGTCCTGTTCTTCATTATCTTTGTCTTCTTTCTTGCTTTCTGTTAGATGAAGCGTTTTTGTTATGATTCCACTGCCTCTCCATTCACTTAAAGAATATACTCTTTTAAGTATTCTTTCAGTGGTTACCATAGAGACTAAAACATGTATCCTTGACTTATCAAAGTTTAATGTAAATTAGTAGTTTTACCTCTTTCTTGAAAATGTAAGGATGTTAATATATCTTCCATTTACCAGCTTTCAATATGTATGGTATTATTGTAATGCATTTTTAATTATTTACCTATTTTAAATTGCAAGAGACATTGTTATTATTAGATTATATTTATTTAGAGTTTCCCACATAATTACCCTTCACGTTGCTTTTTATTCTTTCCTGCATCTCTCACTGCATTATTTTGATTGTTCATTCTTTCTCTCCCTGTCTGTCTTCATCTTTCCCTTCACTGTCCCCTCCAATTTTCTCAGCCTCCCACCACCCATGCACTTGTAGACATAGTTGAGTTCCAAGACATTAGGTGCACACGTGGTGAAATTCTACTATAATACATTTCAGTTGCTGCTGGAGCAACCCCACGTACTTGTCTTAAAATTCAATTTAACTAATTTCTCCTATGTGAGGTCAATCTTTTCCTTTTAAAAACCTAACAAGGTGAGTATGCCTTGGGGCATGCTTAGTCTGCATTAAATATGCATTAAATCACGGCTTGGAAGAAACTGGGGTGGCAAGAGTCAAGTAATTAACTCAAAAATAAAATCAGGACACTATCCCTGAGGGTGAGAGGATCTTCAAAATGTGTTATCTGTGTTGAATTTCATGTGCATGCATTCTAGAAGGCACGTTGCATTTATGTAGAAATAGCAACAATTTAAAGCTAACTTTGAAACGTCTCAAAAGGATGTTATCTAATATATAAGCTAACATGAGGAGGAAATAGAAAAACAATAGCACCTGGACCAGAGACCATCTGACATAACATCGGACAACAGGGAGTTTCAGGTAAACTTAGATTTCACTTAAATCCAAAGTCCTCATTTTATAGATGAGAACACTGAGGTCCAGAGAGGCTGAGTGACTTGTCTTCTGAGGTGGATAAAATCAGTGGAATAGCCTGTTGTGATCTCCAGGTGTGACTGTTCACTGGGTCTAGAGTTGGCCTCTATGATTCTCTGGTTACCTTTTAACCCACTTTGCTATTTGAGGTTTCAAATTATATTTTTGATGTTTCTGGTAGAGGGGGCAGCATCTTCTACTATGTGCATCTACATTGGATGGCAGTGGAGCAACACAGATTGTTTTCTGACAAAAATCAGCCAAGTACTAGGAGAGGCAGGACTTTAGAAGTGGAGGAGATGGAGAAGGAAGCTTAGGTTACTATGGAGTGTGCAAAAAGGTCCTGTGGATTTAGATACCACCACACACAAATGGTATGTAATACTCACTTGAAGACAAATCAGCTAGAGGGATCTAACAGCATTGACCCATTCTCTGGTCTTCTAGCATCCATCATAGTTTTGTGCTCCTTTTCCATGAAACACAGCTGTTGTTGGAAAGTACCTGCCCAGATAAGGACTGTATTTCCTCTAGCATCCAGATGGGACCAAATGACTGCTGGCCAATAGAATTGAGTGGAAAGGATTGACTCCAGTTCCAGGTTGGGCCTCCAACTGCTCTGGGCATGTCGATGGAACAGAACACCACCTCCACCCCAATACCACCAATTCAACTTTACATGAAATAACTTGGACTGTGTTAAGTCATTGAGTTTCTGGGGTTTAACTGTTATTATAGTTAAGAATGACTTTAACTAATATAGTCAATGACATCTAACTGGAGTTATGAAATTCAATTTCTACTTAGAGTAATTGAAGCAAAGGTTGTGGGGGAGGGGAGGAGGGCAGCACACCATGAAATCAGAGATCCCCAGTATGTGTTAGTTCATCAGTCAATCAGTCTTAAGGTCAGGGTGTAGTGTGGGCAGCAGTTGCCTCCCTCTCCCCACAGAACACCCTGAGAATAGGAAGTTAGAGTAGTCGCATCTTATTACTTACAAAACATTACCTCGAAATGCAAACTACCCCCTGGACCCAAACTCTCTACAATCACCAGGTTCCATAAACTATAATCTGCTCTGTTTTCTGGAAGAAAATATTAACTTGTTAAATTTCCCTGCACAGAGAGGAAACTTTTTCTGGGAGGTATTCCTGAACTCATTTTGCCAACTTCCAGATGAACAAAACTAAAGTTTCTTTTTGCTTCTTCCAAAAACATAAATTATCAAATAAATTTATAACTTGAAAAAGAATCCTAGAATATTTTCATGAATAATAATTAGAAGAGTAATGTTCACATGGGAAGGGCGCCTTTTCTCTGCTGTGTGCATAGGACCCTGGGACCCTGGGATTTACTTATGAGCCAGTCATATGGAACTTGGTCAACTCCTCCAAAATGCTCCCAGCGCTCACAGGGGCTGCCTTGGTGTTTGGAAGGAGGTGGTGCCAAAGCAGTTGGTTTGCTGGATTTTGACTTTCTTTTTTTAAAGTGGTATTTGCAAATACTACCCCGAGGGCAATGGTTAATGGATTTGACCTTTGGGTCATGGGGGCCAGGGAGCAGCACTCATAGAAGCTGTGTGTGTGTGTGTTGCGGGGCGGGGGCGGGCTGCTGGCTGGCTCTGCCACTCACCTCTCAGGCCTTAGGAATACTGAAGATTCTCACCTACGATTGGTGGCGATGGTGGGAGTGGTCCTTAAAACTGCTTTATAGAAAATCATAGTGGAGGCCAGGCGCCGTGGCTCATGCCTATAGTCCCAGCACTTTGGGAGGCCGAGATGGGCAGACCACGAGGTCAGGAGATCAAGACCATCCTGGCTAACACGGTGAAACCCCGTCTCTACTAAAAATACAAAAAAATTAGCCAGGTGTGGTGGCTGACGCCTGTAGTCCCAGCTACTCCGAAGGCTGAGGCAGGAGAATGGCGTGAACCCAGGAGGCGGAGCTTGCAGTGAGCCGAGATTGTGCCACTGCACTCCAACCTGGGCGACAGAGGGAGACTCCATCTCAAAAAAAAAAAAGAAAAAGAAAAAGAAAAAAGAAAATCATAGCGGAACAGACCAGGAGGACCACTGATGGGCCAAGGTGAACCTGGACTCAAAGTTCTACAGCAAAGGCTGTCCACAACACTACTTACTACTCACTACTCACAAGAGCTTCTAGTTGGCATCCTCAAACCAGAGAGCGGTTGTACTGGGGGTAAGGCACTGCTAGGGTTCTCTGTAGGACACACATGAGATGTTAAGGAATCTAGCTGTGGGCAATACAGAGATGAGAAATAGGTGGCTACAATCAGTCAGGTGAGAGGTAGCACAGTGTAGGGATAGCAGGCTTTGAAATTTAACAGACCTGGGTTCAACTCCTAGTTTTGCCACACTGTTTTTCTGGGTGGTCTTGGACAAGTTCTTTCTCTAATCCTCCCCATCTATAATTGGGTCTGAACACTTACCACACCACCCAGCACTGCTGTGAGCATTCAATAAAATAGCACGTCTGATAAGAAGAAGGCACTTGATCAAGGAAGGGCAGCCACAGAAGCCTTTGTGCCATGGTTAGTGGAACTCAGAGAGAAGGGTTCTGTATGTCCCAGTTGTTTGGGCCTTATAATAATAATAAAATTCATTTTAGCACTATCTCTCTTTGGAGTACTTCTTATCTGCTTTTCAATCCTGGTATATCCTAAGAAAAGATTACAAACAATTCTAAAATGGAAACTTCACTTCAATACAGCAGATTTCCCTGGGCTCCTGGCTGGGCACAGAGTGGCTGGCAGAGGGGAGTCTGTGGACGTGGAGAGTAAGTTGGTGGAAGCGAGCACTCAGCAGGGGCCAGGCTGGGGCAGTTGTGCCAATGCTGGAGAGAGGAGAAGTGGAGGAAGCCATGCGAGGTAAAGTTTATGCCCTTTCTTCTCTTGCCTTTTCCAAGCCACAGCGCTATTAATTTTGGTTGCTCTATTGATATTTCAAAATGTTAGTCTTCCCTTCCCCTTGTGCTTTTATCGTCAGAGGGATCCACCTGGTTCACCTTTGCTTCTGCAGAGACTCAACACTGCCCTTTTGTTTTCAAACATAAAGCTACTCTCAATGGATTTCCAAGATGAATCCTGCAGCTGCATCCATCCCAGACACTGGGGCCTTGAGTGCCTGTGGAGCACACCTGCAGATGCTGGGCCTCGCCATGACCACCGGAGGCTAAGTGGTTAGCACACGAGTCCTCACTGCCAGGGGGCCACAGAGACTCCCAGTGCTGACAGCAGGTGGGAGCCTCTTCAGGCAGCATCCACCAGCAACCTCTGCCCTGCTGGAGAGTGCAAGGCTTTGAGCCCACCTGCCTAGGGACCGCCCCCCTGCTGGGGAAGGGTCAGGCTGCAGAGGGCCACTAGGCTTTTGGGAATTGAGCTTCTGGGAGCCCCAGGCCTTAGTCTCACTGTAGCTCAGTTCTGGTATTTTCAAACTTTTCTCCAGCAGAGATAATGCTAATAATCCCACAGCTGCAGCACTGTTCAGGGCACTAGAAGAATTGGGACTTTCTCTCCAAATAACAATGAGTATTTCTTCTGAGCCTTTGTGATAAGAAATGAGAAAGAAGATCATTCCTAGAGGCAGAAGCAGAAAACCGGCTCAACAATAGGCAGAAACTTTTCATTATGCATTATTAGTCTTTCAAATGAGCATTTCTGCCAGCCCATTCTAGGTTTAAAATAAAGTAGCTTTTAAGTCTCAGATTATTATGGCCACATCTTGTTTTAGGAAGGAAATATCTGATCTGGGGCAGCTGCCCCACGAGCTCTTCTGTGCTTTTGTCCCTGCTCCCAGCTGGCAACCTGCTCCCTTGAAGTGCATTGTGATGCTGCATTTTGCCACAGGCTGTCTTTTGCGGGTGAGTGTGATAGGGGAATCCCTATGACAAGCAACCCCCACCCCTCCAAGGGAAAAAGCCAAGGTGTTTCTATGGAATGTGATTTTACAGTGAGTTTTTCTGGTATCCTTTGAACAATGCACATATTTCTTCTGTGAAACAGTTACAAAGTTAGAATTGCAGGACTCCAGAGATAAATTTCAGTAATTCCCTCTTCCTTTTATTAACTAAAAAATAAACAAAACTTAAATCTCATGAGAGCAGCATTTAATACACAGAGAAAGATAAAAGAAGCGGGAATTACCCATATTCTGCAAGGTTTAGTAAAAAAAAAATCAACACTTATTTACAGAAAGTGTGTTTGAGTGGAGTTCTGGCTGTTCTGAATGAGCAGAACCTACAAAGATGTGAAGGAGGTGTCTGGACCTGTGGAGCCGCTGAGCCTTGTGGCTGAGTGGGCAGGCTCTGGATTATTTCGCGCTCAGCAACCCATTTCCCCGGGTGCCCCTGGGCAAGCCATGGATCCTCTCCATGCCTCGTAGGAAAAATGGGGATAACAGTAGTAGCCCCTTTATCATGGGGTTACTAAGGACGCAAAGCAAACCGTAGGTCCCCAGGGCCAGGCTCTTAGGGACCTTTGGTTACTGTTGTTATATCAGGGGGCCCTGCAGTCGCACCTGTACCAGTATGTAGAAGAGAAGTTGATATCTGCACACATTTTTAACAGTTGGGGGAATGACCTTTTAGTCTCATTTCTCTTTTCCTCTCTTTTCCTCACTTTGGCCTGTCAATCTGTTTCTTCTTTCTCTTATTTCCTACCCCCCGCCCCGCCCCCATCTTGGTACTTCACTTTCCTGCCCTCTCAGAGCTGAAGCCTCAGTGGGAGGTGCCTGGTCCCAGAGAAACGGGCCCCTTCTGGGCAGCCTTGCAGGGCAGTCTCAGGGTCTGCCCCTCTCTCTCCAGTTGCTTCCATGCTGAGCACAGCCACTGACCTGGTGCAGCCTGGTCCTCGGGCTCTCCCTTTCTTGCTCGCTGTAGTACATCTGCTGTATGCCGTTCCTCCTGTGCTTAATGATAAGCATGTCAAAACCCGGTCCCCTCGCTTCCTGGAATTAGGTAGTCAGCTTCCCTCTCCCAAATCCACCGTTCTCCAAGCTCAGAATTCTCTCCCTCCTCTTTGGTCTAATCTCCCTTCCATCTCTCACTTTGCAGACTTGGCCCAAATCCTTAACTCCGTGTGCATCTTAGGCAGCCTCCCTAGTCTCTGCCCTCAGCAACCCTGCCTTGCCCCCGCCCCATTCCTGTCCTTTCACAAACAGCAGAAATTGTATCACCGTCTCACTTGGAACAGTGTCAAATCTCTCCTCCTTCTAACAAAAGCATCATTCCTGTCATTTATCCTGAGAAAGAAAATCACATCCACAGAAAAGAAAGTCATTTCAGCTGTAGCTCATTGGCAAAGACCCTCATGCCCCTTGAATCATATAGAACGTCCTCATCCCCCACTTCACACCTGCCCAACTCAGAAGCTTCCTACCTACCATTCCATAGTTTTGGCCAGATCTTCATTCTCTAGATTCCCTATTCTCTCCCAAAATGGCTAACAAAGTTTTGTTCTAGCTCAAATAGGCTACTTGGGAAGAGGCAAAAAGGTTAGATTCAGTTGTGTCTTCCAGTGATGACCTTGCTTCACACCTTTTTCTTCTTTTTTTAAAATAATGATTTGAGTTAACCAAACAATTAAGGGCTTACCCTATAGAGCCCCTAATATTCTCTTAATTTTGGAGAGGTCTAATTTGCTTTGTCCAGTTGGGGTGTGTGTGTGTACCTGATGTTTCAGTATGCTTTCTCTTTGTACTCAAACTGTCCCTCATAGCAACATGAAGAATGATGATTACTTTTTGTTGTGCCTAATAAGCTGCTCTCCACTCAATGAATATTGTTACTTGACTCCCATTACAACTCTGGGGGAATCTGGATTCACAGAGGAATAGAACCTTCTTACCAAATCTGGAGTGTGATTGTAATTTTACTTTTGAAGCACCCGCTTCCCAGAGGAACTGCCAGTGATGGATGCCACTGTCAGGAACCCAGATGTGCACGCTCATACATCAGCCGGGAAATCACATAAACAGCTCTCCCAGCAGGCCAGGGCTGACACACCCATTACTCCCCTATGGAAAGAGATGTGTCAAAAACCGGCAGCAGCAAGAAAGAGGCAGAGAAGAAGGAGTTGGGAGAGGATGGGTTTTTGTAGGTCCACCCAGTTTTTTTCCTTCCTCATCTTCCTCTGAGGGCAGCAGCAGCAGCAGGCTAAGGTTTGGATTTGGGGTTATAATGCTGTGTGACAGGATCATGGGGAGCTGTCTGGAAACATTTCTCCTGGGAGTGTGCTGTCAGCTTGTTTTCATAGTGCACATGAAGGGAAACATTCTGCTCTATACACATGCCTTTATCCTTATATAGGTACAGGTGATGTCTACATTTTCCTTTGGGATGGATGTGGCCTACCTAGGCTAAGATCACGCTATGATATTTAGTCTCTTTGGAGAGCAAGTCTGTGTTGATTCCAGCAGGATGGGGCAGCAGGGGCTGGTTGCTAGGATGTCTGAAAACAGGATACTACTGGAGTGGAGGAGTGGAAGCAGCCCAGCGGGCCCACTGGTAGCCGTGAGTGTGAGGATAGCTTATCGGTAGCGGCAGGCCAAAGCATTGACATTCTTGACCACATAAAAGCCCATGGTGACTGGAGGGATGACCAATGTCCGGCCGGCCCGAAGGGGGCGGGGCTTCAATTCTGGGAGGGTCCCGTCGTCCACCATCACTAAGGGCTGGCCATTCAGTTGCACTGACCTACAGTGAGGAAAAACAGTATGGGACTCATTATTGCATTATAAGGGAGCCACTGCAACAAAGCCTAGCCCCAGATGGCCTGGCAGTGTCTGATACACACACACAGCTGACACTTATTGGCACTGGCTATGCCCTAGATTCTGACCTAGGTGCTTTACTTTAATAACTCATTCAAACATCGCAACAACCCCCCACTCCCCTGAGGTAAGTAACTATTAATATCTTTATCCCCATTTTATCTAGAGTGGCTAGGTGACTTGTCCCAAGTCACACAGCTTGGAGGTCCAGGGTTTGAACCCAGGTAGTCTACCTCCAGAGACACATTTAGACAAGTGAAAAGTCTGTGATGCAGAAGCTAGAATGTTTCATTCCTATTTTTTAAAAATCACAATATCAGCTCAGTTTGACTTTTCCACCTAAAGAGTTTTTACCTGTGGAATGATACATGGGCTTAAGATGACTTCAGAAATCTATTTAACTCATATCTCATTAATTTACTTGACAGATTAGATAATTGACATTACCTTGCTTGTCTAAGGTTATACGGAAGGGAGACAGAGACATAGGTAACACCTCTACTTTTTCTAATTTAAGAATGAGTTTTGGCTGGGTGCAGTGGCTCATGCCTATAATCTCAGCACTTTGGGAGGCTGAAGAGGGAGGATCGCTTGAGTCCAGGAGTTTGAGACTAGCCTGAGCAACATAGCGAGACCCCATTTCTACAAACAATATAAAAGCAAAATTAGCCTGGCATGGTGGCTACTCAGGAGTTTGAAGTGGGAGGATCACTTGAGCCTGGGAGGTTGAGGCTGCAGTGAGCCAAGATCACACCACTATACTCCATCCTGGGTGACAGAGAAACTTTGTCCCTAAAAAAAAAAAAAAAAAAGAATGAGTTTTCATATTTAATATTAACAGATGTTTCCATTTAGCAAAACAGCAGAGTAGGTGATAAAGTAGGCATTTGTGATCACAATTCACCTATCTTGCTTTTATTCTTTCTGTATAGCCAGCCACTTTCACCCTGAGAAGGGGGACTACATACATAGCAAACTTAAAAAAGAGAAACAGCTCATCTTATGCTGGATAGAGGGAAATGCCACCTATCCTTGACCTATGGTACCAGAATCCAGATAATGTTCCAGCTGTTCCTGACAGCCATGCACCCAGGTGGAAGCTTAGTTTTATGGGTCAGTAGAAAAGGCCAGAAACAGGCCACCAGCTAGAAATAAGGTTGTGAGTCACCCTCAGAAAATCAACATTGCATAGTGATGACTGTTTCTGGGCCTTGCCCAACCTCCAGTGTGATAACATTGCCGTGACATCATCTGAGCTGTAAAGAGAATAGAATGTTACAAATTGATATAGAGGTCTTTGTTTAGTGTTCCTTCTGTGCTATGAATGATAGACTGCGTTAGAGAGAGATAATCAGACCCATGCCCAATAGAGCAGTGAATTCCCAGAGATAAGTGTGTTGTAAATTGCTCCCAATGGAGAGCTAGGCAGAGAAGAGATCCAGGCCTGGCCCCACATGGGTAAGTTGGGCTAGGTCCAGATCTGATAGGCCAGAGGGAGCAGGCCCCCTCCCCTTGCTAGAATGACTGAGTGAATAAGTGAGTAGGAGGCTCCTATATGGAGAGCGAGGCCTGCCTCTGGAAGGCATGGGGGTGGGAGAATTGAGATCTGAAGGTCAGTGTTGACCGCATCAGATATGCAAGGAGCTTTTGCTTCCAAATATGAGAAGTGACCCTCTCTAGTGAAGACAGCCTACTCATTGGAGTGGAAGGCAGGGTGTGGAGAGTGGTTCAGTTACAAAAGAAGCCCAGATGGGTCTTCACAGTGTATTTTCATTATTTTGTTTCAGGTGCTATGAATATCTATCACCCAGACATAAGCACAGTCAAACACAAGTTCAATAATACCGATTAATCTTTCTAAGGCATACTCAAATTTATATCAGGTCTCTGCTAGAAAACCTTCAATGGTTTCTCCCATATACAGAATTAGGTGCAAACCTATCTTCTGAAGAATTAGGTAATGCCCTTTTAGATTCAGATGATCCCACAGTATTGACATCTTTGGGTTCTGGGGAGTGCAAAACAACGTGTGATTAGCAAACCTTTAAAAATCTATACTAATAAGGAGTAGCTGTCCTGGAACAGGCCCTATTCTGGTTTCTTTATTGGTTGGTTAAAAAGCTAAGAGTAGAACCAGGAAGCATGGTGAAGATTCTCTACTGAAATCTCGAATTCCAGGAGCCAAGTTGCTAACTAGCTAGATGGCTTTGGCAAATCCCCTAACCTCACTGCCCTATAGCTTTTGCATCTGTAAGAACGTTATATAGGCACCAAAGAAATGAAATAAGAAATATGAAAGTGCTTTGAAAGCATAATGAACCATATACTTAAGATATGGTGTTTTTGTTGTTGTTGTTCTTTTTATTTTTATTTATTTATTTTTTTGAGACAGAGTCTCGATCTGTTGCCCAGGCTGCAGTGCAGTGGTACATTCTTGGCTCACTGCAACCTCTGCCTCCTGGGTTCGAATGATTCTCCTGCCTCATCCTCCCAAGTAGCTGGGACTATAGGCATGTGCCACCACACCTGGCTAATTTTCGTATTTTTAGTAGAGACGGGATTTCACCATGTTGGCCAGGCTGGTCTCGAACTCCTGACCTCAAGCGATCCACCCGCCTTGGCCTCCCAAAATGCTGGGATTATAGGCGTGAGCCACCGTGTCTGACCTGTTGTTGTTATTCTTTTTAATGTCACTGTGGACAGATGCACTTTTTGGTCCTTATCATACCTGACTGCTCTGTGGTACTGACACTTTTCAAGTCTCCATTCTCAAAACCCTCTCTCCCCTTGGCTCCCATGATATTTCTCTCTGTTTTCCTCCATTTCTGGATGGTGTTTTGTTTTTGTTTTTGTTTTTTTGAGAGGGAGCCATTCCCCTCTGCCTGCTTCTCAGATGCTAGGGTTCCTAGTGTTTTGTCCCTGGACTCTTCTGTCCCCACACTCTGCACTCCTCCCAGATTGCTGCTGCTCTCACCCTTGACTTCGGTCACTATCCACATGCTGATGCTCCCTAAGCCTGTATCTCTACCCTACCTACATTCTTTCTATGAACTTCTGTATCTCCACTTGGCTGTCCACAGGAATTTCAAAGTCACTAGGTCCAAATTCAAAATCTTCTCCTCAAACTCTGTCCTTATCTCCGCTTTTTTTTTTTTATCTTTGTGATGGTACCACCATTTATCCTATTGCTGTAGCCAGAAAGCTTGGAGTCTTCTGAGACTTCTCCCCCAATTCCCATGTGTAGGGTAGCCAAGTCAAAATAATTCGACCTTATAGTGTTTTTCAAATCTGCTCCTTTTCCTCCATCCACTGCTATCTTTTTAGTTCAGAACTTGCCTCCTAACCTATCTCTGTGCCACATTGCTGACAGTTATCTGTTGTCACTGCACCACTTCAAACTTGCCAACACTCCCCTTCCCTTACACTTTATTGTGAACAATGACACCCAGCTCCAGCTACCTCTCCAGTCTCAGATCCCGCCAGTCCCCCCTCCAACGCTCACTGTGGATCGCAGACCTCTGGGAGTGGGCATTGGTAGGGGGTTGCCAGTTATTGTAAGAATTTCATTAATATATGCATACACAAAGATGACGAATGAAAAAATAATGTCTTTCACAGAGATGAGGTAAATATTTCTCAATGAAAATGTAAGTAGATATTGTTGGGATTGAAATACACAAGTTAATTCAAAAGTATAGTAGGCTGGGTGTGGTGGCTCATGCCTGTAATCCCAGCGCTTTGGGAGGCTGAGGCAGGAGGATCACTTGAGTCCAGGAATTTGAGACCAGCCTGGGCAACATAGTGAGACCCCCATCTCTACAAAAAAATAAACAAAATTAGATGGGTGTGGTGGCACATGCCTGTAGTCCCAACTACTTGGGAGGCTGAGGTGGGAGGATTGCTTGAGCCCAGGACATTGAGACTGCAGTAAGCTGAGACTGTGCCACTACACACCAGTCTGGGTGACACAGTGAGACCCTGTCTCCAAAATAACAAAAAGGTAGAAAACATTTTTCAGGCCGAGTGTGGTGGTTCACGCCTGTAATCCCAGCACTTTGGGAGGCCGAGGTGGGTGGATCACGAGGTCAGGAGTTTGAGACCAGCCAGACCAACATGGTGAAACCCTGTCTCTACTAAAAATACAAAAATTAGCCGGGTGTGGTGGCGCACACCTGTAATCCCAGCTACTCAGGAGGCTGATGCAGAAGAATTGCTTGAATCCGGGATGCAGAGGTTGCAGTGAGCCAGATTGCACCACTGCACTCCAGCCTGGGCAACAGTGCGAGACTCTGTCTCAAAAAAACACAAAAAAAAGAAAGAAAATATTTTTCAAAAGTAAATGCTAGTCAGCAGTTTTGGGATTAAAACATAAGTTCATTTAAAACTGTTCTTCAATTCCCAATAGATTTTTTTGGGGGGAGGGAGGTATCATGTACTTTTTAAGAAATAGATTTTGAAAGGACAATTACTATAATGTGGAAGACCGTGACATTTGTCGACATTTAAAAGGAACCCACATGCTTGAAGAGGCCAAGCCCCCGTGCCCTAGCATGACCAAATAAAATGACTTGCAGTTTTGCTTCCGAGTCATATCATTCTGTGCGGTGCTCCCTCCAGCTGTCCTCCTCTGCCAGACTAACTGCAAAGGATCCTTGCAGAGTCTGTGTAGGTGTTGCCTCCTCTGGAGAACCTTCTCTGACCCCTAGGTTGGGTTTGGAGCCCCACTTCTGGACTCTCTTAGCACCCAAAGTTATTTCTAACTGTGGCCCTTATTGTAGTGAGTTACTTGTTTGATCCCTCACTGGGCTATGAATCCTCAATGCCTAAAGAGGTGCTTGGCACAGAGTAGGGGCTAAATATTTTCTGAGCAAGTGAATGGGCTTTTGAGGCTCTTTTGCATTATTTCTGATCTTCCTGGATTGAGTTTCTCCAGCTCTAAAGAGGCTCCCTGGAGGTTTGCTGAGTGTGTTTACAGATTTCATTAATGCGCCAATTACTATTGCTCTTGCTGGCTTGTGGAGATGTTAGATAAGATCTGAATTATCACTGATTCTCTCAGCCACTCACTAGATACCTCATCCCAACCTGACATAAGACCATTGATCATTGCTAGTGTTTTCCATCCTTAAAAAAGATCTATGCGACCATCTCTTAGCTAAGTGGGCATAAGTTAATTTTGTGAATAAGGTTTTGTGAGACCTTGAGTCCTCATACATCCTTATCCACAAAGTCCCTTCATTATAAAGATGGGCCATGTGCTTTATCACTTCCATTCTATTCTTCCTGCCTATATTTTTCTTTTAATATTTATCTTGTTACCCAGCAGTCATATCATGCTAAATATAACAATAATCTTTCATTTAGATACACTGAACAGCTTGTAAGCTTGTAAACATAATCACATTAATGATAAAATTCACCAATTATGCAGCACTATTTATGCAAAAGGCACTATGCTATGATTTATTTTGACTATCTCATTTAGTCCTTACAACAATTGAGGCAGGTGTTAGCATTCCTGTATTACAGATGAGCAAATCAAAGTTTAGAGGGGTCTAAAACTCACCTAAGCCATACAGCCAATGAGTGGTAGAGCTGAGATTTGCACTGACACCCTTAACCATAGCCCTATCTGGCCTCCCTTGTCACATGTGATTGCTAAAGAGCCCCAGGAGATACATAGGCCAGTATTACTATTATTGTAACTTTACTATGGGGACAAGGTTAGACAGGTTAAGTGGCCTGGGCAAGGTCATGTGGCTAATAAGTGGCTAAGCTAGGTCTCAAATTCTGGCTTCCTGACCACCTCTTTCTACTATTTCATGTTGTTTCTCCAATTCCAGCTGGTGTTCACCAGGATTATGTTTCTTTCTTTGAAAACCGTCCTTATCATATTTTCATCATATTCTGAGACCTCCTAAATGGCCCGTGACTTTTTAAATCAAATGCTGAATGATCCAGCCTAGGTTGAACTATTTCTCTTAATTCCCTAGCTTGCCTGAACTGCTGAGGGTATTTAAATTATCCAAATATTAGGACAACTGCATTTTATCACCATCTGTTTTTACAAAGTCTGAGTTACTTTCCAATCCCTAAACTTGTTTTATTAATTTTGAATGTTATTTAAAATGGGATTCAAAGTGTCAGTTTGGAGTCAAGCCCTCTGCTCCCCAGGTCTCCACGGGAGCCCCTTGGCCTGGTCACTCCCCCGCTACCCTCCGCCCACCTGTCTACAGTCTCTGGTCTTCATGTCTTATCACTGTTCTCAATAGCCATGGATATTTAAGCAAGGTTTCAACTGTTCTGAGGTGTCAGGGAAGTAAGTCAGGGAGCATGTCCTTTTTAAAGCTTGAAGATAATTTTCTGGACTACAGTCTGGCAAGAGGGGATCTTTAGTGGGGAATTATGTGTTTTATCAGGAGCAGCCTTGGGAGCTGGTGTGTAGTTCAGGCTGGCATAGCATATTTTGGGGCCTTGAGTGGGAGGTGAAGGGACTTAAAGAAAATTGGTTCTGGCCAGGTGCGGTGGCTCACGCCTGTAATCCCAGCACTTTGGGAGGCCGAGGCAGGCAGATCACAGTCAGGAGTTCGAGACCAGCCTGGTCAACAAGGTGAAACCCTGGCTCTACTAAAAATACAAAAATTAACCGGGCGTGGTGGTAGGTGCCTGTAATCCCAGCTACTCAGGAGGCTGAGGCAGGAGAATCGCTTGAACTCGGGAGGTGGAGGTTGCAGTGAGCCGAGATTGCACCACTGCACTCCAGCATAGGCGACGGAGTGAGACTCCGTCTCAAAAAAAAAAAAAAAAAAAGAAAAGAAAATCAGTTCTGCCTCACCCACCTTCAGAACATTTGCCTTCTCTGAGACTAGTTTCTCCATCTGTAAGGTGAGGGGTGATAGATCAGATGAACCCTAAGATCCCTTCTGGCTTAACCGTTTTTCAGTTGGGTTGCCTATGACTAACAGCTAGCCTAAGGCAAAGTTTTATGCCAAGCCCAGAGTGATCCTGCATAAACAGAAATCTGACCATGATATTCACCTGTCTAAATATTCAGTGGCTTCCCGCTGATCTTAGAACATTGTCTGAAGTCCCCATGCACAGGCCCTATTATCTACTTCTCCAACTGCCAAGAGGCTCACTCTAGCTCCCGCCCCTTCCAGCTCCCTTCCACCCCCACCTCCTTTCATTCTTTACGGCCATTTCTCTAATCGCGGCCTAAGCACAGGGGTTTTGCACACGGTTTCCTTCTACCCGGACCTTTCTCCATATGCCCTCCTCCTCCCTTCCAGCTTCCTTCTCCTGGCTAACTCTTACTTGTCCTTCAAGTCAGGGGTGCTCCCACAGGACCCAGTACTTCTTGGATCTCAGCTCCTGTCACACAGTATTGTGACCGCTGAGCTGACTGCTTGTCAGTCTCTCCACTAGATTGGAAGCCCATGTGTCTTACTCATCCGTCACTCTTCTGTCCGCCCACTCACACAGGAGGCGTCAATAAAAGACACATTGGATATAAACACGTGGGCAAAAGAACTACTACCTAGAAGGAAAGACACTGGACAGGAAGGCCAGAAACCCGTTTTAGTCCAGGCTTGGGACATGAAATGTGCAGGTCTAGGTATGTGACCAGCCGCTTCTGGTCTCAGTTTCTGGATTGTTAAATGATGAGAGAGAGGGAGAGAGGGAAGGGGGAGAGAAAGGAGGAGGGGCAGGGGAGAGAATAAGTCTGACTGTGTGTTTGCATGGGCCTGCGCCTGAGTTATCAGCTCCCTTTCTTCCAGTGTGCTTTCCTAGGGGCCACTAGAGGTCACTCTTGTCCTACACAATGGTGCCAGGACAGTCTGACTTCGCGGTGGCACCCAGGAAGCCGGAATGCGTCCGCCTGCCTCCAAATCCCGCACTCCAGTCTCAGGAAGGCCGGGAGATGTGCCCTGCGCTTGGCCTCCCGGAGGAACAAATCACAGAATCAATCAAATCCCAACCAGAACTTCGTTGCGGTCCCGTTGGCAAGGGTCCCACCTGGAATGTGGCCTAATATTAAGGAAACGTGCGAAACCGGACTGCAATTCCTGCAGGGGTGCCGGCTTCCCGGCCAGCGTGCAGAGAACGGGGGGTCCCAGGGCAGGTGCGGGGTCTGCGGCGCCCGCCACGACTCGGCGCTGGGCTCTCCCGGGCTCCGGGTCCCCGGGCTGCCCCCGGCCGCCAGTCGGGTCGGCCCCGCACCTGTTTGTGCTTTGCAGGCTCCCGGCCCCCTCGCTGAGCGAGGAAGCTGGTATGTGCAGCTGCCCTGCCCTTCTCCAGGTCAGGGGCAGGTTAGAGTCCCGAGGAGGCCCAGTCAGGTTTGAGGACAGAGGGGCTTTGCTTCCCTTTCCTGCTCGGTGGGGAGACGGTGCATCTGGGGCAGCTTGAACAGGAAGTTCGTCTGAAATTGCCTTGAGTGATGGCTACCACGCTGAGGAAGGCTGCTCAGAAGTGGCCCCTGCAGGTGGTGTCGCCTGGTACCCCATGTCCGGCTGGAGGAAAGGCTCTAAGACCGTCATGACCCTCTCTGGGGTGCTCCCACTCCTCAGGAGTCACGGGGGCAATTACTTCAAGTGTGTCCTGAACTTTTCTTCTATGTGTTTTTTGCTCTACCTGGAATCCGGTGGAATCTCTCAAAAGCCTGTTCTTCCCTCCAGGCCCTGTCAGAGGTAGCCTCCTACTTGGGACCTCACCTGATAACAAGCTGGGAGAGCGGCACATTATCTGCATCTCCCTTTTAGTGTCCCTCTCAGGCTTATTTTATCTGTGTGCTTGGGTCATTTTGTCTGCTACTGACTTTTCATTTCTCGATTTTCAATAGTATGCGGCTCAGTGCCTTCTTGTCCATGATAGCTGTTTAGTTAATACTTGTTGAGTTCTACTCAATCAACCGCTCTAGGAGTCATGCCTGGCTGTATGTTCCAATCTCTTCCTCTACTGTTGTTAACAGAGAGGACTGTAAGGGATAGAGAGAGAAAATGGGGAAAATAGTGTCCTGTTCCTTTGCCCTTCCAACAGCCCATACCCTATTTGGAGTTCCTTGTCCCTAAGACATTTTGAGGCTGAGAAGTTTATTTGCCCTCCATCCTACCCTCTGAGGGACATGCTGAAATGGTGAGCAGTTTTGATCTAGCTTCTGTATCATGACCAGAGAAAATACCAGGACCCTTTATACAAGCAGAGCTGGGGGTTTTATAGGCAAGTTGTTAGGGATATAGGCTTTTCCTGGATGTAGTGTGGTTTGGGGGTCAGGATTTGATCTGTATTCTATCCAAGTCTGTGTAATAGTGATCCAATCCATAATGGACTCTACCATGTGCTTCTAATGGCTTAAAATAACTTCGCACACTTGGCAGACAAGATGAGAGCCTGACTAAGGAATCTGGATTTATACTGATATTGTTAACTCCCAGCAGATGAGGGAATCATCTGGGGGAAGTTTGGAAAGAAAATCTGATCCTGCAGCCATCTCAAAGCTCCATGTCATAGGCATATCACACTCAAACCACAGGACACAATAGGAACCAGCTATAAAAACCATGGAAACTTCAGCATGTGGTTAACTATGTCCCCCTACCACTGTAAAGAATTGGTGCCATCATCATCAACATTTACAAGTAGTGTTTAAGGGGCATTATTCATAGTTCCATCGTTCTTTTCATTGTACCAATTAAATTACAATAGACTTACTCCTTGTCTTCTAAGAAAACACTGAAATATGCAAATGTCTGAGCAGACACACCATAATAAACATATTACACAAAGAGCAGGAAGGGAGGAAAATCAGACTTAGCCTGGATTTCAAGGCCTTCTGCAGTCTGGGCTTATTATGTGTTTGTGGCCTTTCCCTTTGCCCCACAAAGCATCCTGTATTCCAGTCACATGAGATGATTTGCCACCTCCCAAACAAAATGAGCCTTGAACTTCTGTACTTCCAAACCTTTAGTGAGCTCATCCTGTTGCTGGAAGTTGCCTTTCCTACAGCCTTTCCTAGAAGTATGGCACATCCTTCCAGCTCCAGCTCCATGGCCTTCAGCCCTGAGATTTTTCAGATTCCCAAGTCAGAATTAATCTCTCTCTTTCTCATAATCCCATCTCCTATATTTACCCTTAGGTGGTCTGTTTTGTCTCTGAGTTAAGGTATCCTCTGTGGAGAGGGACCAGGTTTCCCCAGCCCTAATTGTGTGGAGCTGGAGGAGACAATGTGGGGGTACAAAGCATCCCCTTTACAGCAGTCTACAGGTGGAATGAAGACAGGTAGGAAGGCAGGTGTGTGTGTGTGTGTTTATGCACACATGTTAACACACGTTTTAAACATAACATGTTTAGTTATGTTTAACACACATGTTAAGGTGATAAATACCTGTTTTATTAACTTTTGACAAAGTATTCCCCATGACATCAGGTGTACTGGTATAATCTCAAAAGGGAAAAAAGATGTCTCAGGTGGTACAGGCTCTGTTCCAGATCCCACAGATATCCAAGTGCAAAGTGTGGGATGACTCTGAATCACTGTTGCAAGGGAAAGCAGGGAAGGCTAGTCTGCACGGGTATTGCTGGTGTTTGGCAGTGGGTCCACAGTTTAATGCTCCAGGCCCCTTGTCTGGAATGAGCCACATCCTGCCCTGGGCTTCCTGATGCTTAGCAGCCAAAGAAACACCAATTCAGGGCCCAGGCCCCACTATAGGGATAAGCTGGATTAGAACTTTCAGTTCCTTAAGGCTTACATTTCTTCATCACAGCCTCTGGAAGGTGCAGGGGAAGAAGAAGACAAGGGCCATTTCTTCTCAGTCAGCCAGAACTGCCCACATATTCTGCTGCTCTCTCACTTTAGAATCAACTGTTTAGAAATATGTTAGCTCTACCCTAACTTGCCCATTTACAGGTGTTTCGTCTAGGTCATCTGGGACAGAATGGAAATCCCTGCCTACAACGAGGGTCCCTAAGTGAGTGGAGGTGAAGGGGGGAGACCACAGCCTTAATGGACAGCTACGCAGAGAGTTTCCAGCTGCTGGGAGTGAACTGGAGGAAAATATATTCTGGATCTGAGAACAAACAAAAAACTCTTGGAAAATAACAGTGAAAAGCCTAGATTCCTAAACATCTTGGTTTCAGATATTAAGTCGCTGTAAAACATAAAAGCATTTCATAATCCTCTAATCGGCACAGTGATCTCCACATTAGTAATCTGGGAGCTAAAACAAAACAAACAATAAAGCCTTTGAGAAGCCAGCACTCATCCTTCCACTCAGTCACAGAGAACTCCCAGGGGCTCATGGCATGTTCACACCTTTGGCAAAATGGCATAGCGCCTGAATGAAGAATATAATCTGGGAAAAATCGAAGATACAAATCATCTGGGATCTTGTTCTAGCAGTTTATAGAGGGACAGTGGTTCTCAACCTTGACCACATATTTGAATCACCTGGGGAGCTTCAACAACTACTGATGCCTTGGTCCCAATCCAAAGATTTTGGTTTAATTGGCTGGGGTGTGGCTTGGGCATTGGGGTTTTTAAAGCTCCCCAGGTAGTTGGAAGTGCAGCCAAGGTTGAACACCACGGGTAGAAGAAGGGGCGGGGATATGTTTGTAGCTGGGGGTGGAGGGGACTCAGATATCTTTCTAACCGTTACATTCTGAATTTATTTCGAATAAAAAGAGATTTTCTTACTTTTTGAGTGCCATGTCAGGAGGCTACATTTTTTTTTAACCTAAAAGGAAGATGTGAACTTTCCAAAGACAAGTTTTTTGCTCCATAGACTGAAGGGAGCATTTTTGCTATTTCATTGGAACTGCTTCGCTGAATGTCTTGCCCCCTCCCGCTTGTACCTTGGTGGGATGATTATGCTCCTCGGTGTGTACCAGAGATGTTCATGTGTAGCACTTTACAGGATGACTTAGGAAACAAATCAGATGAAGCATCAGCGCTGAGAGCCAACTCTGTGTTTCTTGAACACTGAAAAGAACAACTTTTTTCTTTTCTTGAAAGTCAGTTTCTATAAAATCATTCAGATTTCTCTCAAGTTCTAGACTGTGTTGCAGAGAGCTCCTTATAGACAAAGAGTGGTTCAAATTCTCTTCAGGCAAGAGGAACTAAGGGAATGAAGAATGTGTCATTCAGTATCCTCACTGTTGTTTTCAGATATGTATATACTTATTTATGTAGCTAACATTGGTTATAGCTACTATCTCTTAAATTAGCAGAAGGGCTAAAAGAATCCAAACTCCTCTGGGTTTCAATGAGTAAGCTTGCATTAACAAGATTTGTGAGGCTCATTTCTCTACATATTTACTTCTCTTTCTTTTTTTCTATATAATGCCTCAGAACCTTAAGTATTTTTATAAAAATATATATATATATACTCTTACATATATATTTATATTTCCGCTTTTTACAGTGTCTATTTCGGCCTTTCTGAACTGGGGCACTAACCTGAATGCTAGTGTTTAGAGTAAGTACCACTTTCCTGTTAACTCACAGCCAGCTCGTAAATCTCCCTGATCCCAGGCACTTTCTTGCCATTCGGTGCTCTCAGCCTCTGCAGCTTGTCTTTCCTGCTGAGGGGCTCTGAATGGCCTTTCAAAAGGGCTGCAGCTGATGTGGTTGATCTGCACCAGGGGGGCCTTTTGCTCCAGGTCAAAGATGTCTCATTCTAAGTCTTGCTTTGTAAAAAATTATCCTATTTTTTCCTGATATTTTAACATCTGAAGCCCTGCAGGGGTTAACAGCTTTCCTCACATGCTCTCAGCCTGAACGTTATAGGCACTGAGGCTCCTTACCTTTCACCATGCATCAAAACAGATTCCGAGTGAATCAAAGAAATGAATACAAGTGAAACAAAAAAGAATCTGGAAGAAAATAAAGATGCATATTGATCTGATTTCAAGAATGTAAATTCATACACATATAAGTAGAATGGAAGAAAGGTAAACATATTTAACTATATAAAAGGGAATATTTCTGTATGTCAAGATAATACTCTTTCTAATAGTTAGAAAAATAGCAAATAAAATACTAGAGAAAATATTTCAATACATAGATAGCAATGGAGGAAATTGCCTTATACCTGTATTAGAGCAAACTTAATAAAACAGACTAATACCCCAACAGAAAAATAGCAAAGGACATAGAAAATTCATAAAAGCAATACAATACTAACATATGAAAAATCTTCAGGCTCATTAATGCTCAAAGAATAGAAATTAACATAAGAATACTTTTTTTATTATGGAGTTGGCAAAGATGTAAAAAATGTTACTATATTGTGTTAGTGAGGTGAATTGTAATAACAAAATGTTCATATTTCCTCCTCCATCTCAGACCTCTTCAACTAAGTTTGGATGAGGTAAGAAAATTGAAAGGTGGTCAGGCGCGGTGGCTCATGTCTATAGTCCTAGCACTCTGGGAGGCCGAGATGGGTGGATCACCTGAGGTCAGGAGTTTGAGACCAGCCTGACCAACATGGTGAAACCCCGTCTCTACTAAAAATACAAAAATTAGCCGGGTTTGGTGACACGCACCTGTAGTCCCAGCTACTCAGGAGGCTGAGGCAGGAGAATCCCTTGAACCAGGGAGGTGGAGGTTGCAGTGAGCCGAGATTGCACCACTGCACTCCAGCCTGGGTGACAGAGTGAGACTCTGTCTCAAAAAAAAAAAAAGAAGGCAGAAAAAGAGAAAGAAAGAGAGAGAGAGAGAGAGAAAGAAAGAAAGAGAGAAAGAGAAAATTGAAAGGTTAATCCTGTGAGATAAAATTCTAAAACTCAGTGGATTCTAAGGTGAGCAATCTGAACACCAGGTCATTTGAGGAATGGTTGAAGGATCTGAGAGTGTTTAGCTTGGAGACTAGAGCTTTTAGGGTAGATATATAGAAAAACTGATAAAGAAGAAGATATAGATTTTCTCTTCTTACTTTTTCCAAAGCAAGAGTAGAAAGGGCAAGAAAACACCTTTGGCCTAATACATGGAGGCTCTTTCCTACAATCAGAGCTGTCTAGTCCTAGCATGAGCCAATTCCTGAGACGAGCCATCCCATCAAACAGAAACTGAAAAGCTTTTTGTCGGGGATGTTATAGAAGAAACCTCTTGACCCGTATGAGTTCTTTGAAATTTTTCCTTTATAAAGTCATCTTTTACTAACTACAGAACTTTCATAGAATGGTTTATTTTTGAAAGAAACTAATTTAAATGATCCCAGACAAGTGAAGATAATGGAAACCTGCAGGGAGTACATCTGGTTGACCAGAGTTCAAAAAATGTAGGTACCAAATAATATCAGCAGTGTAGAACTAAAATACTTAGATGTCTTGAGTCTGCTGGGATAAATGGACAAATGGCCTACTGGTCCCAGAAACAAGTCTTCATATTTTGTTTTTGAGTGTCTGAGTCGTGGTATTGAATTAATGGGGTTAAGGTTTTTCCCAAAGCTTCTTTTACCTGATCTCTCTGTGTCCAGAAACTAAACATGGTGCTTTCAGGTATCATTAGTGAGAGATTGTGGCGGGTCAGGTGGGTGGCCAGTTCACCCCTCAGGATTTTTCACATTAGCCAAGCTCTGAATCCAGAGATGAAATATCATAATATGGTCTGGTCTGTTCCAACAGGGACACGAAGATATTTTTAAAGTCTTAGCACCTGGGAGTTACTTGAGTATTTTCAGAACCATTCTGTTTGGTTAACATCAAATGACACCTCTCTAAAGGCATGCAGTTAGATGCCAATGTTTTTCTTTGATATAGGTTTTAATGAGGGTGAAATCAAAGCAAAAGTTATATCCCAGAGAGATGGAAAAAATGAGCAGTATGTGGAAAAAGGAAAAAAAAAAGATGTGCATTTCTTCACAGAATAGGCAATAAGATTTTTGGTTCATAGGAGCCTTGAGATTTTTTTCAGCTAAAGGAGAGGCTCATGCAGATCTGAAATTTAAACATTAATATGGAACCTATTAGCCCCAAAGCAGAAATACTTTACATGTCTATTTATGGCACCACCCACAGGCTGCTTCCTGTTAGTTGTTTGTTTCTAGTGACAGAGATGAGCTCCTTTAGGAGATTCTTCTGAGCTCCTTTAGGAGATTCTGAGATTCATCTCAGAATCCCCTCCCCAACAACCCCAAAACACCCCACATTAAATAGCTCTTGAAAGCCAGGTGAGGATATGGCCTAGCAACAGAAAGATCAAGGGACATTCTGATCCGAAACATTCACATTGAACTTTACATTCAGAATTTCCCCCTAATTTGTCTACTTGGAACTCTTGAGCCCTTACAGTTATGGGACCACAATTCTTTTTTTTTTTTTTTTTTTTTTTTTGAGACGGAGTCTCGCTCTGTCGCCCAGGCTGGAGTGCAGTGGCGTGGTCTCAGCTCACTGCAACCTCCGCCTCCTGAGTTCATGCCATTCTCCTGCCTCATCCTCCCGAGTAGCTGGAACTACAGGCACCCGCCACCATGCCCGGCTAATTTTTTTTTGTATTTTTAGTAGAGACGGGGTTTCACCGTGTTAGCCAGGATGGTCTTGATCTCCTGACCTTGTGATCCCCCCGCCTTGGCCTCCCAAAATGCTGGGATTACAGGCGTGAGCCACCGCGCCCAGCCCGGGACCATAATTCTTTTAAAATTTTAGTTAGTCATTGCAAATTAGATCACTGAAGAGGAAGAAGTTATGTCTGACACAAAGTAGGATCAATAAAACTGGTGAATGGATGAAGAGATATACTTTCCAGTTTCCTTGGGAAGCCTCCCTTGTTGGCATCTTTCCCTCAGAAATATACCTCTGAGAATGGGCTCCGTTAGGTGTGAGGGAGTTGAAGGTGCCTGTGTATATGGGGCGGGAATATAACCTATTGATATAGATTTTTATATACCTCAAATTAAACAGATCTAGAGTCATTGCTGGTTTTTAATAATCCCTTTGTTTGAGAAGAGCATAATAAAAACAGAAGGGAATTCCCCACTTTTTCTGGGAAAAAAAATGTGCTTTTACTAGAATTCTGTGATTGGGAGACAGTCTTAGAAGTAGCTCTGAGAAGAACTTTTAAAAGGGTCTGAGCACTTTTACACTGTTGGTGGGACTGTCAACTAGTTCAACCATTGTGGAAGTCAGTGTGGCGATTCCTCAGGGATCTAGAACTAGAAATACCATTTGACCCAGCCATCCCATTACTGGGTATATACCCAAAGGACTATAAATCATGCTGCTATAAAGACACATGCACACGTATGTTTATTGCGGCACTATTCACAATAGCAAAGACTTGGAACCAACTCAAATGTCCAACAATGATAGACTGGATTAAGAAAATGTGGCACATATGCACCATGGAATACTATGCAGCCATAAAAAATGATGAGTTCATGTCCTTTGTAGGGACATGGATGAAATTGGAAATCATCATTCTCAGTAAACTATCGCAAGGACAAAAAACCAAACACCACATATTCTCACTCATAGATGGGAATTGAACAATGAGAACACATGGACACAGGAAGGGGAACATCACACTCTGGGGACTGTTGTGGGGTGGGGGGAGGGGAGGGATAGCATTAGGAGATATACCTAATGCTAAATGACGAGTTGGTGGGTGCAGCACACCAGCACGGCACATGTATACATATGTAACTAACCTGCACATTGTGCACATGTACCCTAAAACTTAAAGTATAATAATAATAAAAAAGAAAAAGAAAAAAAAAAGGGTCTGACGCCAGGCATGGTGACTCATGCTTGTAATCCAGCACTTTGGGAGGCTGCGGCAGGTGGCTCACCTGAGGTCAGGAGTTTGAGACCAGCCTGGCCAACACGGTGGAACCTCATCTTTACTAAAAATACTAAAATTAGCTGGGCGTGGTGGTGCATGCCTGCAGTCCCAACTGCTCGGGAGGTTGAGACGGGAGAATAGCTTGAACCTGGGGGGCAGAGGTTGCAGTGAGCTGAGATCACACCACTGCACTCCAGCCTGGGTGACAGGGTGGGAGTCTGTCTAAAAAAAAAGGTGGGGGGGCGGTCTGAATTCCGGACTTGTGAAGAAAAGTTAATGAAACTGGCGTGAATTAGCCTGAAGGAGAAAACTTCTGGGTAACCTAATACTCTTCAAATATATTCATTCTATAAGGGGCCTACGATGAAATGAACCCAGACAATATCATGACAGAGTCCAGTTATCCATATGTATATCCAACTTATGTAATTGTAATTTTATAGTACTGGACTGTTGGTGTAGCACATTGTTGAAAAAAGTGCACTAGAGTAAGGGTCAGGGGAACTGGATCCTAGGGACTTCTAGCTTTGTCACTTACTAGTTGTGTGACACTTGAATAAGTCACTTAATACTTTAAGACTCAGTGTCTTCAACTCTAAAATGGAAGGGAGGCAGGAATTATTCTATATGCTTCATGGTTCTGTCAGAAGGTTAAATGAGATAATGGCTATTAAAGTTTTTCATTATCTATAAAGTTGCAGCCATAGGTACAGTGGGCCCCAGTGTTCTTATACAATTAAGTGTTCAGACAGGATTGAAATTGTGGTCACTCCTTTCTGAGAGGTCTTTAAATGTGGGGCATCCTCTGGTCCAGATGGCTTGGCCACAGACTGAAGGCTGGGGGAGAGAGCCAGATCACCTCCCAGTGTCACTCCACCTCAGGATTCTTAGCATCTGCTTGTTCCCTCAGGTCAGTGTGTCAGAACAGAACAGCCAATGTGATGAAAGTTGCTTCCCTCTTTCCTAATTTTTGGAGTATTTTGCCTCCAAATGGAATTGAACAAGGCACATAAGGGAGAACACTGGGATCTGACCTAACACCTGTTTTTGGTTTTCTTTTTCTCTGGAAAGGTAAGTCCTTTCGATTTTAGATGTCAGTTGGCTTGTGAGGCCAAACTTCATGTTGCTTCTCTGTTTGTTGAGAGACACTGGAGATATTTATCAGGTACAAATGATTCCCTAGAGCAGGGCTCCCTAACCCCTGGGCCATGGACCAATCCTGTTAGGAACTGGGCTGCACAGTAAAAGGTGAGTGGTGGGTGAGCATTACCACCTGAGCTCCACCTCCTGTCAGACCAGCAGCATCATCAGATTCTCATAGGAGTGTGAACCCTATTGTGAACTGCACATGCAAGGGATCTAGCTTGCACACTCCTTATGAGAATCTAATGCCTAATGATCTGAGGTGGAACAGTTTCATTCCCAAACCACCCCCAACCCCCCGACAGTCTGTGGAAAAACTGTCTTCCATGAAACCAGTCCCTGGTGCTAAAACAGTTGGGGACCACTGCCCTAGAGGACAGTGGTTATTGCTTTGTGATCACACAAGGCAATGGGTAGATTCTGTATTTTGCAGATGCCCCCAAAATCTCCTCTGACTTATCCAGAATGGGAACTATTGTTCTGGATGTGAATGGGGCCATCTTCTTCTGAGAAAGGTGAGAAACCAGGGAACATGACAAGGGAGGGACCCACAGCTGGATTTTTTCTGGAAAACAAAACTAGCCAGCTACTGCCACCACTTCCTCTAGTCATAGAGCCTCTTTGTGTGGCCTCTTAGTGGCTTGACTTTGCTGGTGACCACTGAGAACACAGGCTCCAAAAGTGAAGAGGAAGTAGGGGGAATGGGGACCAGAAGAGAATAGAATTTCAGAGCTCAAAGGGAAGCTATAATCTCTTGTCCAACCCCCGACTGAGGAAGGAATCCTAGAGCACCTCTGAGATGGCTGCTCACACTCTGATTAATAGGCTACCTCCTGAGAAAGCCTATCCTGACCTCGGTCAGACCAGGCAAGCCTTTGGAAAACGAGCTCATTTTGAAGTGAAATCTATCTCTTTTAAATTGCACTCCTTGGTTTTCTGTCATTTTGGAGTATTCTAGGCCAAATCTGTTTAATTTCACTTGGCAGTCCTCTGAAGAAAGTCCTCATGACTTACCTTACTTTTCTCCTCTGAACTAAATTTCCCCATTTCCTTCAGCTATTCCCTGAAGAATGTGTATTCCAGATGCAGAATACTCTTGTTTGTACACACTGCAATTTTCTAAAACTTCTGTCCTATGGGCTAGAGAGCACCTACTTTTTGTCTGGTTCCTAGAATAAGAACAGTCTCTTATATAAGGAGTTGGGACTGGAGTAGGGGGGTCTTACGATTGGTTCATTCACTGAGATGGGAAACAAGAATCTTCTTGTGAAGGTGGTTGCCTAGACCATACATAAATAGTGACCCCAAGGGTGCTTCCTGTGTGATACTTGACATACCTTAGCTCTGAGTTCACATAGAGTTGCCCTTTCAGAGATTTCAAATCTTCCCAGGCCCAGTGGCAATTCTAAGAGAATGAGAATTACCCCATGTCCTCGAGCAATCAAAGAAGTCTTCTGGCCTCTCCCTACTCCTGAAACACTAGACCAGAATACCCAACTGGTGGCTTGAATTGGGGTGGGGGGCACTGACTTGCTCTATATCCTCTTCCTGGTTCCTCCAGACAGGAGCAGTTACACATTCTCCTGCTCCCAGAACTTTCTATCCCCTTCTGAGCTAATATGGCTTTAAGCTGTAGCAAGAACTAGCAGACACAGAACACAGAGTCTGGCCCCAGAGGCTTATAAAAGAGAGAAAGAGACACCAAAGGCTGAAATCACTTCCTAGCATTTTCTTTCATCCCTTTCTGCACAGTCTGCTTCACTGAAACCACACCCTTCCTGTGAGACCCCCATCACAGACCACTCAGCTCTTTAGTAGTTGCTGAGCAGAGCACTAGATGTGGTCTTGAACATGTACATGACAGTCCCTGTCTGGAAGCTTACAGTCCACCATGGCACAGCCCAGAGTCGAGCCAATGAGGTCAAGAATAGGAGAGGTGTTAAATTGGCAGTAATTTATAGGCAGAACAGACTCAGAAGAATGAAGGGCCCAACATTTCACAGTGAATTAGTGGCAGGATCAGGGGCTGGAATCCAGTTCCCTTGAATTCCAATCCAAAACTCTCTAATCCAACATATGTAAAATCGTTATGTGTGTATCTGTATTTATATTTATAGATGTATGCATATGCATGGGTTTGTGGAAGGCTTTATTTCAACCATATTTTCCAAATTGAGTCTCATAATAATCCCATTTGACAGTTAAGGAAGCTCAGGTTTGATCACAAAGATAAATGGTAGCATCTGAATTCAGATCCTCACCTTCTAATTCCAGTTCCAATGTTCTTCCAATTACCTGACATTATTATTTGAGCTCAGTGGGTGTTACCAAATCCTTCTTAAGGATCCCTGTAGAATGAAATTCTCTTTGTCCTTGTCCCTCTCCTACATTTTTTTTTTTTTGAGACAGAGTCTTGCTCTGTTGCCCAGGCTGGAGTGCAGTGGTGTGATCTTGGCTTACTGCAACCTCTGCCTCCCAGGTTCAAGCGATTCTCCTGCCTCGGGCTCCCAAGTAGCTGGAATTACAGGTGCTCACCACCACACCTGGCTAATTTTTTTTTTTTTTTTGTACAGAAGGGGTTTCACCATGTTGGCCAGGCTCGTCTCAAACTCCTGACCTCAAGTAATTCCCCCGCCTCAGCCTCCCAAAGTGTTGGGATTACAGATGTGAGCCACTGTGCCTGGCTGGTTTCCTACATTCTTAACAAAGTTGTAACACAACTCCTCACTATTATGGTGATGGCAAAAGTTGAACATATGACATATCGCTAGCTAGTGGGAGTCAGTCCCTTCAGTCACCCTTAAGGATAGGTATAGAAAGACAGGGGTTAAGGTATGGCCAGCTCCAAACAGCAGGGGAATCATCTTGGAGGCAGGGACATAGGGGTGGGGCAAATAGGTTTAGAGTCCTGCCTGCATCCTTGGTTGGAGGGAAAATAAGCTCATTAAAAAATGCTACCCTTGACTATCATCTTCTGTTTCATCCTTTTGCTTTTTTGTAATTCTTAGCATGACTTTTTATCATAATCCTAACAAATGTCTTGTCAACACATTATCTTAAAAGTCTGAAAACATTCCTCTTTGGAAGAACATTCTTAGGGAAAGCAATTGTATCCTTCCTCTTTCTCAACCAGCCAGATTTCTGAGTTGAGGAAAAGGAAGGCAATGGACATTTATTGAGCATTTACTATGTGTCAGGAACTTTACACAGATTACCTCATTTACTTTGCTCCACAAAAGAGGTTTCACAGATGAGGAAACTGACGCTCACAGAGATGACATAACTTGCCTAAAGACACACAGCCAGCAAGTAACAGAGCAGGGATGGACACCTTGGCTTGTTAGACTAAAGCATTTGGCCAGTCCCCTCCACACAGTGCACACAGTCTTCCTGACACTGGGCAGGCTCAGCTCCTAAGCTCTTCGGTTCCAGAGGACCCTAACCAGAGGACCCTAATCACTGCTGCAGAGTCAGCCCTTCTGTCAGAAATGGCTTTGCAGATCATTATTTAATGGCAGCAGGAGATTTAAATGCACTCATGATCCTCAGAAAATCACACCCAGGATGAGAGTTTTCAAGCTGCACAGGACCTTACCACATGTACAACAACCCTTGAAATCTGAAGATTAGGAAACTGAGGCCAAAGGATTAGGATAAAATAATTTTCCCAGGTCATATGATTATTTAGTGGTAAAGCAGGGACCAGAACCAGGTCTCCTGCCTAGGATGAAGGCCAGGAATTCAGCACACTCATCATGAACTACTCAGAAGTGAAGAGAAAGGGGATAAAATACTCAATAGAGTCCTGCTGACATAGGTAGGACTGGGAAGAAAGAAAAGCAGACGCAATGTACATGTAGCCAGAAAAAAGAGCCAGCATGTGAACCGAGACTGAAAATGAAGATCTAGCGTGGGCTAAAGAGACTCAATAAGTGACTTCCCAGATTGTTTTTTGCTCCCATTGCAAATACAATTGGAAGCCAAATGCAAGCCACCAAGGTTGCAGTGAAACAGTGAATAATTAAAGCACAAATATTTGTGGGCAGCTGTTGGAGTGCAAGCCACCTGCTCCAAGTTTACAGCTTTGTTAAACTTGGTAAACATTAAAAATGGAATAGGAATGCCTCCAGTCTGTGCAGCATCCCATACCCTTCCTGAGAGGCCTCACTCGGGGAGCTGGGGTGGCCTTGCTCTTGGCCAGGCCCTTCTTACTGTGGCCTAGAGTTGTTCTGTTTGTAGAGATCCATGTTGTCAAGTCTCTAATAGAGACTGAGGGAGGCAGGGAGTGTCACAGAATCGTTTATTTGTAGAGTTTTGAAAGGGTCACAGAGCCCTCAAAATATAATCTCTGTCCTATTATTCAGATGAAGAAGCTGAGATGGAGCAGTGATGTGCTCAAGTCATAAAGTTAGGGGCAGGACAGACTCTTTATCTCTGACCTTTTGAGCACTAAACTCTTTGTTTAGTGCTCCTTCCTGTAAGCCCTGTGAGGTTAATAGATGGTAACAACAAGGGAGTCAGCATTACAGAATGTTACAGCTGTGAGGGACATGGTTCTCAACTACCAGGATGTTTGGTTGCTACATGACCATGGGGCACTATTGGCATTCGGTGAGCAGCGGCCAAGGATGCTAAACAGCTTACAATGTGATAGTTGTGTATAACGAAGAATCATCTGGCTCAAATACCAAGAGTATCCTTGTTGAGAAATACTTTCTCCACCATTTGACTTTACAATTGGGGAATCTAAGATAGGGAGGGGCTTGAACATGTTCCCAAAAGGAGTCAGCAGTCACCTGACCCCAGACCGCTCTTTGTCCTACTCCATCCCACTGAGCCCTTGAGAGAATTAGTAGCAACCTTGGTGTCTTCAGCCTCCCCCTCCCTCAGCTCCTGCTGCACTTGCTCCCGAGCTATTTTCAGGTTGGCACGTACTTGGACTTTAGGCCCTCCTGCCCATAGGGCTGCAGCAGGTACTGGTGAACCAGCTTGTCTCTGAGAGTCCCAGCCAGCTTGATTTTCTTTCTTGATCGATGCAAGTTGATGATAAAAAGTGTAATGGACCCACGAACGTAGTTGTGGCTGAGATCCAGAGAAAGAGAGAAGTGAAAGATGGAAACAAAGTGGTCAGTTAGATGCTTCTAAATAATTTATAGACTGTACAAAATATGAACAGCCCTGAAAATGGCACTTAAAAACTTGGCCACCATAGACCCTAAAAGAAAGGAAGGCCTTGTTATTGTGGTTTCTTGCAAAGATGATAGCCACTTCCTGCCATACTTCTTTTGTTTTTGTTTAAATTTATTGCAATGATTTTAGAAAATATAATGTATATATTTTATGGCATATATTACCATAGTATGGAAGTAAAACATGCTGATTGCAAAAAAGGAAAAATATTGAGAAACAAAAAGAAGAAAAAGAAAATTCCCCATAACCCTCATATCTTGAGATATGATAATATTTTGGCAAACATCCTTCCAGTATTTTTTAGTTTATTAATTTGACAAATATTTATTGAGTACTTTGACACATTATTACTCAGTTTTTACATAACTGGAATCACATTATTCACAGAGATTTTTTTCCATTAATGAACACCTTAAACATATTCCCATGTGATTCTTTTTCTACTTGTAGAAGAATGCTAAACTTTTCAATCATAGAAGTGTAACATTATTTAACTAATCCCCTATGTTTGCAGTTCAGACAACTCATGTTTGAACATTTTTGCCATTATAAATTATGTCATGTGTATAAACTTTTTGATTATTTCTGATGGATAAAGTCCTAGACGTTGGAATCATTAGTCCAAGGGAAATGTGTGTTGTATGATTCCTCACCAAATTTTCCAGTTCATTCCCAGTGGTGCACCTCCCTGTGGGAAGATTTTTTCTTCCTGCCCTACTGAGTGATCGCGTGATTTGCTTTGTCCAATGAAATGTGAGTGGACATGGCAAAAACCTCTAGGCAGAAGCTTTAGGACTCAGCCCATCTTTTGCCATGTTTCATTTCCCTCTGCCAGAAGACTGACAATGTTCTTGACAAAGGCTGTTCTATTGAATGAAGATGATGTGGGCAGAGGTACAGTTGAGCCATGATGGACAAGTAGTGTGAATGAGAAATAAATTTTCTTATTGAAAGCCTTGGAGATTTGGGGGCTATTCATTATTGCAGCATAACCTCACCTATCCTGACAGATACACACTTTTTGATGCCATTGATATTAACTTTCTAGGAAGCTTTCACTAATTTTGCTCCCACCTGCTCTATATGAGAGCACCTATTTCCTCATACCCCTAAGAACACTTCCAATGTGTTCTTTTAAAATACCTTTGTCAACCTGAGAGGTGAAAATGGGATTTCAATGTTGTATTAATTTGTATTTTTAAAAATTAATACTGACATGCAGCATTTTTTCATTTGCCATTTCATTTCTTCTTTTGTAAGCTGACCATGTCCTTTGCCTGCCTGCCTTCCTTTCTTCCTTCCTTCCTTCCTTCCTTCTTTTTCTGTCCTTCCTTCCTTCCTTCCTTCCTTTTTCTTTCCTTTCTTCCTTCCTTCCTTTCTTTCTTTTTTTCTCTGTCGCCCAGGCTGGAGTGCAGTGGCACGATCTGGGCTCACTGCAACCTCCGCCTCCCGCGTTCAGGCAATTCTCCTGCCTCAGCCTCCCTGGTAGCTGAGATTACAGGCGTGCGCCACCACGCCCAGCTAATTTTTGTATTTTTAGTAGAGATGGGTTTTCACCATGTTGGCCAGGCTGGTCTTGAACTCCTGACCTCAAGTGATCACCCGCCTTGGCCTCCCAAAGGGCTGGGATTACAGTCGTTAGACACCATGCCCGGACACCTTTGCCTATTTTTCTGTTGATTTATAAAAACTATTTATTAAAGAGCAGTCTTTTGTCTGCAAAATTTCCCCCAGTTTTCTTTGACCGTTTCAGTTTATTTACATTGTATTTTAATATATAAAAGTTAAAAAACTTTTATGTAGTCAAATTTATCTTTTTGATTTCTTCTTTTGCTGTTTTACCTACCTCAAGATTATAAAACTATTCACGATTTTGGAATCTTTTTAAATGAGCATAAGATCTTCAGAAGTCTGAGAGAACTATATGCCTACATGCACTAGCCCTTCAGCATGTATCAGCAAAACTATAATGATTTCCTTCTCTCTGTAGGAAAAAATGCTTAGTTTCTAAGGGGTCCCTTAGGGCCCCATCTGGATAGGTTAATGAGAGGAAACAGAAAAAAATGACTCAGCCCTACCTTCAAAGGAGGAGTTCAGAGAAACTCTAAGTCAACTTTGCCCAGAGGAAAGCATCATTCCTTATAGAAGTAACACCCCTCCATCCTGGGTCACTCACCTCTGCTTCTAAAGGTGCTAATTAAGAGTTGAGTGACCAAGGACAGGTCAGTATGGTGACATGGAGTTTTTTATTTTTGTTTTTGTTTAGAAGCACAGTTTCCAGGGCTCTTCCCTGGAGATTTTGATGCAATCAGTTTGGGATTAGGGACTGGGAATCTATACTTAAAAAAATCTTTCTGGGATATTTGGCAGATGAATTGGGTTTGGGAACCACTTGCTTAGAACAATCCATTAAGATTATGAGAAGAACTACTGAAGTATATCCTGCTGGCTGTGCGTCAGAAGATTTTTCTTGCATCTGCAGGAGGGTACATTATTGTGTTCAAGGCTTTTGGATGCCTGCATTTGTGTTCTGATAAATTATTAAAACGACTCTTTCATCCAGTTCCTCCTCCTCCGGTCCTTCTTAATCTCCTGCAACATGTGAACTAGCTTTTGTAGCTAAATGAGTTAGGTCAGAAGAGAATGCCAGTTGATTTAAGCAGACTTATGTCCCCAGAACTCTGAAGAAGGATGCTGGCAGCCTGAATCAGTGTTGACCATCATTAAAGAAGAACATCGACTCTATCCCATTGGTGGGGTTTCAGCTTAGCTTAGCTATCTGTAAAACTGAGGAAGACACCATTAATTGCAGGATCTCTAGGCTTCAGAGTGGGAGCAAAATACATGTGGATGGGTATCAATTTTGCCAGACTGCCGTAAACTCTTTTGCTAGCTACCATCAAACAACACTCTCAAAGGCCAGCAGTGGAGGAGGAGAGAGCCACGTGCTTGCATTTATGAGTTTCTCCTCTGCAGAGCTGGGGCAGAATGAGCCCTTGGAGACTGCAGAAGAGAAGGTGGGATGTGGGGAAGTGGTGGGTGGGAGGGAGACCTGAAATCACAGCACTGCTGCAGGGAAAGCTGTCTTTTTCAAGCTGTTTGGCAGTGGTCTGATTTCCACTTACATAGTTCCCCTGGGGAAGACAAACCAGTACAGCCCAGAGACCAACACATAGAGGCTCTCAGAACTCATAGCGCCTTCTCAGGTAGGAATTGGCATTAAAGACTGCCTCAGCCATCCCTCTCCCTGCTTGGCTTATGGGCAAGGACATTAAGCCAGGCCTTTTTGCTGCAAAGACCCATTCTTGGCTGGCGAGTGCAGCACCAACCTGAAAGTAGTGTGTTGAGAATCCAAATTCCTGAGGAACATATATTCTCTGACCACAGAAAAATAATCTTGGAGAAAATGGTGTCTGAAGGCTTGGCCTGCAAGCATTTGCTGGCCCTCTGAGGTTATCAAGTCCAGGTGGCTTTTGGTTATCTTAGTGAATGTTCCTTTCAGGAGAGAAGTTGTCTGAGAGGACCATCTATCTTGCCCCATGTCTCACTCATGGGTGAGATTTTTTTTGCACCAGCAGAGAATCCATGTATCTGGAGTTCATTTTTTCTGGCTGTTCTTTTCCTGCCTGAGATTTCTCTGTGTTGCCATGGGAGGAGGGGGAAGTGAGTCAGGGAAGGGAGGCTGGAATTGGAATATCCTAAATGTAAGAGGTGGGGAATGTCATATGGGGAGGTGCATCTTGACTTCCAGATAGAAAACAGTCATGTTCTAGAAATGTCTCCAGTGAAGCTGGGAGGCTGGGAAAGGGAAAGGAGGATGATGCTTTGCAGTCCACGGTCATTCCCACTGAAAGTCAATGTGCTTGAAACTGGGTTGATCCATTGTCTCCAAATCTAATTCAAAGGTTTTGGGTTCGGTAAAAGCCAGGCCATGTTTTGCCAAACATTTTTTCCCTTAATTTCAAAGCCCCTGTGTATTTTAAGGGAAATTTAATCCACATGTTTCTGATTCATTTACACTTAACTCATCAAAATATTGTTTTGTAAGAGCCATTTGATGTCCAAGAAGCCTCAGGAACCATTTTTATGAGTCTTTAAAAAAACTTCTTCTGAAAAACAGGAAGTCATGTTTTGCCAATAATAAATGAACTTGAACCCCAAAAGGTTTAATTTTCCTTCAGCATCCACCAGGTTCCAATTGGTTCTGAACTTGGCTAAGGACCTCATCTCCACCCCAGAAACATACGTTGTTTCAGCAGAATGGCTCATAAAAAGAGGCTTCCTCGTCAAAACTTGATTGTTCTCTGAAGAAGAAGATCGAGGATGAGAACTGCCATTCTGTCAGTGTCCTAATTTGTTAATTCTAGAACAGAAAACAGAAAAGCACCTGCTGGTGGTGGTATGAGGATCTAACTTTTTCTCCTAAATTAATCATAAGAGACAGCACTCTACAAGATCAGAAATGACCCACAATGCAAGGGGCTGCCATGACAGGCGGTGAGGTATCCACATAGGGGTTGCATGACTGTCAGGGAGATGTGAAATGGATTCCTGTGTTGAACAGGCACTCGGCTAAATGATTTCTAAGGGCTCTTTCCAAATGTAACATTCTTTGCATTATTAATGCTGTTATTTGCATGTAGATGTGATACCGTAGAACCTTTGAAATTCAATAAAATAAGTGCAAATATCTGGAAAGATGCTTGTCACACAGCAAGTATTCAATACACACTGGAGTGCAGGGGTTGTTATTTTAATAGACACTTTCTCTGGATGATTCTACTCATAAGTTTATACCTTCTCCCCAATCCCTGTTTTGACCAGGGACAAATATTTTCAGAGTATTCGTCAAGGTTGAATAGTGTGAATCCACCATGCCCACTCTGGGATAATTCTGTGATTTTGGCCTATTGGCCACAGATAAATGACTCAGAAGTGCTTCCTTAATGGCACATGATTTCTCAGAGAGGTGAACAGATACTTCTTCTACCTTTGAGCTGCCCTAGCTGGACACTGACACCTGTTGACATGGAGGAGCCCTGCAACCTCAGCCAGCTCCGTGCATTCACTGTGGGTTTTCTTTATGAATCTAATAGGAACAAAAACACCTTCAACCCAGTTATTATCATTAGGGTCACATGTAGAACGGATTATGAAAGTCTTTTCTTTCTGTCTTTTTAACAGAGAGTGAGAGAGGTTGTACTGATAGAAGCCCAGTGACACCGTTTCTCTAGAGAGGTTCTGGAGTGACTTTGCATAGAAATTAGAGGAGAGCTGGTGGTGTAGACAGACAGTCTTGAATGCAGATAATTTCAGTAACTTGTTTGAGGTCTCATGCTATGGAATGGTAGAATTCCTAACCACTCCACCATACCATTTCCTTCTGGCTGATGTTGTAATATCACAGGGGAAGAAAGCTCTAACTCTAAATCAACAGTAACATCTTGATGCCCAAATTCTGCATTTGTTTATTCATTTGCAAACCTTTCCTGGGATCTTCATGCCAGTCACTATATTAGACACCAAGAATACAAAAATGAATGAGACACTGGCTCTGAGTTCATGGTACACTCAGAATATTAATGACAACTTCCTATGAGGATGTTAAAGAATGAGGATGAACACTCGAGATTACGTGAGGAGGCTTCTATGAGGAGACGCAAATCATGCTAAGCCCATGGCTACAGATATTTTTTCCCCCAAGTCCTCAGATTAACAGTATAAAGGCCACAGACTGATATGCTTTCCAACAGGGATATAAGGTGCCAAGAGTAATTTTTCTATCTTGAGTCTGGGGGTCCACCTTTTGGGTGGTTACCTCAGGGCCAGGGCAGAGACAAGGAATACAATGTTTCCTTGTGTGATGATCAGATAACTCCAGGCCAAGGCCATAAAGCAGTCACTCTCTGTCAGGTATTGGACTGAGCTTCCTGTTGAGCAAAAGGGATGTTGAAAGCCTCTGGCCTCTGCCCAAGCCAGCCTCCCCTCATTTACAATAGGCACTTGTATCTACTGACAAGACAACTGGCCCCTGCCCCGCCTCTCCTCAGAGTGATTCTTTGAAAAGTCTTATCATGATAAATTAATTGGCTTGGCTCCTCTCTCATCAAGGAAGCAGAAGGAGCATCTGTTGTAACCTGACCACTCCAAGCTCTTTGTACTAGGTACTCCCCTTGATCAGTTCCTGATAGGCCTGGGCTGGAATGAAGGTCTGGCTGGAGGCACTTGCTTACCATTCCCTGCCCCATATCCCCCCACCAGGTTTTCTTTGCATTAAGAGAAAGAGAAAGAATTATCTTTTCCAGGGCAGCCTACTCTGCTTTAAACAGGAAGTGATGTAAGAAAGCCATATTTGGCCAGATGGATTTTGCTTTAGGCACCCCCCACCCCTGATTATAGTTTTCCCTTATGGTCTTCATGTGTCAAAATTTTTTATCTGCCAAGCTTATATTTATTGACAATTAATTTTCCTGTTTGTTTTAAAGACAACTGTAATGACAACCGGCGCTTCAGATCAAAAAGAGGATAACCCCACACTACCACATTAGGTTGTTGTAAGTCCAGAGCCCTCAGAAAAGGAAGCCCAGATTTCACTTAGCCTCTTCATTTTTAAAATAGCTGAAAAGATTTTCAAAACACTGGAAATGGCTCTAAAGCTGGCATGACCATCTCTGGGCACTCCTTTAGTTCTGGGGACCCCCAGCTTGACACGCATTGGTCTAGGGCTAGGTTTCTAGCGGCATATCTCTCCAGCATGCATCTTAGAAAGGGACATTTATTTTCTCAAGCTTTGCTGGTGGATCATAGGAAAAGATTTTACACCTCTTGACTTGGCTAAAGCTTAGGCACACAAAAAAGCCTCATGGGCATTACATCAACTGGCACAGAGAAAATGCTCAATAAAAATGTGTTGGATGAATAAGTAAATGAACAAATGGCAAGAATTTTAGGAACCTTTTATGATTAATCCTCTAAGTATGAGAAGGGAGGGTTTACTTGGAGTAAAAGCTATTTACCAGAAATTATTTGAAACCTGCAAAGAGCAGGTATGGTGATTCCAGAGGCAAAAAGTTTTTGATAAGATTAGTGAATGGAGATGAGTCTTGAACGGGTCCCAAATGGTATGGGGTGGGAGCCCCTCAGGTGGCCTTTCTGCCGTCTTTCTGAGGACTTACTTGTGGTGGTTTGTGCAGTGAGCATAAATCCTTAGTTTGTCCCGGATCACTCGGCCAGGCCGTGGCTTCCGCTGGAGCCCAGCCACATGCACAGCCAAGACTTTGGGGCCGATCAGGCGCTTGTAGAGGAGAGAGAGCCAGTAGTCCTGAGGAGAATAGACAGGGAGAGGGTCAGTGAGAGAACACATGCTCAGGTGTTCTGAGTAAACATGACAGACACAAACACACGGGCCAGAAATCACTTCCTACCTGGAGTCATGAGTCATGATCAATGCAGCCCTAAGCCTACAAGCATGGTCAGCCCCATGAAACACGAACGTGGGTTGATAATGAAATGGACACTGTCTAAAGTGGCCTTTCAACTAAACTGGGATGTGTAAGTGGAGTCGATCCACAGCAGCATATGAACAAATCAATCAAGGATTTTCATAGATGAAATAAAACCATTTGAGGCTTTACATTTTCAACTTTCTTTTCCTATGACTTTACTTTTATAGCGGCTTATGATTTCTGTTTAATTATGGAATGGATTATTTCCATTCCTTAGAATTGTTACTAACATGATCATCCAAACTGTCATTCTCCAAATATTTTCACTGAAGACTACTAGAGCAGTGGGACTGAGGTGAAGCTTCTCCACATAGGAGACCAGAGTCCTTGATTCCAGAGCCAGAAAGGCAAACAGAAAAATGTTTGCAACCATGGTGCTAATTCTTGGTTATCCTCAACAGTTTGACAATAAAAAGTGTAATTCTAAACTAAAAAGAATGTGATGCTTTAACCATTCCATGTGTAATTGATTTAAAAATATTCAATCTGTGGCACACATTTATATGAGCTTACAAAAACCCACCTTAATTTCTGTTGCATTTGCTATTATCATATTTTGTGTTTGCATCTGACATAAATATAAAATTTACATTTCTGTTATGCAAGCTCTTACCAGCTATTGTGAGGTAATGACTTCAGTGTTTATAACTCACTGTATAAAACAAGGCTTCCTAATAACATTTAGGACCCCCTACCCCACTCAAATTCCTGAATTCAGTGAATATACTATTCAGTGCATACTCTTCAATGCCTTAAAGACATCAATCGTGGTTTATTAGCCTTCATATTTTCAGGCAGAAGCCTTCTGATAATCTTTTCTTTTTTCTTGTGTGGTCATTTATAATATCAGCTGCTTAAAAATATCTGATGAACTGCATAAATCAGAATAAAGTCTCAACGCCCCTTTGCCACTCGAATGGCTCCAAATCTGCCCTGAGTAGTGTGCTCTAAGCCATGCACAACCATTTACTTTAATTTTAAGTGGCCTTAGGATGGCTGTTAAATATGGTCTCCTAATATTAAAAAAGGCAAATAATCATTATCAATTATATAGATGGAAAAAGTTTTGTGGGTTTAAGATGCTCAAATTTGATTACAATTTCTGTGTTTTTGATGATTACTTTATGAAGTGGTTTTCACATTGCAAGGGAATTTCCACCTTTTTCTTACTGATTTGCAATGTACTTTCTTTTAAATAATAAAAGTAAAAAACTGTAAGTTAGCTAGGATTAGCTTACTATTTTCTCAGTAGCTCCTCTGATATAGTAATAGGGATTATTATTCTTATTTTACAGATATGAGAATGTTTCAAGGGATATCTCAGGTCACAAAACTAGTGAATGGTAGACTATGAAAGCAAATAGGGATCCATTTGCCTCCAATGGCTGTACAACGCTTTCCTTCATGCTGTGAAGTACAAAGTCATCTTATATAAAGACACAAGGCAGCTGAAAAACAAGGAATTCAACCTAAAGGGTGGGTATAGAATCCGGAAGGGATCCTTAGTTTTTTGTATAGAGGTTGCCAAAATTTAATTTCTGATTTTTACACTCACAAAGCATTTAGAACACAAGAACAGCAAAAAGCACAAAACACTTCTGTTTCTCCAATTCCGGCTCACTACAGTTCTTTCTCATTTTTCTTATCCTTCATTCCAATGTCTTATCACAAACACCCCTGTTTTTATTTAGGTAATTTGAAAAAGCTAAACAGGCTTGCTCTCAAACTTGCATTTGGGTATAGCCATTACCTTTGTGTCGTAGCAATTTTCACTTAATGTGAGACATGTTTGTAAGCAAGCCACTCACATTTGGAAAAAAGAGATATTATGTTTACGGTGGCTCACGCCTATAATCCCTGCACTTTGGGAGGCCGAGGTGGGCAGATCATGAGGTCAGGAGATCGAGACCATCCTGGCTAACACGGTGAAACCCGGTCTCTACTAAAAATACAAAAAATTAGCAGGGCGTGGTGGTGGGTGCCTGTAGTCCCAGCTACTCGGGAGGCGGAGGCAGGAGAATGGCGTGAACCCAGGAGGCGGAGCTTGCAGTGAGCCGAGATTGCGCCACTGCACTCCAGCCTGGGCAAGAGAACGAGATTCCGTCTCAAAAAAGAAAAAAAAAAAAGAAGAAAAGAAAAGAGATATTATGTTTATTACGTTTAATTCTCAATAATTATGTAGAGATAAAAAATAAACTTATATAATCCCCACCATAATTGAGTGGCAAACTTTAGATTTATTAACTTGAAACCTGTCTGCTTTTCAATAGGAGATAGCTAAATGCCATGTCACTCTCTAAAAAAGGAGATGAGGATACCTGGGTAAAACTCTAAAGATGTTTGGGATCCATATATAAAAGAAGTTGATAAGGTTAATTCCTAATGACCAACATTTTTTCCCAATTTTTTTTTTTACTGTGGGGAGATCCACATAACATAAAATTTACCATCTTAACCATTTTTAAGTGTACAGTTCAGTGGTATTATGTAAATTCATAATGTTGTATAACCATCACCACTGTCCATCTCTATAACTTGTCATCTTGTAAAACTGAAACTCTGTACCCATTAAACATTAACTCTTCATTCCCCCTCCCCCAATCTCTGGCAACCATCGTTCCACTTTCTGCCTCTGTGACTATTCTAAGTACCTCATATAAATGAACTCATAGTATTTGTCTTTTTGTGACTGGCTTATTTCACTTAGCATAGTGTCCTCAAGGTTCATCCATGTTGTAGCATATGTCAGAATTTTCTTCTTTTGTAAGGCTGAATAATATTCCATTGCATTTGTATACCACATTTGAACTTAATTTGCAGCCTAACACATGGCTTATCCTGCAAAATGTCCCATATGCAATGAGAAAAAATGTATATGCTATTGTTGCTGGGTAAAGTGTTTGGTGTGTCTGTTAGATCTAGTTGGTTTATTATGTTGTTTAACTCCTCTACTTCTTTACTTCTGTCTTGTTTTTCTTATCATTATTGAGAATGGGATATTGAAGTCTTCAACTGTTATTGCAGAAGTGTCTGTTTCTCTTTCAATTCTGGCAACTTTCACTTCATATTTTTTTGTGATCTGTAATCAGGTGTGTAAACATAATGTTATATATTATTGCTGCACTGAAACTTTTATTAATATATAATTTCCTTCTTTGTCTCTTATAATCTTTTAAAATTTAAAATCTATTTTGTCTGATATTAGTAAAGCTGCCCCTACTCTCTTTTGGTTACTATTTTTATGGAATATATTTTTCCATCCTTTCAATCTGTTTGTGTTTTGGGGTCTAAAGTGAATCTCTGTGCAGACAGCATAGAGTTGGATCCTGTTTTTCTTTTAAAATCTTTTCTGCCAATCTCTGTCTTTTGACTGGAGAGTTTAATCAATTTACATTTAAAGTAACTACTGATAAGGAGGGACATCTGTCATTTTGCTGTTTTCTATGTTACAGCTTTTTTGTACCTCCTTTCCTATATCACTATCTTCTTTTGTGTTTAGTTGATATTTTTTAGTGAAATGTTTAAATTCCTTTCTCATTACCTTTTGTGCATATTCTATAACTATTTTCTTTGTGGTTACTTTGGTATTACATTTAACATCCTAATTATAACACTCTAATTTGCATTTATACCAGCTTAACTTTAACAACATACAAAAACTCTGCTCCTTTACAGCTCTGTCCTCACCCTTCTCAATTGTTTGAAATGCTTGTTCTCTGGTGCCATAAAGAAATAGCACTTGAACATAAATTTAATTTATTTAGTAAGGTCATTTTTACTTCCTGCAGAAAGGGTACACCTGCAAGCAGTTTTGCCATGAGAGTATACTGAACAAAGGAGACAGGGTCATTTATAACCTGACGCGTCCACCCTACTGCTATGTCTGGTTTCCATTGGCTGGAATGGGACCTCACATTCTGTATTTGTCCCAATTGGCTAGCAACTTAGAACTGTTTAAAAGAGGCAAAGGTAGAGGAGAACAAAGGAAGGAGGAAGTAACTTGTGGAATGCTGAGAAAGATAAAAACACTTTTAAATAAGGAAGAGGAACAGGCTATGACCTAATGCTTGCTTGGACCAATATAAGCATGCCAGGGCAAATATTTAGGCTAAATTGTGGGAGCTAAGAACATAAAGTACATTGATTTCTTTATTATGGCTAGCAGATATTTAAGAATGTTAGCACAGGTCTTTGAATAAATTTTGCTTTTAAGAGAAGTTACTATTTATTCCTAATTAGACAGGGAGGAAAGTCTTTGAAGAGGAGCCTCTATTTCTCTTTTTACATCAATGGTTGATGTCACAAAATTACATCTTGATACATTGTGTGTCCCCAAAACATAAACTGATAATTCTTTTAAATACATTATTCTCATAAATTATGTAGAAACAAAAATTGGAGTTACAAACCAAAGTAACAATAACACTAGCTTCTAGACTAATAATTGTTTTTAAAAGAGGTATTAGTCTGTTAAATCATGCAGAAAAAAAGTTTAAAACCTATTGTCTTAATAGGAGTTAAAACCTATTATTACAATAATGCCAGCTTGTATATTTTCTCATATACTTAATATTTATTGAGATCTTTATTTTTTCATACAACGTTGAATTACTGTCTAGTATACTTTCATTGCAACAAGCAGGACTCCCTTAAGCATTTTTTGCAGAGCAAGTCTAGTCATCACAAAATCTCTCAGCTTTTCTTTATTTGAGAATGTCTTAATTTCTCCCCTACTTTTGAAGAAAAAAATTTGATGGATATAGGATTGTTGACAGTTTTTTTTTCTTTTAGCGCTTTGCATATATTGGCTCACTGCCTTCTGGCCTTCAAAGTTTCTGATGAGAAATCTGCTGATAATCTTACTAAGAATTACTTATATTTGGCAATTCACTTCACTCATGCTGCTTTCAAGATTTGATTTGGCCTTTAAAATCTGATTAAAAGTGTCTTGGTGTGGGTCTCTTTAGATTCATCTTATTTAGAATTCATTGAGCTTCTTGGATGTTTATGTGCATGTTCTTTATCAAATTTGAGACGTTTTCAGCCATTATTTCATTGATTATTTTCTGTGATCCTTTTTCTCTTCTCCTTCTGGGAATCCCACAGTGTGTATATTAGTCCACTTAATGGTGTCCCCCAGGTCCCTTTGGCCCTGTTCATTTTTCTTCAATCTTTTTTCTTTCTGTTCCTCAGACTAGATAATTTCCACTGTCTTTGAATTTGCTGATTCTCTCTTCTGACTGCTCCAATCTGCCTTTGAATTCCTCTAATAAATTTTTATTTCAGTCACTATATTTTTCAGCTCCAGAATTTTTTTTTTGTTTCTTTACAGGTTTTCTTTCTCTTTACTGATATTCCATTTTGTTTATACATCATTTTCTTGACTTTTTCCACATCTTCATTTAACATCTTCAAGAGAATTGGTTTAAAGTCTTTGCTTAGTAGATCTGCCATCAAGTCTTTTTCAATAATGGTTTCTATGGATTTATTTATTTTTTTCTTTGAATGAGCCATACTTTCTTGTTTATTTGTATGCTTTGTAATTTTGTTGTTGTTGTTGCTGGAAACTGGACATTTGAATCTAATAATGTGGTGACTCTGGAAATCACATCCTCTTCCTCCCTAGGGTTTGCTGATTTTTAGTTGTTTTTGGTGTGTATGTGTGTGTAAGTGTGGGTGAGTATGTGTGTGTTTAATTATTGTAGGCTGCCTCTGTGCCAAGGATCAGCCTGAGGTACAAACTTAAGGTCTTCTCAGGTCTTTTTTGAGCCTGCACCTTTTCTTGGGTATGCGTACTTTCTACTTTTCCCTGTACACACAGTTGCTTTTGAATGTTCTTGTATTTAATGTGTGAAAGGAAAAAGAGGAAAAAAGGAGGAGAGTAAAAAAACAAAACAAAACAAAAAGGCACCAATCTTTTAAATCCCCTACAGTCACTTCAGCCAGAGGGGGAGGGGCTTACATCAATGGAGAGAGGTGCAACAACAGTGGTTGCCTGCCTCTTTATCTGCACCTTTTGGTCAGAAGCAGTAATCAGAGATGAGAGTAGAGATCCTTGGTATTTAGAGGATGGGGTATTTTTTGACCACTCTGACTTCCTGCAAGCTGTATGCAAACTGCTCCAGGAACACATACACAGCTACCTGCCATAGGGCTAAGAGGTGGGGAATGGGTAGTCACTACTGAGCTAAGAGCTGAAATTGACCAAAATTAACTGCAATTCACCTTCCTAGCCTTCCCTTGAAACTTGCAAGCCTTTAATAGACCTTAGAGTTCTAAAACAGTTACATGAGACAGATTCTGCCAGTGCAATTGTTGTCTGAGTGAAGAGACAGATTCATGATGCTTCCTATTCTACCATCTTTCCAGAATCCTCTGTAACATAGCTTTTAATTTTGGTAGTAACAATCCTTTAGTTGTATACAGTATAAATATTCTGTTCCAGTTTGTAGTTTGACTTTTATCACTTTTTATGGTTTTTTGACATGGAGAATTAAAAAAAAATTATAGGAAAACACATCAATATTTTTCTCTTGGTTTCTTTTTTTAATTCTTAGTAAGTCCTTCCTCATATAAGGATTAGATACATCTTCACTTATATTTCTTCTAGTTCTTTTTTATATTATTTAAAGATTTAAACTTTTAATTCATTGAAAATGATTTGATGTATACTATTAAGTTTGCTATTTTTTAAGTAGTCTAGTAATTATTTTAGTATCATATAATGAATAACCTATCCGTAAGCCCATCCTTATCACATACTAAGTAATAGTAAGTCTTCACTTAATGTCATCAAGAGGTTCTTGGAAATTGTGACTTTAAGTGAAATGATGTGTAACAAAACCACTTTTTTCCTTATCAACATTACAATGAAATGACATTGAGCAAAATGACATTATTTGAGGATTTGCTGTACATCATTTCACTTAAAGTCACAGTTTCTAAGAATCTATCAATGACATTAAATGAGGACTTTGTGTGTATGTGTGTGCATCTTATGATGTGGGATATTCATGATATACTGATAAACAATATATATAATTCTGTGTCTAGATTTTCTATTCTCTTCCACTGAACTCTCAATTTTTAATCAGTTTCACAGCATTTTCATTATTATCATTTATTTTAATATCTACAGATTCAAGTCTATTTCATTATACTTTTATTATTTTGTTCAAACTTTTCTTATTTAGGCATATTTATTTAAAGCATTTTTGAAATTGATACATAATCAATATACATATTTTCAGGGTGCATGCAATAATTTAATTTGATTACAAATTTGTAAATATCAAGTCAATGTAACTGAGATTTCCATCACCTCATACTCATTTGTTTTTCCAAATAAATTTTGAAATCATTTTCTTTTTAAAAAATGTCAATATTGACCTCAAGCAGAATGAGATCATTTTCTTGTAGCACTGTTGCAGAGAATTTTGAAGCTAGCATGATTTTTGTTCTATGTATAGGTAGCCTGTTTATTTTCTAGTATTTGTGTTTTGCTAGGATGCTTATAGAAGTCATGTTTTATCCTTAATTTTATGAACTTTGGCCAGAAATCTGTCAATATGAGTTTCTGCATTAATTTGCCAGTATTAGGGAGAGCACTTTTGATCTGAAAGATAAACACTTTTCTTTAGCCTCTGAGAACTTTCTTTAAATATAGCTTTGAGGAGATTGGATCATCATGGTGGACAAGAGGCAGGACTAGATTGCAGCTCCAACTCGGACAGACAAAGCAGCATGCGGAGGCTCGCATCGTGAATTTTAGCTCCAGATCAACTGCAAGAACAACCAGCAATCCTGAGAGGACCCACAGACCCTCTGAAGGAAGCGGACTGCTTCTGCAGGACCTGGGAGACACCCTAAATACTGTGCTGGTATCCACGGCTGAGGGACCCATAGATGGTTCCCATCACAGGACTCTGCAGACAACCCCCAGTACCAGCTCGGAACTGGGTAGACTTGCTGGGTGGCTAGACCCAGAAGACAGACAACAATCACTGCAGTTCAGCTCACAGGAAGCCACATCCATAGGAAAAGGAGGAGAGTACTACATCAAGGGAACACCCCATGGGACAAAAGATTCTGAACAACAGCCTTTAGCTGTAGACCTTCCTTCCCTCTGACAGAGCCTACCCAAATGAGAAGCAACCAGAAAACCAACTCTGGTAATATGACAAAACAAGGCCCTTTAACACCCCCAAAAAATCACACTAGTTCACCAGCAATGGATCCAAACCAAGAAGAAATCCCTGATTTACCTGAAAAAGAATTCAGGAGGTTAGTTATTAAACTAATCAGGGAGGCACCAGAGAAAGGTGAAGCCCAGTGCAAGGAAATCCAAAAAACAATACAAGAAGTGAAGGGAGAAATATTCAAGGAAATAGATAGCATAAAGAGAAAGCAATCAAAACTACAGGAAACACTGGACACACTTATAGAAGTGCAAAATGTTCTGGAAAGTCTCAGCAATAGAACTGAACAAGTAGAAGAAAGAAATTCAGAGCTCAAGGATAAGGTCTTCAAATTAACCCAATCCAACAAAGACAAAGAAAAAATAATAAGAAAACATGAACAAAGCCTCCAAGAAGTCTCGGATTATGTTGAGTGATGAAACCTAAGAATAATTGGTGTTCCTGAGGAAGAAGAGAAATCTCAAAGTTCGGAAAACATATTTGGGGGAATAATCAAGGAAAACTTCCCTGGCCTTGCTAGAGACCTAAACACCCAAATACAAGAAGCACAAAAATCACCTGGGAAATTCCTCACAAAAAGATCATCACCTAGGCATATTGTCATCAGGTTATCTAAAGTTAAGATGACGGAAAGAATCTTAAGAGCTGTGAGACAGAAACACCAGGTAACCTATAAAAGAAAACCTGTCAGATTGACAGCAGATTTCTCAGCAGAAACCCTACAAGATAGAAGGGATTGGGGCCCTATCTTCAGCCTCCTGAAACAAAACAATTATCAGTCAAGAATTTTGAATCCAGCGAAACTAAGCATCATATATGATGGAAAAATACAGTCTTTTTCAGACAAACAAATGTTAAGAGAATTCGCCACTACCAAGCCACCACTACAAGAACTGCTAAAAGGAGCTCTGAACTTTGAAACAAATCCTGGAAACACATCAAAACAGAACCTCTTTAAAGCATAAATCACACAGGACCTATAAAACAAAAATACAAGTTAAAAAGCAAAAACAAAAACCAAAAAAACCAAGGTACACAGGCAACAAGCAGCAGGACGAATGCAAAGGTACCTCACATCTCAGGACTAACATTGAATGTAAATGGCCTCCATGCTCCACTTAAAAGATACAGAACTGTAGAATGGATAAGAACTCACCAACCAACTATCTGCTGCCTTCAAGAGACTCACCTAACACATAAGGACTCACATAAAGTAAAGGGGTGGAAAAAGGCATTTCATGCAAATGGACACCAAAAGCAAGCAGGGGTAGCTATTCTTTTTTCAGACAAAACAAACTTTAAAGCAACAGCAGTTAAAAGAGACAAAGAGGGACATTATATAATGGTAAAAGGCCTTGTCTAACAGGAAAATATCACAATCCTAAACATATATGCACCTAACACTGGAACTCCCAAATTTATAAAACAATTACTAATAGACCTAAGAAATAAGATAGACAGCAACACAGTAATAGTGGGGGACTTCAATACTCCACTGACAGCAGTAGGCAGGTCATCAAAAGACAGAAAGTCAACAAAGAAACAATGGATTTAAACTATACCTTGGAACAAATGGACTTAACAGATATATACAGAACATTTCACCCAACGACTGCAGAATACACATTCTACTCAATAGTTCATGGAACTTTCTCCAAGATAGAACATATGACAGGCCATAAAATGAATCTCAATAAACTTAAGAAAACTGACATTATATCAAGCACTCTCTCAGACCACAGTGGAATAAAACTGGAAATCAACTCCAAAAGGAATCTTCAAAACCATGCAAATACATGAAAATTAAATAACCTGCTCCTGAATGAGCATTGGGTCAAAAAGGAAATCAAGATAGAAATTAAAAAATTATTCAAACAAAATGACAATAATGACACAACCTGTCAAAACCTCTGGGATACAGCAAAGGTGGTGCTAAGAGGAAAGTTCATAGCCCCTAAATGCCTACATTGAAAAGACTGAAAGAGCACAAACTGACATTCTAAGGTCACACCTCAAGGGACTAGAGAAGCAAGAACAAACCAAACCCAAACCCAAAAGAAGAAAGGAAATAACCAAGATCAGAGCAGAGCTAAATGAAATTGAAACAAACAAAAAATACAAAAGATAAATGAAACAAAAAGCTGGTTCTTTAAAAAGATAAATAAAATTGATAGACCATTAGCAAGAATAACCAAGAAAAGAAGAAAAGAAGATTAAGAAAAGAAGAGAGAAAGTCTAAATAACCTCATTAAGAAATGAAACAGGAGATAGTACAACTGACACCACTGAAATACAAGAGATCACTCAAGGCTACTGTGAACACCTTTATGCACATAAACTAGAAAACCTAGAAGAGGTGGATAAATTCCTGGAAAAATACCCTCCTAGCTTAAGTCAGGAAGAATTTCATACCCTGAAGAGACCAATAACAAGCATCGAGATTGAAATGGTAATTTAAAAATTACCAACAAAAAAAAAGTCCAAGGCTAGACGGATTCACAGCAGAATTCTACCAGACACTCAAAGAATTGATACCAATTCTTTTGACACTATTCCAAAAGATACAGAAAGAAGGAACCCTCCCTAATTCATTCTATGAAGCCAGCATCACCCTAAAACCAAAACCAGGAAAGAACGTAACCAAAAAAAGAAAACTACAGACCAATATCCTTGATGAACATAGATGCTAAAATCCTTAACAAAATACTAGCTAACTGGATCAATCCAACAACATATCAAAAAGATATTCTACCATGATCAAGGGGATTTCATACTAGGGATGTAGGAATGGTTTATCATATGCAAGTCAATAAATGCAATACACCACATAAACAGAATTAAAAACAAAAATCACATGATCATCTCAATAGATGCAGAAAAAGCACTTGACAAAATCCAGCATCTCTTTATGATTAAAACTCTCCAGCAAAATCGGTATACGAGGGACATACCTCAATGTAATAAAAGCCATCTGTGACAAACCACAGCCAACATAATACTGAATGGGGAAACGTTCAAAGCATTCCCTCTGAGAACTGGAACAAGACAAAGATGCCCACTCTCCTCACTCCTCTTCAACATAGTATTGGAAGTCCTAGCCAGAGCAATCAGACAAGAGAAAGAAAGGGCATCCAAATTGGTAAACAGGAAGTCAAACTGTCACTGTGTGCTGATGATATGATCGTTTACTTTGAAACCCCTAAAGACTCCTCCAAGAAAGCTCCTAGAACTAATAAAATAATTCAGCAAAGTTTCTGAATACAAGATTAATGTACACAAATTGGTAGCTCTTCTATACACCAACAGCAACCAAGTGGAGAATCAAATCAAGAACTCAACCCCTTTTACAATATCTGCAAAAAAAAAAAAAAAACTTAAAAATATACCTAACCAAGGAGGTGAAAGACCTCTACAAGGAAAACTACAAAACACTGCTTAAAGAAATCACAGATGACACAAACAAATGGAAACACATCCCATACTCATGGATGGGTAGAGTCAATATTGTGAAAATGACCATACTTCCAAAAGCAATCTATAAATTCAATGCAATCCCCATCAAAATACTGCCATTATTCTTCACAGAATTTGAAAAAACAATTCTAAAATTCATATGGAACCAAAAAAGAGCCTGCATAGCCACAGCAAGACTAAGCAAAAAGAACAAATTTAGAGGCATCGCACACTACCTGATTTCAAACTATACTATTAGGCCATAGTCACCAAAACAGCATGGTAATGGTATAAAAATAGGCATATAGACCAATGGAACAGAATAGGGAACCTAGGAATAAACCCACATACTTACAGCCAACTGATCTTCGACAAAGCAAACAAAAAAATAAAGAGGGGAAACGTTACACTTTTCAACAAATGGTGCTAGGATAACTGGCTAGCCACATGTAGGAGAATGAAACTGGATCCTCATCTCTCACCTTATACAAAAATCAGCTTAAGCTGGATTAAGAACTTAAATCTACAATCTGAAACTATAAAAATTCTAGAAGACAACATTGGAAAAATCCTCTAGACATTGGTTTAGGCATGGATTTCATGAACAAGAACCCAAAAGCAAATGCAATAAAAACAAAGATAAATAGTTGGGACTTAATTAAACTAAAGCGCTTTTGCATACCAAAAGGAACAGTCAGCAGAGTAAACAGACAATCTATACATCTGTCAAAGGATTAGTATCCAGAATCTACAACAAACTCAAACAAATCAGTAAGAAAAAAACAAACAATCCATCAAAAAGTGGGCTAAGGACATGAATAGACAATACTCAAAAGAAGATTTACAAATGGCCAACAAACATATGAAAAAATGCTCAATAGGCCTGGTGCAGTGGCTCACGCCTGTAATCCCAGCAGTTTGGGAGGCCGAGGCGGGTGGATCACCTGAGGCCAGGAGTTTGAGATCAGCCTGGCCAACATGGTGAAACCCCGTCTCTACTAAAAATACAAAAATTAGCTGGGCATGGTGGCAGGCATCTGTAATCTCAGCTACTCAGGAGGCTGAGGCAGGAGAGTTGCTGGAACCCGGGAGGTGGAGGTTGCAGTGAGCCAAGATCACGCCATTGCACTCCAGCCTGGGTGACAACAGCAAGACTCCATCAGAAAAAAAAAAAAGAAAAAAAGAAAAAAAAGAGTAAAAGAAAACACTCAACATAACTAATGATCGAAATGCAAATCGAAACCACAATGCAATACCACCTTACTCCTGCAAGAATGGCTGTAATCAAAAAATCAAAAAACAGTAGTTGTTGGTGTGGATGCAGTGAACAGGGAACACTTCTACACTGCTGGTGGGAATGTAAACTAGTACAGCCACTATGGAAAACAGTGTGGAGATTCTGTAAAGAACTAAAAGTGGAACTACCATTTCATCCAGCAATCCCACTACTGGGTATCTACCCAGAGGAAAATAAGTCATTATATGAAAAAGATACTTGCACACGCATGTTTATAGCAGCACAATTCACAATTGCAAAATCATGGAACCAACCCAAATGCCCACCAATCAACAAGTGAATAAAGAAACTGTGGTATATTTATACAGTGGAATGCTACTCAGCCATAAAAAGGATGAATTAATGGCATTTGCAGCGACCTGGTTGAGACTGGAGGCTATTATTCTAAGTAAACTAACTCAGGAATGGAAAACCAAACATGTTCTCACTGATAATGTGGGAGCTAAGGTATGAGGATGCAAAGGCATAAGTATGGTACAGTGGACTTTGGGGACTTGGTGGGAAGAGTGGGAGGGGAGCAAGCGATACAAGACTACAAATAGGGTGCAGTGTATACTGCTCAAGTGATGGGCACAGCAAAATCTTACAAATCACCACTAAAGAACTTACTCATGTAACCAAATACCACCTTTACGCCAATAACTTATGGGAAAAAAATCAGTGAATAACTTATTTAGATTTTTTTGGATTAAGGTAGAATACGAAAGGTGAAATAAATAAATAAATAAATATAGCTTTGAATTCGTATTTCTTTCTATTGCTCCAATCTCTGCTTCAGGAATCTATTAGATCTCTATCCTCAGTTCTGCACATCATCTCCTTTCTGATTATCTTTTAAACATTTTGTTTTTCACTCTGCAAGAGGTTGTCTCAAGTTTGTCTTCCACATTGCTATACCTATTTTTTTCAGGACTATTTCTGTTATTTACTATGTTCAATGAACATTTTAATTGTTATTATAATTTTAGTTTCCTTGTAATCTTTTCTTGTCTCCTTTAGCTCACCTTATTGTCTGACTCTCATTTAAATTTTTTTCCATTTTATGTATATTATGTATGTGTTTTCCATATACAGCAGACTATATGTAACTTACATGATAGTTCTGAAGCACATGAGAACCTACCATCCACTGTAAAAGCTACTGTAATAGGGCCAGGTGCATTGGCTCATGCCTATAATCCCAGCACTTTGGGAGGCCGAGGTTGCCGGATCACGAGGTCAGGAGATCAAGACCACCCTGGCTAACACCATGAAACCTCGTCTCTACTAAAAATACAAAAACAAAATTAGCTGGGCGTGGTGGCAAGCACCTGTAGTCCCCGCTATTCAGGAGGCTGAGGCGGGAGAATGGCGTGAACCCAGGAGGTGGAGCTTGCAGTGAGCTGAGATCGCACCACTGCACTCCAGCCTGGGTGACAGAGGGAGACTCCGTCTCAAAAAAAAAAAAAAAAAAGCTACCGTAATACCCATACTGTTGCATTGAGTTATGTGATTCTTCTCTTTGCCATTATTTCCTTACTTTATATTTTACAGCTTTATCCACATATCTACTCATAAGCAATATATTATTCAGTGTGTTAGCTTTATAAAAATGGTACGTAATTTCCTGTGTCTTAATTTTTTCACTTAACTTTATGCTTCTAAGATTCATCCAGGTCGTTACATGCACTTACAGTTTGTTCCTTTTTAATTTTGTATAATACTTCTTTGTGTGAACATCCTACAATTTATTTATCTATTCTCCTACTGATGGATATGTGTGTCTAGATTTTGCTATTATAAGCAATGTGGTTTTGAAATTCTTGTTCCTGTTTCCTTATATACAAGTGAGAAAATCTAGAGGAATGTTACTCCAACTGTGACTGGGGACCAGCAGCAACTTCATCAGCTGGGTGCTTCAAAGAAATGCAAATTAACGGACTTCACCCCAGGCCTAATGATTTAGAATCTCCAGGGAGTGAGGATCCAAAATTGTGTGACACTCCAGGTGATTCTGATGCTCATTAAAGTTTAAGAAGCTCGTTCTAGAGTATATACCTAAGAGTGGAATTGCTGTGTCATATACAGGTATATGTATGACACTTTACAGGATAATGCCCAGTTGTTTCCCAAAGTGATTCCAGCTATTCCAACTATACTCCCTCCACCAGTGTCCGTATGGTCTCCTCTTGATTTACATCCTTGCCCACACTCATCACTTTCAGACTTCTTAATTTTCTCTTTTTGTGTGTTAAGAAGTCCTTCCCTATATCTAGTTCATAAAGATATTCTATATTTTCTTTTTAAACTTTTAAAGTTATTTTTCTTTCATGGATAAGTCTTTAACCAATCTAGAATTGGTCTGGGGTACTTATGAGATAGGTATCTAATTTCATATTTTTCCATATGGATAGTCCAATTATACCAGCATCATTTATTACATCATCTCTCCTTTCTTTAGTGATCTGAAATGCCCTGTGTCCTGTATTAAACTCCCACATATTCATGAGTCGGTTTCTGGACCTCTATTCTGCCCTGTTTCTTTGTCCTGTACTAATACCACACTGTTTTAATTACCATTGTTTTATATTGTGTTGAAATCTGATAGAGCAAGTCCTCCTTTCTTAGAAATGGCTTTGTTAATCGTTAGTCTTTGCTCAGTTATAGACACTTCGGCATCAGATTATCTAGTATCTAAACAAAATCTGTTGGAACTTTGGAATTGCATAGAATTTATAATTCAAATAAGGAGAATTTACCTTTTTATGATACTGAGTCTTTTTATCTATAAAGATGAAAAAAACTGAAAAAGAACTCCTTCCAAGTAGGGAATCTTTATTTTCTCTTTGTGCGTTGAAGGTGAAAGTTCCCAATTATGTACTTTTTCTCTATTAAGAAATGGTCCTAGATCTTTTATAATGAAAATAAATCTTTAATGGAGGAGAAAATATGAAAACCTTTTCAGTTTAGAGAATTAAGTCAAAAAACATTTTATTTTTAGGAGTTTGCTATTAACCATTTAGTAGTATGCAAAGCAATAAGGAAAATACAGTGTTAACCCCCAAACTTGTCCTGTTGGCAGATTCACTGATTTTCCCTTTCTTTCTCCTTTTCTTTCTTTTTTTTTGAGACAAGGTCTTGCTTTGCTGCCCATGTTGGAGTGCAGTGGTGTGTAACCACAGCTCATCGCAGCCTCGACCTCCTGGGTTCAAGTGATCCTCCTGCCTCAGGTTCCCCCAGTCTCACAAGTAGCCAGGACTACAGGTGTGCACCACTATACCCAGCTAACTTTTAATTTTTTTTGTAGAGACAGGGTCTTGCTATGTTGCCCACTCTGGTCTTAAACTCCTGATCACTCCTCAGGTGATCCTCCCAGCTTGGCCTCACAAAGCACTGGGATTTACAGGCGTCAGCTTCTGAACCCGGCCTGATTTTCCGTTTCTAGAGAGTGCTTTCAAAGTGCTTCTACGTTTCTCTTCTCCCTATCTACCCTTTTGATATTCTATGAAAACCATTTGTGATAGATCTCTTCATTTCCATTTCCAAAAGTGTACATTACTGGACAGAAGCCTTCATTTTTTACTCCCATCCCCAATTCAAGGATAGTGTAACCAGGTAAAGCATGTGACATAGGTAATAGCTGTATGCTTCTCGTATACTGTAGGCAAATGTTTGCTCTTTTTGCTTTTAAAAATATCTGTTTAAAATTAGCGCATGCATATTGCTTAAGCACACATATATTTGTAATGAAGTTGTGTGTTTATGTGTATACGAACAGGTTAATAAACTTAAAATTTAGAATAATGGTTACCTTGGGTGGGACAGGAGAAATCAGGGAAATGGGGTAGTAAGGTAACTCATAGGTTGATGGGAGTTATTGGTAATGTTTTAGTTTTGGGGTGGAGTGGTGGATTCACAGGTCCTGAGTGTATTATTTTGCTTTAAAAGTAACATATAGGCACAGATAATGTTTTGTATGTGTCAAATAATATATTTAAAACATAATACATGAAAAGTTTTATATTATTTGTTTATCAGAGCTTCCTTTAGGAAGACGACGTTATTGACCCAGGTATAGGCTGCCATCTCTGAATTGTTTTACCCAAAGAGAGAAGAGTTTATGATGATTTGCTGTTAGTTTACCATGTCTTCCCTCAGGGCAACGGAGGGTTTTGGTTTTTAAGTTGGCTGATAGTGGGTTGAAAGCCAGGTGAATATGGAATTTTCACCTTTTCTTAGCTCCATGTACCATTTTCAGACTCCTTTTTCATCCTTGCATTTCCCTCGGTTCCCTATCTATTCTAGCTATTTTTTTCAAACTCCGTCCTCCCCCTCTCTATCCTTATCATGTCCTTATGTAATCCAGCTCTCAGCAGAATCAAATTAGAGTTCCATGCTCACCTCCTTCCTCCCTTCGTTCCTCCTTCTTCTCTTCTTTCCTTCCCTTCTTCCCTCCCCATCTTTCTTTCATTTTATTATGAATGGGTTCCATTTTTATAATCATAAATAAAATGAAACAAATGAAATGACTCCTGAATATTTCTTAAGGCAATGACATGAAAATGCATAAAAGTTATCTTTATGCAGAGGATAGGAAAAAAAGAAAGAATACACAGACACATCTAACAATAACAACAACAAAGACATTGCCTAGAAGATGGAAGGTAATGAAAAGTTTGCAGACAGTAAGAGTCATTAAGAAGGAAGGCAAATACAATGTTTTTTAAATGTCTATAATAAAAGAAAATCCAAAGGAAGGCATGCATTACAATTTCCAAGGGACAAAGAGAGACACAGACAGACATTCTTTAAATGTATTAGACGTGAGGAGAGGTTGAAGAAAAATAGTGTCCATTTATTAGTTGGAAAGGGAAAACTAATAGCAGATGACACTAAAAAGACAGAGGTTTTAAATCTTTTCTTTTTCTTTAGTATTTGTCAAAAAGTCAATTGCTGTCTGAAAGCTAGACAAAGTAGTATATGGAGTGAGTTGAACCAAAATAAATAGGAAAAGAGAAACTGACAGAAGGTTACAGAATTTGCTGGATTAATTGCTCAACTATGTGTTCCCCGAGGTCTAAGACTCACTACCGATTCCTATAGCCCAGTGCCTAGTAGAGTGCCTGGCTATAGGAGGTGCTAGAATTTAATTATGGAATGCCTACTATGATTAAGTTCTTGGCATCATGAAGTTTCTAACCTAGCAAGAAAGACAGTCCTTAAGCCAATGAGTTAAACAATTACTTAATTTTCGCAGTGCTAATGGTAAGAAGAAGTAGGGCAGGACTCTATGAGAGCAGACATTAGAAGATGTGACCATGTCTGAGGGCCAGGGAAGAAGTCTCTCATGAAGGAACATTTAAGATTTGAGGAAAAGAAGAGAGGGGACATAAAGTGTTTGGGGCAACAGAAAGAGCATACGCAAATACTGTGAGATGGGAAGGAGTTTGGTGTGTTTGAGAATTTGAAAGCAGACCAATTCAGCTGGAGCTCAGCAAGTTAAGGCAATAGTGGGACAAGATGAGGGTGGTAGGGCAGATCATAGAGACCTAAGGATTTCAGAATTCATCTTACAATAAATGAGAAGCCATTGCAGAATTTTAGGAGAGAAAACGGCATTATTCAATTTACTTTTAGCAAGTTGACTTTCACAGCTATGTAGAAAGTAAATTGGAGGAAACCACTTAAGAGGTTAGTTTAGACGGCGCGGTGGCTCACGCCTGTAATCCCAGCACATTGGGAGGCCGAGGCGGGTGCATCACAAGGTCAAGAGATCAAGACCATTCTGGCCAACAGGGTGAAACACTGTCTCTACTAAAAATACAAAAATTAGCTGGGCATAGTGGTGTGCACCTGTAGTCCCAGATACTTGGGAGGCTGAGGCAGGAGAATCACTTGAACCCAGGAAGCGGGGGTTGCAGTGAGCCAAGATCGCGCCACTGCACTCCAGCCTGGTGACAGAGACTCCGTCTCAAAAACAACAACAACAACAACAACGAAACAAAAACAGAAGAAGAAAAAAAGAGGTTAGTTTAGAAGAAAGATGATAGTTTTGATTAAAGTGAGAAAGTTAACTTAGAAGAGAGGTTTGGGAGATATTTAAGAGATAGCATTGATAAGATTTGGTGATTGACTGGATATACAGAATGAGCATAAAACAGGATTCATAGCTTTTTTTTTTTTGCCTTTTTTTTTTGAGACGGAGTCTTGCTCTGTCACCCAGGCTAGAGTGCAGTGGCGTGATCTCAGCTCACTGCAACCTCCGCCTCCTGGGTTCAAGCAAATCTCTTGCCTCAGCCACCCGAGTAGCTGGGATTACAGGCGCCTGCCATCGTGCTTGCCTAATTTTTGTATTTTTAGTAGAGATGGGGTTTCACCATCTTGGCCAGGATGGTCTCGAACTGCTGACCTCGTGATCCACCCGCCTCAGCCTCCCAAAGTGCTGAGATTATAGGCGTGAGCCACTGCACCTGGCTTCATAGCTTTTTAAATGCTCAAATGCTTAACTCGGGAGGTTGGGATGGCTGCTGGTAGTGCAGCAACAATGGCAGCATTTCTCTTCTCTCCTCACCCTGCCCCTCCTATCCCAACCTCAGCCATAAAAGCTTAGTGCTATCAAGCTCTGCCAGGGACACACACACACACACGCACACACACACACATGCACACACATACACTTTGTTAACTGAAACTCAGATATTAGCTCAAGGGTCATTTTCCCAGGGAGCATACTAAAAGAAAAAAGAATCAAAGTAATAATATTAACTCACGAATGTGCATTATGTCTTCCTTAAATTTAGTTCTGAAGTTTTTTTTTATCACATTTACTGATAAATATGAATCTAATGCATATTTTTGAAATGTTTTGTCTTTACTTACTTCACTCACTATTTCTCAGGCTTCCTATTTCCAACACCTATAGCTGGCCAAGAGGACCCTTGTTTCAGAAGGCCAAGCCCCAGCTCTCTTTCAGTCACACCCCTTTCCATGGGGCAAGTCCACAGGACCAAGGACTTATGCCCACCTAGAGCTAGCACCCCTTTCTAGACCATGCTCTGAATACTCAGGCCCCTGAATCCTCTGCTCAGATCTTATCCCTAGCTTTTTGCCAGGATCTGCATGGGCTGCAACCTGGAGTCTGGCTTCCTGAGAGCAAACCAGTAGAGTGTGCACTGCTAGGACAGAAAGGTAGCAAAGGGAACCTGCTTATGGAGGTGTGATCAGGCTTGGGTTTGTGAACTGGACTGTCTACACTGCAGGACCATGAGACTTTTGATGATACACTACAGAGCCAGGGGTGAGAAGGGGAAACTGCGTTGTGGCCCTGGACTCTGACCCTAGGCTCTGACCAACTCAGGCACAGCAGTGAATATGTTAGCTAGTCCTTTCATTCTACAAACATTTTCTGAGCACATATTCCTAGTGCATAAGGTTTCCTGTGCAGCCTGGGGGAATGCAAAGATGAACAAGACATCCTTCTGTCATGGAGGGCCGCAGGGCCAAAGATGCATGTAAACAACCCTCTGTGAAATGAGGCTGACTAAAGTAAACATTACATGAGCGGGAACCACTTGTAGTACTTTGGGAATTCAGAAGAGGAAATTATTTTTTATAGCTGGAGGAATTTGCAGACAACTTCACCAAGAAACAAAAGTGGAGAAGTAATTTGCTTAGAATTGAAACACATATTCAAATTCTACAAAGTTATGTATTGACTCTAAACTTCAGTTTCCTCATCAGGATTTAATGAGATAATATATCTGGAAACATCTATTACAGTGCCTGATACATAAAAGTATTTAACGAAGTATTTAATGTGTTGCTGTTTTTTTTGTTTTTTTGTTTTTTTGTTTTTTTTTTTGAGACAGATTCTTGCTCTGTCACCCAGGCTGGAGTGCAGTGGCACGATCTTGGCTCACTGCAACCTCTGCCTCCCAGATTCAAGCGATTCTCTTGCCTTAGCCTCCAGAGTAGCTGGGACTACAGACACATGCCACCACGTCTGGCTAATTTTTTGTATTTTTAGTAGAGACAGGGTTTCACCGTGTTAGCCAGGATGGTCTTGATCGCCTGACTTCATGATCCACACGCCTTGGCCTCCCAAAGTGCGGGGATTACAGGTGTGAGGCACCGCGCCCAGCCATGTGTTGCTGTTTCTTTTTATTAATTAAAATATATTTTTTACCTCATGAAAATATTCCACTATGTACACAGGTATGCTTCAAGTTGTCCCGAAAACATAACTATGGTGTGTGTGTGTGTGTGTGTGTGTTTGTGTGTGTGTGTGCGCACGTGTGTGTTGGGAAGGTTCAGGATGGTTGGAAGGAAGTTTCTTGAGATCAGGGCCTGTATCTTTGCATTCCCAGTGCCATAGATATTGGGATTTAATAAATATTCTTTGATTGAATAAATGATCAAATTAAGATTCACCTCCTGAAGCTGTTGAGAATGAAATAACTGCAAAGTTCAAAGGTCATGGTTTTCCTGGGCACTGACAGGTCTTGCTGCAGGTGCATGAGCTTGTTTAATCTCAACAGTTTTTGCTTCTGGGAATTATAAATGCTCCGAAGTGTGATGGCAAAATGACAAATATTTTTCCTTCCTGGAGCCTGTTGTGTGGTTTCCAAAGTTGTAAAAACCTAATTAATTCTAATAGGCACAAATGCTAACCCAGTAGCTACTCTTCATCTAGATATTTGACCTTGGAGAGCCAAGAAGAAATGGAGTGGAACATTACCATTGGTTTTTGCACCAGATGTGGCAGGATGCCAGAGCTAATGTGTGAGGGAAAGAGCTCTGCTGCTCCAACTTCCTCCACAGAGAGGGAGCTGCAAGGCAGATCCAGAAAGTTTTCATGTGACTTAAGCATCTTTGGAAATTTTGAAAGCTACTATTTCCCTTGCTGCCCCTCTAGAGGTAATGAAATACCCTCCAATCCATTTTTTGGCTACTTTACTTAAAATTGTCGAATGGTGGCCGGGTGCAGTGGCTCACGCCTGTAATCTCAGCACTTTGGGAGGCCGAGGCGGGCGGATCACGAGGTCCGGAGATCGAGACCATCCTGGCTAACATGGTGAAACCCTGTCTCTACTAAAAACACACAAAAAAAATTAGCCGGGCGTGGTAGCGGGTGCCTGTAGTCCCAGCTACTCGGGAGGCTGAGGTGGGAGAATGGCATGAACCCAGGAGGCGGAGGTTGCAGTGAGCCAAGATCGCACCACTGCACTCCAGCCTGGGTGACAGAGTGAGACTGCGTCTCAAAAAAAAAAAAAATTGTCAAATGGCTTCCCATTTCTTGCTGGGTAAAGTAGGAAGATCAGTGCTTTTTAATATGAATTGTCTCCTTACTGATTCACCTTTCTCTATCTGGCCTTCCATGCTTAAGGATGTTGGTGGTTTTCTCCCACCCTTCAAGGATAGGGCCTTTCTGTTTCTCCACTTACCTCCCACTCCACTCCTCCCAGACCCATTCCACTCCCACCCCCCAACACACACACACACACACACACACACACACACACACACATACACAGGCACACTTTGTTAACTCAACTGAGATATTAGCTCAAGGGTCATTTTCCCATGGAAGCCTTCTTGGACCACCCACATCCCTTGCCTGGGTGAAATCACATTTCTGTATCATATGTTCTCATAGAACCATTTCTTCCTCCTGGGACACTTGATTCAATTTGTATTTACATATTTATTGGTGGGATTATCCAATTCATATGTGTCTTTCCTTCTAGACTATGAATTTCATAATGATGGGATTATGTTTTCTCACAGATGTATCCCTAACACAGCACTTAGAACATAAGGGTTTTCAATAAACGGTTGTAACTATGAGGGCCTTGAGGTATCTATGTTCCCCTTGTATGGCCTCCTACCCCTTGCTTCTCTTACCCAGTCTTATCTTGCTGGACTTGAGGTAATAAACTTTGAAAAAAATTACAGAATTTTTATGTTTTCAGCCTCATCAAACCCAGATGTGAGTAATAGTGGGAGAAGGCATTAGCTCAGTTGGGGTTCCACGGAGCAGCCAGTGGCAGCAGTGAGAAACATTTAACCCAATACAATGGGGGAGATGCTCAAACTAGAGAATTGAGTGGAATGGAGACCCGTGAAGCCCTCAACCTTGAATTACAGTCCAGAGGGTCATCACATAAGGGGCACCAGAAGTCCTGGAACATGAAGTCAGAATTCCAGGTGTGCTGCAAGTGAAAGCAATCATAAACTTGCACACAAAATTACAAAGGAATGCCTTCATCTGCTCACTGTCAAAAGGTAGATGATGTTGTCTGGGCTCAAAAAATCAAGGGCAGAACTGACAAGTTTGCTGTAAAAAAATGACAACAATATGCTTTTGGTAAGAGCTATTTTTTGGCAGAAATGCATTTGAACTATTCTTGTTTCAACAACTTGGAGAGTCAGATCATGAAAATCTGGTATGCCAGTGAAACATTTCCTAGTGTTTAGTATCAATAATGAATTGTCAAATGGTACAGCCACTAGGTAAAAGTTTGGTGGTTCCTCAATAAGTTAAATATAGAATTGTCACATGATCCAGCAATTTCACTCCTAGGCATATACCCAAAAGAAGTGAAAACAGGAACTCAGACATACTTGTACATGGATGTTCACAGCAGCATTATTCACAATAGTCAAAAGGTGAAAACAGCCCAAGAGTCCATCAACAGATGAATGGATCAACAAAATATGGCACATATGTATATATATATATATTTATATACATACATAAATGGAATATTATTCAGATGTAAAAAGGAGTGACTTTCTGAAACATGGTATAAAATAGATGAACCTCGAAAACATGCTAAGTGAAATAAGCCAGACACAAAAGGACAAATGTTGTATGATTCCACTTATATGAATGATCTAGAATAGGTAAATTCACAAAAAGTAGAATAAGGTTACCAAAGGTGGAAGGGGGAGGCAAGAATAGGGAGATATTGCATATGGTTACAGAGTTGTTATTCAAAGTGATAAAAAATTTTGGAAATAGCTAGTAGAGATGGTTGCATACCATCGTGAATGTACTTCATAACACTGAATAGTAAACTTAAAAATTGTTAAAACAGCAAATTTTATGTTATATATATTTTACCACAATAAAAAAAGAAAAAAGGAATGAATTTCTGGAGATAAACTTTCTTGAGAGTAACTTGGCAATATGTATCAAAAGCCTTAATTGCTGCATACCCATTTCACTTCTTATAATTTATTTTTAGGAGATAATCACAGATTTGTTCAAAGATTTATTTGTAAGATGGTTGTAGTGACCATTGCTGGTTTTCTTCTCTAATATCCTCCTTCTGGTCACAGCATCTGGATTTTCTTTCAGGAAATCATTTGGCTGTGGTTATATACTTTGTTTTGTTTTTTTTTTTTTTTTTAGACAGAGTCTTGCTCTTTCACCCGGGCTGGAATGCAGTGGTGCGATCTCAGCTCATTGCAACCTCCACCTACCTGGATCAAGCAATTCCCCTGCCTCAGCCTCCCAAGTAGCTGGGATTACAGGCACCCACCACCACACCCGGCTATTTTTTTTTTGTATTTTTAGCAGAGACAGGGTTTCACCATGTTGGCCAGACTGGTCTCGAGCTCCTGACCTCAGGCAATCCGCCTGCCTCGGCCTCCCAAATTGCTGGGATTACAGGCGTGAGCCACCGCGCCCAGCCCGTTATATACTGTTTACTTAGGTTCCCTGGTCTCCCTTGAGGCAAGCAATCATATTGAACTCGTTGGACTTTCTGTCCAGGGAATCTGAAAACTGGGTGGTGTGGTCAAGCCGACTGAGAGTGGCTGGAGATGATTTATTCCATGGAGTGGCACTCCAAGGAGACTGATCTTAAGACAGGATAGGATCCAGGTACCATGGGTGCCGACATCTAGATCTCCTGTGTTGCCCTGGATCCTACCCTTTTCAAGCCGGCTGCTTTACCTTTTCTTCTCTGCTTAAGTTACCTACATTCCCTTCCTCCTTAATTTTTTTATTACCAAAGAATCTTGGTTCAATGATCATTATAGCATTATTTTTAATGGGGAAAAATCTTGAAAGCAAAGTTCAATAAATCAATTAATGAGTAAACAAATTGTAGATCCAACTATGGATACTTTGTAGTCACTAGAAATTATATTTTAGAATAATATAATGGTGTCAAAAATGGTCATTACAGTGTGCAGAATAAAAGCAGACTCTAAAATAGAATTATCCTGTTTTAAGGGGAAATAAAACATGTCTCTGTGCAGTTAAACCTGAAGGATATACATATAAATGAAAATAGTTGTTATCTCTGGGTAGCAGGATTATAGAGCATTTTCTTTTTAAGAATATTTTCTAAACTTTCAGGAATGAACATTTAAAATGAAAAAAAGTTTTCATTTTTTAAGATATATACACATATTTCTGTTGATAACTTCCTTATTCTTAAAATGGGAGATCTGATTATTTCTCGGCTTTCAAAGTCATATTGTTTTAAAAATGGATCTGTGTTTCTAACTGCCTTTTCTACAGCACTACAAGCACCTCGTATGTAAAATACCCAAATATATCAATTCCTCCCTCTCCCCACCAGCTCCACTGAAACCTCCTCTAGGAAGCCTCCCTGAACTCCCAAGTCCAGGTTAGGGTTTCTTTTGTACTCCACCCTGTGGATTCCTGCAGTTCTCCCTGCTGACCTCCATCCCTTACAGCACGGTTCACACTATATGTGAATTGCCTGTTTACCTGTCCTCTCTACGAGACCCTTCAGTGGCAGAAGGGTCCGTGTTTGTTCATAACAATGTCAGTGAACATTTCTAGAGTACTTAAGATGTGCTCGGCCCTTCACATATATTATCTCATTGAATTCAGGAAACAATCCTATAAAGAGGTACTGTTGTTTGTCCTATTTTACAAATAAAGATATTGAAACTCAGCGACAGAAAGCAATTTACCCAAGTGACACAGTTGCAGCCTCAGCACCCAGCACAGGGTCTAAGTATGTATTCGGTGCTTTATAAATAAATATTTGTTGAATGAATGAATGAATGTACTAAAATTATGTAGCTAAATCTCCCTATTGCAGTTTTCTGAATCTATAAATAAAAAACGTTGCCAGAATTAAAAGTGCCTGATGAAATGGGTAAAATGTCAGTATGTAGCCAGAAGGGGAAAAACATCTTATCTCACTAATTAGTGACTTCACTGTGAAACTCTCTTAAAAATTCAGAGCCACTACTGCCTAGAGATAAAAATCAGTCCCATTTTTTTCTGTCTCTGAATGCTTCTGTGAGAATTACTAAACCAGGAGGGTACACTTCACTGGCTGAATTACATGCAGGGAAAGGCAAGAGGTAAAAGCGCTTCTCTCTCACCTGAATTGCCCCCAAGCTGCCCTGTATCCCTCTTTGCTGCACTTGGAATACCTGAACAGAGCCAGAACACCAGATGTGAAGCTCATTGTCCAGACCTTCACACTGTGAGTAGGGGCCTGAAATACAAAGAACAAACCTGGGACAAATGTGATAATCAATGAAGCACTGCTTTGAAAAGAAAAGGAACAGGCTGCCAAAATCTCAATTTTAAGCTGGAATTCAGCAAGCAGAAAAGTTGAGTGATAAGAAATCTCCTGCTTTTCTCTAGGATTGCCAAAGTTCCTAAATTTACCAGGAGCTCCCTGACTCTCTGAGTGGTTCTTAGTTTCAGGGGTTATTTTTATCCAGGAAAATATTGTAGGAATAATCCCTTCTTTCGAATCCCAGGAACCTGAGAGAAAGCATACTATTTCCCAGATCCTAAGACCCAGAGCAGGGCTTTCATCCTCAACACTATCGATAGCTTGGGCCTGGCAATTCTCTGTTGGGAGGGGGGGGGGCGAGGCGAGGGGGTGCATTGCAGGATATTTAGCAGCAGCCCTGTCCTGTCCTATGTCAGTAGCACACCCCTCATGCCCCACCCAGCTATAACAACCAAAAATGTCTCCAGACATTGCTAAATGTCCCTTGGGGAGCAAAATCACACTTCCCACACTTCCCATCCCACGCCTTCATTTGGAGAGCCGCTGATCTAGAGTGTGGCAAATGGAAAACACTGGTTCATTCCCTTCCCATAGAACATTAGAGAGTACCTCGTAAATACACACGTGGACACATGATGCTTGTTTATTTACCTGGAGTGGAAGAAGGGAGAAAGTGTCCCATTAACCTAACATTTCATGTTTGATGGTGATATGTAAGAATGTCTAATCTTTTGTTAATCCTCACTTAAGAAACTTTTTTTCCATTCACCCAGCCAACTAAGGTTTCCAAGCATGGAATGCTTGTATTACAATCTTAGTCTTTGGAATGGAGCTGGTTCCCCAGACCATTTTGGATTTCTGGATGTTTGTGTACATCCCTAGTAGATAGAAAAGCATGGGGTTTGGAGTCAAGCACCCTGGATTGAAATTCCAGTGAAAACTTTTATTTACCTGTGCTCACTGCGAGTCACTAAACTGCTCTGAGATCCAAGTTCCTCAACCATAAAAACCTCTCTTATTTGACTGTGGTCAAAACTGAATGAGATGAAGCCAAGAGACGGGCCTGGCACAGGCCTGGTTGGTACAACCAGTTCCTGCTTATAAATGTTTTCTTCCTTCAATGCTTGATTATTACCCAAAAAGTAACAGTAAGGGAAAGCTTCCCTCCCAGTGTCTAGTACCCCAGAATATTCCTTCAGCTCTTCCCAAAACATGGTGAGAAGAAGTAACACTGGGTGAGAAGAAGTAATACTGGGATAATCAGGGAAGGCTTTTGAATGCGACTTACAGTTTTTGCCTGGAGTTGGTCAGAAGCAACTTGGCAGGCAGTAATTAAAGACTGAGTTTGGATGGATAGGGCTTTTTCAGGGAGAGTGTCCACCCATGGGTGAGAGGTCTGCTGGTGCAGAGGTTTTGTTTCATTCTGAAGACCTCTTCTACATCATTCTGCAAGCTATAATGCAGGTGACAGTAATTAGAAGTTAGATGTGGATTCTAGTTCAACTTCAGCACTTTCTAGATGAGACCATCACCTTGGGCAAAAACTTTTCCTCTAAGCCTCAGAATCCTCATCTATAAAACAGGATGGGCCAGGTGTGGTGGCTCACACCAGTAATCTCAGCACTTCAGGAGGCTGAGGCAGGTGGATCACTTGAGGTCAGGAATTCGAGACCAACCTGGCCAATATGGTAAAACCACATCTCTACTAAAAATAAAAAAAAATTAGCTGGGCGTGGTGGTGCGTGTCTGTAATCCCAGCTAACTAGGAGGCTGAGGCAGGAGAATCGCTTGAACCCAGGAGATGGAGGTTGCAGTGAGCTGAGATTGTGCCACTGCACTCCAGCCTGGGCCACAGAGTGAGACTCCATCCCACAAGAAAAAAAAAAAAAAAAAAGATGATACTTTAGCCTATCTCATCAGGTTGTTGTGAAAATTAACAAGATAATGCATGCAAAGAGATCGGCCCAGTTCCTGGTGAGTAGTAGACACTGTGAAATATTAGCTGATGTTATATTAATAATCATCTTCTGTAAATGCCTGCACAATATGAGCACATCTGAATATATTCTTGAAAGGATAAATAATAGAGAAACAAGGTCCAAGACAGATAAGACAGAACTCAAACAGCTGACCAATCAAAAGAACAAGCTGAGGATAAAGTACCAATGGGGGAAAAAATGCAGAAAAAAGGAAGTGGGCAAAAAAGACAAAGGTCAAAAGTGAATAGTGCAACTTTCTGTGAAAGCTGGGGGCCACTTATGTATGTGCCGGAAAGTCTCACATTCGGGCTAGGAGCAAGGCCCTACATTGAATAGAAACAAACAGATAGATATTAGAAGGGCTTTTTGGCTAGATATCATCATCATCATCATCATTCATTAACATTTGCTGAGCACCTGTGATGTATTGGACAGATAGAAATAACTAAGATAAAGTCTCACACCTTGAAGAGCTCATAGTTTAGTTGGCCCACAGCCAGGGAAGTCTCTGTAAGTAGAGTTTTTGAGCTAATTCTTAGGTCCCATGTTCCTTCTTTCACTGACACATCCTTTGGATGTTGGTGGGCAGAGGAGTACGAGCCCCTGTGGGCTTCAGCAAGCCCTTTTTCTCCCCAAATGCTCTTGCCCTCTTTTACCACCTAAGCTTTCCTGCACCAAAAGTATTTCTACAAGTCAGGAAAGTTAAAGTGCATGTGCTGTGCTTAAAGAAGAGGTTTTATAATAACCACTGCCTTCTTGGCAGGCTGCAGAAGCTGAGCCAGTGGAGAAATCTCTGGAAGGGCAGTTGGAAGTAACTGGCTGACTCCTTTGCCCAGGGTGGGCATCATGCTAGCATCTTTCTGGCTACAAAGAGTAGAATCAAGTCTGTGAAGTCAGGTGGAGACCTAACTGCAGCTTTAACAGGCCAACAGCTGGGTCAACCAGCCACAGAGACATTTTCTTGACAGTCACTCTGATGGGCTTAGGGGATTCAGAAAACAAAAGTGAAGGTGGTCTCCACCCAGACCCCTCCAGGAAAGCCTGTGGAACATTGCATTGTCCACAAGCTATTTTGCAGCTGCTTCAATTAAAGAATTAAACTGTATCTGAGTAGCAGCAACATACATGAGAGCCAAATTGGATTCCTCCTTGGAAAATAAGCTACAGACCACATCTTTATTGTGCAGACACTCATTAACAAATATGTAAAAAAAATACCCGTCAGAGAAAGATGTTTTCCTGCTTTGGAGACTTTAAAAAAAGCATTTAATTCCATCTGGCATGCATGGCTGAATCTGAAATGGCTACAATGTGTAACTGGTGGGAAAGCATGACAAAAGGAGTTCTGTCTATCAATCCACCCTCTGCAGGGCAGCTATACCCAGAACTCCATTGGGTTAGGGAGAAGGGGCCATTCCTGATTCTCTGAACACTGGGGACATGTTTTCTATGCTTGAGGAAGTTCTAAGTTTAGGGTCTTTTCTGAGGAAAAGAAATGCTGGCTGCAGACAACGAGGCCAGTGCCTCCATTTCTCTCCTCGCTCGTGAGCAGTTCAGATGCTAGACAGGCTACAACATACAGACCATGTACAGAGAGACTTACAAACCATTCCCAAGAAATGGTCCCAAGTAACCTCACATTTCACGTTTTTAAGCGTAGACTATACTGTCTATGCTTTCACAGGGCCCACTAAACCCGTGGGGACAGCAGACCCTGCTCTCCAAAGTCCAAACTCGAGTGGAGCCAAGCCTCACAGTAAAGTGGGCTTCAAGGCGCAAAGTAAGATCTATCCTTTAAGAAGAAACTGTATATCTAATGGCTTTTAGGACATTTTCATTGATATTAGGATTTACGTAATTAAAAAATAATAGTTAACTTTGCAACTTCCGAAGTGTATTGTTGTACCTTAAAGCCAAGGCATAAGTGTAGAAATATGAATAAGAAAGAATCAAGCTGGGATGGTACTGGTACCAAAACAGATGTACAGACCAAATGGAACAGAACAGAGCCCTCAGAAATAACACCACACATCTACAACCATCTGATCTTTGACAAACCTGACAAAAACAAGAAATGGGGAAAGGATTCCCTATTTAATAAACGGTGTGGGGAAAACTGGCTAGCCATAGGTAGAAAGCTGAAACTGGATCCCTTCCTTACACCTTATACAAAAATTAATTCAAGATGGATTAAAGACTTAAGTGTTAGACCTAAAACCATAAAAACCCTAGAAGAAAACCTAGGCAATACCATTCAGGACATTGGCATGGGCAAGGACTTCATGTCTAAAACACCAAAAGCAATGGCAACAAAAGCCAAAATTGACAAATGGGATCTGATTAAACTAAAGAGCTTCTGCACGGCAAAAGAAACTACCATCAGAGTGAACAGGCAACCTACAGAATGGGAGAAAATTTTTGCAATCTACCCATCTGACAAAGGGCTAATATCCAGAATCTACAAAGAACTTAAACAAATTTACAAGAAAAAAACTCCATCAAAAAGTGGGCAAAGGATATGAACAGACACTTCTCAGAAGAAGACATTTATGCAGCCAACAGACACATGAAAAAATGCTTATCATCACTGGTCACCAGAGAAATGCAACTCAAAACCACAATGAGATACCATCTCATGCCAGTTAGAACGGCAATCATTAAAAAGTCAGGAAACAACAGGTGCTGGAGAGGATGTGGAGAAATAGGAATGTTTTTACACTGCTGGTGGAAGTGTAAATTAGTTCAGCCATTGTGGAAGACAGTGTGGCGATTCCTCAAAGATCTAGAACTAGAAATACCATTTGACCCAGCCATCCCATTACTGGGTATATACCCAAAGGATTATACACCATGCTGCTATAAAGACACATGCACACATACAATTATTGCGGCACTCTTCACAATAGCAAGGACTTGGAACCAACCCAAATGTCCATCAATGATAGACTGGATTAAGAAATGTGGCACATATACACCACGGAATACTATGCAGCCATAAAAAAGGATGAGTTCATGTCCTTTGCAGGGACATGGATAAAGCTGAAAACCATCATTCTCAGCAAACTATCACAAGGACAGAAAACCAAATACCACATGTTCTCACTCATAGGTGGGAATTGAACAATGAGATAACTTGGACACAGGGCGGGGAACATCACACACCGAGGCCTGTCAGGGGGTGTGGGGCTGGGGGAGGGAATAGCATTAGGAGAAATACCTAATGCAAATGACGAGTTGATGGGTGCAGCAAACCAACATGGCACATGTACACCTATGTATCAAACCTGCACGTTGTGCACATGTACCCTAGAACTTAAAGTATAATTATAAAAAAAAAAAAGAATCAACTACATGGGATTGTTAGGAAGTTTAAATGGTTTCATATAGGGCTTAGAACAGTGGCTGATATGTATTAGGGTTTGTAAACAAAATAAACTCTTCAATATGCAAAAAAAAAACACAATAAAATAAAATAATTAAAAAAAAAAGAAAGAATCAGGCTGTGGAGAGATAGAGAATCTTTGTTCCCCACCATCCACTATAAGAGAAACTAATAGGTACTTTGCTGTTTATGAAGAGCAAAGAAGAGCAAAGTGTGAGGCAGTTCCGGGGGGGCGGGGGAAATAGGTCTTGTGGAATAAGGCCATCTCTGTCAGCAAATCTTTTTGTTTGTTTGTTTTTTGGTTTTTTGAGATGGAATCTTGCTCTGTCACCAGGCTGGAGTGCAATGGCATGATCTCAGCTCACTGCAACCTCCACTTCCCGGGTTCAAGCGATTCTCCTGACTCAGCCTCCTGAGTAGCTGGGATTACAGGCGTCCACCACAATGCCCGGCTAATTTTTTTGGATTTTTTAGTAGAGATGGGCTTTCACCATATTGGCCAGGCTGGTTTCAAACTCCTCACCTCAGGTGATCTGCCCGCCTCAGCCTCCCAAAGTGTTGGGATTACAGGCGTGAGCCACCGTGTCCCGCCTTCGTCAGCAAATCTTTGAAATGAGGAGATGGACACAGTATAGAGAAAAGGCAGAAGACCTGCATCTTATCCTGAGTCTTGCAGATAGTTTTGTTGACATCTAGTAAGGAAGAGGACTGGTAACTAACTGGCAAGCCCACACTGCCAAACTGGATCATTCCCAAGAGAAAATATACTAGAAACAAAATGAACCAAAGTGGCCATCCATACAGCAGGATTTTTCTGGGCTGCGGCTTAATTCTTCCTATATGGATGCTGTCCTATGACCAGGGACAACAAGCAGTTCTCTCAGTTGGGCACAGCACCCAACCATTGGAAAGTTTTTGTTTTGTTTTGTTTGTTTGTTTGATTGTTTGTTTCCAGCTATCACCTTGTCCTTACTATTCAGAAGGTAATTGTGGGTGAGTGACAGGAACACTTTGGGGCTGGTACTTTGCCAATTTATATTCTTATGCTTAATAGATGTACATGGGAAGGCACAGTACCAACTCAGTAACTGCCTTTGATATTTTCATACACAACTACTCAAATATTGGAAACCAATCATTACAAATCTAAAGAGCTTTAGCTATGGGGTTCTACAGACTTTGTATAAGAAAACATTAGTTGATGAGAAAGTTGGAAAGAACAGCCACCTTGGCACAGAAACCCAGTATGAAATAGAATATAGACTCTTGAAAATGTGAAAGTTTTTCAAAATTCAAAGGAAAGTCCAATTTCAGAAAACTGCAGGCTGGAAGATAGCTTATTGAATCCCAAATAAAGACATTACTATAAATTTCATTATGTAATTTGATAATTCTGACATTTACAAATGCATAATGACATCAATCTTGAATTGCACAAAATCAAACTCTCATACAAAATAAGCTGGATGGAAAAATTTTCCTTATTTTGCTCTGATCACCATTCTGCAGTTTTAAGGGCCAGTAGTTGTTTTAAACATATAAGTGGGATACTAAAAATGTATTTTTAAATTTCCTTTATGATTACGAATTAAAGTCTATATAGTATAGGTTCACTACCTGATCTCTCACTTCTGCCTCAGTAAAGTTTCCTTGTCAACTCTAATGTAAATATTGGCAGAGTCTCCTATCTTCTCTACCTCCTTAGCCAAAGATATAAACAAAAATTTCAGATGTTCTTAACAGAAATTGGACCAGAAAGTACAATAGCTTAGGGGCCTTTCATAATATCATAAAAGATTTCTTTTGGCAGAGTGAAGGATTTCTCCTTCACCTGCTTTCTCCCAGCTACCCAATCCTTGAACCCTTTCTCAGTCCCAGGGTCAACCTCAAGACACGCAACCAGTACAGTTGCACAAGGCCCCATGCTCCAAAGGGCCCTGTGCTTGGCTTAATGCTCTGCTGTTGACATCCTGAAATTCTCAATAATTTTATCTTTGAACCGCTGCTTTGTAAATGAAGTCCAATGGGATAATGGGACACGCGCATGAGTTGAGGAGCTGTGCACAATATGCGTGTCCAAAGATCCTTGCTGTCATATTAACATATAGTGTTGCAATGCCCCGTGAGCACAGAGTTCTGGTGGAGTTGTAATGCCAGTGGGGGACTTCAATGATGCTCAAGTGCATGCAAGATAAGTATGTGTAAGTAGGGAGTGGTGGGGCTGACTGTCCGAGAGGCCACACTTTCTTTCACCCCAGAACTTTTTTTGAATGCAGGAAGAAAGCAATGGTATTTATTCTAAGTAACACAAACAACCAAAGAGCCCGATCATATCCTTTCTTCCTCATGTTACTTCTCTGTATTAGCCAACCACTTTTGCTGAAAATGATAATATAGAAGGACAGGGAAAGATAAGGCAACTAGTTGTTCTTTTTTCTTTCAGTCCTTCCTTACTTATTAATCTGAAGGTAGAAAGTATTGGTAGAAAGCACACATATTAAGTGAGATAAGAAGGGTTGAGTTAGTTTTGTGTAATGTTTCTATGGTTTTGGTAAGAACAAAATACATATGTGTGTATTATACAAGCTGTGAAATACAAGTTTACGTAATTTTGGTAATTTTGCATATAACAAATGCTCTTATGTTATTAGCATTTAAATCTTACATGCACAATATAAAGACTAATGGTAACACTCATGCTAATTATTTAAAATTTTAACTTTTCTTTACGTAGAACAATGTTAAATAGCATATTAAAAATACCATGACAGATCAAGAGAGAGACTGGAAGAAAAGACAAAGCTTTACATTTTGGGACCTTTAATGGCACATTTATTTATTTACAGATAGAATTTCACTCTTGTCACCCAGGCTGGAGTGCAATGGCACGATCTTGGCTCACTGCAACCTCCACCTCCTGAGTTCAAGTGATTCTCCTGCCTCAGCCTCCTGTGTAGCTGGGATTACAGGTGCCCACCACCATCCCCAGCTAATTTTTGTATTTTTAGTAGAGACGGGGTTTCACTATGTTGCCCAGTCTGGTCTGGAACTCCTGACCTCAGGAAATCTGCCTGCCTTGGCCTCCCAAAGTGCTGGGATTACAGGCATGAGCCACTGCGCTGGGCCTAACGGCACTTTTAAAATGTAGAGGTCCCGCATTTCATGGCCCATTTAGTCCCCACCCTAACAACTCTATGCCATCACAACATCTCCTTCGTCTTGTCATACAATTCATAGGCATATGCCATAAAATGGAATAGGAGTCTGAAAAACAGAAGAGACACTTACGGACTACCTGCTGGGAAGACGGGCCTAAGGGAGCCCCACAGTCGCTTTTTGACAATGAAAGGAAAAGCTACAGGAGAAAACCATGGCAGCTGCTGGTTAAGGGAAATGGGAGGATCTTCCTTTGGTGAAAATTGAGTTTGATGGGTGAGACCCACAAATTCTAGAGAAAGCAAAGCAGGCCTCTGGGCTGTTGTGGTGACCGCTATTTACCTGGGTGGCCTTTGGATCTCGCAAGTGCAGGAAGTGAAATATGGGAGTGGGATGGGTTGGGGGGCATGTAACTCAGAGGGCTGAGAATGGCAGAAAGACTCTTCAATACTTTACCTCCATAAAAGAACTCAGAAATTTGGCAGCAAAGTAAAGTATTATTTGGCAGCTTTTAACACTAACCATGAATAATATTTGAACTTCAATTTTTTGATGTAACACTCCAGTAACAGTACCGATCCTGTATATTAGATGCTCCTATGCATGCAAGGCAAAATTGCAGGAACAACAATCTGAGAATGCATTGTCTAAGATGTATTTCCCAACGTTACATATACCCTCGTTACTCTGTAGAACAGGGATATGACAATTGCCATCATCCCATACACAAAAATTCCACAGCCTCAGAAGCCACAGTTTCTGCTATTTCTAGCCTGCTAGTATGTAGATGCTGAAAATGGTAATATATGCTACTGAAGGACCTGGGTGTGGGCGGAAGGTATAGAAGACTGGGTGTAGCAAGGAAGTCTCAGCCCTCTGGGTATAATGGTTAGAAGGAAGGTCTACATAGAATCTTTGTCTTTTACTGTGAGTTGGTATTTGCAAAGTTATAAGGAAAATTAAAACTTTCATGTGGCTGTGAAATAGAATGTGTGTAAGTCATTTACACAAATGTCATTCCTCTTGTAGCATAACAATCATATTATTAGATGTATCAGAGCAACTCCGATGTAAGTTTCATTTTGGTTACAACACCAACTCCTATATTAAGTTAAACTCCTGTAGTATAAAGTTTAGCACTAGTTACGGGGAAGCAGCCTTATTCAAAAATCACATTTCTTTGGTTCAAATTTCAGTGCTTGTGCTCAGGCAGCATGGCATCTGCTCAGGACTTTAAAAATAAATACAGAGAACATTGTTTCTAAAAGACCTGGAGGCTGAAATACAGAACATGGTCATCATTAAGTTTACAGATGACACTAATGGGACGAAGGACGGGTTAGGAATTCCAATAAGAGTACATGCAGGGTAGAGGCCTGGGGAGAACATCTTAACCATAAAAGCAAACGATGGAGAAGGACTGGTTTTGTGTGGTCATGACTAGACTAGGACCAGGGCTCACTGGGGTTGAGGGGATGAAGCTGGTATAAATTTCTGGGGCATAGCACTCAGGGTCCAACTGTGTTACTATGAATTCAAATCCCTTGCAAAGATATTTAACTGGTCCACACTTGCAAGCTTTGGGAGGGGCAAAAACTTTTTTTTAAAGGGACCTCAAACCCACTCGGGTTTGTGCAGTATTGATGTGATTTAGGATAATACTATCCCGGGTGTGCATAAAAAGGAGTAGAATGTAAACAATTATCCCTTGGTTCCCCTCTTAACCTTACCCCTTCCTAGCTGATTCATTCACATGTCCTTTAATTTCTACCTCCTAATATCTTTCATCTGTCCCCTTCTGCCTTGTTTATTGCCATTACCCTAGTTGAGCCAATAGCTTCCTCTCTAGGCTCTCTGCCTATACTTTTGACTCTTTATGATCTACTCTCCACAGAGCAGCTAAAGTCATTCCCCTATAACTTAAATCCAATTATATCAGTTCCTTGTAAAGTTTCTTCATTGGCTGCCCACTGCTTTTGGACTAAAAATCAAGCTCCTTATGGTGATCCGCACACTCTGCATGATCTGCCCCTGCTCAGCTCTCCAACCTCATTTCCTACCACGTGACTACTTTGCTACATCTAGCTTTCCTCTCTGTTCTTTGAACCCTCTGGACCCTCTCCCTTCTAAGGCCCCTGCGCAAGACGGTGCTTCCTCTAGCTCCTCAAGAGCCCACGTCATTCTCATCCCTCAGGTCTCTGCTTAAGTGCTCCTCCTCAGAGACCTATCTTTACCTATTTAAAGTGGCCACTTCCCCAGAATTCTCCAACCCCTTATTACATTTTCCACAATCTGTTGGAATGATCTTATTTATCCAGTTACTTATTTTTATTTGCCTCTGCCCTAGATCGACTCTGAGCTCCTTGAGAGTAAGAGGCTATGTCTGTTTCCTTTGTAGCTATATTCCCGGAGCCTAGCACAGTGTTGGCACAAGGCTGGCACTCAATAAATATTTGAGGAGTAACTAGACCTGTCTCTCATCATGGGCCACTGCTGTGCCCAGCATATTTAAAAACTGGACCTCTGAATCCCATGGTCATTCCTAGGGGGGATATCTACAGCCACAGAGCTAATGAATGTACCTGAACAGTAAACTGAACTATGTATTTTAAGCCCCCAAGTTGCTGATCTGAGGCCCTTCAGCAGTGGGACAGGTGGGTATCATTCGGGGTCAGGTGTTCTCTGAACCTTCTATTGTAGCAGTGGCAGCTTTGAAAAAACTTTTTTTTTTTTTTGTTACTTCCTACCTGTATTTTCTATGCCTTGAAGAATGTCTCTAAATTTGGTATCACCCGCATTCTCATTAAGGTGGCTTTAACATCTGTCTTCTAGATCCCGAATGATGATGAGAGAGACAACAATTAAAGGGATCCTCATCCCTGACAGCCTCCCAGCAGGCACTCCCTGCTCAGCCAGAGCCACTCATCACTCTCCTGTGTTTGCCTTCTCCCAGCCAGCTTTTAGTTCATTTGACTGGCTTAGATTCAAATACACTTAAGTTTTGAAAGCTGAGCTTTATAATTCTAGATACTTACATTCTCTGAGTCATGTCATTTTCTCAAAAAAGCATATGATGTGAGTTTTAGAGGGCATTTCCGGAGGCAGAGCTGGAATTACAAAAAAAAAGCAGGAGAGCAAAGAGGATGGATGATGCTTTGATCAACACTCATTTCCCAGGCCACATGGTGATTCCATCAGTGAAGCACGGTGTGTGCAGATCAAACCAGGAGAGCCGGTGGAGAACAGACACCCAATTAGTTATAATAACCTTTGACTGGTAAGTGAAAGGAAGGAACTACGGAAACCTGGACACCCAGAATGAATTTCGGGACCAAATCCCTCTGAGTTTCCTATCCTATTATGTGTCAGCCGGAAGGGCAGCCTTTCCGAGGGAAGTACTGTGCATTCATTAGAACATGGGGAGCCAAGGGATTGGGAAGCAGCAGCCCCAAACGGGCTTTACGGTTACTGTGAATGAAAAAGAAAGGCCATGTATTTTTAAGAGAAAAAGCCATATAAATCTGACAGCTCCACCCCACTCATAGCAAACCTCAGTCATCTCCAGCCAAACCACTCTATTTTCCTGACAGAGACTTGCACAGTGGGAAGACACTGTGAAAAATCAGTGGTAATAACCGCAAACCACTTATGGTACGCCCTGGGCTTAATCATGATGTTTTTGGGTTCATTCGGGGCAGGGTCACCCTCCATTTTCAAATGCGCGCACGCGCGCGCGCACACACACACACACACACACAAACTCTTACTCAACCAACACACACTCAGTGATAGCCTCACACACAGAAGATGAATTATGCAAGTAAATTTTCTATTTTCTCTCTTAAATTGAATTAAGCCTCTTTTGAAACTTCTAAGTTATCAGTCTTAATAATTCTATTATCCAGTTAATGTTTTTATTTTTGTTGTGTTGAGATAGACTAACAGGGATGAAAAACAGATTTTAAATTTCTAGTTAAATCTGCAAATATTGATTGATAGTGATCTCTATCGACACTTAAAATGCACATACCCTTTAACCCAGTCATTCTATTTCTAGGTATTTTTATTAAAGACATGTAAAAATATACAAAGACATCCCTAGCCATCCATCTTCTCCATTTTTGTACTCAAGCAGCTGAATGTAGCTGGAGAAAAGCACAGTCAGGCAAATAGGTTTCACTTTAACATGATCTCAAACCTCACATGCCCTCAACTCTGCAGTAATCCTAGATGTTTCTCTAGTTTCTTTATCAAGCTTGCCTTTCTAATCTCTGATATGACTATTTTGCACTTTTCCTTTCTCTTCAAAATCTCTTCTCCAATCACTTCCCTTCCTCTTAGCCTTGCCTCGCACTTCAAGCAGTACAGAAAGCTATGGTTTGGAAGCTCTCCTTTCTTATTACCACCAAATCTATGCAAGATTGCCACTGTACCCTTCTCTTTCCTCCTGCACAAATTGGATATGCTAAACGCTGTTCTTCCTAAGCAAGGTTAGGTTCTGTTGTCTGTCATCTCTCACCTTGTTTCTCTCCTGCATCCTCACTCCTCTAACTTTCACCTGGATTTAGATATGCTTACACATTTATATCTTCAGCCATGGTATTGGAAAAGGTTTATGCCACACCTAAATAGCTGTAGAGCACTCTGTGATAGAGCACCTAGATGACTGGAGTCATCCCTGCTGACTCTGGGACAGATTGCTTGGATCCTTACCAACTGCCAGGACCTCATCTGATTGGAAAAACCTGCAGAGCAAATTGGTGCCCACTGGCTCCTTTTGGTTTCCTTCTGGCTGCTTCATTTGTATTTCTAGACAGATGTATGGAGGAGTGTATATACATGGGGATGAGGTGGGGTGGGGTTTGCGCTCTCTCCCGCTCAAGGGTACTAAGCCAGCCAGATTTACTTCAGTTCACCTTCTGTGTTCCATCCCTCACTTGGAGGACTTTAAATCTTCTAGTGGTTCTCAAACTTTAGCATGTATAAAGGATCACCCAGAGGGCTTGTTAAAACCAGATTTCTGAGCCCCATCCCCAGAGATTCTGATTCCGTAAGACTGACGTGGACTCCAAAATTTGCATTTCTAACAGGTTCTCGGTGATGCTGATGGTCTGGGACTCTACTTTGAGAACTGTTACTTCAGTGGGTTAACTTTGACTCTCCTTTATCCATGTACAAGGGATCTTGAGGCAAGTGTCATGAGGTCATACAGGAGAGCATCCATCCCTTTTGTTAGCTCTCAGTCCAAAGGCTTTTGATTTCACTGCCTGACAAGCTCCTGGCAGTCTCTGCATTAGAGAGGTGGCAAGTAGCCATGTGGAATGTGTCTGCTCTGCTCGGACTGGCTCCAGGATTGCAGCCCCCACCCTGTAGTGTATACACAGCATCCATAGGTAACCTGTAGCAGGGCTTTGGAGAGTCAGATGTAGGAAAGGATGCAGCCCCGCATTTTCATCCCTTCCCCAACATGATGCCTCCCACCCCCAAGGTGGCCCTACTGGAGAAGACTCCAGGAGGAGCGAGTAGAGGGACCCTCTACTGAGGCCTGTTACTGAAGGAAGAGGTCTGGACCCTGTGAAGAAGGCCCTGAAAGTCAGTCAGTCATTTCTGCCCTTGATTTTCTCTACTCCCCTCCCTGCCTGCCTGGCCATTTTCTTCTTCCCTTTCTTCCCTCAATATTAACTGAATATATCTCCATGCCAGGCACTATACTATGGAAGTTAGAGACAACAAATGTGGAAAACCCAGTCCTCACCCTCCAACATTTTATACCCCAGTGGCAAAGACAGATATTAAGTGACTACCATAGAAGATCAAAAGCAATAGGTGCTAAAATGCAAATACATGGAAATACAGGGAGCACATAGGTAGGAACAATGGATTCTGACAAAAGAAATTAGGAAAGACTTCAATAAGAGGGTGGCATTTTAACTTGTTCCAGGAGGAGAATGGGAAGAACGAGGAGTTTGTGCTTTGGAGAACAGAAACAGCTAAGCTCTCCCCTTAGTATGGTACCCCTTTCTGATGGGAAAACAGCATATTTCAAAGCCTTTACTTAGTGCTATCAAGAGCACCAGCTCTTCCTGGCTGCAGCCCGACATCTAAGGGTGTCTTCCAGTCATCCACACTGGTAGTCACTGCTGGGATCTACTGTACTCTGGGCCTGGTATTCAAGCAACTGTAGTGCACGTGCGGGCTAATAATGGGGAGAACTCATGACTAATGATCATGGCTTATAATTCCAAAGAGGGTCTTTCTAGGGAAAGATGTCCAGTTTCTCAAATTAGGGCAACAAGCTCAATCTTACATTTCTCATCTTTCCCACATGTCAGCCTTATCAGGCATGTGGGCTTTTTCTTTTTTTTTTAACCTCTATCCTGTGACATAAGAAAGACAGTAGCTATTTTTCTGGATATCTAAGGTGAAAGTTTAACACAGGAAGCCCCCTGGTGACTCTGTATTTCCCCTCTACTGTTTGCTTCTCAACTGTGTGACCCTTAGCAAGTTACTTTATCTCTCTGTGTGTCAATTTTCCTCATCCACAAATGGGGATCATAATACCTAAACTCATAGGGTTGTTGTGAGAATTAAATGAATTAATACTTATAAGTACTCCATAACTGCTAGTTGTTTTTTCATATTGACATTTAAACCAAGCAAATATATTTTAAGGTAAATTAGCCCCAGAAGGTCCTTATTTCTATTTTTTCATGTGTTTAATTCAGAACTCTTTATCTGGATTTCAAGAGGGCCCTTCCTAAGCCAGGCCATGTGCAATGTTTGCCTGTTTAACAAGACAGACCCCTAATCTATCGCTAGGGCTGAGAAGCTCTTTGAGAGCTTGGAGAAGAAAACTCTCCTGTTCCTATGTTGGGAGTCTCTAGTATTTCTTCAACACCTCTCCCAAATTGTTTGTTATGTACGAAGCTTCAGAAATAGAGGAGAAGGTACATCAGATCCTACAACACAAAGGGCCAGCACAGAAATCTTGAAATGCCTATTGCTATAAAGGGAGTTGGGAATGGGAAACTCATGGACCCTTGAATCCAGCCTGGGTTGAATTCTGCCTCTGCTTCGTGATCTTGGGCCCATACCTTAAGCACCCTTTGCCTCACTTATCTGAAAAAACAAAGATGATAAAGATGCCTATCTCAGGGGGTTACTGAGAGGACTAAATAATACATTTTGGGTAAAGCATTATTATTATAGTGCTTGATACATAATACACACTCAATAATATTAGCTCTAGTAGCATAATGTAAAGAAGACCAGATTGGAAGTTGAAGTTACAGGGTTTTCGTCCAAGTGTGTCACTATTAATCTCCAATAATAATTGTTGGAGCTGCACTTTCTTTTCTGTAAAATAAAGGAGTAGGAGAAGATGGTTTCAAAAGATTCTTCTAGGTGTAATCAGCTTTTTTTAGCCTCTATCATCTTTCCTTTCAGAGGGCAGAACAATAGCCTTCTCTCTCTCTCTGGGATTCAGGGAATAGACTGCAGACCCTGGAAGAGCTTCCTTTTATTTGTCTATTTGGCCTTTATTGCTTCTGGCCTTACTGATTTTCAGGGATGAGGGCTGACCTGATTCTTTCTCTTTCATGGGCCTGAGCCTATTTCCATTTTAACAGATGCTCTGGGCTTACTTTGATCCCTTTCTATTTTGATATTCACTGAAGAACTAGAACTAGATATGTGTCTTCTTGGAGCCTCAGTCTTCTCAGTTGTAGAGACTGGATGATCTCTAAGATCCCTTCTAATGCCAATGTTCTATGAGTCTGTGAATCCAAACTGGTACCCCTTTCCAGCTGAAGTTTGGCCTTGACTGCTACAAAGCTGGATGCATTCAAGGGCAGTGTGGGCAACAAAGATTTCAGCCAATGGCTAGGACTACAAATGAAGCAGCTGTGATGTCAGGAAGCATCACCATAATTTGAGGCTCAAACAGCGTAAAGTAGAATTTTATAGAAGGTAGGCTTTTGCGGGTGTTTATGGAAGTCACAATGGGACAGTTTGAAGATAGAATAATGCCTTAATACAAAATTTCCTGGCTTTCTTTTGAGTCATTGGAACACAGTGTTTATGTTTCGTAATGTTAATCACATGCAATTCTTCTAAATCTGGGATCTAATGGATGCAAAAACTGGTCCAAATGTCAATTTGAAACATATGTTTTTTATATTGAATAGACCTGTATAGTTCCAAACACTAGTTAACTCTTTGATGAAATTAGGGTCTGATTTTTTTCAGAGGTGGTTCTGATTGCTAGTCAAGAAAGAAGAAAACCTTAGATCACTCCAGCAATGGGGTCAGCTGAGGAAGACTATTTCCTGAAACAAAGCATGAAGCCTGGGATAGCTCAGTAAATACTGCTCACCCTAAGTAATGGATGGAGTTGGGAAGCTGTCCGGCAGACTTTGGTACACTCTGGAAATTTGAAAATCGGACAGAACAACGAAAGCCAATGTGAGAACCCTTTCATGGGGACTTTAAATGCAGATGGAGAACATGCTGATTTTGTTGGTCATTAATAGTCATCTGAATTTCAAAATGACCATTTTCATTTTTTTCTACTGATGTGAAACAGTTTCACTCAGTCCTCAGAGAGCAATTAACCAGACTTTTTGCTGGTATCCAACAACTGTGCTTGTTGTTTTGTCTTAAGAAAAGGAGGCTGGGAGATGACTTAGCCTTTCAGGACAATAAGAAATTCACAGTTTAAAAAGTGATAGAAATAGGGTTAGACATAAGTTTTTAAATGCCAGGACATCACAATGAGAACTGGCAAAAACCATGATATGGAGGAATGGGTGGCATCTGCTCTGAAGATCTGACAACTACTATCTGTTTTATCCTACAAGGAAATGGAGGACAATTTGATTCTTAAAGTTCCTTCCCACTTGGTGCTTCAAATAACACTGCCATGACTCATAACCATTTGGATATTTAAATTGGAATTGTCTTTTGAGCCAATAAAAGTTATGGAAGAAATCTGCCTCATAGTCATAACCTGAGATTTTTTTCACCCCAACTGAAATTTCCCAGTTTAATTATTCACTTTATTCATTAGAATTTTTTATTTTTATTTTTTTGAGGCAGAGTTTCACTCTTGTCGCCCAGGCTGGAGTGCAGTGATGTGATCTCTGCTCACTGCAACCTCCGCCTCTTGGGATCAAGCGATTCTCCAGCCTCAGCCTCCAGAGTAGCTGAGATTATAGGCGTGTGCCACCACACCCGACTAATTTTTGTATTTTTAGTAGAGACAGGGTTTCACCATGTTGGCCAGGCTGGTCTTGAACTCCTGACCTCAGGTGATCAGCCCGCCTCAGCCTCCTAAAGTGCTGGGATTACAGGCATGAACCACCACACCCAGCCTATTCATTAGTTTTGGCATCAAATAACTTTTGTCTATTTTGAAAAATGCAGCTTAGCACTAACAGGTAAGATTAGTGATGGATAAGGTACCAAAGAATGTGCTATAAACTTGGAGAGCAATTCCTAAAGAGATATTTCCAGATATTTTCAGCAAAGGCAACATCAATAAAAGAACTAGAGCCTTCTGAAGTGACTTTTTTTGAAGAAAGCTTCCTTCATTTGGGTATATAAGCTCTAAGATGTTTGATAAAAAGTTAGCATGTTACCTCCTAAGCTTACTTCATGTGTAAGGAGAACCTTCCCTTCCACCCGCCTCTCAGATGTTAGGAGAGCAAGTGAAATGATTCAACTTTGTGGGTTACCTACAGAAAACAACTTCATACTATATTTTTACTACTGTCTTTGAAACCTGCTTTCCTATCCGTGAATGTCCGTCTTCTCAAAGCAGATTTCTTAGCTTTTAGATAATAATGAACAATTTCATTTTCAGATTTTAAAAAGTCCAGGCAATTTTATATAAAAACTAGTTTTTCATCCAATTTGATTTACATCTTGGACAATTTAGGCTTGACATAAATCAGAAAACTGCAGTGAGGGGAGAGGCTACATATTTTTGTTTGCTTTTTTTTAAATTCTCTTCCTACCAATTCCTGAAGGAGCAGAGGGAAAGAAGAAAGGTATAATTGGGACAACCATACTTGTTGAGTGGTGGTGGTGTAATTTGGCTTTGGTTCACCCTCTGAGGGTGATGCCAAATCATGGAGCCCTCTCTTGCCAGACATTTTTGTGGGTTCTTCCAATGCTTTCCTGCTGGAAACCCCCATGTCATACTGTTTTCTTAGGCAGGCAGTATACTCTGGTGGACCACTTGAAACTCCTCTAAGCGTATACTATTGATATATATATATCTCAGTCTCTTTCTGTTGGGACATGATTCTTTAAAGATAACTGAAAGCTTGGTTACCTGTTGTGGTAACTACTCTAGCCCAGGAGAGAGAGGCATCTTTGTTCTGCCCTTAGTAGAGATATAATTTCATAATACAACCACCCTCTCACCTCTTTCAACTGTTAGGGACAGTTCCAGCCTGCCTCTTCATTAGACCTTTCCAGATGAGAACCAGGCACTGGGCTCCGTGCCTGCCAAACTTCAGCACATATCAAGGCTTCCCAAGAACTCTTTTGATACTCTAGAGTGTTTCTGGGGCCAAGGAACCCTATCACTGGGCTTGGAGTGGAGAAGAAGAGCCTTCCTCCTGTTCCTACTGCCAGGTTGACACAGCTCTCTTCAAACACAGACAGAATCTTCTCCCTCATTAACCTCACAGCCCCCTCTTATATGCAGACAAAAGATGGGCAATAGGTCCCATCTCATTTGGGTCCAGAGCTGGTCTGGGGCTACCCCTTAGGAAGTCCTGCATGGACAGGTTAGCTCTAACTTCTTTTTAAGATGTATGGGCACTTTATACCCATCAACCTCAGCTTTGGGGCTTCAGGTGGAATGGACAACAGAAAAGTCCCACTTGTTACAAAAGTAAAGGCTCAATGAGAATCAGAATCAGAGTCATGGTGGAGCTGAAAGGATATTCTCAGTTTATTATTCGAAAGATCATTTCAGACACAACTATTTCTTTATCGCTTTATTTTAGGTTAGTGGGGAACCCAAACAAAACTACTAATGAAGCAGGGCAGGTGGAAACCATTGAGGTGATGCTGGAAAGAGAGAGCACTTCTGATGTGAACAAAGAATCTTGATGGTCCTTCCTTCTGAACTGTGAAGGCAAAGTGAAGTGCAGATGAATCTCATTACAAGAGATAGGGAAAAAAGGGGAAGGCCAGGGTTGGTGGGGAAACATCAGGAAGTGTAGTCATGTTTGCCATCTGAGGCCAAGGGAAACAGAGTCAGGTAAGGCAGGAGAAGATTCGTAGCTCTGAATCAACAGATTCGTGCTGGAGAATTAGCTCATTGCCAGGGAAGAGAACGTCTAAAGCTTTAGGTACATATTCACTGTCTCACCCATGCACACACATGCCACAAATGCTTCCTGGTGCTGACTCTGTACCAGGGACTGTGGTAGGCACTGAGATTGCAGCCATGAATGTAAGAGAGTTTACTCAGAGGAAAACAAATAAACCACATTCAAGGGACTAAAATAAGTTCTGTTTGGCTGGAGAACAGAGCGCAAGAAGAAGGATGGCACAAGATGGGGTTGGAGATGTGGGTAAAGGTCAAATCATGCAGGTCTCTGTGGCCCATTTTAAGGAATCTGAATTTTATTCCAGAGGCAGTGAATTAAAGGGTTTTAAGAAGGTGTTAACATACACTGTGTTTTATAAAATATTTTTGGCCTCAGTGTAGAAAATGATTGAAAGAGAGGCCAAAATAAGTTAAGGAGACTTGGCGAGTAAGATGAAGGAGTAAGTTAAGTTTCTAACTCAGGCAATTGTGTGATAGTGATGCCATTTGTTTAGATATGGACGCTAGAGAAGATTCAAACTTATGGCAAGGGAATGGAGAGGTAGGGGAATGGAGATGTTGAGCTTACATTTAGATAAACATGCCTGTGAAACATCCAGTTGTTTATGTCCAGCAGAAAGCTGAAGGCCAGAAGAGAGAAATGGTCAAGACATATGTATTTGTGAGTGTCGGCGGAGGATTACCTAGGTGCTGAGGCAAGAGACTGAAGGCACAAACTGTTTCAGTATAATAAAGAAAATAGTTAGAATAAGAATAGTCATAATACAAATTAGATATAGAGATGACCATGAACAATTATCAATCATTATTATAAACATTATTAATCATTAGCTTTTAATATTACTCTTTGTTGCATTACTAATATAACCTAGGAATAACCGGTGGGTAAAGGGTCAGGTGCTGAAGGGGCATTGTGAGAAGTGACCTAGAAGGCAACAGGTGAGCCTTCTGTCACGCCCGCATAAGGGCCGCTTGAGGGCTCCTTGGTCAAGCGGTAATGCCAGTGTCTGGGAAGGCACTCGTTACTTAGCAGACCGCGAAAAGGAGTCTCCTTTCCTTGGAGGAGTCAGGGAACACTCTGCTCCACCAGCTTCTTGTGGAAGGCTGGATATTATCCAGGCCTGCCTGCAGTCATCCGGAGGCCTAAACCCCTCCCTGTGGCACTGTGCTTCAGTGGTCACGCTCCTTGTCCACTTTCATGTTCCTTCCGTACTCCTGGTTCCTCTTTGAAGTTCATAGTAGATGGCAGTAGAAGAAATAGTGAAAGTCTTAAAGTCTTTGATCTTTCTTATAAGTGCAGAGAAGAAAACACTGACGTATGCTGCCTTCTCCTCTGCTTCGGCTACCTAAAAGTGAAGGGCCCCCCATCCTGTAATCATGTGACCTGCTTCACCTTGTCAATCACTTAGAAGATTCACCCTTCTTACCCTGCCCCCTTGTCTTGTATGCAATAAATATCATCGAGCCCAGCTGTTTGGGGCCACTACCGATCTCTGCGTCTTGATGGTAGTGGTCCCCCGGGCCCAGCTGTTTTCTCTTTATCTCTTTGTCTTGTGTCTTCATTTATTACAATCTTTCGTCTCCACACATGGGGAGAACACCCGCTAAGCCCCTTGGGCTGGACCCTACATGTGAGTGACAAATAGATAATAGTCTCCTTTTCTATTGGGCTTTCTTCATCTTTTTATGGGTCCTGACAATCTCGAACCTTCCTGAAACTAGGTTTACCTAATATTACCAGTAGATTTAGGAATGTATTTATTGGTATTTTACACTAGTTTCTTGAAGCAGCTAAGAGCAAACAAGGCAGTTATTTATTCCCTATGTCTATATAATGTCCCCCAGAATATCTCATTAAGAAGGCCTAGGTCAGTTGTTCTTAACCTTACTGTACACTGGAATCATCTGGGGAGCTTTAAAAAATACTGATAAATGGGACCTATTCCTGATTCCCTGCCAACTCTGCTTTTGCTGCCTGGGAATTGGATTTTTTTAAAGCTCCCCAGATGATTCTAAATGTGTAGCCAAGCTTGAGAACAACTGACCTAGATCCTACTTAATTAATGTGGCTTTTGATTTTGCATCAGCATTTCCAAATAAAGGACATATATTCATCTCTAGAGAACTGCTTGTTTAGCTTAATGGAAGAATTGCAAAGTTTGAGCAGGCCCTTCAGGGATACAAGTGAACAGAGGCATAAGCATACGCATTTGCGGGGACAGTGAAGACACTGATGGGGCCATAGCCAATGGATTCATGTGTATTGTCAAGTACTTTGACACATCTTGTCTAAATTGTCCATAGGTAGCCAGCAACGTAGGCTGGTTCTCTCCTAGCAGCACCAAACAGAAATCAGAATACTGTTCTCCAGAATTACTGACCCATTACATAGGGGAAGGCAAAACGTGACTGCTTGATATTAGGCTCAGGAAAGTGGTAAAGAGGTTGCAATCAGTTTTTGGTCCTCTCTTGTCAAACCATTTTATCAACAAATCAGCCCCACAATATTTAACAGTCTGGTAACTGCGAGGCATGACACTTACCCTTCCTTAAAAAGCACGTTAGGCTGGGCACTGTGGCTCAAGCCTGTAATCCCAGCTCTTTGGGAGGCTGAGGCAGGTGGATCACCTGAGGTTGGGAGTTTGAGACCAGCCTAACCAACATGGAGAAACCCCGTATCTACTAAAAATACAACATTAGCCGGGCATGGTGGTGCATGCCTGTAATCCCAACTACTTGAGAGGCTGAGGCAGGAGAATAGCTTGAACCCGGGAGGCGGAGGTTGCAGTGAGCCCAGATCACGCCATTGCACTCCAGGCTGGGCGACAGAGCGAGACTCTGTCTCAAACAAACAAACAAACAAACAAAAAAGCATGTTAACAAAGCTGTGTGATCCTGTTTTTAGCATTTTACTCAGATTATCAGAAAAGTGTGGGTTGCATTCTACTTCAGGGACTTTCTCATCTACCTTTTTCTTACCCTCTCTGTATCTCCTTCTTTTTTTTGTTCCTGGTTGTCTCTGGCCTATACTATCTTTCTTCACTCTCCCTCTAATTGCTTTTCTTTTCTTATCTTTCTCACACCCCTCTGCCTCTTGCAGTTTCTTGGCACTCTGCCCTAAGCACTTTGATTCTTCTCTTTTAACTTCCATACTCATTCCTGATTTTACCCCCACCTTAGGCACACCTTTCCTCCTTCTGTCTTCTGCTATTCGCCCTGCACCCTTCAACAGTCTTTCTTCATCTTTAAGAGAAGGCACTATAGCAGAAAAAACCCTTGAGTGAAGAAGTAGGGAACCGGGATTTCAGGCCCTGCCTGGTCAGTGACAGCAGTATTACCTGGGGTAAGCCACTTACACATTCTGGGTCTCAATTTCTGCACATAGAAATAAAGTTGGTATGAGTCAATGGTTCTGAATAGGGCTAGAAATAGTCTCTTTTGTTCATTGTGTTTCCTGGTAACTAAAAGAATGCTAGGAACATAGGAGGAAGTCAATAATTTTTGTTGAATAAATGAATAAATGTGTTGCCTGAATAAACCACCAATGGCAGAGCATATACATTAAACCATTTTTTAGCAATAGGGTTGAATTTGCATTTATTCATACATATGTTTTCCCCTACTTTCTCTTGGGCATGAAAATCTACATTTGTGTGAATTTTGAGCAAGGTCATGAGCAAGGTCTGTGATCTGTAAATGGTGTGACATAAATTGGCCCATGAAGTAAAGAGCCCATGACCGTGACCGTCGTAGGACCCTAAAGATGTAGTAGGCCAAATGCAATTATAGATCATTTGACCATTCTCTAAAGCCATTTACAAGTATGTCTTAAACACATTTTTTAGAAAATCAAGAGCATATGAACAAAGCAAAAGAATAATTTTTGAAAAACAGACTACATTGAAAAGAGAACAGAATCCAGAGCATCTTGGGGTAATAAGTCAAAGATATAAAACATAAACTCCTTCAAAAGTACATAAATAACTGAAATAGATAATGCTTGCTCTCTGGAAATATAGTATGCAAGATGGAGAGAAGGTTAAACAGCAAGAAAATTAAGTAAACAAAAGCAACTTATCAATAGCACATTAAGACTTATAAACCAGTCAGGAAACAGCAAATTTGAAGTGCAGAGCCATTTCAAATGCATCTACCATGATATAATTGGACTCTAGATGTAAAGAGGAAATATGAGGATAATTAAATTTGAGGTTGTGGGAACTTAAAGATTATAATATAAACTGTATCAAATAAAAAAGGAAAAGCAAGAACAATGTGAGGAAGAGAAATAGCTTTTCTTTTGAAAAGAATCTTTATTTAGGACTCCAAGGACTCATTAGATAGAGAATCATTCATTAATTCTCTTCATATAATTAAAAAACAGATTTTAATGTAATAATTTAGAGTGGGGTAAATGTTTAGAATCCTTGTAGTTGTAAAATGTTTTCCTCTTTTCAATTATAATTTAAAAGGCTTTAACCTTATGCTATCCTTATACTGCAACTCTAGTGTTTCATTGTTAAAATTAAATTTTTAAAAGGCGATCTTTGTTCTTTTGAAATGTACTGCATAAGACAAATTTCAAATGGAAGAATAATATTTATTAAAACATCGCAATTGCCTTAACAAACTACTTAAAAAAAAACTTGGGGGAGGAGCCAAGATGGCTGAATAGGAATAGCTCCGGTCTACAGCTCCCAGCCTGAGCAACCCAGAAGATGGGTGATTTCTGCATTTCCATCTGAGGTACCGGGTTCATCTCACTAGGGAGTGCCAGACAGTGGGCACAGGACAGTGGGTGCAGCACACCGTGCATGAGCTGAATCAGGGCGAGGCATTGCCTCACTCAGGAAGCGCAAGGGGTCAGGGAGTTCCCTTTCCTGGTCAAGGAAAGGGGTGACAGACGGCACCTGGAAAATTGGGTCACTCTCACCCAAATACTGCGCTTTTCCGATGGGCTTAGGAAACGGCACACCAGGAGATTATATCCCACACATGGCTCGGAGGGTCCTATGCCCACGGAGTCTCGCTGATTGCCAGCACAGCAGTTTGAGATCAAACTGCAAGGTGGCAGCGAGGCTGGGGGAGGGGCACCCACCATTGCCCAGCCTTGCTTAGGTAAACAAAACAGCCAGGAAGCTCGAACTGGGTGGAGCCCACCACAGCTCAAGGAGGCCTGCCTGCCTCTGTAGGCTCCACCTCTGGGGGCAGGGCACAGACAAACAAAAAGACAGCAGTAACCTCTGCAGACTTAAATGTCCCTGTCTGACAGCTTTGAAGAGAGCAGTGGTTCTCCCAGCACACAGCTGGAGATCTGAGAACGGGCAGACTGCCTCCTCAAGTGGGTCCCTGACCCCTGACCCCCAAGCAGCCTAACTGGGAGGCACCCCCCAGTAGGGGCAGACTGACACCTCAAACGGCCAGGTACTCCTCTGAGACAAAACTTCCAGAGGAATGATCAGACAGCAGCATTCGCAGTTCACGAAAATCCGCTCTTCTGCAGCCACCTCTGCTGATACCCGGGCAAACAGGGTCTGGAGTGGACCTCTAGCAAACTCCAACAGACCTGCAGCTGAGGGTCCTGTCTGTTAGAAGGAAAACTAACAAACAGAAAGGACATCCACACCAAAAACCCATCTGTACCTCACCATCATCAAAGACCAAAAGTAGATAAAACCACAAAGATGGGGAAAAAACAGAGCAGAAAAACTGGAAACTCTAAAAAGCAGAGCGTCTCTCCTCCTCCAAAGGAACGCAGTTCCTCACCAGCAACGGAACAAAGCTGGATGGAGAATGACTTTGACGAGCTGAGAGAAGAAGGCTTCAGATGATCAAATTACTCCGAGCTACGGGAGGACATTCAAACCAAAGGCAAAGAAGTTGAAAACTTTGAAAAAAATTTAGAAGAATGTGTAACTAGAATAACCAATACAGAGAAGTGCTTAAAGGAGCTGATGGAGCTGAAAACCAAGGCTCGAGAACTACGTGAAGAATGCAGAAGCCTCAGGAGCCGATGCGATCAACTGGAAGAAAGGATATCAGCGATGGAAGATGAAATGAATGAAATGAAGCGAGAAGGGAAGTTTAGAGAAAAAAGAATAAAAAGAAACGAACAAAGCCTCCAAGAAACACGGGACTATGTGAAAAGACCAAATCTATGTCTGATTGGTGTACCTGAAAGTGACGGGGAGAATGGAACCAAGTTGGAAAACACTCTGCAGGATATTATCCAGGAGAACTTCCCCAATCTAGCAAGGCAGGCCAACATTCAGATTCAGGAACTACAGAGAACGCCACAAAGATACTCCTCGAGAAGAGCAACTCCAAGACACATAATTGTCAGATTCACCAAAGTTGAAATGAAGGAAAAAATGTTAAGGGCAGCCAAAGAGAAAGGTCAGGTTACCCTCAAAGGGAAGCCCATCAGACTAACAGCGGATCTCTCTGCAGAAACTCTACAAGCCAGAAGAGAGTGGGGGCCAATATTCAACATTCTTAAAGAAAAGAATTTTCAACCTAGAATTTCATATCCAGCCAAACTAAGCTTCATAAGTGAAGGAGAAATAAAATACTTTACAGACAAGCAAATGCTGAGAGAGTTTGTCACCACCAGGCCTGCCGTAAAAGAGCTCCTGAAGGACGCGCTAAACATGGAAAGGAACAACCGGTACCAGCCGCTGCAAAATCATGCCAAAATGTAAAGACCAACGAGACTAGGAAGAAACTGCATCAACTAACGAGCAAAATAACCAGCTAACATCATAATGACAGGATCAAATTCACACATAACAATATTAACTTTAAATGTAAATGGATTAAATGCTCCAATTAAAAGACACAGACTGGTAAACTGGATAAAGACTCAAGACCCATCAGTGTGCTGTATTCAGGAAACCCATCTCACATGCAGAGACACACATAGGCTCAAAATAAAAGGATGGAGGAAGATCTACCAAGCAAATGGAAAACAAAAAAAGGCAGGGGTTGCAATCCTAGTCTCTGATAAAACAGACTTTAAACCAACAAAGATCAAAAGAGACAAAGAAGGCCATTACATAATGGTAAAGGGATCAATTCAACAAGAAGAGCTAACTATCCTAAATATATATGCACTCAATACAGGAGCACCCAGATTCATGAAGCAAGTCCTGAGTGACCTACAAAGAGACTTAGACTCCCACACAATAATAATGGGAGACTTTAACACCCCACTGTCAACATTAGACAGATCAACGAAGACAGAAAGTTAACAAGGATACCCAGGAATTGAACTCAGCTCTGCACCAAGCAGACCTAATAGACATCTACAGAACTCTCCACCCCAAATCAACAGAATATACACTTTTTTCAGCACCACACCACACCTATTCCAAAATTGACCACATAGTTGGAAGTAAAGCTCTCCTCAGCAAATGCAAAAGAACAGAAATTATAACAAACTGTCTCTCAGACCACAGTGCAATCAAACTAGAACTCAGGATTAAGAAACTCACCCAAAACTGCTCAAGTACATGGAAACTGAACAACCTGCTCCTGAATGACTACCGGGTACATAATGAAATGAAGGCAGAAATAAAGATGTTCTTTGAAACCAATGAGAACAAAGACACAACATACCAGAATCTCTGGGACACATTCAAGGCAGTGTGAAGAGGGTAATTTATAGTACTAAATGCCCACAAGAGAAAGCAGGAAAGATCCAAAATCGACATCCTAACATCCCAATTAAAAGAACTGGAGAAGCAAGAGCAAACACATTCAAAAGCTAGCAGAAGGCAAGAAATAACTAAGATCAGAGCAGAACGGAAGGAAATAGAGACACAAAAAACCCTTCAAAAAATCAATGAATCGAGGAGCTGGTTTTTTGAAAGGATCAACGAAATTGATAGACCACTAGCAAGACTAATAAAGAAGAAAAGAGAGAAGAATCAAATAGATGCAATAAAAAATGACAAAGGGGATATCACCATCGATCCCACAGAAATACAAACTACCATCAGAGAATACTATAAACACCTCTACGCAAATAAACTAGAAAATCTAGAAGAAATGGATAAATTCCTCCACACATACACTCTGCCAAGACTAAACCAGGAAGAAGTTGAATCTCTGAATAGACCAATAACAGGATCTGAAATTGTGGCAATAATCAATAGCTTACCAACCAAAAAGAGTCCAGGACCAGATGGATTCACAGCCGAATTCTACCAGAGGTACAAGGAGGAACTGGTACCATTCCTTCTGAAACTATTCCAATCAATAGAAAAAGAGGGAATCCTCCCTAACTCATTTTATGAGGCCAGCATCATCCTGATACCAAAGCTGGGCAGAGACACAACCAAAAAAGAGAATTTTAGACCAATATCCTTGATGAATATTGATGCAAAAATCCTCAATAAAATACTGGCAAATCGAATCCAGCAGCACATCAAAAACTTATCCACCATGATCAAGTGGCCTTCATCCCTGGGATGCAAGGCTGGTTCAATATATGCAAATCAATAAATGTAATCCAGCATATAAACAGAACCAAAGACAAAAACCACATGATTATCTCAATAGATGCAGAAAAGGCCTTTGACAAAATTCAACAACGCTTCATGCTAAAAACGCTCAATAAATTAGGTATTGATGGGACGTATCTCAAAAAATAAGAGCTATCTATGACAAACCCACAGCCAATATCATACTGAATGGGCAAAAACTGGAAGCATTCCCTTTGAAAACTGGCACAAGACAGGGATGCCCTCTCTCACAGCTCCTATTCAACATAGTGTTGGAAGTTCTGGCCAGGGCAATTAGGCAGGAGAAGGAAATAAAGGGCATTCAATTAGGAAAAGAGGAAGTCAAACTGTCCCTGTTTACAGATGACATGATTGTATATCTAGAAAACCCCATTGTCTCAGCCCAAAGTCTCCTTAAGCTGATAAGCAACTTCAGCAAAGTCTCAGGATACAAAATCAATGTGCAAAAATCACAAGCATTCTTATACACCAATAACAGACAAACAGAGAGCCAAATCATGAGTGAACTCCCATTCACAATTGCTTCAAAGAGAATAAAATACCTAGGAATCCAACTTACAAGGGATGTGAAGGACCTCTTCAAGGAGAACTACAAGCCACTGCTCAATGAAATAAAAGAGGATACAAACAAATGGAAGAACATTCCATGCTCATGGGTAGGAACAATCAATAACGTGAAAAAGGCCATACTGCCCAAGGTAATTTATAGATTCAATGCCATCCCCATCAAGCTACCAATGCCTTTCTTCACAGAATTGGAAAAAACTACTTTAAAGTTCATATGGAACCAAAAAAGAGCCCGCATCGCCAAGTCAATCCTAAGCCAAAAGAACAAAGCTGGAGGCATCATGCTATCTGACTTCAAACTATACTACAAAGCTACAGTAACCAAAACAGCATGGTACTGGTGCCAAAACAGAGATATAGATCAATGGAACAGAACAGAGCCCTCAGAAATAATGCCGCATATCTACAACTATCTGATCTTTGACAAACCTGACAAAAACAAGAAATGGGGAAAGGATTCCCTATTTAATAAATGGTGCTGGGAAAACTGGCTAGCCAAATGTTGAAAGCTGAAACTGGATCCCTTCCTTACACCTTACACAAAAATTAATTCAAGATGGATTAAAGACTTAAACGTTAGACCTAAAACCATAAAAACCCTAGAAGAAAACCTAGGCATTACCATTCAGGACATAGGCATGGGCAAGGACTTCATGTCTAAAACACCAAAAGCAATGGCAACAAAAGCCAAAATTGACAAATGGGATCTAATTAAACTTAAGAGCTTCTGCACAGCAAAAGAAACTACCATCAGAGTGAACAGCCAACCTACAGAATGGGAGAAAATTTTCGCAACCTACTCATCTGACAAAGGGCTAATATCCAGAATCTACAATGAACTCAAACAAATTTACAAGAAAAAAACAAACAACCCTATCAAAAAGTGGGCAAAGGATATGAACAGACACTTCTCAAAAGAAGACATTTATGCAGCCAAAAGACACATGAAAAAATGCTCATCATCACTGGCCATCAGAGAAATGCAAATCAAAACCACAATGAGATACCATCTCACACCAGTTAGAATGGCAATCATTAAAAAGTCAGGAAACAACAGGTGCTGGAGAGGATGTGGAGAAATAGGAACACTTTTACACTGTTGGTGGGACTGTCAACTAGTTCAACCATTGTAGAAGTCAGTGTGGCGATTCCTCAGGGATCTAGAACTAGAAATACCATTTGACCCAGCCATCCCATTACTGGGTATATACCCAAAGGACTATAAATCATGCTGCTATAAAGACACATGCACACGTATGTTTATTGTGGCACTATTCACAATAGCAAAGACTTGGAACCAACCCAAATGTCTAACAATGATAGACTGGATTAAGAAAATGTGGCACATATACACCATGGAATACTATGCAGCCATAAAAAATGATGAGTCCATGTCCTTTGTAGGCACATGGATGAAATTGGAAATCATCATTCTCAGTAAACTATCGCAAGGACAAAAAACCAAACACCACATGTTCTCACTCATAGGTGGGAATTGAACAATGAGAACACATGGACACAGGAAGGGGAACATCACACTCTGAGGACTGTTGCGGCGTGGGGGGAGGGGGGAGGGATGGCATTAGGTGATATACCTAATGCTAAATGACGAGTTAATGGGTGCAGCACACCAGCATGGCACATGTATACATATGTAACTAACCTGCACATTGTGCACATGTACCCTAAAACTTAAAGTATAATAATAATAAAAAAAAGAATAGAACACAAACACACACACACACACACACAAACTCAAGTGACGATATTGAAACTGAATTTTCCATGTTTAAACATTCATTTAAATTCAGAATTACTTGAACTAGACAAAATTTCAAGAAGTTGAGCAAGAGGTCTCTTCTTCTACAATAATTCAATTTAAATACATATAATAGATTTATGAGATTCCAGGCACTATTCTGGGCATTGGAAATACAGATATGGACAACACATAGTCTTTGTCTTCCAAAGCTGATGGTCTCATAGGGGGACAAAAATGCCCATAAATAACTATAACATAATGATAGTCGTATATTCCATAAAAGAACAAAGCATTATGGCCACAGAGAAGAACATATTACTCACTTCTAATAGCTCTTATAAAACTTTGGTTGTAATCCTGATTCTCTGATGACTTAGTGAATGGTGCTAGACAGAAAAAAGTATATTGTTGACAGTGGGTAGGCAAATTCCCTTCCCCCTCTACCTCCTACTTTCAGTAGTTCAGAGATGAGACTGGGTGCGGTGGCTCACGCCTGTAATCCCAGCACTTTGGGAGGCCGAGGTGGGCATATGGCTTGAGGTCAGGAGTTCAAGACCAGTGTGGCCAACATAGTAGAAACCCAGTCTCTACTAAAAATATAAAAATTAGCTGGGCGTAGTGGTGTGCACTTGTAATCCCAGCTACTTGGGAGGCTGAGGCATGAGAATCACTTGAACCTGGGAGAGAGAGGTTGTAGTGAGTGGAAATAGTGCCACTGTACTCTAGCCTGGGCAACAGAGTGAGACTCCATCTCAAAAAAAAAAAAAAGGAATTTAGAGATGAATGTGTACTGTTTTCAACCTTGGGGTAAGGGGAACAAGTGCTGACATAGGCATTCCACAGTAGGAATTGCGCAGGAGCACACTTGGAAGCTGAGATGTTAGGCCCATTGCCCCTGGCCTTAATTCTACAACCACGTACTTCAGCATCTGGCATCTTGAAATGGTCAAGAAAAACAAGAACATTAATCTTACTGTGAGACTCATATATCTCTCACTGTGGCAGGTAAGAGGATCAGTCTTTCGATTCATCTTTTACTAGATCCCTATTGAATTTCTCACACAACAGATTCCCATATCATCCCTGTTCCCACAGAGCCCCACAATTGCACCTTCTTTCGCCCACTTGCAGCAGATACCTTCAAGTCCTATTTTCCTACAAAGTTGTATGTCATCTGATATGAATATCCTAAAGTACTCACGTTAAGGTTCCATTCCAGCAACCTCAAAATCTTTATTATCTTACAGTGTACTGCTTAGGAGTAGAAATTCTGGAATCGAATTACCTGGAATTAAATTTTGCTTATACCACTTACTGTCTCTCACAGAGAAACACTGGGCTAAAAAAAATTGAGCCTTAGATTTTTCATCTGCAAAATGAGGAAATTAATAGTATTTACCTTATCGTTAGTCGTTGATAAAATTAAATACTTCTAGACTACTGAGAATAGAGCCTGATATTCCATAAAACTACAAAATAACTATTATTATTATTATTATTATCCCTCTATTGCTGAGAATGAAGATAAATGTCGTATTCATTAAAGGTCCTCTTTCCTCTGGCCTCCTTCAGAAGTTCACTCTAATTCTCTACATCTTATATCTTGACTTATTTCCATTAGGTCTATTCCCTTGCTACTTCAAAATTCCATTTTAAAAACCTATTTCCTTATCCTGCTACAGTACTGTGGGTCTCCCTTGCAGCATTGACAAACTTCTTTAAAAAGCCCTTGCCCCCTTTTAAAATCACCTACCCACTTGTTTCTATCTAATCAATTTGGTCCAAGTGTTCTTTTTCATCACTAGTAGACTTCCGTCTACCAAATATGAGGGCTTTTCTTCGTCACTCTTCTTCTCCGCCTCTGCGTTTAATAGCAACTGAATATTGACCAACAACTTCCTCCTTCTTGAAACTCTCTTCCTTTCCCTTCCATGACTCGCTTCCTACATCTCAGAACGAGCCTTCTCTGCATCTCTCTTAGACGTGGTCTTTTCTCAAGTTGTCCTCAGTCTCCTTTTACCAGATTTATTCCTGAGCAATATCATCTACTCCCACGGTTCAGCTCTATATCTGACTCCCAGATCATATCCCTGGCCTGATACCTGAGAAAATCTACACACTAGTATTTCCAACTCAATCGGGGTCATTTGTACCTGCATTTCTTGCTGCACTTAAAAACTCAGCTTATTCAAGTTTAAACATTTTCCCTCCAAAGGGAATTTTATTTGACTGACTTACTCCTGTTGGTATCTCTTCTCAACCCATTCTCTCTCTGTGTTCCAGTCATGCTGGCCTTCTTTCCATTTAAAATGCCACCTTACAGCCTGTGTTACCTCTATTAGAAACTTCCTTTCTTTTCCCAGCCTAGTAAACTTCTTTAGCTTGAATGTCCCTTTCTCAGGGTAGCCCTTCCATCCTTATTAATGCTTAGCATTTTTTTTTTTTTCGAGATGGGTTCTCTCTCTGTCACCCAGGTTTGAGTGCAGTGGCACAGTCATAGTTCACTGCCTCACTGCAACCTCAAACTCCTGAGTTCAACCAGTCCTCCTGCTTCAGCCTCCCAAGTAGCTGGGACTACAGGTGCAGGCCACCACACCTGGCTAATTCTTTCTTAAATTTTTTTTTTTTTTTAGATGGAGTCTTGCTCTGTTGCCCAGGCTGGAGTGCAGTGGCACGATCTCAGCTCACTGCAAGCTCCACCTCCCAGGTTCATGTCATTCTCCTGCCTCAGCCCCTGAGTAGCTGGGACTACAGGCGCCCGCCACCACGCCTGGCTAATTTTTTGTATTATAGTATTGTAGTAGAGACGAGGTTTCACTGTGTTAGTCAGGATGGTCTTGATCTCCTGACCTCGTGATATGCCCGCCTAGGCCTCCCAAAGTGCTGGAATTACAGGTGTGAGCCACTGCGCCTGGCCTCTTAAATTTTTTTTGTAGAGATAGGGTCTTGCTTTGTTGCCCAGGCTGGTCTCCAACTCCTGGCTTCAAGTGATCCTCTCACCTTGGCCTCCCAAAGTGCTGGGATTACAGGCATGAGCCACTGAACTTGGCCAGGACTAGTTTGTTTTGATCTCAGTTGTACCTCCAGTACCTGGTTTATGGTTGAGCCTTCCATAACTATTCACTGATGAACAAAAGAATAAATGAATACAAAGGCATCAAACAGTATAGCACATTTGAGGAATTATAAATAGTTTTATGACTGAAGCATAAAGGGAATTGGGTGAGGGGGTGGGAAAGGGGAAGCAGCAAAAGATGACACTGAAGTGGTATGCAGGGGTCAGTTCACCGCAGGCTGTGAGCATTGTTGGGAAGCTTTATCTTTATTTTGTATGTGGGATTGGGTTTGCTAGGGGTTGCAATCAGGAAAGTAAGACAACCAGTTGCATGTTTTGGAAGATCATACTGACAGCGCTGCAGAAAAAAGAGATTAGAGAGGATGGGTACTTCTCTAGATGAAGGGGAATGAAGACGTGGACTATGTGTTTGGGTTGTTTGTACTGAACATCTGCTGCTTTTGCCTGCCTGTCATCAACTCCCATTTCTTCTGACAACAGTGCTCCCATTTTCCTTTTATAAAAAGTATCTATTCCCCACTGGATGCTGTTCTGTTGAGACTTTCAATAAAGATGCCCCGCACTCCCACCAAGGGGCAGGAGTATGATCCGAACTAAGCCAATCAAATTTTCTCTCTCTGGAATCAGAGACGCAAACTGGGTGACACAAAGACTGAAAAATGACTGGGGCTCATTCATCCCAATTGTGGCCTCTGAAGAGACTGTTCTTGCTCCCTGGATCCCCAGAGTTATCCAATTTCCTACCCTTCCTTGGTTGCCTAGCTTTTTAAAATAGTCTGTGTGCTATCCATATCTTTCTAATAAATTCTTTTTTTTTCTTTTTTGCTTAAGTTAGCCAGAGTTGGTTACTGTTGCTTACAACCAAAGTATCCTAATTGATACAGCACTGTATCCCAAACTTGCCTGAATATAAACATCATCTAAGGTGCTTGTTAAAAATACATATTTCTGGATCCTACCCTAGCCAAAATCACTGAATCAGTAACCCCAGGGGAACAGCCTAGGAATCTTTATCATTAATACATTTTTTCTGGTGGGTTTTAATAACCAGGCAAACTTGGCAAACACCTAACTAGGGCAAAGACAGCAGGGAAAGAAAAACAAAGAAACTGACAGACATAGTGATAAGTTGGATGTGGTGGATGAGGAGAGGGACCTGACTTGAGTGACTATCAGGATGATGATGCTCTAAAAGCTAAGGAGAAGCATGTTTATAGGGGAACAATGAATTTAGTTTTGGGATATGCTGATATTTAGATAATGCAGGATATTTAAGGGAAAATAGGTAGCTAGTAAATGGTGCTGCCACTTACTAGATGTGTGACCTTGGATAAGTTACTTAGCCTCTCTGTGTAATGGAGATGATGATGATGATGATCATCATCATCATCATCTTAGTAATTATAATACCTATTCATAGGGTTTTATGACACTTAATATTAACGCACTTAGAACTGTGCCTGGCACATATAGGTACTACATAAGTGGCAGAGAAATGAATGAAAAAAGTGGGATATAAGGGTCTGCATTTTAGGAGAGAAGACTAAGGCTTCTGAGTTATGATCCTAAAGGGAGTGACTGAAGTCACAGAAGTGAATGATCTAAGAATGTATGGACCTACAGTATATAAAAAACAGAAGGACCTCTACTTGGTGGGCTTTTTGTCTTATTTCAACCTATCAAAATTCTTCGACAACATTTCATCAATTCTATGATGACTTTTTTCACATTTTTCACATCTCTGGAAAAGGAATGCCTCTTGCCATCAATGACATGTCATTGTTTAATTATCAGAGTTCTTTCTTTTTTAGTGGTGCATAAAATAATGGTGTGTCTTTCAGTTGACAGCATCTTAGATTTGATGATATGAGAAGTATGATCTCTCTTCTTTGAACCTCAAAGACATCCCATATCAGCCTCTTCTATAACATTTATTTTAGCCTGCTGAATATTAGAGTCGTCCATCAGCTACTAGACTGCAAGAACCCCAAGGGTCAAGACATCTCTGACTCTTCCTTTTGTTTCTCAAAGGACACACTAAATGGTTTTGCCTGCAAAAGACCCTTAATAAAAACTGCTTGGATTAAATTGAATTCTAAAGCAGGATATAAATTATTTTTAGAATTTCTGATAATTTTGCAATTAGTCTCATTGCAGTTCCCATCTCTTAATTTGACATGTGTGAGTACACACTTGTTTCCAGATTACTAACATTACATCTAATTCAAAGCATCTACAATGTGAATTCCCCAGGTGGTTGGTTACATGAACTATTTCAAGAAGCATATTCCCAGCATTCTGGGAATATTAAAAAGATAAGACCAGAAATCTTACTACAAAGTTATATTGAGAATAGAAAACACTGTTCATACACATATTAATAACTGTGTAATTACTACAGATGTTGATACTTTATGTGTTATCTTAGTTTGCGCTGTTCTTTCTGTTAATGAAGCTTTATTCCTTTTCCTTGTTTACATGTGAGACTTTGGGTGGCCATTACCTGTGTGTTCAGTCTCACCAAATCCCTAGGGGTCAACTACATGCTCAGACATGCATCATTATTGAAGTAAAGAGCTCACCTCCTCCCCAAGCCTACTTTTTGCACAGAACACACCTCAAGCCTTGGCAATGGCCAGGTCAATTCTCTTGGTCTGTTCCAGCTGAATTTTCTACCATCCTTCTCTCCACCATTTCTGACTCTGCCATCCCACTGCTCAAGCACTAATATCACCTCTCACCTTCTGGATCCTAGATCACATTAGCCTCTCTTCTTTTCCAAGGCCACAGGTTAATAAAGCCTATCCAGTGTCACAATAAGAAAGACGAATTTAATTGCTGTCACTGATGATTGCTATTTTGTTTCTCTCTTTTCTCTCTATGGCTCTTCCTGTGCTGTTTTGGGGGGCTGTTTTGTTCTCAGTGGAATTTCTCATCTTCAGGTGGACAGCCACATGTGTCTGTGTCCAGTCAGTCTTTTGGCCCCTGTTTCTTTTTACAGTACAATCTTGCATTGTGATCTTGTTCACTGAGTACTCTCTCCTCCACAGAGCTCACTAAGGATCCAAGGGTACTTTGAGTACTCTTAGCATTAAGTAAATGGGTTACAGGCATGTTATGTCACCATAATAATATGTAATGTCTCAGTCCCATCATCTACCTTTTCCCATAATCCTGAGAGAAATTTGCAGTGCATCCCATGCCCACCAAGGCTCAGACTCAACCTGTCCTCCAAGCCTTACCTCTCCCAGCATCCTGCACACTGTCTCCTCTCCGTAGGCTTCCAGCCAGATCAGACTATACAACAACATCCAAACTCCCCATGGACTCAGGCACCTCTCAATCTTTGTTCCTATTATTTGCCTAAGCCCGGAATTCTCTTTCCTCCTTTTTGGCCACTGAAATCCTATTCATTTACTCAAATCTGACTAAAGTAGGACGTCCTTCATGAAGTCTCTCAGTCTCTACCTGAAAATAACTGTCTGTTTCTCTATTCTCCCACAACAGATTTCTTGCATTGCTGTGTCTGTACTTCATTGTATCTTGAATGATTATTAGTACTTAGCTAATTCCCCATAACATTTTAAGTTCTTTGTGGTCGGAGACTCCATCTTGTCTCAGTATTCCTTACATCAGCACCAAAATGCCTCATGATGTTTACTAAATGGTTGACTACACAAAGGTAGAGAGATTGCTTACAGTGATGCAAGTATTGTAAAAGTAAGTAATATTCCAGAAGAGTAAGATGAACACCTAGAAACTCTTGCAATTTTGAATTCTCTAAAATTAACAGGAAAGTCAGTTGCCCTTAGAAAGCACACTAGTCTGGAAATTAAGGGGTTTGCGTGTTAGTCTTGGTTCTGCCTTGGGTAGGTCATGTTTCCTCTCTGGCTTGGTCTCTTCATAGCTAAGACAAAGGGGTTGCTCTAGATCACTATTTCCCAAACCTTAATTTTTGCAGTATCTGTACTTTATTTGCTTAATAGTTTAAATCACCCAAGGCCTAACATTACTACCAACTTTAGCCTTATCCTAAATAAGAATATCTGTGAAATTGCGGTTTCATTGCAGCAGCTGTGATTTGTTAACATAAATTAAATATAACTGTTAAGTAAAAATAAAAATCTATGTACCATTAAAATAACTTCCTATGCCACTAATGGCACATAGTCCATGCTTTAGGAGGTACTGGTTTAGACAAGTTCCTTTCAGCTCTAAGGACTTTAAAATCTTCTCTGGGGAAGTTATGCCCCCTCTTGAGCCATTTAACAAAATGCATTAAATGAATCTTGAATGGGAATGATTCAGCATTACCCTCAGGGAATAGAATGTAACTTAATAAGCCTTCCAGCACCTCTAATGACTGGGATTCCACCCTTTTTATGCCTCCCCTCTGAGTGAGGTGCTGTTTGCACATTCTGCCTTTTCTGCAGCCTCCGCTTTCCTGCAGAGTCCTGTATGTGTCTGCCTGCCCGGATCTCCCCTCTGAGGGCTGTTTATGTTTGCACACTCGGCTTGTCCTGTGGACTTGTCTAACTAAGCTCCCCTTTGAGGGCTGTATATTTTGGCACAGTCTGGCTCTCCACGGGATTCGTTTGTCCATTAACACCTCTTGTCTTGCAGTTATAGTAAAGTCTTTGCTGCCCTTGCCTCAAGCAAATAAGCCCACACGATTCTATACTTAACTATTCTTCTGTGTATTTCCATTTATTTTCTATACTTTATACAATGAACATGTATAAAGTTTATAATAAGAAAAGCTATAAATTTTTGTTTTTAAAACTGTGAAGAGGACATTTGGTTGCAGATGATGGAATAAAGGCATTGTAACTTAATTCTCCTCTTTCGAAACCAATTTGACAACAACAAAAATAACGTAAAGCAGCCTTAAGAAGAAGGCCATTATCAATGAAGCAAGTAAACAGCCATAATACCAAGCACCATAATTACAAAGCATACTTACCATGTACTGAGCTTGCTTGCTTGAGGTAGAATAAAGAGTCCTGAAAACTGTCACAGCCTTGAAAGCATACTAAGAACTCTAAAAGGTGGAAGTGGAGAGTGTCTCTATAAAGACTTAGCTCCTCACCACAGAAAAGACTGAGTTGAAGAACCCATATTAAACTCTGACTTTTATTATTATTATTATTAATTGACTTATTATTTGCCACATGTGCTTCTAGCCAAAAAAGACTGATAGTGATAAAGAAAGGGGTGAGCTTACCAGATAGCGACACAGAGTCTAGATCTAAGGGAAATTGCTGTGAGCTGCACTGACCTCTGGAATGTGGAGAACAGAAGAGGGAGTGTACTCCCAGAGCACAGGACATGCAAACTTGGTGGAAGGAAGTATGAACAACAGATCCTAACAGAGATAGTACGCTGCCCCCATTCACATACTTCTGCAAATAGATGGCTCGATTCAAAGATGAATAATAATTAGAATAGGAGAAAGAAAACTGTTTATCTGCTGACACTATTATTGTGTATGTAGAAAATTCAAAAGAATCTACAAACTATTAGAATTACTAAGTGAATTTTGCAACGTCACTGGATATAAGGTCAACATACAAATGTAAATTTGATCACTATCTACTACCAACAACTACGAAGAAAATAAAACTTTAAGAAAGATACAACTTCAAAAACATCAAACACCTAGAAATATATCTAATGAAAGTAGGTAAGACCTCTGCCTTGAAAACTATAAAACCTTATGGAGAGGAATGAAGAACTCAAAATAAATGAAGGGATTTACCATATTATGGAATGAAAGACTCAATGTTGTAAAGATGTTAATTAATCCTAAATTAAACTACCGATTCAATGCAACCTCTGTCAGAATTTCAGCAGGTTCTTGTGTAGACTAATGAGCTGAGTCTAAAATTTATATGGCAATGCCAAAAGCCAAAAATATCAAAGGTAATCTTGAAGAAAATCAAAGTTGGAAGAGACTTATACCACCAGATATGAAGACTTATTATAAAGCTATAGTAATTGGCCAGGCACGGTGGCTCACACCTGTAATCCCAGCACTTTGGGAGGCTGAGGGGGCGTGGATCTCGAGGTCAGGAGATTGAGACCATCCTGGCTAACATGGTGAAACCCTGTCTCTACTAAAAATACAAAAAAAATTAGCCGGGCATGGTGGTGGGCGCCTGTAGTTCCAGCTACTCAGGAGGCTGAGGCAGGAGAATGGCATGAACCCGGGAGGTGGAGCTTGCAGTGAGCCGAGATCGCACCACTGCACTCCAGTCTGGGCAACAGAGCAAGACTCTGTCTCCAAAGGAAAAAAAAAATTAAGCTATAGTAATTCAGACATCGAGGTTTTGGTGCAAGAATAGACAAACCAACCAATGAAACATAATACAAGGTCCAAAAACAGACCTTTACCTATATATGATCATCTGATTGATGCCAAAGGCACCAATGCAGTATACTGAGGAAAGGATGATCTTTTTCAATAAATGCTGTTCAGTCAATTGAATATTCATATGGAAAAATGTTTATTGACTCCTACCTTATACCATACAATAAAACAATTCCAGATTGACTACAGATCTAAATATGAAAGGTAAAACAAGGAAGCTTTTAGAAACATAGGAGAACATCTTTGTGACAGTGGAGTACGCAAATATTTACTAAACAAGACACAAAGAATCTTGATCATAAAGAAAAAAATGGATAAACTGGACAATGTTAAAGTTAAGAATGTGTGTTTATCAAAAGACACCATTGAGGCCAGGTGCAGTGGCTCACGCCTGCAATCCCAGCACTTTGGGAGACCGAGGTGGGCAGATCATGAGGTCAAGAGATCGAGACCAGCCTGGCCAACATGGTGAAACCTTGTCTCTACTAAAAATACAAAAATTAGGTGGGCATGGTGGCATGTTCCTGTAGTCCTAGCTATTTGGGAGGCTGAGGCAGGAAAATCACTTGAACCCAGGAGGCGGAGGTTGCAGTGAGCCGAGATCATGCCACTACATCTGTCAAAGGATTCATATCCAGAATATATAAAGAAAAGGACAGACAGTTTGATAGAAAAATGAATAAAACCCTGAACGGACATCTCATAAAAGTAACTATCCAAATGGCCAATAAATATAGGAAAAGGTGCTGAATGTCATTATTAATCACAGCAATATAAAACAAAATCAACACCACTACATGTATCTGAGAATGGCTAAAATGAAAAAAAAATCAAGTGTTGACAAGGCTGTGGAGAAACCAAAATTTTCATACACTGCTGGTAGGAATAAAAGTTTATACACCTTGGCAGAATCTATTAAAGCCAAATGTAAACATATTCTATGATCCTGCTACTCCATCCCTAGGTATACATCCAATAGAAATGTACGTATATGTTTACTAAAAGATGTCCACTAGATGTTCCTAGCAGCACTGTGTGTAATGGTTAAAACACTGAAACTCTAAATGTCCATAAACAATAAAATGGATTTATAAATTGTGGTATATTCAAGTGAGATACCATCCCACAATGAGAATGAGCAATCCACAACTATACCCAAAAATATGGATGCTTCCCACAAATATAATGTTGAGCGAAAAAATCCAGACACAAAAAATACTCTATGATTCCATTTATAGAGTATAAAACTGGCAAAATTATTCCACATCATTTGCAGTCAGGATAGTGGTTACTATTCAGACAGCAATGACTAGAAGGGAGAACTTGGGGAGGGGAATTCTGGGTTGCTAGTAATATTCCGACACTTGATCAGGGAACTGGATACGTGGGCATTTTCAGTCTGTGAACATTCATTGAAAATTCACTTAGGATATGTGTACATTTCTATACATGTGTCATGTTTCAACAAAAAGTTTTTGAAAACCCTACTTGTTTCCAATATCTCACGAAAGGGAGATTTCACCAAAAAATACATATTTCTGGCTTCTGAAAACATCTGAAGATCTGTTCATGGCGGCTTACTTCTAAGAATCCTCTGGAGCTGAGCAGAGGCCGTACCCTTGAGATAGGGTATACACCATTCGCTACCCACTTTGCTCATTCATGTTCCCTGTCTAGCCTTTCTAGGCATCTGAGTTTGTGTCCCTGGGAATCGAAGCCTCTCTGTCTGTTGGTTCTTGTTTTTCTTTCGGAGACAGGGTCTCAGTCTGTTGGCCAGGCTGGAGTGCAGTGGCGCAATCTTGCCGCACTGCAACCTCCGCCTCTCAGGTTCAGGCTATCTCCTGCCTCAGCCTCCTGAGCAGCTGGGATTACAGGCAGCTGCCATCACGCCTGGCTAATTTTTGTATTTTTAGTAGAGATGGGGTTTCACCATGTTAGCCAGGCTGGTCTTAAATTCCTGACCTTAAGTGATCCACCTATCTTGGCCTCCCAAAGTGCTGGGATTACAAGCATGAGCCGCTGCACCCGGCCTTGTCTATTGGTTCTTTAACTCAGTTCTGAGTCCCCAGGATAGAGCTCACTCTTTGCCCTGTGTACTCTTTCCTTCTGTCCTCTATTCTCCCCCTGCCCCAACTCTACACTCCCACTGTGGTTGTACCTCAGCACACTCTCCAGTCATCTTACCCTGAAGGCTTCTCTCCTGACCTGTGCTAGCACTCATCTGATTATGTCTATCCTCACATGCCCCAAGTCCTTCTCACTCTCCCCTTATCTGCTTCCTGATTTCATTAGTCCATCCGCTCACTCACCGACCGACAAACATTTATTGACTACTTGTTATGTGCCAGACTGTTCAAGAGCAGGTGAAGAGCAGGTGAATGACGGGATAGTCTTTGTCCCGAGGTCCCTACCCTCTGATGAGAAGTAAAGACAGCCTGGGAGAGTCACTATACAGATAAAGCATTATAAGAACGTGGGAAGTCTGAGATTTATTCTGTCTGGGAGGAGAATGTGGGGGTTCTGGAGAGGCCTTGTGGAAGAGATGGTTTGTGAGCTGTATTTTTTAAAACTGGCGGCTATTTAGATTTGCAGAGAGTAAAGGAGACTCTTCCAGACAAAGACTGGGTTCTGGGTTCATGTGGGAAAGAGTATGTATTTCACTGTGGCTGTATGTCCTAAAAGGGAGCAGTGGGAAGTTAGGGTGGAAAATAAGCTGGAGTCAGACCATGGAGAGTCATGGAGGCCTCACTACAGACTTTATTGTATAGGTAGTGAAGACTATTAAAAGGTTTTTAAAAATAGAGTGCAGAGCCAGGAGTATAAAGAATCTTTCATCCATGTTCATCTCTCCTACTCTCTCTGAGTCGCTTAGTTTCCCCCTTAAGCTCAACCTATCATTACTGCCAATCTAATCTCCAAATACCCTTGGAAGTCTTGTCCTCCAATCAGCACAGCAGATCCTAGATACTGTGAATGATAGGCACCACCCACTGCTTTCTCTCTATTCGTTTGCTGATAAGCCAGGGGTCTCCTGAAAGTGTGACTGGATGAGCTGGCTTCTCTCAACCAGATTTCATTGTGACAAACAGGCAGGTGGAGGAAGGGGCAAAGCCACACAGTACATGTCTCTGCCCTGAGATGCACCTCACAGGTGGTCCCACGGCCTGCCACTCCCTTGGGGATCTCCTGATGAACCCTAAGCAGCCTGAGACCAAAGCCCAGTCCTGGCCCCATGTAGGCCCCACCTTCCTCTTTGCCACTCAGGCCTTTTTTTCTTCACCGAGTGTATTTTCTTGGTCCACCTCAGCAGGACATTGCCTCCTTTAGATCAGTCCCACTACAACTCCTTCACAGTTGAACAGCCATTTCCAATGTGCCAAGTACAGTCATGCACTGCATAAAGATGTTTCAGTCAATGACGGACTACATATACAATGGTGGACCCACAAGACTATAATAGAGCTGAAAAATTGCTATTGCCTAATGACATCATAGCCATTGTAATGTAGTGTGACACATTACTCACGTGTTTGTGGTAATCATGGTAAAAAACAAAACTACTGCACAGCCAGTTGTATAAAAGTATAGCACATATAATTATTATGTATAGTGCATAATATTTGATATGATAATAAATGACTTTGTGACTGGTTTATGTATTTATGATACTATAGTTTTCATCATCATTTTAGAATTTACTCCTTTTACTTATTAAAATTTAACAGCCTCAGGCAGATCCTCCAGGAGGTATTCCAGAAGAAAGCATTGGTATAGGAAGTGAGAGCTCCAGGCCATGGAACTAGACTTTCCAGGGGGACAAGATGTGGAGGTGCAAGAAAGTGATACTGTTTTTTTTTGTTTGTTTTTTTGACACAGAGTCTTGCTCTGTCACCCACGCTGGAGTGCAGTGGCATGATCTCGGCTCACTGCAGCATCTGCCTCCAGGGTTCAAGCAATCCTCCTGCCTCAGTCTCCCGAGTAGGAAACTGATGATCTTGTCCCCTTGTAGGCCCAGGCCAATGTGTGTGTTTCTGTCTAGTTTTTAACAATAAACTTCAAAAGGTAAACAAATTAAAAAGTAAAAAACAGAACAATCTTAAAGAATAAGGATATAAAGAAAATTTTGTACAGCTGTTAGGCTAAATATTATTATACAAGCATCAACAAGTTTTAAAAAATTAAAAAGTTTATAAAGTAAAACAGTTACAGTAAGCTAAGGCTAATTTATTATTAAAGAAAGAAAAACTTTGGCCAGGTGCAGTGGCTCATGCCTATAATCTCAGCACTTTGGGAGGCCAAGGCAGGCAGATCACCTGAGGTCAGGAGTTCGAGACCAGCCTGGCCAACATGGTGAAACCCCGTTTCTACTAAAAATAAAAAAATTAGCCGGGTGTGGTGGCGGGCGCCTGCAATTCCAGCTACTTACGAGGTTGAGGCACGAGAATCACTTGAACCCAGGAGGCGGAGTTTGCAGTGAGCTGAGATCGTGCCACTGCACTGTAGCCTGGGCGATAGAGCTAAACTCAGTCTCAAAAACAAACAAACAAACAAAAAACCCAACAACAAAGCAAAACTTTTAAATAACTTTAGTGTAGTGTAAGTATACAGTGTTTATAAATTCAGTAGTGTATAGTAATGTCTTAGTCCATCTCATTCACTCAACACTCATTCATTGACTCATCCAGAGCAGTTGCCAGTCCTGCAAGCGCCATTCATGGTAACTGCTCTATACAGGTGTACCATTTTTTAATCTTTTATACCATATTTTTCCCGTACCTTTTCTATGTTTTGATATCTGGATACACAAATACTTACCATTACATGACAGTTGCCTACAGTATTTAATATGGTCCCATGCTGTACAGGTTTGTAGCCTAGGAGCAATAGGCTATATTACATAGCCTAGACATGTGGTAGGCTATCCTGTATAGGTTTGCATAAATACACACTATGATGTTCACACAAACAATGCAATTGCTAACAATGCATTTCTTAGAATATATCCTTAATGTTGAGTGATACATGACTCTACTCAATCCTGTTGGATCCTCACAGACAGCCTCTGAGAGCATGGAAAGGCAGAGATCAGGTCTTCTGACTTAAAATCTGCTGGTTGGCCGGGCACGGTGGCTCATGCCTGTAATCCCAGCACTTTGGGAGGCTGAGGTGGGCGGATCACAAGGTCAGGAGATCGAGACCATCCTGGCTAACAAGGCGAAACCCCATCTGTACTAAAAATACAAAAATTAGCCGGGCGTGGTGGTGGGCGCCTGTAGTCCCAGCTACTCGGGAGGCTGAGGCAGGAGAAGGGCATGAACCCGGGAGACGGAACTTGCAGTGAGCCGAGATTGCGCCACTGCACTCCAGCCTGGCGAACAGAGCGAGACTCTGTCTCAAAAAAAAAAAAAAAAAAAATCTGCTGGTCTACTCTTTTTATACAATAGATATTCAAAAATATTTGTAGGATAAACAAATGATTCTATGTACAAATTTCTCTTGAGGATTAGTTACTTTTTTATTCTTTTTTTATTTGGATGGGTTGATTTTTTTATTTGGATGATTTTACAAGAGGTTTGATATAGCAAATCTGATGTTAGGATAATCTTCCTTGAGCCAGGTGTCACACAAATGGTTCCTGGGGCTCTGGCTTAAAAAACAAACAAACAAACAAACCCAAAAAATCTTTTCAAAGATATATGTGTTCCTCAAAAGGTTACACACAGTTACCATATGACCTAGCTGTTTCACTCTTAGATATATACCCAAGATGAATGAAAACATGTGTACACACAAAAACTTGTATACAAATGTTCATAATAGCTAAAAAGTGGACATAATTCAAATGTCCATTAACTGATGGGTGGATAAATAAAACATGATATATCCATGTAGTGGAACATTATTCTATAATAAAAAAATGAAGTATAAGCACACATTGCAACATGGATGAACCTTGAAGACATTATGCTAAGTCAAAGAACCTAGTTACAAAAGACCATATCTTGTATGATTTAATACATAAGAAATGTCCAGAATAGGTAATTCTATAGAGACAGAAATTGTATTAGTGATTACTTAGGGCTGGGAGGGTTGGGGGCGTACCGGTAGTGAGTGCTCATAATTATGAGGTTTCTTCTTGGGTAATGAAAATGTACAAAAAGTGATTATTGTACAATTCTGTAACTATGCTAAACACCATTGCATTGTATCCTTTAAATGGGTAAATTGTAGCTCATGTAAGTTATATGTCAAATAAAGCCATTATAAAAAAGATGCATGTTCCTTAAGCAACACTTAGAAAATAAAGAAATATACAAAGAAGAAACAACTTACCCATTATTTTACTACTCAGAGATAACCACACTTGACATTTTTGCTATACTTTCTCCTTATTTTTTTTTCTGTATATCCACATGCACATGTGTGTGTGGCTGCACAAACATACACAACTAGGGTCATTTTCAATATTCAAGATCGTAGTCTGCTTGTTTGGCTTAGTGTGAATCATAGCACTTTCCACAAATGTTATAAGCAGGGGTCCTGGGGTCAGACAGGATTCCTGGGTAGGAACCTTGCTTCTGCCCCTGGCATACTACGAGAGCTGGAGAAACTCTTTAATCTTTCTAACCTCCAGTTTCTGTAACTGTAAAATGGAAATGATGTCACCTACTTTCCATGCCTGTCAAGAAGATGAAACGCAAAGTTCAATAAGTGCTATTTTCCTTTGTCCCTCCCAGCCCTCCTCCCTTTAGTGAGAGCTGGTTTGTTTCCCTCAGTTGCAAGGCAGACTGCTCTTACCAGTGGCCAGCCACAACGTACTAAAACCTAGCTAGTGCTGTTGTCCCCACTCTCTGCCTTTGTTTAAATGAAAGTGTTACCTCTTTCCCAGGAGTATGAAGCACAGAGGTTGAGAGCGTAGGCTCTAGATCCAAACCTTCTGGGCCAAATTCTGTCTTTGCCATTAACTTGAGCAAGTTCCTTTACTCTCTATGACTCATTTTCCTCATCTTTAAATATGTGTAATAGTAGTACTAAATTTATAGGCATTTTTTTGAGGATGAAGTGTGGTAGTATTTGCAGAGAACATGGCACATTGTTAACTATTGTTGCAATTTCTTTATGTAGTATTCTATGTTCTTCTTTCAAATTTTTAGTTGTCCAGTAATTTGTTAAGTTCCAAACTTACAGTATTTCTTTTATACAATCTGAAGCAGAATTTTGTGGCTGCAAACTCATAATGGTTACTCATCCACATCCACTAGTTCACAGCACAAAGCAATTTTTGTTTGGCAAATTGAGTAGTTAAAAATGTTGTTTCCATTAATTTTACTACCTACGTACCTCCTGCAGGCAGGGCAAGGCAGTTTAGTTAAACTAAACCAAACAAACATTTTAGGGGGTTTATAAATAAGTACTTATTTGCAGTTGTTCTAAATCATCTCAGCCAGATGGCCATGTTTTAAATATTTCCAAGGAAGAAAATTTTGCAAGCTTTCTCAATAACCTGTCTTAATGTTTCCAACCATCATTGAAAGTTCTTCTGAAAATCTAATTCTGGGGTGACTCTACAATTTATCATCCAAACCAGGATGGGACAAAATCCAAACTCGGACAATTCTGGACAAACTAGGACACACAGACATCATCCTGTATGGTCATTTGTCCTGTTCTGAGTGTTGTCCACATTATATTACTTGGTACTTAGCAGAAAAGAACAACTGGTTCCCATGGTCTACATAACAACCTTATATTCTTAAGCTTTTACTTTTTTGTCAATTTGTGGAATGAGGGAAAAAGAAACAGAAACCCAAGCAGACAGACAAAACTTGAAGAATTTTTTTTTTTTTAATTTTACTTTAAGTTCCAGGATACATGCGCAGAACATGCAGGTTTGCTACATAGGTATACATGTGCCATGGTGGTTTGCTGTACCTATCAACCCGTCATCTAGGTTTTAAGCCCCGCATGCATTAGCTATTTGTCCTAATGCTCTCACTCCCCTTGTCCCCCACCCCCTGACAGGGCCCGGAGTGTGTTTGTTCCCCTCCCTGTGTCCATGTGTTCTCATTGTCCGACTCCCACTTATGAATGAGAACATGTGGTGTTTGGTTTTCTGCTCCTGTGTTAGTTTGCTGAGGATGATGGCTTCCAGCTTCATCCATGTCCTTGCAAAGGACATGATCTCATTCTTTTTTACGGTTGCACAATATTCCATGGTGCATATGTACCACATTTTCTTTATCCAGTCTATCTTTGGTGGGCATTTGGGTTGATGCCATGTCTTTGTTATTGTAACTAACGCTGCAGTAAACATACGTGTGCATGCGTCTTTATACTAGAATGATTTATAGTCCTTTGGGTATACACCCAGTAATGGGATTGCTGGGTCAAATGGTTTCTGGTTCTAGAAAAACTTGGAAGAATTTATTCCTTGTCCTTGATGATGATACTTACAGAACACTTAATAGGTATACTAGGTGAGTGTCTTAAAGTATTGTTTTATTAAATCTTCATAAAAACCTGTATCATCATCATCATCATCATTATTGTTGTTTTGCCGATGAAGAAATGGGTCACCAAGAGGTAGAGAGAGAGAGAGAGCATATCAGCCAAGGCTCTACAGCCAGGATCTTCCCAAAGAAGAAGTCCAGAGGCTGTGTTCTTAGCCAACATGCTCCCCTCCAGGCCTCCTGCAAGATCCTGGCAAGACAAGACCTTTTGCTGCAGTGCCCAGCCCAGACTGGCTATCCCTACAATACTGTGTTACAATAAAAATACTTCAGAACACTTCAAATGTGTGAAATATACATTCTCTTCTTGAATCCTCACAACCCTGTGAGGCGGTTAGTGAAGGTTATCATTCTTCTTATTTAATACATGAAGAAAATTGAGGCTCAGGAAGGAAACGTAAGCTATATAGAGAAAAAGTGGCATAGCTAGGCTGATGACCTAGGACTTGGCTCTGACTGCTCTTTTCACAAACTGCTAATGACTTAACATGTGATCTTCTTCGTGGGTATTTCCATTTTAACTGAGTTGTTTTGGAAAGGCAAAGCCTACCACAAGGGATGATCTTTGAACAGGGGGATTTTGGCCACCATTGCACATGCACGGGAGGCATTTGGGGATGGAGAACTTTTCTAGTGGCCTTCAAGCTACACCTTTTATGTAAGTTCCTTACCTGTTCTCTAGAAGGCCACGCTAAAGACCTAGGGACACAGAAGCAACCATGGCTTTTTAAAAATCAAATTTATTTTCATAGCAGGTAGATTTTCTGCCCATTTTCTCCAAGACTTTGTGCGAAGGCAGCACAACATCAGGCCATCAGTAACCTGCCCAAGTGCCCAGGGAAGGTGTGAGACAGCATGAGCTGGAGAGCTAGGGAAAACTTGCCCCTGAACACAATGTGCTTATGTTTGAGAACTGGGTTCATTTCTCCACTTCCTAAGGTGGGACACAGAAGGGTTTGAGTTAGAGGCTCTCCTATGGAAGGGGAGGTGACTTAGTTCCTGTTACTCCAGATGGAAGAGTAATAATGAAAAGAAAAATGGGTGAGAATTATAGAAGGTCAAATTCTTCTCAATAAAAGATACTTTTCCCCTCATTACCATAATCTTTTACTAGACTTAGCTGCCCAAGGAAGTAGTGAGTTCTACATGGCTCACTGTACTCAAACACTCGTAGATGACTTGCTTCTCAGGAAGGGGATAAGGTAGTCTGCAGTGCACAGATATCTCTTGGGGAGCTTGTGAAATGCAGATTCCTAAGTCATATCCCAGAAATTATGATTCCCAGGAAGCTGCATTTTTTATAAGCTTCCCCACCGACTCTGACACAGGTAGCCCAAGCAACACAGTGGTAAAGGGAGTCCTATTGGAGTGTGAGACAGGATGAGGTGTAAGGCAGGGATGAAGGAAGAGAGAGAAGGGCTCACATACATCCCTTCTGAGCTGAACCAGATGGTTGGGTGAACTTTACTCTTTTAGTCTCTCTAATATTAATCTTCTTTTTGGATGTTTATTCCTTGGTTTCCTGACAGAGAATGCTTGAGTGACATATGAGGTGAGAGATTTGGGGTGTAATAATACCATGTCATGGAAACACTCATAAAGCCATGACCCCATGGCATATGAATTCTATGTGGGGTTTGCACAGGTATTAAATGTTCTGTGGTTGGCTTTTGGAAGCCTGCTCTATCCTGACACTGGGATTTCTAAGCTGGCCTGGAGGGAAGCAGGCCTGCAGCTTCCTGGTGTTTGGAGCAGATGGGAAAAGAGTCTGAAATATTCCTTGTCATCACCTCCAGCTGACAGACCACAGGCAAAGGAGGCAACAGGGAAAAGTCAGACCAGCTGATACAGGAGAAAAGAGGAATCAATGGTGATGCCTTGTGAATATTTCCTTCGTGTTTCTCTACAAATGGATGGTGTATGTGTGTGTGTGTGTGTGTGTGTATATACATGTAAGTGTAGCAAATTGTGTAGCACTTGCCTCTGACTGGAGACAGTAATAAATCAGGGGTTACAAAACCACCACTAGCTACCTCCTGCAGGCCCTGTCAAAGAAACAGGCCTTTGCGAACACAGCTGAGCCGGCAGGATCCCCAGTACTGTGGCCCCACCTCATGGGATGAAAATCACACATCTGGGATCAAGCATGCCAGATGTGCAAAGGGCTAACATGGAAAAGACACTGCTGGGAAGACCACATAGCTCTCAAAAACATTAGTGCAGGGTTCAATGGGTTTTGTAACCTTAGTCACCATAATGCTTTTATCAGACTTAGGTAGCAGACTTTCTACTGTGCCCTGATTCTTTGCCTCAGCATGTCAAGGAGGATGCAGAAGAACTAAACTCTTTAGAAGAAATCTTGTTGACCCTACTGAGACAGTGACAGTAAAGCTCCAGAAGCAAAATGAGTCCTGGGTGAAGTCCTTAGTTTAAAATCAATTTAAGTGTATGATCCCGAGCAAGTTACTTTAACTTCTATATAACTTGCAATTGTTAATCTATAAAAATGGGAAATGGCCATATCTACTTCATAGGTCTGCTGTGGGGATTAAGTGAGATGGCACCAAAAAGCCCCTAGGTCAGGGACTGGCACATTTCAGGAGCCATGGCTGAAGGTGGGGATGAATACTGCTCTAGGAGGGATGGGTAGACAAAGGGAGATAACTTCCTGTCGGCCAAGCCCCAGAAGTCTGTGGGCATAGAGCAGTCTCAAGATTGTCCTTTAAGGTTCTCAGGTTACTGGGGCTTCTGGGAGAAGTGTGGCCTTGTTATCTTCTTTGAAACCCTGGTTGACTTCTCTTTCTCTCTAGGTCCAACAACTCCTTTCTCTGCCTTGAGGTTCTGTTATACATCTTTCCTTTCCAGGCTTCAGGTTCTTTCCCCTCAACCCCACCCTGGCAGCCTAGCCACACCAGGATGTTTTTCCTTAGAGCAGCAGTGACATGGGACTTGAAGATTAATGAGTCACTCAAGGTTTCCACCCAGCTAAGGAAGACAGAGAATTCCTAATTCCTGGCAATCTACTCATTGCTTTTGTGAGTTTTAAATTAAAAATAGGTAAGACTACTGCTAACGGGTTTGGGGTTTCTTTTTGGTGTGATGAAATGTCCTAAAATTAGATAGTGGAGATAGTTGTATAACTCTGTGAATATACTAAAAACCATTGAATCATACACTTTAAAAGTGTAAATTTTATGGTTTGTGTTATATCTCAATAAAGTTGTTATTTTAAAAAGTCTGATTTTTTTTTTTTTTTTTGAAATGGAGTTTTTTACTTGTCGCCCAGCCTGGAGCGCAATGGCTCGATCTCAGCTCACTGCAATCTCCACCTCCTGGGTTCAAGCGATTCTCCAGCCTCAGCCTCCCGAGTAGCTGGGATTACAGGCACCCGCCACCACGCCCAGCTAATTTTTTTGTATTTTGAGATGGGGTTTCACCATGTTGGTCAGGCTGGTCTTGGACTCCTGACCTCAGGTGATCCACCCACCTTGGCCCCCCAAAGTGCTGGGATTACAGACGTGAGCCACTGCGCCTGGCCAGAAGTCTGATTATTTAGTTAGCTTTACATTCTTCTGTCCTCCTCTACTTTTAATTAAAATGTAAAATAAATTTAATGATACATTTAAATTACAAATTTAAAATACAAATTTAACAAAAATATAGTTATACCACATAGCATTTTGAATCAAGATGATATACCACCTCTATCCCTCCAAATCCATATTCATTCTCATTCTCATTCTCTCTCCTCCTCAAGTAGTACTGTACCTGTCAAAATTCAATTTATCCTTCTAGATTTATCCCATGAAGGCTTTCTTGGTCTCTACCAAGAAGTATCTTTCTAATCACTTTTCAAATCTGTGCTAAGTTATTCCTATCTGTTTTGCACGGGACTAGGCTCAGGGATGCACAGATGAGCAGGGCTAAAGGAAGATATTAACAATACCACTCCTAGGATCTCCTCTACCCAGAAGTCTCTTTTTTACCTCTTCCAGGATAGCTCCCCAGTCTCCATTTCAGACCAGGACTGATGCCCAGGCAACCTTCCTGCCTCCTGGGTCCTCCAACTCCCAAACAACTGCCACAAATTAAACTTCTTCATATCCATTTTCATTTACTTTAGTCTCCTAATTAAGAACTCCAATGACTCCAATTACACACACAATCCAACTAAGTGTTAAGAGGGCTTCTCTGAGACAGCTGTTTTGTATCTCACTGGCATCTCTGGCCACCTCACAATATTTCCACTCTATTCTGGCCAGCTGGTTTATGGGTCTCTGCAAAGGTTCCTCCTGTCAGGTGGAATCCTAGCCCCAAGCTGCTCCTTCCTTGCCCCTCACCTCTTTCCAAGGCCAGCTCTGAACATTCCTTCTCCTTGAAGGCAGTCTTCCCCTAAGGAGCCTTGTTTCATTTACCTGCTGTCTCTGTGCTCAGCTTGCTGTCTATTGTTTGCCCTTCCTGCTGCTATCTGCATGGCACGGCTCCTGTTGCTTTATGCCTTCATGGTACAGCACAATGCTCTGTACCCAGTAGGTACTCAAATGAAAGCTGTCTTCTCTTCTTTAAGACAAACCCTCTGCCTGCTTCGGAACTTTCCCTCTGGACTAAGAGGAAGTGTTTTTGTGGATTTTTTTTTTTTTTTTGGTCTTGTTTTTAAAATAAGAAGTTGATAATTAATTAGCTCTGAATTGCCTAAATGCTAGGCACTGAGGGGACTGTAATTTTTCCCTTTTTTTGACCTGGGCATTAGAATAAAAAAACAGCAGTTAGTAATGACTTGGTACTTGGATACATTGCTTTGTCTGCTCAGACTCCATCTACCAATTCCTTTAGCTTTTTCACATAAAATAGACCCACCAGATGAGACCACAGAAGCAGCCATTTTCTACAAATGGGACCCTGGCACCACAGATAAAGGGTCTAGGGGTGGACAACTAACCTGGATAGGTCAACTGGAGTCCCATTATAACACGCACCTCATGTCTTCTGGCTCTAAGTTTGGGGTTTGAAATGATTTATCCTGTCCAATTAAAAAAATATGATTCTTTCTCAGATTGTTTTCAACCACGTAGTGTTAGTTATTGCATGTTTAAAGTTCGTAGTGCTGCACAGTGTAGAAACTCAAGTGTATAAATCTAATGACATATGCTTGTTGTGGTCTCGCTGAGGGCAGTGGGACTGTACAACTTTCTTTTTAAAATATAATTCAAGCAAATAAAGGCATTAAGTTGTACTAGTGCAATCGAAGATTTATTATCTAAACTTTGAACAGTCAGGAAATTCCAGAGTTGAATTCCAGGAGAAATATTTCTAGAAAAGAAAGTAGAAAGACCTAATGTATGTCAGTGCTTGGCCCATTTGCTGCCTGGTACAATAATCCTGTGGATTAAGCATGGGGACCTGCCAGGCATGTAGCTCATGCCTGTAATCTCAGCACTTTGGGAGGCCAAGGCAGGAGTATTGCTTGAGGTCAGGAGTTTAAGACCAGCCTGGGCAACACAGTGAGATTCTATCCTTACTACTACTACTACTACTAAAACAAAATTTAAAAAATCATGGGGGATCATATTACACAGACTAACCCTGAACCTTGCAAAAGGAGACCAATGTGTAATGAATGATCGTTGAATGGGCTTCAAAGGGGTAAAATAATTTTACATTTAAAAAAAGCATTTATCTTGATGTAATTGGCCAATAAAATTACATTTTCTCTGTTACAAAAGGAGAAACTGAGGAACAAAGAGGAAGTAACTAACTTGAGTCTTCTAACATATCCGTAGTAGACCTAGAACTGTATTCAACATTTACTTACTCCAGATACTGGACTCCAATTTCAAAATTACAACATTCATGGACTACTGATGTATTTCATGAGATTAAGAAATTGTGAGCAGAAATGAAGGCATTCAAAGATGCCTTCGAGACAAAGTTCCATAAAAATCTCACACAAAATAACTGCTAGGCGAGGGAGGGTCTTTCAGCCCAGCCTGATTCATTTCAGACATTGGCAGTTAAGCCAAGCTTATTTTCATAGCTGTGAGTCTCACTCAGATTTCTATCTATCTATTCTGGATCATGAGTCCTTGGAGTTCTAATTCAGAGCAAGAGAATTCCTTTTCTTTTCTTTTTTCTTTTTTTTTTTTTTTTTTTTTGAGACGGAGTCTCGTTCTGTTGCCCAGGCTGGAGTGCAGTGGCGTGATCTTGGCTCACTGCAACCTCCGCCTCCTGGGTTCAAGTGATTCTCCTGCCTCAGCCTCCCAAGTAGCTGGGATTACAGGTGCCCACCACCACGCCCAGCTACTTTTTGTATTTTCAGTAGAGATGAGGTTTCACTATGTTGGCCAGGCTGGTCTCGAACTCCTGACCTCAGGTGATCTGCCCACCTCAGCCTCCCAAAGTGCTGGGATTACAGGTGTGAGCCACTGTGCCTGGCCTTTTCTTTTCTTACCTGGTTTTATTTCTAATTTCAAAACAAAACTTCTTTCTAAATATAGTATATATTTTCCATTAAGGAGAGATACTATAATTGATGATTTATTTATTCCCTGGGGATAGCATCTGCATGTTCCAGAGGTCAGTTTTATTTGTTTCTGTGAACATATAACCATATCTCAATGTGGATCTTTCTGCTTTGGCTGCTTGCTCTAATTTTCTCTCCTTCCTGACCTGATCCACACACGCTCATGTGCATTAGGGATGCCTGGGATTGGATTTCTTCCTTCTCAAGGTATTTTGTGAACTCTTATACCTGTCATTTGCATCCTGCCAACTGCATCCTCCCATCTCTCCACTTTTCTGCTTTCTCGAGAGTGAACTCACCTTCCATGGCTAATGCAATCCATAAGCAGCCTTCATGCTGATTCTACAGATTTTAATTTCCTAACATTTCCCTTTAGACTTTTCCTAACATCCTCTTTTTAAAAAGAAAATCCCTTCTTGGAGTTAGTCACAGGCTCCACATGCCTCCTGTGTGAAATCCCCCCAACAAGGCTCAGATGCCTCAGGTGGTACGTGGCCACGAACAGGCAAGGCCTGCCCAGACTAAGTGAAGCGGAGGGTTCTAAGAGAGTATTTCTACTGACGTGTACTAGGAATTGACTGTGTGCCCAGCACCCTGCTAGGAGTGGTGGATGAGACAGGGATTAATCGAGTATGGTTCCTGACCTCAAAGAGCTCTAAGGTCCTTGGCACAATATTCAAGACTAAAATACATAGATTACAGCATGGTGTAGCAGAAAGGGCACTAGATTTGGGGCAACAGATCTGAGTGACCTTGGGCCAGTTACTTAACCTTATTTTCCTCAATTGTAAAAGGAGATGATACCTATCTCATAGCGGCTCTTGTGAGGATTCACTAGTGCAAGTAGTATATACTAGGCATTCAATAAATGACATTTAATAATTTACTGTTATTATTCTTTTTAAATACAACAGCAGCATTTACTATTAGAACTCTAGAACCAGCCAAACAAAATCTGGAACTCACTTCTATTGTAGAAAAGCTTTCAGAGATGCCTTTAATATGTATTAGAAAGAAATTGTCCCAGGCTTATTGGTAAGCCTGACTCTTGAGGCCTGCATATAGAACATGTTTCTACTTCCCCAAAAAGGGCCTGATTTTGCCATGAGGCAACTGAAGAGGGACTCTGTGGAGAGCCCACTCTGGGAGTGTTGCTTGTTGCTCAGGCCCACAAGAATGAAGAGAACATTTGTTTTGTTGTCCCCCATTCTAAAAGCACAGGTGAAATGGGGTGAGAGCGTTTCCCGCTTGACTCCTGCTCTTAGGATGGAAAATGGAAACCAGCAGGAACTCAGCACTGCTCAGCTCCTATCTTTTTCACCTCGCACTTTTTCAGAAAGGCCATGGGTCACACAGGTCATGGCTCAAACCTAAAAATGGCTTTATCTGCAAAGGAAACCAGGTTCGTCACAGAATATGCTAGCTGTATAGATGAGGAGCTGAGGTTAAAAACCACGAGCTCTATCAGGCAGTCCTTGAGATGGCCTCTAATTTAGTTAGTCTTAATGAAGCATACCTAATGAGAATACTACTGTATTTCTTTTTCTTATACAGCTGTATTGAGATATAATTCACATTCCATGTAATTCACCTATTAAAGTGTATAATTCAATGGCTTTTAGTATATTCACAGAGTTGTGCATCCACAACCACAATCAATTTTAGAATATTTTTTACCCCAAAAAGAAACCCTGCATCCCTCAGCTCTCATCCCCCAACCCCTTACCCCACCCCTCACGCCTAGGAAACCACTAATCTACTTTCCACCTCTACAGATTTGCCTATTCTGGACATTTTGTATAAGTGGAATCATAACATATGGTCCTTTGTGACTGGCTTCTTTCACTTAATACTACTATATTTCTTAAAGACAGCAGTATCTTCAGTGTATGACAAAAGGAGAGTTGCTAAATAAAGTGCAGTCATACTGTGGATTACTGCAGCATTAAAAAACGTAGATCTACATAGCACATAAATATAAAATCTGGAAGAATATACATCAAAATGATAAAAGAAGAGACCCCCAGGGAGGGGGAAAGAGGAATAAGACTAGGAATAGAATGCAAAGAGGACTCTTCCTATTAATTTTTTTCAAGGATAACTTTTCATGCATTACTTCTATAATTAAAAATTAATTCAAAAGAGAACAGTAGAAATAAGAGAAAGAGAAGCAGGAGCTTTCCTTGGAAAGTCCCAAATGGAATTGGGCAGGAAGTCCAAGCTTCCCTGATGCTGCTGAAGAATCTGGAACCACTCTGATCCCACAGACCCATCCAGTCTACCCAACATGCAGAAAAACTCCCTGGATAAGATGCAGCCCTGAAGCAAAGCCCAGGGAGCAGTGATTCCCTTTGTGCATTGGCATCGAGAAGAAGGTCTACTTCAACCACAGGACAACCTCAGTTGTCCTCATTTCCTACTAATTTAAGGGGAAGTAGGTAGCAAGACTGGGGACTCTGAACTGTAAGAGACACTGTTAAGCTCCAGGGAAATATAAGGAGGGCAGGAACTACACTATCCAGGACCCTGTGTATCTGTACATACATACTGAGATGGAAATCCAGCTCCCAGGACATTGGGAACTGTCTTGACCTCAGTGGTCTCCACAGATTTAGTGGAGTAGATCTTGAAACAAAAGGGGGAAAGGGGGACCTTTTGTCCTTTTTCTTTTCTTTTTTATTTTTACCATTTCCTGGGAAAGCAGGGAAGAGGAAAGCTAGATAGGCTGATCCCACAACCAACCACTGTAGGGAAAGAGCCCTCAGCAAACAGTCTGAGCAACCTTTAAAAGGAAAAGGCGTCATATAGGCTCCTCGGTTTAAGCAATCAATTATGGACCATGAGAAGAATTTACCTTCATTTTCAATAGACTCTGAGATGCTAAAGACCTAGGCATAACTGAATTTGCTTGTGATGACTTTAGAAAGAATATCTGCTATCTACACATCTAGGATTGGAATACAGGTACCCATTCTCAGGGTACCCATTTTCCACACAGCACCACATGGCCGTGATGATAAATGATGGCTCTTAGGTGGAAGACAGCCAAATTGGAATGTCACAAAAAACAGAGATAAGATAGAACTCATCAATTCTAACAGACGTTTAAACAGGTAAAGTCACTTGCCTGAAGTCAAACGGTGAATTTGTAGTAGCAACAGTCATAGTAATAGTGATAACATAGTTAATATTTATTAAGTGCTTACTATGTGCCAAGCACTATGCTAAGCATTTCATATTTATTATTTCAATTAATCCTCACAACAGCCTTATAATGTAGATGCTATCATGACCTTCATTTTACGAATAAAAAAATAAAGGCTCAGAGAGATGAGGTAATTTGCTTGTGGTCACACTGCTAGCTGGGGGCTAGAACAAAACATCATGTCTTCTGATTCCAGTGCAATGTTATTATCATGCCATGGTGCAGATTCTTGACTTTCTTTCCCTAGCCTCCAACAACCACCATCATTTTTAATTCCCCAGAGTTTCTAATTTGAAATCAGACTACTAAACTTTTTCTTGTCATTTTTAACTGTATGTTTGAGTTAAATTCACCTGATAAAGACAAGAGGTTATATTAGTAAATAATTACCTTGTAGAATTTCACTCATCTTGTGTGCACCTCCACTTAGTATTTTCATAAGCTGATACTTATAATTTAGGTGTTTATTGTCACTATTTAGCTAAAAATTGAAATTGATTCTTTTGTTTCTGAGTGGAATGAAGCCCCTGTTTCACTCTTTACTGAAGAAATATATGTAAAGGTAAAAAATGAATTTCGAAATAATTGGAATAATATATATTAAGCTACAAAGTGAACAACTTATGATATCACAGGTAAAACCTAGAGTAGGTTAAAATAATGAAAGGTGTCATGGAAGAGCACAAATCACCAGGGAAACAATAAAAATTCTGGCATATGAGAAGGCGGATTACATTTTCCAAAGGGAATCCTGTAGGCTGGGGAGGGGAGGGGTGAATCTTTGAGGCCACTCACCCACAGAATGAAGACAACTGAAGACCACAGAGAAATAAAAAGCAACTCAATTCAGTTTAATATTTTTTTTGGAAGAAACAGAAAATGTTGAACTCATCTGCTTTTTCAATTATGAACAGGAAACATAAAACTATACTCAATAATATACCAAAAACTGTAATAAAAACTACCTTGGGCCCATGTTACAGCCAGCAAAAGAGGACAAGGAGAAGCAGAGAGGGAGGTGGGGGACAGAGGAGAGAAGAGGAAGCTCTGCGGGGTCCCAGGCACCTCCACATCTCTCACTGTCAGACCCCCTGTGTTTCACAGAGGGCCCTCCTCAGGTCTACCTAATTCCTTTGTTTCCTTGCCTGCTAAACTTCTCCAGCACACCCTTTGCTTCTGCTTTCTCCCCTCCCCCATCCTGTCCTGCCCCTCCGCTCCCAACACAGTCTGAGAAAACAGATCTCCAGGACCCCTGCTCTAATCACAGCCCTTGTTCTCTATAGTCTTTCTATTGGATTTTCAATTGCTAATTAGCCCTTCTTTTTTTATTGTTTTTCTTTAAATTACCACAGTAATATATTCACATGGTTAAAAAAAATGCCAAAAAGCTTATCATGGTGAGTGCAGCTTCTCCCATCAAATATACCACTATTTCTGAATTTCTGGTACGAAAGATGAGGATTTAGCTCTTGAAAAACCCCTACATTCTATTCTCTCCTTCCTTCTCCTGATGAAGTTATATTCTCACACTCTCTTCTGTTCACTTCTGCAACTCCAAACAACATATTTAAACCTATAATTCTTTTGGTAGCAACCATACATAGTTATCCATGATACCCACCGAGAATGGAAACCATCCACAGGCAAGTAGCTTGCTGATTACTTTAACTTGTCTTTATTTATTCTATTGTCTTTATCAATATGATTTTACTGTCCCAGGAAGCTCTTGCCCAGGAAGATACAACTTGAAAATATGTTTATTGTTTGTTTCAGCAATTTCCTGAAATCCCACTTAAATAAACATCAGATTGCACAAATTTTCAATAGATAGTATCAAATGACTGTTTACTCTCTAAGACTCATCCTGTGTAAACTAAGCTACAAAGTGAATAACCCTCACCCAATGTTATTGCTCTGTGGTATTCACTAGTCCTATATTATTATATTATGATATTACCTAGCCCTAATCAAGCCCCACAATGAAAGATTCACTTCAAACCAGATCTCACAAAAGTCTTCATAAATATCCCATTTTGTCCTTGCTCTTCTGAGGTGCTATTAAAACTCTGGAGAGGTATTTTTCTCTCTCTTACCACAGTAAGCAATAAACTCAGTTTTGCCTTCTCATCAGGTTAGTTTGGTGGTACTTTGGAGCCCTCATTCCACAATTTTGGCAGTGCCACTGAAATTCATTTGGGACCTGCTCACTATCACTACCTAAGACTCAACTCTAAAACAGTGCTCCCCTGAGCCCTGTTGCCTCCTGCTGGGATCTCTCTGACATTGACAATAAAGTTTATAAGTCCTGCATTGGACTTGGCTCTGATTTCTTTTTCATTTCATTTATTTGAGCTCTCCAAATGCTGAGTTTATTTTGCATCCTAGGGTTAAGAAACCTTTTCAGGAATTCTTTCATTATTTGATAAGATTGGGAAAACTTTTATCCTTGATGGAAATCTGCCTTATTATTAACCCTGCTATTTGTTTCTATCTGTCCTTGACATTTCTTCTTGTACATCTTTAAAGAAAAGTTTGAAGGGAAAGGATAAAGACTCAGAGTCTGCTTCTCAAGCTGGCCCCAAGGACTAAGAAATTCAGAAGGTTTCTTTTTGACCAGCAACCTTTGGAAAAACTATGCTTTGGGTCAGTTTTCAAAACCTCCTAAGAATTTTTCTCACTGTTGCTGTTTTGTCTCTGAGACTCTGATTCTTGATGAGATCTCCTCTCTAAACCTTCCGTCCCATGGGAACTGAAAATTCATCAAACTTTCCATTGGAGATGGCCCAGTCTTTTGGATGGGGACCCAAGTCATGAGGTGCACAGCGACACTTTCAACCAACTATTTCCACACTCTCATGGGTTTGTCTCAGTCTAAATCGAATGCTTCAATCTTCTGGGCCACACTCCTGCTTTTTACATGTTCTTAAATAAAATCCAAATTTGTGAACTTTCTTTCTAAATGGCACAATTTCATCAAGTATAATTTAGAATGACAGAATTTTTAATAGGAACAAAAATGTTCACTTGAGAAACACTTCAGAATAAAAAACAAAGTAAATATCAAATAGTATGCATTTTTGATTAGTATAAACAAGCATACAAAAGAAATTAAAATTATAAAATTACTTCTTTAACAGATTCCTTGGCCAAAGCAAAGGAAAAATTGTGAAACACTTAAAATTTTTTTCCTTTAGATACCCCCTACAACTCACAACTTGAGACACAAACCGTCTTCATCTTCCTATTCCTCTTCCCTCATCCTATGCTCCTCCATTTCCCTCTGCTTCTCTTTCTTCTTCAGATGCATTCCCCTACTCTCCTGGCTAGCCAGAAACTCTCAAAGCTCAGTTACCCCTTAAAATTAAACCCCTTTCAGAACAGGAAAACCCCTGGCTTTTAATTCGTTGTCTCAATCTGAGCTGAGAGTCATTGAAAAAAGACTTTCCAAAGCCTAGATAAGATATTGTGAAATTTGCATAGGAATTTAAAATAGTTTTAATTGTATATAATGTGGGGCTCCCAGATCTATACCAATTAGCTTATATGTCAGTGGGAATCTCAGCTGCAAAAAAATTGGATGGAGAACGAAGAATGGGAAGACCCGGAGAATGACTTAAAAGACCCAGAATTGCATCAGAAGCTCCGATGCAGTCCCATAAGTAAAGAAGGATATGCCTATTTGAGACTTGAAGGATCAGCTCTTCAACACTACTGGACAGCATTCAGGGGCAGATCCTGAAGCAGAGCTGATCCCAGTTTCTCTTCACTTTTTGTGAATAGCCTAGAAATAGAGGATTTAATATGCAAGCAAAATCTAGAATGGGAAACAGTCCTATGGCCAGACCTCCACCACCTCACTGAAGATTTAAAGAGTCTTAGAACAAAAAAAGAGTAAGACTTGCCAAGGTAGTTCTCTCCATTACTGTGGTAAGCAAGTCACTCAGCTTTGCCTGATCACCAGGTTATTTTGCTGATGTTTTCAGGGAGCCGGCAGGCACTCAACTCCACTTTGTAAGAGGAGGTCATTAGTTCTTCCATCCTTCCCTCCACCACTTCTCCCCTCTTCCACTTCCTAATTCTGTCAGCTGTGCTTTCCTTTTATAGCTTTCCAAGGCTGATAATATTTGTAATCTATTCTTTAACCAAGGCTATCGGAAGATGTAGTCTAAGTGTTGAAAACCACCTATCAACTTTTAGTTTACTCATATTTGAATCATGACTTTCTCATTTAGTTCTCACCCTTCCCCTCCACTTTACAGTTTCTAAAAGGCTTTTCTCTGCTTCTTGAAGTCCTATGCCTTTATCATGTTCTCAGTTTTTCCCCAAATCTCTAATATACTACCTGTTTCATCAAATTGCCATTTTCTGCCCAGAAAGCCTTCCTCCTGGAGTCCTCCATTCTTCTGCTCCAATCTGGACTGTCTGCACTGTTAAGTCTGCTACCCAGCTGGTGATTTTTGGACTTTCATGTCTGAAAATGTCACTGCCCTCACACTTGATTAAAAGTCAGGTGAGTTATACATTTCTGTGTTGACAACTAATTTTCAAAGTATTGCTCTATTGTATTGCAGTCTCCCGCGTTGATGAGAAAGTTGATGCCAATCTTAGCCTTACTCCTTTTTCTCTCTGGAAGGTTTCAGTACCTTGTATTTATTCTTGGTTTTTAAAATTTTTTTCAGTGATGTGTTTACATGTGGATTGGTTTTCTTTCATTCTGCTTGAAATTTACTAGGCCCTTCAAATATCAAGACTTTTATATCCCTTCAACCCAGGGGCATATTCAGTTATGGGATATTTTCTTGCATTATTTCCTTGATCATTTTCTCTCCTCTGTTCTCTTTGTTCTCTCCTTCTCCACATCTACTAGTGAAATAGGGGAACCTTCTCATCTCCATTTTATAACTTTTCTTTCAATATTTTGTATCTTTTTGTTTTTCTTTATGTTCTGTATTTGGGGACTTTTTTCTATTTCATTTTCCAGTCCTTTTATTATTATTTTTGCTTGGGAATTATATTTTTAATTTCCAAGAGGTCCTTACATTTTCATTGTTCCTGCTTTTAATATATAATGTAGCTTGCTGTGCTGGTTTCTGAATATAATACACTGTGGGCTCTCTTAGCTGACTTCCATCAACCAACTTATTGGATCAACAGACACTTTCCAGTATGTATACATGCTGAATGCTCATGGCTATTAGGCTATTCACCGGTTTGCCCACATTCCTACTTCTATAAACTGCGCTGAATACCTATCAAGAAGAGTTATGTTTCTTCCCCAAATCTGTTTAGTCAAGTTGTGCTTGGTTTTATTTATATATATATATATATATATATATATATATATATATATATATATATATAATGTGTGTGTGTGATAAACATGATATATATAAAATATATATATATGGCTTTTATGTGGCATTATTAAAATTATTTGATAATTATTATTCATCTTTCTTTTTTTTTTTGAGACTGAGTCTTGTTCTGTAGCCCAGGCTGGAGTGTGGTCCCGTGATCTCAGCTCACTGCAACCTCTGCCTCCTGGGTTCAAGTGATTTTCTTGCCTCAGCCTCCTGAGTAGCTGGGATTATAGGTGTGTGCCAACACGCCTGGCTAATTTTTGTGTTTTTAATAGAGATAGGGTTTCACCAATCCACCCACCTCGACTTCCCAAAGTGTTGAGAATACAGGTGTGAGCCACTGTGCCCAGTCTATTCATCTTTTTATGTGCTATTTTTTATATTAAAATATTTTCAACATTTAAAAACAAAATTTGTGTTGGGTGTCCCAAGAGCTCAACATCTGGCTATAAGTAGTTTATAAAAGTTAGTATTTTCTTCTTAATGATCAAAACCAATTTTTACCTTGACAAATCCATTTTAACTTAACAACAACTTAGTGTGGGCTTTAGAGCCTCTATAAGTCAGAGATTTGATAAAAATTTACCTTTGAATTCCAGGGCTAGGGTCGTATAACAGACTAATAGTAATTTAGATTTAAATAATATATATATTTTTACTATTAGTTAACATATTTGAATCACAGTAAGTACAGCTGTCAGAATGTATAAGGAATCATTTACCACAGATATGATTAAATCCATGCAGGCTTATGCAACTGTGGCATCCCACGTGTAGGGTAGTGGGAATAGTTCACCCTTGGTACAGGCATTGAGAGGGATACATTGTGTGTAGAGATTTTTAAAGCAATTATAAAACGAAATAAAAGTTAGTCTGCTTTTTATTATTGCCATGTGCCAACAATTCTAAACGTTGCCAGTCATAAAATACTCCTCCCTGAAACAATCTTTTGTTGGTTCTAACTTCTAAACAACCCCTGTGGTTTCTGTTGAGTTTTAATAATATGTGTGTAAGCTTCAAATTAACACATTTTAATAATTTATCCTTTAGTAAATATTGTACTCTAGATGAAAGTCAATTCCAAGAACTCCCAGTTGTTTAGTGGGTCCCCTACACACACATGTTCCTTGTGAGAATGAATTTGTGACTGTGTGAGCTGTTTGACATTGTGCAAGCTCTTCTCCAGCCAGGACTTCACATCTCCAACTCCTAATGGTACTACATCCTCCTGCACTTAAACAGAGGGTTCGAAATAAACCATGATAGCATCGTGATCTTAAAGATGAAAAAACAGAACTAGAGTTATTTCAACTCTGTCAATTTATGTGGCCACTTAGAGATTTTGTGTTGAAAATGTAAACGGAAAGAGTACAAGCTATGCTCTATTTCTGTTGGACAAATGCAAGTTTTAGTTTACACTAAAATATTTTACTGAAATGGAACAATACCTTTAAATAGAAAGATCTTTAAAATAGAAATGTATTTGCTCTTTTAAATTGTCAACTGTTTTAATACTATAAAAGGAATCAAGAAAATAATACTATTACAGATTATCACTATGATTAACTGTCATATTGAGGAAGGGGATGTTGAAAAATGATCCGCTTCTGGGTGCCAAATACACTAAGCATGCCCATGCATGACTTGGCAGGTTGCTAGGGCAAGACCAGGCAGTACTGTGAAGCAGATGAGTGTGGCACCAGTTCATCAGCTCCATCTGTGTCTCGTCTTTCAAGCCCTGTCCCTTCCCAGGCCTCACCCTAGCTTTGCCAATTCAAGATTCCACTTCTGAAGTTTTGCTCTCTGCAGTCAGTTAACGTATTCTTTTATGGCATAACTGTCTCTATGGAGTATTTACATTTTACAGGAGCCTTTACTTTAAAGTAAATACCTTTATTAAGATATAATTCACATATCATATAATTCACCCATTTAGTGTTTATAACCCAATTAGTATGTCTACAGTAGTGTAACCATCACCATAATCAATTTTGGAACATTTTCATCACCCACAAAAGAAATTCCATAACTATTCGTAGTCATTCCCTATTTCTGTACCCCCTGCCACCCCCAACCGTTTTCTCCTCTGCAATCCCTGGCCCCAGGTAATCACTTATCTACTCTGCAAACTGATTATACAAAATGGACTCATTTTTGTCATACCCAACCAACGAAGACTAGGGGGGCATAGGGAAGCAGGTCACAAATGCCTACTCCGGGAACTGTCTTACAAGTCCAATCCAAAACTGCATCAGCCTGCTATTGAGGCAGGAGAATAGGGTCTGGAGGCAGGGAACCTAAGAACTTCCTAGAACTAAATCAAAGGGAAAAACCCTGATCTTCTACACCCAAGTAAATAACTTTGTAACTTCACTTCATCCTCTTCATTTACACAGGCGTACACCAATTAACCAGTGGGAAACCTCTTAGAGGGTATTTAAACCCCAGAAAATTCTGTAACCAGTGCTCTTGAGCCGCTTGCTCAAGCTAACTCCCCCTCTGTAGAGTGTACTTTCGTTTCAATAAATCTGTGCTTTTCTTTCATTGCTTTGGTTGTATGTTTTGTCCAATTCTTTGTTCAAAATGCCAAGAACCTAGACACCGTCCACTGGTAACACTATGCCTTTAAAATACAAGTTTTACCTAGAAACTGCTGCCATTCACCAATCAGAACTTGCCTGCTCCTGCAAAACAATGCCCACACCAGTCAACTTTATTTCAAAATAACGTATGTAACCTTCCTCTTTTCCCCCAATAAAACCCCAGGCTTTCCCTTTGTTCTAGGACATACCTAACAGCTGCCTGGTTTGTGTGCCCCAAATTATAATTCTTGTATATTATTTCTAAATAAACCCTTTGCTTGAAGATTCATCACTCATATTTATTTCAGGTTCACACTACTTTCTGTCTCTATGTATTCACCTATTCTGGACATTTCATATAGCATAATTTTTTAAGGTTCATCCATGCTGTAGCATGGAACTTTGTTCCTTTTATTGCTAAATAATATTCTATTGCATGGACATACCACATTTCATTTACCTCTTCATCACCAGTTGATGAACATTTGGGCTGTTTCCACTTTTTAGCAACTGTGAGTAGTGCTGCTATAAAAAATCACCTACAGGCTTTTGTGTGGACATGTGTTTTTAATTCTCTTGGGTATATACCTAGCAATGGAAATGCTGGGGCATATGGTAACTCTGTTTAACTTTTTGAAACACTGCAAAACTGTTTTTTCAAAGTGGCTGCACCTCTTTACAATCTTACCAGCGATGTAGGAGGGTTCCAGTTGCTCCACATCTTAATAGAAGTCTTTGAAAGTAGGGGGTAAAAAGAGTGTGAAGGGAGTAAACATGCACTGAGCACTGAGCATAAAACATACATTAACTCCAAAATCTATGTACTTTTGGTTGTACTATGTTGAGGACCAAAAAGCCTTCACTGGACTGAATCTTCCCCTGTGTAAGGGCAGAAATAAGAAATTGGATGGTTGGGTTGCAGGAATCAAAACTACAGCCACACCTCTTACTGTCCTTAGTAACCTGACTTTACCATTCCAATGTCTTCATCAATGTAGCTTTCCTATTCCAGAAAACTCTTGGTCAGGAAGATAAAAGCTGCAAATAATTTAATTGTGGATTCCAGGAACTTCCTGAAAAATCCATCAACCCCTCAACAGAAAGTAGCAAACAATAGTTTGTACCTCAAGTCTCCTTTGAACTCCTCACCTCAAAATCCCCACCTGGCCATTCACTAATACTAAACCATTATATCATAATCCTTAGCTAATCTTAACTAAGACCCAGGATAAACCAGACTTCAAAACTCTCATAATATTGTAACTTTGCCTTCCCCATTCTAAGATGCTACCAAGAGTCTGTTTAGATAGTGTTTTCTCCACCAGCAAAAACAAACTCAGTTTTGTCTTAACAACAGGTTGCTTTGGAGATATTCTGGGAAAGCTAAGATTTCACAGTGGATATTTGTGAAAGGAAGCCTGGAACCCCACATACATGTATAGACAGGTGTCTTGCCTCCCTACCTGGATGGTCAGACTTGCCTAGGAGTGAGTAGTAAAAGGCTCCTGTAGTACTAAGAAGAATCTTGCTTAAAGTCACAAAATATTAGAGTAGTAGAATGAGAAAAACAAAGAAAACATAATTTAAATTTTCTATTAGACTATAAGTTCTCTGAGAGCTTTCCAATAATCTACCTACTCAATCCCCCCAAAATCCTCTGCAGTTTGGTCTACTGGTGCTACATGGGGGTTGTATGGCTAAGCCATGACCAGGATGACTTAAATCACATAGTTTGCTCTGAGTCTTGGGTTAGATGCTACATGAAAAGTTATAATCAGTAAGAAAGGTACCAAGTTCTACCAAAAGCGCTTCTTTATTTTAAAAGTTGTTTTAAAGTAGTGTCTTTTTTTTTTTTTTTTGAGATGGAATCTCACTCTATCACCTAGGCTGGAGTACAGTGGCGTGATCTTGGCTCACTGCGACCTCCACCTCCCAGGTTCAAGTGATTCTTCTGCCTCAGCCTCCCAAGTAGCTGGGATTACAGGTGTGCGCCACCACACCCAGCTAATTTTTTGTATTTTTAGTAGAGATGGGGTTTCACCATTTGGCCAGGATGGTCTCGATCTCTTGACCTTGTGATCTGCTCACCTCAGCCTCCCAAAGTGCTGGGATTACAGGCATGAGCCACCATGCCCGGCCTACAGCAGTGTATTTTCAAAGGAACAGCCACCTAATGTTTATTTGATGCTAAATGTTTTACGCTAAAGAAGTATGTTTTTGGTAAGTAAAAACTTACTAAGGCCGGGCGCAGTGGCTCACGCCTGTAATCCCAGCACTTTGGGAGGCCGAGGTGGGTGGATCACCTGAAGTCAGGAATTTGAGACCAGCCTGGCCAACATGGTGAAACCCTGTCTCTACTAAAAATACAAAAATTAGCTGGGCATGATGGTGGGCACCTGTGATCCCAGCTACTCGGGAGGCTGAAGCAGGAGAATTGCTTGAACCCGGGAGGCAGAGGTTTCGGTGAGCTGAGATCGCCCCATTACACTCCAGCCAGGGTGACAGAGCAAGACTATGTCTCAAAAAAAAAAAAAAAAAAGTCCTTAATCTCTTACCTACTTATGTAAATGAAGCTTTACAATTATTATTCCAATTATTCTAATTCCAATTATTATGGCATAACATTGATACAAAGGGAAAGAGAGTTCACAGTAGACAACAAAAAAGACATGGACACTATTTAATGTAACTTACATCTCTACTAGGAAATTGTAAAAAGTAAAGGATTCATATACAATAGAATTGCCAGGTTCATGCCTCAGTATCTACCATGCATATCTTAGCTCCCCAAACTGTTCACTGTTTGCAGATGCATCGTATTTTGACATATTTCTGAGTTTATGAGTCATTTTCTATCCTTGGAGTGCTCTTTTCCCTCTTACCACCAACAGCTATGTTCCACCATCCCTGTTTATCTAGTGAAATCCTTTTCAGCCAGGCATTTTGTGCTTTAATGTCCTAAACGACATTCACATAGGCCACTATTACACCTTCTACATCCATTTCCACTGGTGTTTTTCTAATACTTGTTTAAATGTTTTTTCTTAATTTAAGCATATAAATGGGAAACTTAATATCAAATTATGTAAAAATTTAAATAGCATTACTTTCCATAATTAGAAAGTAACCATAAAAACAAATACTCTGGAAAAAATACATTGTTATATTCTAGCTAGAAAGCTAACAGATGCTCTGATTCTGAGACTCTTTGTAAAATAGGAGATTGCAAGATTAAAGAGTTGAGGACATACTCCAACAAACTGAAACTTCCTCTTAGACTTGATCAGAATAATGAAAAGGAAATAATTCTCCCACGGTGGGATTCAATGTTATATAATACCATGCCATGTTTCTCCTACTCACAGTCGGATACCTAGATTCCTCTCCAGTATCATCAGTGGTGGGTGCTCCACACTTTGGGAAACATTGGCGCAGAGGAATAATGGTGGGCTTTGGGGCCAGATTGTTCTGTGCTCAAACCTGAGGGTTGCCATTTATAAATTTGGCTTTGGACAGGTCACTTGACCTTTGTAAACTTCCTGTCTTCTTAAGTAAATATGATCAACCTCAGCAGGAGATTTGAAGGATTTGAGATAAGGTATTTATAAGATGGCTAGCATATGAAATGTCTTAATAAACCATAGCTTATATTATTATTATCTTTATCATTATCATCATTATCATCCTTCAAGGCATGGATCAAATATTATACCCTCTGTAAAAATGCCAGTTTCTTCCCTGAAATTTCACAACACTCTGAACATACTTTCATTTGAATGACTTGTTTATATCTGTCTCACTCATTGTTTAGTGAGTTTTTCAAAGGCAAAGCCTCTTCTCAGCAGAGCAGAGCAAAGCACACGCTGATTGAAAGCCTACTCTGTCCAAAGCTCTGTGAGTCATATCATGATTCGGAAAAAAATCTGCAAATTTAAACCTGCAAGAGATTGAGCACTCAGGCAGGTTATGGCCATATCATCAGAACAGTTGCTCAGGAAACAGCCTCATACATGCTGAAAAGAGCAACTGATACATGTTTCTACTTTGTAAATTAAGAGGCAAGACACTTAGGGCCAGATAATTTTCCACATGTCCCTAGCATGCCCTTGTCCTCCCACAGCTGTTCCTTTCTACTCCTCTTAATAAAAAATTCAAGTTACCAAACAATGGCTGCTAACTCTTGAGTACAATTCCTCCTCTTCTGAGAACTGTCTTGATCCAAATATTTCTGAAACTAGATGAACTTCAGTTCACCCCTCCCTCTGAATCCCTATAAACACTTCTGCCCTCCTTCCCCAAGTTAAAATGCTCCTTCAGAACCTTCTTTGACCTGGCATTTTTGAGTAAAGGCTTATGCTAACATTCTCTGGTTGATTTGCTTTACTCCAGAAAACAGTAAAGTGTCATGAGAATGATATTTAGAGATCTTAAACCAATGTTTTAAACTTTTTAAAATTGTAAAATATTTCACTGAAACAAAAGAATACATGAAATAGCTAATTCAGTTTTCATTCTCTGTAACCAGTTTTAGCTTTCATTCTCTATATATCATGCTGCCCTTCAGCTCTTTATCTATTGAATTGAGGACATCCAAGCTTCTTCAGAAGGTCAGATACTACTTAGAACAAAAAGGTCAATATCCAGCTTTGAGTTTCAAATTAGCCTAAAAACATTTATTCAGGCAAAGTCTTGGAAAACAGATTTTATTAAGTAAGTTTTTTCTCTCTAAATTGTCAAAGCTTTTCTTAACACAGCAAAGCTTGGAGGTCTGACATAATGTTTCACTAGAAGCCTTAGAGAGGATTGAGAATATGATGTAGGGAAAGTTTGGAGGGGATGAGACCAGGGCCAGGACATTGCCTGCATCACAGAAAAGAGGCCCAGTGTTTATCCTACTAATTTTCAGGCCAGGGAGAAGGAGAAACTGAAAGACAGGCATGCAAGTGTTTGACTTTTCATATGGAGCTGTGGGGAGACTTTACCAACCTAGGGCAGCTACAGTGGCACAGAAACAGTGTCTTGGTGTGATTCTGCAAAGACAAGACCTAAGTCAGTGCTTCTAGTCTGCCATGGCCTTTGCTTTCCTGCAGGAGATCCACAAGTTCCTATGTGCTCTGTGAAGCCACAGAGAACTGCTGAGGTGACTGGCTTTCTGAAATAATCTTGGTGACAGTACAGGGAAGTCTCAAAATATGGACAGCTTAACATGGAGCAATGGTAATGCTCATGCTCAACAGCAGGCACCGAGACAAAGCCAAAAAGATCTAACAGTACCCAGCACAGCTCAGTAAACACCAGTGTAGTGCACCAAGTAATCAGGGATGGGGATGACTGAGTGAAGGCCAGTAAGTAACCAGATGATAGCACATGAGCCACAAGGCCCCTGCCCAGTGCCAGCACATGGTGTTAGCAGCTCTTAGTACCTAGATGGCATCTAGAAGGAAAAAAAGGAGAAAGAGTTCAAAACTCTACAAAACATGAAAAATTACCAGAAAGAAAAAACTGAGCTACCTTTAACTGGAAAGTTGATTTTTGTTGTTGTAGTTATTGTGATTTTGTTATTTCCAAGCAGAGTTAGGGGCTCAAGAGTGATCAATTCATGAAATCAAGTGTGTTTTTAAAAAAATATCTGATTGGTAGAATATGAATTCAAGGCTTCCTGTTAAAATAACATAGTGTAAGGACGATGGGTGCACTGCAGTCAAGTATAGGCCAAGGTACACATCTGGCACAGCATGACACAGCAGGATTGGAACTCAGGCGCACAATCCCATGCATTGTATAATCACAGCTGTGTAGTCATAACATCCGAGGGCTCATCACCCGGCTGTGAGCCACTGTTGTCTGTGAGGTGCATAAATGCAACACCGACAGTTGAGTGAGCTGCTGAATAAAGCCATGTCCCACCTACCTGTGGTCTCTTGAGTGTTCTTTCAGCTACCTGCCACCCCACTGACTCCCCTCAGACCTCAGCTTGGGCTGGAATCTAACAAATAGTGGTCAAGATGATGAGCCCTGGGATGAGACTTCCTGCTTCCAATCCTGGCTCATCACTTTTTAGCATGAGTTGAAATCTTCCTCCTTTTAGTTTCCACCCAGGAGTGCAGTTCTGTGCCCTACAAGAAATCTATGCCCAATAAAAGAAATCAGCCCTCTCATACATGACAGCCTTTCAGAAGTCAGAAGACAACCTTTGTCTCCCCTGTGAGCTTGTCCTTCGTTGGTCTACTTTCTCTAGAACTTTTAATCCACAGTCACATCATATGATCCATCACCTTGTCACCATCCAGACTGCTCTCCCTAAAAGTATTTGCAAGTTACCTATATTCCCTTCATAGTAACTTCACACTGTTAACACATAACTGCTTGATAAGACTCCACTTTTGTCCTCAGCCATGACTGGAATGGTTCTTTTCATTCCCTTGAATCCTCATCTTTGACTCAAACCCCTCTTGGAATTATACAGAATTTAGTCATCCTGTCAGGAGAAGGCCGCTGGCAGCTGTGATTCAACTATCCAGATGTTCGCAATTTTCCCTACCTTATCTCCCTTATGCTGATAGGTTTAAACAAAGAGATGAGGTTAATTAGAAAGTCAGCTGTTGGGTCCAAGTTCCCTGATCACTACTTCTCTACAAAGCAAGAACAGAAAAGTAAGAGAGTAAAGAAGGGGTTTACTGCATGTTCTAACACCAACCCCCAAAGCCTTAATCATAAAAGATAACTTTCGCCCAGGCGTGGTGGCTCATGCCTGTAATCCCAGCACTTTGGGAGGCCGAGGCAGGTGGATCACGAGGTCAGGAGATTGAGACCATCCTGGCTAACATGGTGAAACCCCGTCTTTACTAAAACTACAAAAAAATTAGCCAAGGGTGAGGCAGGCACCTGTAGTCCCAGCTACTCAGGAGGCTGAGGCAGGAGAATGGTGTGAACCCAGGAGGTGGAGCTTGCACCGGAGCCAAGATTGCACCACTGCACTCCAGCCTGGGTGGGAATCTCTGGTTATGCTTCTAGGGGTCATATCATTCAAACATTGTCTTGTTTAAATATCACCCTTTATTCTTTCATTTTCGGATTCTCTTTTTCATTCAGGACTCAACAGCCACTAGTGGCTGAGAAAAGAGTTTTGTCTAGGTTGGAGCCATGATGCGCTTATCTGTTGATAGGCATGTCACATAAGCATTTCTCCAGTACAGAAACATGCAGTAAATTGAAATCTGTACACCAGGATTAGATACACCCAGGATTATATGCCAACTTCCAATAGCTTTCCCACACCGGGAAAATGAAATTTATGATAAAGTAGCTTCTAAGTTCAACACAGTCTAGTGGTTACAGAGTGGTTTCTGGAGCCAGACTGCCTGGATTTGAATTCCAGCCCCTCCACTTACTAGCCAGTGGGAGAGTCACTTAATTCCTTTGTGTCTGAGTTTCTCTACCTTAAAAAATAAATAAATGAAATGGAAAGATTTTTTTAAATGAAGGCAATAATAAGGTCTACCTCATAGTGTTGTTGTGAGCATTAAATGCATTAATATATGTAAAATGCTTAGACCATTCAATTAATCCAGTCAACAAGGGATGTAAATTACGTCAAGAGACTCTGAACAAGCTATAGTAATCTTCTTCCCTGTACAGTTATACCTATGAGCTATATACATTTATTTAGATACAGGAAGAACGCTGAAATAGGGATCAAAAAAAAAAAAGAGCCCCTGACACTGCCACTAGCTAGCAAATTATTTATCATTTCTGTGCTCCAATTTATTCATCTGCAAAAATGAGATAGTAATATTACCTGGTAGTTACTGAGAAGACTATGGGACAATTTACATGGAGCACCACGTAAATGGCAGAGCACTGTACAAATGTAAAAGGTCATTAATATCATTGATCATCATTCTTCTCACTATTAATTGGCATCCAGAGACATGTATAAGATCAGGATATCGGCCAGGCATGGTGGCTCATGTCTGTAATCCCAGCACTTTGGGAGGCTGACAGGGGCAGATCACCTGAGGCTAGGAGTTCGAGACCAGCCTGGGCAACATGGCAAAGCCCTGTCTCTATTAAAAATACAAAAATTAGCCAGGCGTGGTAGTGTGCGCCCATAATCCCAGCTACTTGGGAGTTGAGGCACGAGAACTGCTTGAACCTGGGAGGCAGAGGTTGTAGTCAGCTGAGATCACACCACTGCACTCCAGCCTGGGCGACACAGTGAGACTCTATCTCAAAATAAAATAAAATAAAATAAAATAAATAAATCAGGATATCCTGCCTTGTAAAAAGAAATTGATTATTTTCTTTAACCCTTTTTTCTAGACTTGAAGAAAGCCCCTTTGCATTTCCTTGGCATTAGAGCATTTCGTCTTCATTTCAATGTATCAGCGCATGTATAACACTGCATTACACGGCCCCAGTTTTCAAGGTCAGAGCTTGCCTGTGATCACTATACTTCAGTTTGGCTTATTGGCCTATTTGGATGAATATTTGATCTCTTCAAAAGTGTTTCCAAATGACAAGGAAAGGATAAAACACTTTTAGGCAAGACTCCTGTGGATGGCTCATGATGCATTTACAGCTTCAAACAGATTGTGTCCTTCCCTAAAGAAGGTATCCTGTTGGAACTTAAGCTTCAGTTTCTCTTGGTTTGGATCTCAGACTCCATTTTGCTTCTGTAATCCATGCTCAAAGACTGCTACAGTCTTGACTTTGGTCATTCATTTCCTTGAGTTACCTGGAGGAATTAATCTGATTTTAGTTAAACCTTTTCTACACCAGGTAAATCTTGATATAACCAAAGTGAAGACCTTGTTCACACTCTGTGGGCAATGGATATGATTTCATATTCCATAGTTCAGGGCCTTTCCTCTTGCATCCTCAGGAATCAGAATAACCAGCCTTCTGTCACATGGACCATGCCAACTAGAAATCACCCTAAATGTCTTGTAGTTTACATAACTTTATTGGGTTCTCCCTCAAACAAAAATCCTCTATTTCTGATTATTTGTTCCAAATGTATCTGGAAAATATTTTCAAGCTAAATCTCACTTTCTTATTTCCTGTCCATATTTTTAACTTCCCCAGACCCCCTGGATAATTTATCTATTGCATTATTATGTGCAGTTAAAGAAGTAAAGACCTGCTCCTTCTCAGTCTTTGAGCTCAGGAAATATCTCCAATCATTTTTCAATTTTTTGTGGTCCAGAGAGAGCCTAAACATGTGTTTTCTGGGGGAAATTTAATCCACATGCTTATGATTAATTTATATATAAGTCATTGAATTGGTGTTTCTAAGACATTACATTTGGCAAGCTACCTCTCTTGCCCTTCAAATTCCTTCTTGCGTCTTATTTGAGTTGGTATGGAACTCTACCCAGGTGCTTTTCAATGCTGGCAAGATACTTCAAAAAGTCATCCTGAATATCTGAGATGCCATTCTGTCCATTTTATAGTTGATATATAACTGCCTGAATGGAGGGTATCTTACAGTATAGAGAGCGATTAAATAATTTATCATCAGGATTCTTTTATGCAGCAGCTATAACTGCTCCTCAGAGTGGGCTATGGCTTCTAATGGCTGATTCATTCAAAATTAAAATTCATTTCAATTTAATCCCAGCCAGTTTAATAATACTTCACTATGTACCTCTTATGTGCTAGGTACAATAGGTCATAATATTTCCTGCCTTCAATTTGCTCATTGTTTAAAAGGAAAAATTGATCCATCTATTTAAACTATGATAGAAGGAACTAAATGTAACATATAATCAAAGTGCTATGAAAGAACCAGAAATTCCTATTGGAGACATCAGGGAATATGGAAATATGGCTGCACTTAGGAATTACTGAGTATGTTGTGGGTAATTAAGAGTAGGTGGCTACAGTGGAAGACATGCAATCTGGGACTGGCTCATTGGAATAAGATTCAAAAGGCAGCGAAAATCCAGATTATGGAAAGCGTTGGATGGCATGCTTAGGAGTCTGGGGCATTATGTAGGCAAAGGGGATCCAACGAAGGTTTTTTTTTTTTTAAATACAAAGAATGATATAATCATATGTTTAACTATGATAATGTGGAAGACAGATTGGAAGTGAAAGAAACTATAGGCAGGGGAAGATTCAGAAGACTGCTGTGATGATCCAGACAAGAAATATAGAGGCTCTGACTGATGACAGAGACTAAAGTAATGACAGTGGATGGCTTGGATTTGAGACACATTGCTGAGATGGGCTTCATAGAGTTTAGAGGTGAGTAAGATATGAAGACAGGATAGGCTGTGAGTGATCTCTGGGTAAATTACCTACATTGTTGGGGTCTTCCTTTTCTTAACAATAGATTGAAGACAATATCTCCAGTTATATTAAGGATTTAAAAAACATAGTATGAGATGTTTTAGTTCCTTCTTGGCATACAGCAGGCTCTCATTTCATGGTAACACAAAAAATAAAAATGAAAATGAGGTTTGTGAACTAAGATTTCCAGAACAAATCAATACCCATGCTTTTCAGGTCTCTGAACTTTTGGTATATACTATTTAAATATCTTTCACATGTATCTCTATAAATATCTAGTTATTGGCTCATTTTTAAATTGACGAAAATTATACATATATTTTTGGTGTGCAACATGTTTTGAAATATGTATATATTGTGAAACAGCTAAATCAAGCTAATTAACATATGTATTAGCTCACATACTTTTCATTTTTTGTGGTGAGAACACAAATATATTCTTAGTGATCTTCAAGAACACATTTTTATTAACTAGAGCTGCCACATTGTACATAGATAACTTAAAATTATTCCTCTTATGGAACTGACATTTTGTATCCTTTGACTAACATTTCCCTACCCTGCCTCCCCTTCCCCACCACAAGCCCATGATATACACCATTATACTCTCTGCTCCTATGAATTCAACTTTTTAAGATTCAATTTATTAGATTATATCCAAATATCAATTCAGACATATATCTATATATCTGAATAAATTTATTAGTTCTAATGGTTTTTTTAGTGGAGTCTTTAGGATTTCCTTATATAAGATCATGTCATCTGCAAAAAGGAACAATTTAACTTATTATTTTCCATATAAATGCCATCATGTGGTATTTGTCTTTGTGTGCCTAGCTTATTTCACTTACCATAATGTCCTCCTCCAAGTTCATCCATGTTGTCTCAAATGACAGGATTCCCTTCTTTTTAAGGCTGAGTAGTATTCTATTGTGTATATATACCACATTTTATTTATCCATTCATCTGCTGATGGACACTTAGATTGTTTCCATATCTTGGCTATTGTAAGTAATGCTGCAATGATCATGGAAGGGCAGATATCTCTTCAATGTATTGATTTCATTTCCTTTGGATATATATCTACCAGCAAGATTTCTGGGTCATATGGTAGCTTATTTTTATTATTTTGAGGAACCTCCATACTGTTTTCCAATAATGACTGTACTAATTTACATTCCCATCAACAGTGTGCAAAGGGTGTTCTTTTTCCTACATCCTCACCAACACTTCTTTCATCTTTTTGTATTAGTCATTCTAATAAGTGTGAAGTGGTATCTCATTGTGGTTTTAATTTGCGTTTCTCTGATGATGAGTGATGTTGAGCATTTTTTCATACATCTGTTGGCCATTTGTATATCTTCTTTTGAGAAATGTCTGTTCAGGTGCTTTGCCCATTTTTAAATCAGACTATTTGTTTACTTGTTATTCAGTTGAGTTCCTTATAGATTTTGAATATTAGCTCGTATCAGATGTATAGTTTGAAAATATTTTCTCCTATTGCACAGGTTGTCTATTGCTTATGTTGGCTGTTTCCTGTGCTGTGCAGAAGCTTTTTACTTTGATTTAGTCCTATATGTTTATTTTTGTTTTGTTGCCTGTGCTTTGGGGGTCATATCCAAAGAAAAACAAAAACAAAAATGATTGCCGAGACCAATGTCATGGAGCTTTCCCCCTATATTTTCTTCTAGTAGTTTTATAGTTTCAGGTCTCATATGTAAGTCTTTAATCCATTCTGAGTTTTTTTATATGTTATGAGATAGAAGTCTATCATCATTCTTTTGCATGTGGAAATCCAGTTTTTCCAATACTATTTATGAAAGAGTCTGTCCTTTTCCATTGTGTGTTTGTCATAACTTTGTCAAAAATCAATTGACTGCAAGTGCATGGATTTATTTCTGGGTTCTCTGTTCTGTTCTGTGTGTTTGTTTTTATGCCAGTACTATGTTGTTTTGATTACTATAGCTTTAAAGTATATTTCGAAGTCAGGTAGTGTGATGTCTTCAGCTTTGTTCTTTTTGTGCAAAAGTGCTTTGGCTATTTGAGGTCTTTTGTGGTTCTACATGAATTTTAGAATTGTGTATTGTATTTCCGTAGAGATCACTGGAATTTTGATAGAGATTGCATTAAATCTGCACATCACTTTGGTTAGTATGAACATGTAATTCTTCCAATCCATGAACACAAGAGATCTTTCCATTTATTTGTGTCTTCTTCAATTTTTTTCTTCAATGTTTTATAGTTTTCAGGATATAGGTCTTTTACCTCCTTGGTTAAATTTATTCCTAAGTATTTCTGTAGCTATTATAAATTAGATTTTTTTTTTTTGTGATGGAGTCTTGCTCTGTCACCCAGGCTGGAGTGCAGTGGTGCAATCTCGGCTCACTGCAAGCTCCGCCTCCCGGGTTCACACCATTCTCCTGCCTCAGCCTCCCGAGTAGCTGGGACTACAGATGCCCACCACCACACCTGGCTAATTTTTTTGTATTTTTAGTAGAGATGGGGTTTCACTGTGTTAGCCAGGATGGTCTCGCTCTCCTGACCTCATGATCCACCTGCCTCAGCCTCCCAAAGTGGTGGGATTACAGGCGTGAGCCACCACGCCTGGCCAAATGAGATTATTTTCTTGATTTCTTTTTCAGATAGTTTCTTGTTAGTATATTAAAATGCTACTATTTTTATATATTGGTTTTATATCCTGCAATTTTACTGAATCAATTTATTAGTTCTAATGGTTTTTTTAGTGGAGTCTTTAGGATTTCCTTATATAAGATTATGTCATCTGCAAAAAGGAACAATTTAACTTATTATTTGCCAATTTGGATGCTTTTGCTTTCTTTCTCTTGCCTAACTGTCCTGGCTAGGACTTCCAATACTATGTTGAGTAGAAATGTTGAGAGTGGACATTCTTGCCTTTTTCCTGATCTTAGAGGAAAAGCTTTCAACTTTTCACCATGGAGTATAATGTTAGTTGTGGGTTTGTCATATATGGACTCTATTGTTTTGCAATACATTCTTTGTATACCTAATTGTTGAGAGTTTTCATCATGAAACAATGTTGAGTTTTGTCATATGCTTTTTCTACATCTATTGAAATGATTATATGTTTTTTGTCCTCCATTCTGTTAATGTAGTGTATTACCTTTATAGATTTATGCATGTTGAACCATTCTTGCATCCCTGGGATAAATCCCAGTTGATCATGATAAATAATCCTTTTAATGTGCTGTTGAATTTGGTTTGCCAGTATTTTTTAGGAGACTTTTGCATCTATATGCATCAGGAATATTGGCCTATATTTTCCTTTCCCTTTTAGTGACCTTATCTGGCTTTGGTATTAGAACAAATAAACTTTGATCACAAAAAACCTACACTCTTACTCTCTGCTCCCACATTTTATAATTTTGATACAACAATTTAAATATTTTTATATTGTGTATCCCCTAACAAATTATTGTTGCTATTGTTATTTTTAGTAGTTTTGTTTTTTAATCTTCATTTTAAAGATATAAATGGTTTACACAACACCATTACAGTATTAAAGTATTCTGAACTTGAGTCTATATTTACTTTTACCAGTGATTTTTACCCTATGTTTTCATGTTACTAATTAGCATCCTTTTTTTTTTCAGCTTGAGGCATCCCTTTAGCATTTTTGCTAAGGCAGGTCTAGTGGTAATGAACTCTCTTAGCTTTTGTTTGTCTGGGAAAGTCTATCTTTCATTTATTTCTGAAGTGCAACTTTCCTGGGTAAAGTATTCTTGGTTGGCAGGTTTTTTGTTGTTTTTATTTCTTCAGCACTTTGAATGTATCATCTCACTGTCTCCTGGCCCGTAATGTTTCTGCTGAGAAGTCTGCTGCTATCCTTATTGGAACTCCCTTATATGCGATTTGCTTCTTTTTTCTTGCTGCTTTCAATAACTACTTTTTGTCTTTGATTTTTGACAATTTAATTATAATATGTCTTAGTGTAGTCTTGTGTGGGGTGAATCTGACTGGAGACTGTATTAATTCGTTCTCATACTGTTAATAAAGACATACCCGAGACTGGGTAATTTATAAAGGATAGAGGTTTAATTGACTCACAGTTCAGCATGAGTGGGGAGGCCTCAGAAAACTTACAATATGGTGGAAGGGGAAACAAACATGTCCTTCTTTACATGGTGGCAGAAAGGAGAAGTGCCAAGCAAAAGGGGGGAAGCCCCTTATAAAACCATCAGCTCTCATGAGAACTTACTCACTATCATGAGAATAGCATGGGGGAAACTGCCCCCGTGATTCAATTACCTCCCACCAGGTCCCTCCTACAACACATGGGGATTACGGGAACTACAATTCAAGATGAGATTTGGGTGGGGACACAGCCAAACAATATCAGAGACCTTTGACCTTCCTGTACTTGGATATTTATATCTTTTCCCAGATTTGGATGAGGAATGTTTTCTGCTATTATTTCTTTAAGTAAAATTTCTATTCCTTTGTCCCTTTGCTCCCCCTTGAACTTCTACAATTAAAAAATTTGTGGCCATGTGCCATGGCTCACACCTGTAATCCCAGCACTTTGGAAGGCCAAGGTGGGCGGATTGCCTGAGCTCAGGAGTTCGAGACCAGCCTTGTCAACATGGTGAAACCCTGTTTCTACTAAAAAAAAAAAAAAGAAAAATAGCCGGATGTGGTGGCATGTGCCTGTAGTCCCAGCTACTTGGGAGGCTGAGGCAGAAGAATCGTTTGAACCCAGGAGGCAGAGGTTGCAGTGAGCCGAGATTGTGCCACTGCACTGCAGTCTGGGCAACAGAGCGAGACTCCGTCTCAAGAAAAAAAAAAATTGCTCATCCGCATGTGTTGACTCACACCTGTAATCCCAGCATCATGGGAGGCTGAGGCGGGCATTTGATGTCAGGAGTTTGAGACCAGCTTGGCCAATATGGTGAGACCCCGTCTCTACTAAAACTACAAAGATTAGCTGGGCATGGTGGTGCGTGGCTGTAATCCAAGCTACTCGGGAGGCTGAGGTGGGAGAATTGCTTCAACCCAGGAGGTGGAGGTTGCAGTGAGCCGAGATCATGCCACTGCACTCCAGCCTGGGTGACAGAGTGAGACTCCATCTCAAAAAAAAAAAAAAAAAAAAAAAAAAAATTGCTCTTTTGATGCTGTCCCATGGATCCCATAGGCTTTCTTCATTCCCTTTCGTTCTTTTTTTTTTTTCTTTTTTCCACCTCTGACAGTATATTTTCAAACAACTTGTCTTATTGTGTTCTTTTGGTGGTATGTCACCTTGTTTTTATATGTTACCTGTTGCCTTAGGTTGATATCTGCACATTTTGAAGAAGTAGGGACTTATTCTATTTGCTGCAGAGTGGCTTTACCAGTCAGCCCATCCGGAGATTCTGGGCAGGTTGTCTGGAGTGGTCCATAGATGGGCTTGCTGCTGGAGTCTTTGGGCAGGCTGACCTGGTGCCTGGGTCAGGTTAGCAGGCCTGGTGTAAGTCCTCAGGGCTGGGCCTGGATCCTGGATCCACTGTGGTAGACTTATTAATTGGGTCAATTAGGGCAGGCCTGGAGCCTGTATCTGTGGGGATGAACCTGGAGCCTGTATCCATGACAGCCAGTCTAAGACTGTATCCATGACAGCCAGTCTAAGCCAGGTCAACCTCCATAGAGGTTGACCTGGTGCTGGTGTGGGCCTTGAGCCTGAATCTTCTGGGACCAGCCAGGTGCTGGGATGGGTCTCATCCCTGGGTCCACAGCGTTGTGACTGAAGCCTGAGCTCATGGAAGATGGGTCTGTGTCTTGGTCCACAGCAACTGACCTGGTGCTGGGACAGGCCTGAAGCCTGAGTCTGTGGAGGCAGACCTGGGTCCTAGGCCCACAGGGGCTGGCCTGGCACTGGGATCTACTCGGGTGGGTCTTGACCTTGGGTCAACTGGAGTCTGGTGTCATCAGGACTGGCCTGGATCCTGGGGCTAGCCAGTGATGAAGCAGGCATGGAGCCTGGGTCTATAAGGGCTGGTATAGAGCCTGCAATCATGGGTACTGGCTGGCACCTAGGGCTATGGGGACTGGCCTGAAGCCTGGGTCCACTGGGGTTGGCTTGGAGATTGGGTGTATAGGTGCTGGCTTGGAAACTAGGTCTGTGAGGGGTGACCTGGATCCTTAGGCCATGGGGGCCATCATGGAACCTGGGTCCACAGAGGTGGTCCTGAAGCCTGGGTCCACGGGGACTGGTCCAACCAGCACTGGGATCTACTGAGAATGGCCTAAACCTTGGGTCTGCTGGAGCTTGGGGCCACAGAGATTGACCTGAAGGATAGGACAAAGGGACTGGCTTGGCACTGGGCATGCCCAGATTCTGTGTCCATGGGTGTCAGCCTGGTGCCTAAGGCTACATGTGTCAACCTGGTTCTGGGGTAGTCCTGAAGCCTGAGGCCACAGGAGCTGGCCTGGTGCTAGATGGGTCTAGAGTCTGTATCCACGGTGGCCAGCCTGAAGGCTGAATAGAACGGTGCTATCCTGTTCAATGGCTAAGACTGCAGGGGTGGTTTGGATACTGTGTCTGCTGGGGCTGGCCTGACCTGGCCCTTCAGGGTGGGCCTGAAGCCCAGGACCACTAGGGCCAGTCCAATAGTGGGACAGGCCTAGAGCCTGGGGCTGTGAGGTCTTGACTGGTGCAGGGCAGGTTTGGAGACTCAGTCTGTAGGTACTGGCCTGGAGTCTGGTCCCATGGGGGCCTGACCAGTGCTCAGTTTTATTGGGTGCAGTCCTGGTATTGAGGGTCTGAAGCAAAGTCTGGTGTTCACTTCCCTCTCCTTCCCCCAAGTGCAGGGTATCTCTTTCAATGCTATGCTGCCTAGAGTTGGAGGAGTGGTATAAAACTGTTCTTCCTTCCATATTGAAGAGCTTCAATGTGTCTTATTTCTGTGCTCTATCTAGGTGCTATAATATTTCAACTGGCTTCCTTAGCTCTTGTGAAGGTATTTTCACACATAATTGTTGTGGTTCAAATGGATGTTTCCACAGGGAGACAAGCTCTGGAAAGTCCTATTCTGCCATCTTGCTGCTATACTCCCAGCCTTCTTTATTGGCTAATTTTAAAGGCAAATAGTCATTACATTGATGTGTAGTGGTTAAAGTGATCATTAGCAAAAAGGTCATGTTTCCTAAAGGGAATCTGAGCCGCTAACTAATAATCAAAACACCTTTAAGACCAGCTGTGGGTAATTAGCACATTTGCACCAGTGATTTTCTACTCTGGTTTGAGACAGTCCAATTCAGCAAATATTTTTTTAGTGTATGTTAGGTATGGATGTTTACTGCTTGCTAGAATATAGGAAAAGTATATCAAGTCCCTACCCTCAAGGAGCTCATATTCTAGGAAGGGAAATAATGACAAGTTTACAAATGACTATAAATACCTGTAGGTAACACCATATATACTACATGCATAAAAGGATATAGATAACATGTTAATGATTTTTAGAAGCAGAAAAGAAAACATTCACTTAGGATAATTCAAGAAAAGCATCAAGAAAGAGTTGGTGGTCTTTGAGATAAACTTTGAAAGGCAGCTTGAGTTTTGTTTAATGGAGATGTTGGGGAAGGTAATTGTAAGTGTTGAAGAAATCCAATCATACACTTACACACTCAGTTCCTCTTTCATTCATCAAACTTTTATTGAGTACCTACTGTGTCTGAGGAGTATAGAGATTACCAGAAACAAAGTCTCTGCACGTCAGATTTCAGTCACTTTCAACCCAAATGTTTCTCCTCCTCATGGAGAAGGAGGAAAAAAAGAGACAAACAGATGAACTGCAATGTAATATGCTCAGTATTTCATATCAGTCCTTAATTAAATGCTGTATGTATTAGTCATAGTTCTCCAGAGAAACAGAACCTATACCAATAGGATATATATGTATATACATACACACACAAAAAATACACACATACATACATACATAAACATGTATGTATATATACACATATGTGTGTGTGCGTGTGTGTGTAGATATACACAAAGATATATATATACACACATATTATATATATATACATATATATACATATACATATATATATAGAGAGAGAGAGAGAGAAAGAGAGTGAGAGAGAGGGAGAGAGAAACAGACAGATTGATTTTAAGTAACTGGCTCAGGTAATTATGGACGCTGGGAAGTCCAAAATCTGTAGGGTAGGCTGCTGGCAGGGTGAAGACCCAGGGAAGAGCTGAGGTTGCAGTTCAAGCCTGAAGGCAGTCTGGGGCAGAATTTTTGTTGTTGTTGTTCAGGGAAGGCCAGTCTTTTCTCTATTAAGGTCTTCAACTGATTGGATGAAGCCCATCCACATTATGGAGGGTAATCTGCTTTACTCAAAGTCTATTAATTTAAATATCAATCTCATCTAAAGAATATCTTCATAGAAATATCTAGAATAATGTTTGACCAACTATCTGGGTAACACGGCGTAGCCAAGTTGACACATACAATTAACCATCATACTATATAAGAAAAATGGAACAAATTTGGTCTCAGCCTCCATCCATCAGATTAATCAGAGTAGCTGATGGAGTGGCATACTCAGTGTAAATCTGAGTTCAGCCAAGAACATGTAGGGCTGACGGATGGATTGTTGGGAGAAGTAGTTGACTACCAACCCTGATTATCTCTGCATGTTCTTGATGAGTGTGCCAGACTGCAAGACTTATGTCTTCTGATAAAAAGTAGTTTCTGCAGCTACTTACACAGGCAACTAAGTTGTCAAAATGACCACAGCATGACTAACATATAATTACCCACCCCTGCGGGGAGGAATACTGGCTTGTTTGCTGCTTCCACAATGTTTGCTGATAGCCTAAAAAGTGCTAGACTTTTGGCCTGAACTCCTCAGCTGCAGCTTAGACCCACTGCCTGTGTAGCATAAATTTGGGCCCACTGCGTTGTTCCTGTGGGACTCGGTGGCCAGGGAAACCGATGCAAATATGCTAATGATGCTTGCTGAGTAGATAAAGTCTTCTGTTTCTGACCTAGAAGACTTGGGCTTGAAGCAGCAAAGGCAAACTTGTTAGCTTGCAAATAGGGTAACTCTCAGGCCCTTCACAGTTCTTGACAGCTATAGTGACAAGGACGGGATGCCAACAGTGACATGACTTTCTGAAAGAGGAAGGACAGAGGCTTTGCAGGTTGGGTTGGGGATATAAGAATTCCCAGGAGCGGCCGGGCGCGGTGGCTCACGCCTGTAATCCCAGTACTTTGGGAGGCCGAGGCGGGTGGATCACGAGGTCAGGAGATCGAGACCATCCTAGCTAACACGGTGAAACCCCGTCTCTACTAAAAATAGAAAAAATTAGCCGGGCGTGGTGGCGGGCGCCTGTAGTCCCAGCTACTCGGGAGGCTGAGGCAGGAGAATGGCGTGAACCCAGGAGGCGGAGCTTGCAGTGAGCTGAGATCGGGCCACTGCACTCCAGCCTGGGCGAAAGAGCAAGACTCCGTCTCAAAAAAAAAAAAAAAAAAAAAAAAAAAGAATTCCCAGGAGCTGGTAGTAAGTGCTCTCACCAAAGTAATGAGTGATGCTGAGGAGTAAGGGTTCCCCAGTGTCCTATTTTTAATGAACAAAAGTAGAACTAATTATTTGGAGGCAAACAGTGATAGGATTGAAACAAGCCACCAAAATGGTACCTTGGCTGTTGGTCACTTTCCCAAGGAGGGCGAGGGAAAGGATGTTTATTTTGACAATGGGATAGCAAGCCCTGTGATCCTAACCCAAATGCAATGTGGTTGTGCTTACTGAAAGCTGAAATAGATGATGTCGGTAATTATGAACTTACCACCTGACATGGGGCTTTGGAAGGGCTGAAAACATCGGAAATTCATTTGATTGAGCTGTGAGCAGCTGTCACACCACTCAAAACTGAAAGTAGTAACTAAACCAGTCTTGAAAAAGAACATATTCATTTTTGCAGTTACTCACACTTTCCAATTTCAAAGTTTAATACAAAACTACAGTAATCAAGAGATTATGGTATTGGCCATACTCTCTTGATTACTGTACATATACATATATGTATAAAGGTAGACATAAAGATCTATGGAATAAAATTGAAAGTCCAGAAATAAACCCTTACATCTATGGTCACTTAATTTTCAATAAAAGTGCCAAGACAATTCAATGGGAAAAGAATAGTCTTTTCAACAAATGGTATTGGGACAACTGTATCTACATGCAAAAGAATGATGTTGAATCTCTACCTCATATCATGTACAAAAATTAACTCAAATGGACCAAAGACCTAAAGATAGGAGAGCTAAAACTATACAAATTCTTAGAAGAAAAAATAGGAGTAGATCTTTGTGGCCTTGAATTGAACACCAAAAGAACAAATGACCAAAAAATAGATAAATTAGAGTTCATCAAAATTAAAACCTTTTGTGCTTAAAAGGACACCATCAAGAAAATAAAAAGACAACACACAGATTATTGGACTTCTGGTTTCCACTTCCATATATGAGGAGTTTAGAAGTCACCATTCCTTCTGAAAAATAAATAAAAAGCTGAACAGTCTGAAAAATCAACAATTTTTCTTGGCTCCATTAGAGAGGTGAGGACACAGGGCAAACCACTGCCCCCAAAATTGGAGAGACAGGCAGACAAATACAGGAAGTCATGGCATACTGCAGCAGACAACCTGAACTGTGACTGTGCTGGAGGCTCAGTGTGGACAAGTTTGAGAGTTTGCAACTCCCGGAGGACTCAGTCATTGGGAAAACCCCCACAATTTTGTGAGTTTTACCTCCAGGAGCTCAACCAGGATCTCACAGCAAATACTGGCCAAAAATTCTTCATGCTTTCAGTAGGAGTAAGGGGAAAGGAACTATTTTGAAATACGCCAGAGCACTCTGTTTTTTTTTTTTTTTTTTTGACAGAGTCTTGCTCTGTTGCCAGGCTGGAGTACAGTGGCTTGATCTTGGCTTAGTGCAACCTCCGCCTCCCGGGTTCAAGCAATTCTCCTGCCACAGCCTCCCGAGTAGCTGGGACTATAGGCACACACCACCATGCCAGGCTAATTTTTTGTATTTTAGTAGTAACAGGGTTTCACCATGTTGGGCAGGATGGTCTCTATCTCCTGACCTCGTGATCTGCCCACCTTGGCCTCCCAAAGTGCTGGGATTACAGGTGTGAGCCACCGTGCCTGGCCTCTGTTCTTAGCAAGTTCTGCCCTCAGGAGAAACTAGTTAACCATAGCCTAATAATACCCTGTTGGGGTATTATCAGAGCCTAACTGACCAAAGTAAAAGGAAATACCCAACTCCAGTCAGCTCTAGCCTTCCATGCAGGAGAAGGGAAATAACAACTCCAGCCCACTCTAGCCATCCTGTTCCACCAAAAGGGGGAAGAAAAATACTGAAAAACACTTGTGAAGTTCACAGTCCAAAGGCACAGGCTCACAAAAAGTCTGAGACCTAATCATAGGACTATAGGATGCTTCCTCTCCCCCCATACCTTACCACCATATTACTAAAGGCTTATTTACAATTGTTCTTTTTACCTGATACATCACAGCTATCCAGATAAATTACAAGGCACACTTAAAGGGAAAAAACACAGTTTGAAGAAACAGAGCAAACATTAGACATGGCAGGGATGCTGAAATTATCTGAACAGGAATTAAAAACAGCTATTATTAATATGCTAAAGGCTCTAATGGACAAAGCAAATAGTATGCAAAAGCAGATGAGCAATGCAAGCAGAGAGATGGATATCCTAAGAAAGAACTAAAAAAAAAAATGCTAGAGATCAGAAATACTATAACACAAATGAAGAATGCCCTTGATAAGATTATTAGTAGACTGGACATGGCTGAGGAAATAATCTCTGAATTTGAGGATATATCAATAGAAATCTCCCAAATTGAACAGCAAAGTGAATAAAGACTGATTAAAACAAGGCAGCATATCAGAGGACTGTGGGACAACTACAAAAGGTGTAACAAACTAGAAGGAGAAGAAAGAGAAAGGAATCGAAGAAATAATTGAAACAATAATGACTGAGAATTTAGCAGTAGATGGACCCCAACAATTCTAATAACAAAAGACAGTCGTAAGTACTATAACAGGGCTACAGGAGCCTTGAAGAAAGAAGCTTTATTTCCTGAATGGTTTCAAAGGGAAGCAGTGCAGTTTTATTTTAAAAGATTTTAGGCCGGGCGCGGTGGCTCACGCCTGTAATCCCAGCACTTTGGGAGGCCGAGGCGGGCGGATCACAAGGTCAGGAGATCGAGACCATCCTGGTTAACACGGTGAAACCCCGTCTCTACTAAAAATACAAAAAATTAGCCGGGCGTGGTAGCGGGCGCCTGTAGTCCCAGCTACTCGGGAGGCTGAGGCAGGAGAATGGCGTGAACCCGGGAGGCGGAGCTTGCAGTGAGCCGAGATCGCGCCACTGCACTCCAGCCTGGGCGACTGAGCGAGACTCCGTCTCAAAAAAAAAAAAAAAAAAAAAAAAAAAAAGATTTTATTAATTTAGGTTCAGCTGGGAGGTCCATCTGAAGATAGTGGGATGGAAATAACATATTGAAATGAATCAGAAAACTTCAGAGCTGAAGGGAACCTCAGATTGTCCAATTCAACCTCTACATTAGAGACAGACCCAGAGCGCCCAGTGCCCTACAATGAGTGAGTTGGTGTCAGAATGTGGAATCAGATCCAGAACTCCTGGTCTTCCAGTAGGTGAGCCTTCTATCCCAAGGCCTTCCTTCCTTCCTGCTGTCACTTCATTGTGGTGCCCTGGGGTAAGGAGCCTTCTCAGGAACATGTATTATTTGGGTAACTAATATTACAAATATCTGCCAATGACGTCTTGTTGCACAGTCTTTCCAAGTCTTCCCTTTAGCTCCTCTCTTCCAGCCAGTAGTAATATCTCCTACCTCAGACATCTAAAAAATCTATTGTCTACTGATCGTTTGGATCCCTTCCTCCCTCTCTTATTTTCACAAATATTTATCGAGTACTTCCTATGCAAGGCACCTTATGTTAGGCTCTGGGGATAATGAGTGAACAAGACAATTTAACATACACATCCATCATCTATTAACTCTCTTTCCAAGGCTTTATGCCACCCAACACAGATTGTAAACATGGAGAGAAGGAATCTAACATTATTTTTTATGTTCTACAGAAACTAAAACAGTGCTTTGTTTTAGTGTATGTCATAAGGTTCTCGAACAGAGATATTAAAAAGAATTATCAGCGAAATTTGTAAAGATACTAAAAAACGGAATAGTATAATAAATCACCAAATGTTCTGCCATTCTCGTTTCAAAGTCTGATGACAGGTGACAGAGAGTGTAAATGGGGATGGTTGGGCCAGTGACAGGGAAACTCTAGGCACCAAGTTCAGTCAGGGATCCCAGATAAAGGGCCAGGCAGTGAGATACACCACTATTATTTGTATGAAGGGCAATAAACAGGAAGCAATGAAGTTTGCCAAGTGCTGGTGGCAAGGGCAGGATAGAGCATCAGGTGCAGGGAGCTTGAGCTAAATTTTGCTGAGCAGTGCTGCCTGCCTCTGTGCCTGGCAGTGGGTGGACCATACCTCAGGTTGGTCTTAGGGACACTGTGTGACCTCTGATGTGTGACTGAGTGTCTTTCCCCCACTGCAGCCTTTGCAGATGCTGTTCCTGTTGAGCGATGCTCTGCTCTTCCACCAGCCTCTCTAATGGCTGCCTCTTCAGTGAAGACCTCCTTAGCCACACTTTCTAAAGAAGCCTCCCCTCCTCATTATTCAACTTAGCAACTGCTTCCTACACAGCATTCAGAATTTTGTAATTAATTGTTAGTTTACTTGTTTATTTTTAGTCTCCCCTTCTAGACTGTAACCTCCAATGAGGACAGGGATCTTGTCTTTCCCCTTCACCTCCATTTCATCAGAATCTAGAAGTGTCTGGCACATACTAGGTACTCAATAAATAGTTGTCAAATGAATGAATGATAGACAGTACTAAATATTTTGTTAATATCTCAAAAATTGAAGCAAGAGTTGAGTACAGAGGAGTAGAGAAAAATAAAAGGGTAGTTAATTTAATTAGGGCAATGTAAACCTCTAATACAGTTCTCAATTCTGGCTTCACGTTAGAATCACTTGGACTTTAAAAAAATATCAACACCTGGGATCCTCTACGGATCAACTTGAACAGGAATCTCTGGGTTTGGTGCCTAAGCACAGGTATTTTTAAGAAGCTCCCGAGGTGACTATAATGTTCAGCCAGGCTTGAGAACCACTGCTCTAACAAAGAAAGGCTATAAGGATTGTGACAACAAGACGAGGGTGAATTTTAGAATAGAAGGCAGGTCTTCTGCCGTCAAATTTAGGGTAAATAAAAATGGTGTGTTCTATTGAATCCTTTCAATGCTTAAAACCAAATCAAGGATGAAATAAGCAGAGATTGATAATAGTTGAAAGTTAGTAAGTGAGGTATCTAATGACTGACAGATTTTTTTTTAAATGTTATAGTGTAGTACATTTAAATAAGAATTAAAAAGCAGAATTTATTTTTATTTGTTCTATTTTTTAATAAAGACTTTTGCTTTTATTTAAACAAGCACAAAACCATAATTGAGTTAGAAAAAAACATAACGTATTATCTTGGTTCTATCAGCGTCTTATTTTTTGGTTCCTACAGGTCACAACCAGACATCGTTGTGCCCTTAATGTTTGCAAATATAGTCTTTAAGATGAAATATTCTTAAATTTGTCATATTGTGGCATTCACAAAAGTGCCTTCCAACCTAGCAAAGGACATTTCTTTTTTTCCTCTTCCTTCTTTCCTTTCTTTTTCTTTCTCCCTCCCTCCCTCCCTCCCTCTCTCCCTCCCTCCCTCTCTCCCTCCCTCTCTTTCTTCTCAGGTCATTTTTAGATAATTGTTTAGTGTTTTCAGTGAGCTGATGAGGTTAGGTGAGTGCAGTTCTTCTCATTCCAGAGCTGACCTTGCTCCTCACTGTCTGCACGTTGCTTCAAGGATGGCAAATCATGTTCCTAAACTCAAGTGCAGCAAGACTATAATTGCTTCTTCTCCCTAATTTATTTAGGAGGCCACACAATTTGCTGTAGCTGTAATCCCTCAGTATTGCAATCTGGGAACAATATAAATGGCTGATGGCAGAGTGGGATTTTCAATTGTTGCTTCTCAGTGATTCACATAATGTGCTGTCATTAGCACTTTGATGTGACATATCATGGTTTCCAGGGCTTATTGGGCCATTTATAAATACCAAATGAAGGTGTTGGGGCTAGTATTGCAGCCTGGTTACTGCCTTAATTGCCTTCACTGGGAAAGCTTGCCAGCATCTTCTCCGGAGGGAAATAAAATGTAATTTTTAGTTTGTCTTTAACCTTTGCAGTCAATTCCTCTCAAGTGAAGGAATCATGGTTTTCCTTTTTTGTTCTTCTCATTTTCTAGTTAAGTTGCTAGAAAATTATAAAAAGTTAAATTACTTTTACCAAAAAATCTACTTTTCATCCTTTAGTCATCATTGCTTGAATTGATTTCCAGATATCTAAATATCAAATGCATGTCAACTACATATCAAACGTATATTAGGTATCAAATGCATCAAATATATATCAAATACATATCAAATATATATTTGATAACAAATGTTTATTATCTTACCACAGTTATATTCAGGTTATTAATGATAATTATTGTGACTTATAGAATTTTAACAAAGTGACTTTATAAATAATAATAATGATTAACATTTATTGAGTATTTACTATGTGGTAAAAGATACATATTCATTGGCTCGTTTAATCTTTCCAACAACCCTCTGAGGTAGACACTATTATTGTCTCCATTTTATGAGAGGAAATTGATGTTTATTGATGCTTATAAATCCAAGGACATATAGCTAGTAAGTGGTAGAGCTGGTTTTGAAACTCAGGTCAGTCAGATTCCAAAGCCAATACTTTTAAGCAGTACATTCAAATACTTCCCTGTCTCTAACACCAGCACAGTTAGCCCCATTTCACAGAGGAAGAAATGAAGACTCATGTAACTAGAAAATTGTGGTGTGCATTTTGAGCTTGCACCTTCTGATTTTAGGTCTAGAGCGCTTTCTGTTTCCCAAGGGGGCTTGCATCGGCGTGAGCTGTTACAACTGCTAGTGTTGTTGCCGACATCCTGTGCACACCGCTCAGGCTGATAAATAAGCAAGGGAGAACTCCTAGTAGAAAATCAGAGGAGCGTCTACGTGAAAGCATTAGGGGCAAAAGAACTGCCTTCCTGTCAGATAGTGCAGAGCACAGGCTCTGATTTGAGCAGCCAGGGTTTAAAGACACAGAGGAGAAAAGAAGCAAGTCATGTTCCCTGGGCATGCAGCCCAGGCACTTCGGCCACTGACGTGGAGCCAGCCTGAGTCTCAGTGATTGATCCTGCAGCCAAGGATGCCCTTCTCTCAGCAGCCGCAGGTTCCCACAAAGGAAGGCTGCACATGGTGAAGTCTTTGTCAGGGCCCCTAATGGGAGCATTGGGTTTCACATCACAGCTACCCCTAAACAGGTACACTCTGCTTCTTTCATCTTCCTGATGGCTCCCACGGGAAAGAAAAGAAAGAGAAAGGCGGCTTCACCAAGAAACAGGTCACAGGCTGGTTTGGCTGGGTTTTGTGCCTCCCCCGCCCTACCACCTCCAGGTCTGTAGCTTTGAAATTCTTTAATTTTCATACACCCTGTGTGGCCACTGGACAGCAATGGGAAAAGTTTTCTTAATTTTTCCTAATCCATCTAACATGACTCACTGGAAAATTAATGCCTCTGTACCTTAAATATACTACTGCTTCTGTTTGGAAGCTCCTCCCCAGACCCCAAACTCTTCTTCTTATGGCTAACTGGCCCTTTTTAAAGATTCAGCTCAGGCATTGTTTCCTCCAGAAAGCCTTCCTTGATGCCCCATGCCTGTCCTCCACCCAGTATGACTTCTGTACTCCTCTTCTAATACACTATAGGGCTTCTGTTACAGTCCCTGCTAACTTGTCTATCTCCCTATCTCTACTGTAAGCTCCTTGAGGGCAGGACAGTGTCTCTAGTGTCTAGCATAGTATCTAGCACATAGCATGAATGCAATAAGTGTTTACGAATAAGTGAAACATGAATAATAAGTGAACATTTGCATAGTTATTTAAACACAATCCTTTTGAAATACTCTTTTTTCTTTGAAAAATAGACCTTCTTTAAGATCTTAAAAGCAATAATGCTGATTGCAGCAATTTTCCATACAAAAAATTCACGTAAGAAAATAAAAACTGCCTGTAATCTTACCACCCAAAGAAAACCACTTTTAACATTTAGATGTAGTCCCTTTCTGTAATTTTCTACATGTATGTATATATACCAAATCAGAATCCTATTTTTATACCTAATTTTCTCAAAGATTGTAACAGTAACTTCTGGAGGTAGAGGTGGCATTTTTATTCCAATTTAAGTGATGGGAAAACTGGAATACCAAGATACACATCTAATTAATGGCAGAGCTAGGACTAGAACTCATGAATCTTACCATAGTTCCAGGCTCCTGCTGTTTCCTATGATGCCTTCTAATTAGGTGGTGTTCTTCTTCTTCTTCTTTTTTTTTTTTTTTTGAGACAGAGTCTCACTCTGTCGCCCAGGCTGGAGTGCAGTGGCATGATCTCGGCTCACTGCAACCTCCGCCTCCAAGATTCAAGTGATTCTCCTGCCTCAGCCTCTCGAGCAGCTAGGACTACAGGTGCCCGCCACCATGCCTGGCTAGTTTTTTGTATTTTTACTAGAGACGGGGTTTCACTATGTTAGCCAGGATGGTCTCAATCCCCTGACCTCGTGATCCGCCCGCCTTGGCCTCCTAAAGTGCTGGGATTACAGGCGTGAGCCATTGTGCCTGGCCTCAGGTGGTGTTCTTGTATCAATCCAGCATCAATGGAACATGGGTTTGTAACTGGGTGTCCTTGCTCTACACAGGGAGAGATTTAAGCCCTGTGTCCACACCATGGCTTGGCAGTGCATACTGGGCATTGTCTCTAACACTTTGGAGGGAAACAAGGATGGAGCATCTAGGATCTTGTCCTAGGATCTTGTGATAGGCTCATCAACTGTGCTAGGCAGGCACCAGTAAGAGTTAGAGTTTCCTTCTGACAGTCAAATGACATCTGAACAGCGATGGCTTGGCTCAGAGCATGTTGCTATGGGAACTGCAACCACAGGTTCAATCTCACCATAGACTAGTGAATTGTACTCCAATCCATGACCAATGACTATACTCCAGAACAATGTGCACAGCAGGCACTCAATAAGTGTGCACTGGGCTGAAATGAATGTATATGATTCATCAGGGAAAGTAGGCAAAAAAGCATGCTGGCAGTAAATTTCCATACCACTGTGCCCACTGTGGAAAAGGCAATCCAATGTGATCTAGCTTTTTATTTTATTCCAAATAGAGGACTAAATTGTAGTCCCACAAACACATATCAGATTATTAGTTCCACAGATGAATTTATGTGAATGTCCCTAGAATGTCAAGCATGAAGCCAGACACAACCGAGGTGTCCATGCTTTTTGAATTGAATTGTGTGAAGACAGCCTGGTGTGGGAGTTAAGAAGATGTCGACTAGTAATTCACCATTCCTTTCCCTGAAAGCTCTGTAAATCAAGCTCTTAAAAAAAGCAGCAAGCTAAATTCCAAAACCCTCTCTGAGGAGAAATGCCCATGACTGGTGGGGTCTGGACTATGTCCACCAAATGTGCAGATCTCTTCTGCACAAACATCGCCTACTCCCAAGGGAGCCCGTGACTGACTGACCAGCTGTGGAGACTCACACGTCCCCACTTTCCCAGTGTTGGGGGGGCCAGGGGAAGGGAGTGGGAGTCGAGTAATGAAGCATGGCTGAACTAAATATTCTCCTCCCAGGAGAAGGAAAATGTCATAGCAGGAGGTGGGTGGCACTTTTCTGGAGGAATAACCATGAAGAACATGGGGTATATTTGAAAATGATCTTTTCTAAGGACAAGTTTCTCTTCTAAAGAGCTATCCTCATATTCTCTCTTACCTTAGATTGGGGCTGTTGAAATGGTCCTGCCAGAGCTAGGCTAGAATGCCACAAACTGGGATTAAAGTTGACTGGGCAGGGGGAGGGGTAAAATGGGATATGGGTTGAAGAGCCATAAGGCCAGGATGTTCACTTTTCTCAATTTATTCAAAAGCACTGGTTTTGGGAGGCAAAATGCAACTCACTAATCCCCTAAGCGCTTAACAAACTCTCTTGAAGATTTAATCACAATGTAAAATCCACAAGTTTTTATTGGCAGTGTTTAGTTATCAATTGCACAACTCTCTGAAGTGGCAACCAGTACGATTCCCAGGTCTGTCTCCATTACACATTCCAGGGGCCTGCTGGCAATGTGTGTCAGATTGGTGTTCTGGTCTAGCCTTGTAAATTCCTTCCAGGGGAGACTTAGGACACACTCTCCCAGCTGCCAAGTTCTCTACTTATAAGGTGCAGAATTTATTAGTGCAAAGAAAGATAAAAAGAAAGCCTGCTACCTTTTTAAGTGCTTTTACATACAGTTTCTTTATTATAGCTTGGTGTTTCCAGAAATACAGCTGCCCAGATCATTTGAGTCTTTGTGCTAAATCAGTGGAACTTGTTTTCTCTTCCTATGAACTTCTATGAGCTCTGCTCCACCATGTATCAACTGAGGTCTTTTGTGCCATGCTTTTAAAGAAAGTCACTGACAGCAACTCTTATTTGAGGAGGACAAAGCCATGAGGACTGACATCCTTAACTTACACATGGCCATGCAAAGGTCCAAAGAGGGTTGATATGGAATCCAAGTTTGTCCAACTCTGGAAATGAAGCCTGTCTAGTCACCCAAAGACCATCTTTTTCCAGCCTGTTTTCTTCTCTCCAATTTCTCAACATGCCTGTTTTCATTTCCAGAGTCAATTCTAAGGCAATGTTGGCCTCAGACACAGCAAAGACATCAAAGAGGCTACCATAAGAAACAGTGTAGTCCAGTGAAAAGAAAACACAATTTAGAACTGGAAAACTCTGAGTTCCAGTTTTCTTACTACTCGTCTGACCTTGGATAAGTCACTCAATAATGTCACAGAACCTTAGTTTCTCTTTAGCAAAATTAGTATAAATAGTCATATTCATCTCACCAGGTTCTTTTTAGAGCAATTATGACAAATTGCAATTCTCTGATTTATGTTTATTTATTTTCCATTTCTCAGTACAGTTCACTGCATTGTAAACTCCAAGAGTTCAGCAACCTTGTCTTTTTGGTTCCCCACAGTGGCCTATTGCCAGGAATAGCAATCAGCACATAGTACATGATCAAGAAGAGTGAATGAAATTTGAATGAGTGATGAAAGGAATAAAGGAAAAAAGGAAAGAAAGGAAAAAGGACAGAGGGAAGTGTTCAGAGCATTGTAGATGCCATTTATGAAAGTGATCTGTACATTGTTAAGTATTATCTGCATCTTTTATAACTAACATTTGATGCGTTAATTATGCCAAGGTGATCTGTTTAAAATGTAAGTTAGATCAGGTTACTTCCCTAATTAGGCCTTCCAGTGGCTTTTCATACTATCTACAAGTCAACTCCTTTCAGCTTACAAAGCCCTAGGTGATATGACTCCTGCCTACCTCATTTCCAACTTCTCCCCCTTCCTCATCATGCCCCGGTCACCCTAGTGTTCTTGTGTTTCCGCAAACGTGCCAAGTTTGTTCCTGCCTCGGAGCTTTTGTGTTAGTTTCTTCCCAGGCCTGGAAAGTTCTTTTGTGAAATCTGCATAGCTGGCTCTTTACTGTCATTGGCTCTTGGCTTACATGTCACCTTCTCAGAGAAGCCTTTCCTGCACATGTACCCTGAAGGGCCCAAGCAGTGCTCTCTTATTTGTTGATTCACTTATCTATTACTAGTCCTCTCCAGTGCCTGATGTTCAAAAAATATTTATTTCTGTGTGCCATTATATTTGTTTAGTGCTTACATTTCATAGATACTTTTCTAATTATTTTATTTCTGCAAAAACAAAACAAAACAATCCTCTATGGTTCCATGCTGAAAACTCTCTTTTACCCCTCTCCACCCCAGTCTCCCACACATGTATCTTGGGAGAGGTACACTAGTCCAGCAAATGTAAGCAATTATGCTAGTTAGTTTTACTCTTTGTGATTTAATTGGACTTTTGGAGTCATGTACACCAAGTGATACAACAATTACTTGGTTGTAATTGAGACGTGGAACTGGTGCTGTGGGTGCTGAGCTGTTCTCTGCTCTGGGCTTGGAAGCTTCCTGGCTTAGGGCTTGGGGAATGGAGGGAGTGGTAGAAATAGGCAGAGAGAGGCAAGTGGTAGGAATGCTCACTGGTTCCAGTTTGGGTTTGTTTATTGTGGGCCCCAGGGCAACAAATAGTTCTGTAGAAAGAGCACTGAACCAGGGCACAGGAACAGGTTCTAGGGCTAGCCCTACATGTCCCACCTCCTTGCCCCTCCCCTAGCTAGCAGTCCCTCAGTTAAATGAGGTGGAATTGGATCATCTCAAGGAGGGATCCCAGCTCTGAAATTCTATGACTTGATGAGAGCAGTCTGATCTTTTGTCATGACCATGACTTCTCTGATAAAGGATAACCCGTGTAATATTTCTGATAAGCGTAGCTTTTCTGGTCCGTGGAATTTCTCTGATTGGCCAATAAGGTGACTAGACAAACCCATATTTATGCTTTTGCCATTCTAGTTTATTTTTCTCTTTCCTTTTCTCTCCTAGAGAAGTTGACGCTCTTGGTAAATCCCCTCATTGTCACACGGGGCTCATCATCTAACTGTAATTGCACTTCAGCCACTCCTCAAGAGATGGGTTCCTAGTGTGTCTGATCTTGGATAACACTCCCCCATCTGCTTTCAACATGTTGCATTTGATGTTAACTAATGTCTCCTATTAGCATTAAAATAAAACAATCTGGAAAAATTCACTCTCAAGCAGAGTTCAAACAGGCCACAAGTCGATGGGGAATCTCAACTACACAAGGATTGTTTTGTTTTTTTTTTTTTGAGACGGAGTCTCGCTCAGTCGCCCAGGCTGGAGTGCAGTGGCACCATCTCGGCTCACTGCAAGCTCTGCCTCTCGGGTTCATGCCATTCTCCTGCTTCAGCCTCCCAAGTAGCTGGGACCACAGGTGCCCGCCATCACACCCAGCTAATTTTTTGTATTTTTAGTGGAGACGGGGTTTCACCATGTTAGCCAGGATGGTCTCGATCTCCTGACCTCGTGATCCACCCGCCTCGGCCTCCCAAAGTGCTGAGACTACAGGCGTGAGCCACCGTGCCCGGCCTGGATTGTTAAAACAATAGTAATAAATATACAAATATATATAAATGAATATATGTATATTGCATACTGCACATACATATGTATGTGTAAATATAAAAGTGAGTGAGTGAACAGATGTGTGTGTGTGTGTGTTGAAGCCAAAAGTCTGTAAAATGGATCAAGGGAACAAAGACAGGAATGTTTCTGTTCAATGAATGAAATTAACTGGTAACAGCAAGAGGAAAAATATTCTCCTAGTATGGAACAAGGCATGATCAAAAGAACTGAATGACATGGAAAAGGGATTGGGAATCTTTATCCCACACTTACTGGTAATGGGTTAAAATTCTGGTCCACGAGGTGATTGTATCCATGGTCAAAAAATGAGTGCCGTATCACAACATCAATGCCCTGATTGGCCAGCATTCCTAAAGTGTTCAACCATCTAAAAGGCAGAGAAAAAGAGCTACATCAATATATTTTTAAAATGGCATATAACAAGCTCTATAGAGATTGGCTACTATATACACATATACACCAATCTCCAGTCACCAAATTTACCTAGTACTTTAAAAAGGGTTGTTTTAAGCATTAAGTTCACAGCTGTAATATATTTTAGAGATTATCAAATCCAACCTCTTCATTTGATAGAAAAAGAAACAGAGGTCTAGAGGAGTAAAATGAACTGCCCTTGATCATTAAATAGTTTGTTGTTAATGACTTGACTTTTTATTCCTGAAATACTAACAAATGAACACCCTAGCCATTTGTAAGCCTAATATCCCTCCTGGCCAGAGGACATACAATTACAGAAGAGCGCACATTGTGCATTCCATCCCTCAAACTCCCCTGCTTATACCCTGTCCCTGAATATGTACCTTTAACAGAACTCTAACTCATATACTCCTATGACCTATGCAAATATAGTCTAGTCATTAGCAACCCTCATATATCACTGTCAGTAGTCAATGCAATAATAATTTTCCTTGGCACTATTCAGGGATTCAAGTATGCTACCATCACACATATTTTGCAGTGGAGGACCTGCACTGTTCACATACTTATCATCTATCCTACTATGCCAAACACCTATTTTCCAGGGCATGCCATCCTTCAAAAATACTGCCCTCTTAGTTCTTCCAACACTGCTGACTCTGCCTTCACTATTTACACATTCATGCATTCATTTGGGCTTCTCTTTCTCTTCCTAATTCTGAAACTTAGGGAAACTTCTACTTGTAATAATACATAGAATAAATGTGACTTAGAGATTCAGTCTTCTCTATATGAAAGATAAGGCATTTCACAACTTGTCCTAAACATATGTGTGTCCAGCTTTATCTGTCACCTCTTCCCCATCTTCTCTCACCCTAGACCCCATTTCCCACAGGCTCCAAGACACATGAAACTACTCTTGGCTACCCAAATACACATTGCTTTCTCACACTTACCCAAGTCCTTATACATGTTTTAACTTCTGCTTAGAATTCCCTTCTACTCTTCTTTGAACCTACCCCTTTTCATCTGGCAGATTTCTTCTCATATATTAATCTCCAAATCAAGTGTCATTTTATTCTAAACTCTGCTGCCCCAGCCAACAGTGGTACTTTCCTCTGTACTTCCCCAGATCTCTTATTCATACCCTCAGAAAGTCCACAGAAAGAATCACTTAACTTATTTCTCCACCTTTCCTCTGTCAGTTCTGAGTTCATCAAGCATAGACACAATGTCTGAACTTGTACCCCAAACACCCATCACCATTCCTGGCACACCGTAGGTACTCAATACTCTGTTGACTTGAAATCTGTCTGGATAAAATTAGATTCTCGGAACTTTGAGAATCACCATTCAGCACACTGGGGAAAATTACGCATAGTTATGATTTCCTAAATCTGAAACCATATGGAGCTCCAAACCCGTGACTTGAAGAATTAAGTTTTTTCCTTGCTGGAATAAAGAGCATTGCTAATTTTTATATTGTGAATAAATATTATTCCTATATTCAAATGTTTTTTACATTTACAATTATATTTTATTCTCAAAAAAACTAACAAATATTTACTGACAATTAGAGTTATAAAAATAAAACAAAACAAAAAGCAAAGCAAAACACAAAAGTTTTAAATCAAAAGGGAAATCTGACTGTAATATAGTAGAATCATTTTTGTTGTTGTTCTTCAAATTGGAACATTGTGACCCAGGGAATTGAAATTACTTTTGGAACATGACATGGCTAAGCAAGCTACTTGCCTTCATAATTTTTATTAATTTGGTAATCCTATAAAATCAAGATAACAGGTTTAGCTTTTCCTTTAGCCACTGAGACATACTATGAAATACCTGGTCAAAGGCTGTCCTGTGGTAGAACTATAACATGAATTGTGGGCTAACGCCTCCTAAGTAGTGTTCTTTCTATATTGAAATGGCACAAATACAATAGGCTCTATATCTAACAGGTATTTTAAAAGCAAATTGTCTTATTCAACTTTCCATCCCTATGCTTGTCAAATGAAGGAAGAAACAAAACAATGAAGAAACACATAATCACATATGTGAGTCCCTCCATCTAGCAGCATCTTCATGTCAATACAGGGCTCTATCTTGGTGTTTTTATATGTGAAAAGATCCCACTTGTTTACTCATTCATTATTTATGCAATAACATTAGTCAATGCTAAATGCTAGGCATTGTTTTCAGAATTGAGAAGATATTAAAAAACGCTTGTGTGACCATGTAAATGCCTGTGTATACACATTTAAAAGAATCATATCAAATTTCTACTTTTGACCTCTACAGAGCTTAGCTTAGTGACCTGCATAGAGTATATACTCAACAAATAAATATCAATTCATAAACCTGATGTTTTTACTAGTGTATAGGAAGATATTTAAGAAATTAAGAATATGCATTCTCCCTGCAAACCTACATCCCTATATGCACATGCAAGATCTGGAGCATTCAAAAATGGCTAGAACCAGAACTACTGCTTTCCCATGGCTTTAGGAATAGAATGGTTAATATGAAAGTTATCTTCATCTTCCTCCTATAATAACAAGACCCCTCAGAGAGGGAAAGCAATGGTCTTCCCATTCTATGCTTAGCTACAGACAGTTGATAAAATGACTGGTATATCTAACCAAAGATGCTACCCTGCCGTTATTTTCCACTCCACTAAAGGTGAATATCTACTATGTACCAGACACTATTAGGTGCTTGAGACACAGCAGCATACCAAGAGTATTTGTGGTCCACCAAAGAATCTCAAAGCGCTAGCTGGGAAACTCTACTTTTGAACACTCGGTAGCAGAGAATCCCAATTTATGCATACGTGCACGTATATGTCCCGGTGAACTCAGAGTTATGTGATATATAAACATTTCAAAAAGGCTGGAAAAATGCCTTCTTTTCAATTTCTTGATAGCCTCCTACAGCTTCCTAGAATGCTTTACTGCTCCCCTACTCCTCCACCCCCGACAGGAAGCAATTTATGCCCCTTGGAGAACTGGACTCAAAGGGCACATTGCTGGGTGCTGTCAGTGGAGTTGAGACCAAATGGGTGACAAAGAGGTAAGAGAGATCGGGAGCAGAATAAACTAGTTTTCATCAGATCTGTGTCAACTAAGCATTGGATATCTGAATTACAGCCGGAATATAAACAACTATGTTGATCTGTGTTCTACAAAGTGACTGTAGGGATCTATGGCTATTTGGCTGATGCTCATGAAAAGGCAGTTCTCTTTTCCAACTTCCTCCATGAAGGTCTGCAGTATTTCTCATTTCATATCATTCCCTAAAGGGAAGAATGCTCACAAAACCACTCAGTACAACTGAGCTGCTTGCTGGGCCCTGCAGCAGCGTCCTATAGTGAGTGCTGAGCAAATGCCATTCCTCTGATTCCAAGGGGGTCCCTGCAGCATTGACACCCTGGCTTCTCACTCTTTCAACAGGTCTCATATCAAGCCAGTGGAGGGTGGGAGTGTACTTTTGTGGGGTTTTTTTTGGAGGGCATGGGGGAGGGACGGAGTCTTGCTCTGTTGCCCAGGCTGGAATGCAGTCTCAGCTCACTGCAACCTCTGCTACCCAGATTCAAGCAATTCTCCCGCCTCAGCCTCCCAAGTAGCTGGGACTACAGGCGCATGCCACCATGCCCGGCTAAGTTTTGTATGTTTAGTAAAGATGGGGTTTCACCATGTTGGCCAGGCTGGTCTCAAACTCCTGACCTCAAGTGATCTGTCCACTTTGGCCTCCCAAAGTGCTGGGATTACAGGCGTGAGCCACGATGCCTGGCTGGGAGTGTACTTTTGAAAGAAGATTCTTAACCACATTATATCAAAGGTGACTCACTCCACTTCATGCATTTGAACCATGCTTGCTGACATTGTTTGTGCTACATAACGTTAGATGCTGAGGACACAGAAATGGAAGACCCAAGGTATCACTATGAATTACACTGAATCATTTTCTTCATCTGCGTTTGCCAGAACTCCATCTGCAAAGGCAATCCACTTGACTGGCCTGATTTGTCCTTCATTAATGTATTAAAGAAGCTGCCTCTATGCAGGGGAACGGAAGCTGCATAATTAAGAACAGCTGTTAGTAGCAAAACACATAGCTGAGGGCAAAGCTATGGTTCTTAGGAGGACATTGCTCAGTCAAAAATCCAAGGCCATAGGACTGTATTGGAGCAGGAACAAGTCATTTACTTAGTGATCCTGAGGGGTTTGTCCCTGCCACATGACACTGGCAGGCTAATGAGAGGCCCTTATGCTTCTGGCTTAAGTCATTCTCCAGACCACTGTAGTAGCCTTCAAATTCATTTTCCCATTCCTTCCCAACTCTTGTGACTACCATTGATAAAGTCAAAGTTTTAAAACACAAGTCAGATTCTCCAGATTTTTTTTCTCTCTCTCTGTCTCTCTCCTTCACAATCTTCAGTGGCTTGCTGTGAATATAGAACAAGGCCTCACTTCCTCTACCGGGTTTTTAAGACCTTCTGTAATTTGGTGGTAAACCCTTTCCTGAGTCTCAGTCCTCATTGCATCCTCACAGATAACAAGGCTTTAGTCACATTAGTCATTCTCTGCTCCTCTGTGCCTTTGCTCATAATGTCCCTTGGGCCTAGAAGGCTCTCCTCTGTCATCACCATGACTCCCACCTATAGAAATTAGAGTAATCCTACTATGCTTCACTCAAATGCCACTTCCTCCATGAAGTCCTCCCTGATACTCCCAGTCACAGAAATTCTTCATTCCTTTGCATGTCTGTCATTTTTCTTTTGTAGACAGACCATGTGAGGAAGAAAGGCAGGTGGTCTACCACAGTGGTAAAGAAGCTGTACTCTGGAGCAAACTGCCTGGGTTTGAGTCCAAGCTGTGCCACAAACTAAATGAGTGATCTTGGATAAGTTACTTCACCTCTTTCAGTTTTCTCATCCGTAAATGGGATAATAACAGCATCTATTTCACTAAATTGTTATAAAAGCAGTAGCATCGATTTCATTGGTTGTTAAATTATGAAATATAAATAAAGCACTTCAGACAGTGGTAAGCACCGTATCATTAAAAGTATGATTACTACGGCACTTACCTCCTACAGCTTTACAATGTAGTTATCTCCTATCCCAGTTCCATCAATCATATTTTTTTCTGGAGGGAAAAAACCATGCCTTATTGTTACCTCTCTCCCAAGACTATAGTGAAAATTGGCTTAGAAAATGTATGTGGTTTACACTGTGTTTTGAACTTTAGACATTCAATAAAGCTGTTATTACTATAATTATTACTGTTACTACTATTACTATAATCTTTGCTCTGATGCCTGTGCCTGACATTTTAATATCTAGAGAAGGTGTTGATCATTGTTGAATGGTTTAAGACACACACGAATGAATGAAATGAACTTTCAACGGGAAACATGCCTCAGCCCTAGGATGGGCAGAATAATCAGCAACACCAGAGATTCACTGTCCTTCCCTCCTGAAAGCCCCCGGGTGTGAACTTGCAGGTGTTACTCACAAGAATCCTGCAGCATAGGAATCGGATAGATTGTTTGTGCCTCCAGCTGAGGTGGTCACCACACCTTCAAGCCAAATCTTCTTTCCTGGAGTGTATGTATTAACTACCTGTTTACACAACAAAAGCAGAAGGGGATAACGAGGTTTTAAAAGCTATTCCCACATGAGAAGAAACACACATTCCCTTAAGGAAGTTGATCTGATTTCCTGTTTTCAGGGGGTCATGATTTGTGCTTTTTTATGATGATGCACCCAGTTCAGTGAGTTGGCATTCACAAACCAAAATGCATTAACATTGACACATATCCACTTAAAGAAATTATCATTTTTCCCTAAGTAAACCCAAGTGATAATGTGACAGAACAAGTGCATACTCTAGGATGTAAACTGACTGCAGTACTTTCCACTAAAAAATATAAATCATATTGTGTTTCCATATCAACAAGCATTGAGAAACAATGCTTTTCAGTCTCTCTTATAGCACATCTATGACACACGTACTACCTAAAAGCCATGAATGCAACACAAGCATCAAAAGCCACAAATCACAAGAAGGTAGAGAGAATGCTCGTGGGAGATTTATTTTATAATTACTAGTCCAGGTATACTGTAATCACATTTTGAAAATAACTGCAGTAAGGGTAAAAAGAAAAGTCACTGGCCCACAAATGACACATCCCACACAGGGAATAATTGCATGCCTTCCAAGCAGAAGCAAAACTTCTTGTCGAAAGGTGGCACACTGAAGATTTGAAATGGCCCAGTCTCTGACCCACAAGGTGAAGACTGACCAAACTATTCAGATCAGTGTGCAGATGCTTGGGGCTGCAATCGGCACTTAGGAGTAAGATTGTATACTGGGTAGCCCCTAAAAGCAGAACCTGAGTCAAAGGCTTGTTTATAGGTAGTTCACTCAAGAAATAATACCAAGGAGCAGGAATGAGGGACTGGGGGACTGAAATAGGGAAGAAGGGAAAACTAAGACAAGGATGCATTTTCAAATTGACAACCATTGCTGGCAAAAACTCAGTCTCACAGGGATCTTGGTAAGAGCCTTACAGACTGTGTCTCAGAACTGACCCCCAAGGGGATACAAGGGAAAGCATGAGTAGCCTTGTGACCATTAACCCCTTGCCCCTCTATCCCTATTTCATGTGCAGGCCTGAGTGCTGAGCAGATTCTCTGAGTGTTCCTCATCTCTGCCTCAGAGAAGGAAATAAGAAGTGAGGTACTACGTAGTACACTGACACCTAGCTGGCTGCAGCCTGCATGCTGGCTCAGCCCTGATCTCTACAATGATGGCTAGAGTAGGAGGTGGGACTGGGAGGATGTCAGCTATGCACTAATGAGGCTGGATAAAGAAAATAGTGTATTTAGGTCCTATGGCCCCCCAGCCACTCTCCTAGACATACACACCAAAGAAATTCTTCTTCAGGTCTCTAAAGAGGTAAGAATGAGAATTCTTTCTATGTCACTGTAGCAGATGTCCACTGCTAGAAGAATGGAAAAATAAAATGTGGATATATACTATACAATATTATGCAGCAGTTAAAACAATAAAGTCAATGTAAATCCAACATCATGAATAGTCTTTAAAGGTTTAGTGGTAAATTAAAAAAAAACACACTGAGTGAGATTTATGGCACAATATTACTTATAAAATTGCTCATTCACACCTAATAACACTAAATACCCTATAATGACACATGCCTCTTAAGAACATATATCAAACACATAAGGAAAGATTGTATAAGAGAGAGGTGAAAATTAAAACAAAAACAAGACCTTTCATGAACTGATGATAATAGTTTGCTGTTAGTTTAGGAGTATTACGTTAATTTAATTCTCTGCACCTGAGGGCCTTCAAAAAGAAAACATATATGTGCCAAACCCATGGGTACATAGACATCAACAATCAATCATATTCCTCTTTTCATTTCTAGTGAGGTACAGCTCCCTGCCCTCTCTCCCCACATTTGCTAGAGAATTTGCATTATTTGGAACATATTTTGGGTTGGCAAAGTTACTGACCCTTTTCAGAAACAAAGTTGTAAGAAAATTACACAAATTTGAGATTAAAGTGAGTATTATGATCATAAATGGAAGAAAAATCCTGAGAATTAACGGTGGTGGTCAATAGCATGTTGGTAAAGATTAAGTAAAAATTCACTTTTATACACAAAAAAAGAAGAGTCGTTTGAAGATACCACTAGGTAGTCCTCTCACCCCTTTCAATACTGTTCATGCCCAACTCAAGGGAAGCAGGGAATTGTAGGAACAAGAAAGTAAGAAAAATGCCTTAAATAATCAAAAGACACATCCATATGGCCAGATTAAAGGACTACATCTATGATTTCCCTTAAAATATAGTGCTAAAAAAATCTGTGTACATGATAAACTATGCACTTCCTTTATAAGTAACCAGAGCAGAGTAATATATTTGTGTTTTTCTTTTTTTTTTGTCTTTGGCTTGCAGGATATTTAATGTTTAATTTTGTGCTCAAAGATAGATTTAAAGGCAGTTAGAGAAAGGAGCTTTGGTTAAACAAAACAAAAAGGTGAATACTTTAACATAAATGAACCTTGAAAACATTAAGCTAAGTGAAAGAAGCCAGACACAGAAGGCCGCATATGATATGGTTCTATTTATATGAAATGTTCGGAATAGGCAAATTCATAGAGACAATAAGTAGACTAATGGTTTCCTAGGGTTGAAGAAGAAGAGGAAGTTTAAGATGGGAGGGGGAAAGGAGAGTGATTGCTAATCAGTATGAGGTTTCTTTTGGAGGAGATGAACATGTTCTAAAATTAGATTGTGGAGATGATTTCAAAATTCTGTGACTATATTAAAAACCACTGAATTTCATACTTTCAAAGGGTGAATTTTATGCTATGTGAATTATATCTCAGTAAATAAATACATGTAAAAGAACACATTAACAAAAGGAGAGGTATGGTCTAAGTAGGCAAATAACCATAATGTAGAAACAAGAATGTACCCTGGAAATTCTGGGTTATGCTACATGCTAGTTGTGACACTTGTAGCAGTTATTATCTTGGACTTCAATATCTTCATCCACATTTAAAGTCATGAATTTGTAGTAGATGAACTCTAATTTCCTTTTAAATATAAATGTTAAAATGTGTTAGTATTTTATAATGCTAATGTAGATTTCCTTGGTTATCACCCAAAGGTCTAGAGTATCTTTGATTCTGAAATTTAAAACAACAAGTATGGGAAATGAAAAAAAAAGTCAAACACAGCTCAGAGTTGGTCATCTCAGAAACAAAGATCTGGGCTGGAGGAAAACGCTGAGAAAGGTAGAAAAATCCACAGGAGTAAATGAAATTGCCTAGGGAGAATATATAAACATGAGGCTAGAAAGGGCTAAGGATTTCCCATCTAAAAACATTAATGCATTATCAAGGGCATTAACTAATTCATTCAACAAATATTTATTGAGCACCTACTATATGCCAAGCAGAGTTCTAGTGGTGGGTCTATAGCAATGAAGCATAACAAGTCTTTGTTCTTGTTGTCTTACATTTTAGTCAAGGGAAGGAGAATAATAATAAACAAGTAAACAAATAAAAGAAATTTAGATAATAATAAGTGATGGAAGAAAACAAAACAGAGTAGCACGGTAGAGAGCAATTTGACAGGAGGGTAAGGTCAGTACTTTAGATAGCGGTCAGAGGGGGCTCATGTGGAAGGTGGTATCTGAACTGAGAACTGAGTGAAGGAGCCAGCCTCTTAATGGATCTAGAAGAACAGCACAGAAAAAGGACCTCAGGTGGAAATAGGTCTGCTGTTTTTAGAACCAAAAGAAGACTATCTGGAGTGTAGAAAGTAAGGGAGTGAAATATTTAAAAATGAGGTCAGAGAAGAAAGGAGTATTTTTATTCTGAGTGTGATGGAAAGCTATTGGAGGGATTTAACCAAGAAAGTGATCTGATCTGACTTATGTAAAGATCCCTGCAGCTGCTATGAGATCATATATATATAATGAAACTGTATCATGATACAGTTATTTGTATATCATTTTAATTGTAAAATGATAAAAACTGTAAAATGATATACAAATTAAAGTTTTATTATTTTATAACCACTTCGAGCTTCAATTTCCTCACATGTAAGCTGGAATAATACCTGATAGGATTGTGTTAAGGATCTTTCCTTGTCAAAGGCCAAAGACACATACACTAGGCCAATCACAGGAAGATCCTGAGAGTTAGTGAAAAGGAGCACAGAACTAGCAGATAAACATTTATGTGGGTCCTTCTACGGTGATGCATGAATTCAGAGGAACTAGTGCCAATTATTCTTATGGTTTGGTGGTAGGATTCTGAACTACCATTTTCGATCCAAGTAAGAAATTCAGGAAATTTCCTAGAAACCTTGAACCATTAGCTCTTTGAAGGCAGGGAATACTTTTATTCACTTTTGTATTTACTTCCTATCAGAATGCCTGGCACAGAGTAAGTGCTTCACAGGAGACTGTGTGTAACACAAAGAAGTTAATGCAGTTCCATACCTGCCCTTGCACAAGCTTACAGTAAACTGCTACTCCTTAAGGAAGTCATGTGACCTGATAAAGGGCGACTAAAACCTGATCAAAGAATTGGAAGCAATATGCTGACTGCAAAAACAACCTTAGAGATCAGGAAAAACATATAATGAAAACCTATCACAACATGAAAGATCTAGAGAAGAGCAACATGCTTATTTGCCAAATCTCAGGATATCAGGCCTGGGGTTTTCTCCTTGATCTGAGAAGGAAAAGGAAAATTGTGCTTTGCTTAGCAGGTAATTTATGTATGGACTCCAATAACCTCAGAAGTGTTAAAGGTCAATTACCATACAAGGTGATTTGGATACCAGAAGGATTTTATGTGTTATCAAGCTCGTTATAATATTCTGATATGAAGAAAAGAAACAATCATGTATTTCCACATTTATCACTTGAGGATGTTTGCTGTAAGTACAATAAGTCTTCACTTAAAGTCATCAATAGGTCCTTGGAAACGGCAACTTTAAGCAAAAGAACGTATAATATAACCAATGTTGCTATAGGCTAAATGATACTAATAAGAATTAAGTTCCTATGACATATTTCTGGTCACAAAAACATCACCGAATTTCTAAATAAAGACCCCAAAACTTTTCATACTAATCACTGAAATAAGTGTGATCTATATACACATTTAAAACACATGAATAGGCCGGGCGTGGTGGCTCACACCTGTAATCCCAGCACTTTGGGAGGCCGAGGTGGGCGGATCTCAAGGTCAAGAGATAGAGACCAGCCTGGCTAACACGGTGAAACCCCGTTTCTACTAAAAATACAAAAACAAAATTAGCTGGGTGTGGTGGCGGGTGCCTGTAGTTCCAGCTACTTGGGAGCCTGAGGCGGAAGAACTGCGTGAACCTGGGAGGAGGAGCTTGCAGTGAGCTGAGATCGCACCACTACACTCCAGCCTGGGCGACAGAGTGAGACTCCGTCTCAAAAAAAAAAAAAAAAGAAAAAAGAAAAAAGATGAATAAAAACAAGTAAGAAAATTACTTACCCAATTTTTGGTGAATCAGTGAGTGGTGGTAGTCATGGAGGTGGGGGTTAAATCAAGGAATTTGTTTGCAAAGCAAAAAGGAGCACCTCCTACCACCGGGAAATTCAAAAACAATCACAAATATGACAGACTTGCTGTGTGCTTTAGTGCCACATCGTTTATCGTACATTTGTATAATTATTGTAGACTTTACAAATTTTTATTTTACAATAATTTTTATTCATTCATTCATTCATTTATTTTCCAACCCACTTATACCAGTTCAGGGTTGAGAGTAGCCAGAGCCTATCTCAGAGGCTCAGAGTGCAAGGTGAGAACCAGCCATGGACAGGTTACCATTCCATTGCAGGGCCATTCATACCCATGCCCATACTCACTTGGACAGGGACCATTTAGACACCCAAGAAACCTAATGCAATCTACATATTTGCAGGAGTATCCGGAGAAAACCCAAACAGACAGTGGCCCCAGCTGGGAATTGATTTTTTTTCCATCAATATTATAATAAAATGATGTTAAATGAAATGAAATTATTCAAGAATCTACTGTACTTAGTTGGATGGTGGCATGCCCAACTCAGAGGGGTGATTTGTATGAGATATTATTTTTCTTTTTTTTTTTCTCAAGACGGAGTCTCGCTCTGTTGCCCAGGCTGGAGTGCACTGGTGCAATCTCGGCTCACTTGCAAGCTCCCCCTCCTGGGTTCACGCCATTCTCCTGCTTCAGCCTCCTGAGTAGCTGAGACTACAGGTGCCCACCACCACGCCCAGCTAATTTTTTGTATTTTTAGTAGAGATGGGGTTTCACCGTGTTAGCCAGGACGGTCTCAATCTCCTGACCTCATGATCCACCCACCTCAGCCTCTCAAAGTGCTGGGATTACAGGCATGAGCCACCGCACCCGGCTGAGATGATTATTTTTCAAAAGGAGTTCAAACTCTAGCTCCTTTAAGTGAGGACTTGATTCCAGAAAACGGTTGGATTTATAAAATACTGTGTCTACAAGACCCTTCAAGGACATAGACTCTGTGTAAATAAAAGTTACGCCTGTAGCCCTACTACTTGGGAGGCTGAGGTAGGAGGATCACTTGAGGCCAGGAGTTTGAGACCAGCCTGGGCAACACAGCTAAATTCCTTGTCTCAAAAAAGAAAAACAAAAAATTAGCCAATCATGGTGGCTTGTGCCTGTAGTCCCAGCTACTCAAGAGGCTGAGGCAGGAGGCAGTGAGTTATGTTCACACTACTGCACTCCAGCCTGCATGAGAGTCTCTTAAAAAATAAAAAATAAAAAAGTTAATCAGAATTCTCTTCTGACTTGCAGGGAGATTTGAAAGGAAACAATCTAAAATTGAGGGGCAGTTAGGGGCATGGACTCTGGAGATGGATTGCCTGCATTTGAATTCTGGTTCTATTATTTACTTACTGCATGACTTTGAATGAGTTATATTACCTGTCTGTGTTTCAATTTTCTCAGCTGTAAAATCAGAATCGTATCTACCTTAGAGGATTTTATGATATTTAAATTATATAATATTTATAAAGCAGTTGAAGTAGTGTCTGGCATATAGTAAGCACTTAGAGGTGTAAACCAAAATATTACCTAGACCACTCTTCTTGTCCAAGGCACATGAGCTCGTGTTTGAATGAATAACATCAGAGTTGGTTGTTTTTCCTTCAGACGTAGGACTTGTGGTGATAGGTAATAGCCCAGATGCATGCTAAGCAGCAGGAAAGGCCAGTTTAGAATTTAAAATGCACATGGATAACTCACACAAACATAATTATCATTCAGAGTAGTTCATTCATCCATTCTCAGCACAGGGGTAATTCCTGTCAAGCCACATGAACAAAAAACACACAGTGAGGAACAACTTTGATACAAAAACTAAACCAGTTATATGAAATGTTTTTTGGGGAAATATTTCTAGAAATTATTAATGTTAAAGGTTCTAGGAGTAGTCAGTACAAACCAACAAATATTTTCTGAGTATTTACTGTTTGGGGCACCGTGGGAGGCTTATGAACTCTGTATCTTCCATGAGCAGAGAAGAGCATGATGGTGACATGTAGTGGAGGTACAGACACTGAAGCTGGGTGCTGGTTGGGTCCAGGAAGGAAATCAGCATGGGCAGAAGAGGAGAGAAAAAAATTAGGAGAAACAGATGGAACCAGCTGCAAAATTCCCTTAGAAAGTAAAACTCTAAGAAACTGAGGGCTATAGTTCAACACTGTGGTTTTTTGTAGTAAACATGATTCTCCCTGTGCTAGAAGAGAGAAACTTGGAGTACTTTGGAAAGAAAAAGGGTACAGTTCCTGGTGAGAAATGATGTGCCAGTGAAGGTTATTTTAAGGGATACACTGTCTGGGGAGTAAGACGTACAAATGCTGAAATTACTTAAGTGAAGGTAAAGGGAGCTGAGTGGTTGGCTGCCTTTCAGCTGTTCTTCTGTTCCCAAATAGACTTCAATCCTTGGGTGCATGTGGTCAAGGGGGCTTTCAGGTACCCTGAAAATTGCTCAGTAAAGGGCCAGTGGCTGCTCTGAATCCTTGGGCCTGCTAGAGGCAGAGTTGTCTAAAGGGAAACCCTTCTAGCTCCATTCCTTCATATTTCAGGGCTGGGGACTATGAGTACTGTTTCATGTGGACATGCTGAGGGAGGAATAGGGAGACAGAAAGAGAGGGGAGACTAGAGAAAACAGCCTGGATTTTTTAGTTTATTTTCCCTACCACTTTGAATTAAAAAAAGAAAAAAGAAAAAAAAAACAGTAAAAATAAGAAAATAGCAATTTATGTAGCACATTTTCAAATTTGGGCTTCCTTTTCCTGTGTTTCCTTGATATCCTGCCTCTAAAACTGTGATCTAAGTCCTTTAAAAAGACTCTTGAGAGCCTGGCTTCAGCCACTGGCTGTGTAAGAAGTGGTAGCCTTGTAGCAGCAGACATGTTGTTTATGGTTATCCAAACCCAACACCTTCCTTAATGAGAAAGGAAGCAATAAAACAGGAATAGCGGACAGGCCAGCTGGGCTAATCAGCCCTGGCAGGAGGCCCACCCTCCAAATGAAGCTGGAGCTCATTAATTCTAGCATCTCATCTAGTTGGAAATCAACCTTCCCCAGAATTTCACGAAGAACAGTAGCTCTTTAAGTAACCCAAACTGGTCCTCTACAGAGTTGGTTACAAAGAGCTGAATAGCTACAGGAAGCTTCTTAAACCTTACCTACACACAGAGCTCTTCTTAGGGACATCCTTGCCTCTTGTCAGTCTTTGTTCCTTATTGTATTTATAAGTGGTCAAGGCGAGAGCTCTGTGCCCTTCCCATGTTTCTTTCCATCCTTCTTTTGTGTTTTTTGACTCTCCACTTACTTGCTACATTAGAGCAGAGGATATTGACTCTGTCCTCTTCTTCCTCACTGCCCCTCCCTGAGTTCTGGATCTTGTCATTTGTTCCTTGGTCTTACTGCCTCTAATCTTTTCCTCTTCTAGTCCATCCTTCACACTGCTGCTATTTGTTAACTTGACAAATCCCTCTTCAGCTTAAGAACCTTCAGTGGTTCCCTACTGCCAGCAGTGGTACTCAATTATTTGTGCTCAGAGAGGTCTGTTTGATCAGCTGGGAGATGTGCTGCAAGCAACTTGTTTCAGATACTATTGAAAACAGTGATTTGGGAATAATTTAGTTCAAAATAAAAAGAGTGGATTCAAAGTTGTCATAACAATATTTCGCCAAAATTCTGAAATGTTTCCTTAACTGGGGAAAAAAAGCTAAGGAGCTAGTAATTGCATATAACCCATAGTCTATTTTATCTATTTGTCCATGGGAGTATTTTAGACACGATAAAATAAAGTTGAGAACCACCGAACCACAGGATAAGATGCTAACTGCTTTATTTAACTTGTTATCTTAGACTTTCACAACCATCCCTTAGCTACCTCTTCCCCCATTGCTCCCCTGTGGGAGGAAGACCTATGGTTCACTACAAAGAAAGGACTCCTACTTTTCAACTACACGAAGCAATCATGTTTTTTTTGTTTTGTTTTTTGTTTTTGAGACAGAGTCTCGCTCTGTCACCCAGGCTGGGGTGCAGTGGCGCCATCTTGGCTCACTGCAAGCTCCGCCTCCCAGGTTCACGCCATTCTCCTGCCTCCGCCTCCCCAGTAGCTGGGACTACAGGCGCCCGCCACCACGCCCAACTAGTTTTTTGTATTTTTAGTAGAGACGGTGTTTCACCATGTTAGCCAAGATGGTCTCGATCTCCTGACCTCATGATCCGCCCGCCTTGGCCTCCCAAAGTGCTGGGATTACAGGCGTGAGCCACCACGCCCGGCCATAATAGTTTTTTACCGATTACCTTTCCCGTGCTCACTTCTCATCTGCATTGTTTTGATTTTTTTTTTTCAAGCCTATTTCAAATGTTATTTCCTCTGTGAAACTTTCCTCAAACCTTCAGAAAGTTAATTCTTTTCTCCTCTGGGTTCCAAAGTTCTTTGGACCTACCTCTGACCTTGACCTTATTATACTGAATTGTAATTTTCTATTTTTTTTCCTTTTTGCATGCCCTATAGAATGCTTGACAATTACTTTGCTTATAAAATATTTATAAATAAATGAGAGAGATAATATTTTACTGATGAGAAAGCTAAGTTTCAGAGAAGATAACTAATAATCTCAGTATCACAAGGGCAAAAACCAAATCCTCACAGTTCCAGTTTAGGGCTCTGTTCACTTTCTAATTCAATTTCCTGTTTGAGGAGACCCACAACTTCTGGTTGGCTAAACTGCCTCCATATTTAACATGTCCTTCTTAGGTTAGACAAGCTGGGCTATTCTGAGCTCAGTCATTCCAGTATCTCATCACATTCCTCTTGATGCATTTCTTCTGTCTAATGTACTTCCTGTCAGTTTCATTAATCTTTTTCTGTATAATTTCTTTTTATCATTGTGTTCTGGAGTGCCATCTTTGCCCATTTTCTTTTGGTATCAGATCAATTTTTCATTTGCGGCTTCTGTTTCTGTGACATTTTTAGGATTTAAAATTCCATTCTCTGCACTTGTTATCTCAAACCACAGAAAAGCAGTTGAATGTAATTGCAACAAAACATAAATTTAAAATAAGGACATACACAAAAAAGATAAAGTCACTGGGGAGGCAAGGACATTATGATCATATGCAAGAAAATGGGAAAGAAAAGTTTCACAGAGCCCAAAGCAATGACTACGTTCAAGGATAAGTGCTAGTGAGAGAGAGATTGGAAAGTAGCCACTTGCACATAAATTACTCTTCGTCTCTTTCCCAGTCCTTTTCTGTGACTAACCAACCCCTACCTACTTACAAGTCATAGGTTCCAGCAGCCTCACTGGTAATTTTACTCTTGCTTAGGACAAACCCTATAATCCTCCCACTTACATGCTGAAACACTGGATGGTCATCCTAAGTTGCCCCTTCCTCCTGAAGAAGCTTTTTGCCCCAAACAGCAATTTGCTCCCAGGGCCATTCCTCCAAATGTCCATGGGTAGCACATACCTTCTTCACATTGTCATTGCCTTGCATATAACAGGACCTTACTAAACACTGACCAAGAACCTGTGCATATGAAACATATGAATGGAATCCAGTAGATCAATGCAAATAACCCTCTAAAAAGTCTTGTCGTCTTCCACTATCACTTGCCTAATATCATGATACTCAACTTCATTCATTCATTCAACCCTTACTTCATTCATCCATTCAGTTCATTCAACCCTCACTTCCAGGACACCCACCCTAGATTATTAATTGACTGTGGGGTCAAATTGATGTTCTTTCACCAAGAACATTCATTCAGTATTCTCCTTTGAAAGCCTTCCTAATCCTGGGTGGTTAGGAATATAAATATTACATGGGTTATAAAATAAATAGTTGGTAAGTGTGGGCAATACTGAATAGTGTAATGGATAAGAGTGCTGGTTCTAGAGTCAGATGAGCCTCAGTTTGAACTCCAATTTTACTACTTAAAAAGCTCTGTTGGCTTGAGCAAATCACTGGTTTATTTAATAGATTAATAATATATATTGCACTCAATAAATGGCATTTATAACCCAAAAGGTAATATAATTATTATATTTCTGTAAGTTAATGATGCATTTTTCACAATTCAATGCTTTTGAAATCAGGACATTATTCAAAATCAATATCAAATGAAACTTGCCTGCTGTTTACCCTCTCCCTTTCCAGTTGTTATTAAATTAATGGTGAATTCTCTAATATTTGTTCTAAGATTCAAGGAAATATTTGTATGTAAGAATCAAGGAAATTAAGGTTCATGGAATGACAATGACTAAAACTTTGGTGTTCTTTGGTGGTAAACATATCTTTCAGGTTAGACTCCCCAACTATAATATTTTTCATGTCTTGTATATGAAGGCCAAGAGTCAAAGTTTCCCTTAGGTCATATTCTCCCATTTGCAGATGCACAGCCAAGTGGGGTCACAGAGGCTAATTTACCGAGAAGTTCATGGAGCTTAAATTTCCAGCTCCCTGCTTTCACAGGCATCTAACAATATCCTAAGAAGGGCTCTGCTAATGTGTTCATATCATCAAATATTTACATAATTTGCAGATTTCCTTGTTTTATTTTCCTTATAAAGGTCCCCATTGTATAAATGTCAGGCCCCATAAAACTCAGAACACTCATTGATGTTATCCCGAGGTATTAATGTGGTACAGTTTGTATTTGGGGTCCTGTGCCTTCTGAGTACGGGTGACCCTTAAACGACATGGGTTTGAACTGTGCAAGTTCACTTATACATTAATTTACGTCAGTAGAAGTTACATTGGGTGCACGTGCCTCTCCTTTCTGCCCTTCTACCTCCCCCACCTCTTCTGCCTCTGCCATTCCTGAGACAGCAAGACCAACGCCTCCTCTTTCTCCTCCTCATCCTACTCAATGTGAAGACAAAGAGGACAAAGACCTTTATGATGATGATCTGCTTCCACTTAATAAATAGTAAATATATTTTCTCTTTCTTATGATTTTATTTTCTTTCTTTTTATTCCCTTTTTATTTTTGGAAACAGGGTCTTGTTTTGTTGCCCAGGCTGGAGTGCAGTGGCAGGATCCCAGCTCACTGCAGCCTCAACCTCCCTGGGTTCAAGCAATCCTCCCACCTCAGCCCCCCAAGTAGCTAGTATCACAGGCATGTGATACCATGCCCAGCTAATGTTTGTTTGTGTGTGTGTGTGTGTGTGTGTGTAGATATGGGGTTTTGACATGTTACCCAGGTTGGTCTCGAACTCCTGGCTCAAATGATTCACCTGCTTTGGACTCCCAAATGCTGAGATTACAGGTGTGAGCTGCCACGCCCAGCCCATGATTTTCTTAATAACATTTTCTTTCTTCTAGCTTACTTTATTATAAAAATATAGCAGATGATACAGGTAACAGACAAAATATGTTTAACAGTTAGGCTTATGTTATGTTATCAGTGAGTCTTCTGTTATGTTATCAGTAAGGCTTCTGGTCAACAGCAGGCTATTAGCAGTTAAGTTTTGGGGGAGTCAAAAGCTGTAAATGAATTTTCGACTATGCAAGGGAGTCAGCGCCTCTAACCCTCATGTTATTCAAGGGCCAACTGTATTTCCTTGGCGTGTGTTTCTCTTCCCCTCCATCAAAACCTGCTCTTGGGAAAGGATCTTCTGTTTGCCTTTAAAGCCTTAGTGTGAATTTAAGCCAGTGTAGTCTACCTCTTCCCAGATTGCTTACATTCTTCATCATCATCCTAATGTAGAATGAAAGATTGTTCACTCAAATGAAATGTCTGAAACAAACAGACTGAAATATTATTTGGGGCCACAAAAAGACTTTTCCATCACTCCTAAACAGATACACTGAAGATACTTTCCTACTATGTCTATACGTAGGCATAGCTCATAGGGCTGTCTAAACTGATTTCCATCTATTCAACACTACCACAAAGTTAGCAGCAGATAAGTTTCTTCTGCAGTGTGAACAGCAGAGACAGCACATATAAATGTGAATGAGATAAGACATTACTTCTTTTATACTTCAGGTGCTTTATTCTGCTCATTCACCTGCCCCTCGCTTTGTGCATCCTTCCCTCCAACATGTATTGAGCACCTGCTATGTGATAGGCACTGGGACATTGAAATAAGCAGTCAATATTGCCGAATGAATGAGGGAATTAATGAATTAATCAAACAAATACTGATTTTTGTGGTGATACTACTGTTCTTACCCTAGTAATGTGTTTTCATTTTCCAGTTTTCTCCATTAGAGAAGACTAATATTATCATTGTCCTCATGTTTCCTTTAATTGTGCCTCGAGTTATTCTATGGTGCTCAAGAAGAAGTGGGTTTTTGTTTGTTTGTTTTGCTCTTTTCTTCTTATTTACTAAGAGGATCAAATAAGCAGGTAAACTGGAAAGCTGGTTAAAAGCAAGAATTTCTTTTAAAATCTATTAATTACTTCAAAGAAATTACATGTCCTTCTTCCTTACTTCCATGGTCCTGCAACTACAATATATTGGAAGAAGTGGCATAATGTCACTGCATTTATTGAGACTTCAAAAGAGTTGATCTTTATTAAATATAAACAGTCATAAGCAAGGATAACAAATGAATAATCATGCTCATATGATGAACCATACAAACCATTCCTTTATCCATACATGTCTACCACGAGTGGTTCTCTGATCATACCCTAAGAAGAACTGTATAAATTAGAGAGTCTAACTTTTAGGTGTTAGCCTCAATGTCACTTTCTCTGAGAGGACTTCCCTGATTTCCTTTCCCTCACAAACTAAGGTGGGTACTTCCCACCGTGGACTCCTAGAGCACCCTGTAATAGGAATCATAACATCTTATTACTGTTGCTTGCTTAATTATCAGTTTTCCCCACTGGACCATAAGGTCTATGAAGACAAGCATCACGTCAGTCTTGCTCACCATTTTATTCTCAGGGACCTGGAAAATTCTAAGAATGTTACAAGTAGTCAATAAATGAAGGAAGGAAGGGAAGAAAGAAGGAAATGAAGGCAAATAGAATGACTACTATAAAGAAGATAGTAAGAAATGCTGTGAGGTATGGAGAAAAGAGAACTGTTACATACTGTTGGTGGGAATGTAAATTAGGACATCCATTATGGAAAACAGTATGGAAGTTCCTCAAAAAGCTAGAAATATAACTACTGTATGATCCAGTAATCCCAGTACAGGGTATGTATCCACAAGAAAATAAGTATGCCAAAGAGATACCTGCACTCTCATGCTCACTGCAGTACTATTCACAATAGTCAAGTTATGAAATCAACCTGTCTCCATCAACAGATGAACGGAGCCAGGTGTGGTGGCTTAGGTATGTAATCCCTGCACTTTGGGTGGCTGGGGCAGGAGAGTCACTTGAGACCAGAAGTTTGAGCCCACCCTGGTCAACACAGCAAGACCTTGTCTCTACAAAAAAATTAAAAAATTAGCCAGGTGTGGTAGCGTGGGCTTGTAGTTTCAGCTACTTGGGAGGCTGAAGCAGGAGGAGCGCTTGAGCCCAGGAATTTAAGGCTGCAGTGAGCTATAATTGCATTACTGCACTCCAGCCTAGGCAAAAGAACAAGACCCCATCTCATGAAAAAAAAAAAAAAGAATGGATAAACTGGCATATATATTTGCGGAATACTATTGAGCCATAAAAAAAGAATGGGATCTTGTCATTTGAGGCAACATGAATGAGCCTGGAGGACATTTGTTTAGGTGAAATAAGTGAGGCATAGAAAGATAAATACCACATATGTTCTTGCTCATATGTGGAAGCTAAGAAATTTGATCGCATAAAAGTAGAGAGTAAAACAGTAGTTACTAAAAGCTAGGAAGGGTGGGGAGTGGAGATAGAGGCTGGTTAACAAATCCAAAATTACAGCCAGATAAAAGGAATACATTCTAGTGTATGATAGCACTGTAGGGTGATTATAATTAACATAATTTATTGTACATTTTCTAATGGCTAGAAGATTTTGAATGTTCCCAACACAAAGAAATGATAAATGTTTGAAGTGATAAATGTGTGAATTATCCTGTTTTTTTTTTTGTGTGTTTTTTTTTTTGAAACAGAGTCTCGCTCTGTTGCCCAGACTGGAGTGCAATGGCGTGGTCTTGGCTCACTGCAACCTCCGCCTCCTGGGTTCAAGTGATTCTCCTGCCTCAGCCACCTGAGTAGCTGGGATTACATGTGCCTGCCACCATGCCCAGCTGATTTTTGTATTTTTAGTAGAGACGGGGTTTCACCATGTTGGCCAGGCTGGTCTCAAACTCCTGACCTCAGGTGATCTGCCTGCCTCAGCCTCCCAAAGTGCTGGGATTATAGGCATGAGCCACTGTGCCCAGCCAAGTTATCCTAGTTTGATCATTACACATTGTATACACGTATTGCAATATCATTCTGTACCCCATAAGTATGTACAATTATTATATGTCAATTAAAAATAATTTTAGGAAAAAGGAAGGAAGAAAGGAAGAAATTTTTCAAATATTGGGGAAGCCAATTGTTGAGTTTAGTTAGTATTCAAAATGCAATAATATGGACAGTACTTTTGGAAACACTTCCTTTATGACTGGGATTTCACCAACTCCTTTCTGTGCTTATTGAATTACTGAAAATAATATCAAAAAGTGTTATTTCCTCTTCTGATTCCTCTAGGAGATGAAGACACAAATCACAGAGTCCAAATGACTTCAGCCAAAGTGGTTCTTCTGGGTTCTTAAGTCATTGTTTTGGAGTCAGCCCAGCTATCCAGACTATACCATCTGCACTGTGTCCTAAACTTTCTCACTTTCCCATCTGACTCTTCCCTGTATTTTTAGATTATCAACTCTTTCCTTTGACTCATCTCCCAATGTACACATGATCATCATCATTCTAATGAAAGGGAAAGAGTGTGTGGATCATCCAAAGGGGTGATTTGTCCACACACTGCTCAAACATGTCTCTATTTGGCTTTCAAATGCATCATGTAGATTTTCATATAACCAGATAATTCACCCACTGCTCAGAAAACTGAGAATTCTTCTCTAAGTGGCAATCCAAATTTGCAAACCACAGCTGTTTTTAGCAATTGAGTCATTGTCTTTCAGGTGCCAAAAATATCACCTATCATATTCCCCAGAGTTCAAAAAAAAGAGGAAAGAGGAGAAAAAGCAAAGAACAAGTTGAGGATAAAGGTAATGTAAAGCTTCTGTAGTCACAGAAATTATTAAAAATAGCTATAATAACTATAACAACAATAATAATAGCAATAAGAACTAGCATTCAATAACAATGAACAAAACAGGGCTTTCTCACATGACTTTCCTAATCTACCTAAGAGGGAGGGAGAATAGTATCCTTAGCATCTTCATTTTACAAACAAAGAGACAACATCAGAGAAATCAAGTAAGTGACTGGCCCAAAGCCACACAGCTATACTTAAGCCAGGCCATCAGACTTCAAATCCTGGGCCCAATACCCTATTCAAACAGCCTTACCAGTGATTTATCAAGCCACTCCCACATGGCGTCATTTTGGTGAAAAATCTGCCCCTTTTCTACCACTGTGGGCCTAATGGGGTCCTTAGGACTTCACTTCTACAAAGAGAGAAGAAACAAAGTACATTTCTAGCTTTGGGGTGAAGGTTCTAGGTATATAGACAGTAAAACCTTACTTGGAAGGCCAGGCACGGTGGCTCACACTTATAATCCCAGCACTTTGGGAGGCCAAGGCGGGTGGATTGCCTGAGCTCAGGAGTTCAAGACAAGCCTGGACAACATGGTGAAAGCCTTGTCTCTGCCAAAAATACAAAAATCAGCCAGTTGTGGTGGCATGAGCCTGTAGTCCCAGCTACCCGGGAAGCTGAGGTGGAAGGATTGCTTGAGCCTGGGAGGCTGAGGTTCAGTGAGCTGAGATCCTGCCACTGCACTCCAACCTGGGTGACAAAGTGAGACCCATCTCAAAAAAAAAAAAAAAAAAAAAAAAAAAGGCTGGGTGCAGTGGCTCACGCCTGTAATCCCAGCACTTTGGGAGGCTGAGGCGGGCAGATGACGAGGTCAGGAGATTAAGACCATCCTGGCTAACATGGTGAAACCCCATCTCTACTAAAAATACAAAAAATCAGCTGGGCTTGGTGGCAGGCGCCTGTAGTCCCAGCTACTCGGGAGGCTGCGGCAGGAGAAAGGTGTGAACCCGGGAGGCGGAGCTTGCAGTGAGCTGAGATTGCGCCACTGCACTCCAATCTGGGTGACAGAACGAGACTCTGTCACAAAAAATTAAAAATTAAAAAAACATAAAACCTAACTTGGCCCATCTCTGAAATGGTTTGAGGAACTTGCAAGAAAGCCATTTGGCTAGTGGGCCCTAGTTTGCACTTTGGACCCTAATTCCCAAGAACCCTCCTCCCCACCCACCAGGGACTTCAGGAACAGTCAAAGCAACATTTCAACAATCAAAGTTTGGGGATCCTTGTCTAGTCTCCTAGCTCTCATGTCCCCAGGGAAGGCCAGTGCTTAGCACACCTTGGGTTGTGGTGAGAGAGACTCTCCTCTTGGAGGCCCTAACAACTGGGTCCAGACTGCTTTAGCCAATGAGAAGTCTATCCAGTGGTTCAAATCTCAGGGAATCTGTGATCCAGCAACACCTCTAGCGTATACTCACTTAAGGCAATATCTGGCAAGAGCTTTGTAAAAGAGAATCAGGGGAAAAAACAGGGAAATGACTTAAAGCCTACTAAATGAAACAGGGAGGATGAAACTGTGGAAGATCATATTTTCCAAAAATGACTGCAAAAACATTTCTGGTCTTACATGCTTTTCCAGAATCTTGCCACTCCCGCATTGAAAGGAGGAGTTTATTTCTTTTCGCCCTGAAGCTTGGTGGGTCTTGGCGACTACTTCAACGAACAGGATATGGCTAATGTGATGCCATGTGACTTCTGAGGGTAGGTTAGGAAAAGTGATACAGCATCACCTGTCAGAGACGGGAGTGAACAAGCCTTCTGATGGTCCCAGATACTAACCTTTCAGTAATCCCTGCCTTTAGGTCTTTTAGCTCAAGCTTCAGATATCATGGAGCAGAGACAAACCATTCCCTCTGTACCCTTTGAGAATTCCTGACCCATACAATGCATTGGCTTAATAAATGGCTGTTTTATGCTACTAAGTTTTGGGGTAATTTGTTGCACAGCAAGAGATAATCGGAATAGGAGCCCTGGCTTGAGGGGACCCTGGGCATGTTCTGTTTGCAATTGCCAAAAGGTAAGTTCAGACCCTGCTGCTAAGCCTAGCCCTCCCTGCCAGTTGCTTTCTGCATATAGGTCATCTCTCAGGGGCTCTACTGTTCCTCCCAGTGACAGCACTTCCCCTTCCCCTTCTAAGTCCATTAGGTTTGTTTTTAAAGATCTGAATACCAATTGTACGCAGGGTTTAGCTCTTTTCCTTAAGTTTCTTGGGCCCTGGATAAATCGGGAAGTAAGTTATTTCAGTTTTCAAATTGGTTTATATGGTTAAGGCATATGCAGTGTGGGACGGTAATAGGAAGTGGGGATAAAGGAAAGAACCTAACTTCCAACACCTTTGTCTTAGTTCTAACCTACAGCCACTTGCTATACTTAAATAATAACATGAGCACAGTTAGAACCTTCACTCTCAGTGCCTTGATAGAACTGAATCATTTTACTTCCAACAACAGCCCTTTGATCAAACTCAAGACTGGAAAAGCCAAAACTATAGGAACTTGACTATCTTGTACACTATTGTAATATAAACACTTAGAACAGTTTCTAAATCTACTAAGCACTCAATAAATATTTATTGAATGAAGCAATAAACAAATGAATTAATGACAGAAAATTCTTCCCTCCTTCTAGAGGGCAATATGTAATATCAGATTAGCATAATGTGCTTAGAAAGCTAGAGTATTCAATAGGTTAACATTCTATTACATTAGGTAATATGTTTTCAATCTGCTGAACGTAAGTGTTAAAACTTACTTTACCTTGAGGGCAGAGACCATGTCTTATACCACTTTGTATCCCCAGCATCTGACACTTTGCCTTAGGTACTTGCTAAATGCTCAGTGAATATTTTTCACCAAATGAATATCAAACAGGGACTGGTAGAAATATTTCAAATCATTTAGTTCTCCTAGGCTTTGCCTAGTGGAAGGCAGTGACAGATAAGGGTGCTGGCCAATGCACCTGATCCCTGGAGGGATCAGATTGGGATGTAGTAGTTCAGAAACTCTGAGGCTTCTCAGCCTATCAAACTCTTGAGAACAAGAGAATTCCAGAGGCTGTTTATAATCTGAGTATGACATTGGGATGAATACAAAAAAGGTCAAGACCTCCACTTTAGCTCTCAAAATTGATGTTCTATGATTTATTCAAATAGGATTTCCTTTCAGAGCTATAAATGAGCTATTCATTTGTCTATTTATTAATTCATCTCATATTTATTGAGGGCCTACCTGTTATAATTTTTCTGCAAAGATTTGTTTAATCCGCTCGAGAAATAGCAAACTATTCAAAGGGTCCCCATTCCCTGGAAAAGAACCTTAACTGGGCAACAAAAGATAATAATATATTGTAGAGGCCCATGACAATTGTAGATGTAAGATCCTCACAATTTAGAATTAACTAATCCAGTAGTTCAAAATGTGATCCATAATTGGCATTATGGAAAATCACTTGACAGATGATTAAAAATAGAGACCTCTGGGAGCCACTCCAGCCATATTAAATCAGAACATCAGGAGTGAAATTAGAAACTTTAGTGAGCACCACTGGTGATTCTGATTGTACTCAAGTCTGAGAATCACTGACCAAAGGTGTGCTGATAGCACTTACATGCAATTGCTTAATATAATATAGCTTTCCTCTCAACTTTACAAAATTAAGATCTTACTTGGCTAATTCTAAGACACCTAGGAACAGTGTAAATATGGCTCAGAATTGCCAGTGCCCAGACTGGAATTTCACTGAATGAATATAATCATTTTCTCCTTAAAGTAACCTAAAATAAACCCCTCCAAAAAAGAAAATATCAAGTAAATCTATTCTTCCCTTATGAAACTCACAAGAAGCAAACTATAAACAAATACTTCATATTAAAATAGACATGCTTTAGGTCAGGCACAGCGGCTCACACCAGTAATCCCAGCATTTTGAGAGGCTGAGGTGGGTGGATCACTCGAGGTCAGGAATTCAAGACCAGCTTGGCCAGCATGGTGAAACGCCATCTCTGCTAAAAATATAAAAATTGACTGGGCATGGCAGCTTGTACCTGTAATCTCAGCTACTCGGGAAGCTGAGGCAGGTAAATCGCTTGAACCCAGGAGGCAGAGGTTGCAGTGAGCTGAGATCATGCCACTGCACTCCAGCCTGGGCAACAAAGCAAGCCTCCATCTCAAAAAAAAATTAATTAAAAAAAAATAGAGACGCTTTAAACCTTGATATGGCACACACAGACCCTTTTCAATTTGAAAAACAATAAATGACAGGCAACAACTGTGATGGGGAGCTTGTGACCATGCCCATCTAGACTGCACTATTTTCCTATTTTTCTACCCTGGTTCCCACAGTGCTGATGCCCAGCTGGGACTTTGTGTCTTTTTCCTTGTCTTACCCCCAGAATCGCTCCTTTTCTTCCCAGGATACTTTTACTCACTTTCTGAATTTTCCTAATCTGGTCAGAGAGTGTGTCTAACAGGCGAGTTTTCAGGAAGTCCATCACCTTGACCACCCGGCCATCAATGTAGCAACTGGAATAAAAATAAAATAAGAATCAGATAAAATCTCAAGCAAGGGACTATAAATACACTTCTCTAGCCCAAGGTCTCTGTTGCCCGAGGAAACAAACCAGGGTTCCACTTGGGCTCTCATATTCTAAAAGGTTTTGAACCTGGGTACTTTTCAAACAAATAATAACCTTTTTATCTTCTCCATTTCCACCACTATTTGTGGGCTAATACTGTTATTTTTTTCAGCTTTTGTCACATGAAACCCCATTGCTTACTTGCCGGAATTGATGGAAATTCCATAATACAAATTGGATAATGAGGAATACTTTTTTTTCCCCTTGAGAAAGTAATTTAACACCCATCCCATGTCCATCACTAATCCCACCTTAAAGTAATAAAGGTATGTGAGAGGTTTGAAGGAATACTCAATCATTTTAATAAATTTTTCCATACCTTTAAATAAGAAAATAAACACCAAAGCAAAAATCTGACTTAGTGTAGTGAGTGAGTCTCCAGCTCATTCCTGTGGGCGAACACTCTGTAGTCAGCCTACTACCAAAATATGCTGTGGTTGCCTACTACCTCCAGAATGAATGAACAAACTAATGATGAATGTACAAAGGTGGAAGGGCCCTCTCCTAAAATAGTAACAACTTGATACTCATTGGTTTTTGTTTTGATTTGGTTTTTCTTAGCTTAAATGAAATATTAAGTTGTTGACACTATGTTGTAAATATTTGACCAAAACAGGCCCATCCAGCTTTGTGGAGATATCCTTTGTGAGACTCTTTGCTGAAGATTAAGCTAAGGCTGACACAGGGTTAGGTGATCTTCGTTACCTCAGACCTTCCCTTACCCCCATCTTGGCAAAGTTCTGAATTCAATCAATTTCTAAATGCTTGTGATTCCTGGGTGCCTTTTCCAATCCACTAAGTTATCCTTGGTTGTTGGCTAATGATAAATTATTTCATTTTTAAGAAGCAGCCACCCATCACTACATATTATAGAACTATGTGAAAATTATTTTCAATGTCAACTTGCCATACCAACATGTGATGTATTGGAATGGTTAATTTTTAAATTTTTGTTTTATTGTAAGGCAGGTACTTTAGTTGAGGTAAGGGTGGTAGATGATCTACCTACTCAGCTTTCCTTTTGGCCTCACTTACGACTTTACGACATTTCCACAGAATCCAGTGCTTAAACCATTGGAATGTTGGAGCAAATTTGGCTTTTAGCCAGAAATATCTGACTTCAAATTCCAGATCTGGTATTAATAACTATATGATCTTGGGCAAGTTACGTAGTCTCTATGGGCCTCAGTTTTTTTATTCTTAAATGGGGGATAATATATCTTCTCCTCAGGCTTGAGAATTAATGAGCTAACAAATGTAAAGTTCCTGGCATACAGTAGGGACTGAACAACTTTTAGTTCTTCCTAATTGTCACCTCACAAAGATGGGATTATAAACAATAGGAGACTGATTAATTAAGTTATGTGTAAATATAGAACACTATAACAGTGGAATTTCTCTGCTGGGGGTACATGTATTTGAAAATTTTTGATGTTTACTTATATCAGGAAATAAAATAATAACATGTCCTTTGCCTCATCCCTTGTATAGATGCCAGACTCAGATCCAATAAACATTTATTATGTGCAACACATAGTGCTGGGCATATCCATGTCCATTATCCTATCTCATAACCTGTTCATAGTAGTACTTCTTCATTAGCACCTCTGATTTTTGAAAAAAGATCAGATACTTAATTAGCACCTCTGATTTTTGAAAAAAGATCAGATACATGGCATACTACATGAAAGCCAGGCATGTTGAGACAGAGTAGTGTTAAAATTAAAAATAATTTATGCAATGCTAATCTAACACACATTTGAGGACATGAATACTTGCTACTATATTATATGGTGACCAGGAATTTGACAAGTAATGCATTGTAATTATTCTTTTATTATTTAATCAAATATATTACACTTTCCTCTTTTCTCAATTAGTTCCCAGTAACTACATTACACATCAGTATTTATAATTTTTGTTAGCAACACACATAGTTTAATACCTATTGAGATAAAAATTCCAGATGTAATTTTTCAGTAGGTAGGATTTCCTGTGAAGAACCTCCCTAGCCTACCCCAATCTGTGGCCCATGGTTGATGGTCCCTTCATTCTTTTCCTCCTTCCTTTTCTCAAGTACCCAGAATCTGGAGTTAGAAAACCTTGGTTCAATCCCTTCTTTAAAGTGGGTTTTAAAAAATCCAAATCTATAATATTTTCACAGGGTTGGTGTACTGATCATATAAGGAAAAATGCTGGGCACGGGACCTGTCATATAAAAGCTATTCAATAACCAGATCTACTCTGTTCAGATTACTTAACGGCCCAAGGCAGCAGAAACTTACACTGAAAGGCCATGGGATGGGATGGGCAGGGGAGCATCCCTCTGGAGGAGGGCATGCTATCCCCTGTAGAACTTGGAGTGAGGAAAGTGTAGAGCAGCAAGAACAGATGCTGGATTCCCAGCAGGTGTGAGGCAGAGGCAGGGATGGAGATGGCTGTGATTATGTTGTAAAAATTTGGAGTTTGAAAAGACCTTACTGGTCAGCTGGCCTAAAGCATGTAAGCTTGCTACAATATCCCTTAGAAGTGATTTTCTGGCTTTGCTTGAACATATCCAGGGACAAGAATTCACTGTCATACACTACTAGGACTGCTTCACTGCATCACAGCTCTAATTGACGAAAAGCTCTTCTGACATGGTGCTGAAATCTGATCCCTGTTACTTACTCTCAATGGCTAGCATTATATCTTCTTGAACCCAGAAATGGTCCAATTGCTCCTTCATGTGATACATGGGAGATGAAATCCAGTAACCTTGGCTTAAGCGGTTTAGCCTATTCTTGTCCCCAGTTTTACCCTTACAAGCTGTATCCAATCATTCTCAGGTGATCTTGGGCTATTTCCGTGGGCTGTGAATTGGATTGGAGCGGGAGGAGATACAGGCATGGAAACCAATAAATAAAGTTATCTTATCTCAATAGTGCTGGCAAGAAATGATCTGGGTCTAAATAAGTGAGGGAACAAGAAAAGTGAAAGCAAGCAGAGATGAAGGAAGAACAAATAAAGCTTCTGTAGAGGGTAAAAGAGAGGAAGGGAGTCACTGATGACCATCAACATATAAGAGAGATTGCCTTGGAGAACACTGTTGCCAAAGAGATGTAGGTTAGTCATACAGGAATACAATTTGTTTAGAGAGATGAAAGATACTGTCTGACATATCAAAAATATACAGAATATCAAGAAAGAACTATATACCACGTAGCTGGGGATATAAGAAAGAGGTACAGAGAAAAGTTGAGCCAAGAAATGTTGACATGGGGGTCTTTTTCAGGTTGTAAGTAATGGCCAAAGCCATGGCTGCAGATGAGCTCTTCAAGAGAATAAGGGAAATTAACAGAGATGTCAGAGACCCTTCAAAATGCTTCTAAAATATGGCCCTGGGCATTGCCTCTACCTTTGACTCAGCTAAGGACCCCTTCCTCCTCTAGCCTGATGATCACAGCATCTTTTTAATAACTTCAGTCTGAGTCCAATTCACATTTGAATGTCAAAGGAATCCTCACATTATACTGAGAAGTTTCAGCAACTTTCATTTGCAAACTTAAACCCACATTTATATTGTACTATGGAAATATGAACTTTGGTCATCCAGAATTCAGTATCACTTTTAAGAGAGGGGATCATTTAACCATACGGTATGGCCAGGCGTGGTGGCTCAAGCCTGTAATCCCAGCACTTTGGGAGGCTGAGGCGGGCGGATCATGAGGTCAGGAGATCAAGACCATCCTGGCTAACATGGTGAAACCCCGTCTCTACTAAAAATACAAACAATTAGCCGGGCGTGGTGGGGGGCGCCTGTAGTCCCAGCTACTCCGGAGGCTGAGTCAGGAGAATGGCGTGAACCCAGGAGGCGGAGCTTGCAGTGAGCCGAGATTGTGCCACTGTACCCCAGCCTGGGCAACAGAGCAAGACTAGGTCTCAAAACAAAACAAAAACAAACAAACAAAGAAAAACCCATAGGGTATGCATTTATCAATGCCTAAACCTTTTTCTTAGATATGCTTGGACAACTAACTTACTGTACTTACCCATTGTAAATGTGAAGCTTCTAAGAAAACATTCAGCATCAACAATCCGTGGCTATTTGAAAGCTTCTTCCCAGTTACAGAGCTTTGGTTCACTGATGGTAGTTGCATGCGGTGATAGGTCCAATATAAATATGTCATTTATATTTGGGCATGAAGGAGATGGAGTAGTCTGTGGTGACCATTTTATAAGAATAAATTGCTAAAAATGATGATAATGGTGATTTCTTTTTTTCTTTTTTCTTTTTTTTTTTTTTTTAAAAAAACCCTGGCTGAATGGTCTAGAATTACCTAGACTGACACTTTTAGGTATATCATGGTTATCCTCCAAGCTCTCTTGAAATTCAGCATCACTTAAGATCATACCACAAGTCGTCGAGCTGTTCCACTAAAAACCAAAGCCAAGAAAGGCTGTGTAGAAATAACCTTTCTGGGAACTATCACAAAGGCAATGAAGTTGAAACTTTTGTATTAATACATCATCAAAAGGTCTGTCTCACCCAATGCCAGCAATTCATTCCTACCTCTAGATTGGCAGGTCATATCAAGCATATCTCTGGGGAAGTGGCAAAGATAGCAGACTATACAAAGTAAAAGGAACCACTTATCAGTGTATTCACCAACTCTCCTGTCCCCCTTAATTTTACATTTTAGTTCCAGTACAATAATCTTCATCTTATTTTATTTGGTGTTGCCCTTTATTTTTATTACAAAAGAACTAAATGCTCATTGTAGATGAATTAGAGAATGAACATGAACAAAATAGAAATAGGAAAATGGAAAATCACCTACAGTATAATAAGCACAACACCTAGAGAAGCTCATTGCAACATTTTGCTGCATACTCTTCCAGTTTTTCATAGTAAATAAACATAAAATTTCCCCTAATTAGTTTTTTAATAAACCTGTATTCCAGATCCTATTCAACTAGCATTTAAACTTAAAATTGCTCCAAATGAGACATCCAAGCCCATCTCACAGGGATACTGTCAGAAAGATTACAGACTCCCAGTCAAAGCATCTTATTCTTATTTTAATTTCATTCTGGCCATTTAGAGGTCCTCTGCCAGGAGCAGAGCTCACCTCCTTCCTGTCTCTGTCAGCCAAGTTTTAACCCCATTCCCATCCCACTGACCCCCTTCATCAGGCCCCTAGATTCAGTCTTCAGGATTGTACTACAATTAGCCACTTATGCCCATTAGGCTTTTAAAACATTTAATGAGGAGAGTTTGTTGGCTCCAGGGGCAGCTGGTTTTGTTTACCTGGCCCTTTACTTTAAAAGGAAAAACCTTTGCCCTTTATTATCTGACCCCTTCTTTTATTTCAGGTAATTGCATTAGTGCGGGCTTCCCAGTGCTCAGGAATTTCCGGACTTATTTTGCTCCCTGCTAGTTTCAAGGAGGAGGGGCAGCCTGCTCAGAATTCTAACACCCAGCCTGCTGACTGGGCAGGTAATTCCAGAAAATTGGAGCCTTCCCTACTGAAGGGGGAGAAGCTTGGATAATCATTAGAAAAACCCCGTTGACCTATAAAACCTATTCTGCCACCTCGAAGCAAACACTGGAGAAAGGCTGATTTGAGTATTTAGGCTTTATAAATTGCACTTGCCCCTCCTCCAAAGGCCCTCAGCCTGGGCTCCTGCTGAGCACTTGCCATCAAGCTTTTCTTCTGAGGCTACATTAGTTTTCATCTTCTTTGCAATGGGTCAACCCTCTTATCTTGTGTTTCAGAACTGCTTTGGGCAGGAACGCTTAGATGAAATGAACACTGTTACAAAAAAAGTCAACCTTCCTATCCTGTGTTTCAGAACTGCTTTGGGCAGGAAAGCTTAGATGAAATGAACACTGTTACAAAAAAAGGTTCTACAAAATACAGATGTTTCTTTGGCTTTCTTAAACCAGTTCAAATAATTCCATACAGGAATCATCTAACCTACTAAAGGGACATAGTTCAGTAAGAAAGAGTTTGTACTCTGGAAAAATGCTATAGAAAAATAGTACAGGTAAAGGTCAGAGTTGTGAGCAATACTAAAGGCAAATAATGTCTTTAATGAAAGAATGAGTGCCTGTATGACTTAACCCACAATGAGCCAACCGAGGCTCAAGTGCCATGCCAAGGGCTCCATTTTCTTCATCTTCTTGCTCTCCTAACTCTTTGCACGCTTTGGGTCCTGCGCCTCGAGCCCAGACCCTTTTCCCCATATATCCAGAGTTGTATGTGGAGAGGCACTGAGTGTGGGCAGAGGCTCAAATCATCTTGATCCTAGCGGTGTTAAGGAGAGGTGTACAGGAAGCTGGGAAAGGAAAGGGGTAGGGAAATCACATGCAGCTTCAGCCATTGGAGCAGGCTCTAGGGAGGGACCTCTAAAAATTTTCAGAATAGTAGCAGGTGATGGCACCAGAATTGTGGGCAGAAGTGGATCCATGTGCTTTTGGTCTGAAACTTAACACAAGTTGTGGGGCCCTCTTTAAGAGGAGGAAATCAAAAGTACAAAACAAGGCTGGGCACAGTGGCTCATGCCTGTGGTCTCAGCACTTTGGGAGACCAAAGTGGAAGGATCTCCTGAGGCCAAGAGTTTGAGACCAGCCTGGGCAACATAGCGAGACCCTCGTCTCTACAAAAAATAAAAAAATTAGCTGGGTGTAGTGGTACAGGAGGATCACTTGAGCCACAGAATTTGAGGTTACAGTGAGCTATTACGGCACCAGTACTCAGCCTGGGTGACAGAACGAGACTCTCTAAAAAAAAAATTAGAAAGCATTTTTTAAACTACAAAACACATGATAGATACAAAAGTAAGTATTTATATCAAATGACAAAATAAATCACAACAAACTCCCAGAAACTTAGAGAATCGAGTTCCTTTCTTCTGAGAGCTCTTCAAGCAATTTACTAGAAATGTTTACATAATGCTTCCTCATAGCAACCTGCCCCCATTCCCTTACCCCTTACCACCTAGAACATCCTACAACTCTCAGCACTCATAGGAATCAAGGCAAGAGAGGGGTCTGAAGCTTAATTCATTAGCTTCATGGTAAATCTAAATCGTGAGGCATTAATAGAAGGAATGATAGGGTCTATCTAAGTTGCCAGAACCCAACCATCTATGTGCAGTATTTTAAAAAACTCAGTGTTTGCAAATTGGGGGTTGCTTATACTGTTGCCACATCCTTCCCCTGGCCTCTTTTCATGTAATTGTCATTGTTCGTGGCAGAATAGCACAACTGAACTATAATTAAGTTAGTATATTACTAACTAGGAGAAAATAGAAAGGAGAAAGAGGAAGGGAGGAGTCTTACATATATTAAGTTCCTTCTTATTTGCTAGCTATTTTACATATCGTGTCATTTAATCTTCATGAACACTCTCTGTTTTGCAGATTAGAAACTACAGCTCACACAGTATTAGTAAGTAGGAAACCAGAGATCATATAGGTACTAAGTAATAGACACTAAAACCTTTTCCCTTTGTACTTTGATCTGCCAAATGTCCCAACAATACAGCACCATGCTTACTTCATTGGTCCTGTAATCAAGTAAAATTGTTTTTCAACTGCCTTTAGTCTTGCTTACTTCAACCAAATGTAAACAATATTGAACTAAATGCAAATTTCTCAAGAAAACAAAACAATTACCACAAAACCAACCCAAAACAATAACAAAAGCAAAAACCGGGGTAGATAAGTAAAAGCATGGAGGTGGTAAAACTCTATTCTTTTCTTTGCAAAAAAGTTTTTCAAAGTGTTTTAGTAATTGTTATATAAAGAAAAAGGGGCTCCATGGTCAAATAAGTTTAGGAAATGCTGGGTTAAAACCAAATTCAGTAGTACTTCCTGTTTCAGCCATGATAGAACTGAACAGCAACCAATTCAGGCTGCGATTCTTGAGAGACGGTAGGGCACCTGAGGTGAACTTCAGATCCCATTCACCTGAGCTTGCTCCTTGGGACAGGGTAAAGATAGTTTACTGACTACCAAAATTTGAGCTTCCCTTCCATAGTGCTGAGCTGTTGCCAAGAAGCAGCTGCCCAGGCAGAACCTACATTTCTTTGCCCCTCTTACATGGTAGAGGCAGGGGAATGCCAAAACGATGTGAGCAGAAATAATGTGACACTTCAGGGCTAAAGTAGATGTAGGTGTTTTTCACTTTTGAGCAGAAATTAAGAAGCCATGTCTTCTTTGTAGTGTCTGTCCCCATTGCCAGCTGAATGGAAAAGTCTCTGAGGAAAAGCCACAAAATGGTAAATACCTGGGTCCTGGAATGGCCACATGTGAGGCCATCCCCAAGGTACATCAGCATTGGACTGTCACGTTAGTGAGAAGCAAACTTCTATTGCCAGGCCACTGAAATGTGGGGATTTAATTGTTAAAACAATTTGTGTTATATTAACTAATATATGGGCATTCATTACAACAAAACACCTTTATACCAATCAATCTGTTTGACCAACAGTTCATAATAAAAGAGGTTTTCCTGTGAGGAGAAACTGTCCTTGTATGAAAATTAAAAAGATTAGCCTGGAGAACTTACTTACAATTCTAGTTTGAATTGATTGTCTACCAGTGATTGGTTGAATAATAACTTTCATTGTAATCCCATGCAAGAACAGTTGATGAGGGGAGATATTATTCTTATTTTTCTATATTTAGACATACTCAGCCTGGTGTAAAAACACAGTGATCAAGGTGATTACTAATGACCAAAAAGGACATGGAATCTATAATGTTGGAAGGGAGGCCAGTTAATAAAGGTCACATATCAGTAGGAGGCAGCCTTTTGACGACATAGAATGTTCTCCATTAGGCTTCTAGATACCTTAGTTTTCACTCAGGGACAGCCAACAGTTTGAGGTAGATTTATTGAGACATTCTCATTATTTGGTATCTCACTGAGGATATGAAATCACATGTCCTAACTTGCATGCATCACAAAAGCTAGAGGTTTAACTCTAGCCTGCATGATGTTTCTTATGTCCAGACAACCCAACACACACATCAAACTGCTTTTCTACCTACACTCACCAACACCCTGTATATTTTAGTTCCTGTACCTAACTTTTACAACCAGCAAATTCAATGTCATAGAGCTATACCTTCTTAAAGGATGCTCACTGTGGAGAATATTGCACTGAAAGGAAATCTTACCTCACTATGATTCTTTTTATGACAATTGTCACTTCTCTGTTTAAAAAGAAAAGTTAGCTCTCACCATATAAAGCCTTTAAAGGCATTATTTACCGTGATATATGTGTGTGCATACAAGCATGTGTGTAGATGTGTGTTAAAAGAAACAGAAAGAGATTGAGAGGGAGAGACAGTCAGTTCTATATGATGCAAATCACATCAGGACCAGGAAATAAAATTTAAGTTCCTTGAACTAGTGCTCAGAATATATAATATTTGAAACTGATAGATGACTCAGTTAAATTTATTCAGCTAATAGGAATTCTAATGTCATAATTCGAAGGTAAAATTTCACATGTCCCTCCGTAACAGAATGTTTCTTTACCATCCTTTCTTTTAAAAAATTTCAAGGAATTTTAAGAAACGGTACCCTAAAATATCGTATTTTTTTCCCCTCCAATCTCCTACAAATTCACTTTGGTTATCTAACCAAAAAGAGTCTGAGAATTAGAGAAATATCAGCATGTTATCTTCTTCTCTGTGATTGAGGAAAGATTTGGTTTGAACACAAAGAGAAAGAAAGATGACTGCTATCATTTTGAAGTCATGTTAAGTAGAAGGGTAGATCCCCTTTAAAGAACTAGTTCCTTTTTTTTTTTTTTTTTTTCTTGAGATGGAGTCTCGCTCTGTCACCCAGGCTGGAGTGCAGTGGTGTGATTTTGGCTCACTGCAACCTCCACCTACTGGGTTCAAGCAATTCTCTGCCTCAGCCTCCCGAGTGGCTGGGATTACAGGCACCCGCAACCATGCCTGGCCAATTTTTGTATTTTTGGTAGAGACAGGTTTCACCATGTTGGTCAGGCTGGTCTCAAACTCCTGACCTCAGGTGATCCACCTGCCTCGGCTTCCCAAAGTGCTGGGATTACATGTGTGAGCCACCACGCTCGGCCAGAAATAGTTCCATTTTTAAAAGTTAAAGACAGAAATAAAAAGCAACTGCTCCTTGAAAGAAACAATGATAGTTCACTTTCTAAATTAAGATCAAAAAAGGTAAAATTTCATTTAATATATTCTCATCACATATTTTAGACAATTAAAGTAGAAGCAAGTATATACATAGAACAAAAGGAAAATAGGGAATAGGAAGAGCCAGATGAGGAAGGAAACACCAACATAGTGCATTGGGGATCTTTTGGTTCCCCCAAGCCAACTCATCGTCTCTGCCTCTGTTCTTTACATCTGTGTATCCTACTAAGCCTCATCATTCAACAACCAGTCCCACATATACCCTTTCAGCCATCTGCTTTTTTCAATCACCAAGTCCCTAAAGTGACCTCCCATGATTCACTAGCTTTATACCACCACTTGTCCAATCCTACCTTGGTCAGTGAAACACAACAGAGCAGTTTTTACCCCCTGCCCATTCCCAATCTCCCACTATCTAGCACCTACTCCAAATCCCCTGAGTTCTGTCACTTGAGTGGCAAACCAAGGCTTAACCTCCACTTCCATTCTCCAGGCAGTGCAACCCTTCTTGGCAAAACTACAAGGTCTACATGACTGGTCTTTGGAGACCTTCATCTGTTCAGCCTTCTCCACACAAAGCCTAGGCTTAATTAAATGGTATCTTGGCTAAAATGTGACGTGGACTCTTTCTCTCTTACCCAGTGGTTATTAATCCTGTCTGAATTTGCATTAACTAAGATAATAATTATTCAAACAAAATTTTTACCTACTAGATAGCAATCTGGACAAGGAGCTAGGAGAGCTGGTTTTCCAATCATTAGTCTTGTCACCTTAAGCAAGTCACTTAGCTTCTTTTGTCTTCTTTCATCTACCTAGGTTTTTAAGCCTAGATCAAGGATGGCTAATAACTAATTGGATTCTACCAGTTTTTGCCTCACATATTTTGACACTCTGTTGTTAGATGCATACATGTTTAGGATAATTCTTGGAGAATTAATCTATATATCATTATGTAATGGTGCTCTTTATCCCTGTTAATTGTCCTTGTTCTGAGGTCTGCTTTGTCTGAAACATAGCTGCTTCAGCCATCCTTTGATTTGTGTGTGCATGGTGTACTTCTCTCTTTACTTTTAACCTATCTGAGTCTTTATGTTTAAATTGGGTTTATTGTAGGCAACATATGGTTAAGTTTGTTTTTATATCCTCCCTGACAATCTTTGTCTTTTAATTGGTATATTTAGGCTATTCACATTTAGAATGATGATTGATATAGTTAGGATTAATATCTATTATGCTCTAAGTGTTTTCTATTCCTTGTATCTGTTATTTTTTTAATCTCTTCTTTTTTTGTTTTCTCTGGTTTTAATTGAGCATTTTATATAATTACATTTTATCTCCTCTCTTAGTATACTATTATATTTCTTTCTAAAACATTTTATGTGGTTGCCCTAGAATTTCCAATATACATTTTTAATGAATCTCAGTGTATCTTCAAATAACCCCATACTGCTTCATATGCAGTACAGGTAATAATAGAGTATCCTAAATTTATCCCACCCTTCATTTCTATCATTCATTTCCCTTATATATATGCTATAATAACCCAGTACATTGTGGCTACTATTACTTTAAACAGTTATCTTTTAGACAAATTAAAATAAGGAAAATAAAATTTTTATTTTACCTTCATTTATTCCTTCCCTGACACTCTTCCTTTCCTTTTGTAGACTTGCATTTCTGATCTATATCACATTCTTTCTACCTGAAAAGCTTCTATCAATCTCTCATGCAGGGAAAGTCTGCTGGTGATAAATTCCCTCAGTTTTTGTTTGTCTGAGAAAGTCTTTATTTCTCTTTCACTTTTCATGGATAAAGAACTCTAGTTTTTTTTTTCAACATTTTAATGATTTCACTCCACTATTTTCATGCTTGCATTGTTTCTTATGATACTTCAGATCCTTGTTCACATTGCTTCATATCAATGCACTTCATTGCCTTGTTCCTCTTTAGGTAAGGTATCGTTTTCCTATTGTTTTTCAAGATTTTCTCTTTTTTCTTTAGTTCTCTGCAGTTTGAATATAATATGCCTGGCTGTAGTTTTCTTGGAATTTATCCTGCTCGGTGTTCCCTGAGCTTCCTGGATCTGTGGTCTTATAGCTGTCATTAATTTCAGAAAGTTCTCTGCTATTATTACTTCAACACTTGAATTACTTCAAGCCATTATTTTCCATTATTCTTCTGCTCTGTTTTCTCCTTCTTCTCCTTCTGCTATTCTAATTATGTGTACGTTACACATTTTGAAATTGTCGCACATTTCTTGGCTATTCTGTTGTTTTCATTCTTTTACCTTTCTGAATTTCAGTTTGGGCAATTTCTATTGACCTATCCTCAAGCTCACCAATTCTTTCATCAGCTGTATCCAGTCTACTGATGAGCCTACTAAAGGCATTCTTCATTTTTGTGACAATGTTTTTTATTTCTATCATTTCCTTTTGATTCCATTGTAGAGTTTCTATCTCTCTACTTATATTAACCATGTATTTTTGCATGTTGTCTACTTCCATTAGAGCACTTAATGTATTAATCATAGTTAAATTCTCCATCTAGTAATTCTAATAACTATGTCATATATAAGACTGGTTCTGATACTTTGTTCAGACTGTGTTTTTTCTTGCTTCTCCATCTAGTAATTCTAATAACTATGTCATATATAAGACTGGTTCTGATACTTTGTTCAGACTGTGTTTTTTCTTGCTTTTGGCTTACTTTCTAATTTTTTTCGTTGAAAACTGACATGCTGAATTAGGTAATAGGAACTGAGGAAAAAGACCTTTGGCGTGAGGTTTTGGGCGAGGAGTTGGACTGTGTTTGCTATATCAGTAGATGCCAGAGGCTTCAAAGCCCCCTAGTATCCTTGTTTATGCCTCTGTTCTTCACTTTAGGCTTTCCTAATTACTCCTCTTCAGAGAGAATTTGTGTCTGGTGAACTCTATCAGTTGTATTCACTGTTACTGTGCTGCTGGTGTGGCAGTAAGTTGTGGGAGAAGGGAAGTGTTCTGTAACTTTATGGTTAAATCTCAGTCTTTTAGTGGACCTGTGTCCCTGGGCTATGATCTTCACCTTTTTTTCCCAGTAGCATAGCTTTCCCCCTGTATGTAAGACGGAAAGGCTAGAGGGGGCTAGAGTGTGGGGAATGCCCTTTCTCATCTGGGATAAGGCTTGGAGAGTTGGCTTTTTTTTTATGGAAAATGCTATGGTCATATTTCACAATGATTTACTCTCTCTCTCTGACACAGTTACTAGGAAATCTTTTTTGGATCCCACAAAAGTGTGGAGCCAAAGACTGCAGCTCCCAGGTTTTTAAGCTCAAATTAGTTCATACGAAGTCTCCAGCAATTCATGGGAATTACCACTTAAGTGCTGATACCAGCTTATGGCTTCAGCAGTTTCTGCTCTTATTAAGCAAATTTTGGTGGTAACTGTGGATTCACCTGTCTCTCCAGATTTCAGGGTGGTGTTTGCTCTGCAACATCAATTCTCTGATGCATTCAAGAAAAGTCATTGATTGTCAGTTTGTTTAGCTTTTGCTTGTATGAAATTTCAGCTTTTTCTTGTATAAATAGGAAGTAACAACTTCCTATTTTCATGTTTGAGGTGAAACCAGAAGTCCACTGATGGAATTCTCATCATGCATGTCAACACTGACCTTTTGCGGTTGTGCTGGGAAATACCCTTAATCTCCACTTTGTATTGTCAATTAGTAGGTTAATATGATCAATTACTTTGGTCTGCCATGGTTATGAGAGTAAGGAATAAAGGCACATGTGATACACATGTGTCATTTTGATCAAGATGCTTTCTAAGGCCCTTTCCAGATCCAAGACTCAAGGTCTCCTCTTTGACACAGTGAAATGATACCATAGGGTGTCCCCTCAACACATATGAAGGTACTATATTTCAGTCAGTGAAACTGCATTGTGTAGAATGTTGTCCAACAGATGTGAACAGGATAAAATCCAACATGTGAGAAAAACAAAACAAAATGACTTTCCTAAAGGTTTCACATTAGTTTCCTATTTGAGTTTTTTTTTTTTTTTTAATTGAGACAGAGTCTTGCTCTGTTGCCCAGGCTGGAGTGCAATGGCGCAATCTCAGCTCACTGCAACTGCTACTTCCCAGGTTTAAGCGATTTTCCTTCCTCACCTCCTGAGTAGCTGGGACTACAGGCGCATCCCACCACACCCGGCTAATGCTTTGTAATTTTAGTACAGATGGGGTTTCACTGTGTTAGCCAGGATGGTCTCAATCTCCTGACCTCGTGATCCACTTGCCTCAGCCTCCCAAAGTGCTGGGATTACAGGTGTGAGCCACCATGCCCAGCCTTGAGTTTGATTTTCTACACTTCCATTTATACATGAGATTGATAAAGCATTGCTGTTTTGCACTGTCCCTATGCATGCCTCTTCCTTAATGTGGGTTGTGCTTCTATGCCTTTGAGAGAATAAGACAGACAAAGAGCATTTATATTATACCAGATATCAGCATCCGTGTCATCACATAATTGACCTTTTTATGAGGACCCACCATAAGAATTTATATCAAGGCTTAGTATCAGGAAAATGATGCTTCTCATGAAAACTTACTTTAATTTCTTACTTACAGACACTAGATTTTGTTTTCCACTTTGCTTTGGCCATTATGAAACATAGAGTCAAACTTATACCCCATCTCTCACAAGAGAATAGAATCAGCTGATAGGTTTTTTTTTTTTTTTTTTTTTTTTTTTTGGGATGGAGTTTCGCTCCTGTTGCCCAGCCTGGAGTGCAGTGGCCTGATTTCAGCTCACTGCAACCTCCGTCTCCCAGATTCAAGTGATTCTCCTGCCTCAGCCTCCTGAGTAGCTGGGATTATAGGCACCCGCCACCACATCTGGCTAATTTTTGGTATTTTTGGTAGAGACATGGTTTCACCATATTGGCCAGGCTGGTCTTGAACTCCTGACCTCAGCTGATCCACCCATCTTGGCTTCCTAAAGTGCTGAGATTACAGGCATGAGCCACCACGCCTGGCCTGATGGGCATTTTTTAGAGTACTAATTTTCTCATCACTTTATTGCTACTCTAACCCTATTTTCCATTTACTCTTCCTTCCTCAGTTTTTAAAAAATAATGTTGCTATTGGACAGCAAAGTAACCAGAAGAGAGGTTGAGAGAAGCTGTGCAAAAAAAAAAAAAAAAGCATTCAATAATTCCCAAACTATATACTTAGCCCTTATTTATACAAAGCAATGCAAAGACCTTCAGTTTCGTATCCTGCTTATGTTCCTTCCCTCTTTCCTCCAAAATCCTTTTTTTTTGTTTGTTTTGTTTTGTTACCACTCTGTTACCCAGGCTGGGGTGCAGTGGTGTGATCTCGGCTCACTGCAAACTCTACCTCCTGGTTCATGCAATTCTTGTGCTTCAACACCCCCCGCCCCAGTAGCTGGGATTATAGGTGCACGCCACCACGCCCAGCTAATTTTTGTATTTTTAGTAGAGATGGGGTTTTACCATGTTGGCCGGGCTGGTCTCGAACTCTTGACCTCAAACAATCTGCTTGCCTTGCTCTCCCAGAGTGCTGGGATTACAGGTGTGAGCCACCACGCCCGGCCCCAAATCCATTTTTTATATTATAAGATATTGGGAAAGATTCAGTAAGCTCTGTTCTCTTATTAAGTTTAAAAACACTCTGTCAGATAAAATACTGTATTTGGTATAATACAGTTTAAGGTTGAATCACAAAGACATTAACTTTAGTCTGCTGTAAATAGATTTCCCTTTCTGATAATTCTTAGACATGTTTATGTTTTCCTGGGGCTGGAATTGACCATCTTAAGTGGCACCAATAGTTGGTAAGGTTGAAAAATTAATATAATCAGGACTACCTGGTATTTTTAGGACATATTTTCTCAAAGATCACAGAGTACTTTGCAGATAACAAACTTAAGGGATTTTTTGGAATGAGAACAGACAAAGTTTTGTTTTTTCTCTTCCTTCATGATGAAGAAGAAAGTCTGGGACTTCACTGCAGGGCACATTCCATCAGAGTGTATATGGTTTGAGGGTGGGGAGGCTCAGAAAAGTGGAGGCAGTTTTGGGGTTATAGGGTAAAGGATGGGCCTAAACGATACGATGAAGGACTATCGCCATGCCCGGGGGACACAGACTTTTTCTGGAAAGGGCTAGATAACAAGTAATTTAGGCCTTGGGAGCTAGATGTTCCCTGTACTCAACTCTGCTATGGCTGTATCAAAGCAATTTATAATTCATAAATGAATGAGCATAGCTGTGTTCTAAGAAAATTTTATTTGTGAATACTAGAATTTGAATTTCATATATAAATAATTTTCACATCACAAGGTGTTATTTTTGTTTTTGTTTCAACCATTTGCAAAGACATAAAACATGTTGTTAGGCCCACTGGCCATACAAAAACCCATGATGGGCAGGATTGGTAAATATCTTCTCTCAGTTCGTGACTTGATTTATCACTATCATTGATTGAAATAAAATCCAATTAATCAATCTTTTTTTTTTTTTAGGGTTGGTGAGCTTTATGTCCTATTTAAGAAATCTTTGCCTACCCTAAGGTCATAAGAGTATTTTATGCTTTCTTCCGAAGCTTCAGTGTTTTCCCTTTCACACAATACTTTTACATATGATGTAAGGTATGGATTAAGCAAAAATCCTAAAAACAGCCAAAGAAAAAAGACATTACTTTCAAAAGAGTGACCATATTACTTATATTTGATTTATCAACAAAAATTATTGAGGCCAGAAGATAATGAAATGACATTTTTAGACAGCCAAATTTGGACTTCAGCAATTTGACTATGATTTACATCGTTGTGGTTTCTTTTGTATGTATCTTGATTGATACTGGCAGAGTTTGTTTTTTTTTTTTAATTGAGATAAAACCCACATAACATAAAATTAACCATTTTAAAGTGCAATTTAGTGACGTTTAGTACATTCACAAAGTTGTACAACCATCATCATTATCTAGTTCCAAAATATTTTCATTACCCTAAAAGGAAATCCTATATCCATTAAGCAGTCACTCACCATTTCCCACCTCCCTATAGAAACTGGAAACTACTAATCATTTTTTTTGTCTCTATGGATTTACCTATTCTTGATATTTAATATACATTCATCCCTCAGTATATGTGGGGGATTGGTTCCAGGACCTCCATGTTACCAAAATCCACACATAGTCAGGTCTTGCAGTCTGCCCTGCTGACCCTGTGTAAACAAAAAAGTCAGGCCTCTGTACACTCAGGTTCTGCATCCCAGTAATTTTCCATCCACATTTGGTTGAAAAAAAATCCATGTATAAATGAACCTGAACATTTCAAACTACATTGTTTAAGAGTCAACTATAAATGGAATCCTACAGTATGTTGTCCTTTATCACTGGCTTCTTTCACTTAATGTTTTTGAAGTTCGTTCACATTGTACCATGTATCAGTATTTCATTTCTTTTTATGGCAGAATAACATTCGATGGTATTGATATATTTTATTTATTCATTCATCTGTTGATGGACATTTGGGATGATTCTACCTTTAAGCTATTGTGAGTACTGCTGTATGAATATTCATGAACATATATTTGTTTGAATGCCTGTTTTCAATTCTTTGGAGCATACACACCTATGAGTGAAACCACTGGGTAACAGTAACAGTAGGAAGGTCCTATGGATGGAAATCACTCTCACCTCAGAAGAGTCAGTAAAGAGTCTCCTTTGAACAAATTTCCACATGAAAAATTAGAAAGATAAAGAAAACAAAGACAATCTGGGTTAGAGTGAAATTGAAATTACACAGGACAATGGGTTCACTTAGAGAAGAGGAAAGGAAAGCTGATAATAGATGCCAAGAGTATTAGCATTTTTCTCCCTAGGAGACTTGGTATTGCTAACTTCACTGAGTACTCGTGAGGCATTAATAAGCTAAGAATGGGAAAAGTTAAACTATTTTTTCAATTAAACTTTGGTTGCAGCATCATTAAAACTAAGCTGTTCTGCATGCTACTGATATCATTCTTGGCTACCAGGCTGGTTATTTGTTTGTTGTCTGAATGAAGAGAGAAAGTGCTGCTGGGGGGCAGATCAAACAGAAGTACACATGAGGGGAAAAGAATGGTCATGTGTTAATGAGTAAGAGGCAGCTGATCCCTGAGGGATTCTCAGCACAATCTTCTCATTGCAAATTTATTTTCTAAATTTGTTAACACTATGAGTGCAGAATTATACAAATGCCTGGGATTTCTTTTTTCCCTTTTCCTGTTGTGTTGGGTGGTTTTATTACTTTAGAACTGGAAGGGACTACATGATCATAAAGGTCTTCTCACTTATAGATGTAGAAACCCAGAGAGGTGAAATTGTGGTCCAAGGTCATACAACTTATTATTGGGGCTCCTTTCCATGCCTCTGAAAATAGTTATAAGTTCTACTTTTAAAATTAGCCACTATTAAAAACGTAGATTTTAAAAGGTGCCCCTGGCATGCCATAGCCTCTCCTGGCCATAGGAAAAATTTTGGCAAAGGGCTGGCAAGGGAGCCCATTTGAACAGGGAGGCAATTCTTGGCATCAGCTGTGTCTCTGCACTTTGGCTTCCCCATAATGGCCCTTATACACTCAGGATGAAGTTTCAGAGTTTGAAGATGACCTTCATCTTTCCTTTCCTTCTGTTTCCTTTATGAGGGATGGGGGTAGAACCAGAGACCTTGCAACAATGCTACCATATGGTCATGGCATTTGGTGTCCCTTGAGCAATTTTCTCTTCACAATGAATCCCTGTCTTTCATCTATATGGAACCCACTATATTTGCCAAGTACCTTTTCATCTACACTCTCAGTGAACCTCAAAACCTTCCTAGTTAGGTTCCATTATCCTAATTTTCAAGAGGAGAAATTTAAAATGTAAAGAGGGAGTAGGCTGAATTGGCACCAGAGGCCAGGACACATCTCAGGACACCCACCTTGAATCTGGACTGCTAGCCATTCTTTAGCTCCTCCTTGCCCTGACACAGCCTTCCTCCCAGGGTGTATGAGCCTGTTTGGCATAGGATAACCTGCACTAATGCTCCCCTGGGAATCACAAGCCCGATGCAGGCTGAGAAGACAGAGAGGCTGATGAAGGTAATGGGAAATAATTATCTCCTTCAAAGGATACATAAGAAAAGTCACTGGAAGCAGCATGATAAAACTTGGACTAATGAAGTCCCAAAGGATTCTGGTCTTGGAGAAGAAAATATAGTTTACTGGTTTCCAAATCTCTGTTGCATCAGAATCACTTAGGATTGCTTTTAGTTTATTTAATTTTAGTTCCTGAGTAGCTAATATATGTACAAGGCTCAGAAATCAAAAGGAACAAAAAGCATATGGTAAAAAGTCTCCTCTCATCTCTATGTCCTAGTGACTTTATTTCCCTCCTTGGAGGCAAGCAACAAATGCTATCAGTTTCTTTTATATAAGTGACTTTAAGCACATATAAGCAGAGTATATATTTCCCCAAAACATATTTTTATATAATATTCTATGCACATTGTTCTTAACTTTCCTTTTTTTACCTAAACAATATATCTTTGTTTCATATCAGTCCACAAAGAGCTTCCTCTTTCCCTTTTTAATCTGAATTAGTATTCCATTACAAGCCTGTACCATAATTTTTATCTAGTCAATTCCCTGTTACTAAACATTAAGTTGTTTTTAATTTGTTGCTATTACAGACAAAGGTGAAATAAATGACCTTGTGCAATGAATGTCCAAGAGAAATCAGTTTAAGTCTAAACTCTTACACTATGCAGCTGTGTGGCCTTGGGCAAGTCAGTTAGGACTTCGGCCTTTTCAAAATGGAAGGAATCTTCTTTTTGTTTATTTGTTTTATTGAGATGGAGTCTTGCTATGTCACCAGGCTGGAGTGCAGTGGTCTTGGCTCACTGCAACCTCTGCCTTTCGGGTTCAAGCGATTCCCCTGCCTCAGCCTCCTGAGTAGCTGGGACTACAGGCGCGTGCCACCATGCCCGGCTAATTTTTTGTATTTTAGTAGAGACGGGGTTTCACCATGTTGGCCAGGATGGTCTCGATCTCCTGACCTCATGATCCGCCCGCCTCGGCTTCCCAGAGTGCCAGGATTACAGGCATGAGCCACTGCGCCTGGCCAAAATGGAAGGACTCTTAACGACCATTTGCTGTAGCATTTTTCCAAAGTATGTTCATGGAACACTCATCCCAAAGGGTGCCCCCCCAGAAACTGACAGTACACATTAGACTGAGAAGACCACAGTGAACATACATGAATTAATCTAGGGTTTCACAAATATATTTAATAATACTATGAAGCCATAAAAAAGAATGAGATTATGTCCTTTACAGGAACATGGATGGAGCTGGAGGCCATCATCCTTAGCAAACAAACACAGGAACAGAAAACCAAATACTGCATGTTCTCACTTATAAGTGGGAGCTAAATGATGAGACCACATGGACACAAAGAGGGGAACAGACACTGGGATATACTTGAGAGTGAAGGATGGGAGGAGGCAGAGGATCAGAAAAATAACCATTGAGTACTGGGCTTAGTACCTGTGTGATGAAATAATCTGTACAACAAACCCCTGTGACATGAGTTTACCTAATAACAAACCTGCACATGTACCATTGAACCTAAAATGAACAACTGTCATGCTGTGGAATTTTCCTTAGAATGCACTTTGAGAAAACAATGTCTAGTCTAGTCCAACCTCCTCTTATTTTACAGCTAAGAACTCATAGAAGTTTTGGATAATCAGCATCTAATACATGCTTGAACAGTATAGCTCAAAAAATACTGTTTGACTTGCATTAAACAAACAGAGATCTATTTAGGGAAATAATACAAGCCTATATAATAAATTTAGAAAGATTTAAAAAACAATAAAGAACAATTTGATGAGACCAAGATAGGACATGATAGGACCACAAGAGTTTAGAAATAGATGAAGGTCATTTAATATTTATAGGGGAAGTAAGACTTAATATGGGTCACAAAGGATGAACACACTTAAGGGCAGGGGTATGAGGGTTAGCCATTCCACGAAAACACAAAACATGTTCTGGGCATAACGAAAATCAGTTTGATTAGGCCCCCAGTCTTCACCAATCTTCCTTTAGTTCCCTCATTCAACAATCACTACCAAGTATCTGCTATGTACCAGGCACTGTTCTAGGTACTTGGGATAGAGCAGTGAATAAGAGACAATGCCTCTGCTCTCATGGAACTTATATTCTAGAAGGGTGAAAAAAACCTAATAAGGGACTCATATTGAGGATAAGTGCTATAAGAAAAAAAATAGGGCTAGAGGGTTCTAGGGCTGACTAGAAGTGGCTAGTATGTGCCACTCTCACAGAGAGGAAACAAAGTAGTAAATAGTGACTCTTCAAGTGGCTCTTTTAAGAAACCATGTTGGGATCCAACAAGGGAGCAAGGGGACACAGGAAGAACAGAGAAGACTGAAGCTGGGGAGCCACCTGCCCTGGACTAGTGCAGAGCCAGGAGATGCTCCCTAATATGGGGAAAGAATGAGAACGTAACAACCACCAGGTGATCACAGTTCCCACAAGGACCTGTGCAATCTTGGGAACAGGAGAACTTTCCTGAACCCCATGGGCCTCTAGACTGATACAGAGAGCCACCCAGATTTTTGTAGAGGTACCACTCAAGACCACAGGGAGCCCCACAGGCCTTGGATCCTTGAGCAGCCTGGCACCAGCTACCATAACACCAGTAGTGGTCACAGTCACGGTGCCAGGGAACCGTCAGACTGATCCATTCCTCTTTGTCAGACAAAGCTCGGCTCCCACTTCCAGCACGGTGACCTTGCCCTTGTCTGAACACTGTGGGTAGGCTCAGCTCTATGTTGGCTGGGGAAAAGGTGAGTTGGCTGACTCCACCCACCCCTGCTGCTTCTAGTAGAGTGGGACTCGCTGGCTTGGGCTTCCAGGGCAGCAACTCTGCCACTGCTTGAACTCTGCTGGTGGGTACAGCTCTGTGTTACCCTGGTAGGCACCCAGATGGCAGACCAGATGACTCTACCCATCTCAGCTGCTCCTAGCCAGGCAAAACTTGCTTGGGCTTTCAGTACAGTGGCTGGGACCCTGATTAAACTCTGCCAGTGGGCACAACTGTGTTACCCTGGTAAACACCCAGATGGTGGACCGGGTGATTCCACCCCCCCCCCCACTGCCCAAGCAGGAGAAGAGCCCCCACTCTCAGAACACTGAATGGGGTGAGATGCCTGGGTTTGTGGGCTGGCAGGGAAGCATGGCCTACCTCCTTCTGCAGGGCCAGTCCAAGAAGGGTGTAGCCTGTTTGCCAGCCAGGGAATCTGCTTGAGGCAGCGCCATGGCTCAGAATACCTGGCAAAGGAAACGTGGGCACAGTACCACCGATCAGAAGGGGCTCTTCCAAGGCCCAGGAATGGACCTGGTAAAGGGATCACCTCTCTCACCCTCTATCACAGAGCACTATCGACAATGCGCTGAAATACAAAAGAGCCCGGTGGCTAAGGGCTTATCTATCGGCCATCGCTCTCAGGCGCCATCTACTGGACGGTAATCCAAATTACAACACTAAAAATATTTTGCCCGTATATAGCGCCTGTGAAACCTAAGGCAAAAATCTAGACACAAATAAAGATCCTGTTAAGAGCCTTTGCCCTCTGAAAGCACCCAGAAATGAAGCCAACTGACTATACTCATCTTACGTCACAAACAAAGAAAGACAAGCCCTCTCAGATGAGAAAGAATCAGCACAAGAATTCTGCCAATTCAAAAAGCCAGAGTGCCTCCTTACCTCCAAAAGAATATAATAGCCACCCCAACCCCCAAATGGTTCTTAATCAGATTGAAATGACTGAAATGACAGACACAGAATTCAGAATCTTGATGGCAAGGAAACTCATTGAGATCCAGGAGAAAGTTGAAACCCAATCCAAGGAATCCAGTAAAATGATCCAAGAACTGAAAGATAAAGTAGCCATTTTATGAAAGAACCAAACTTAACTTCTAGAATTGAAGAATTCACCAGAAGAATTTCATAATATAATCAGAACCACTAACAGCAGAGTAAACCAAGCTGAGGAAACTCTCAGTTTGAAGACTGACTCTTCAAATCAACTCAGTTAGACAAAACTAAAGGAAAAAAAATTTAAATGAACAAAACCTCTGAAACATATGAGATAATGTAAAGAGACAAAATCTATGACTCACTGACATTCCAGAGAGAGAAGATAAGAGAGTAAGCAACTTGGAAAACATATTTGAAGAAAGAGTCCATGAAAATTTCCCCAATCTCTCTAGGGATGTGGACATGCAAATTCAAGAAATACAGGGAGCCCCTGTGAGAGACCATGTAAGACAACCATCCTCAAGGCACACAGTCATCAGATTCACCACGGTAAATGAAAAAGAAAAAATCTTAAATGCAGCTAGAGAGAAAGGTCAGGTCATTTACAAAGGGAACCCCATCAGGCTAGCAGCAGACCTTTCAGCAGAAAACTTACAAGCCAGAAGAGATTGCAGCCTTTTTTCAGCATCCTCAAAGAAAAGAAATTCCAACCAACAATTTCATATCCCACCAAACTCAGCTTCATAAGCAAAGGAGGATACAATCCTTCTCAGACAACCAAACAGTAAGGGAATTGGTTATTACCACACCAGCCTTATAAGAAGTCCTTAAGGGAGTGCTAAACATGGGAACAAAAGGTTGATACCTGCTACCACAAAAGTCACTCAAGCACATAGCCCACAGACAATATAAAGCAATTACACGATCAAATTTACAAAACAAAAAGCTAATAACATGATGACAGGATCAAAATCTCACATATAAATACTAACCCTGAATGTGAATGGTCTAAATGCCCCACTTAAAAGGCATAGAGTGACAAGCTGGATAAAATGACTAGACCCAACTGTCTGCTGTCTTCAAGAAACCAATCTCACATGTAATAACATCCACAGTCTCAAAGTAAAGGGATGAATAAAGATCTAACATGCAAACAGAAAGCAAAAAAGAACAGGAGTAGCTATTCTTGTATCAGATAAAACAGACTTTAAGTCAACAATCAGAAAGGACAAAAAGGAGTATTGCATAATGATAAAGGATTCAATTCAACAAGAAGCCCTAACTATCCTAATATATACGCAGCCAAATTGGAGCACCCACCCAGATTTATAAAACAAGTTCTTCTTGACCTATGAAAAGACTTAGACAGCCACACAGTAATAGCAGGGGACTTTAACACTCCACTGACAGTGTTAGATCATTGAGGCAGGAAACTAACTAACAAGGAAAGTCTAGACTTAAATGCAATTCTTGACCAATTGGACCTAATAGACATCTACAGAACATTCCACCCAACAACCACAGCATATACATTTTTCTCATCTGCTCATGGAACATATTCTAAGATTGACTACATGCTGAGTCATAGAGCAAGTCTCAATAAATTAAAAAAAATCAAAATAATACCAGGCATACTCTTGAACTGCAGTGCAATAAAAATAGAAATTAATACCAAGAAGATCTCTCAGAACTACACAAAAACATGGAAATTAAACAACTTGCTCCTGAATAACTCTTGAGCGAACAATGAAATTAAAGCAGAAATAAAAAATTCCTTGAAACTAATGAAAATAGAAATACAACTTACCAAAATCCTTGGGATGCCACTAAAGTGGTGGTAAGAGAAAAGTTTATAGCACTAAACACCTTCATTAAGTAGTTAAAAAATTTCAAATTAATAAGCTAACATTGCACCTAGAGAAATAAGACAAAAATAATTATTTCTAGAAGAAAAAGAGTAATAATTAAGTCAGAGAAGAATTGAACAAAACTGAGACCCAAAAGTCCATACAAAAGATCAATAAAACCAAGAGTTGGTTCTTCAAAGGAATAAAAAAGATTGTTAAACATCTAGCTAGATTAACAAAGGAAAAAAAAAGATTCAAATAAGCACAATCAGAAAGGCAAAGATGACATTAAAACCAATCCCACAGAAATAGAATAGAATAGAAAAGATCCTCAGGGACTATTATGAACACCTCTATGTACACAAAGTAGACAATCTAGAGGAAATGGATAAATTCCTAGAAGCACACAACCTCTCAAGATTGAACCAGGAGGAAAGTGAAAGCCTGAACAGAACAATAATAAACTCAGAAGTTGAGTCAGTAATAAAAAGCCTGCCAACTAAAAGGAGCCCTCAGACAGATGAATTCACAGCCAAATTCTACCAGATGTACAAAGAAGAACTGGTATCAATCATACTGAAACTATTCCAAAAAATAAAGGCAGAGGATCTCCTCCCTAACTCATTTTATGAAGCCAGTATCCATCCTGATACCAAAATCTGGCAGAGACACAATGAAAAAAGAAAACTTCAGGCCAATATCCCTGATGAACACAGACACAAAAATCTTTAATAAATATTAGCAAACCAAATTCATCAGCACATCAAAAAGTTAATTCACCACAATCAAGTAGGCATTATTCCTGATATGCAAGGTTGGTTCAACATATGCAAATCAATAATTGTGATTAACCACATAAACAGAATCAAAAACAAAAACCATATGATCATCTCAATAGATGCAGAACAAGCCTTCAATAAATTTCAACATTGTTTAATTGCAAAAACCCTCAACAGGGGCTAGGCATCAAAGGCACATACATCAAAATAATAAAAGCCATCTATGACAAATCCACGGCCAATATCATATTGAATGCGGAAAAGCTACAACCATTCCCCTTGAGAACTGGAACAAGACAAGGATGCCCACTCTTAGCATTTCTATTCAACATGGTATTGGAAGTCCCAGCCACAGCAATCAGGCAAGACAAAGAAATAAAAGGCATCCAAATAAGAGAAGAAGAAATCAACCTATTTCTCTTTGCTGATGATGTAATTTTATGCATAGAAAACCCAAAAGGCTCCTGGAACTGATAATTGATCTCAGTAAAGTTTCAGGATACAAAATCAATATACAGAAATCAGTGGCATTTCAATACACCAATAACATTCTAGCTGAAAGCCAAATCAAGAACACAATCCCATTTATAATAGCCATAAAAAATAAATACCTAGGAATATATCTAACCAAGGAGGGTAAAATATATCTATAAGAGGAATTACAAAATACTGCTGAAAGTAATGAAATTACACAAATAAATAGAAAAATATTCCATGCTCATTGATTGGAAGAATCAATATTGTTAAAATGGCCACACTTTCCAGAGTAATTTACAGATTCAGTGTTATCCCTATCAAAACACCAATGTCATTTTTCAAGGAAGTAGAAAAGACTATTCTAAAATTCACATGGAACCAAAAAGGAGCCCGATTAGCCAAAGCAATCCTAAGCAAAAAGAACAACGCCAGAGACATAATGTTACCCAACTTCACTAAAAGGCTACAGTAACCAAAACAGCATGGTATGGGTACAAAAACAGACTTATAGACCATTGTAACAGAATAGAGAACCTGGAAATAAAGCCACACAGCTACAACCATCTGATCTTCAATGAACTTGACAAAAATAAGCAATGTGGAAATGACTTCCTATTCAATCAACGGTGCTGGAATAACTGGCTAACCATATGCAAAAGAATGAATCTGGACTACATTTCACCATATACAAAACTCAACTCAAGATGGATTAAAGATTTAAATGTAATACCTCAAACTATAAAAGTCCTAAAGAAAATGTAGGAAATACCCTTCTCCATATGGTTTTGGTAAAGAATTTGTGGCTAAGTCACCAAAACCAATTGCGACAAAAACAAAAATTGACAAGTGGGACTTCATTAAACGAAAGAGCTTCTGCACAGCAAAATAAATTAACAATGGAGTAAATAGCCTAGAGAAAATATTCACAAAGTATGTATTCAATAAAGGTCTACTATCCAGAATCTATAAGGAACTTAAATAAACAAGCAAACCCAAATAATCCAATTAAAAATAGGCAAAGGAGATGAAGAGATGCTTATCAAAAGAAGATGTACAAGTGGCTCACAAACATATTAAAAAATACTCAACATCACTAATCATTAGAGAAATGCAAATCAAAACCACAATAAGATGCCATCTCATATCAGTCAGAATGGTGATTATTAAAAAGTGAAAAATAACAGATGCTGTTGAGGCTGCAGAGACAAGGGAATGCTTATATACTGTTTGTGGGAATGCAAATCAGTTCAGTCATTGTGGAAAGCAGTTTGGAGATTTCTCAAGGAACTTAAAACTGAACTATCATTCATTCCAGCAATCCCATTACTGGGTATATACCCAAAGGAAAATAAATCGTTCTACCAAAAAGACACATGCACTTCTATGTTCATGGCTGCATTATTCACAACAGCAAAGACAGGAAATCAACCTACATGCCCATCAATGGTGGACTGGATAAAGAAAATTTGGTACATATAAAGCATGAAATACTATGCAGCCATAAAAATATTGTGTCCTTTGCAGCAACATGGATGTAGTTTGAGGTCATTATCCTAAGTGAATTAACACAGGAAGAGAAAACCAAATTACAGCATGTTCTCACCTACAAGTGAGAGCTAAACTTTGAATACACATGGACATAAACATGGGAACAATAGACACTGGGGACTGCTAGAACAGAGGAGGGAATGAAGGGGGTGTGGGATGAAAAACCATCTGTTGGGTACTATGCTCACTACCTGGGTGACAGGACCATTTGTACCCCAAACTTCACCATCACATAATACACCCATGTAACAAATGTGCACAGGTGCCCCCTGAATCTAAAATTTTAAAAAAGAAAAAGTAAAGAAGGGGTTACAAAGAGGGTTGAGATGGGGAGAAAAGATTGCTCTTTTACAAAAGGAGGCCAGGAAAGGCCACTTTGACATTGGGGCAGAGTCCTGAAAGAAATGAAGGAGTCATGCAGATTTCTAGAGGAAGACTATTCTAGGTAAAGGGGAAGCAAATGCAAAGATCTAAAGTGGGAGCGTCATTGTCATGTTTCAAGGAACACGAGGTATGCCAGAGTAGAGAGTGGCAGAGTGTAGGACAGTGGTGCAGGAGATGAGTTCAGGCAGCCAGTTAAGTAGGGCCATGCAGGCCACTCTAAGGGCTTTGGTTCTTATTCCAAGCCAGATGAAGAGACATTAAGGATTTTGAGCAGAGGAGTGGTAGGATCAACATAGTTGCTTATTGGAATAGGGTATAGGTGGAAGCAAGCAGATAGGAATCTATTGCAATAGTCTGGGGAAGAAATAAAAACTGTCTTTGAATTTTGCTGATCCAGGTTTAGCATCCCTTAGAAATGCTCAAGACCAGAAGTGTTTCAGGTTTGGGATTTTTTCATATTTGGGAATATTTGCATTTATATTGTTACTAATTGAGCATCCATAATCTGAAAATTCAAGATCTGAAATGCTCCATTTGAGGGAAGAGAGAGACCCTCTCATATTGTTTTATATTGTTTTATACTCAGTACCTGTTTTAAGAAAAAACAAGGAAGTGGAATCAAAGACAGGCAGCCCGGCGCCAGGCCCAAAACCAGGCCTGGGCCTGCCTGGCCTAAACCCAGTAGTTAAAAATCAACTCATAACTTAGAAACCGATGTTATTCATAGATTCCAGACATTGTATAGAAGAACATTGTGAAACTCCCTGCCCTGTTCTGTTTCTCTCTGACTACCAGTGCATGAAACCCCTGTTACATATCCCCTAGATTGCTCAATCAATCACGACCCTTTCATGTGAAATCTTTAGTGTTGTGAGCCCTTAAAAGGGACAGAAATGGTGCACTCGGGGAGCTCGGATTTTAAGGCATTAGCTTGCCAATGCTCCCAGCTGAATAAAGCCCTTCCTTCTACAACTTGGTGTCTGAGAGGTTTTGTCTGCAGCTCGTCCTGCTACACAGTAAGCATTTCCTCTGAGAATCGTGTTGGTGTTAAAAAAATTTTGGATTTTGGTGCATTTCAGATTTTGGATTTTTGAATTAGGGATACTCAACTGTAGTAGTAAAAATAACTAGAGTTTAAAATCTGGATCTATTTTGAAGGCAGAACTAACAGGATTTGCTAATGAATTGCCTGGTGGTAGTGTAGAAGAAAGGGTTCTACACGAGGAACATAAAATCCTGAGTTATGGTCTCTCCTGCTACTACTTGGTCATTGATTTGGGGACTTACCCCACTGTAAAATGGGGTCACCTCATCTTCTTGCTTGGAGTTAGAGAGCCAAGTCAAATGGTCTCTTTATGTGCCTTCGGTACTAAGATCTATAAATTTGATTTAGTCCATGCCTGAAAATTAGCACTCTATTACCTACTGTTTTGTATTACTCACATAGTTTCATGTAAAAATTATAGCTTCCCCACCACACTATAAAGGAGGATAATCTAACAGACCTTGTCTAATACTTCTATATGTCATTCAGTGTTCACTTATCAACTGATTAAGAACAACCAATCCTCAAATAATAACTGTAGGTGAATAATAGTGTTGCATTCAGTTTGCTAATACACTTTGTAATTCTTCACCCCCGCCCCTTGTGGGTCTTTAAATTTAGTGCTAAAGAACAGGCCCCAGTTTCAAAGGGTGATAAAGGGAAGGGAAAGAAGGAAATTCCAATTCGATAGTTCCTATGTTGAGATGTAGATTCATTAAGAAAGGCTTAGTAAAGAAGATGAAAGTTTGGCATTGAAGTGCAACTTTACAGGAGAGGTAAGAATCTGTAAGATGACGAAGGGAATGAAAGGCACCCCAGGGAGAAAAAATTGCATTAGCTTGGAGGAGCACAGTGTGGAAAAATAACCCACCTGGCCATATCCCTTCCTGCTCCCCTCAAAGCTTGTGAGGCTAACCTCAAATTAACAAAATTACCTACACAGAACAGGAAATGCAAATATTGAAGTGCTCATAATGTTTGACGACATTTTTCATGTGATTCACATTAAAGCACTGGAAAAACTATACTAATTACATACAATGTACATGAATAAAAAATTACATAAATTTTGAATTCCTTGACTTCTATAGGCCAAGTACAGAACTTTAACAGAAGTGGTTGCTGTTGGTAGTTCTTTCATGTTACCCTTAACTTTGCTTCTTTTTATTTAGATGAAATGAAGTGGCAAGGAAGAGAAAAAGGGGAAAAAAATGACAGGAAACAGCTATCCACCTTCATACCAAAATACGAGCAGAAAACCACAGTTATGCTGCCATCTAACAATGGTATATTCTGTTTAGGAAACTCCCTGATCCCAGAAACAGCCATGCAACTCTAGACAATAACGAAATTACATCTTACACAAGCTCAAAACCCTCTTCCATAGCTTCTAATGACATTTGTTTATGTTTGCTTTTATGCTTTCCCATGGGTTGTTCTTCTGAAACAAGCTATGAGTTTCAAAGATGATGATGGCGGTGGTGATGGTGGGCACAGACATGTAATATAATTTATCAGGACTTCCAGTTTCAGTGCCATAAATTTGGGAGATGGGATAAGAGTGCTTGGCCATTTCTCATCAAAGAGAGGAGAAAGTGGACACTTTTCCTAAGGAGAACAAATGTCTATCAGAGTAAATGATTCATGCAAAGCACTCAGCCCTTTCTCTAATGACAGTAGCTGGGCTCACTCTCAAGTTGTCATCAAGACCTCAATCATTTCTAAGCTTCTTAAGAAGAAAAATGTAAACAGCTCTTGAAATCACACAGGTGCATTCAATTTTGTTTTGTAAACCTTTAAAAGGTGAGTGTCTCTTGCTTAATTTTTCCAGAAAAAAAAAGATAACTACTAATGATAACTCGTACTGAGATCAAGTTTGAAAAGTGTTGCTTGCAAAGATCACCTAAGATGAGGAAGTGGAATATATTATCAGAAATTGGGGATGACTTTGAATATCTGCATGATTTTCCCAGATGCTATAAGGTATAATTTACCCCTGAAATCAGCGTTCTGAGGGTGGTAAATATAAAGATGGTTCCAAAAGATCCTGGGTTCCAGTCACCTATGAGGTTGCCAGCGTCTGTAATCCTAGAATGCAAGCTCCCAAATGAATAACTGTCTGTAATCTGAGGAATACAATCAAACAGACGTGTTCACTGCACAGAGTAGGCCCCAAAGTCAAACATCTACATTGAGATAATACAGCTCTCAAAGGGATCAAATGACACTAGAGACAAATGTATCAAGTTGTTGTGGCAACTGATCCAAAGTGTGGTCCAGCTGTTACCAGTCTGTTTTTCCAGCATCAGAGGCTACTCACTCAAGGCAAACCATAAAAATACCTCTTTGCTCATAAAAAAAGACATTCCCTGTCTCATACGCCAGATTGTTCATCTCCTCAGGCCATGGTCTGCCTTTCCCCATTTGCTCTTGTCTTCTGCTCATCAGAGCAGAATTTTAGGAGAATCCTGCCAACAATTACCCTTGGGTTCCCTAATTCAACAGAAAGGCAGATTACCTCAAGAGAGCAGGGGAGCATGTGACTCATCCACCCACAGCCACACACAAACTCAATTATCATCTTCCCATCCTTCTTCTTTGGACCAGGTGTTTATACTCAGCCTGTCTGTCTGGGTAAATGCTTTCAAAGTGCATTCAAGTGGGAGCTGACTGATTTCTTGTATTTTTTTTTTCTGTAAAACAGATTATGAAATATACCTATTAAAAAGAAGTAGTGAGGGAAGGTGCAGGGGAAAAAGCATGAACTCCACTCCATAAATAGACCTCAGTTAAATCCTGGACCACCATTTACTACCTGTGAGTACTTAGACAAGTTATCCACTCTCTCTAAAGCATACTTACCCCATGGAGGAAGATGGTGTTAATGATATTTGTCTTGCTAGAGAAGTACTTCTCAACTTCATGTACATATGAAACACTTGGGAAATCTTATTAAAATACAGATTTCTACTCAGTAGGTCCAGGTTGGGGCTCAAGAGTCCCCCTTTTTAGAAACTCCCAGGTCATGCGGATGCTGTTGGTCTGGACCACACTTTAATACCAAGGTAGGAAGGTCTTTCAAGGATTTAACTTTATATAAAGAAGCTACAACAATATTTGGCACATGGAAGGCTTTCAATTAATGTTATTTCTTACCTTTTATTTTCATCATCCTCACTCCCATACAGTATACTACACAAAACACTAATGTGCATGCAAGAACTTCTATTTCTCTGAGGATATGCATTTTGAGGCAGCAAAATAGAATTCCAATTACATAAAATCTCCCCACTCTTTTATTCTAAAATGAAGAGAGAAATGGAAAAGAAAGATGGCTAGATTGGTTGGGAATAATGGAAAGTCCTCCCTAGAAAGTGGCTGTGCTTTTGACAGTAGCAGCCTTCCAGATAAAAAGCACTGAGAACTTGATAAAAGCAACTGAAGACATGAGAACAGTAATCACATCTTCCATTTAGCTTTTGGAAAATTCTTAATATAACATAGTTTACACCATTGGCATGGCTCTTGCCAAGGAAGAAAATAATTCAGAAATAATAAATGTTTTCATCTCAAGATTGTGTATAAAAGTCAAAAATATATAGAGAAGAAAATAGCCAGGCGCAATGACTCAGGTCTGTAATCCCAGCACTTTGGGAGGCTGAGGTGGGCAGATCACCTGAGGTCAGGAGTTCGAGACCAGCCTGGCCAACATGGTGAAACCCTGTCTTTACTAAAAACACACACACACAAAAATAGCCAGGTGTGGTGGTGTGGGCCTGTAATCTCAGCTACTTGGGAGGCTGAGGCAGGAGAACCACTTGAACCTGGGAAGTGGAGGCTGCAGTGAGCTGAGATCACACCAGTGCACTCCACCCTGGGCGACAGAGAAGAAAATAGCAAATTCAAAGAGGCACCACTACATGAATGTGTTCTATGGATCATTTTAAAGATTCTACAACATACTAAACATTTAGAAATGCGACTTTCATAACAATGATAATAATTATAAAAAACGTATTAAACACTTGGGATTGCACATATGATGCTAGATGCTTTACATGCATCATCTCATTTCTCTTCACAATAACACTGTGTACTGGGAACTGTTATGACACCTAAAAACCTCTCTCACCTTGAAGCCTTCTATCTAGCTGCTCCCTCTGCCTGGAACATACTTCCCTAAGGTGTCTGCTTAGCTACCTCCCTCACTTCTTTTACATCTGTGTTCAGATCTCACCTTCTAAAAGATCACTCTATTTTACAAATGTAAAAGCTGAAATTCAGTGCAATAAATGACTTGTCCAAGATAAATATGTATTGGAGCCAGAATTCAAAACCAGATAGTCTGACTCCAGACTAGTGCAATACTTGTGTAACAGATGAATAAAGAAAGCAAGGGGCTGGACACAGTGGCTCACACCTGTAATCCCAGCACAGGAGGGAGGCCAAGGCGGGAAGACTGCTTGAACCCAGCAGTTTGAGACCAGCCTAAGCAACACAGTGAGATCCCTGTCTACACACACACACACACACACACACACACAATAACCAGCCATGGTGGCACACACCTGTCATCCCAGCTACTTGGGAGGCTGAGGTGGGAGGATAACTTAAGCCCAGGAGGTTGGAGCTACAGTGAACTATGATTATGCTACTGCCACTACACTCCAGCATGGGTGACAGCATAAGACCCCTATCTAAGAAAGAAAGTGAGACAGAAAAAAGAAAGAGAGGGTTGTCCTGTAATTCTAGAACTTTGCTGAGGTGGGAGGATTGCATGAGCCCAGGAGTTTGAGAACAGCCTGGGAAATTTTTTTGTAGAGATATCAAGACCCATCTCTACAAACATTTTTTAAAAAATTAGCTGGTGCAGTGGTGCACAACTGTAGTTCCAGCTACTTTAGAGGCTGAGGGGGGAGGTTTGCTTGAGCCCAGGAGATAGAGGCTGCAGTGAGTTTTGATTGTGCCACTGCCTGGGTGACAGAGCAAAACGCTGCCTCAAAGAAAAAAAAAAAAGGAAGTGAGGGCTAAACCCTTTGAAGGGTAGATTGGGGATTTCATGCCTAGTAAGTCTTTAACAATAGCCCTTTTAACATCCACACATTTAACACATGCCCCGATATAATGTATGCGATGTGCTTGGGAAGCGGTAATGAGTGGCCAGTGTTATTAACTATGTGCAAGGTCCTAAACCAGTTTCTCAAACTTTCCCTCCTTAGGCAGGGAGATACCTGTGAACAGAGCTGGAGTTTGCTCAGACTGTTGTTCAGAGTTTTAAACACTGTATAGCCCTCCAGCCTTACTCTTCAAGTAAAATCCAGAAAGATGCAACTTTGTTTATCCCATGGCTTTGAATACTTGCTGGACCTACATCTAGGTCTCCATGAAATACTGTTCCCTTTTGGAGAGTACAGCCCCAGGCCCTCCTAGAAAGAATCATTACAATTTCTTAAGGCCACTACCTTAGTCAGTGAGCCAGAAGAAATCAATTAGCTCATGAGGCAGGATCTTTCTCCTTTGGCTAACTGATGACCTGCAGTGAACTAACTGGGCAAGAATCTGGAGAAAGAAAAGGAGGTAAAAGGGCTGAGATATTTGGCAGGGAGTGTAGAGGAGAGGATTCATGTAGAACACTGTTCACTGACTAGGGGGTCACTATGAGGGGATCCCTAGAGATCTAGGCCATGAGACTCTACATTTAGATATAGAGCTTAGGTCCAAGGGAGTTAGACAGAGAGTATAAAGTTCACTTTTTTGCTCTCCTGACTGTGTTTTGGATTTTATTGTGCGTGCATAGTATTCTCTTTCTTAAAACAAATCACTCTTTTTGCTTCTTTAACCTGCTTTTAGAAAGTTGTCTTTTTCTTTCTGTTCCATTTTCTCTCTTTTTTTTTTTTCAGCTAAGTTCCATATGTCATTAATGGTTCCCTTTCCTCCCTTTCCCTTTTAAATCATCTGCAGCAGATATTTGTCTAGTCATAGTTCTGTCTGGGGCCCACGAGAATTTTCTCCCTATGGAGTCCTTACTTCCTCCACCAGGAGCACCTCTCCCTTTCTACCATCTCTTTCAGAAGAAAGAAAATAAGCTATACTTGTAGAAGTGGTCACTAGAGGGAGAAACTCCTTGCTAACTAAGCTTCCTGGGGTGAGGGATTTTGTTTCTTTCTATTCCCTTGTCTATTCATAACATCTATCACAGTGCCTGCAAATAGTAGGTGCTCAGTAACTATCTTTTGAATGAATTAATAAATAAAATGTAACAGGGTTACCCCACAGAACCATCTAGTTTCCTCCTTTGGCTGAAATGGCCATAGGCAAAAGCCTTGTAATATCTGTAGAATGTATAAAAATGCTCAGAAATATGGGCTAAACATCTGTATATTCTACAGTGAGACACTTTCATAAATAGAGACAAATTGTGAGGGATCTAGAAAAAAAGAAGGAAACTCACATTTTATGAGGGCTCAATGTATTGTATGTACTGAGCCAAATGCTTTTCATGTTACCTTATTTAGTCTTCATGATAGTTTTGTGAAATGGACATTAACCCCACTTAACAGATGGGGAAACTGAGCTCTGAAGGATTTATTTTTTCTCAAGGCCACAAATCTACTAAAGGTCAGAGGGATTCTGACCAGGCCTATTTGACTTGAAAGACCTTGTTGTTTCTACCAAACCATACTATACAAGAGATAGATAATCTATGCTAGAGACAGATAACCTCTAAAAATAGTGGTGGATTTTTGACAAAAAATTGTGATGGATTTCTTTAGCTTTTCTTTTTAAGCAGAATTTTTGCTTAACAAGTCATTCTAATGTCCCATTACCCTTGGAAATATTCATGAATTTCCAATAGATGCTATTATTAGAGTCATTTTGCTCACGTTTACTTATATTGTGGGATAATTCATAGCTGCTCTTTCAATGACTTTTGAAAGTGTTCATTTTTAGGCTTTAAACATAGCTAAAAATCTGAATTATCAAATCGATCTCTTTAAGCCTACAGCTGCAGTATACCCACCATATTTTGTTTTTCTGCAACAGCAGAAGTGAAGAATGATGAATGTAAGTGTGGACTAAGACCAAAGAGAGAAAAAGTGCTGACTTTTATATAAGAGAAAAATGTATTGAAAATTAGATGACTTGAAACTATGACTTTCAGTATAAAGGGCAGGAATTTTCTAAAGGCCAATTCCCAGGACAATTTTTCTTACATTTTTCCCCCCATCCACATGTCAGAGAAGAAGCTACTGAAGAAAGTTTTATGCCAAAAAATGTGATGATGGATGTATTCTGAGAAATCAGATCCAGGCAGCCATCTTCTATGGTACTGGTACTCAAGCTTTAATGCACATCAGAATCACCTGGAGGGTGATTAAAATACACTGCAGGGTCCCATTCCCGAAGTTTATGGGGCCTGAAAATCTGCATTTCTCACAGGTTCTCAGGTGATGCTGATCTAGAAACTACACTTAGAGTGTGCTCCATGGAGTTTAAGCACCCAGGGGTTATTGTGCTGAGTCAGGTGGCTCCAGGGCAGTAGTAGTTCAGACTCACCTAATGAACTTCTTAAAAATACTGATGTCTGGATCACACAGCCAGAAATTTTGTTTTGTTTTTTACTTCTTTTGGTCTCTTAAAAATTTTTTTGGTCTCTGGTGGGAGCTAGGCACTGGGAACATCTGAGTTTGGCTAACTCGATAAATATTAAAAATTAATTTCATATTTTTTGGAGATAAAATTGTAATTTGCCTTATTAAAAATAATCCTAGAGAGAGAAAAAAATGCAGAAAGTAGGATTTCAGGTTAAAATGGTGGTTTAAGTACAGGCATTTACTAAAGCTGTCTCCCTAAACACCACCAAAACAATAGTAACAGAACCAAAACAAACAAACAAACAAAAAACCCAGGGCATTAGCTCACAAGGTCTAAAAGAATTGGGCAAGAAAAACAGCAATAAAAATGTTGGTATTAGAAAACAGAAGGAAGAGTGGTAACTATCTTAGCTGACCAGAGAAAGTTGAATTATATACCTGTGGTGAGGGAAGTCTAAAAGTTGCTGATTCTTGTGACAGAACCCCACAAAATCTCAGGAGCTGGAAATACCATGTGTCTTTGAGAATGAGGGGATGCATGGAGTGAAACAGGAGAAATGAAAGGCAATTAGACCTGCAGATTCCCATCCTCACTCTACATCAGCAGTTCTCCAGGGAATGGTCCAGGGACTCTTGGAGGTCTCTAAGACCCCTTCAGTAGTCCTTGAGATCAAAACTATTTTCATAACAATACCAAGACATTATTTGCCTTTTTCATTCTCACCTCTCATGAGTGCACAGCGGCATTTTCCAGAGTCCATATGACATGTGACAATGTCATTGCTCTGACAATTAATGGAATGTATGCTTGTATATCCTTGTTTTCTAGGCTTTTTTAAGGTATGGTTTTGGAGTATACGTATATATGTTTTCAAAGGTCGACTCAGTTTGCTCTCAATACTTTCTACTGTGTTTTTTTTTAAATAAGCTATTTTTATACCTGCTATAACCAGTATAAGCTCATAAACATCCAATAAGTTATTATTTTGAAGTCCTAATGTTTTTCTTGTGCCTACATGGAAATAAGAACACTTTGTGGGATTATTTTAGTTTTCGTTTTCTGAGAAATAGGGTCTTGCTCTGTTGCCCAGGGTGGAGTGCAGTGGTGTGATCATAGCTCATTATATAACCTCCAACTTCTGGGCTCAAGAGGTCCTCTTGCCTCAGTGTCCTGTGTAGCTAGAACTACATGCACGCCACCACACCCGGCTAATTTTTTTTTTTATTGTTTTTGTAAAGATGGGCTAGTCTCAAACCCCTTGACTCAAGAAATTCTCCTGCCACAGCCTCCCAAAGTGCTGGAATTACAGGCATGAGCCACTGGGCCCAGCCACGTTATTCTGTTTTCCAATAACATTGAAACATTTTTTGGAAACTGATTTTTAAATTTAGAAAAGCATCTTAGAGGGTAAGTTATTGCGCTGCATTGACTGGAAAAATACACACAGTAGCTCAGAGATTAAAAGAGCTTTGTACAGTTGATATTGCTGAATGCCCATTGGATGAAAAGTGATTAAAATAAATCATACCCAGTGGCACTTCCCAACAATTCAATAACTTGTTAAATGAAATATTTAGTTGCAAACATGAAGACAAAGTTACTATCTTGTTAGTAAAAGTGTACTTTTCCTTACAAATGGATAAATCTATAGACATAGTTTTTTTTTTCTTGTATCTATCCAGTATCAGCACTATCATTGATCAAGATCATTTATGTGAATGCTTGGAAATAAATACAAGTGATGATGAAATATATAAAGTGTTAAATCATTTATTTGACTCTCATCGTTTGTATTGGAAAAACTATGTTAACATTTGGACTGATTGTTTAAAGCAACAGTGGGTAAAACTGCAGGTACCTTAGCACAAATCAAGTCAGGAACATCAAACTGTACTGGTGGTCATTGTCACATACTTGGAATAAAACAAAAATGTCACTTTCACTTAAGAATGTCCTTGATAAAGTAATTAAAGTTAATTTTATTGAGTACACATATTAAAAAATTCTGTGTAACTAAATGGGAAATGCACATACTTTGCTCCATTAGCAAAATATGGTTGTTGTCTTGAGGAAAAGCACTTGTATGATTGAGCTGCAAACTGAATTGGTCATTTGTTATTTTTATTTTTTTGAGACAGGATCTCACTCTGTCATCCAGGCTGGAGATCAGAGGCATGATCTCGGCTCACTGTAACCTCCGCCTCCTGGGCTCAAGCAATCCTCCTATCTCAGCACCCAGAATAACTGGGACTACAGGTGCATGCCACCACGCCCAGCTATTTTTTGTATTTTTAGTAGAGACAGGGTTTCTCTACTAAGAGATGTTGGCCAGGCTGGTCTCAAACTCCTGGGCTCAAGTGATCCACCCACCTCAGCCTTCCAAAGTGCTGGGGTTACAGGTGTGAGCCACCATGCCTGTCCCTGAATTGGTCATTTTTTTTTTTAATGGAATAACTTTTTCACTTGAAACAATTAAAGACAAATTATTTAGAGTTAGGCTTTTGAAAGATACTTTCTCAAAAATGAACAAAGTGAGCTTGTCGAGAAAAACATCTGATAAAACCTGTGGCTGATTATAAAATTTGAGCTGTTAAGTGAAAATTAAAATTTTCAAAAATTTGTATCTGCCACCGTGAACTTGTCAGCTTTTCAAAACTTCAAGACTTCTGACTAGATAAGTGGTGATACCAGTGAATGTGATTTAAAAAAATATTTTATAATGAAATGCGTCAACATTTGGAACATCTTTATAACTCATAACTGGTTTTGTAATATTTTCCAAATGACCAATTCATGATGTTATAAAATCATGCATGGGTAAAAGGTCTATTCCAAGTACAAGACCAGTGGAATTTGATACATTAAAACATGAAAAGTTCATGCACATGGTTTAATAGTCCACATTGTAACTAACTTTTAAGAAACTATCACTTGTTGAATTTTGTTATAGTATATGAGAACAGCTACAATTACCTGAAAAGGATATTCAAATACACCTCTTTTTTCCAGCTACCTCTCTCTATGAGGTCAAATTTTCTTCATATTCTTAAACAAACCAAAATGACACATTTCTACAGAATGCAAAAGATATGGGAATCCACGTGTCTTCAATTAAGTCAGATATTGAATAGATTTGTGAGAATATAAAATAATGTCACTCTTGTAACTAATTGTTCTGGTTTTGGAAAATATACTTTCCACAAGAATATTTATGTTAAAATGTAATGGGCTTATTATTTTTAAGTAAATAAATATTTTAAAATGTGTTTTAATTGTAATACAGATGCTCCTTGACTTACTGTGGGGTTATGTCATAATAAACCTATTGTAAATTCAAAATACCACGTGCATTTAATGCACCTAATCTACCTGACATAGTTTGGATGTCCCCTTCAAATCTCCTGTTGAAATGTAATACTCAGTGTTGGAGTTGGGGCCTGGTGGGAGGTGACTGGATCATAGGGGCGGATTTCTCATGAATGGTTTAGCACCATCTCCTTGGTGCTATCCTTGTGATGGTTAGGGATTTCTCCCAAGATCTGGTTGTTGAAAAGTGTGTGGCACTCTCCCCTTCTCTGTCTCTTGTTTCTGCTGTCATCATGTGATGTGTGTGCTCCCACTTTGCTTTCCACCATGAGTGAAAGTTCCCTGAGTCCTCCCAGAAGTGAGCAGATGCCAGCACAATGCTTGTACAACCTGCAGAACTGTTAGCCAATTAAACCTCTTTTCTTTATAAGTTACTCTGTCTCAGGTGTTTATAGCAATATAAGAACAGCCAAACACACAACCAAACATCATACCATACCTTAACCTACCTTAAATGTGCTTGTGACACCTATGTTAGCCTAGAGTTGGGCAAAATCATCTGGTAACACAGTACAGAGTATTGGTTGCTTACCCTCATGATCAGGTGGCTGACTGGCAGCTGTGGCTCACTGCCCCTTCCCACCATTGTGAGAGGATATCATACTACATATCATTAGGCCAGGAAAAGATCAAAATTTGAAATTTGAAGTATATTTTCTACTGAATGCATATCACTTTCACACCATGGTAAAGTCACAAAGTTGTGTCAAGCCGTTGTAAGTTGGGACCCATTTATATAGTCTATAAACATGATCCACATAAACGAAAGTGATTTGGAGTCCTTAATATTTTTAAAGAGTGAAAAGGGTCCTGAGACAAAAAAGTTGGGAAACCACTGCCTTATGTAGTTAACAAACTGCCTCATTTCCAAGAAAGCAGAGTGATAGAGACTGAACTACAGTCAGGACCATCAAGCACAGTGAAGGCAGAGGGTAATCACAATGAAACCTAGAGGATTATGTGAAAGGCTATATTCTAAGCAATAAGACATCCAGCCCTTTCTCTCAGATGTGAGTATGCTAGAAGATTTATACTTCCAAAATGGTAGAATAGAGAATTCTTCTCTGGAACAACTAAATATCCCAAGAGAAAAGATGAACAGATATGGACAGTTAAGAATCCCCTAATGACCTAATCAAATCACCTTATGTAGACTGTTACTAGTTAAAAAGAAATGTCTATAAACAAAATCATCCAATCACCTTTTTATGCCTCTCTCCTAAATAAGAGTAGAGATTCAGGGACCATCAGATATTTGAGGAAAAGGTTTAAAGTCAAAGCCAGGGAGTAAGACAAATAGGGAGAAGAGGGAAGGACATAGAGGAAATAACAGTAATTCAGGGACCACGAAAAAAAAAAAAACTACCTACTGGAAAAGCAAAGAAAGCAACTGAGTGGAGAAAAGAAAAAAAGAGGAAAGAAAGAAAAAAGAAAAAATAGGAAAAGAAGATAAATAAAACTAAAATTGATATCCTCAGAGAGAAAATAGAAGGCATTGCATCCAAAAACAAGAAAACAAGCTATAAAAGGGACATTTTGAGGAATAAAAAAGAGCTTTTGGAAATTAGAATATGATAGCAACATGTAAGTTTCAACAGAAAATTTAGGTGATTAAGGAGGTTTATCAGAAAAGAGAGGAAAAGTAAAGAAGAGAAAATATATAAAAATTAGAGTACTGTTTGAGGAATTCCAATATCTGACTAATAAAAATTTCAGAAGGAATGCACAAAAAAGGAAAGAATGACATTATCAAAGAAAAAATTAACATGAAAATTTCCCTAAACTGAAGGGCACTAATTTCAGATTGACAGGGTCTAACCACATACCTAGCGAACAGAATAGAAAGAGAGCCAAATAAAAGATCACTAGGAACAGGGAGAAGATCTTAAAAGTATCAAGACAGAAAAAAAGCAGGACCAAGAAAAGGATTGGAAATTTTAAAAGGTACTGGATTTCTCACTAGTTAAAGGAAAACTAAGATGAAATGGAACAAAAGCATCAAAATCTGAGGGAAATCTATGTGCATCCAAAACATAAATCAAACTCTACTACAGGGTCTCAACGTGTTGACCTCTCATTTATCTTTTCTCAGGAAGTTCTTGGAAGAAATGCTTCACCAAAATGAGGGAGTAAACCTCAAAAAGTGCACAAATCCAACAAATAAGAGTCAAAAAGAATCCCCAGGATAATGGTGAAGGGCACTCCCAGGACAACAGCTGTTCAGGAAACACAGCAATCAACCCATCCAGATGGGAACAGAAGGAGGGATGGCTCCAGGAGCAGATATCTCCAAGGAGAAGATGAAACTCATGGTTACCTGAGGTGTCTGCATATAGAAACAGGAGATTTACTACTCTGGTACAGTTTAGGGATGAATTTAGAATAGATTAATAGGAAGCTAAGCAAATAAAAAAAGAGATAGTTAATAAATAACTCCAGGGTAAACAAAAGTTGTGAAAGAAAGAAAATGTCATCATAGCATACCACATGTCCCTGCTGTGAATAATATTTACATAGTAACAAAAATGTAAACCATGAATTCTGACCAATATTTAAGATATAAACTCTTGGAGGATGAGAAAAGTATGTAAATAAGTAAGTTTGGGTGTATGAATGGTTAGGAGGTATGAGAGCTAAATTCTCATCTTCCATAGGAGCATCAGACTGTTACTTAGAAACATGAAAGCAGATGTCAGAAGTGCCTAACACTGGGAAGGTTGCTTCTGGAGTGGGGAAATTTGGGTGGGAAGGGAGGAGCTGGGCACTGATGATTTTAAAATTATAAACAAAAATGTATTAGAAGCTCATTACCAAAAAAAAGGAAACTACAGAAAAGTAAAAATAAGAAAAAAGATTCCCTATACTTCCTACATCCAAGGATTAACACTCCTAACAAAATTATTTCCCATTTATGTTTGTCATATATATTTTCAAAGCAATATATAATTTCATAATAGATAAGTATATTTGTTTAGGTGTAATAGGTTAGGTTCTTTACCCATATTTTATTAGAAAAAATTTCAAAGTGGAAAGAATTGTATAGGGAACATCATCTATCCTCTACTAGGTTCTGCATTTAACAGTTTACTGTACTTGTTTTTCATAAATATATCAGTCTGTCTATCCTTCTATACATCCATTGATCCATTGTATGTTTTGAGGCATTTCAAAATAAGTTGCTGACTTTGGTACACTTCATCCTGAACACGTCGTCAGGCAAACCACTAATCAGAGTTTAATATCTATTTATGGTTCTTTTTCTTATGCAATTTTACATATGATGAGATACATGAATCTTAAGCATATCATTTGATAAATTTTGATTAAATGCATACTCCTGCATAACACAAACCCTATCAAAATGTGGGACATTGCAATCACTCCAGAAAATTCCCTCATGCCCTTTCCTTCTCAATTTGTATCCCTACCCCGACACTCACTAAAGCAATGCACTGATTTTAAAAATTTATTCCAAAACCTCACATAACTGAAATAATAGAAATGTGCTTTTTTATAAGGCTTTTTCACTCAGCATATTGAGATTCATCCATGTTGTGGCATATATCATTAGTTTATTTCTTTATCTTGCTGAGTAGTATCCCTTTGTATGACTATACAATGATTTGTTTATCCATTCTCCTTCTGATGAACACCTGGGCTTTTACAAATTTTTGCCTATTAAGAATAAAACTGCTATAAACATCTTGTAAAAGTTTTTTTTGGTGGCATATGTTTTCATTTCCTTTGGGTAAATAACTAGAAGTGGAACTGCTTTGTCATAGGACCGGCATATACTTAGTTATATAAGAAACTGCCAGATTTTCCAAAATGAACCAGATATTGCAGGATTTTAAGAATTTTAAATCTTATATCATTTTTGTAAGTTGTATTTTTCAAAGAATTTATCTACTTTGTCAAATTTGTTGGTATAAAGCTGTTCATAGTAAACCCTTGCAGTATTTTTAATGTCTGTGCAATCTGTAGTAAGAATCCCTCTTTCATTCTTGATACTTGTAATTTTGTACTTTACTTCTCATTCTTTCTCTGTTTCTCTGTCTAGGGTTTTTCACATTTGTTAATCTACTCATTGAAACATTCTGGTTTTGTAAATTTTCTCTACCACTTGTCTAACTTCTGCTTTATTGATTTCTGCTTATATCTTTATTTCCTTCGTTTTACTTAGTTTGTGCTTCGTTTGTTCTTTTAATAGCTTCTTCAGATAGAAATGGAGATCATTGCTTGTAAGTGTTTCTTTTCTCACATAAGCATATTAGACTATAAATTTCTCTCCAAGTTCTGCTTTTGCTGGATTCCACAAATTTTGATATATTGTATTTTCATAATCATTTCAAAATAGTTTTCTACCTTTTCTCATGATTTCTTCTTTGACTCATAGATTATTTATTTATTTAGAGATGGGATCTTGCTCTGTCGCCAAGGCTAGGTTGCAGTGGCATGATCATAGCTCACTGTAGCCTCAAACTCCTGGATTCAAGGGACCCTCCTGCCTCAGCCTTCTAAGTACCTGGGACTACAGGCACAAGCCACCATGCCCAGCAGATTTTTTAAAATTCTCCTTAGAGATGGAAGTCTCGCTATGTTGCTCAGGTTGGCCTCAAACTCCTTGCCTCAAGTGATCCTCCCACTGCAGCCTCCCAAGTAGCTGGGATTACAGGCACATATATTATTTTGAAGTGTGTTATTTATTTCCAAATATTTAGGCATTTTATAGATATTTTTGTTACTAATACCTAACTTAATTTCTTTGTCATCCCAAACCATACTCTGCATTATTTCAATTGTTTCAAATTTATTGAGACTTGTTTTACAGTTGAGCATATGGTCCAACTTGGTTAATGTTCTATGTACACTTGAAAAAAATGTGGTTCAACTGCATTCTGTAAATGTGAATTGTCAGTCTGTTTGACAGTGTTATTAAAATCTGCTATATCCTTACTGTATTTATTTTAATCTAGTCCTGTTAATTACTGAAAGAAGTGTTTCTAAATTTCCAACTATGATAGTGGATTTTTCTATTTTTTTCTCCTTTTGTTGTTATTTTTTTCTTTGTATATTTTGAATCTCTGTTCTTCAGTACTGTATTTGATTGCTGCTCTAAACAAATCATCACAAACAGTAGCTTAAAGCAATCCAAATTTATTCTCTTATAGTGCCACAGGTTAGAAATCAATATGGGTCTCACTGGCCTAAAATCAAAGTATGTGGAAGGCTATCTTTCTTTTGGAGATGCTAAGGGAAAATCCATATTCTTGCCTTTTCTGGCTTCTATGGGATACCTGCAATCATTGGCTCTTGTTCCTCTTCCTCTATCTTCAATTCGAGCAATTGTAGGTCAAGTCCTGCTAACATTGCATTTCTCTAACCTCCTCTCTATTAAAACTCCCTATGCCTCCTCTTTATGCCTTCCTCTTCTACTCTTGTGGTTATATTGGGTCCCTCTGGATATTCCAGAATAAGCTCCTTACTTTAAAATCAGATGATTAGCAACTAATTCCATCTGCAACCTTAATTCCCCTTTGCCATATAATGTAACATATTTACAGGTTCTAGAGATTAGAATGCAGATATCTTTGGGGGA